>NC_053208.1:1255000-2505000 GCF_905163445.1 Pararge aegeria
GCGATTCTTTATTACTGTCATTCAAAGAATTCAAAGTATATCATTAATTGCAGGTGCTTGGAGTTGGTCCGGACGCGAGCCAGCAGGAGATAACCAGACGCTGGCGCCGCTTGTCCCGGGAAAACCACCCGGATAAGGCCAAGTTGGAAGACCGGCGAGCGGCCCAGGAAAAGTTCATGGAGATCCAGCAAGCCTATGAAATCCTATCTGTGGGCAAGCACCGTCGGTTTTCTCGCAACAAGAAGGACAACTCCGTACAGGACGGTCCCATACACATGTAAACTTGGCCCCATACCCGTTCAAGCTGGTCCCAAACGCACTATAAGGTTCAGCGTACGCTGCGGCGCAAGCGAACGGGACAGTGGTCCATAAAGCCCACCTTAGTCACTATTCATCCCCCGAGGGCGTTATCCCTAATTATGCATTTTGGGTCATATGTCTACAGGGGAGAAAAAAATTATGTTACCTAATAAGTCATTTCCGATAGTTGCAGTGTCAAAAGAATATTGATGTAGCAGAGGACTTCTAAATACCCAACTTTTACTTTAATACAAAAGTTTGGACACGTCCTATTACACACTTATTTTTATTGTAAAATTACTTGTGAAAAATTAAACCTGTGTGTGTTTGTGAACGTAGTTTTACGTAAGAAATCAGAAATCGAGTGTCGAAATTTGCAACGAACAATTATACGTTTCCAATAAATTAGGCGTTTGTCTAGTTTTTGTGGTGCTAATCAATACGAAAAAAGCAAATAATTGCTCAAATATTCATGTTTACTATTTTTATTCATAACTTTCGAATCTCATCAACTGAGTGCGTTTTCAGCTCGTATTAAAAAAACTGACATTGAGATTAGAAAAGGTTCCCAAGTTCAGTCTTAAGCATTGATTGACTGTAACTTGAGGACTTGATCTCAGTTTACTATTACGACCGTTTAGGAATATTTTAGTTTTGTATAAACATATGTAGCGCGGTCATAGTGAATCGACTCCGCCCGATACGGCTTACAAGGGGAGTCCGCCGTTCCCATACGTCCCCGCTTTGCTTGCGCACCGGTACTTACTATGAGTATACAAACATATTCTATACTCTCATGAGTATACAAGATTGATTATACTTATGATATAAGCTTGTATGCTATAACGTGCCTGGCGACGTCGTAGTGACAACGATCGGTTGGTTCATTGTCTCTTGCAGAGATTTCCACATACAACTCTACTGCTGCCAACTCAAATGGCTCCCACGTTATCTTGATTTCGGCTGAATACCTAGTGGGGGGTCTATTAGTGCTGCTCTTCCTGATACCGAGTCGCCACTCCAGCACTTTGGTCCCTCATTTCCTCACACTATGCAACGTTGAGTTGTCATTTACTCTGGTTCTTCTACGCCATTTTTAATTGATCGATCAGAATTAACCCCTACAGTCATTAATAGCCCATAAAAGTTCAACTAAAGGCGGTTTGTTCTTAAGCACGATGCTGGGCGCAATTGGTGATGATCGCAGGAGATACGCTGCTGCCTGTTTTCTGTCTGCTAGAAGAGGAGTAAAATCGGCGACTCTTGTCAAAGATCCAAGTATTTCTAGCCACTAGGTATATATGTAAGTAACGCACATTTAAAGTGTTTATATGATATCAAAAGTATAGTAGGAGTATAGTAGGTCTTTCCCCCTGCAACAAACTTAGATAGATTCCGACCTATACCTTCCAATTGGTTGTCAATCTTTCACCATTTTTCTCTACGTATGTATTATGTATTAGTTATTACGTTTTATATATTTTATAGATAATTAGGGAATTATTTGGAATTTTGGGTGCAAATTCATCCTATTACCCGTTAAACAGAAATTAAAAGAAGATCACTTGTCTGTATTAATAGTAACACTAACGCCACTGTTTCAATTAAAGTATAGTGTCGCTATCAAAATAACTGGTTCTTATCGAGCTCATATTATCATAGCTGGTAGATTATTTAATGACTTGGGAAATATTAATAATAATTAAAAAAATATATATATATGTGTACGCTACTGCCGAACACGACGAATTATTAGAAAATGGCGCCGTTCAGTCGCCATGTTTGATTAATTAAAAAAATGATGTAAGATTCTAAATAAGTTTATTGCTTGGGGGACGACGACGACATTAAATCGAAATATTTTGGTGGATGTTTATTATTTTGTTAATTAAAATGCATTTATTATAGATTGATTATTATTAATTATTGATTTAAATAGTTATATTTTATATTTATTTTATCAGTTAACTAGAATAATAAATTTTAGAAAATATTAATTTATATTTGCATTTGTTAAATAAGTAGATAATTATTAATAAAAAAAAAAATACCAAATGTATGGCGAATTATTTAAATGTTAGATTATAAGGTTGATTCTGTTATTGTGTGGGTTGTCTAATTAAAAAAGTATTATAACCCGATCGCAAAAAACTGCATATTTGACATCTGTCAGTTGGTCACACAAAACTTCGTTTAAAGCATTATTAAACAATTCTCGTAACTTCGTTACACGAATACGGTTTAATAAAACATTATTATTTTAGAAATGACCGTCTCGGCCTCTTTAAATAAGGGCTGCACGGAGAGTATAAAAAGACGTTTGACGACAGATTGGCGCAGTGGGCAGCGACCCTGCTTTCTGAGTTCAAGGGGGAGGGTTCTATTCTCACGATTCGTGTCTGTGTGTTTATCTGTATATTGTAAGTAATTATGTATATTATTCATAAAAATATTCATCAGTTATCTTAATACCCATAACACAAGGTACGCTTACTTTGGGGCAAGATGGCTATGTGTGTAAATTGTTGTACAACATTTATTGAAGTTATACTTCTTTTGGCGCGTTAGGGAAAAATGATCAGAGTAAATTTTTACGATGCGCGCGCACGCCGTCACAAAAAACCGAAACCATAAAGTTAGCTATAATCAACATTTTAGTTTTTCTAAAAAAGAATTGACAGTTGATTTTTTCAATAATTCAAACAATTCCTTTTTTTTCCTATTGTTAGTGTCGTTTTTTCGACAAACGTAGAATAAGGCGTAAGATACAATTTTTGAAAGCATTTTATCTTGTTACGCCAAAGAAATATAACTTGTAAACGCTTGTACATAAGTACACACACGTTTTTTTCCACTTTAAGTTAGCTATTGTCTAAAATGGTAACAAGCTAACCAGTATTTATTATATTATATATAATCAGTTTTTAGTGACGGCACTTTGCCGTGAAGTCAAGTATTTATATACGTGTAAATGAAAACCGAAATAAATTTCACAGGCTTTAGTGGTACATAATTTACTGTCTCTGATGCTTATCTGCGAAACCGAAAACTTATAGTTTTTGAGTAAACTACTGCTATAGTTTTTACTGAGGGAAATTATAAACAGCCCTAACATCCCATGCAAAATTAAAATAATGTGACTCCTCTCACTTTACTAGGTACGCGTCGTGTAACGTAGGTAACGCGCGTGTCGGTCTTTTATCTTTAATAGGGTTGTCATAAACACTTTGAATGTTTTGAATTCGTTTGTACGGAAAAAAAATATGCTTGTGATTTAAAATTTTTACAGGGTGATTCTTTATGAAATATACTTTTGCATCCTCAAATATTATTTCGTAATTGTGTTTCACGTTGTATAGCAGGTCAGCTTACCTCCTTTAACGTTTCTAGACTCAGACTCAGTTTCAGAGCTCACATTAAGGCTCGCTCGCAGTTGCTTGCGTCGTTACGAGTATGGAAATACTTGAACATCGCGGTAAAATGGATCTTATTCTTATAAGAATAAAGCTTAAAATTAGCCAACAATTCTTGATGAAACTTTGGGCAGAACGTTTGTAAATAAGAATCAGGAGTACAGGATTTTCGATTCTAAAGTGAGTGTCATTAGGGTTCATTTTTCTTTGTCGGTATAGAGTTTGATATGTGAAATTGGGGCGAATCGCGGGCGGGATGCGTAATTTCGCTCGCTTAGCTTCTTAGAGAAGAAAATATTATCTAAGATCGTTACATGCAGTCAGGTAAAATTCTTAGATAATATTTTAATGATAATATGCAGTCATTAAATCCGCAAATTGTAGTTTTTTTTGCAATTTTTGATGTATTCCAGAAATTAAATATTTTTTTGTGGTTTTCAATAAGTTGTATAAATTCATTCATTCATTCATTCATTCTAGGTGTGGTCGTTGATTTTATCAGAAATTAAATTTTATATTTTTTTCAATGTTTTATGTTTTTGTTCGCTGTAAATAACTATAGGTACAGGTATATAACAGGTTATTGATAGACTTTAGTAGACACAAAGTAAGCGTGCGACTCCTTTTCGAATGTCCTGTATTAGCCACAGTTTATAGAAGCCTGAGGCTTCTCCGGAAAATGTTATTATATCGTGATTAAAATGAAAGTTTTGTACTTAATGTTTATTTACATTTTTTACCTTATTCAATAAATAAACGAAATAAATGTATATGGTTTTTTTTTATTTCCTTGATTATGCCATTTTGAATTGCGGCGTGTTGTTTTACTCGTACGTTAAAATATATCGGTGGTAAAACGTATTTTGAAGATTCAATATATTTTATCATCAAACGTTTGAGGGTCCGCAAAGTTACGTAGATGATATGACGACCTCTGGCGAAGTGGTGAGCTCTGGTTTGATCTGGTTGATTTTTCTGACTTGTTCTGGTAGGAGGTTTCGGCCGTCGCTAGTTACCGACAAAGACGTGCCGCGTGAAAATGGATAAAGGTATTGGTTTGATTCTACATTCCCTACAGTAGCCTTAGTACATGATGTGCTCGTTCGCAATCGAAGTCGTTTTCGAGTTTGAAAATACTTGACCATCGGAGTAAAATGGATTTTATTTGTTATGAGTTAATTCTTTAGCTCGGGCTTGTGACAGAATGGTTGTAATACAACAATCAGAAGTAGAGGATATGCGACTTTAGATCGAGTGACATCAAGTCCATTTTACTTTGACGATACAGAGTATAATACATGTAACTTGATTGCGGGCGAGAAAATTATGTATTAAGGCTACAGGTTAGCGTAGATGGTGCGATGAAATCCCTGGTTTAATCCCGTTGAGCTATATGGTTTATAAGTGATAAGCCCCGGGTCCGATCCACGGGAATTTATGCCAGAATATTTTCCCTATTGCTTTGGTGAGGGTTTCGGCCGTGGCTAGTTACCAACGTGCTGCGGATTAGGGTATTGGTTTAATACAACTGTCATTATTAAGCAAGCTATCATCTTAAGACTTCATCGGTGGTAGCGTCCATTGCTGGTCTTAAGGCCTCTCCCAACGGAAGGGCTTGCCCATGGTCACCACGTAGTAGTAGCATAGAGGAAGCTGCAACATGTTCTCCGTTATATTCCCTTAGTAAGGGAAGAGGAGGGGTGGCGACTTCTATTCTTAGTAGCCGTAACTACATTGCAAAACCAACCAAGAATAAATAATTTAAAAGGTAAGAAAAACATCATTTAACAGGTTTTATTTTATTTATTACCTTTGCATCACCTGTATCTACACATCTACACGTCTACACATTCAATATAATAGTATGTTATATAAGCCACTAAACATTTAGATTTTTGTAAAAGTATACAATGAAATACATTACTGACAGTGATTACATATTATAATAGTAATTATTTGAAATAGTTACCTACAGTTGTTCTATCTCAAGACCATTTTGAGCCACGGTTACAGAATAGGTCATTTTATTAAATTTTTTCTATTTGGCACGGTAAATTATCTAGGTTAATTGCTCTTTCTAGACCAGGGCGCGTTTGGAACCCTCCTAGCTTTAGTTTTAAGTTAACTCATGGAGTTATCACCATCACCTAACATTAGTGTTAACATGTTAAATGTATGAACGTTTAATGAGTGCCTGTGACAAGGTCTGAATAAAACATTTTTCAATTTGAATTTGGATGAGGTAATTAAAAAAAAATTGTGTTCAAGATAGATACATGCATTTGCGTGTGCAGAGTAGATAATTGCGGTTATCACACGCAAAACTATAGTCGGTACATCGTGAGGCTTTCTTGGTCTTTGTGAGATAGAATAACTCAAAAATACGAGTGAATATAATTTGATATTACTCTCAAATGGATACAATATCAATAACACCAATTAATAATGATCGCTCACTGCCACAAATCCGAGAGAGCGTTCCGCGGAACTATTATAGCGTCTTCATCTACTGACAGTGAGAATGTCCAAGAGAGTTGACCGTTATGGCCTTGGCCTGCTGTAGACCTTGGGTCTTGCAGCAGTTTACGATCAACTTTAAGTTCTTAAGTATTACCTATATCTATACAGTCATGCTTGCGATAACGTTCAGCGAATATGTATTTGGAAACATCATCAGTAATCCTATTAATATAAGGGCAGCATTCAACGTGTCCCACGGCTGGGCATACGACTCCTATTAATAAAAGGCGTGACCCACCACGCAGCTGCAATGATTGGCGGGGCTTAATAATAATTATACGAAACCGACTGCTTAACGTACTCATCGAGGCACGAGGGTTGACAAAATTTCTTGACGGGATAAGTTATTAACATGTACCCGACACCGAAACTCTGGGATCACACGGCGCGTGTGACATGTCCAATGAAAAAGTCCAAAATTTTGAGCAACGTTCTCTCTAATATTTTCACCAACAACGACGTTAAATAAAATAAATAAATAAAAAAATATACTACGACAATACGCACATCGCCACCTAGCCCCAAAGTTAGCGAAGCTTGTTTTATGGGTACTAAGATGACTGATGAATGAAAATACTTATAATTTACACATAAACACCGAGACACTGAAAAACATTAATGTTCATCACACAAATATTTTCTAGTTGTGGGAATCGAACCCACGGACTTGGACTCAGAAAGCAGGTAAGCTGCCTGCTGCGCCAATCGGCTGTCAAACATTATCGCAAGCACAACCGTTTAATAATGTATTATGCGAGAAACATTTTATCCGAAAATTTTTACTACAATTTTGACAGGCCTACGGCTTTTCACTTACGCGGCTTTGGATATTTGCGACGACTTAGTGGCCGCTTAATGTCCGACGAAGTCGTGGCCCTGCTGTCGGAGAAATACAACTTTCCGACTACATAAGAACAGCTTACAAATTACAGTTTAATGGCATATAATAATATATTATAACATATTTGAATACTTGAATATGCCTATCTAATTGCGATACATAAATAAATACGCGTATTTCGAAAGAAGTCAAATTTATTGGAAAGAAAAATATTTAAAAATAATTAAGTAGCTGCTTCTGTGAAATATATAATGTCCTGCCTATGGTTTAAGTTCAAGGTACAAAGACATACCCATGTAAGTAATTACTGTAGTGTATACATACAATACATTGTAAATGGCCAGACAACACTACCGAAAGTTCAAAATACGAAGAAATAACACGCCTATAAAAAAAATATCTAAATTTATCGAAAATTTAATGAAGAAAAATCATCAAACTCCCAGATTCTTAAGATTTCATTATTGTTGCCTAAATTATGGCTTACTACGACGTGTTACTTGATTTTTTTTTAATTTGTTTTAATTAAGTGTTATGCAATTTCCGTATTCACGAGAACGGGACAGAACTTTCCTCTCCACGAAATAATTGATCATTATTATTTTCTATACAATATTTATTGTTACCTTTCATTTCATTTGATTTATTTTTAAACGTACTTTCTTTCAAAATTTCGATTAGTATCATCATACCATTACATTAGGCTTTTTTCTAGTTTAAATGGCTTTTTTACCACATTTAAATGAATAACCACAATCTACGCAAACATATTATTTGCATGGGTAACTTGTTGTTACATTTTAAATCTAAACGTGAAGCAACCAGGTTGGTTTTCATTTGCGTTAGATTACTTGTTTCCACGCTACTGAATATTGTCGAAATAACATATTAAAGTGGCAGTTTAAGTAATTAGTTATTTCCGAAAGCAAATGCTCTTGATATTGTCTGAATAAGGTAGATGTATTTTTGTATAACTGCTTCATAAGACTCTGAGATAGGCCTATGCAAATAAAATAATTTTGTGTCTGCGTTATTTATGGAATATACTTATTGAGATTTAAAACGTTGAATATAAAATAATTTGTTACATTAATGGCACAGTGTACAGCTCTTCAGCTCCGCCGCGTATTACGAAACTTCATCGCGCATTACAATCATAATAATCGCAATTATAATAAGTCATATTATTAATGTGGGGCCCTGATTCTCTCTCATGCAATTCGTACTCATGTTTAAAGACAATTTGTGACGTATACATTTATAACTATTTATAAATAGGTGTTCATAATTACGTCACAAAATGCATTTCGTTAGTAGTCATTGATATAGATGTCATAGCGAAGCAGGGCTCTGTGGTTAAACTTTTTTCTGTATAACTTAATTGTGAATTTGAGTAATGATCTTGGCATTTTGCATTGTTAGAAAAAAATGTTGCTCTCACGAAATCTATGCGGTAAAATCGGGGGCAAGATTTGGGGAAATTGGCGTTTTAGCTATATTTATTGTCAGCTATCACTGAGGTCCTTTAATTTATTTTAAGAGTTCTAAATCTGTTAGACGTACAACTCTAAACTAAATTGATAAGGCTAAAAATAGCGGTAGGTAGACTTTTCAATGGCAAATAATTGGAAAGGGGCAGCGCTCGGTTCATTTTACTCACATGATGTCACACTTGACAGCTGTAAAATTAGTGACATCATTTCCACTGTGTTTTATGATAAACGATAGGTACTGCTCTTTTAGACCAGCGAATCTGGTTTAGCTCATTGGAACTGTGAACAGTAAAAGGCACCAATAGCAATGTTCCGATCTAGTTTCGTAATACAAAAGCCGATATATTTTGTTTAAAAATCTTTTGTTATGTACAAAGTTACATACATTGATGGGTGTCTAAATCATAGTAATATATCTTTTAACTTAAATCTATTAAATGTACAAAATATAATATACATAACATAATTAAATGAATTATTTACATTTTACATGGCAAACGAGAGTTTGGTCGAATATTAAATAAAAATTATACACTATTTAGTTTGTGTTTTGTTTACTTTTGAGCTTCATTTTACCTAGGGCTTCATAAAAGTTTATCAAACGAACAGTTCTTCTTCTCTACAGTGCGTGTTGGTCGCAAGTCGGTCCTAAATTCGTCTCGCCTCTTATATGACAGACTTTGCAGAATTATAATTAATTGTTAATTATAAATATTTGAAAACTAGAGTCCGAATTTCTTTCTTCTTTGCATACATTTTCTTAAAACTCCCGTCTTTTTGTTTTTATTTAACTTCATTATAACGTGTGTTTAAATTGAAGTAAAACACAAACAAGCGACCATTTATTCGTGTATGCGTCTTGCGTGCGACCAGCGTTTGATATAGCAACAATAATTAGAATGTGGAATGTTTAGAAAAAAATATTAAATAAATTTCAATACTTTTTGTAATACGTAATTTGAATGTTTTTTTTATGAATCCCTTATTTGCGCAGGCTCCATTACTACAATAAAATGTACAAATTGAATATGTTGTCATTCTTACAATTATCTTGCGTCTCTGATTTCCGAAGTTTACATTTAACCAGCTATCATTCTGGTATTCTATCATAAAATTATCAGTATTGACACGATTTAGCTGTGTTTGTCATATTTCTTTGATGTTTGGAAAGTGGAAAGATAAAACAAACCATTCACAAAACAGAGTCCTAATAAATAGGTCTATGTAGAAATAATTGGTCCCGAAATTGGCAAGATCACACAATAATAAATTTGTTGTTAAACTGTAGGTAAAATAATACAAAAATATGTGGCGTTTGTACAATAGGTACCTACATGCAATTATAAGTTATGACTAAAAAGAGGTCGATCTGTTTATGTTCTTACAGAGGCTAATTAGCCAACTATGAAATTAATCGTGTTAAGACATGGATTGAGAACAAATCATAACGAACGGTCCATTTCTTGTCTTATAATGTCTTTTTGTTTTTATATCAAGGTCTTTGTTACTGTTGAGTGTAAAGTTTATTTTTATAAAAACACATTACTTTTCATAGCGTTATTGTTTTTTTGGAACAAACTAAAAAGTTATTAATATATTGTTTACATTTAAAGACGATTTAGAAAAGTAGTAGCAGAGTGTATGGTTGAAAATACTGACACAGGAAAAGTTACATTGGTATTGCGATACTAATAGACGGTAACGTACAACATTTCTAAGTAAGCGATTATTATAAGATGTTCGTAATAAATCGGATTGTCGGAATAGGAACACTTATTGCGGAATTTGATCCTTTAAACCCGTTTACTCATACTTTCACCGTCTTCAGCATTGCTTAGCCAATACAAATCCTCTACATCAATAATCC
The DNA here is from genome assembly GCF_905163445.1 of Pararge aegeria. Taxonomy (NCBI): domain Eukaryota; kingdom Metazoa; phylum Arthropoda; class Insecta; order Lepidoptera; family Nymphalidae; genus Pararge; species Pararge aegeria. Next base: position 1,265,435 of record NC_053208.1, read on the forward strand.
CTGTCGGTATTTTTACATCACTGACACCAAAGTAATCTTCCTCTTTTTAATTATAACGCCAAGCCTACATGGTATACTGTGTACAGATATATCTTTATAAAAGATTTTTTTTTTTTTCATAAAATAGTAATTAAATGAAAGTTTCTTAAGGAAGTATACGTAAATTTTATGATAGCCAACATGTAAGAGTATTGGCTAAACCCTTTTCGACCAAATTCTTTCGATTTCAATTTACTTACTACGTGGTATACATATCAGTATGTCGCTAAATTGCATATTATATTTGTTTAAATGCATATATCGTTATAGTACAGTAAAAGTGACTGCCATTCTCGATATATAAGTTACTTTGAGCCGAATAGCTACAACAAAATTTCAGTGTATCGTAAATTATTAAACTAATTATCACAGTTTTAAAAATTAAAATAACGTTCACTTAAAAATATACATTCGGGAAAAACGTAAACATAGCCTTTCTTAAACTAAATTAATAAATAACTTAATATTTTGAATGTGCTTCTCTGTATAAGCACATCGCATATTTTATTTTACAAATTTTTAGCATTATAACAAGTTTTCTTTTCTACAATAATTAAGTGAATAACAAAAATTGTGTAATAGATTTCTAGTAAAACGATAATTTTTTTTTAATTAAAAGTTTGTCAACAAGCTAAAACCTAGCCATCGCATAAAATGGCACTTTTTAAGTAAAACAATCATAAGTTGTGAGATTACATCGTCCATTCCGAGCACTGTTCGCGCCAGCGATCACCTACGTACTGAAACCACTTCGCTGCCGAAGACAGTATTCGCGTTGTTAACCTAACCTGTGATCGCTAAGACATCGATCTTCCACTGAGCAGTTCGCTCGTCGCTTACACCGTGGTCTCGTCGCGTCGTAGGGGTTGGAGTTCCCGCTGAAGGTCGTTGTAGTACTCGTGGTCGGACATCGATTCCTCCTCCACCGACCGCTGCGGCTGGTATTTGCTCGGGCCCGGCTGCGGCGTCGAATCCCCGGCGCTGCTCTCGCAAGTCTCCAAAGACTCCAGCGCCACCGGCTCGGTGGGTATCCCGATCGTTTGCGGAGGAACCCCCTGTTCGGACATCAGGTACTCCGGATTATCCACACATCGCTCCGAGTCCACGAATCCGCTGTACTCTTCATCATCCTTAGCCTCCTGCTCTTCTCCGCCATCGCCAATTAAATCCATATACGTCGACGCATTCTTGTTTTGCTGCGGCGATGGCATGAGGTAATCGTCCTCGTCCAAGGGCAAGTTCAGTTTCAGGTTGCCCACTTGCGCTTCTTTGTTTCTGGACATACTGTCGAACCTGCTCTCCGTGACGTCAGCTCGGACCCTCATGGGGCCACTACAATATCGGGAGCTACTGGAGCAATCGGAAGCGCATGCGCCATTGTTATAGTAGTGCCGCATTTCCGTGCCGTTCGGGCTGACGGTGTAGCGAGAGAGCGGGTACTTCATGAGATCTGTTTCCCAACTTGGCCTCGAGATATCGACTATCGCACCTTGTTGGCCATTGATGTTGTTCACCCAGGAGGGAGAGGCAATAGGCTTGATTGCACTGCTCTCGGGCGATCCAGGCGAGACGGAGGTGAGTGGCGAGATAGAGCCGGGCGTGATATCGGCTTTTGGGTGGAGATATTCATCCGCTTCTACTATTGGCTCGGGGCCATCCATGGCTGAAGACAAACTCCTTATCATTTCCCTTTCATCCTGGAAATGAAAACATTCAATTATAACCTACGCATAGTTGATTATAAACCTAAGTAATATAATATGTTTGTAAACTCCACATGACGATGTAAATCACACTCGTATTTTAATATCTATGTAATAGACCAAACATCTTGTATAAACTTTTTTCATCACGATTGCACGTAAGGCACACATAAGGTACACGGTAGGACACAATCTCTAATATAAAGCTTCTTAGTTATGATGAATGAACGTTTAATTTGATCAAATTATTGACAATTCTTAATTAATTGTATTTTGAATAACAAAAAATTGTTGTTGTAAATTTTTAAACATCGGCTGTATAAAACAAAAGAAGCTAGCTGTAGATATGTCGGTTTGTGAGGACAGAGAGATACTCAGTTATTTTATGAGGACGTTCTTAAAAGTTACGTCCCATTTTGACGTGACAACGTCTTATAAATTGGTTTGTAAGACGTTGGGAAGATCGGGTGACACTTCAAGAAACTGCGTTACGCTCCGCTCACGTTATGCGCTCACAATGAGAGCGAGTGAGAGGCACGCGTCCCTTCCACTCGGGCATGGTTAGCCCGCCTAAGAGCGAGAGAGACAGACATAAAAAGTGAAAGGCACGCGTCCCTTTGTAGTAAACGCTGTTTCATTGTACGCAAATGTATTGCAAGTTATTGTATGTATATTTGTATATAAATACGTATGTATGTGTAAAGGTAAAAATAAAATTTTGTTAATATGAAATTCAGTGCGAGATTCTTTGTATAAATTAATGTTTTAAATATAATTCTTTGTATAAATAAATGTTTTAAATTGTTACTATTATTTCATCCTTCTTCCTACTATACGAATGAATATTCACATTAAAATTATTTTACCACTCAAAGTCGTTGTCACGTAAAACTTTCGCCCGTATACCGACTTTACAGGCAACCAATTTTTTTCTTTTTTCCTTGCAAGTGTGACGACAACCGTCGAATGAAACGCGTATTTTGCATTGCTAGGCGCCTAATACCGCCTCGACTGTAGAATGCCATGTACCAAGCTTGTTGCATTATATACTATCCTCCTTAAAACGTCTAACTATTTCTCTACTCCTAAGAACGTTTAATACAGCAAAGTATTTGAGTCTGAGCCCTGGAAGGTAACTTCCAAATTTAAGTTTGTAGGCATATCTAATACATTCCATTACTCGTGGATTATTCAGTTAGTCAGTGAATCAGTTAGTTAAATATTTCTTTTATATACATAAAAGAATTGTGATTATAAAAGTGAAAATTACCTGAGTTGAATAGGATGGGAGTCGCATAAACTTGTCACCGGGGATGACCAGGTATCGTCCAGGGTCACGAGCCATTTCAGCAAATCTTTCGGCGAGCTGCTTGAATGTCGGTCGGCTATCTGCGTCGAGCATCCAACATGAAACCATTACGCAGTAAATGTCCAACGTACAAATAGTAGGCTGGGGCAGTTTCAATCCGTTCTCAATTAGTTCAGGTACATTTCTCGCAGATATGTTAGCATACGGCCGCGCACCATAGCTCAATATCTCCCAAATTGTTACGCCGAAAGCCCAGACATCACTTTTGTGTGTAAATATTCTGTGCTGCACGCACTCCAACGCTAGCCACTTAATGGGCATTTTGCCTCCAGCTGCCTTGTATTCATCCTCGTTTATGTCCAATAGCTTCGCTAAGCCGAAATCGGTTATCTTCACACAGTTAGGAGTTTGCACTAGAACATTCCGAGCTGCCAAGTCTCTGTGAACCAATCTTTTGTCTTCCAAATAGGCCATTCCGCGCGCTATTTGGGTACACCAGTTCAAAAATGCCTTCGACCCGATCTTTTCCTTATGAGTCCTGACATAGTCCAACAGACATCCGAGAGGCATGAGTTGCGTAATCAGCATCATCTGGTTAGTGAGACAGACAGCAAGAAGTTGCAGTAAATTCGGATGTTCAACACTGGCCATTATATATGCTTCCTCTAGAAATTCTTTGCTAGTGCTAGCACCGCTTCCCTCTTTCAAAACTTTAATTGCAACAGGAATCTTGACATTTTCTCCTTCGGGAACCCAGACACCTTTGTAAACTTTTCCGAATGCACCGAAACCAAGCATACCCCCTCTTCGAAGCTCAGCTTCTTTTATGATCCTCAATTTTGCCAGATTTGGTTTAACATTGGTAGGTCGGAGTGGTTCGTTGTCCTCACAACCAGTTAGCACCCTTGTCATTTTCACCGCTTCCTTTTTCGCTTTGGCTTTTTGTCTGCATGTGTATCCAATGATGGCCAGGATAACCAAAAGTATAAATGCAAACACGAGTATAACTACCTTATATAAATACCGTAACCTAAGTGTTGTGGCACGCTTGACTATCCGTCCTCAATCCTAGCTGGCCTTTGTTGCACTTATGTAAGCAGCCAGCCACTGCAGCCTTTATTCGGTAGAAAGTATCTAACTATATCCAAAAAATATCTTATTCTTGAAATGAAAGGTTTTGATGATATTAATTGTAAATTATATTTCAACATAAACTATATCGTCGTCGTGACGTAATAGGCAAATTAAACCTTTAGTAAGACCTTGTTATTTATGATGATTTTGGTATTGGTAACAAAAAACTTAGCAACTGATAGTTTGAAATCCTGAAATACTTGATATACGCAGAGATTCGAATTCCGAAGTTGAAAACGATACAAAGTTATGTTTAGATAGAAGTGACGTCATAATAGTGAATTCGGCTTTTCAACTGTCATGGCGGATCGATAGATTTTGCAGTTTTATTAATTGAAAATAAATACCTATCTCACTTAGGATATAAATAAAAATACGTTTTTCTTAAAACTTTAATTTTAGCGATTCTTTATTACTGTCATTCAAAGAATTCAAAGTATATCATTAATTGCAGGTGCTTGGAGTTGGTCCGGACGCGAGCCAGCAGGAGATAACCAGACGCTGGCGCCGCTTGTCCCGGGAAAACCACCCGGATAAGGCCAAGTTGGAAGACCGGCGAGCGGCCCAGGAAAAGTTCATGGAGATCCAGCAAGCCTATGAAATCCTATCTGTGGGCAAGCACCGTCGGTTTTCTCGCAACAAGAAGGACAACTCCGTACAGGACGGTCCCATACACATGTAAACTTGGCCCCATACCCGTTCAAGCTGGTCCCAAACGCACTATAAGGTTCAGCGTACGCTGCGGCGCAAGCGAACGGGACAGTGGTCCATAAAGCCCACCTTAGTCACTATTCATCCCCCGAGGGCGTTATCCCTAATTATGCATTTTGGGTCATATGTCTACAGGGGAGAAAAAAATTATGTTACCTAATAAGTCATTTCCGATAGTTGCAGTGTCAAAAGAATATTGATGTAGCAGAGGACTTCTAAATACCCAACTTTTACTTTAATACAAAAGTTTGGACACGTCCTATTACACACTTATTTTTATTGTAAAATTACTTGTGAAAAATTAAACCTGTGTGTGTTTGTGAACGTAGTTTTACGTAAGAAATCAGAAATCGAGTGTCGAAATTTGCAACGAACAATTATACGTTTCCAATAAATTAGGCGTTTGTCTAGTTTTTGTGGTGCTAATCAATACGAAAAAAGCAAATAATTGCTCAAATATTCATGTTTACTATTTTTATTCATAACTTTCGAATCTCATCAACTGAGTGCGTTTTCAGCTCGTATTAAAAAAACTGACATTGAGATTAGAAAAGGTTCCCAAGTTCAGTCTTAAGCATTGATTGACTGTAACTTGAGGACTTGATCTCAGTTTACTATTACGACCGTTTAGGAATATTTTAGTTTTGTATAAACATATGTAGCGCGGTCATAGTGAATCGACTCCGCCCGATACGGCTTACAAGGGTGTTGTGGTTATGTATGTTGTATTATTAATTTTTATGTGGGTATGCCTATAAAAAAAAACAATAAAGCAGTTCTGATCAAGTGCCGAGTTTGAATCACAACATGGTGACAGCGGTGAACTAGTAAATTAATAATTACTAAATTAATAGGTGTAATTGGTGTTAAAATCGGTAAAAGTGCGTTATTGGAGGCTTTGCGCATAAGTGATAATGGAACACGCTCGACCGCCATCGGAATTATGCTTAGAAGGAGGACCGGCATGCCGCGCGACCGCGTGGCGAAAATGGCGCCAGCAATTTTTCGTGTTTTTAAAAGCGGCCGGCGTTCACAAAGAAACTACAGATGTTCAAGCTAGTCTGTTAGTAAATTTAATAGGATCGGAAGGGTACGACATTTATACGACGTTTAAATACACAAAAGATGAAAGTCGCGAAAATATTGATACCTTGGTGAACAAGTTCAACGAGCACTTTGGGACGAAACAAAATACTACCATGGTTCGCTTTAAGTTTTTTACCCGGAATCAAGAAGCCGGCGAGTCTATTGACGAATACGTGACGGCGTTGAAAATCTTATCTGAGCATTGTGAATTCGAGCACTTGGAGGAAGGTCTTATTCGCGATCGAATAGTTTGCGGTGTATTGGATGGCAAGGTACGAGATCGGCTACTAAGGACAGAAGAGCTATCATTGCTAAGTGCCTTAAAAATATGCCGGGCTAACGAATTTTCAAAAGAAGAAAAACAACACATCGAAGGCGTCAAGTTGAAAAGTGATGCTGGTGAGGCGTGCACATCATCGACGGCGGTGGACGTCATTTACGGCGCGCGCGGCGGTGGGCGAGCAGGCGGCTGGGCGCCGCGGGCACCGCGCGGGCGCGGATGGGCGCCGCGCGGGGCCGCCCGCAGCGCTGCGCGGATGCAGCCTCGCGGGTTTTCGTCTGATGTGGTGGGGCGCTCGTGCGCCAAGTGTGCCGGGTTTCAGTGTGATGGTGGTTACAGGTGTCCTGCTAGGAGTGCCGTATGTTTTTTGTGCAATTCTCAAGGTCACTTTAAGAAAAAATGTACATTGAATACGCGGAAAAGTGTGTATCAAATAGTGGAAAATAGTGATACGGATGAGGAATTATACAGGGTCTCGACGATTGATAGTAATACGGACTGTAAGGACGGCAATAAATGGTATGAGACAATGCAATTATATAATAGTCTAAAAACTGAAAAATTCAAACTCGATACGGGATCGGACCTTAATGTTATGTCTATAGAAAGATATAAACAGTTAGGTTTGCATGTTTCAGCTTTATGTCAAATTAATGTTAAGGCTCAATCATTTTGTGGTAATCAAATACCTATACTGGGTTCTTGCTATATTTCTTGGATTTATAAAAACAATAGATATAACTTAAATTTTTGCATTTGTAAAAATTATTGTCAGAGCGTGTTAGGGAAATATGCTTGTGAGGAATTAGGTATTATCAGACGCGTTTTTACCATAAATATAGATAAATATTCAGATTTGTTTAGCGGACTAGGTAAGTTACCGGGCGAGTATAAAATTATTATTGATCCAGGAGTACATCCGTCGGTCTGTCCTGTAAGAAAAATACCTATCGGTGTGCGCGACAAACTACAAGTGGAATTAAAGCGTATGGAAGACATAGGTGTCATAAGGAAAGTATCTCATCCTACGGAGTGGGTTAATGCGATAGTAGTAGTAGCAAAGAAAAATGGTAGTATTCGTGTCTGTCTCGATCCGCGGCCGCTGAACCGGGCTGTGCGTCGTGCGCACTACCCGCTGCCGACCCTCACTGCAATAGCGGCCAGGTTGCAGGGCGCGCGCTACTTCAGCAAGCTGGATGCTCGTTCGGGGTACTGGATGATTCAGATTGACAATGAAAGCGCGGATTTATGCACGTTTGGAACACCTTTTGGACGGTATCAGTTTTTACGTTTACCTTACGGAATTAACTGCGCCTCTGAGGTGTTTCATGCTAGGGTACGGCAACTGCTGGAAGATCTGGAGGGTGTAGACTCATTCGTGGATGATATTATCGTATGGGGTTCTACTATGGCACAGCACGATGAAAGATTGAAATGTTTATTGGAAAGGGCACGGCAGGTAGGTATCAAATTTAATAAGGAAAAGTGTGAGTTTAGGGTACAGGAAGTAAGTTATTTGGGACACACGTTTAGTGCTGGTGGTATGGCAATTGACAAAAATAAACTTAAGGCTATCGAACTTATGCCGACCCCTCAAGATAGGCCCGCTTTAGAGCGTTTTTTAGGTATGGTAAACTATTTATCAAAATTTATTACAAATTACTCGGAAATAGCATCACCCTTGCGTAGTCTCTTAAAAAAAGACGTAGTTTGGTGTTGGGACGAACAGCATGATAACGCGGTGCGCCAGTTGAAAGGCCGGCTGTGCGCGGCGCCCGTGCTCGCGCTGTACGCGGCGGACGAGCCCGTGCTGCTGTCCGTGGACGCTAGCTCGCACGCGCTGGGGGCGGTGTTGCTGCAGGCGGGACGGCCCGTGGAGTTTGCGTCGTCCACGCTCACTGATACGCAAATTAGGTATGCGCAAATAGAAAAGGAATTGCTAGCTATTGTATTTGCCTTAGAGCGATTTCATCAATATCTATTCGGCCGGGGTGACATCACAGTAGAAACGGATCATAAGCCTCTCGAGGCCCTTTTCAATAAGCCGTTAGATGCCGTACCTGCACGTTTACAACGTATGATGCTAAGAATTCAAGGTTACAGGTTCAAGGTAGTATATAAACCAGGAAAATATATGTTCGTAGCGGACACTCTGTCGCGTGCGCCGTTGCCTGAGCTGATGACAAGTAATGTCTCAGTCGAAGTTGAGGAACAATCTTGCTTTGTGATTGACAACGTAAGGTTCAGTGGTGATAAAATTAACCTAGTTAGAAAAGGAGTCGAATCTGATAAAGAATGTCGAACTATTATAAAGTATATTAAAAATGGCTGGCCAGCAAATAAATATGATGTCGATGAATGCGTGCGAAAATTATGGCCATATAGAGAATGTTTTGAATACATAGATAATATTATTTTGAAAGACAATTTAGTTTATATACCTCAAAGTCTTCGATCCGAAATGATAAACCGGGTTCACGAAGGTCATATGGGCATCGATAGGTGCAAGCGACGTGCTCGGGATGTGATGTTCTGGCCGGGCATGTCGCGTGACGTGGAGCGCGCGGTTCGCCAGTGTGTGACGTGCGCGGAGCACGCGCCGCGGCCCACTCGGGAGCCAATGATCCCGCATAAGATACCTGACCTTCCGTGGTCGAAGGTAGGCTCGGATATTTTTCAATACCGAAACAGGAACTTTTTGCTTCTCGTTGATTATTTTTCAAACTTTATTGAAGTTAGTACATTGAATAGTATTGGGAGTAAGGCGGTGATACAAGCTATGAAGGATCAATTTGCAAGGCATGGAATTCCAGCTCAATTATTGACTGACGGAGGCCCGGCCTACCGCTCTAAGGAATTCATGGAATTTCGGAAGAAATGGGGTTTTGAACATATCTTTACTTCACCCAATTATCCTCAAGCTAACGGTCGAAGCGAAAAAAGCGTTCAGACAATAAAAAATTACTTAATTAAAGCGACTAATTCGGGATCAGATTTTTATTTAGGCTTATTAAACTTTAGAGCATGCCCACGCGAAGGGTTAGCATCTCCGGCGGAATTGCTTATGGGGCGTAGGTTGAGTACCAGACTTCCAGCATACGAGCAGATGCTCAGACCACACCGCGATAACCAGTTAGATTACGATTGCATGTTACGTAAGCAGGCTAAGAGTAAATCATATTATGATCAACACTCGCGAGCGTTGCCTGAGCTAAAGCCGGGAGAGAATGTAGTTATGGTAGATGAAGGCAGACGCAAGCACGCTAAAGTACAAAGTGCAGCGCCTCAGCCGCGCTCGTACTTCGTTACAGACATGTCAGGGAGGCGATATAGACGAAATAGACGTCACTTACTTCGTATTCCTTCAGCGGAGGGCACCGCAATGTTCCAAGAGGAAGAAAAGTGGAGTAGCGCGGAAAGTGATGAACAAAATGCGCCGGATGAGATTTGTGCTTCTGCTACTACTGTCGTAGAAACCTTGCATGACAATGCACAAAGGGTAGAAACTCATAATAATAATGATATAGATATATCAATCAGACCGGCGGCTGTCAAGGCTCGCATTAATCTCAAAAAATATAAATGATTGTTACTCTTAATATAATTATAATTAGGTATGTTCTTACAATGAATTAATTGTTAATATATACTAAGTGCATGAGGTGATTGGCTTATGTATATTTGTACATGTATACATAATCAGTCTACCAGTATTGAATCTATACCTATATGCTTTTAAAATTTTATGGAAGAGATGTTGTGGTTATGTATGTTGTATTATTAATTTTTATTTGGGTATGCCTATAAAAAAAAACAATAAAGCAGTTCTGATCAAGTGCCGAGTTTGAATCACAACAAAGGGGAGTCCGCCGTTCCCATACGTCCCCGCTTTGCTTGCGCACCGGTACTTACTATGAGTATACAAACATATTCTATACTCTCATGAGTATACAAGATTGATTATACTTATGATATAAGCTTGTATGCTATAACGTGCCTGGCGACGTCGTAGTGACAACGATCGGTTGGTTCATTGTCTCTTGCAGAGATTTCCACATACAACTCTACTGCTGCCAACTCAAATGGCTCCCACGTTATCTTGATTTCGGCTGAATACCTAGTGGGGGGTCTATTAGTGCTGCTCTTCCTGATACCGAGTCGCCACTCCAGCACTTTGGTCCCTCATTTCCTCACACTATGCAACGTTGAGTTGTCATTTACTCTGGTTCTTCTACGCCATTTTTAATTGATCGATCAGAATTAACCCCTACAGTCATTAATAGCCCATAAAAGTTCAACTAAAGGCGGTTTGTTCTTAAGCACGATGCTGGGCGCAATTGGTGATGATCGCAGGAGATACGCTGCTGCCTGTTTTCTGTCTGCTAGAAGAGGAGTAAAATCGGCGACTCTTGTCAAAGATCCAAGTATTTCTAGCCACTAGGTATATATGTAAGTAACGCACATTTAAAGTGTTTATATGATATCAAAAGTATAGTAGGAGTATAGTAGGTCTTTCCCCCTGCAACAAACTTAGATAGATTCCGACCTATACCTTCCAATTGGTTGTCAATCTTTCACCATTTTTCTCTACGTATGTATTATGTATTAGTTATTACGTTTTATATATTTTATAGATAATTAGGGAATTATTTGGAATTTTGGGTGCAAATTCATCCTATTACCCGTTAAACAGAAATTAAAAGAAGATCACTTGTCTGTATTAATAGTAACACTAACGCCACTGTTTCAATTAAAGTATAGTGTCGCTATCAAAATAACTGGTTCTTATCGAGCTCATATTATCATAGCTGGTAGATTATTTAATGACTTGGGAAATATTAATAATAATTAAAAAAATATATATATATGTGTACGCTACTGCCGAACACGACGAATTATTAGAAAATGGCGCCGTTCAGTCGCCATGTTTGATTAATTAAAAAAATGATGTAAGATTCTAAATAAGTTTATTGCTTGGGGGACGACGACGACATTAAATCGAAATATTTTGGTGGATGTTTATTATTTTGTTAATTAAAATGCATTTATTATAGATTGATTATTATTAATTATTGATTTAAATAGTTATATTTTATATTTATTTTATCAGTTAACTAGAATAATAAATTTTAGAAAATATTAATTTATATTTGCATTTGTTAAATAAGTAGATAATTATTAATAAAAAAAAAAATACCAAATGTATGGCGAATTATTTAAATGTTAGATTATAAGGTTGATTCTGTTATTGTGTGGGTTGTCTAATTAAAAAAGTATTATAACCCGATCGCAAAAAACTGCATATTTGACATCTGTCAGTTGGTCACACAAAACTTCGTTTAAAGCATTATTAAACAATTCTCGTAACTTCGTTACACGAATACGGTTTAATAAAACATTATTATTTTAGAAATGACCGTCTCGGCCTCTTTAAATAAGGGCTGCACGGAGAGTATAAAAAGACGTTTGACGACAGATTGGCGCAGTGGGCAGCGACCCTGCTTTCTGAGTTCAAGGGGGAGGGTTCTATTCTCACGATTCGTGTCTGTGTGTTTATCTGTATATTGTAAGTAATTATGTATATTATTCATAAAAATATTCATCAGTTATCTTAATACCCATAACACAAGGTACGCTTACTTTGGGGCAAGATGGCTATGTGTGTAAATTGTTGTACAACATTTATTGAAGTTATACTTCTTTTGGCGCGTTAGGGAAAAATGATCAGAGTAAATTTTTACGATGCGCGCGCACGCCGTCACAAAAAACCGAAACCATAAAGTTAGCTATAATCAACATTTTAGTTTTTCTAAAAAAGAATTGACAGTTGATTTTTTCAATAATTCAAACAATTCCTTTTTTTTCCTATTGTTAGTGTCGTTTTTTCGACAAACGTAGAATAAGGCGTAAGATACAATTTTTGAAAGCATTTTATCTTGTTACGCCAAAGAAATATAACTTGTAAACGCTTGTACATAAGTACACACACGTTTTTTTCCACTTTAAGTTAGCTATTGTCTAAAATGGTAACAAGCTAACCAGTATTTATTATATTATATATAATCAGTTTTTAGTGACGGCACTTTGCCGTGAAGTCAAGTATTTATATACGTGTAAATGAAAACCGAAATAAATTTCACAGGCTTTAGTGGTACATAATTTACTGTCTCTGATGCTTATCTGCGAAACCGAAAACTTATAGTTTTTGAGTAAACTACTGCTATAGTTTTTACTGAGGGAAATTATAAACAGCCCTAACATCCCATGCAAAATTAAAATAATGTGACTCCTCTCACTTTACTAGGTACGCGTCGTGTAACGTAGGTAACGCGCGTGTCGGTCTTTTATCTTTAATAGGGTTGTCATAAACACTTTGAATGTTTTGAATTCGTTTGTACGGAAAAAAAATATGCTTGTGATTTAAAATTTTTACAGGGTGATTCTTTATGAAATATACTTTTGCATCCTCAAATATTATTTCGTAATTGTGTTTCACGTTGTATAGCAGGTCAGCTTACCTCCTTTAACGTTTCTAGACTCAGACTCAGTTTCAGAGCTCACATTAAGGCTCGCTCGCAGTTGCTTGCGTCGTTACGAGTATGGAAATACTTGAACATCGCGGTAAAATGGATCTTATTCTTATAAGAATAAAGCTTAAAATTAGCCAACAATTCTTGATGAAACTTTGGGCAGAACGTTTGTAAATAAGAATCAGGAGTACAGGATTTTCGATTCTAAAGTGAGTGTCATTAGGGTTCATTTTTCTTTGTCGGTATAGAGTTTGATATGTGAAATTGGGGCGAATCGCGGGCGGGATGCGTAATTTCGCTCGCTTAGCTTCTTAGAGAAGAAAATATTATCTAAGATCGTTACATGCAGTCAGGTAAAATTCTTAGATAATATTTTAATGATAATATGCAGTCATTAAATCCGCAAATTGTAGTTTTTTTTGCAATTTTTGATGTATTCCAGAAATTAAATATTTTTTTGTGGTTTTCAATAAGTTGTATAAATTCATTCATTCATTCATTCTAGGTGTGGTCGTTGATTTTATCAGAAATTAAATTTTATATTTTTTTCAATGTTTTATGTTTTTGTTCGCTGTAAATAACTATAGGTACAGGTATATAACAGGTTATTGATAGACTTTAGTAGACACAAAGTAAGCGTGCGACTCCTTTTCGAATGTCCTGTATTAGCCACAGTTTATAGAAGCCTGAGGCTTCTCCGGAAAATGTTATTATATCGTGATTAAAATGAAAGTTTTGTACTTAATGTTTATTTACATTTTTTACCTTATTCAATAAATAAACGAAATAAATGTATATGGTTTTTTTTTATTTCCTTGATTATGCCATTTTGAATTGCGGCGTGTTGTTTTACTCGTACGTTAAAATATATCGGTGGTAAAACGTATTTTGAAGATTCAATATATTTTATCATCAAACGTTTGAGGGTCCGCAAAGTTACGTAGATGATATGACGACCTCTGGCGAAGTGGTGAGCTCTGGTTTGATCTGGTTGATTTTTCTGACTTGTTCTGGTAGGAGGTTTCGGCCGTCGCTAGTTACCGACAAAGACGTGCCGCGTGAAAATGGATAAAGGTATTGGTTTGATTCTACATTCCCTACAGTAGCCTTAGTACATGATGTGCTCGTTCGCAATCGAAGTCGTTTTCGAGTTTGAAAATACTTGACCATCGGAGTAAAATGGATTTTATTTGTTATGAGTTAATTCTTTAGCTCGGGCTTGTGACAGAATGGTTGTAATACAACAATCAGAAGTAGAGGATATGCGACTTTAGATCGAGTGACATCAAGTCCATTTTACTTTGACGATACAGAGTATAATACATGTAACTTGATTGCGGGCGAGAAAATTATGTATTAAGGCTACAGGTTAGCGTAGATGGTGCGATGAAATCCCTGGTTTAATCCCGTTGAGCTATATGGTTTATAAGTGATAAGCCCCGGGTCCGATCCACGGGAATTTATGCCAGAATATTTTCCCTATTGCTTTGGTGAGGGTTTCGGCCGTGGCTAGTTACCAACGTGCTGCGGATTAGGGTATTGGTTTAATACAACTGTCATTATTAAGCAAGCTATCATCTTAAGACTTCATCGGTGGTAGCGTCCATTGCTGGTCTTAAGGCCTCTCCCAACGGAAGGGCTTGCCCATGGTCACCACGTAGTAGTAGCATAGAGGAAGCTGCAACATGTTCTCCGTTATATTCCCTTAGTAAGGGAAGAGGAGGGGTGGCGACTTCTATTCTTAGTAGCCGTAACTACATTGCAAAACCAACCAAGAATAAATAATTTAAAAGGTAAGAAAAACATCATTTAACAGGTTTTATTTTATTTATTACCTTTGCATCACCTGTATCTACACATCTACACGTCTACACATTCAATATAATAGTATGTTATATAAGCCACTAAACATTTAGATTTTTGTAAAAGTATACAATGAAATACATTACTGACAGTGATTACATATTATAATAGTAATTATTTGAAATAGTTACCTACAGTTGTTCTATCTCAAGACCATTTTGAGCCACGGTTACAGAATAGGTCATTTTATTAAATTTTTTCTATTTGGCACGGTAAATTATCTAGGTTAATTGCTCTTTCTAGACCAGGGCGCGTTTGGAACCCTCCTAGCTTTAGTTTTAAGTTAACTCATGGAGTTATCACCATCACCTAACATTAGTGTTAACATGTTAAATGTATGAACGTTTAATGAGTGCCTGTGACAAGGTCTGAATAAAACATTTTTCAATTTGAATTTGGATGAGGTAATTAAAAAAAAATTGTGTTCAAGATAGATACATGCATTTGCGTGTGCAGAGTAGATAATTGCGGTTATCACACGCAAAACTATAGTCGGTACATCGTGAGGCTTTCTTGGTCTTTGTGAGATAGAATAACTCAAAAATACGAGTGAATATAATTTGATATTACTCTCAAATGGATACAATATCAATAACACCAATTAATAATGATCGCTCACTGCCACAAATCCGAGAGAGCGTTCCGCGGAACTATTATAGCGTCTTCATCTACTGACAGTGAGAATGTCCAAGAGAGTTGACCGTTATGGCCTTGGCCTGCTGTAGACCTTGGGTCTTGCAGCAGTTTACGATCAACTTTAAGTTCTTAAGTATTACCTATATCTATACAGTCATGCTTGCGATAACGTTCAGCGAATATGTATTTGGAAACATCATCAGTAATCCTATTAATATAAGGGCAGCATTCAACGTGTCCCACGGCTGGGCATACGACTCCTATTAATAAAAGGCGTGACCCACCACGCAGCTGCAATGATTGGCGGGGCTTAATAATAATTATACGAAACCGACTGCTTAACGTACTCATCGAGGCACGAGGGTTGACAAAATTTCTTGACGGGATAAGTTATTAACATGTACCCGACACCGAAACTCTGGGATCACACGGCGCGTGTGACATGTCCAATGAAAAAGTCCAAAATTTTGAGCAACGTTCTCTCTAATATTTTCACCAACAACGACGTTAAATAAAATAAATAAATAAAAAAATATACTACGACAATACGCACATCGCCACCTAGCCCCAAAGTTAGCGAAGCTTGTTTTATGGGTACTAAGATGACTGATGAATGAAAATACTTATAATTTACACATAAACACCGAGACACTGAAAAACATTAATGTTCATCACACAAATATTTTCTAGTTGTGGGAATCGAACCCACGGACTTGGACTCAGAAAGCAGGTAAGCTGCCTGCTGCGCCAATCGGCTGTCAAACATTATCGCAAGCACAACCGTTTAATAATGTATTATGCGAGAAACATTTTATCCGAAAATTTTTACTACAATTTTGACAGGCCTACGGCTTTTCACTTACGCGGCTTTGGATATTTGCGACGACTTAGTGGCCGCTTAATGTCCGACGAAGTCGTGGCCCTGCTGTCGGAGAAATACAACTTTCCGACTACATAAGAACAGCTTACAAATTACAGTTTAATGGCATATAATAATATATTATAACATATTTGAATACTTGAATATGCCTATCTAATTGCGATACATAAATAAATACGCGTATTTCGAAAGAAGTCAAATTTATTGGAAAGAAAAATATTTAAAAATAATTAAGTAGCTGCTTCTGTGAAATATATAATGTCCTGCCTATGGTTTAAGTTCAAGGTACAAAGACATACCCATGTAAGTAATTACTGTAGTGTATACATACAATACATTGTAAATGGCCAGACAACACTACCGAAAGTTCAAAATACGAAGAAATAACACGCCTATAAAAAAAATATCTAAATTTATCGAAAATTTAATGAAGAAAAATCATCAAACTCCCAGATTCTTAAGATTTCATTATTGTTGCCTAAATTATGGCTTACTACGACGTGTTACTTGATTTTTTTTTAATTTGTTTTAATTAAGTGTTATGCAATTTCCGTATTCACGAGAACGGGACAGAACTTTCCTCTCCACGAAATAATTGATCATTATTATTTTCTATACAATATTTATTGTTACCTTTCATTTCATTTGATTTATTTTTAAACGTACTTTCTTTCAAAATTTCGATTAGTATCATCATACCATTACATTAGGCTTTTTTCTAGTTTAAATGGCTTTTTTACCACATTTAAATGAATAACCACAATCTACGCAAACATATTATTTGCATGGGTAACTTGTTGTTACATTTTAAATCTAAACGTGAAGCAACCAGGTTGGTTTTCATTTGCGTTAGATTACTTGTTTCCACGCTACTGAATATTGTCGAAATAACATATTAAAGTGGCAGTTTAAGTAATTAGTTATTTCCGAAAGCAAATGCTCTTGATATTGTCTGAATAAGGTAGATGTATTTTTGTATAACTGCTTCATAAGACTCTGAGATAGGCCTATGCAAATAAAATAATTTTGTGTCTGCGTTATTTATGGAATATACTTATTGAGATTTAAAACGTTGAATATAAAATAATTTGTTACATTAATGGCACAGTGTACAGCTCTTCAGCTCCGCCGCGTATTACGAAACTTCATCGCGCATTACAATCATAATAATCGCAATTATAATAAGTCATATTATTAATGTGGGGCCCTGATTCTCTCTCATGCAATTCGTACTCATGTTTAAAGACAATTTGTGACGTATACATTTATAACTATTTATAAATAGGTGTTCATAATTACGTCACAAAATGCATTTCGTTAGTAGTCATTGATATAGATGTCATAGCGAAGCAGGGCTCTGTGGTTAAACTTTTTTCTGTATAACTTAATTGTGAATTTGAGTAATGATCTTGGCATTTTGCATTGTTAGAAAAAAATGTTGCTCTCACGAAATCTATGCGGTAAAATCGGGGGCAAGATTTGGGGAAATTGGCGTTTTAGCTATATTTATTGTCAGCTATCACTGAGGTCCTTTAATTTATTTTAAGAGTTCTAAATCTGTTAGACGTACAACTCTAAACTAAATTGATAAGGCTAAAAATAGCGGTAGGTAGACTTTTCAATGGCAAATAATTGGAAAGGGGCAGCGCTCGGTTCATTTTACTCACATGATGTCACACTTGACAGCTGTAAAATTAGTGACATCATTTCCACTGTGTTTTATGATAAACGATAGGTACTGCCCTTTTAGACCAGCGAATCTGGTTTAGCTCATTGGAACTGTGAACAGTAAAAGGCACCAATAGCAATGTTCCGATCTAGTTTCGTAATACAAAAGCCGATATATTTTGTTTAAAAATCTTTTGTTATGTACAAAGTTACATACATTGATGGGTGTCTAAATCATAGTAATATATCTTTTAACTTAAATCTATTAAATGTACAAAATATAATATACATAACATAATTAAATGAATTATTTACATTTTACATGGCAAACGAGAGTTTGGTCGAATATTAAATAAAAATTATACACTATTTAGTTTGTGTTTTGTTTACTTTTGAGCTTCATTTTACCTAGGGCTTCATAAAAGTTTATCAAACGAACAGTTCTTCTTCTCTACAGTGCGTGTTGGTCGCAAGTCGGTCCTAAATTCGTCTCGCCTCTTATATGACAGACTTTGCAGAATTATAATTAATTGTTAATTATAAATATTTGAAAACTAGAGTCCGAATTTCTTTCTTCTTTGCATACATTTTCTTAAAACTCCCGTCTTTTTGTTTTTATTTAACTTCATTATAACGTGTGTTTAAATTGAAGTAAAACACAAACAAGCGACCATTTATTCGTGTATGCGTCTTGCGTGCGACCAGCGTTTGATATAGCAACAATAATTAGAATGTGGAATGTTTAGAAAAAAATATTAAATAAATTTCGATACTTTTTGTAATACGTAATTTGAATGTTTTTTTTATGAATCCCTTATTTGCGCAGGCTCCATTACTACAATAAAATGTACAAATTGAATATGTTGTCATTCTTACAATTATCTTGCGTCTCTGATTTCCGAAGTTTACATTTAACCAGCTATCATTCTGGTATTCTATCATAAAATTATCAGTATTGACACGATTTAGCTGTGTTTGTCATATTTCTTTGATGTTTGGAAAGTGGAAAGATAAAACAAACCATTCACAAAACAGAGTCCTAATAAATAGGTCTATCTAGAAATAATTGGTCCCGAAATTGGCAAGATCACACAATAATAAATTTGTTGTTAAACTGTAGGTAAAATAATACAAAAATATGTGGCGTTTGTACAATAGGTACCTACATGCAATTATAAGTTATGACTAAAAAGAGGTCGATCTGTTTATGTTCTTACAGAGGCTAATTAGCCAACTATGAAATTAATCGTGTTAAGACATGGATTGAGAACAAATCATAACGAACGGTCCATTTCTTGTCTTATAATGTCTTTTTGTTTTTATATCAAAGTCTTTGTTACTGTTGAGTGTAAAGTTTATTTTTATAAAAACACATTACTTTTCATAGCGTTATTGTTTTTTTGGAACAAACTAAAAAGTTATTAATATATTGTTTACATTTAAAGACAATTTAGAAAAGTAGTAGCAGAGTGTATGGTTGAAAATACTGACACAGGAAAAGTTACATTGGTATTGCGATACTAATAGACGGTAACGTACAACATTTCTAAGTAAGCGATTATTATAAGATGTTCGTAATAAATCGGATTGTCGGAATAGGAACACTTATTGCGGAATTTGATCCTTTAAACCCGTTTACTCATACTTTCACCGTCTTCAGCATTGCTTAGCCAATACAAATCCTCTACATCAATAATCCCTGTCGGTATTTTTACATCACTGACACCAAAGTAATCTTCCTCTTTTTAATTATAACGCCAAGCCTACATGGTATACTGTGTACAGATATATCTTTATAAAAGATTTTTTTTTTTTTCATAAAATAGTAATTAAATGAAAGTTTCTTAAGGAAGTATACGTAAATTTTATGATAGCCAACATGTAAGAGTATTGGCTAAACCCTTTTCGACCAAATTCTTTCGATTTCAATTTACTTACTACGTGGTATACATATCAGTATGTCGCTAAATTGCATATTATATTTGTTTAAATGCATATATCGTTATAGTACAGTAAAAGTGACTGCCATTCTCGATATATAAGTTACTTTGAGCCGAATAGCTACAACAAAATTTCAGTGTATCGTAAATTATTAAACTAATTATCACAGTTTTAAAAATTAAAATAACGTTCACTTAAAAATATACATTCGGGAAAAACGTAAACATAGCCTTTCTTAAACTAAATTAATAAATAACTTAATATTTTGAATGTGCTTCTCTGTATAAGCACATCGCATATTTTATTTTACAAATTTTTAGCATTATAACAAGTTTTCTTTTCTACAATAATTAAGTGAATAACAAAAATTGTGTAATAGATTTCTAGTAAAACGATAATTTTTTTTTAATTAAAAGTTTGTCAACAAGCTAAAACCTAGCCATCGCATAAAATGGCACTTTTTAAGTAAAACAATCATAAGTTGTGAGATTACATCGTCCATTCCGAGCACTGTTCGCGCCAGCGATCACCTACGTACTGAAACCACTTCGCTGCCGAAGACAGTATTCGCGTTGTTAACCTAACCTGTGATCGCTAAGACATCGATCTTCCACTGAGCAGTTCGCTCGTCGCTTACACCGTGGTCTCGTCGCGTCGTAGGGGTTGGAGTTCCCGCTGAAGGTCGTTGTAGTACTCGTGGTCGGACATCGATTCCTCCTCCACCGACCGCTGCGGCTGGTATTTGCTCGGGCCCGGCTGCGGCGTCGAATCCCCGGCGCTGCTCTCGCAAGTCTCCAAAGACTCCAGCGCCACCGGCTCGGTGGGTATCCCGATCGTTTGCGGAGGAACCCCCTGTTCGGACATCAGGTACTCCGGATTATCCACACATCGCTCCGAGTCCACGAATCCGCTGTACTCTTCATCATCCTTAGCCTCCTGCTCTTCTCCGCCATCGCCAATTAAATCCATATACGTCGACGCATTCTTGTTTTGCTGCGGCGATGGCATGAGGTAATCGTCCTCGTCCAAGGGCAAGTTCAGTTTCAGGTTGCCCACTTGCGCTTCTTTGTTTCTGGACATACTGTCGAACCTGCTCTCCGTGACGTCAGCTCGGACCCTCATGGGGCCACTACAATATCGGGAGCTACTGGAGCAATCGGAAGCGCATGCGCCATTGTTATAGTAGTGCCGCATTTCCGTGCCGTTCGGGCTGACGGTGTAGCGAGAGAGCGGGTACTTCATGAGATCTGTTTCCCAACTTGGCCTCGAGATATCGACTATCGCACCTTGTTGGCCATTGATGTTGTTCACCCAGGAGGGAGAGGCAATAGGCTTGATTGCACTGCTCTCGGGCGATCCAGGCGAGACGGAGGTGAGTGGCGAGATAGAGCCGGGCGTGATATCGGCTTTTGGGTGGAGATATTCATCCGCTTCTACTATTGGCTCGGGGCCATCCATGGCTGAAGACAAACTCCTTATCATTTCCCTTTCATCCTGGAAATGAAAACATTCAATTATAACCTACGCATAGTTGATTATAAACCTAAGTAATATAATATGTTTGTAAACTCCACATGACGATGTAAATCACACTCGTATTTTAATATCTATGTAATAGACCAAACATCTTGTATAAACTTTTTTCATCACGATTGCACGTAAGGCACACATAAGGTACACGGTAGGACACAATCTCTAATATAAAGCTTCTTAGTTATGATGAATGAACGTTTAATTTGATCAAATTATTGACAATTCTTAATTAATTGTATTTTGAATAACAAAAAATTGTTGTTGTAAATTTTTAAACATCGGCTGTATAAAACAAAAGAAGCTAGCTGTAGATATGTCGGTTTGCCTGGGTAACCAAAAAAAAATCCGATGCATCATTTTCTGTCAATAATATTTTGTGAGGACAGAGAGATACTCAGTTATTTTATGAGGACGTTCTTAAAAGTTACGTCCCATTTTGACGTGACAACGTCTTATAAATTGGTTTGTAAGACGTTGGGAAGATCGGGTGACACTTCAAGAAACTGCGTTACGCTCCGCTCACGTTATGCGCTCACAATGAGAGCGAGTGAGAGGCACGCGTCCCTTCCACTCGGGCATGGTTAGCCCGCCTAAGAGCGAGAGAGACAGACATAAAAAGTGAAAGGCACGCGTCCCTTTGTAGTAAACGCTGTTTCATTGTACGCAAATGTATTGCAAGTTATTGTATGTATATTTGTATATAAATACGTATGTATGTGTAAAGGTAAAAATAAAATTTTGTTAATATGAAATTCAGTGCGAGATTCTTTGTATAAATTAATGTTTTAAATATAATTCTTTGTATAAATAAATGTTTTAAATTGTTACTATTATTTCATCCTTCTTCCTACTATACGTATGAATATTCACATTAAAATTATTTTACCACTCAAAGTCGTTGTCACGTAAAACTTTCGCCCGTATACCGACTTTACAGGCAACCAATTTTTTTCTTTTTTCCTTGCAAGTGTGACGACAACCGTCGAATGAAACGCGTATTTTGCATTGCTAGGCGCCTAATACCGCCTCGACTGTAGAATGCCATGTACCAAGCTTGTTTCATTATATACTATCCTCCTTAAAACGTCTAACTATTTCTCTCCTCCTAAGAACGTTTAATACAGCAAAGTATTTGAGTCTGAGCCCTGGAAGGTAACTTCCAAATTTAAGTTTGTAGGCATATCTAATACATTCCATTACTCGTGGATTATTCAGTTAGTCAGTGAATCAGTTAGTTAAATATTTCTTTTATATACATAAAAGAATTGTGATTATAAAAGTGAAAATTACCTGAGTTGAATAGGATGGGAGTCGCATAAACTTGTCACCGGGGATGACCAGGTATCGTCCAGGGTCACGAGCCATTTCAGCAAATCTTTCGGCGAGCTGCTTGAATGTCGGTCGGCTATCTGCGTCGAGCATCCAACATGAAACCATTACGCAGTAAATGTCCAACGTACAAATAGTAGGCTGGGGCAGTTTCAATCCGTTCTCAATTAGTTCAGGTACATTTCTCGCAGATATGTTAGCATACGGCCGCGCACCATAGCTCAATATCTCCCAAATTGTTACGCCGAAAGCCCAGACATCACTTTTGTGTGTAAATATTCTGTGCTGCACGCACTCCAACGCTAGCCACTTAATGGGCATTTTGCCTCCAGCTGCCTTGTATTCATCCTCGTTTATGTCCAATAGCTTCGCTAAGCCGAAATCGGTTATCTTCACACAGTTAGGAGTTTGCACTAGAACATTCCGAGCTGCCAAGTCTCTGTGAACCAATCTTTTGTCTTCCAAATAGGCCATTCCGCGCGCTATTTGGGTACACCAGTTCAAAAATGCCTTCGACCCGATCTTTTCCTTATGAGTCCTGACATAGTCCAACAGACATCCGAGAGGCATGAGTTGCGTAATCAGCATCATCTGGTTAGTGAGACAGACAGCAAGAAGTTGCAGTAAATTCGGATGTTCAACACTGGCCATTATATATGCTTCCTCTAGAAATTCTTTGCTAGTGCTAGCACCGCTTCCCTCTTTCAAAACTTTAATTGCAACAGGAATCTTGACATTTTCTCCTTCGGGAACCCAGACACCTTTGTAAACTTTTCCGAATGCACCGAAACCAAGCATACCCCCTCTTCGAAGCTCAGCTTCTTTTATGATCCTCAATTTTGCCAGATTTGGTTTAACATTGGTAGGTCGGAGTGGTTCGTTGTCCTCACAACCAGTTAGCACCCTTGTCATTTTCACCGCTTCCTTTTTCGCTTTGGCTTTTTGTCTGCATGTGTATCCAATGATGGCCAGGATAACCAAAAGTATAAATGCAAACACGAGTATAACTACTAGCACGATGGGAATTTTAGCTGTTGCCATGTTCGGAATTCCTCCTTTTGCTGACGCTGAACAGTACGGTTCATCTATGGTATTTTGAAGCTGCTCGTCGAAGTAAATTTTATAGGGCAAGTCGTTAGGACAACTCGTAGAACAATTGAAAGTTGTTTCGGTAAGGAATACCTTTATATTCTGGCATTTGATGCAATGTACTGAAGAGGGACCCGTGCATCCTTTACATTCGTGGTGACATGGTGTACAAAGACGGTTGACTGTGTCTGTGAAGTGATCCGCCGGGCATTCATCTTGACATTGGTCGCCTTTTTTAAAACCATTGCACACTTTACAAACTTGCTCGTGTATGCCAAATCCAACGCATTGCATACACAATGGGTGGCATTTCCTGCAGACCACATTTACTTTTCCCTCTAAAATCTTGACATTGCCGACCCACTCGTTGTAATAACCATCTGGGCAAGCCTCGTCTTCATTGAGACAGCTTTCAACTGTCGCTTCGATACTCATGATGGCTTTCTGGCATGAGTTACAGGCACCCTTGCCGACGGTATTAGCCGGTCCGGTGCACCCGTTGAAACAGTTGGGGTGGCAGGGTAGACAGGTTCCGTTCTCTGAGACATATCTGGAGGCAGGACAATGCGCCATGCAGTTAGGTCCGTCGCGCACATGCTTGCAGCGTGTACAGTTGGCTCTACTTGGGCCAGTGCATCCGTCAGCGCACTCAGAATGGCATTTTTTACATAATTTAGGACCCACCTTATACAACCTGAAAAAAAAATTCAACTATTAGTCTAAATATGCTTGACTTATCCTTGAGTGATTATGTTTAATAATAAAGACTTTAAATAGTTAAACGAATTTGTTTTAACGTTATTAAGGTCAGCAAATTTTGAAAAAAAAAAAAATGTTACTACTGTCCGTCAACTTGCTTTATTTTGTTACTTTAAAAATAATTTATTTAAAGTAACAAAAGTTATTCGAATCTAGAGACATCTCGAAATAAATTTACCCTATAAAGCTGGAGCCTGAACAGAGAATTCAAATAAACAGATACCTTAAGGCAATTTGTGTATAGCTTTCATCTTTTGACAACTTTCTTTTATTTCACTTGAACCCCCGTATAAGTAAGTTTTCACGTTAACAATTAATGGAATGCTGAAGTTACGTGCTTTAATCACATTTATATGGAGCTCTCCAATAATAAAGTCATTGTTCTTCTTTGTCAGTTTAATGTTAAAACGTACCAGCGACAAATCAAATTTATTAGTTTGTAATCCTAAGAACAATGATTATTCAGAGTGATTCTAACTCTAACTGCCAACATTCTGATTATATGGACTGTACGTAGAACGTAGCTTTTTCTACGTTCAAAATTATAATGAAAACGATAGAAAAGCTAAAATATGAATTACTATAATAAGTTTCGAACATTGAGATGTTGATATCGTCAAATACTTGCTTTGATTGTTTTGAGCTTCTTTTGCGACTATGGTGCGTTTGGCATCCTCTTAGCTTTAGTTTCAAGTATGAAGTTCTCACTTCAACCGCACATTAATGCAATTAAATTGTGTGAACCATTGATACGCGATGTAAATAATTTCGAATTGACTTGAATAAAAATATATTAAACGATCATTCTTTGATTTCTTCTAAAATCTACTCAATATTCTTGTATACTAACCCTTCCTCTAAGGTACAATTCTGTATGCAGTTCCCTTCGAGTTTAAAGTTTTCGCATGAGAGGCATTGATCCGGCCCAGGGCCCCAGCACCCATCCGCTGAACATTCAGGATCACACACCAGATTCTGTTTCTCTGTTATGAACATAAAGTAAATGAAAATGACAAACATTAGACATAAGATTTATAAAAATTGTAAAAACCAATCGCTTTGCAATACAAACATTTGCGTAGCTGTTGCTATGAGGTTAGTAAGTGTGTAACGAAATTATATTGAATTCGCTATCAGGTTCTTTTTTTGTCCAGAAAGTAAACAAATAAATCTCATATTTAAAAAACTATGAAACAGAAAAAGCATCATAAAGTTGTTCATTGATTAAAGAGCATCCAAATGAATAACATCATATTAAGTTGAGTAGTATCCGGTTATTAAAATACATGTCGCAAATGCATAAGATTAAACTACGATGAGGATCCCCATAACGTCAAGCGCACCGCAAAAACTCACCACAAGTTCTTTGGTCCCCATTCTTTTGGATTATTTGCTTGTGGTCTTTTGACTTCACCAGTTTGTTCCACGCAATATTCTCGGCAAAACAAAGATTGCGGTTTTCCATTATCGCAATCGCACCAGACTTCACTCTCTTCAGAGATTTTAATCCGAGCGATCTGAGCGACGTTTTGACAATGTAAAGAGAGGCAAATAAGTTCTCCACCACTTGGCGTCCTCCTATCACCTCTAGATTTCGAAAATAAGAAAGACTAGTGAAGTTGGGATGGTGAGCCTGCACATTCAGGTACCCAGTCACCTCCGTCACAGTGCTGAATACTTCCAGCGCATCGGGCTCCATTTTCAAATAACGTTCACCAAATGAGTAGTCTGGATTAACATGTTGAAATCCAGTGAAGGTCATTTCCAGAATCTCGATCGAACCGTCAATGATTGTGCAATCCTTAAAGCTTTCTATATTACCGGAGTGAATCGGTTTTTCACCGCGGCATTTCTTTGGGCAAGTAACATTGCAAGGGATACATTCGCCGTTCACATCGGTTTTGTTAGGAGGACAGCTCCTAACGCACGCTCCGCTGTCTTTCAACAGATGTTCCGGGCAGTTGCGGACGCAGGTCGCTCCATATGCGTACTTTCCGTTAGGATTTGGCTCCCAAGAGTAAGTCGTCGGGTTATATTTCTGCATTGGAGGACATTCTTGCGAGCACGTTCCTTCGTCGTAGAAGTTTCGACAGGCGAGGCATTGACTGGGCAAGGGCCCTGTGCATCCACCAGCGCAAAATGTGTTACAACAATCCCTGGGGTTAGGGCCGAAACATCTTCCTTGATCACATTGCGGACTGCAGTTCGTTTTGGAAAATTTTTGACAGTTGTGCGCGCCATCGCCCCAGCAACCAGCTTCGCAGTTTGGGTGGCACGCGGGACACTCTCTCTCGGGTACGTTAAACGTGTATACGAAAACGTACGTTGCATTCACACCCGTGATTATTTCGTCCCAATTTATTGTTTTAACGTGGCACAGATTGTAATTGTTGTATATGCCGACACTTCCGCGTAGCACGTCACGTAAGGCTGGTAGTTCCAGCGTAAAAGCAGAAGACATAGTCACCAGTAGCGCGAACTCTTCCTCTCTAACTTTAAGCTTGAACAGAGTCCTTCCGCGAATTATTTG
The DNA here is from genome assembly GCF_905163445.1 of Pararge aegeria. Taxonomy (NCBI): domain Eukaryota; kingdom Metazoa; phylum Arthropoda; class Insecta; order Lepidoptera; family Nymphalidae; genus Pararge; species Pararge aegeria. The sequence goes on from NC_053208.1 coordinate 1,292,455, forward strand.
CAGTTGGGGGAGCCTGATGTTCTCTACTTGAACATAGGCGATTAGAACATAGCCCGTGACCTCCCTGATGTGTTGGAGGAAGGTGAGGTCCATGGACTTGTTCTGCAGCCATGTTAGCTCGAGGTTTCCATCGACGTAGGTGCAGTTCGTGAAGCGATCGCGAAGGTTTCTGTAGTGAGTGTCGCGGTTCGATGGCACCGACATCCGCCCATTGGTGCCGATGCAAACTGGAAAAAAAAGAAACAGTATGTATTAGTGAAAAGTAGAAGATAAGGTTAAGGATTTAAAAATAAAAGTATTGGAAAGGCGAAAATATAGAAATCTACATAATTATTTAACTTGAATCTCATATAAGGCTGCGGATGTGGGCTGAAGTGATAATTTTCTGTATTTTAAAGCAGTGACGCAACCAGTCTTCGAATAAGTGGCAATTTTGCTCGCTATATTCGCATGTTTTCAAACAATCACTACTGTAAGGTTAGTCCACATGGCAACACAAATATTCGATTTGAATTACAAGTATCTAAAATAATCAAAAGATATATATAGGAAAATCTTAAATCACTAATATAGTTTTTTACAGAAAGAACCTTAAAATTGAAAAAAGTTACAAACATAAATAACCTAAGTGCCAAAATAAAACTTAATGAAATTTAAAAACATTTATTACTTATACATAACTCAGTTTTTTAAGGTAAAGAAACAGGTAGGTAATACGGTGGCACTAATAACGCTAATAAGGCGATATTACTTTAAATAACTTAGTTAACAATATTGAGGTTAGCTTGTTTGTTATTTGGATTCGAGATTGACGAAAAGTAGCATTGTTCGGGTGACCAAAAGTACCCAAGTTTGATCGAATTTAGCTGCAAGTTCTCTCCCATGAGAGAAGGTCCACCAGGGTATTAGTTAGGATATAGATGATGTTACCATGGATAATCAAGTGGTAGCCTAGTGGTTAGGACTTTACCTTCCTTTGCGGGAGAACTGAGCTCGAGCGCACCTCTGGTTTTTTTATGGTTAAGTGCGTTTTAAGAAACTGCAATGGAAAACATCGCAAAAAAACCTGCATGCCCGAGAGTTCTCCATAATATGAATTTAAGTCTTCCAATCCACATTTGGCCAGCGTGGTCGACTACGGGCAAAAAACGATCTCATTCTGAGAGGTGACCCGTGTCTGATGATAATGGAATGGTAGTGATGGCAAAAGAAACAATAAATTGATTGACGAAATGTGGTGACGGTAGATCAGAACAGAATCTCCTCTTCGCGTAGGTGTCGTACGAGGCGACTTAGGGAATATAACAACGAACGGGCAGGTCCCATGTGCAACTACTGCGATCCACCCAACCCAACGCCACAAACCCCACACACCCCACCCACCCAACCATTGGGGCAAACCGACGCATTGGGGGAGGCCTTCAGTCCAGCAGTGGACTGGACAGGCTATTGATGAACTAAATTAGATCTAAGTTTTGTATTGTACACAAACGAATCAGCTACAATGTTATAAATGAACAGTCATAATTCTAGTAGGAGGCGACGAGGCTGCGAGAGAGCGAGTGTGGGCGGGCAGGTTGCAGTCTGCTCCCTACTACGATGTACACGCAACACCGCTATGTGCGATCAATCCACGGCTACAGCCTACAAAGCTTTGTTACTGAGCTACTCTTAGCGTTTTGTTCAAAAGGGGAATACTCGACTTCCTTAAGGTATAATAGGTTTACGTCAGATTTCTACCCAATATTTGAACCCTTGTAAAAAAAAATTGTGTGACAGGTCGACTTCTTCCAGTTCTGGCTCGTTGTCCGCCTTTTGATATTTTGGCGGACATGGACTCAAGGATATATGCTGAAAGTCGCACTATTAGCCAGAGGAGTACGGACGCAGAGGTGGAACCCAAAGCGCTCAGACAGCAAGCGCGCCAACAGGCCATCACCATTTGGCGGGTGCGTCTTGAGCAGGAAAGAAACGCTCGCCAACGCACTGTTGGTGCGATACTCCCAAACTTTGAGGCCTGGTTGGCAAGAAGCCGTGGAAATGTCACCTTTAGACTGACACAGGTACTCACTGGGCATGGTTGTTTTGGGGAGTACTTGTGTCGTATCGGTCGCGAGGCAACACCGCGATGTCACCATTGTGGGGAGAATCAGGACACAGCACAGCATACCCTTGCGGAGTGTTCTGCTTGGAACCCAGAGCGCGTTGCCCTAGTCAGTCACGTAGGGAGCGACCTTTTTCCCTCAGCAGTAGTAGCAGCAATGCTTGCAGAGGATGAAGCATGGATTGCGATGGTCACCTTCTGCGAGATCGTAATGGCTAAAAAGGAGGCTGCCGAGCGCGATCGAGAGAGAGCCGATCCTTCTCGGAGACGACCGAGGCGTGCAGATGGCAATCATCGCCCAATTCCATCTGATCTTTAGTCCCAGATGAAGGGACATCGGGTCGTGTCGGACAGTCTGGGGCTGTCGCCGTTTAATACCAATTTACACGACCCGGGTAGGATAGCAGCTTGCCGTAGCCAAAGCAAGGCAAATGAGGTCGGGGGAATATTTTCTCCCGGGACGAGCTCTACATGCGCTGTACGAGGGGAGGCACCGGTGCGTTCTTAGGAGATCCCGGAGCCTCCCAATTATGTGCCGAGGATGGCCACCGAGGGGGTTTTAGTGGGTAAAAATCCCACATAACCCGATCTTCTTTGAGGTCGGGTATCTTTGAAGATTTCCCCCCCGATAACAAAAAAAAAAAAAAAAAAAAGGTCGACTTCTTAGGGTCGTTTTGAAAAATATAGTTACATGATCAGATTTATATAACATTATAAATAATCTGCCAAATATTTGACCGTAGTACTCTCAATGCTGGGTACATACCCTGTCTACATCACACCCATGTTTTCCGGTGTTTGAACGTTATTTGTTCGGTTTGAATTGTTGCCACACTAAACCTCAAGTTATGGTACTCCAGAGAACGGCAAAAAATATATAGAACACTCCATCAAAGTGATAACAAGACTAAAAGGAGCAATTAGACCAGCGTGATGGGTCTATGTTCTTTTCGTGAACTGTCTCTAGGTGCGATTAAGGATGAATGCAGTGCTCTGTATATTTGGTTGTTTATTAAATCGCCAGCGTTCTTTCAAGAACAAGAAAGTCCAGCTTCTGTCAAATACGTCTTGTAGTCCTATTCTGGGTCTTAACTGAATTAATAGTTCAATTAATAAGTGTTGAAAATCATAATGAAATGAAAAACTAATTATAACAATAATTGCATAAGTGCTAATCTACTTTTTTGTGCTTTGTAATATTATCTATTGCCTCCCAAAAGAAGCTTTTAGGTATTATTTGTAAACTAATTCATCGTTATAACTTTAACACAAAAATACCCGAAATCTTCTCTTGAGGGATTTATTGACCTTTTAATCCCGGAGTTAACAATCAATCTAATCTTAAATCTTTCGATCGAAGATTGAATTTAGTAGTGCCCGTTCCCATTTCTCCTTGCAGACTCTTGCTCCAATGAATTTATTATGTATGTTAAAATTTTTGTTTCGATTATTACTTCGGGCGTCAATATATAAAAGAACGGTTCAAAAAAGTGAGCGGGAAAGCTTTATTGCGATTTATTACCAAGAAATAATGCTCTCGCTAACGACTAGAGAAATCGACATGAGCGAAAAAGCTAATTAGGTATAGTTTGTTTTTCTTCAGTATTCATTTTTAAGAAGTTTCATGGTCTGCTGTAACGTCGAGATTATCCTGCGACTTGACAATTTTCTTATAACAATTAAGGAAAAATAAACTTTACCTTTTATTTTTAACAATAATATTTACCTATAAATAAATGAAAATCAATTCATAGCTAATTTTGGAATCACAAATACTTACCTATTATTATAAAACATACACCGAATATCGTGTATCCAGTATTGATGCTAAAAAGCAAGATTGTCGTAGCTTTTCAAATATCACCCTTTGTACCTGTAATCATTTTTAGGAATCGAACTCCCAGTTTTTTAGTTCACATCGAATAAGTCTTAAACATCTAAAATACTTAAATGATAAAATAAATAAAGATAAATTTAAGTGGATTACAGATGGATTATAAACGTCGCAATAAAAAGTTTAGTTACAATTCAAAGAATTATTCCACTGTTACCATGGTTCCACTCAAAAGTATTTCGTACAAGTAGGTAGTCTCCTTACTAGTAAGATTTTACCTGCATTTTTAACAAAAGGTTTTTTGTGCATTGTTGATTGTGCCTGCGCTCTGTAGCGTCACCCGATATATGTTTTTGTTTCAAGGAGCAGGTAAATTATTTGAGTTCATTGTTACCTACAACTTAAAGTGAGGAATATTCAACGATTCTCTTACCTTAATGCTATAATTTTGAACCACTTTTGCTTACATGAACGTACTGTTACCTCTCTTAATACTAAGTATATAACTACGTCTAGTCTACCGGTGTAGGCTTAGGGCGACAGGGAAGTTTTGGGCATTAAAACCCATCCGTTTAGACGTAGCTTACTAATAAAATATTGTATACCCTTTTTTTGGAACCGTGTTACGATATTGGTTAGTACGTTTTGCTAAGTTTTCTGGACCAGTCCAATCAACTTATTTTAGGTCCATCCTGTAAAATTTTTAAATCTTTCAAGTTGTAAGTGTTGTCGTCCATGGATATTGTGCGTTATCTGTGGTCACGTGGGTGGCAGGCAGCATTGGACTAGCGGCGCGCTCGGCGCGGGCTTAAACGAACAACGGGTGGTACGACGCGACGGCTGGAAAAATGGCGGGAAGGCGGTAGCTTTTTCTAGTCAGTTGGTTGCATGCGAAAATGTTCTAAGCGTATTGGAAAAATATCAGTAACCTCGGTATTGTATTAAGGATTATTTAATAAAAGATTACCGTTCGTATTGAGCCTGCAGCAGTTTGGATTTTGTCGGTTATTTCTGTACCGTCCTATTTATTGTAATGTTCAGATATATCAATTGCATTCTATAAATATTAGCATAACTCCTGCTAAAAGAACATTATTATACTTAGCTGCATATAGGTGTTAGTTAATAAATGGCGTATGTTTTAGATAGCCTTTTAATATAAGCATAAGAGGTAGATGTGCTTCAACGTGATCGAGACATTCAGAATGTGTGTGTTCGGTTACTCTCTCTCTCTCTGTCTTTCTCTCTCTAGCCCTCTCTCTCTCTCTCTTTTTCTCTCTCGCTCTCTCTCTCTTTCTCTCTCTCTCTAGCTCTCTCTCTCTTTCTATCTCTCTCTCTTTCTCTCTCTCTCTCTCTCTCTCTCAAATCAATGATTCATAAATATCCTATAACAGTCCACTGCTGGGCTATCATCTATAGGCCTCTCCCAACGGGAGGGTTTGCCCATCAACACTACGCTGGGCGAATGTGTTGGTGATCGCAGAAGATGGTAGTAGTAGCAGAGAGGACGCCGCTGTCCGTTCTCTGTTATATAACCTTAGTCGCCTCGTACGACACCCGCGGGAACAGGAGTTGGCACGGTATAAATGAGGTAGATAGTGTGGAATAATTGCAAGGTCTAAGTTTGGGGCGATTCACAAGCCGTATTACACATTGACCAACAACTTCGTCAGTCACCACAAATACCGAGGCAATGGGCCTTGGGAAAGTAGGTAGCTCAAATTAGCGCATTCGCCATAATAACAAGTTCTCGCTCAGACCATTCGCGATCCGTACGCTAGGTATCGTTAGGACATACCGACATACGCTCCAAATTAATATTAAAGAATCTTATCCATGATCTTCACATGGCGGATTGAATTAATAATAAACATTAAATAATTATATTAATATAATGATAATGTTTATTATTAATTCATAAATAATCATTTTCTTGACAATTTGACGGCCGATTGGCGCAGTGGGCAGCGACCCTGCTTTCTGAGTCCAAGACCCACAGCTGGGAAATGTTTCTGTGATGAATTAACTCACAAGGAAACCGTGATAGCTTTGTGGTTTTATCCCCGGCATTCCGAGTTATATGCGTTCTAATTTAACGAACTAAAATATCACTTTCTTTAACGGTGATGGAAAACACCGCGAGGAAAGCTGCATGCCTGAGGTAATGCCCATAATGTACTCAAGGGCGTGTAAAGTTTACCAAACCTACTGTGGACTACAGCCTACACCCTTCTCGTTCTGTTCAGACCCGTGCCCTGGAGTGGGTCCGTAGCGGGTTGATAATGACATACGTCAAAGCTTATAGGGTGGAATATATACTATTTCTATAACAACACGTCGGTTCGTTTCTCTGTTGCTACGTGAAAGAGTTATCTAAACAAATAAATATAGTATAACTACTCAATCGTAAATGTTCAGTTTATAAGATCTAGTCTAAAGTAAATTATAGTACTTAATAAACTATGAAACAAGGTCAGAAGTAAAATTATTTTTTTAATAATTTAAAACTGTGTCCGATCACATTTGTATGTATATTTACGGCTTTATTATTTGGCCATGGCTCCTCCCACGTGTGAATACAGCCTTTCAAATGTCACCGAAGGCACGTTGCGCACTAGGCTTCAGCGGCCGCTATTTGTTGTTTGTATGTAATACTTAAAGGTGGTAAATCTTCAGAGAGATTTTCCAAGTTTATAGTGCACAGGTGTTTGCGCAAACACAGGTGCACCCTCTATTCCCACACTCTCCTGTCATAGTCCGATGGATTTAACACGATCGGAAACAGAGCAGGGGCAGGATCGACAAGCTTTACGTGCTCTTCGATGCACGGGGGCGAATAACCGCCAACTTCGAAACAAAGGGCTGGCTGGTTGGTACAAATAATTTCTAATTAAATTCAAAGGAAATGGCATTAAGCAGGTATCGTACCAAGTTCCGCGTTAAAACGTACTGTAGCTAATTCAGATTTAAAAAACCGAGTTCAGTGTGCCCCAAGCTTGACATATGTTTTTGGACCCATTGTGTGGGCAGTAGAAATCCGGTGTCCGGTCGACCCAGTTGCACCCGATGACACGGCTGATAGTATTGATGTGGTGATGTGACGCTCAATGCCTCAGCGCTATGCGGACCACGCGACATGACTGAGTTCAAATCTGTATGTATGCAGTTATTTTGCCGAAATTCATGCACCATGAACTAAGCTTAATTTTAACTTACTAACTAATAACAAATTCCTAATAAATAAACATTAATTTATACTAATTCTATCATTATACCAAAGCGGATATATGCGGATTTGTGGACTAATGTTATAAATAGGTTTTGTTTGTACTGTATGTAGGCTCCGAAAGTACGAGAGCGATTTAAACCATTTCCTTGGCCAAAAGAAAGCTAAACTATGACGCAGTAACACGGGCTGTATATATTTTGTGTAAATAAAGTATATTCCTAAGACAATTGCAATTATGTAAGAAGAGTGAAGACGAGATCGCTATAAGGCCGCCAAAGTGTTCCTCCACGCTCTAACATATTTTATTTTTTATTTTTTGTGTGTGATGTGGTGTAGGTACAATAAAAGTGTATTAATTCATTCGCATTGTCTCAAATCTGGTAAAATCCATTTCCTAAGGACAAGGTTGCTTGGAAGAAGTCAGCTCCGCTCTCGCCTCCCGCAAGATAGAAAAACTATCGTAAAATGGAAATTGGAATAATATATTTGGGAAAAAATGTATATATGTTGCAAAAATATATATACTATTATAAAAAATATATATATAAAATATATGTTTCCTAAAATTATATGTTGTTAAAGAGCCACTTGACGGTGGAATCTGACTTCCGGGCCGGTACAGGAAATGAATTTCGTTTTTTTTTTATTATAACCGCACATTGTTGTTTATTGTTTGTGTTCTTCACTAGGTGTGTGATCGACACACCTAGTGAAGGAATCGTAGTTTTCACTAAGTTAAAGTTTAAAAACTTTGAACTTATTGAGAGACATCCCAAAGATGTCATGTTGGAAAAAAGTATACACGCTGAACAAGTGAAGTGAACTGGACGGTTTTAGGAGTCGCATTTCTGAGGAGTTGTATTTCTTGGCTTTTTTGTCGCAATGTTTAGAAGTCGCGCGAGTATAGTCGATCAGTCAACTCGCTGCGTTGGCCAGGCGACTGGTTTGTCTTGGACCATGCTTACGTTGCAGCTTAGCGACCGTACAGTTCAGACACGATTGCAAGCGATGGAAGCCATGCGACGAACCATACGCGCATAGCTTATCACCCCAAAGACTAATATAGTAAATACTTTTATCAACAAATAAGCATAGCATTTTACGCTCAAAATATTAATGAATCTATCTAATCTTATACATTTTTTTATTTCTTCTATCAAGTCCAAATGAATAACATTACATATATGTTATTAATTTCGAACGATGGGTAAACGTGAATTCTATATACTGTTGCGTTGTTTTTATTTTCTTATTTTATAAGGCGCTACAATAACTTATAATAGAGTAATTAATATATACTGCTTTAATAATTATTAGTATTACATAATATATCGAACTAAGTATTTTGGTCCCAGTTCAAGTTTCAAGGTTCAAGTTTTTAGAACCAGCGCGTGCATCTGATATCAACGAGTGCGTGCCAACTGTACGGTAGCTGAACCGCGGTCGCATTCTGTGGCGTCGGAACCAGTTTTGATCCACTAACATTTCGTTGCTGCGTTGCTACAGTACTCGGCCTTTCACTACAATCCGTCATTGTGGCTAACTCGGGGCTCGAGCAATGGTTCAATTTGACCATGTACTCGAAATAGGACCATGGTATCTTTACACATAAATAACGTCTCGTCGTTTCTGTCTATGGTTTCAGAACAAATTAATTTATAAAGTGGGTAAATATCCAACCTTTTGATAAATATAAATGAATACTTGCCAGATATTTTATTAAATTATGATTTGGATAAGTTAATAGATAGTTTTCGAGAAACAGTTAAAATTATATTTCATTAATAACCAATGTTCATGACATTGAGTTGGTAGGTATTTTGATATAAATTCCGGTGCATTTCCGATGCACTTCAGTCCTAAATGGACTCGAACGATGCAAAGATACCTCCCGGTGTCTTAGTCGTTTATCACACATTCTTCCGACCTTCGGCTCGGCTCAAACCATTTGATAGAGCTTTCGGTGCAGGATTTTGCTGGGGTCTTGAGGCTACTTTATACCGCGGATGACGGTCCTCGTTCATATGATGATTATAATGATTATGATGAAATTATCAAATTGGCCTGCACCGCATATTGAATCCCAGATCCTGTGTTAGAGTCACAACAGACATACTTGGCGTTCCAAAAGAGCTTAGGATTTTGAATTTTGTATTTTGATCTTAAAAGCAGGATACACCTCGTACCAAAGAGGTCGTTGAACTCCTCTTTTTTCTTCTCTAGTTTCTAATTCGCAAACATTTTGTGCATAATTAGTTTTAGGTAATATTAATCGAGGTTTAATTTATCACCATTTTCGAATACTAAATGATTAGCATACTAGAAGTCTTCTGGAAACGTCCATAAAACGGAAGAATGCTCGCAGTCAGGTATTAATGAGAATAACAAGATATGCTAATAATTCTTACAAATTTCATTGATGACACTAGTGCCTATTAACATTCTTCGTAAAGATTATTAGAAGTCCGTTGAAATTATAGCACGCGAGCTAGTGAACAATTTGACTTATTGACTGGTAACAGTAAAATAGCCGGTTAAGTTTGTTTTTAACTCTTATTCATTTTAGATTCGTTAAGAACCGCTAAAAATTTAGTTTACAGTTAGTGAAATAGATAATAGTGTAAATAGATATCAGTCAAGAAACATGGAGATGTACATATTAACTGGTTTTTATTGGATTTGAATCCAGGTTCCTGATATAAATTTAAAACCTACATTTATTATGGGACAATTAACATATTAACATCGCAGTACAAATAAAAAAAAATAATAATCATCGATTAGAGATAATTGGGTACCCATCTTCGGGTAAAGGCCACCTCCATCTTGCCCCACTGCACTCTTATTGGTGGCGAGCCTCGTACAAGTGGGCCCTGCACAGGAACGTTTGAATATAGAATACCTAAAGTATTATTTTATAATAAACAAAAGTATAGAAAACTGAGAACGAAGCACGAAACACAACGTTTACAATTTGGCAATCTTATCACTTATGTTTTATACACTGAGAAAACCAATCAATAGCTCTTAGCCTAGGTATACCTAGGTATATAGCACTATAAACAAAATATTAATAACTTGCTCTCGTCAGCTGGTTTTGGATTATTTAATAATTTAAGCAAGTACCTTACTAAACTTAGCTGGCAGTTTTGTATGAATTTAAAAATATACTTAGTAATAATAGAGTTCTGTGGTAAACGGGTTTCTTACATTTATAGTTACGTGCATTGATTGTAACTGTCTGTTTGTTTGTCTTCTTGTATGACACACTAGAATGTTTTCAATTAAAATATTTTCAATTAGGTACTTCCAACCCAACCCGGGGGGTTTGCCCAGGGTGGTAACTATGGGCAAACCCTCCGTTGGGAGAGGCCTCTGTCCAGCAGTGGACTGTTATAGACTGAACAGCAAATTTTTTTGCGGATTGTAGCTAAATAAGTTTTTTTTTTAATTTTTTCAAGATGTTTACTGATTACGTACAGGAAGAAGTACCTAAAGCAAAATTTGCTCTTAGTCTTTTGCACAGTAACAGAAAAAATAGGTAAATACATATTCGATAATAAATGCCTCGAGACATTTTCCACCAGTCTAACTGTTGGTAAGTAGAATAGTTTTTTCGTAGTAATTAAGGTTAAAACTTGACCGAAGAACGACGCAGATACCTACTTTACATTCGTTAGACGAGTCAGGTGCATTACCGGTTACGACAATATGATTTCGACATTCGATACTTAACACTAAAAGTTTTCGGGTCAAAAAACTCTTGTGACTTACAGAATCTCGCATCTCATTATAATATCTGATTGATTCTAAAGTAGGTAAGTAACAGGTATATGTTAATTACGATTGGAGTGATAATTTAAAACTTACACTAAAAGATAAGGCAGTTCGGTTGGAATGATCTATTCCTGAACGCACAACTAATGTCAGTTTAAGTAAACTGTCAACTGTCAACAGATTACGCCTCGCGGTGTCAATTCAACTCTTGGGCACCGCAGGCCTGCTCACTACCTCGGTGGATATCAAAATTAACTGTCAAACTAAAATTTTAAATTATGTAACCTCAGTTGCCAATCCAGGTGAAGTCATAGGTACTGCATCATCGTTGAGCATGAAGGACGGGCATATACTTAAATGCAATGATCCCGCGTGTTTCTTTTGTCAGCTGAGGAGTTATGTCCACTGCCGCGAAGATCTCCATTATATTCTAGATTCGCTTCATAACTTTTGGGCCTGAGATAAAGAATAGAGAATTGTTGTTCCGTGTTTATTTTTAAGATTTTTTTAAAGACATTCATATATCAAACTATTACTAATGGGCACGCCCCCCCGCCCCCCCCCCCTCACAATGAGAAGGGGCTAAGGCCTTAGTCCACCACGCTGGCCCAATGCGGATTGGTGGACTCCACACACCTTCGAGAACACGTTTTCTCACGATGTTTTCCTTCACCGTTTGTTGAAACTATTGATATTTTAATTGCTTAAAACGCGCTTAGCTTAGAAAAGTTAGAGGTGCGTGCTGGGAGTCGAACTCGGTCGGTCGGGTTGATGTAATCCACACACCTTTGAGAACATTATAGAGAACTCTCAGGCATGCAGGTTTACACGATGTGGCCCTTCACCGTTGATGCAAGTGATTTTTTAATTGCTTAAAGAAATTCTTTATGAAAAAAAATTTTATATATTATAATTTTTTTTTATGAATGTAGTTACAATCAATTGCTGGTGTGTCTTATGAATAAATAAAAAAAACAATAAAATAAATAAACTGCTTCTTCTTAATTCGTACAGAACATTAATATTTTCAAGGGTATGTGATTTCCACCCAATTGGTTAGCGTGGTGGACTGCGGCCTAAACTCCTCTCATTCAAGGATCAGAGCTGAATCCTGTAGTGACATTGGGTTGATAACCTTACTGACAACATTATTGTAAGGTGATTGTAAAAACCACCATCATTTTGACAGGAAATGTTACAGAAACGTGTTTAATGCGCCCTCAAATATCAAGTGACGATTCGAGACCCATTTGGACTATTCCTTGGCATTCTGGTGTACGTTATAACTGTTGCAGGAAAACTACATACGTTGGCAATAAATTATTTTTATTACCCGTATAAGGAAAACTGGTAGGAGGCGTAGCTTATGAGTATAAGCAATAAGGTACGCATTATACCTATAAGGCAAGCCATTGCACGAACCGCCCGCCAATCGGGCACTGGTATTTATTACTGCAGATTACTAACTTATTACACGCCGTTCTTATTGTGCCAAGGTAGCGAAGTACTTACAGCTTTTTATCAAATGTGAATGCTTATATTCAAATCTTTAAATATTTGTGAGGTAGGATATGATACCTATCCCAAGTTGAGACAAAATGTCGTGTTTCTATAACAATCCTCTGCTGCCCGTATTTTCTTACTAACGCCCCGTTTTTAATACGTTTTTACTATACCTTGGAAACGCTAAAATTGGATGCCCAATGATTTGGGTGATGCGTAGAGAATAAAGACGTTTCACCAACCCATTTATGACCGATTCTGCTCTGCGTAATGTTTACGGAATTCGTAAACTGACACTTGGTAAATGAAAAAATATATATTTATTTAATACCACAAATGAAATAAAAGAAAAATGTTAAATGATAATTCAAACACAAAATACTAGATCTTGTGTCAAGTTAGGTTGAACAAGTTGCCGAGTGAAAATCGATTGGTGAAAGGTTAATGAAAATGTATGCCTAGGACACTTCTTGAATTAGGCAACGGGCATTATACATAGTTAAAACTAAGATTCAGTACAATGTTGAACTTTTAAATTAAGGCGAAGTTATATTTAAATAATACCTTTTTAAAAAGAGGTGGTATTTTAGAATGTCATCATACAAAATCGAGTCTTGGACTCATAGTTATTTACTAACCAACGCGTTATAATATCAAAACCTGTAGAGTATGGAAGTATGCAAATGATTTGATTAATATATTTTGTGCTATCATTCAACTAACGACTTACTTCGTCACTAATATCATTTTAATCATCATGTAAGTTCTGCCACTCAAAAATAGCGCTGGCTGTCTTACGTATTCGTATCATTACAATTCAAGGAAAGAGCTTTTTGCCAATTGTTTTGTATAACTATGTAAATATAATTATTAAGCCTCTTTCTTTCTAGTATACACATTAAATAAAACACTTGCACAAAATAAAACTTATACAACAAGGTATTAGATAAATTATTTAACAATTAACTAAATTATAGAGTTTTCGAGCGTTCAATAGTGCTTTGATGAAAATATTTATCAACGAATGTCTTTGTCGTATATTATAGTATGTGTTCACAGCTTACTGAACGCTCTTTTTACGTAACACCCACTATACCAATATGTGAAACGAGTTTTTGAAGTTGGTATTGACCGATTTGTGTTCTCGCGCAATCCACACTTGTATTGTAAATACGAATGTGTTCGTTTAAACGGAGCGGAGCGATTACGATGAAATTCAGGTACTCAGATAGCTTGGGTGCTGGAGATGGACAGTTGCTACATTTTTTAATTCAACCAAAATTCATACGAAATAAATTACATAGGAGGAAAATTTCGTACGCTACAGACACAAAGATATACACTTCCAACGACTGTTTGCGTTCGGGCTTATAAACTTAAGAGCGCATTTTAAAATTACAGGAACATTATAAAAACAATAGGGCTTTCAAAGCCTAAACAATTAATGTATCGGAATCAAGTATTAATTGTAGGTACGTATAGCAAACGGGATTCGAGCTAAGAATTTCTACGAAACCTCGAAACAATATGCTTTTGTTTGAACGAAATATATTTGAATGGTCCATAATCATCAGAATTTATTTATATATAGAAAAGTGCTAAGCGTTGTTTCTGGTACTCACTTAAGAAAGGGGCCCAAGCCTGATAACTTGACACTTGTTGAGTTAAATCGCATCCTATTTAGGTATTTCCTGTTAGGAATTTAGCCGTAGCTATGGCACTCTTTTTTACCTAGTAATACGTGTAACATATTGTTGATGATGGGAGTGAAGATAAAAAAACCGATATAGTAGCCACAACATAAGAAATCAAACTAGAGTTATTGATATTCTAAGTAAGATTGACATACAAAAATGGAGATAGGTAGGCCATTCTCAAAGAGATAGACAGGAAAAATGGAGCAAAGTCGTCACAAACTGGTACCCACGAGGTGAAAAGAGAAATAGAGGCCGACCATATAGGAGGTGGGAAGACGACATTAAACAGGCCGCGAGACCTAACTGGCGCACCTAAAGTAACGCACGACAGGAAGCAGTGGCGGGAGCTAGAGGAGGCCTTTGCCAACAGGCAATCCGAATCGCGTGACGTAATAAATTAATAATTTAAGTACATAATTTTAATTCAATATTATTGTAAAACGATACCTAACATAACAAATCAATATATTAATGTTTATTAAATTTAAAAGTACGACTATACAATCGCTTTAGAAAGTATATTAGTAAAGGGGAGTATGTTTAAACACCACAAAAAAAAAATCCGAAAAACCGAAACGCCCTGTTTTATTTTTGTCTTCTAAAACAAATTTTACACTAAAAGTTATGGAAAAATTTCCAGCAAGGAAAATAGTGTAGGTACTACACTAATCTGTTACATAAAACATTGAGCTTTCAACTTAACTAGGTTATATTTCGGTAAGTTTATTTCGATCTAAGTGGAGTTTTCAAGGAGTGACAAGCCAAGCAAGGCATTCGCGGCAATCGAGCGAGAAAACATTATACAACAAAACTTTACTTTCATTTTGGAGCGTTCTGAATACGTGTGCGTGTGTGTAAATCGGCTTAACCGCTGCTAACACCCACGTCCCTACCTACATCTCTCCCTTAGGCTCGGTATACACATTATAAGCTCTTTCTTATCGCGCGTAAAAGGCATTCGTACGGAAAAATGACAAAATGTGAAACGAGAGTTTCTATGTAATGGTAACTTTTTAATATGGCGCATATTTTATTATAAATATTCATGCAAGGAGTACCTACGGTTTAGGTAGATTTTCTACTCACAATGCATGTGTGTGAAAATGTTATGATCAATCAGCAATAACTTTTTATGCAGAAATGTTTTGGTACATACCTACGTTAGGGAAGATAGTTGACGGGTATATATTATACAGGGATTATTGGCTATTTTGTCTGAATAATTTATGAACTGAAGTGAAGTAAAGAAGTGAAGACAGGTATTACGCCTCTAAGTGAAAATATGGTATTTAACTGCTCGGAGCCTATGTATACCGAACCTTATGAAACATCCACAAAGGCTTGCGATTGTCTTTACTAACAATATACGTAGTTATTGTCCTGAGTTGAGGCGAGCCCCTATGCCATGTCATCGTAAAATCATACCCAATGAAGAAAAAGCTCGTGGTATCACAAAGGGTTATATGGGAACAAATGTCAAACTTCGCTCATATGATCGACAGCTACACAGACAAATTATTACTTTCATCTATTTGGATATAGCATCCTAATTTGAAAGTAAAAATACCTCCTGATATTTATTTATTTAAATTCTTTATTTGTAAACCATTGCTCAGTTAGGAAAATAAAGGACGAATAGAGAGAAACACAAAGACTGGAGTAGAATACCAAAAACGGCGTTATCGCTTAAAAGCGATCTCTGCCAGGCAACCTAGGACATAATAGATAAATAAAATTTCATCCCCTATTAAACCCATCGATTGGGGAGGAATTTATATAAAAAAAGTATAATTTACCAATTTAATTGTAAAAAGTTGTGTTGTTTATAACCAAATTGGGTAATCAAATGCAAAAACTAGTAGAAATTCTAGAGTAAATGGTAGACATAACTATCTTGTTAAACTACTGTCATAGTTTAAGTTATCATAATATTATGATTACCTGCCCAATACAGGGCATTGGTCTTTTCAGAATGAGAACGGATTTAGGTCGTAGTGGAACACGCTGGAAAAGTGCGGATTGGTAGACTCCACCTCCACCTTCAATAATATTATGTAGACCTCTCAGGCATGCAGGTTACTTCACGATGTTTTCCTTTACCATTACATCAAGTGATTTATTGTCGTAACACCGAAAGGTACAGGCTATAGCTGATATCACCAGCACTAAATATTTATGCATTAATATGCATAAACGTTTCCTAATTAACCATGTTACATGGCTATATAGAAGTTTTGTGTTTGGGCGTTATTATTTACCAATTTTAAAAATGGAGGGAATTCTAAATACGCTTCCCTTGGTATCGTAACCATTAAAGTACCTGCCTACTAGCATACATACTTAACTGTTTAACGTTTGTTAACCTGAGATAAGCAATGTTTACTCTAATGAAGAGATTAGCGCACGGTTCGTTATTCTATATAGGTTTATAGCTTAAATGTTACTTTTTTAACATGCTTATACTTCGTGACTTAAATGGAAGAAAAACATTTCATTTAAATCATCATAGCTCATAGCGTAATCGTTATTTGAAAAGCGTTTGCATACTCATTGGTCTAAAAGAGAAATATTTCTTTTAACTAACTTCACAGTAGTAAATATAACTATTCTCCTTAAGTGATATTGCTTTAATTTAAAGCTTAAAAGCTGATCGTAGGCATATAGTAGGCCTTCTCTACTAGCTGACATCATCTTAAACTGGTACGTAGGAGGGCGACCAAGCTGTCGACATCGCAATGCGGGACTTGTCACATGAGATATTAAGCAATAAGTTAAGCGTTAAGTTATGAGAGGAATAGGCACAGTAACTTAAGTTAGCAACTAACGAGTATGTTCTTCTTACAAAACTTTGAGCAAGTTTCAGAACATACGGAAATTATTTAAGAAACTCATTAAAATTAAAACTTTACTAGCTGGGCTACCCGCTTTCTTCGCCAGCGTATATAACAGGGGTTTTTTGTAACCCCGTGGGAAGCGTTTCTTTTCCTGGGATAAAAAGTCACCTATAATACATTCCGTCCTTTCTTCTTACTAATATTACTACTTAATATTCATCATATCAATCCATTACCGGTCCACTAAAGGGCACGGGTCGCCTCCCACAATAAGATTGGGTTCAGGCCGTAGTCCACCGCGCTCGCTCAGTGCGGATTGGTGGACTTCACACACCTTAAAAGGTGAGACCTGCCTGAGAGTTCTCCTTAATGTTCTAAAACATTAAGGAGAACTCTCAGGCAGGTCTCCTCACGATGTTTTCCTTCACCGTTGAAGCAAGTGATATTTGAATTGCTTAAAACGCACATAACTTAGAAAAGTTAGAGGTGCGGACCGGGATTCGAACTCGGCCCACCCACTGGCCTATCACCGCTACCATATTACTAAGAATAATATTTATTATATTACTAAGTATTATTGATTATTGATTATTTTTACATGGTGTTAAGGGTTACAACTTTTTAATATACATTGTTATTTTTAAACTTGCTAGTACTTAATTTTGTCCAAACCCGAACAAGTGTTTAAGTGTAAAACATAAGTGGCATTTACTGACACTCGGTTTTACACTATCACAATTGGTTGGAATCGGTAAAACGGTTAAGTTATTTTGTGGTAAGTTCAGGTGCAATAGTGCAATATATTTAATATAGACAAGCTAGAGTAGACTTGGAAGTGGCACCAAACATTGCGCGGGAGTTTATGTTGACTCGCGATCGCAACGGCGCGGCGACATACAGTAAAACGCGTCAGTGCCAAAATTACCTTGTGAGACTATCAATAATTATCCCTATCCATACTTATATTATAAATGAGAAAGAGTGTATGTTTGTTCTCTATGAACGGTACAATTTCTGATTTTGATGAAATTTAGCACATATTTTAGCTCGCACCGTGGAGCCGGGAATATTAACAGTTTGCAGGGCTACTAGAACCGTCACACACAACCGTTTTCGGCTTATGATTTCAAGTTGTATAAATAACAGAAGGTTCACTATCACGCAATGGTAACGTTGTCAGCGGCCGCGAAAATATGAAACCTACGAAGAAAAACCCCGAGTTCCTACATATCAGTTCTAATAAAAAAAATCGCTGATACAGTCGCGACCAAGTTTGATATTAAGGGCATAATAACTTTAAATCGTAAACGCGACTGATAACCGCGAGTCGAGTGTTTGCTAGCGCGTTCGTTCGTATAATATTTGTCGCTTCGGCACTGTTTACGAAGAACTGAACGACTGGATCCAAGCGTTAATAAAAAAATGCCATTACTTATCACTACTGCACTCTCTTATAAATTCTATAGTGGAAAAGTTCACTTTAGTTTGCGAGCGCGACTGCGACAATTTCAAACATATCCATTATCATTAGATGCAAATCCCAAGTCTAAGCACACGTTTTAGTCGTATACACGACTGTGTTGGCGACTTCACGAACAAACAAAAAGCGTTTTCACATACAAACAGTAGGTTTGAAACTGTCGCTGTCGCTACTCGCTATGATATTGTAGCGCCAATCCTGAAGGTGTAAAGTCGTCGAGCTTACTTTTTCCCTTGACGAACTCGGAGTGCTTATGCCGGGCGGGCACTATGTGGTGCACGCGCTGTCCCCGCGCGGCGGCTGCCCCCTCGAGGCTCAGACACAGCCACAGACACAAGACACGGGCCAACATACTGCCACATCACTCGCGAGGCCACAACCGACCGCGGCAAACTTCCATCGTGTACTGCCCGGCCTGGCTTTACGGACTACGTTGCGCGGGCGCAGCCACAGACGTAAGGCTGCTTAGAGGTGGCGGTGTTTACGTTTACTTTTAACCGACTTTAAAAACATACTCGGTTATATAAGTATGGAGATTATGTGTCGGCCTTGATGTTCACAAATAATTTTGTAAAGTTTGAACCGATATAAATTATTGTATTATTGTTGTAAAGCTAAGAATGCATTTAACTAAATACTCCAATAATGGTAAATTCTGGCTGAAAGATTGTATAAAATTCTTATAAAACATTTGATAATATTATGAATAAAATATATTAGAACATTTGTCAAAGATCTCCAGAAATATCAGTGAAATACTGTGTTATTTTAGCAGTAGTTTTGTATTTTCTTAAATCTTCAATTAACTTAGAATTAACCTTAACATCTTCAAGAAGTATGTAAGTTTATGTTACTTTTAAGTAGTTGGCCTAAGCGAGTACCTATATTCAAAAGCTTACAATTTAGTGTGAAAAGGCAGCTAGGAAATGCGGCTATTCTTGTAACCGCTCCACTTAGCTGCGGGAAGAATACTAATGATTTGTAAACGAGCCTGAGATTTAGCTAATAATTGAATTAACATAGCGCTAAATGGAATTTCGAGCACGTATGAAATACATTCATCGAAAATGTCTTTAAAAATGCAAATTAATATTAGCCTTGCATTAACATTACTTAAATACCCATGCCTCCTACAGCTAAGGTAACAGCTTTTATGTAATATACATGTAATATACGTGAAATACCACTCATTTTATTAGGATGAATATCGAAATATCAGAAAATAATGAGCTTGAAAATTTATGTAGGCTTAAACACCTTGGCATGCAATTTACGAAAATCTATACCTTAATCAAGAAAATGATGGAAAAAGTTTGTGTAGGTAGGTAGTCTGTTTTAGATGAGATACATAATGCACGATATAATTTACATTCGGAAAGAATAATTGTCTTGAATAGAAGGGTATTGACATTTGTATATTGTTTACTTTTAAAAACCAGAATATCAGATGACTGCTGATTATAAATAAATAATGCTTGTAATCTGTGGTATACGCGCTCACACACATTCACACATCACATTAATCTCACCTAAATAAAGTAGTAATTGGTGATGTAGTCTCAGATGGTAGCGGGCTATCCAGTTAGCGGTATTGCAGTTGTATTTAATCCACAAACTTTACATTGTATCGTACCAGTACGCTAAATACCTTTGGGCCATGTCCCTAACGACAAGCCACGAACGAAATCTTCCACCAGATAAAATTACTATAAAATATTAATTCTCACTTATACACAAACAGGGCACAGACATAAGAATATGTTTTATAAATTGTAATTGTTTGAATGACCTTTTTTTAGTATACACTAAAAAAAGAGTGTGTGTACACGCGTTAGAAGTGATACTTCTTTGGCGTATGGAAAAAAAACTAAAATGCAGTAGTGATTAACAAAAATTAAAATAAGATAAAATTAATCAAAACACACTGTTTGTACTGTTACAAAACACGTGTTCTAAATATAAAAAATACTAGAATATACAACTTGAACATAGTTATCGATTTTCATGTCATCTAGAACTAACTTTACGATGTAAAATTCAGGTGTCGGTGTGCGCGCGCGAATCTATTAATTTACACGGGCTTCTTAATTTAATAAGAAGCCAGCCGGTAAGATAAGATTTGGTAAGTATTGATTGTATGATTATAGCAAAAAATGTACTTGATCCCTAGCCATTTGATGTTTGCCTCCCACAATGATGGGTTAAGGCCGTAGACACCACGCTGGCCCAGTGCGGATTGGTGGACTCCAAACATCTTCGAGAATACTATGGAGAACTTTCAGGCATGCAGGATCTCTCACGATGTTTTCCTTCACCGTTGAAGCTATTGATATTTTAATTGCTTAAACGCACATAGCCTAGAAAAGTTAAAGTGCGTGCTGGGATTCAAACTTCGTTCTCCAAAAGATGTTTATAGTTGCTTAGTTTTATTCAAAGTTATTATGGTACGCTGTAAGATAAAGAAAACACATCTCAAATTTTCCGAATGCCGTGTCTACGCGTGCTTAGGTGTGTGCGGAGCGGTTTCGCCCTGTAACGAGCACAGGTAAAGGCGGAGAAGGCTGCAGGTATGCGCGCGCAGTCGCCGCTCCGCCTCACAAAAAGCTACGCAACAAAAGTTTAATAGCTGCGTATTGTGGCCCGTGCTGCCTCCGATACGAATAATAATTGAACTCCGGCGAACTGGAGCTCATAAGAAGTGTCCGCGTCAGTCAGCGGGTGACGTAGAGAGCTATACTCGGAGTAACTCTACGTGATGTACCAGAACCAGTGGTAGAATACATTTCTCAACGAATCGCACAGCTGAAGCGGTAATGGCACGTTGCTTGAAGTACCGATGGACGTTTGGTCGGTAAACGAAGCGTTAATAGATCCCTCACAAGGTGGATAGGCGACATCAAACGAGTAGCGAACAGATATGAAGGGGGGGAGGTTGATACGAAGTCGTACGTCGTCGTTCGTAACTTAGTTATATATTTTAGTTAGTTAAGTTTAAGTTTAATTTTATTTATTATTTTCAAGACATCAATATTTTTTATGATTTCAATCCGATTTAATTCATTTTTGTTTTGTTTCCTAATAATTGTTTAAGTTAAATTATTCATTGTAACTTAGCTTTAAATATTTATAGGTATAACTTTTTACAATTTAATGCATGCTGTAAATAGTTGAACATTTACTATGTGACTTATTCCAAAAAAAAGAACATGTTTTAATGTATCTACTGTTGGTTGTCCATAATAAATAAATAAATAAAATAAAATAACTGTCCACTGCAGGATATGTCTTTTGTATTAGATTCTACAATAGGCCAAATAGAGTCCTAGGCTTTATTTATATACAATCCATAACATCGGAATAATTAAAAAACTGCATAACGATTCCACGGTCTGTAGGGCGTGGTTGCCGGTATTACATACCTTGTCACATACACTCTGCGTGGTTTGAGATGAGGTGAGCGACCTAGTTGTCTTTAACTGTTTTACTCTTAAGTAGACCAATAAAAAAAACAATTAAAAAAAAAAAATTACAGGCGCATGAGGCTTAACACCTCCGCCTCAGGTTGATCGACACAAAGCGGAACTATGTACGATGTGTTCCTTGCATGCCCTGCGAAATGTTGCTCTGTTTATCTGCTTTATCGTCGTTTACTTCGTTACTGAGGGTCGTGTCCGGATTCAAGTTCCTTCGTTGCGATTCTTACTTCAGCCTTCCATCCTGTTCTGCTCTCTTTATAGGTGACGGTTTTCCACATATGAGTACATCAGGGAGGCTTGGTCTGTCAATTATATCTGTCAAAAATAAAACCTCTTAAACTTTCTCTCTCATCAGAGATAAATAAGTTTTAATAACTTTTATAACCGGGATCGAACTCGGTCCCCTCAAAAGCGAGACTGTATTCTTAACCACTAGGCTATCATAGTTTCACATTCTTCTCATACATTTCATAGTCATACAATTGTATCATCATCATCATCGTATCAACTATCAACCCATTTCCTACTACACGGGTCCCCCCTCCCACAATGAGAAGGGTTGAGCCATAATCCACCACGCATGCCCAGTGCGGATGTGGACTTCTCACACCTCTGCGAACATTTTGGGGAACTATCGGACATGCTGGTTTTCCCACGATGTTTTCCTTTACAGTTGAAGCGAGTGATATTTTAATTTTTAGTCCAGTCATATAAGCTTAAATTAGTTAAGAATCTCGGAATTTGAGATATCCAGCTTTTGTGACCTTTGACCTTGAAATTTAATAGTTGCGTACACCCTACCATATATAGGTTTTGAGACAACTTTCAGGGTGTCAATATACAAGTATTAACAGACTTACAGCTGGGTATCTCGAATTCCGAGGTGAACTTACTAACGACTAGACTAGACTAGACTAGAAAACCACCCCTGAAAACCAGCGCCGCAGTTCGCTGCGGCTTCGTGCTGAGGCGGAACCCTATTTGTCCACATGCGATTTGTTAGATATATTTTTTGTATACAATTGCAAGCGATTTTGTGGGCAAATATAAAATATAAAATAAATAAAAATAGTATAAATAGTAAGAGTAAATATATATAATAAGTTAAATTTCAAAACATATGACTGGAAAAGATCCTTATTAATATAAATGACCATTATTTCAGCCGATTGATGTCCACTACTGGACGCAAGTAGGTATAAGTTAGCGATTTCCAACCTGAGAATTGAAAGAATGACGCGGGCATCCAATCTAAGACCTGGAAATCCGTAGTGGAAAATGCCACTGGACCAACGACGCAGGTGTATTTATTCTAATAACATTCTAATATTTGTTTTGTGTGCGGAAGATCGCACACGCGTTGAACTCTACGAAGTGGAGTGTCTTAGCACTACGCTAACGTAACGTAACTACGAGACAATTTCACCGCTCAGGGGCTTACTACTATCGCTTAAAGCAGTACTATTTCAATATTGTTGGTGATGGTTGGTTATCAGGAAGTATAGTGTGCCATATTGAACTGGCATCGTAATGTAATATTGATTTACTAATGCGTACCTGTTACCCTTATTTTACCCTCCGAACAATAATTTACTAGATACTATGATTGTAAAAGTAAAATGTTCCTTAGTTTTTTGGTGATAAAACAACTGTATGGTCTAAGAACGAAAAAGCGATAAAAATTACAAAATATATATCCAATGTAATATTTAATATTAAAAATAGATATGGCTTCAAAATACAGATTTCAGTATAAACAAAATTCGATCATTTATGTAATCGACTCTACATTTTGTAAGTTATTTATGAAAGGTAATAAACATGCTCTCGAATCATACCTGCCAATTTAATTTCATTAGCTCAACATAAAATAACACGTTGGAGTGGAGAGAAAGTCTGCTAAAATTAAACATATAACAGTAAATCTCAAGTGCACTCTCCAGTGTCAATTTCACGAGTGCAGTGGTAGAGTCGGGGGAGATTGTTACTTGTTGCTGCGCAGGTACCTGCGCGGAACAATGGTAGAAATCAAAACGTCATTGTGGCAAACACAAAGCAGTCAAGTGGTCGGTTGCTATGCCCTTTGTTCAAAAAGCCCGTGGTTTCAACTGCCCTGCAGGCCGCTGTCTACTGCGGACATAGCAACACGGTGCGTTACGCTCCGGGCTCTTTCTCTTCAATCGATTTAGGAACGTTTTCGCTAAACCTAAGTAGGAATATCCTTAAGCGGATGCCTAATGATTTCGGTGAAGGAAAAAAAACGCTATGTCCGAAATTACGATAATATTAAGCGGTTATTGCCCAGTGGAGGATTATAATATAATTATAATTAGGACTTCAACCTCACTCTAACTTTTCCAGCTTATATGCGTGTTATGGAATTAAATTATCACTTGTTTCAATGGTGAAGGAAAACATCGTGGGGAAACCTACATGCCTGAGAGTTCTCAGTGTGAAGTCCACCAATCCGAACTGGGCCGGCGTGGTAGATTACGGCCTGAACCCCTTCTCATTGTGGGAGGAAACTCGTGCCCTATGGTGGGCCGATAATGGGTTAACATGATGAAGATGATTAAGCTTAGAAAATTGAACGTTCTTAACTCTTCAATAAAATACTTTTAATTTTTTTTTTTTACAAAAATTTAATCTAAAATCCGGATTAAGTCGGACGGACACTCTAATACTCTTTGTATTGTTTGGTTGTTGTATAGTGTATGTACCTAAAGTACACTTTACATTGTTTACTCAGAAATAATGGGAAGACACTTATTTATGTGCATGTTAAATACATCCTATAAATCTTAGGCATTGAGTTCTTCTGTCAAGAAATCTTGGGCAATTAACAAGAGTGGGAGTACGGCAATTGGTGAGCTGCCAGTCCACGTTATCATCACTAATATTAAGTAACTATATGTTTAAAATTTAAAAATGAACAAATTATTGTTTGTATCCTCCTTGGCAAACATACTATTCGACATTTGAATTTTACAAAATTATCTATTAAATATCTTACTAATTACCTACTTAAAATAAAATTTGTATATTGCAAATTTCTGTTTTTGCTTTAAAAGTCTGTCCATACACTAACAAGCTTATGTACCCCATAAATAGTTGTATAGTATTAAATATTTCGAAGAGATAACCATAAACAAATCCACAAATATTTTTGTGAAGGTAAGTTACGTACCTAATTCAAAAAAAAGAAGAACAGATGCAAGCTACAGAGATACCTCCACCTAGAGACATTAAAAACGTTTTGGTCATTAATATAAAACATATTAAAACTGTTAGTAATTGCGGCGAATCATAAATGGTAAATAAAAAACGCATTCTTGGTTCCCGACCCACGGCCCGCGCCCCACTGTGATGGGTCTACTTCATAAAATCTGAGGCACTGCTTAGCTATCGTACAGTATAAATTATATTGTCATAAGATTTAAATGTTAAAGACATTAGGCTAAGTCTGTTGTGGGCTTCTAAAATCTGCTCGGCTAGCACGGCCAGGAGACAATTATATCCCCGGGGAAATTATATAAATTTATCCCCTCCCACAGCGGAACTCCCAGAGCGGAAGCACAAGTGGAAATAATATCCTAATAATATATCCTAATAATATATTAATTTAAGCAATATAATATCACTTGCTTTAACGGTAAAGAAAAACCTAGTTAGGAGACCTGCATGCCTGAGACTTCTTCGTAAAGTTTTCCATGCAAAGTCTACTCAGTCGCACTAGGCCTTCGTGGACAGGACAGGTGGACTACTATCTTAATCCTTTCAATCTTAGAGGAGACCCGTCCCCTGTAGCTGGCCGGTAATGAGATGTTTTTTGTCTTTATTAATAAAAGGGGATAAACTTCTCCTATTCCATGTTCCAGTGATTTAGCAGGTGGACACGTTAATTATATCCCATGTCAGGGGATATAATCGGGGATATGATTTTTATCTCCCGCACGTGCTAGCCTTGCAGAGGGCATTTAGAATTTTCGTAGCTTTTTCAAGCTTACAAATGTCGTTATCGACTACAAATACACCTGTTCTGAAACTCAAATTATTCGTTTATAAATGAATAAAACGACTTGAACAGAATCTGCTGTTATTTGATTTAAAGAAAAAAAAAATGCCTATGTATCTACTTATGTGCGCACTGAATCCTTGTTTGTAAATAACTCATATGAACTATTTAAAACAAAGGTCAAATTCCAATACTACGAATGAAAATATAAAATAATTCTCAGTTATGAATATGAGCTCTTTACTTTTTTCGTCCGGAAAAGTTACTCTCATCTAATTATCCGCATTAAAAGAGGAACTAATTGAAGAATTTAAAATATGTATGAATTCTTAATAACGTGCTAGTGTCGAGATTCGAATTTGCTCTTGTACTCTGGCATCCATAGATCTGTAAGATCGCTAAACTGAGACAAACCCGATCCCGAACATCACAGGTTATTTCGACAGCCCATTGCTATTAATAAAGCTGAGTTTTATATTGACTATGCTTTGTTATTTACAAAAAAGATATAACGCACCAGAGCTTTTTTTTGATCGATATTCTAGATGTGGACTAGCAGATGCATACGACTTTCTTCACCTTTTAATATGTTAAAATACATCTTAGTTCCTTACCTTAGTTAAAAAACTGAACTTTTGAGTTGCTTTATCTGTCAATCGTTAAAATTATATCATTAAACGAGCAATTTCGTTTATATAATTGGAATCTCGGAATCGGCTCCAACGATTTTCATGAAATTTGGTATACAGGGGGTTTCGGGGGCAATAAATCGATCTAGCTAGGATTCATTTTTAGAAAATGTGATTTTATTCGTGTTTTCCGGTAATAACCGATTTGTTGCACGGGTCGAAGTTGCACGGGTCAGCTAGTATTACTAAAATGAAAACTTTACTCTACAAGATACTTATGTTAGAAATTTTATATCGAAATTCTAATAGTAAATTATGCATCTAGTGTTGTGTTTGCAATCGAAGCGGTATTAGGCGCGCGAGCTAAAAGCAAACGCGCTAAGAAAGCCGAGAGTGTAACAAGTAGGTACCATGTTTCATATGACGATTTTCATTATATTTGCGAGGGAAAAACAGTTATCCTAAATTTATCTTTTTAAATACGTTCTCAGAAAATAACGGTCACTTTTTTGCGGTTTTTCAACTGTATGAAAGTTTCGTAGGCCACTCTCTATATTTTGGGTTGAAAAAGGTTATTAACTAGCGATTAGTGCTTCGATTATTATTCCCGACGGAGTAAAATACTATTGCTTTACTCTCCAATTTAAACTGACCCTTTTAAATTATTAACAATAGACCAAAAAGTGAAAATATTGACAAAATATTAGTCACGGAAAATGGCACGACGGTTTTTTTTTCGTGCGCCTAAAATATAATAAAGGGAATATTTTCGTATTTAAAACATAACTAGTTAAAATTTGTGAAAAATTCAATGTTCACTTATCATAGTTCAGAAGGTAAAAATATATGTTGATTTAAGAAAATGCCTACTTTTCTTTACCCCATAAACCTCCTTGTTGGTTAAATTAACTCATCGGGTCATCACAAGTACGTTAATTTTAAATAAAACACGCGTGTCTAATATATTAGATTATGAGCTTTACATCTATATAATAAGGTTCACGTTACATGCAAGTAGGATGAAAAGAAAATTATGCATTTTCCGTATCTGAGACGTATATCTAGTAGAAGGCATCCATTGAATATGACAATGATAACGAGTACCTTGAAAATAAAGGGAATCGATAAACTGAGTTATAAACAAACTTATGTTATGCTAAATGCATTGGATCTCTGAAACCGATAAGATGTAGCTGTTATCATTATGATATGACCCGCTGGATGTCTTCTTTTGTAAGTATGTTCCACGAAGCGCATACATATACGTACTTGCGCAGTCGCAGCGCAGATTGTGTGTTAACCTTAATGATTTTAACACCGTAACACGGGCTTGTTGGCGTGCCTCGGAATTGGGATTTGCCAGTCAGAGTTTGAACCCTAGGGCTCGAAGAAGCAAAGGGATCGTCAGACGGAGGGCCAGTACGCCTACGAGAACGTGGTGAGAGCCCACGTCCGGATGACGTCAGAAGTCGGGGACCTCGTCTTCGCCGGAGAAAACACTGTGCAGAGGTGGATGTTCTGTTAGATGAGTCTATGTTTGACTTTGTGTGCTTTACTTTCGGGAGGTTTATAGACGCTGCGTTTTGAGGTGTGGGGTCAGGTCATATTGGGATCCAGACGTTTACCGGTTCATCTTAGTATGTAAATTCCCCCGTGCTTAGATCTTCAGCATTTTTGCGATGCCGTCTCAAGGAGTGTAGGTAATTGCAGGCACTTGAGGCCTACCTGCTAAGCCTCAGGTTGGGGGGGCAAAGACCGGCAATGGATACATCATCGTGACATCAACCCATTACCGGCCCACGCCAGGGCACGAGTCCCACCACGCTGGCCCAGTGCGGATTGGTGGACTTCGCACGCCTTTGAGCACTTTATGGAGAACTCTCTGGCATGCAGGTTTCGTCACGATGTTTTCCTTCACCGTTGAACCAAGTGATATTATAATTCCTTGAAACGCACATAACGCAAAAAGAAGCTTCGTTTTTCGAAAACGAATACGCCAACTAGACCAACCAGGCGGTTATCCTATATCTCCTCGTATTATTTTTATTATAGTTTTTTACCTCTTTATAATTACAAGATCGTGACGCGGCGTCAGCGTGTTTGGCGTTTACGAATCAGATGGTGAGATTAGTGAACAGTTTAAATGGAAGGCATTGTTGCCCCGACGAGATGCGCCGAGATGTTTAGGTTAACGCATAGACTTTTAAAGTTATTGTTAATTGAAGACATTTTAAACGTTAGGCATAGACTTGAAAGGTATTGATCATCATCATAAACTAAACCGATTTTCCGGTACCGGGAGTTCCAAAATTCACTGCCCTTGACTCCCACGTTCGTTGGGGTCCGACCTACGCTACGTTTACTGCTGCGTTGCCCTTAAAGAGAAGGTAAACCTCCGAACCCAGCTCGGTTCGTTTCAGGAAACAGGGCATCTTTTTCAAAATCCCTCAGTGCTTGAAGACCAAAGTCTACGAACAGTGTGTGTTGCTAGTATGACTTACGGATCCGAACGTGGTCGCTTACTATGGGTGTCATAAGAACGCCCAGAGTTACTCAGCGGACGATGGAGAGAGCTTAGCTAGGAGTATCTCTACGTGATACAAGAAATTAGGAGATATGTAGAAGAACTGAGATACCGGCATCAATCACCGAGTTGCGAAGCTGAAGTGGCAATGGGCGGGGAACATAGCTCTGAAAACCGATGGACCTTGGGGTCATAAGGTGCTAAGGTATTCATACTTTAAGATATATTCAACGTTAGGGCTCAGGCATACAATTAATAAAGCAATAATATTAATAGTAATAAGATTATAGAAAAGTCCTATTATAGAGGACTACTTAATCGATAAAGAAGCTTGGGTGTGAATTATTGTTCTGCTCCAGGTTGCTCTTTGAATCATTTTAAATGACAATGTGAGATGGTGATAACAAAAATAAAAACCCGGCTAAGTTTGTTTTAGGCTTCTTCTTAGACCAGGAGCCACGACTCGTAGCTTTAGTTTTAAGTTTACGAATATGGTTATCGCCATCATCTCACTACCGTGTAATTCTCATGTAATGTACGCATCAAAAGTGCCATCTTAAGCCTACTTGAATAAAGATATTTGAAGACACTTTAAAAGTATTATTTTTTAATTGTCAAAAAGACTAGACGATCCGGCGAACTTGTGTGTGGCAAAAAGTGGTTTCTTTGGGGTTTTCCTAAATTTTCCTTTTTGAACAACTCGTGTGTTGACGCACACAAAATGCAAATATTGCTTGCGTCAATGCATATAAATAATAAAAGAACATAACATATGCAGAAATACAGTGAGCTTTGGCTGATTATCTATGTTGATCCCATGGTGAACTCAGTAGTCACAGAAGGGAAAATATAAATACTTTGGAGATTTAGTTGTTAATAGGTTTGCACGTCACAGAAACGAGATAGATAACCCAGATAACCTAAAGTGAATTGCTGATACTAAACTCGAAAGATACACAGTACCTAAAAAGTCAATATGATCCAGCCAGTTCTGGCGTACAACAATATGTTGAAATGATAAGTACATTCCATGAGTATACTTGATATTTCCGCACAATCTCATATCAAATTCAATATCATGTTTAATTAATAATTTCATTAAAACTATAATATACTTAATAATAAAATATAAAAAATAAAAAAAAAATTCATTCAAAATTATAAGTATACCCATTAACAAAATATTATTATTACTAACAAATTAATTTAAATCAACTTTTTAGTAAACATTAGTATTATACTCGTAATACAAAAGTTGTTTTCTTGTCGTTTTATAGTTAAGGAATTCACGGGTGGAGTAAAACAAATAATTTAAGAGCCACTTTCTGAGGGCAGGTAGATCACGTTGATGTTAGTTTTGACCATTTCTAGCAGCTTTCTTCTAGAATCTTTTATAGTGGCGCCCCTCGCTCCTGCGTTTGCGTTTTTTAAGGATGTACTTTAGTACTTACTTAAAAAAACTCACAAATACAATTTATAACGTTTGGCCCGTGTGGCTTCTTACAAGTCGCTTTGTGCAGCATTTTAAATTTTAATCATGACTATGCCGCCCGGAAATTGTGCCCCGTTTTGCATTATTTAAAAAATAGATATTTCGACAATTTTTCGTTATGCTTACTAAGATAACCGATGAATATTTTTATGAATAATAGACATAAATACCTACTTATAATATATAGATAAACACCCAGGCACTAAAAAACCTGCAAGTTCCATACATTTTCCAGTTGTTGGAATCGAACTCACAGCCTTGAACTCAGAAAGCATAGGTCTTTAATTCTTTATTGTAGGTACGTGAGGTGTGGAGTGAAACGGGCAGTGTAGGAGTGATTTGGTACCTACTCTTATTATCTTCAGCGTAGTATATCAGCGGTTTGTATTGATAATGATCCCTGCAGATGCACTCTTGACATAGTGGGTGAACAAAAGGCCGGATCGTATTCACACGGTCCATACAAAGGATCTTTTTTGCGTCATAAGATTCCCGGGCGGAATCTAAGCGCAAATCACTTTGTGGGAGGGACCGTGTTTTGAGATGAACGTTTTGGATGACGGGACCTGCTTTACTTCTTGCTTATACGACTTCGCACGATGTGTGGTAACCTAATACCAACATATCGTCGCTGTACAGTTGACAAAAAAAAATGTAAACTTGATATTCGTTTTTTAACGTTATTCGCGCGACTTTTTTTTAATATAATAATTACTTAAAAATTAATAACTAATAAATATTATAATTCTATTATGACGGTTATAGAAATGAAGATTGTTTCATGTAATCGACTATTCATTCTTGTTAATCAATCATTCGTTAATATAAAAAATTACTATTTAAAACTAGCACTCCACAAGCGAAGTCAATTATGTACGCCAGGTTCGTTTTACGTGCCATTGCAACTACCTAAGATAATATATTAAGAGGGTAAGGTAAGGGACCATTATAAAAATAATTTGGTTCTTTTTTCGGACTAGGAATTTGTAGGAAAAGTCGAGTTAGGGCATTCATCTGTATGCCTGTAGGAGAGCACGCGAGCACAGCACTAACAAGAGAAGAGAGTACCTGCGTATAATACAGAATTTTTGCAGCAGTGGAGATGGTTTGAGTCCTGAATAACTTTCTCCGATAAGAGAGGAGACCCGTCCGTGAGTTGTTCAGCAGGTTTTGTGTGATTAAGTAACAAACATCCGCACTCTCACATTTATAATATTAGTAGGATTGTAATTATCTGCATTATTATTAAGTCCATACGCAATGTCTATAAAAGTATTTAACCATCAGCCAGATTTTATTAGGAACACTGAAAATTACAATGAATTTAACAAAATATAAAAAAAAAATACCTCATAAAGCAATGCTTTTATTCTATAAATGATTATTTACTTTGAGCATCCCCAATAATATCGGTTTCCCTACTATACGATGTCTTACTTATGTTGTTAAAACTCATAAAAATAATTTAATTAAAAAAAAAAAAGGCTGCGCCTAATCTAGGTGAATATAAAATAATAGAAAAATATATATTTTGACAATACACAAATCGCTAACTAGCCCCAAAGGAAGCGTAAGCATAATTAAGCATATTTTTTTTCTGCGCCCATACGTTACATTATATGATTAGTTTATTTTAAATATTGTATTATAAATGTAACATTATGTATTGTGCTGAATAATTTGAAATTGAAACTAAAAAAAAAATTAAAATTAACAATAGGTACCTGCGCCATCCAGACGTAATCTGAACGCATACTTAGACGACGTGTTTTAAGACGCCTAATATTCCTTTTAGAGACATACAAATATATCATTCAAGGAAATCAAAAATAAACTACAAGAAATAACTTCAAAAATGAAAAAAAATACCGCGTCCCTCTGGTACAGAACTACAAAACAACCAGAGTGGGCGATTAAAATCAAAAATAAACTACTGCAGAGGTTGCTTTGTCTCTCGCGTCCACGACAAGACAAGTATCGTGGCCTCCGCACGCGGCTGACGAAAAACCTTCTAAGGGCTGGTTCATATTATTTAAATATTGGGTTTATATATTGGCAGCGCCTGCTTCTATCCAATATCTAATATACGAGTATATTTACAATATTTAAGCTTAATTTTCTATACTCCGCGAAAAGCAGGAGAATCTGTATTGTATAATTTATAATTTCTTCAATCGTTATACACCAAACCAAATATATCTTGGGCAATTATTTTAATCAATAAAATTACATTGCCGAAGATACGAATGTTTCGCTCCGAAACCGGACTTCCTCAGACGTTGACTTTACGGTAAATAATTGTTAAGTTATTTAGTTCGCTCGACTGAGGTATTATCTAATGCTAAAATTAAAATGGATTATTGTTTATTGATTCATTCATATGAATACACTTTATTGTACATCACAGAGAAAATTCACAGAGATACATATACAATAGCACAATAAGATAGAAGGTTCAATTTGGCGGCCTTATCGCTATGTAACAGTCTCTTTAAGGCATCCAAAGGCATACGTGAAAATGCTATAGCTAGATGGTACATAATATATATAAGTAAGATATTATGATTATATAACTAAATAAACATATAGCATAGTACATATTTAAGTATTTATTATTTTACAAGTAAATATTAAAAATAGGTATTTATATTCCACTACAACTTGTAGAGGAATAAAAAACAATAATATGAATGTGATTATTACCTCACTTTAATGGAAAAAAATTAAAAAATGTATATTAGATGAGTTAATTTTTAGCCGAACAGTGATTTTATCGGTCTCGGTCTAATGGCATGAGTTGGTGTGCACTAGGCCTAAGGTAGAGTGGCGTGCGCAGGTAATGCCGGCCATTTTGGTTGAATCCTTTTTACTTTTTATTGTTGTCCTTTTTCAATAATCCGCATGTTTTATGGCTTGTTAAACAGTTTGTTACGATTAAAGTTTACTAATTAGGTACCTAACAAGCTGTAACTCGGTGGCAGGAAATGTTAATTATTGAACTTCCATTTCTATAGCACGAAAGTAGGTGTTAGTGTTAATATGGAGTCATCCATATTTAATTAAAATATGATTTATGATAATAATTGAAGGTCGTATATTGAAAATAAGCGGTGATAGCGCATTGGGTAGGCTCGACTTCACTTTCGGGGGGCCGAGTTGGAACTCCAGCACGCATCTCTAACTTTTTTAAGTTATGCGCGTTTTAAGTATTTTAAATATCACTTGCTTCAACCGTGAAGAGGAATATCGTGTGGAAACATGCATGCCAGAGCGTTCTACATATTGTTTTCAAACGTGTGTGAAGTCCACCAATCCGCACAGGGACAAGTGGTGGACTACGGCCTTAACCCCTTCTATTTGTGGGAGAAGACCCGGTGTGTTGATGATTATTGAAAATAAAGTATGTACGCAAGGTTCGTTTTAACTCACCATTGCAACTAAGATAATATATTAAGACGGTAAGGGATTATTATAAAAATATTTTGCAGAAAAAGTGGAGTTAGGAAATTCATCCACATGTCTGTAGGAGAGCACGAGAGCTCAGAACTAACAAGAGAAGAGAGTGCCTGAGTATAATAGAGAATTGCTGAAGCAGTGGAGACGGTTTGAGTCCTGAATCTCTTTCTCCAATAAGAGAGGGGACCTGTGTCCGTGAGTTGTCCAGTAGTTTTTGTGCGATTAAGTAACAATCATCCGCACTCTCACATTTATAGTATTAATATAATACAATCCTACTAATACTATAAAATAATATAAATTCTCTGCATTATTATTATATATTTTTTTCCTTCTCTTATCCAGAAGATCTATGTCACGTTCATCCGCAGGCTTCACATGTACGCGCAAGCACCAAGGAGTTTGTACTTCTGTCTAGATAAAGCTTATCTTGAAGATTTAATCCCCACTAATTTAATGTTTGTCTCTTGATCCTTGAACTTAGTAGGCTAGAACTGTGGACTCCTCGCTATCAATTACAATTATTTGCTTAAGTTGCTTTAACTTCTAGGTTACTTACTATCTATTTCAATACTACCGGATACCCGCGACTACGTCTGCGTAGAGTTTCTGTTTCCCCGTGTGATTAAGAAGGGTCTTTTAAGAACTGTTTAAGATTAACAATACCACCCTAAATTATTATATATTTATATATATTTTTTCTTCTGGCAGATTAGCCGATGTCAAGTGTTAAATTATTTCTATCTTTGACGGCCGATAGGCGCATAGAGGGTATGCACAGGGTATTCAGATGATATGAAGTGAAGAAAATCTCCAGTACGAGTTATAAAAAACTTAACCTTAAGTATTTATAACTCGTACTGGAGATTTTCTTCATTTTATATCATCATGCAGATGATATAAAATATGCCTACCCTGTACATACTTTCTATGCACGCCACTGAGTGGGCAGCGACCCTGCTTTCTGTGTCCAAGGCTGTGGGTCCGATTTCCACAACTGGAAAATGTTTGTGTGACCATGTTTTTCAGTGTCTGGGTGTTTATCTACATTATAAGTATTTATGTCGTCATCATATCAACCGGTTACCGGCCGCTACAAGGGGGGATAAAGACTGTAGTCCACCACGCTGGCCCCGTGCGGATTGATGGACTCCACACACCTTTGAGAACATTATGGAGAAATCTCAGGCATACAAGCTTCCTCACGATGTCTTCCTTCGCCGCTGCAGCAAGTGATATTTGAATTGCTTATAACGCACATAACTTAGAAAAGTCAGAGGTGCGTGCTGCGATTCGAACTCGGCCCCACAAAAGTGAATTTGAAGTCCTACCCACTGGGCTATCACCGCTACGTATAGTATTTATGTTTATTATTTAAAAAAAAAAACTGTCATCTTGTGCCGATAACAAAAGCTACGCTTACGATCGAGGTTACGCTTACGCTACGCTGTACGGTTGAGTGTACTATGTTTTTATAACATGTCTCCGAAGGTTATTTTGGACTTACAAATGCACAAGTTTATTCAATGTGTTGTAAAGCACATTTATTACATCGGTAACCATACAATGGGTGAATTTCTCTTTAATTTCTCGCAATACAGAATTGCAAATGTTAAGTTTCCTGCAGACTTTTTTTCGGTAGAATCTGCCTTCCTAATCGGTGGTTAATTCAATAAAAAAACAATGTACTAAAACACATTTAACCAAACACGACTGAAAAATTCCTTAACGACAAAGCTGCTTTGAAGCAGTCCACTCCGCTCCAATCTCTATAAACTATAAAATGATGTTGGAAAAGAACAATCTGCTAAGTTTCTTTCTGGCTCTTCTCAGTGGAATCTGCCTTTCGAACCGGTGGTAGAGTCACTATAAACAGACTGACTGGACGTTTTAAAAGTGCTTATAAACTAGGCCTACTTGAAATAAATAAATTTTGAATTGAATTTGAATATAAACAAACGTCCGACAGGCGCAGTGGGCAGCGACCCTGCTTTCTAAGTCCAAGGCCAACTGATTCGATTCCCACATCTGGAAAAAGTTTGTGTGATGAACATGAGTGTTTTTCAGTGTCTGGGTGTTTATCACTATATTATAAATATTTACGTGTATTATATTGATAAAGATATCCATCAGCTATCTTAGTACCCATAATACAAGATGCTTACTTTTGGGCTCGATGTGTGTATTGTGGTAGTATATTTATTTATTTACTATTTGAATTTGATGAAACTTGGCAACTTATGTACTAAGGACGGGCGGAGTTTTTTAAAGAATCATGTAAATTAATTTTGATTTTAATGAACCATTAGTTTTTTATTATATATAGAGTAGAACTGCAGATAGTGCTTGTATGCACTTTTAAGTTCGTTAAAACGAATGTTTCCGCGTTATTAAAAAGAAAAAACTGAATAAAAGAGTACGAATTTGCTGGCATAAGCCTGTTCAGTATATTTCTTTGAACATTTTTCAGTCTCCCTCTAGAGAAAGACATACAATAATAAATGTCACAATAATAGCAATTTCCTGTCAAAAGATTAGGCATATATTTATGATACTTTTAAGTATGATTAAGTTGCACATATTTATGTTTTGAAAGAGATTAAAGACTAGTCATCTAGTAGGAGCAGTACAGTAAGCAAAAGTGGTCGCGTTTAATTACATTCACAGTTATTTCCTGTATTAATGAGGGAAAAAGAACGACTTCCCTTCCACGCAATTATTGAGGCATGAAACTATATATATAAGGATAAAAACAATGTTAATACCTGTGCAATAGTATGTCGACTATTCGACTTTTTATGATATGATTAATGTATTCTCTCCCAGGTGCTGTATACATACCTGTAAAAATACAAACAAATTGTTAGTTTATGGTATCGTCTGAATTATTATCAACTAATTACCGGCGCTCTATAGGGCTCGAGTCTCCTATCAGACTGAAAGGGTTTATTTAGGCAGTAGTCTACCCAGAGATTCTACCCTAGAATTCACACGTCTTTGTGCACTATTAAGAACTCTCATATATGCAGGTATCCTAATGAAGTATTGCATCAACGTTAAAGTAATTGATATTTAATTCAAAAAAAAAAAAAACCTACCTCTGTAAAATACTCGAAAGAGAGGCCCAACACTAGGCTATCAAAAAGCCGACAAATAAGCTCAGCACACACATACAAAATTTAGAATCTATCTATATCTGTATTTAAGTATAATAGAGAAAGTGTGTGGGTATGTTCCGTATAGGCTCCGAAAAGGCTGGACCGATGTTAATGAAACTTTCAGGGAATCTCCGGATTGACCTGTAATCCTGTAAAGTTTGGTGACGATCGGAGCACTCGTATTATTGAACTGTCAAACGGTCAAATACAGCTTTTATTTACTATGATGATATTCTATTGTTGGGTGTACATGGGTGTAGATAATGATCTTCACCCGCTCGAGAAAAGAAAAGAAGAGAATGAAAACGGTAAGAAAAAAAAGATTTAATATATTATGAGACTCAAATTAAAAATTTAATGCTCTAAGTTTATTGTTTAAATAAAATAAAGCAAAATCTAGCCCGGCGAAGCGGGCTGGGTACGCTAGTAATAAATAAATAATTTTGCAGCGCACATTTGGAACCCCTGTAGCTTTAAATTTAAGTTAAGTTCATCAAAACTTTTACCATAGACTTGTTGTCTTGTGACCGACCGCCTGTTTTCAGATTCGAGTTAACGAATACAGAAAATTATCACCATCGCCTCGCCTCAATACAATGGACAAATATGTAAGAACTCAACCAAAGTGTACCTACAATAGGCCTATTAGAATAAGGAAAGTTTGAACTTTGACTTTGTTACAACGTTCGGACCATGAATAAACCAAACGTAATACTGAAAAAAAGGAATCATCTTTTACGGTCTTTTTCGTATAGTATGTCAAAGTCAATGTCAAATATTTGTTTATTCAAACAGGCACATAGATGGCACTTTTGATGCGTCCATAACATGTAAAATGTGACATGAGGAGTGAGTTGATGGCGATAAATAAATTCGTCAACTTAAAACTAAAGCTACGAGGGTTCCAAACGCGCCCTGGTCTAAGAAGAAGCCCACAACAAACTTAGTCGGTTGTTATTTTTTTTTTCGTTATCTCCAACTCACATTGTCATTTAAAAACTATTTAAGAAGCAACCTGGTTAGAGCAATAATTAGCTCACCCAAAAATATGTAGCTGATTAACCCTAATTATTTTAACAGCGTAACGCGGGGTTGTTGTCGTGCTTAAGAATGAGGCTCTGCCAGAAAAAGGTGGAACCCTAGGGCTCGAAGAAGCGAAGGGATCGTCGGCCTGAGGGCGCCTCATGTGAGGCCGAACCTCGGCTCAGGCGACGATTGGAGTGTAGGGGTTTCGGGCGGTGATTACGCCGCACGCCTTCGAGGCCGTGGTGCGAGTCCACGATGACGTCAGAAGACTTCGTCTTCGCCGGCGAAGACGCTGTTATAGCACGTTATTATAGTATTTGCATATAACTTCGAAAAGTTAGACGAACTTGCTGGGCTCGAGCTCCGTCCCCCCGAATGTGAGGGCGAAGTCCTAACCACTGAGCCATAACCACTTAAAAACCCTCACCAAAAATGTATTAATCAAATAAATTCCGGTCACATAGATATCCCAAGAGGCAAAACATTATTATTCTAAATGCTTGAAGAAAACATTATTAGGTATACAAAATCACCAGCGAATACGAGTTCGCGACTTCAACAAATTCAAATCTTGCCTTTATCCTACTTAGGTTAAACTTAAATCGAAAACTCAAAAATAATACCCACGCAAATTCATTAATTCTTGATGCGTTGGTATGTACGAGTAGATTATAATTCTACTAAAAACGTTCTGTAAAAAACAAGCCAAGTCTCGATGGAGTTGCTTGTTTATCTCTAAAAACTAATGATATCTAGATAAAGTCGTGCCAAGTCAAGTAAGGTTCCTTACTGCGATTTCTTTGTTATTATAGTTAATGTGGTGTAACTTGGCCGTTGTAGGGTACACAAGGGTACAAAACCAGGTGCTTTATGACACCATTGCACCAATCACACAATTTTTGCGCATTTTAAGCAATTAAATACTACTTGTTTTTATTAAATCATCGTAAGGAATTCTGCGTGTCTCAGAATTGTCCATAGAATTCTCAAAGGTAGTATAACCCTGCTCATAGGCATTGACGGCCGATTGGCGCAGTGGACAGCGACCCTGCTTTCTGAGCCCGAGGCCGTGGGTTCGATTCCCACTACTGAACAATGTTTGTGTGATGAACATGAATGTTTTTCAGTGTCTGGGTGTTTATCTATGTATTAGAAGTATTTATGTATATTATTCATCAGTTATCTTAGTACCCATAACACAAGCTACGCTTACTTTGGGACTAGATGGCGATGTGTGTATGGTCGTAGTATATTTATTTATTTATTTATTATTTATTATTTATTATTTATTTTATTCTGGGGTAATCCACGTGCCCTGTATTGGGCCGACAATGTGTTAAAAATGATAAAGTCATGATAATGAAATTAATAACAGGTCGCAAATGTATACCATGTAGGTAAACAAACATTATGCACCGACACGAATTAAATAAGTAGGTATAGGTATTTATGCTTGGCGCCACTTACCGACAAATGTGACGCGCACCCCGAGAAACAATACGGGGCAAATGTTAAAGGGCACTTGAGTACTGGCGGTGATACCGAAACGTTTGTTTGTCGACGAAAAAGCTACATAGTAACAGCAGGCGCCAGGTAGAATCAGGTTTCACTCCACATTTTAGGTACGGAAACATTTATCATGGATTGTCATTACTCACAGTGCTGTGCGTGTAAGTCACTCATAATCCGACTTTACACGTCCGCAGTAGTGAGCATCATGGTTTTTAAGCGAAAACCCATTACCGGCCTACTACAGAGCACGGGTCTCCTCCCACAATAAGAAGGGGTTAAGGACGAAGTCCACCACGCTGGCCCAGTGCGGATTGATGGACTCTACACACCTCTGAGAACTTTATGTAGAACTCTCAGGCATGCAGGTTTCCTGACGATGTTGTTCCTCACCGTTGAAGCAAGTGCTATTTTAATTACTTTAAACGCACATAACTTATAAAAGTAAGAGGTACTGTGAAGTGAAGTTGAGCTCCTACCCAATTCGCTATCACCGCTTCGTTAGAAGTTTAAGTTGTTAAGAAGTTAGTAAGGTAAGAAAAAAGACTATGAAGGAATTAGTTTTTTTTTGTATGTGAGAACTAAGGACCCAGTAATTATTAATAATTTTACATGCCCCATTTAGAGGCGGTCGCCGCGTCCCGGGGCAAATAAAAACTTAAAAGAAAAGCATCACGACCTCTCGCAGTGGTGGTGCCACCGACTGACGATCATACAGTTCGTTAAACCCTGTTTTTATAACAGTTATTATCTTTAAATTGGTTTGAGTGTATGTCAATTTATAGTATACTAGCTTACCCAGCACGCTTCGCCGGGCTAGATTTTGCTATATTTTATTTAAACAATAAACTTACATCATAAAATTTTTAATTTAAGTCTCATAATATATTAAATCATTTATTTCTCTCCGTATTCAATCTCTTCTATTCTCTTCTCGAGCGAGTGAAGATCATTATCTACACCCATGTAACCCAACAATAGAATATCATCATAGTAAATAAAAGCTGTATTTGACAGTTTGACAGTTCAAAAATAGGAGTGCTCCGATCGTCACCAAACTTTACAGGATTACTCGCCAGGTCAATCCGGAGATTCCCCGAAAGTTTCATTGAAATCGGTCTAGCCGTTTCGGAGCCTATATGGAACATACTTACACACTTTCTTCTTTTATATATATAGAAGATAGATAGATGATTTAGGTTACAGAAAAGGCCTAACTTATGCCAAAACACATAAAGGACAAATACCCGAATTTTTCGAATTTCAACCACTGAGAGGGAAAAATAGGGGATGACAGTAAGTATGAAAGTCCTATGTTTTTGAAGTTACAGGCACAAAAAAATGTACAGACACTGCAAAAATAGTTGACGTTTTAAAAGCGCTGAAAATTGTGACCTAAACAAACTAACACATAAATATGGCAAGTAACATAAAATCTTTTCAAACAGGGTTCAGTCCACCGCATACTGGCCCATTGCTGATTGGTGGACTTCATACACCTTTAACAATATTATCGAGAACTCTCATGCATGCAGGTTTCCTCACGATGTTTTCCTTCACCATTGGAGCAAATAATTTTTTTATTACTTAAAACGCACATAACTTAGAATAACTTAGAAGTTAAAGGTGCGTGCTGGGATTCGAATGTGGAGTCAAGCTCGTTCCCACTGGGCTATACCCTTTTTACCGTTACCGTGTGTGTATTGGGTCGGTAATGGTTTGATATGATGATAACGTGAGTATATTGTCATAAGTTTTGGGTCTTGCTCTGTCGTAGGTCAAAGCAGGTATTATTGCTATACTGTATGATTGCTAAGCTGCGGCGGTGGCTTTTAAGATTGTCAGAGAGCACTTCTAAAAAGAGATAAGACATTTTAGTTTAAAAAAAAATAGATCCCACTTTGTAAACAGGTTGTAAACGATCTTGTAAAGCTCTTTTCGGTGCCGATTTGCCGCTAAGTGAGCCACTAAGCATGAAACCATCACGTCGCCTTTCAATATTCGGATTATTGGGACCTACGCTGTGCGATGGAATGCACTGTGAGACTTCGCGCTCTTAATGTTACAAGATCTTTTTTTGATCTCGTGAATGAGGGGAAACTGACTGGAGAGGAGAACTAGACTTTGGCTTCAAAGTTAAAGTCAAATATTTCTTTATTTAAATACCGATAACTACATTCGTAAACTTAAAACTAAAGCTACGAAGGTTCCAAACGTGCTCTGGTCTAAGAAGAAGCCCACAACAAACTTAGCCGGGTGATCTTAGTAGCTCACTTCACTTTCCGGGGACCGAGTTCAGTTTAGTTTTTTTAGTTTTTTTTTTTTTTTTTTTTTTTATTAAGTTATTTGCGTTATAAGCAATTAAAATATCACTTGCTTCAACGGTGAAGGAAAACTTGAGGAAACCTGCATGACTGCGAGCTCTCCATAATGTTCTCAATGGCGTATGGAGTCCACAGATTCACACTAGACTAGCGTGTTTGACTACGGCCTTAACCCCTTCTCATCGTTGAGACCCGTGCTGTAGTGGGCCTGTAATGGGTTGATATGATAAAGCCATAATAGTTACACAAGCTCATGGTAAATAATATTTGATATTTATAAACATAACCTAAAATAAACTGTGTAAAACTAAATAAAATCTAAAACGTCTTCGAAACCATGGCAGCGAGGCACAGTTCCTAGGATGCTGGCAGCAAAGATCCTTTGGATGGCCAAACTAATTCGTCGACCAAGGTAACTGGCCAAGGCCAAATTATCTAGATATATTATATTTTTTGGTAAATGATGAGTATTTTTGGTTTTTAATTATTATTTAGGGTCATTTTTAAAATCTGGTTATAAATATATGCATCCAATTAGATTTTTAACAACCTTTTTTATATTTTCAACACAAATATTATAAGCTGAGCTGTGTTCGTTTGAAAACGGCAATCAATTGGAAAAATTATTTTTGTGTTAGGTAGTCCATTTATTAAGGAAGGCTTTACGATATAATATATCTTCACTCAACGACCAATAGTGTCGTAGCAACAATGAAATATGTTGTAAAAATGGTAAGTAATATTTGGCGAGCTTCCAATGCGAGTGATATGTTAACGTTTGAGTTACCTCAAAATAATGTATGCCGGAATTGTTACTTTACTAATTAAAAGTACTGAGAAAAGTCCGGGACAGCATATGTCTATCTCTTAAAGTTGTCGCCGGAGCCCGCTAGTAACTGGCGCGATTGTACCTACTTCAATTCTGTATTAAAACATCAATAAAGGAATTTAAAAAAAATTGTAGGTATATCGATACTTGTTGCTTATTTATCTACTGCCGTTAACAAAGGTGCCCTTGTGTACAGCGTCCTTGTGCTGTATCCCCACGACGGAGTATCGCACGGGAACCACTGATATAACCTCTTTATATATTTACCTAGTGGGTACCAAACAAAATAAAACTCAGTGGTTATGACTTCTACTGCACACTCAAAGGGCGAAGTTTGATTCCCAGTACGCAACTCAAACTTTTCTTTTAAGCAATTGAAGTAAGGCTTGCTTTAAAGGTGGAATTTATACTTTATTAAATTATAATCATAATAATAATAATAATAAATTTTATTTCATATTTCCGCAATGAGAAGTCTTTTGTCCGTCGCCAGGATACGACCTATTTATGTGCCTAACGTCATCAATATCAGGAAA
The DNA here is from genome assembly GCF_905163445.1 of Pararge aegeria. Classification (NCBI taxonomy): domain Eukaryota; kingdom Metazoa; phylum Arthropoda; class Insecta; order Lepidoptera; family Nymphalidae; genus Pararge; species Pararge aegeria. The sequence goes on from NC_053208.1 coordinate 1,335,887, forward strand.
CAGACAAGTCAACAAAACTGTGCAAATTCACCTTTATAATAATTAGTCTGGAAACATTACTAAGTGGAGAATACGTAAAATCACATAAAACTTATCGACTATTTTCAGAGATTTTAATCTTTAATATCTACAAGCTGCTGCCTGAACCTCAGTATAAAGATATTTTATTAATCCCTCGGGAAGCATTATTTTTCCGGGATTAGAAAGTATTCTATGTTGTATTCTAGACTTTAATCTACCTTAATGCCAAATTTTATCATAATCGGTTCAATCCTTCTGGTGTGATTAAGTTACAACATCCATCCAAACATTCGCATTTATTTCAATAGTAGAGACAGAGAAGTGATTTTTAACCAATTCTTTTAAGTACTTAACGATAGAATATGGAAATTCGCTAGCATTTATCCTTTTAGGCAGGTTCATCCTTATGGAATTATTTTGTAGTCTTTTAAGTACGTAACTTCTAGCCGTTTGAATACGTGCCATTCTTTATTATGCATCGTGGATGTTCTATATCAGTGGTAGGCACAGTAAACATGCTGTCCACGTAAATTTAGGACGCGGGACTTCTGAAGGCCATCAAATAGCTGTTATATCAAAGGTTTGATAACATTTTTACGGATGTCCTGTTTGTATATACAACTAAAATGTAGCCATTTGAAACGTTTAAAACCTAAGTTTAACAAGTGGGTGATCTTGCCGGCTCTTCTCGGTAGAATCTGTTTTCCGAACCGGTGGTAGAGTCACTACAAACATACATACTTGACGTTTCAAAAGTGCTTACAAAGTAGGACTACTTGAAATAAATGAATTTGAATTTGAATTTGATAAAGTGAAAATTGGTGTGTTACAACTTACAGGTAACTATTATTAAATGTCAGGTATATAGCTGTTAAATTAAAGAGCATGACATCAGTAAAAATATTAAAATATCTTGTGTTACAATTTACAGGTAACTAGTATTAAATGTAAGGTATATCATAGATGTTTGATGATGATGTGTTAGCAAGACATTTTAACATTTTTACTGATGTAATTTTTGCATAAGGATGATCGGTTTACAAAACTTAAGTATTACCTTAACCCTTTTAATGCGGCGGCAAAATTAACCAGAAATAATTAAATGCGGGCCATTTTCTATGCATACGCCGATTGGCATGTTCCGCACCTCGTCATAATAAATAATTTGTACGTAATACAGGTATTAACAGGTTGAGAAAAGGTTGTTATCCCTGGAATACGCATATCGGCGTTTTCCGAACTTGAATAAGAATTTGCGTAATTTTCTTAAATTATAAGTACTACGATGGTCCCTTTCTATATAAGTACGCACATTTTAATTTAAAGTTTAATTCCCCGAAGTTATAAAGAACGATCGGTGTACTCCGCATTGAAGGGGTTAAGTGGGCGTTCCATAAAAGGTGAGAATGTGTGTGTAACAATTTACAGGTAACATGTATTAAATGATTTGTAAATTATTTTGAGACTTGTTGTAATATGTTGCTAATACACACAACAAAGATCTGGAGTGCCATGTTAGTGGGTTTCGTTCTCCCCAACATTAATAATTTGAGTTCTAGGCAAGCTATTATAACGTATTTTTAATTTGTTATGTAAACAAATAAAAAATACGTTGTATCGTATTTAGTAAAAATTCGTGTGTCACAAAAGCCGACCCAAGAGCTGGCACTTATTTACTCCATAAATAATACTCCTAATAGGAGAGATAATTATAATGTTCTTCTGCTAAAGCATGGGAACATGGAATACGAGAAGTTTACGACCCCGCACACAGCGTTTGTCGACCCCCAAGCAAGTCGCTGGGGGTCGCTGGAAGCAAGAGCCCAGGACCGTGGATTTCCGAACTACAGTGCCTAATGTCCAGCAGTGGATGTCAATAAATAAATGCGAGAAACTAAGATCGGCGTTAACCATCATCTGTCATTTTATGTGGACAAACAAACGGCACGGTTTAACATATTCAACAGATTAACGCAACTCCGAAAAAATTGTATCTAGTTGCTTGGAATAGATTATTGCGTTCCGCGTGTGATGTATCTAGTATACCCCGTTTCATAATGGGTTCTTACTTTTTGACAGATTTATAAAAAAATCATTACAATGCGTTTCAATCTGAATTCGAACACGATTGAATAATGTTGCTAAACTTATGGTAAGCCGTTTCTTGTTCATAGTAGAATCTGCCTAGGGTAGAGTCAACACAGACAGACAGGCTTGTCGTATCGGAATAGCTTCTAAAGTAAGTTAAAATAAAATGAATGTTGAAATTTCAAAGGACTTTACGAACGGTAAATGTAGGGTATTTGTTACCAAAGGATGGTCTAAATCGATTCCAATTGATCGATTATTGGTGATTTATTGTTGATGCCAAGAGGACATTTCAGGTAGTGTACTACCACTATAGACTAAATAATAATGCAAAATAACGGGAGTATGAAAATTATTTTCAAAGGTATTTGTACGCGTCAAAATACGAGTAACGTTTAAGTTCAATTCATTTGCATACATGTACAAAATTAAATATTAAAATAGAGTATAGAATTTGATATCAATAATATTGAGGACGAAAATAATTAAATAGTAAACGTTCTAACATGTCAAATAGGAATAGTTTTTTTGGAATGAACTATAGCTACGGAACATAGTTACCTGAATGTTTTGAAAATGAACCGAATTTATCGGTCATTTTCATTAATATTTAGGCGTATTCTAATTCGACACCCTGCGTCAATCGACCACGTGTGTGGACTTTGTTTACGCATCTTCATACAAAAGCAGTATGACATCATGATTTATGAATTTCAAGGAAGTTTTTGAAGTTATACTTCTTAAGCGGCGTTAGGAAAAAATCATGGGAGTGAAATTTTACGATGTATCGAAATGCGCTCGCACAAGGTTACACGATATTAACAGGATGAAGGTAGTTGCGAAACCGAGTGAGAGGGGAATAGTCTCAAAAAACGGCACCCTGAAGTTACTTAGTAGACTGCATCATTACTCACCACCAGGGGAGATTGCATTCAAGGGCTAACTTATAGTAAAATATAAAATAAAAATAAAAACCCGGGCCTCGTAGAGCACGTTAAGCTTCGTCCCCGGTTATCACTTAGTTATGATAATAGTCGTGAAAGCCCACTAACCACACCATTGACCCACCACAATGGAGGAGCGTGGTGGGTCAATGGTGTAAAAAAGTTTCTGTTATAAGAGAGAGGAATTGGCCTGTGCCCACTGGAACGTTAATATTTTATGGGTGATGTCCAAGTAGTAGCCCCTCTTAAAATGGCCCCGTATAAAGTTAACTCTAAAAAAAAAACAACAACATGCAAATGCTCGAGAATAAACATCAGGGCCATTTCACACTTACCTACTCGTAGACTAGGTCAGCGATCGGCGTTAGTTTTTAATTTCGTCGTGGGCTGCCGCCCACTCGGGACTTTGTTGTGAAAAAACCTCACGTAGGCAACGAACGCGGGCAACTTTTTAATATTGTAAATCCGAGCCTCGACGCCGATGCGACTGGCTGCCAGAGTCATGAAATAAGGCTCACCACATACACTATATGTATTCGAAGCGAAGGTCTGCGACTTAACAATCGGGCGAGCGAGTTCGAATCCCAGCACGCACCTCAGAAGAAAAGATAATCAACTTTTCGAAGTTATGCAATTAAAACATCACTTGCTGCAATGGTGAAGGAAAACATCGTGAGGAAACCTGCATACCTGAGAGTTCTCCATAATGTTCTCAAAGGTGTGTGTACTCCACCAATTGGGCCTGCGTGGTAGACTACGGCCTTAACCCCTTCTCATTGTGAGTGGAGACCCGTGGCACGCTGAGACTCAGACATTTTATCTGACTGGCTGCCAGAGATAATAAAAATAAATAAATAAAATAAATAAATATACTACGACAATACACACATAGCCACCTAGCCCCAAAGTAAGCGTAACTTGTGTTATGGGTACTAAGATGACTGATGAATATTTTTATGAATTATATATACATAAATACTTAGAAAATACATATAAACACCCAGACACTGAAAAACAATCTTGTTCATCACACAAACATTTTCCAGTTGTGGGAATCGAACCCACGGCCTTGGACTCAGAAATCAGGGTCGCTGCCCACTGCGCCAGTCGGCCGTCAAAAAGAGAGAAATAAGAGAGTTGTGTGAACATCAGAAAGAGGTCCATGCCCTATCGCGGGACCATGTCGGAGTTGTTGATTTTTGCGCGGTAAATCATAACAAACAATACATTAATATAATAACTAATGAAATCTTTTTTACAGGTATATGTTTTACAACCTACGTATTGTCTGTTTGTTTTCTCCGCCATTGGTTGCCTGCAAGAAATCGCTGCAAAGCGATAAGGCCGCCAAATAGCAAACGTTTATACCTTTCTTTATTTATGTACTTTTGTGGTGTGCAATAAAAGTTTATTCATTCATTCATTCATAAACAACTCATTAGTAACACTACAGGGCTCGGGTCCCGACACAGAACGATAAGGGTTGAGGCCGTATTCCAGCACGCTGCCTAAGTGCGGATTAGTGGACTTCACACGCCTCTGAGAACATTAATACAATACTCAATAATAGTCAAATATGTGTAGTTGCATGTATGTAGTAAAAAAAATATTGTATCACCTGCAGTCAGTGGCGTGCACTTCATACATGCACAAAAGCACTGCATACCCTAAAATTGAAATATAGCCCGTATAAGAGGTGGATTTCTTCCATTTTATGCCATTTTCCTGCTGTATGCATACCCTGGTAAGAAACCAAGCGCACGCCACTGCATGCAGTATATTATCCTCTTCTTTTTTTGTAACTATGAGATTGCCTGGCAGAAATCGCTACTAAGCGATAAGGCTGCCTATATTCTACTTCTTTTTTATTATTCCTGTATTTTGTATAATTGGTAATGTGGTATACAAATAAAGAGTAATAATAATAATAACCGTGGGGAACTATCAGGCATGTAGGATTCCTCTCGATGTTTCCCTTCACCGTTAACGCAAAGCGATATTTAATTGCTTAAAACGCACATAACTTAGAAAAGTAAGAGGTGCGTGGCGCAGAGAGGTCCTAACCACTTAGCTATCCCGTTTCTTGTACTTACAGCTCAAGCGGTGAATATCGATGGTAAATGAATGTGTAAGTGCCCTTAGTTTTTGAGAGCGAGCTTAAAATTGGTAAAGTCCTCATTAAGGCGTCCCACGTTACCCAATTCGATATGTTATTTCGTAATTAAAGCGAAGGAGACCTGCTTTCATTTGTTACTTTGAATCTTTTGGACTTTTAATATGTTACTTATAATAAGTTGAAACACTGATAATGACTTCAAAAACGGCGAATAATGACATATTATATTTAGTTCTTCTTCTTCTTAGTCGTTTCAGTCTTGACAGACTAGTCGTGGTCGTCATCTGGGTGTTGTGGCAACTTTTTTCCATTATGACGACTTTCTTGGGAAAATAGTGTAGTGGTTTCCCCTTGCCTTCTACACCAGACGTTTAAGGAGTCATTTAGAACCCCAAGGCCGCTGTAGCCTCTTCACCCAGTTGTCCGGATGGGTGTATGGATATACCGCCATTGCTCGGTCGCCAGAGCCTCGTCCGTTATCTAGCAGGGGAAACCGCGAGCAGGTGAGGTTGACAGTTGAGGTCGACTAGCTGTTGTCATATACCCCCTTAACTTAATTATATTTAGTTAGCGAATCTCTTATAGTTTATTACATTATTGTTTTACAATAATTAATCTATCTATGCATAGATAACTAATCTATGCTATCCGTAAGTCATCACTGGCAGACGTGGAGACGTGGTCGCTAACTATTGGCCTCATGAGAAAGCTCAGAGTCACTCGGCGTGCAATGGGATATGATAGGAGTATTTCTATCCCAGCAAGCACCTCTTCAATTATAATATCTCTTCCCAGGTCGGTGAAGAAAAACATCGTGAGAAATCTGCATGCCTGAGAGTTCTCCATGTTGTTCTCAAAGGCGTGTGGAGTTCACTAATCCGCACTGGGCCAGTATGGTGGACTACGGCCTTGACCCCTGCTCATCGCGGGAGGAGACCCGTGTATAGGTTGATATGACGAAGGTGATGACCCTTAATTAACGCGGATGAATCCGCAGGGAACAGCAAGTATTCTATAAAGACGCAAGTTAAATATTTATTTGTTGCTTTTGGACCACATAAAGTCATACGAAGCGAAAGTCTCAAAACACACTCGACAAGTTTCACTTTCTGCAGCTGCAATTTGTGACACAAACTTGACAGTTGTATGATTCTTGAGACATCAGAGGTGACAGATTCGACTTCTCTATAGCTTCATGTAGCCATGTACAATGTGTACTATATTAACATACATTTCACTATTGATATACGTTCGTTTCCAATATTCAATCCATCTGTAATCTGTTGATAAGTCGCTTAACAAATTGTTATTTGTTAAAAAAAAATTTTGACAATAAGAACGTTGCTAAGTTATAATTCTATTAATTTTCCCGGGACGAGCTAAAAGTTTTGTAGGAGAACAAATAGGAGAAGAAAGAAGAAAATGGACGTTAATATTTTAGGTACCTACTACATTTCATACGCAGATTATGTGTGATTGTTGAAGTGTTGCTCTGTTTATAAGCGATGGTTTCCACTAACCATCATGTGGGCAATCTGCTTAGTCTGTTTATTACTTCTATAAAAAATAGTAGCATATTCTAGTTCAGATTAAAGAAAACATACACCGTACGTTTTCTTCAACGTCTACCTACACAATCGCGTTGAAGCTTGCAACAATTAGTATTGAATCGAACGAGCGCCATCTAGTGACAATAATAAAAAAGTATAGTCTGATAAGGAGTAAATATTACACTAGCCTACTAGGTACTCTAACCGGCTACCAAAACGTTGCCTATTAGAAACATAGATGCTATCACACATGATTTTATGGGAATCTAGCTTTTGCGCGCGACTTCGTCTGCGGGGAATTCAGAATTGTTTCTAAAACTTCGTTCGTTAATAATTTTTAATCCTACCACGGAAACAATTTTAGAGATCGGTATAGAAGTACATGTCCTTTTCCATAGGTGACATGCATACCGAATTTCAAAGCTCTGTCTGCCCGCGGCTTAGCTCGTGAACAATTTTTAATTTTCCCTCGGGAACCACTTCAACGGGGCAGCGGGAAAAAGGTAGCCTATGTTCTTTTCCATGTCAAAGGCTACATGCATGCCAAATTATATTTAACCTATTACCTAACCAATTGTTTATATAGTTCTGAGCTCAAAGGGCAAACGCAGCCTTATTAATGTCACTCTACTGTCAGTCTGTCCGTCTGTATCCCGCGGATTTCTAGCTCGTAGACAGAATAAGTACAGTCCTGACATTAGTTTTGTATATTTCGAGTTTAATATTAAATGAGATACAATAATAATTGAACTACATATATATTTACTTAAATTATTTATCTTAAGGACCCATACATGAACGAGGGGTCCATGAAAAAATTTTCCTCGTAACCTCGATAGCAGGGCTACGGTTGTGAGGCTGTCACGTTTGTGAGTTCCATTTCAATGCCTGTTAGTTAAAAAGCAAAAATGAATATCAAACAATTTTATAGAAAAATTTACTTTTTCTTCTGCAATGAAAGTAAAACTGTCTTTATTTAATTAAATATATAGAAGACACTTAATGTACAATGAAGGCCGATTGGCGCAGTTGGCAGCGACCCTGCTTTCTGAGTCCTAGGCCGTGAGTTCGATTTCCACAACTGGAAAATGTTTGTTTAATGAACATGAATTTTTCTCAGTGTCTGGGTGTTTCTATGTATATTATAAGTATTTATGTATATTATATATACAAATATTCATCAGTCATCTTAGTACCCGTGTCACAAGCTACGCTTACTTTGGGGCTAGGTGGCGATGTGTTGTACCTAGTAATGCTGGCCAAGTGCGGTTTTATAGACTTCTCACGGCCTTGAGAACATCATGGAGAACTCTCAGGCATGCAGGTATCCTCACGATGATGTGAAGTGATGACTATATTATGAATTGTATTTTTTTATATAAGAGTTCAAAACAAATTAGTTTTAGGTCTTAAGTTATGGTGCCGTTTAAGATGGTAGCGAGCTAACTTGTACGGGGTTTCAGAGTTATATTGAACCCGTCTTTAATCGGTTTCTATGTGGCCTCATCGCTTAATAAATCGCTAACATATTTACGTACATATCAACTCAATAAAAAGACATATGCCTTTTTTTTTGAACTTATAAAGGGGAACAACTAGGTCATACATGATTCTATCAAAACTTTAACCGTTTACGCAACGCACAAAGCGGTAAAATTTGGAAACATTTTTCATTGGTGCTTCTCTACTATTGGTTTTGCCGATAGATATCTCCTCGACAAATGGGCTATCTAACGCTGATAGAATTTGTATAATCGGATCAGCAGTTCCTGAGATCATCGCGGTCAAGTAAACAAACAAACAAATTCTTCAGCTTTATATTTAAGTATAAGATAAATAGCTTGGACACCTCTTCGCCAGTAGGGTTGTAACGATCCTGCAACCAGACTTGTAATCTTAATTAATCAATCAAAAATACTTTATTCCACACAAGAAAAAAATAAATAAAAGAGAACAAAGGTACAAGTCAATTAAATTTGTGTAACAAAGGCGGCCTTATCAATTATAGTGATTTCTTCCAGGCAACCATTATGAGGAATTGGCCCACGTGAATCTTTATAGCGGTGCGCAAAACTCTAAGAATATACATACATATTAATAATTAGTAAAACAGTACATATTTAAATTAAATAAAATACTATCTTAAAACTAAAGCTACAAGCGTTCAAAACGCATCCTGTTCTAGGACCAATCTGAGCCTCAAATTCTTCTTTGCCTAGATATATAGGCAATACAATATAGGGATAGAATGCAATATGCACAAGGGCATAAAAATAAGTTACAGCCCGCGTACACAAGAACTCCTGCAAGAGCATGAGATGTAAAAAAATATTTTCGTAGTTCGCGATCGCGGTCGAGTTCTAAAGAGAGCCGAAAGTGTAAAACACGATGTAAAACCCGCCTCTCCGGGACGAATTACGGGGAATTTTAACGACCGGTCGGACGGGTTTCGTTGCGTGTGCCCAAAGCCCTAAGCGGGCCCTTGGCTCGCTTCACGCGTTGATTGATTCAAACATTCAACTGCCGTATGCAATAATCTTGTTATGTTTGTAAGAAATCAGATCGAACCGACTAAATATACGTACCAAAATGCTTCTGCTAACCTTTATAACAGCTGAGTGGAGTTATGCTCTACAACCCGCTAACGTATCGTTTTAATGTAGTTCGCAGTGGTGCGCGTTATAAGTGGAAGTTCCCAGGTTCGACAGCAGGGGCAATATATAAATTTATAATTTCTGAATTTTCTTTAGGTAGGTGGCTAGTTATCACCCTACCGACAAAGACGTGTCGCTAAGCAATTCAGTGTTCCGGTGCGATTTCGAGTAGAACCCGCTTAGGCGTATGACTACCACACTCCCTAACAGGTTAGCCCGCTACCATCTTAGACTGCATCATCACTTACCACCAGTTGAGATTGCAGTCAAGGGCTAACTTGTAGTGGAATGCAAAAAAAAAACGAGTGTGTACTCTTGTACACGCGTTAGAAGTTATAGTTATTTGGCGTATAAGATAAAAGTCTTTACGAATATTTTATCTTTCGTCCTTTTCTAAGTTTGCAGTAAAAATTACACTAGCAATAGAAAAAACGTATTGTTTAAATTATTGAAAGTAAACTGTCGAACCTTTTTAAGCAAAACTATAGCTAACTTCAAGGTGTCGGTTTTTAGAGACGGTGTGCGCGCGCTTCCTAAAAATTTACTCTCACCATTTTTACCTTACGCGCCAAAAGAAGTATAAATTAAAAAAAAAGTCTGAAACTTCATTTAAAGTAGTTATGACCAGCGGAAAATACCGCGACGATGGTCGCGTTGGTGACAATATTACCATAGAAAACTCAGTCATACGTTAATTCGATTTTCTTTAATGATTCGTTGTTCTTGAGTAAACAGTAAGGCGCTGTGTGACAGATTTTGTTCAAATATACTACGACAATACACACATCGCCATCTAGCCCCAAAGTAAGCGTAGCTTGTTATATGGGTACTGAGATAGCTGATGAATATTTTTATATGAATATAATACACATAAATACTTATAATATACAGATAAACACCCAGACACTGAAATCCATTCATGTTCATCACACAAACATTTTCCAGTTGTGGGAATCGAACCCACGGCCTCTCAGAAAGCAGGGTCGCTGCCCACTGCGCCACTCGGCCGTCAAAAAAAATCATTAATAGTAGGTAATAGAGCTTTCTGTCTCGTCGGGGGAAGTAAAACTGCAATGCTTTTTTTAAGCAGCATTTAATTGCTTTGATTTAAAACGCACATAGCTCTGAAAGGTACGTCTTAGAAGTACGTGCCGGAGATCAAAATCGAACCCTCCGAAGGAAGACCGAAGATCTAATCACTAGGCTATTAACGCTCCTAAATAACATTATTATATGTATAATATATGCACACATCGCATTAGCCTGCATAAATATATAAGTAAAAGCCAATCATGAATAATATAATCGTAACATAATGCCAATGTATTCGAAAACATATTCACAATATGTTTTTCCGTACGTCGTAAAGTTTTTTGCGCGTGTAACGAACTGATGTGATTAATCAGGTATACGTTACCAGACTGGTCAGCTTCAGTTCACATGAGCGGACTCGATTCATTTTGAGCTTAGCAATGTTTGGCTCTACGTTATCTCGGTGAAGTATATTTTGACACCTCCTTATAAGTCCTTGTAAGTAGGACATTTTGCATAAAAACTGTGGAGATTTAAGCCTTGATAACAACTAAATACAATTTATTTTGTTTTATATAATAAACTAATTTAGAATTTAAAAATTTACTAAATTATCGTACAAATCATGCCCTCAATTTATACCACATGTACCGGCGGCCATTTTGGATCGATTTTCATTAAACATAGCTAAGAAGACGTCTGGCTTATTTACCTAACAAAAAAATTTTTTGTTCTGTTTTCGGGAAATACGATGAGACATACACACAGCAGACACACCCACACACACACACACACATACACGCACCCTGTCGCTTTTGCGTGGGGGTTAAAAAAACGGTCTCCTCTGATTCATTATTAGTTTATATTAAAAAGGATTAGAAATTTCAAACACTACGTCGTTTCTGTGTCGGGGGTTGAACTACTAAAATAATGGATAAATCCATCTGTAACTTACAAGCCACAAAACGATATCATAACACAAATATGAACTGAAAATGTATGGTCAACGTCGATGTGTTTTAGTAGGTACATAAAATGTCTCACATGATGGACCTAAAAACTTGTAACCTGTAATATTAAATTATACTCGGCGGTCAGGTAACAAAAGATCGGTAGATATGGGAAAATATGACTTTCGGATGACGCTGATGATATCTCTTAAAGTTTATGTTCATGAATTAGGATACATATATAATTTACTTTACAAGCGGTGATAGTTTAGTGGGTAAATCTCTAAGCCTTCCCTTACCGAGGAACCAAGTTCGAGCCCCAGTGGCGCACCTGTAGCCTTTTCGGAGTTATGTGCGTTTTTTATTAAAGCAATTAAATATCACTTGCTTTAACTGTGAAGGAAAACATCGTTAGGAAACCTGCATGACTGAGAGTTGGCCTACAACTCCGCTTTTTCTGAGAGGGAGACCCGTGCCGTGTTGTGGGCCGCAATAAGTTGATGACATCAATAAAATTAATAAATAAATAAAATATGACAATACATACATCGGCATCTAGCCCCAAAGTAAGCGTAGCTTGTTATGGATACTAAGAAGACTGATGAATATTTTTCTGAATAATATACATAAATACTTATAATATACAGATAAACACCCAGACACTGAAAACATTTATGTTCATCACACAAACATTTTCCAGTTGTGGTAATCGAATCCACGACTAGGGACTCAGAAAGCAAGGTTGCTGCCCACTGCGCCAGTCGACCGTCGTACGAAATGGTTTACTGGCTGTAATTTTTTCTCTCTGCTGTATCTTTTTACTCAAATCATTAACCCGACCCTTTGCATCGCCCATCTCGCAGTGGCGTGCACTTCATACATGCGCGAAAGCACTACATACCCTAAATTTTTTAAATAACTCGTATAGGGGGAGATTTTTTGCCGTTTTATTGCACGCAACTGCCGTGTCGCTATTGATTACTTTTCTCTAAGGGAGATGTTAAATGATTTAATGTCCCGGTGCGATTTCACTTAGAAACCGATTAGGGATATGACCACCACACTCCCTAACAGGTTAGCCCGCTACCATCTTAGACTGCATCATCACTTACCACCAGGTGAGTATGCAGTCAAGGGCTCACTTGTAGTTTAAAAAAAAACATACCATGCGTATTTAGGTAGCATCGGTTAAGTTAAACACTCTAACGCCCTGTTCCCGACTTTCGAAGTGAAGTTACAAATAAGATGCTCGTGCCGAAGCTTTTAGATAACGTTAAGAGCTCTAACGTAAGAGTAACGCGTGGGTGGCCATGATTTTGTTTTTTTTCGGATTGGTAGGTACATTCTTGCAATGGCTTCCACCAGTGTAGGTATTTCAGGCCAATTTATATACCTAATAGAAATGTTTGACAAAAAAACTGACTTAGTTAAAAAACTGAAAAGCAAGAAATAAATATACAACATTTTTAAGTCGGTGCCAAGTATACGATTTTCTTTGTCATAGTGCCTCAAAGGGGAAATGTCTCGTAATTTTACTTGGCATCGATTTAAAAATGTTGTAGTAAACGTTTGTTTCTTACTGTTTATTTGTTAAAAAAGGTGTTTAAATCAAGAGTGAATAGGCATCTTCTAGGCAAGCGCGCTCCACCTTAGGCTGCATCATCGCTTACCATCAGGTGTGATTGCAGTCAAGCGCTCGTCTATAAATAAAAAAAAAAAAACGTGTTTTTTTTCTTCTTGCAAGTAGTTTTGCAATTATCTAAGTTTAATTAAAAATACTCAAATTACCGATACGCCTGTAATATTTGAAGAGTTCCCTCGATTTCACGTGGATCCGTCCAAAAAACCTTCACCAAATTAAAATGGGACCACCTCTAAGGTATAACGTATAAGGTATAACAAAAAAAAAACACCAAAATCGGTTTATAATTGGCGGAGTAATTGAGAACATCCTCCTTTTTTAACTCGGTTGAAAATAAAGAGTTTGCTTTCTTGTTTGTTTGAACGCATTGATTTCTTGAACTATAAGTAAGATTTGATAGAACTCTTAAGGAGAGTTATACCTAATAGTCTACTTAAAAACTTGCTACGCCCTTTGCAATAGCCTTTAACAGGAGGGTTTGGCAATTAAACGGGTTGGTGATCGCAGTAGTAGTAGCATAGAGGTCGCTGCTGCCGTGTCGATTTGCCGTCACAACACTGCAAACTTTGCGATACGGACCCTTCGGTTAGAAACGGTTATTTACGGTTATAAAATAAAATAAAAAGGCTTTTATTTCTTGCATTCCATAGTACAACTTCATTTACAGTGTGCATATAGAATAGATTAGAAATAAATAAATTAAAATTAATGTGATTATGATTAGCAAATTATTCGAATGTAATAATAATATATTCAAATCCATTTCATTTTTGTAGTTTCATTTAAAAATGTATAAGTGAATGGATAAGAAAAACAACAAAAATAATAGATGCTTTAGAACATTCTCAAAAACTAAAATGGAAATGGGCGGGTAATATTGCACGTATGGACAAGGAAAAATGGACAAATAGAGTAACTACCTGGCAAGGTCCAACAATCAAAAGGAAAAGAGGTAGACCGAAAGAAAGATGGGTTGACGAAATAATAAGAAAAGCCGGTGAATATTGGTTAACTAAAGCAAAGGACAGACAGTCGTGGGGAAAAATGGAGGAGGCCTTCACCCGTATAGGGGTCCATAGTGAAACTTGATTTTAATATTTATTACTAAGAATTTAATATATATATATATATATATATATATATATATATATAGATATCATTTTTATGCATGCCCATATTATAATGTATTAATAATTGATAAAAATGTATTATGGAAATAAATAGGCTATAATAATAATAATAATAAGTGAATGGATTAGTTGTTGATTTAATTTTCAAGTTAGTGTTATAATTTGCGTAACGTCTTTACAGTAATTAATTTAATGTTTTTTAGCAAGAACCCTCTCCACGAAAGGTAAAGGTCAGTTGTATACGGACCATAAAACAACCAGAATTATCTATCTGCGATTAACTTGCTCCGCTCTGTCCTCCGTCTGCAGATTAATCCTTAACTTTATTCCGAGGAAAGTGATCAAACTACATCATATCCAAATTCAAAGTTCATTTATTTTAAGCAGATCTAATATAAGCACTTGTGAAACTTGTCTGTCAGGTGGAAGTGATACTGTAACCGGTCGGAGAGCGTATTCTACCGAGAAGAAGTAAACAAGACACTCAGCAGATGCTTTTCGCAAACATCAACATTTTCCATCATTTTTTCTTGCGAGAGATGAAAGCGGAGATGAGCGGTGTGCTTCCAAGCCAACCAATTTCTACTACTTTGGAATTTTGGACAAAGTTGGAAGCTTCCCAACAGCTGAACACTTGAACTTGGATCAATCTACATCGAGTTCAGCATGCCTTTAGACTATAAATTATTCAAACACGACTGAAGCACACGTATGACCTCATAATTATACAAAACGTAAAAAGGCTTTATTTAACTTGCAAATTTCTGTAAACATTACTAAATATAACCGTAACAATATTTGCATGACAATCGATTATTATTAGGTAACTGACTAACTGCTTATAAAATCTATTATTGAACGTTTTAGTTTAAAATAGGTTCTTACAACACAAGGCACAAAAGAAGCGAGAGATTGCTTTATCAATGCCATCATCGATGCGAGTGATTTGAATTTGAAAAAGCAGCGCATTTTTGAAAATTTACACGTGGTTGTAGCAAATGCAGGAGATGAGGGAATAGCAGTTATCTTTTGACCTCATTATATAACAGTGGGCGCTGTGGCTGAGAGCGTCGGTTTTGTAACTCAGGTCTGTGTTTAGTTCCAAGTGCGTCTAGCTACCACCTGCCAAGTGATCAAGCGTTCCATTGCCTACGACGTCACATACATTCTGATAAGAGGCAGGGTATAACAAGGTGCTATACCAATTCTTGGATATCGAGCTACTATCTGAATCATCAGCAGTTTATTCAGCTGTCAAACTCGTCTTTTAACTCTTTTCAAGTTATTGTCTTCAATAATCGTTTATTGGAATTTTTTAATGGAAATTACAGGTCACTACCGGGTAGCAAATGTCAGTGAATGATGGGAAAAAGATCAGTCAAGCGCTAAGAACAATGATAAACGCCAACTTTGGGTTTACTTCAATCAATTCATGCAATACTTTAAAATTAAAGTTTTAGGTGACATATCTAGGTGCCCCTAAAATAAGCATTATGATTCTGAAACAAAGCGTCAGGAATATTTAAATAACACAGCTTTAAGCGATGGCAGTAGACCACCGAACAAAAATATTACTAAGTAGTCCCTGTTCGCCTCAGAGCGTGCACACTCTACTAGCGGGACAGTAAAAAATACCACGACCGTTGAGTTGAGTTGATTTACAGCATTCATTCGTTCTCCGATTTCACGCTCGGCCATACACGCTCCGACCAACGCTCGGACGTACACTACGCACTATGAGTATCATACACTTTCCAGTATCCTTCATATGTTGTTGTTTTCAATTGGCTGTAGATGCTACCATTAGGGTTTCACCGGGAGCTGGTGCGAGCAAAAAGCTCCGCCTAGTATTGTGCCAAGGAGCTCGACGGTATCCTAAACTTAGGGTGATGTTGGATTATTTGGATTAGGGCGTGCTATACGGACTAATACACCTACGTAAGTATAAATGAGAAACGCGTACTATGCCATTTTTCTTGACATACATAGTAGGTCATAATTTGGTCCTAAAGGATGCGTTTGATGTCTTTGATTGTCTAGCTTATCTATTATACATACTCGTAAAAGACATATGACATTAGTTTGCACGCCAAAGTAGTGAAGCTAAGCTGAATATCAACCGAAATCTCATACCGAAAGCTTTAGGTAATCGTGCCGAGCCTTATCAAAAGCTATCGCTAGATCCAAGAAGAAAAGTCTTGTTGGGACAGTGTTTCAAAAACCAAAAATTGGTGCTCTGGAATGTCTGGCTTGGAAGTCGAATTGTTGGATGTTCAGGAGTTTCATTCAAACGAAGGTTCAAGGCATGTTGAATTAACCATAATGTTTGTGATAAAAGTAGGAAAGACAATGGGTGGAAATTTAAACCCTATCAATACAACACTCTTATTTGATAAAAATACCTATGGTTTATGTGTTAATTGTTAGGGCACGTAATGACACCTCTCCCGGTGTAATGTTTGAGTTATTCAGACTTACACACTAGGTTACTATATGGACAACTAGTTCTCTAGATGAAACTTTGTTAAAAAAATAGGTTGATTAAAAGCTTCTGCGTAATCTGCCATGTCTTGCGGAGACGACGATTGACACTGCATGTACATTGAATCGGACTTCATTTTTTCACGATTTTGAACTGTCGTTGAAAATCAATCAAAGATGGCCGCCGCACAAAATGGCGGAATACATAT
The DNA here is from genome assembly GCF_905163445.1 of Pararge aegeria. Lineage (NCBI taxonomy): Eukaryota > Metazoa > Arthropoda > Insecta > Lepidoptera > Nymphalidae > Pararge > Pararge aegeria. Next base: position 1,352,704 of record NC_053208.1, read on the forward strand.
TTTCCCCTCATTCGGTTTCGAATGAAAGGGCTCGAAGGTCGGGTGTTTTAAAAATTTTAATTTATTCATTTAATTGTTAAATCATTCATCAAAAATTGTCTGTGTTCGAAACTTATTATACAATAGGAACATGATTCTATTGGTATTCAGTTGATAGGTGTTCCGAACATACGTAATGTGGAACGTGATGTTTTCGTTAATGTAAGTTTGACAAACTATACGCCAACTGCTTAGTCTAGACGTGGCTATATTAGGTCAGGTACAAGTCTAATAAATATTATTTTATTTATTTTTATTCGACTAAAAATGGACTGCCTGAACTACTTGAAAACACATTTACGCGTATATGTGTGTGCGTATGAACGTGTGTTTGTTTCTAACCTATTAATTAAAATCTAATCGAGGAGTTTTCTGCTATTATACAGCCTAAATATAGCTAAATACAGCTGATGTTTCGGTTGTCACTGCGTATGATGGCAGTATTACTAAACTCAGACAAAAGTTATGGAACAAAAGGTTTCAGTATATTTAACTAGCCACGGTCAAAGCCTCCAACCGGACCAGACCAGACCAGAGAAAATTCGAAATTTATAAATGCTGAGCCCACGAGGGAGGTGGTCAATTTCGGGTTTGGTGGGCTTTATCTACTGTTGTTACTTACTTGTGATATATATCAATTAAATATATAGGATAGTATTTTAAAAGGGAAAAACTAGGACATCCGAAAAATAAGTATTGTAATTCCGAACAACAACATTATTAAAAGAATATTTCTTTAAGCGATGGTAGGAAGCCCTTATGTAGCGTCCGATGAATTTTAGCAAGGTGGCCCGGACCAGTGGATTTATATGGGGTCGGATAAATGGTTCGGGAAAGAAAGTGCCACGTGGGCAGGCACGTGCGCTTGCGACACTCGACAGCTCCAAGGCTCCAAGTCACTAACGAAGCGTGCCTGACGTTTAACAATGGGTGAAAACAAACAAACTCTTTGTTGAACAGTTCGGCCCGTGACTTAGGAAGGGTCAAAAAGTATCGATATGTTTCATGTTTAAAATATTTTTTCCGTGGCATAACCACCTGCTGTAAACACTCTTTTTATTTTTCTATAAAATAAAAAAGTCTATTAACACTAAGCTTACTCGAAGAATTTTGTTAGATAGGATTGATGGGTGTGATTTCTTCAGAAAGGGGAATCCATTCGTACGATAAGAGAAAGACAATATTAATTAGCCGCCAATCTATCGAGCGTTTGACACTGTTGCACTAAGATCGCCCCCGCGCGTCCGATTTTAAATAAAATCCACCTACGTCGTCATTGCAATGTCATATAACCCAACCAAGAAAAAAATCTATTAAACACATTCTATTCCAACGCATCTGAAGACCTTTTAACTTTAACGTGTTGAAACAAAATTGCCTAATACCATGTAGGCTGCGTTAGTTGCAGAGTGCACGTCATGCAAGCGGAAAACAATCGAAAATCAACTTTATCCGTAATACATTAAAAAATTATTTGGCTTGGACGCTTACGGAATACCGTTTGGAAAATGAAATTACAGCCTATTACATCGTAAGTAAAAGAGTACACCAAGAGGCCACCCGTCAAGGTAACCGACAAAAACATGCGTCTGTAAGGTTTGACAAAGATTGCAGATTATGAAACGGACCCATCATGTTATTTACCGCTTGAGAATGACGGTTGGCAATACACAACTATGAACATTTATTTCCCTTATACATATATAATCTTGGTAGACTAATGTTTTATTATTTTTCACTGATGCATGATGCCTTGGTCTTGGTCTGATGCGACTGAGAACATCTCCACTCTACATTGTTAAAACACTAGTGTTTATCCGCTGACTCCTCCTTAAGCACGCAATGCAGTTGTAGTCTAATGCAGTTAAATAAAGCCTGATTATATTTTTAACAATGAAAAAAAAAATTATAATCTCGTCCTCGTTGATAAACTTAAAAAAAGTTTAAAATGTGGTTATTTAACTAGGCCTACTTCAAATAAATGAATTTTTAATTTTGTTGTCCAGTTGAGTATGCAGAGACTGTTTTGGAACGCAGAATGCTGCTGAAAATAAAGGTAATAATTGCCTCAATACCGATTCAAAACTCGAAGTTTCCGTTTTAATGTTTAGTCCATATAGTAAGCGAAGCCCTTATATCCCTTAAACCGGCTAGATAGCAATCTTACATACGTCTCCTAGGCTACTGATGGCGCAATCGACGCGTGCCAGTGTTAGCTCTAGAGCGTGGTGATGATACTGAATTTTAAACTTAATTATGCAACTATTAAGGTATAAATTCAATTTATTTGAGATTTGGGTTATTATTTTCGGGTATACATATGTAGGTATATAAACATGAGTGTATTTGCAAGTGTGTTAGCTGCAATGTGGGAAGTGCTGTCGCCATTCACCGAGCCTGCTGTCTCCTAGATAAGTTCAGCAAAATTACCAAGAAGCAAGGTTGCGATATTTCGTCCAGCAAAAGGTCAATGTTTCTATGGTTGTCTATCGTTGGCCCACTACAGAGCCACCAATCCGCCAATCCGCCAATCCGCACTGGGCCAGCGTGATGGACTACGGCCTTAACCCCTTCTCATTGTGGGAGGAGAGCCGTGCCCTGTTGTGGGCCGATAATGGGTTAATACATAATATGATTCATAATGAATAAATTATTTAAAAAAATTGCACATGTTCGTAGTATTTTCACATAATATATGTATTTTGTTTTCAATTCCTATTCATGAGTTTGCTTAGTTATGATTTGGCACAGTTTGTCAAAAGACTAAGCACATTTTGGCAATAATCAGTATTTTTTGACACGCCTTTGAGAACATTGCGGAGAATTTCAGGTTTTGCAGGTCTACTCACGATGAAGCAAGTGAAATTGTAGTAATTAAAACGCACATAACTTAGGAAAGAATTATATAAGAATTTTTTCGGACATCCAATAGCCGGAACCCTCAGTGTTAAAGTGACTTGAGCTTGACAGGTTTTTTAAACTCCTATTATACTAGTCGGAATATTAGAACTCCATCTTGTTTTTATTATAATAACCGTTCCTTTGGAATGCAATCTGCGTCTAAATGAATTTATGTACCTACACATATTAATTAGTTTGCCTGGTTGAGTGGTTTTTGTCTTGATGTCAACTTATATAATTGGCGCCAGCAATATTAACAACTCTGTGTAAACATATCTCAAAATATATGTTGTTTATTTAAAAGAGCAGTTCTTCCAATAAACTTGATTTAATTTTTTATCTTACATAATTTTTTTAAATAATTTCTCTATAAATATAACCTAAAATAAACTATTTAAAACTAAATAAAATCTAAAACGTCTTCAAAACCACCGCAGCGAGGTACAGTTCCTAAGGTGCTGGCAGCATTGCCCCTTTGGATGGCCAAATTAATTCGTTGGCCAAGGTAACTGCTCGCTCTAGGATCACCGGTAGACTCGATAACCCTTTTCGATAGTTCTTTGAAAAGAGCTCGTGCCTCCGGACCCCACGGTCATAATGTCTCTACTCCAATAGACACAAAAATGAAGCTGCTATCCAGGTTTTCATATTTACGCCTCTTGGCCTGCTCGGCACTGGTAGCAGCCGCACCCACCATTGACGAGGTGGCCTGGATGTGTGATGCAGCTAGGGTATAGACACAACTTGCATCCCACACAAGTGACCTTCCCAGCCTCCAAGGTATGAGCGTCATACCATCAGGTCTCTTGCCATCGCTCCGCGCCAAACCAATAGGTTCTAATACAGCTGGTAAATGAGCGGTAGCAAGAGATAGAGTTCTTCAATTTATAAAATATATTACGTGTATCTCGGAGCAATCAAAATTGTCAGCGGTGATAGCTAGCCTCTCGCACTTGCTCCGGTTAAAAAAACCACATCATCATCTTCATCAACTGATTACCAGCCCACCACAGGGCAAGAGTCTCCTCCCACAATGAGAAGGGGTTTGGCCCAGTGCAGACTCCACACGTCTTTGTGAATATTATGGTGGTATAGTTGGTATAGGACTCTCAGGTTCGTCACGATGTATTCCGTTACCGTTGAAGTAAGTGGAATACTTCAAACGCACATAACCACAAAAAGTTAGAGGTGCGTGCTGGAATTCGAACTCGGCACTCCGAAAGTGAAGCCGGAGTCCTATCCACTGTGCTATCAACGTTACTAAAACACACACCAAATGATTTTATAAAAATGTCACTTGTTTTATAAGTATTTGTACATTATTCGTTAAAATATTCATCAGTTGTCTTAGTACCCATAACACAAACTACGCTTACTATCGGGCTAAAAGATTCATTTATTTCAAGTAGGCCTAATATATAAGCACTTTATAAACTAGATGGCAATGTGTGTATCGTCGTATTATATTTATTTATTTGTATTTTCTTTACAAAATAGGCCTTGAGGACAATGTCAACTGATAGGAAGTGATGGTGCTGTCCAAGAGTGCTAGCCTGTCCTTTTTTATAGTTATATTCATGGACCAAGCAGATGGCCCACCTGATGGTAAGTGGAAATCCATTCAATAATAAAAAAAATAATTATTGTACCATAAAAATGACAACATTTATAGTAGGTTTGACCACTGATGCCTAAACTAAGTACTAATAGATACTAGTATTATAGTCATCTGCGCTCATGAAATAATTTATTGTACATTAACAGAACATGAAATAACTAATTTAAAATTAATAAACCAAACTAAGTTTTTAATTAAGGAACATGCATTTAGTGTGTCGTGTAAAAACCGTGTTTGTATGTATGCGTGCGTGAATGTTTATTGCCTGTGAACAGAGCATCGCCTCGCGAGGGTCCTGCAACGTACCGCCCTGTGTCAATCAATCTGAGGGGTAGGTACCTGTTTACACCGGCACCCTTTAGACCGGAACACAGCAATGCTACTTCGCGACAGCAATGCTAAAACCAACAAATGCTTTTTTTGCTTACTGGAACGCTATATCATTTGGCGTCACGTTCTTGTCGGTGGGTTGGTTACAAACGAGGCCGAAGGCTCCCATCAGGTGCAGAGTCTGCTATTACAATGGTCGATCAGTGTCAGTGGTCGATCAGTGACTTCATAATTGTCAGTTTTGACAAGTTTGGTGATCTACTTACACAGTGGTGTCATTATGATTTTCCGATGGCGGACCACTGACACGCCATTGAAACATTCTTCTTCTTCTTCTTTAGATTTATGGCTTTTCGTAGTGCCAAAACAGCATAATATACTTTGCCAATTGAAACATTTGCTAACTTAGTGCAAAATGACAAGTCAATTAACGTATTGGTAATCTGCTAATATTTAGTTAGTTCTGTTGACCATCGCAAGACAACTGACACCCCATTCCGCTGTCATTGCCTATTAGCAATATCATTGTTGATTACAAATAAATTGTGAAGTGCGAGATCATAATAATCAGATTAAGGTGGAATATTTTTAAGTTGGCTAAGACTGTTGATGTTCATCAATACCATTTGACTGAGCGTAGCAGGCTCCGTCGAGCCCGCCACTTGCTTAGGAACAATGTAGACTACTTTTAGGATATTCCCGATGCGGATTTTATAAAAAAGTTTTGGCTTGAGAAGCAGACTGTAATGAGCCAAATGTGGGAGCTCAATTCAATTGGGCATTCCCAGGGCACGTCAGAATGATAGAATATTGGCGTAGGCAAATGTAATAAAACAACTCTAATTTTCGTTGCTTTTTAATAAAGGCATAACTGTAATTTCAGAATATATTATATGGCTGGTATGGCTGTAATGCTAGTATTTCTGTTACAGATACTGGTAGAACTAGCATTTTATGCATCTGGCTTAACAAATGATGATTGGGCAGAGAGCCCGTTTAAAATTTTTCACAGAGCACTGCCTCAAGAGCTGTGGGACAAGTAATGGAGGTGCTTAACACCAAATTTAATAAATATGTTAAATAGCCCATCCATGCCCAACGTGATAAGGATACCATTAAGGCTAAAACAAGAAATTATATTTTGCCAGTTACTTTACCAAAAAGAATGCTTTCTCAACTTCTATTAAAAAATTGACTTCAGATATCATAGATGGGACACATGTGACAATAATAAGGCTAAATGTTCATGAAAGGCAATATTAAAACACTAACCTAACTAACCTAACTGTTATAATAGTAAGTTTAATTTAATGTTAATGTTCAATCTATTTAACAGATCTGTGTGTCAGATTTAAATATATTGTGCATAGTTGCCAGCAACCCAGGCTCTGCTCCTTACTCCAATGTATGGTAGAGTCACCCACTCAGACAACACTTCCACTAAATGATAACAGGAAATGAGGTTTTTTAGGTATTACTTATTTTAGGTTTTTTGTATAAATTCCAATGTGGATTTTTAAACGTCAAGGTTTATATTGGTTGGATTTTCAGGTGAAGGTGGTTATCCTCTGTGGAAAACTATGATGACCCCAATCCTAAATACAATAGAGGGGACACCGGACTACTCTATGCATGAAACTTGTAACTGCATGCAATACAGAGTGCTGTAAAGGTATATTGGAAGAATGTTATAAAAAGCTGTCTTTAAACAGCATGTTAGTGTCTCCTAGATTGAATAACTAGTAAATCATGTACATAGTTTGATGGACAGGTGTTTTATTTCCAAATATCTTTTTCAGGTGTTTGTTTAGAGCAAGTTTGCATTATAATCCAATCACTACAGGCTTGATTGTAAGTGCATGTTGTGTTTTGCACAATTTAAAAGCCACAACACAATGAAAGCAATTCTTCTGTAACAGGCATTTAACTTTTGTATGTTATATGTTTTCTATATTAATAAACCAACAAAAAATATATTTTTGTAGGGAAATAATAATTACAAACTAAAATATATATTTACAATAAATATAAGCCATCTAAATGTTCACTTATGGGCATGGTACCCAAAATACTGGCGCTATTGCCCGTTTGAAATGTTAGACTTAGCCGCTGGGCTAAATAAGCGCCAGCTCTTGGGTCACCAGACGTAAGGACCAATTTTTTTGACACTATGTTAATAAAAATTTTCGTGTCAGAAGACCATGGCCCCAGAGTCTCAAACGCAAGCGCCGCAAAAAGGTAGCCATTACATATAACGGAGTATTTACGGCGCTTAAGCATTTAAGCAGATTTGTGTATGTACTCGGCAAGTGCGAAGCTGCCAACAAATGTATGTAAAAAAATGTATGTTATTAAAATTGTTTTTATAAATCTATGAGAAGACAAATAATACAAAGTTTCAAGACACTGAACTATGATTTTTATTAACAGTAATTTAGTTTACAAATGAACATACGTAAAAAATTAAGTCACTTTTCAGCTGTCTTCTAATAAAAGTAGGATATCAATTTTAAATAGCAAAGTTCATTTTGTAAATCCAAACCTTAGTTTTACCATTTTATATTCATTTCAAGAATTAATAATTAATAAGGTCAAGTTGGTCACATTTATATTATCTGATGAAGTTCTTTATAGATAGAGGATGGAATTCTTCAACAGATAACAGCCCGTCACTTTGATCATAATTAAAGCCGAGTTGGAAAGCTCTACCACATAAGGATCTCTGTTCACAGAGACTTCAACGCGTAAACCTTCCGAAAGGGTCTGCTTGAAGATTGGGCACTGCAGCAGGCTCTTGTCAACAGACTGTGGACAAGGGCATATATTAAACTCATAATTTCAAATAATTTTTTTAATTAATCAACAAAAACGTTTTACTCTGTTACAGGAATGCTGGTCAAATTTGTGCAATACCTTAAATGGGTCCATGAGTTAATGAAAGAATAAATTTAAAGAAGAAAATGGAATGGAATAAAAACCTCCTAGCTAAAAGGTTTAAGTTAAAAAATGTAGTTATCACCACCATCATGTACAACTTCATAAGTACCTGTGATAGGCCTACATGAATAAAGAATTTAAGAATTTTATTGAATTCATGATTTCTCCCCATATTTGTGTTTTTTTTTTCAAATTAAATTACCAGAGATACTTTCGGTAACCCACCAATTTGGTACCTACTTAGACTTCATATTATGCTTACAAAAAACAACAGTGCAAGTTTTCATTACTTACTTTTCGCTCTTCTGTGAGAGATTTATTTATAAAATTTGAGCGCAATCCACCCAACGCCGCTTCGCTGGGATACGTCCCTTATTCGTACGGATGCAGTGGTCAGGCTGATCTGTCTAGCTCTCTAAATGCAGCTCCGAAGTTTGCTCAATGGACCATTTTTCTTGTCTTGATTATAAAGTTATTAATTTTCTTCTTCTTCTTTGAGATTAACTCAAAGAAGAAGGCTTGTTATTAATTTTTCACTAGCACGAAATAAATTCAACGAAATGTCAATTCGACAGTTACAGATTAATTATAATTATTTTTGACATTACATTTTCTTACGTCACACAAAATATTTGTTTTTTAGGATTTCTACGATTGGTTTACCAAATGTTATACCAAGTTCGTCTTTAGAACATAAATCAATAAAATTTTAAATAAATAATAAATAATTTTTAAACCAAATTTCGCTTAATTAGACATCATTAATTATTGTAGTCCTTTATACTATTAGTTAAGTAAGTAAGTAAGCTTACGTTTAATACAAACTCTGAACTTTTTAAGAGATATCTCCAAGATGTCACTGGGTAAATTATTATAGAATTGTATCCTTTAGAAGAATTATGAATTTTATGTAACCTGTAAGTTTATTCTTACTTCTAATGTTTACATTAGAGACGACTTGTTAGAGTATGTTATGAAATAACTTAATCTTATTTTGCTAGTATTAATAAACGTCCATTGGAGTAAATACGTCAGAAGTTTCAAATTACATGAAAACTGGACGTCAGTTCCCGAGGGGTACTTATGCAGCGGCCCAAGCACTTCGATAGCGCGAACGAAAGAACAAGTGGCGCCATCCAGTATCGGAGTGCAACAACTGCGCTCTTAATGTTTGATACGTCAGAGGTTAGATTTTAACCACATTTTAACGTTAGGTTCATTACGAGTTGACATTAAGTTAGGTTCATTACGAGTTGACAATAACAATATAAATAGAACCGCAGTTATATGACATTGTTTTATGTAAATTTTCATAGTTCTTAGGTCAAAGTAAAGTAGCCTTAAGGTTTTCAAAATTCCAAATTTATTTATTTCAAGTATGCCTTATATACTATGGAGGGTACCTCTACCCTCTATATTATATACTATTAAAACGTCAAGTCTGTCTGTTTGTAGTGACTCCACCGGTTCGAAAGGCAGATTCTACCGAGAAGGAGCCGGCAAGAAACTCAGTAATTGCTATTTTCCAACATCAACTATTTTTCATTTTAACGTTCATTTTTCTATCATGTGAGAGATGAAAGCTGAGCTGGATGATTCCGTACAACCTTGTCATTAATAAATTCATCAATTGTTTAGTAATCTCGCTGTAATAAATGTGTTTTAACATAGTCTTTAAACTTATGCATTGGTAGGTAAAGAATTACCTTAGGAATCATATTATAAAATCGTATACTCAATCCCACAAATTACTTATGTACCTTTCGCAGACGGTATGCAGATCACACTAATTTCTGACCATTTCTTGTAAGTCTACTATTTATATCCACATTTTGTTTATTTTTTTTTTAACTTATCCATATTTTTTTTAAATTACTTCAATTTAAAAAAGAGAAAAATTTGTTGAGAGAAAAAAGTTACCTGTGTTGTACCTTGTGTCAAAATGTGCGGCATAAACAGCTAGAAGTATTCAGTAGTAGTAGATATTTTTGTGTGAAAGCTCGTCCTGGGAATGACCGTTGCCATGTTGAATTTTGCAACCAAGTAGCATTGTTGCAACGCTGTTTCCGTCTAAAGGTCGGTGGTTGTCAGTGTTATTTTGACGGCCGAGTGGCGCAGTGGGCAGAGAGCTTTCTGAGTCCAAGGCCGTGGGTTCGATTCCCACAACTGGAAAATGTTTGTGTGATGAACTTGAATATTTTTCAGTGTCTGGGTGTTTATCTGCATATTATAAGTATTTATGTATATTAATAATAAAAAATAACTTAAGCACGGTTACTTTGGGGCTAGATAGCGATGTTTGTATTGACGTAGTGTATTTATATCCCTACTAATATTATAAATTATAAACATACATAAGTTTGTTTGTTACGCTTTCATGCAAAAACAACTAAACCGATCATCACGAAACTTTGTACACATATTCAGGTATCAGAAGTAATATAGGATGCTTTTAATTAAGCTCAGTTCCCTTGGGAGAGGGGACGAAAGTGTTTGACGATTTTACACCAGGCTTAGCTATCCTAAATACATAAAGTGCTGCCACATTTATAGGCACATGTCTTTCGAAAAAAAAAACAAAAGCGGACGAAGTCGCGGACCACAGCTAGTATTTATATATTTACTTCAGGAACATGAGGCTTTACTTTACTTTGCAGGACGTGTTCCTAGCATGCCCTGCGACTGGTTGCTCTGTTTAAGTGCGACGGTTTTACTTCGGGTGGACCAAAAAAACAGTTTTTTAATTATTACAATTTAAAAAAATAATACGAGAGTTTGGTGATGTAACGTAACAGGAACAGATGAACCCACAAACATACATCGACTGCTTAAATCAGAACACTTTCGTAGTCAGGTAATAATACTCGACCAGGCATGTTCGAGTTTAAATAACGCCAAGGTACACATAAGAGAATCGTGAAGGCAATCTAGTATTGCATCTCGCTCCAACCCTCAGCGAATGCATACACCCCACTCTGTCCCACTTGTTGCAGCCTCCGAGATAGATTCTGAGAAAAACGTACTCTCCATCGAAATAGTTCAGTCATTTTATTATAAACTAAGTAGTTGCTGACCGCGACTTCGTATACTATTAATACAATTTGTAATATGTTTTATTTTCCCATACGATTTGTCTCACTATATTTTACCCCCTTGTGGGTTGGTTGAAGAAAAACGCTCTCAGAGTAATTTTTTTTTAAACTATGCAGACTTTAATACTTTATTTCAAAAACATAATACAATCTTCAGAGCCACGTTCTATCCCCGTTTTAAAGAGCTTTTAGAGACGGAGCTCGACCAGGGAAGTTCTACATGCATGTTCTCTAACTTCATAGCTACACATCAACTCGAATGTGAGATGGTGATAGCAAAAAAAACCTGGCTGAGTTTGTTGTGGGCTTTTCATAGCGCGTTTGGAACTCAGCTAGCTTTAGTTTTAAGGTAACGAATGCAGTTGTCACAATCACCTCACATTAGAGTTAACATGTTAATTGTATAAACGCTTCATAAGTGGCTGTGATAAGGTTTACATAAATAAAAAAGTTTTTGAATTTCTATTTGCATTTACTTCTGCCGCTAAACAGCATTTTAGCCAACCTTTTTTTTTTTTTTTTAATAAGCAATGGTTTTCTATCTACCATCGTCTGCTTGGCCCGTCAATAATAACTATAATAACTTTAAAAAACTTACCAATTTTGAAAAATGGGACTCTTTTAGCATATCTTCCCCTATTTCACCAATTTAGGGGCAAATTTCCGAAAAAAGTAACTTGTACCGTACTGTCTACATCTAAATAGGGCCAGCCGTTTGTTACACTTAGTTTCTTCTTTTTTTAGTCAACTTTGCTTAAGAATAATATCGGAGATGAAGCACGTGGTATTTTTAAATCATTAAGCGATAGCGTGTACGTGTTTATGAATGAAGATGCTTTGAAAATGCAGAAACATGAAAAAACGTCGATGATTAATACGTACCTCATTATTATTTCGAATTCAAAACAAGTTGGCGAACGCTGACATTAAAACTTGAGGTAACTGACGATTGGCGTAGATTATTTTTATCCCCGTACTAAAAAACGACAGGGTGTTATAAGTTTGACGTGTCCGTGTGTGTGTGTGCGTGTGTATCTGTCTGTGGCACCGTATTTCTCGAATGGATGAACCGATTTTAATTTTGTTTTTTTTTTGTTTGAAACGTGTATTATATATCTGGAGTGCTCTTAGCTAGGTTTGAAGAAAATCATTTTAAGCTGGCAGCCGTTACAAAATGGTAAATTACCTTTTTTTTGTCAACTCCCTCAACAATATTATCTAATCAATGGAGCGATTAGAAGTATAATGTATACTATACTGGAAGTCGGGGTTTTTTTTTACACGCTTTTTATTAGCTTCATTAAATCTTAGTTTATTGGTGATTTTTTTTTAATATTACCAATTGATTGCTGCACAATGGTGTGTGGTGACGCTTCTACGATGATAGCGGACTAACCTGTTAGGGGTATGGCAGTTATATAAAACGTCTAATCGGTTTCGACACGGAATCGCAACTCTAAACCGCTTCTTTATCGGGTGGTACCTAGCTACGGCCGTAGCCTCCAGATCAGACCAGAGATAATTCAGAAATGATAAATTCATAAATAGCCCCTGCCCGAGATCATAATCACTCGGGTCCTTCCTAAAACCACAACACTGACCACTGCACCAGGGAGTTCTTGCCTGTGACTATAACTTCAAATATGAAGTGCGTAGTATTCGTAGTGACCACCTTTTGTAGTTATCAGCCAACCTCAATAGCTGTTACGAGTGCTGGCGATACAACAATGCGCAAACACCTCAGTGTTTCCACACACTACTGCAAACGGCAATGCACGATAACAAAACCGTATCACTTCACTGTTTTTAGTATTCCGTATCGGAAGGGCAAAACGGAGCCCTATTCATTAGGCCTCTCTCATTTATAAAGCCCTTTTTGGACGAGCGAATGATTATGATTTTGGTCTTCTAACTTCTAACATACGACTAACCTAGTTAAGAGTTTAGATTTTTTATACTGTGTACTACAGGAAGGGCGGTGATAGCGCATTGGCAGGAGCTCGACTTCCCTTTCGGGTGGCTGAGTTCGAATCCCAGCAAACGCACACAAAAGTTAAAAGTGCCCTCCAAATTTTGTGTACGTTTTAAGTCATTAAAATATCACTTGCTACAAACAGAAAACATCGTGAGGTCACGTGAAAAACATCGATCCACATAATGTGCACTACCGTGCAATTCTTATGTACGCATCAAAAGTGTCAGCTATGGGCCTACTTGAATAGAGATATTTTTGACTTTGTGCTCAAAGGCGTGTGGAGTCCACCCCACACGCCCCCCTAAAGTTAACCTCTTCTCATTGTGGGGGGAGACCCTTGCTCTGTAGTGGGCCGGTAATGAGTTGATGTGATGATGATGATGATTTCGTTAAATAATTAAGTGTTTTGGAAATGGTCACAGAACCCTACGTGCGCGGAATGACTCGTTATTAATTTTTGCCTTACTTGGAAACGACATGAATAAATTCAAACTTTATCGTTCCGATAATAAACAGATATCCCTGTAATACTTCTTACAATGTTTTGTGTACTAACAAATCGGTCCTGTCTAATGCCCGCTCTCACAAACATCGAGCAAGGCATTACCTAATTAAGTAACACCTAAACATCTGACGATTGGCGCAGTGGGCAGCGACCCTGCTTTCTGAGTTCAAGGCCGTGGGCTCGATTTCCACAACTGGAAAATGTCTGTGTGATGATGAATGCTTTGCAGTATCTGGGTGTTTATTTGTATATTATATGTATTTATGTGTGTTATTCATAAAAATATTCATCAGTCATATTAGTAACCATAACACAAGCTACGCTTACTTTGGTTTGTATTGTCGTAGTATATTTATTTATTTATTATATTTTTAACCCGTTACCGGGCACATCTCTTTCCACAATGAGCAGGGCTTAAACCTTTGAGAATATTATAGAGAACTCCAAGGCATGCAGGTTTCCTCATGTTTTCCTTCACCGTGCGTGTCACGCATACGTTAACATAAATCAAACAAAAGTTATCGCCTAAGAGTTGCTGGCAAGTTTTTTTTCGATAAACATCGCCTAATTCACAACATTAAACACAAACATTCTACAATAAATCCTTTTCTTGACCCCAAGAAGTATGTATCTATAATAATAACAATAAAAAAATATGTATAGAAAACAGAAAAACAAGAAGAAGTACGAGTATATAGCTCAGATCACCGCGTCAGAGGGAAAAATAGACCTTAGTAACTTTTTTTCCTGAATTTGGGGTATCAAATATGCGAAAAAGATTTCTCAAATCTAACTCGTAGTTCCAGAAAAGCGCGTTCAAACAAAAAAACTAACTGCTCTCATTTATTATTAGACTATATTAAGGCAACAAGTAGCTTAAATTTTTCAATGGCTACCGCCGTCCCTTTGGCAGGACGGAGGTTATAGTCAAAGTCAAATATTGCTTTATTCAAATAGGAACATAGATGGCACTTTTGATGCGTACATTACATGTAAAATATGACATAGAAGTGAGTTCATGGCGTTCACTAAATTCGTCAACTTAAAACTTAAGCTACGAGGATTCCAATCGCGCCTTGGTCTAAGAAGAAGCCGACAGCAAACTTAGCCGGTTGTTTTTTTTGTTATCACCATCTCATATTGTCATTTAAAACAATTTAAGAAGCAATCTGGTTACAGCAATAATTTTCACCCAAGCATTTTTGTCGTTGACGTAGTCCTTAATACTATAATAGGACTTTTCTATAAGTTACCGTTTACTACAAAACTTTAACTGTTTAAGAGACATCTCCAAGATATCAACTGGCAGTTTATTGTAAAATTGTATACAATTTCCTTTAAAGTAATTACTTATATGTAGTATATTGTAAGTATATTGCACTGCAAGTTTATTGTTGCTTCTAATGTTTAAATTATTGCTGTCACATTTTCTCTTAAATTTAGGTATATTTATGTGAACATACATTAAATTTTCAAATATGTATTGCCCAAAAACTGTCATTATCTTAAACACTTTAAATTTATCTCTCAATGACTGGAACTCCCGTCTAGCCGAACTGAAAGGAAAAGCCTTTATCCCATAGGATGGTGATGATAATGACTGCACACGACGAGCTAGATTTCAAAGCAACATCGACATGATATTTATAACAAGCAAAGACGTTTATGTAAATCAAGTGGCCGTAAACCCATGTTTTCCGCGTAGTCGATATTTTTTATCGTAATATAAATGCTGCTCAGGTATCACTTAGCCTATGCAAATATTGAGTATTTCGTAATGGGATTTAATGTCATGGAAGCTATATGCTATAGCTAAGCTAGCTTTGTTTAGTCGCGTTGAGCTATTTTTGGTAGGGAAAAACTTTGCTCGCGACAACAACGATCTCGTGACGATATGTTCGTGACGTATTACGCCAGAATAGCGAGGCGTAGTAAAGCGGCATGTGTACATGTCATCATCATCATCTTCATATCAACCGATAGACGTCCACTGCTGGACTTAGGTCTTTTGTAGGGAGTTCCAAATTCCACGGTTCTGTGCCGCTTGGATCCAGCGGCTACCTGCGACGCGCTTAATGTCTGTCCACCTCGTTGGGGTCGACCAACGCTGCGCTTACCAGAAAGGGGCTGCCATTGAAGCACCTTGGAACCCCAACGTCCATCCTTTCTCCGAACTATGCCAATGCCACTTCAGCTTCGCGACTCGTACTGTGTACATGTATGTTTATATAAATAGAATTCCGGAAAAAAATAATAATTAAAAACACCCTACAAATTTGAAGAAACGTTCGTAGACGGTCACGTAAACAAAAATAGATATATCTGTCAGTAGAGGCCTTCCTTTACATTGCTTACGTTATTATCAAACGGTTAAATGATATTTATCCCGATTGTCGCCCCATTTCGTGTGTGCTTCCAGATAACAGGGTCTTCGATAGCCGGTATCGGTATTTTTTAGATACGTAGGTACGTGATGCTCCGAATCTTTTATCGATAAACAAACATCGCTCCCGGCCTCCCGGCCTGTCCGGTGTCCAGGTAACCATGGCGGTGAAATTACAAAAACATAGAAATATTGAGAACCTTGGAACCGAGTACCTAAGTCTAGGATAAGAACAAGAACATACCTACACAATTAACAAGATTTATATATATAAATATGCACTAAATTTTGCCCGCAGCTGCGCTCACGTTAAGTTCAATTTTTGATTTGGTAAATTTTAACTACAAAGGTTTAAAAAAAATGTCTTGCTGCTAATAGAAAAATATAAAAGGAAATTACTGGAAAAATCAGAAACTTTCATATAAATTTTGTTATTTTATTTGATGTATTTGTAGATGGAATTTTTAAAATTTGTGAAGAAATACGTGTTTATTTCTTTTTTTTTAATCGAAAATTTAAAGTCATAGTCTCGTGTAATTTACTTGAAAAATGAATTGATAAATGAAGGATTTTATACAAACTTTCATCCCCCATTTAACCCTCTTAGGGTTGGAATTTTCAAAAATTCTTTCTTAACGGATTCCTACATTGTAATAACTATCTGTGCAAAATTTCAGTCCGATCCGTCAAGTAGTTAGAGCTGTACGTTGATAGATCAGTCACCTTTGCCTTTTATATGTAAAGATAAGTGTCGTATCGTCACCAGCCCTCCTCGTGGCGTACGAGGCAAGATTGGAAGACCCCCGACATGTTGGACAGATAACATCAAACGAGTCGCAGACAGCCGTTGGACCCTAGCGGTACAAGACTGTGATATTTGAACCTCCCCAAAAGATCCAGAGGCCAATGTCCAGAGGGACGTCCATTGGTTACAATTACGATATGATGATGTAACTAACACCTTTGAGAACGTAATGGGGCACGTTACTTCACCGTTAAAACAAGTGGTATATTAAAAAATATAGAACTTGCTTTAATCCAAGGAATTAAAAAAAAATTGAATGAAGAATAAAGTTATAAACTCGTAACCCTTAGTTGAGCCACGTCATCTCACAAGTATAAGTAGGTTTATATGGTAATTGAACAGCGGTTAGGTTGTCTAGATTTCCAGTCTAAAGTCTAGAATAAGATAGCCAAGTACCAGGAGGTAATAACCAGGTAGCAGTAATCTAAGGCACACCGCATCACAAGGTCTATAAACACATAAATTGGCATAGATTTGGCATAGATTTAGCATACAGAATAAGGTCTTTGGAGTCGCGTATTCTACAACACTATAAATAATAAGTGGGTATATACAGCGTTATGACGTGTTAGTGCTAATATCTGGCTGAAATAATCTTTTTAGGACTAGGGGGAAATTATTTTAAAATCAAGAAGATTAGAACAATAATGCCTAAATCATGCCATCCATGGTCATCATCAATTCCACCTGACCATAAAGTACTTTTCGAAAGAAGATGCAAATAATTCCTTTAAAAAATACTTAAAATGCTATAGGTGTAGCGATAAAATTTGAAGTTTCCTAAATTTTCTCAGGATCCCTCTAATAAATCTTCATAAAATTAAAATGGGACCACCTCTGAGGTATGAAGGAAAAAACAAAAAAAAAATCATTAAAATAGGTTTATATTTGGCGGAGTAATCTATTAACAAGTATACAAAAAAAGAACTTACAGTCGATTTGAGAACCTAACATTTTGTAACTTGGGTCTTGGAGTATGATTTTAGCATCTGGTTTGTCTACATTCCTGCTTTACTTCGCCTACCTCGAATAACTAGTCTTAAATTACTCTTTTAACTTAAAGTAACATAACTTCGCGAAACCGACTCCTAAGGTGGAAAGTTATACTATGTTTACACATGCTTATTTAGACAAGGTGTTACATGCGCGTTTAAATTCTTTTCAGCAGTTTTTATTATGTTTATAGATAGATACGTTCCTGTAATCTTAAAATAGATACGCTTTTCACTATCTTACTAATATTACAATAAACTTGAGAGGTATAAAAATATGCTACTAATTTTTATCCCCGGAACACAAACGGTTCTCACTGGATTTGTAAAAAAACGTAACAAACGCGGACGAAAGACCGCGGGAAACAGCATCTTAAAATAAAATACAACAAGCCTTTGTAAGTCTAGCCTTATTTAAATAAGTAATTAACGGTTGTAAAAGAATGATTTTAAAATAATATACACTGGCTGCGCGACCGAGAACTTGTTAGGCGGCTACTAGATGGCGCCATTTTACCATTAGTTCGCGCTATCGTTTGTCCCTCGCCAAACGTATATAAGGCTCAGCGTCCTGGCTTGACATTGAGCTTCAATCACATCTAAACTTTGAACATTTTTTGAAACGTCTTACGTAGTTAACTCTACTGGACGTCTGTTATTACTAGCAAAATATAATGGAGTTCTTTCCACGCATTATACTCTAACTAGGTCCGCACCGCATTGTTACTTGGGGTGAATATGTCTGTAGGTACATGCAGGGGGTAAAAACTTTGTATGAAGCTATGACAGACTGTATGTGGAAACATTTAGAATGAAATGGTAGATATTCAAGAGGAAAAGAGAAAAAAAACAGTGGTGCTACCATTAGAAAAAAAGTCGATGGAAATTTAATAATCGATCTCATTAATCATCATTATCGACTTCAGTGAATATATTTTTGTTAAAAATAATAGTAAAACAATCATATTTCAAAATTTTACTACTCAAAACTATAGTTTGATAAACGTCATGTGTTAATTTGTTTAAAATAGTTTAAAATCTTTTTTACATAATCAATTTCAATCGATGTTTTCTCGTATTGCCAACACTGATAATCGGTACTGGAATTTAGAGTAGTGGCAATAAAACAAGTGAATGTCGGAACCGGATATTATGTTCACAAGTTTACATGAAAAGTTCTCGTTTGGAGCGAACGGCAATTTTTCATATTTTCTTTGTAAAAAGTTTTTCTGTTCCGAATTGTTTCTACTTTTCTCTCCCTGTTTGCTTGAGGAAACTCGCAGCAGTGCGATTGAGCCTAATAGATCAAGACGACGGACTAATTTTATTGTGAGACAGGACTCTTTTATTATTGTGAGAAAGGACTCTATTCTATTGTTGTTAAACATGGCAGATAAATATAGAAAGTGTGTGAAGTGTGGTGTATCTGCTGCGCAAGACCCTACACTTACTTTTCATTCTTTCCCGAGAGCTGGAAAGGCATCTAATTTAGCAAGGTAGATAATATAGTTTATGTAATTATCACTTCGCCGTTTTATTAAATGACTAAAATATTTCCTAAAAACACCATTAATTTCTTTGACTTCTAAAGTGGTTTTGCTATATTACTTACTAGTGTTGTAATTTTGTTTCAGGGTTCGGCTTTGGGCTGAATATTGTTTTGAAAATATTGCTGAAGTGGAGTTGAAAGACTTGCACAAGAGCCATAAGTTATTGTGTAGTAAGCATTTTGATCGCAGTGCCTTCACAAATGAGACAATGAAAAGGTTAAATCCTAATGCTGTTCCAAATTTGTTGTTCCCACCATTATTAGCTGAATTGTCACAAATGGAAGATTCAGTGGTATGTTATTTAACACTTTTTTGTTAATTTTATAAATTTTCCGTTAAAAAAGGGTTGTAATTTTATCTGCATTTTTTATTTCAGACAACTTCAGTGTCTTCGCAACCTTTTACACAATATCTGCCTAACTCGCCTCTAAAAGGTCAATCACAGCAATTGGACGTAAGTATCATGCATCATCTATAGACTTGAACAGTACACTGCTGGACTAAAGCCCTCAAGAGGGAAGGGTATGTATATAATCACCATGCTGGGCGGACGGGTTAGTGATTGCATTACTATGAATAGTTTTGCCCGCAGCTTCACTCACATTCAAATAGATAAATGTAAATAAAATTCAGGTTTTTTTTCTACTGGAAGAAGTCTTGTTTTCTTCATTTGTGACAATTTGCATTAAAAATTTTCATGATGATCACTTGAACAGTGAGTGTGAAAGTGTAACAATCAAATAACCTTGTATTGGTATTTTTATTATTATTAGTTTGGATGTTCTGTTATGCTTTATAACAATGTTTTTTCATAATCTTCACTAACATCATCATGCATGCAACTTTCAGGCATATGGGTTCCTTCACAATGTTACTCTTCACCATCAACGCAAGTGATATGTAATTGCTAAACAAAGTAAAATATACAAACTGTAATATAAATTAAATGGATATTTCTGTATTCCAGATTACTTTTGTGACTCAACCTGTCAATTTGAAGAACACAAAAATTAACAAACATTTTAAAAGATGCAAGAAGTATATTAATAAAATATACAGACTGAAGAAGATGTTAAAAAAAGGCAAAAATTCTGCAGCAACTGGAAAATCACTATTAGACTGTCTCTCAAAGAGTGAGTACTTAGAAAAATTGAATGAAAATTTAAAACCTGCATTTGGTGTGCTTTTACAAAGCCTATTTCTCAGGAGATTCGGTAACAGCTGATAGACTTCAAGCAATTATAAAAGAGGTGCGTAGATAAACACTAATATTCTATAACTACTCCCTTTACTAAACTTTGTAGTTATTCCATATACAGTAGAAGTAGGGGTGAGAAGTATGATCAGCAAAATTTCAATTACCTTCTAAAAGATACCTTGAAAAATTACTGTAATATTTTAACATATTAACTTTAAATAATATTAAACCTATACATAATAACCCTACCTCTTAATTCACTCGATCTAATGATGAAACCAGTAGTTTTAAAGATATAAGCAGAGGAACAGATGGTGGAAAGTACCTTTGTATTATTCTATGCAGATACCTGTTTTATATTTATTTAATCACATTTTTTTTTATTTTAGGTATTGGCAGAATGTTACTTAAACAATTTAAAAGTTGTAGCAACAGTGTGTGACATGGATGGAGTAAATGTAAGAGCCATAAATTCCCTAGGGTCCACACTAGAGACACCTTATTTTCAACTTCAAGGAAATGAAATTGTGACTATTATGGATCCCCCACATCTCAAGTGTTTTAGGAACAACTTTTTAAAACACAATATTGAATGTCCAGAAAATTTTTCAATACATGGAACAACAGGTACTATCTAAATTGATATATTATGATTAAATTGTATTCTGCAATAGTAAATAAGAAAATTAAGTAAATTGGTAGGTACTACAATGTTGTTTTACGATTTCAGGACTGGCAAAATGGAAGCATATCCAAGACTTTTTTAAAGTGGACAATAAAAATCCCAATTTCGTATTTGCACCTGCACTCACAGAACAACATATTAATCCAAATGGGAAACAAAAAATGAAAGTGAAGTTAGCAGCACAAGTTTTAAGTCATTCGGTTCCTGCAGGATTGTTTGCTAAAGTTTCTTCAAGTAAGTTGCTTATATATTAATGTGTATCTTGAGTTGCTACAAATAGGACAAGTCCTACATATAATAACAAAAGACCTTGAATTAAAAAAAACCACAAATGCACACCCTTTAGCATGGTAATATTATTATAGATTTTGAACTTATATATTCAGTAGTTACTTTAGTTTATCAGATATTTATAACAACCGAAAATTGTATGACAATTTAGTAAAGGAAATAAGCAGGCATAGAAATTTACTTTTCCTTTGTTCAGATCAATTTATGCTTATTAAAATTAAATTATGGTTAGTTTGATATTTACAGTACAGTTAAATGCACCACCTACCTCTCTTCTTGAGCTGTTTTTAGCGCCTTTGGTTGCCTGGAAGAGATCGCTATGTAGCGATAAGGCCGCCAAATTGTATACCTTTTGTTAAATTTTTACTGTTAATTTGTTGTGTTTATGTGGTGTACAATAAAAGTGTATTCATTCATTCATTCATTCATTCATTCATATTTTATTTCATTTGTATCTTTCAGATCACATTTCCCCTGATGCTGTAGTTACAGCAACACTCATCAGCAAAATTGATTCTATTTTTGATGCATTAAATGCTGAAAGTCCAGATTTAAAAAGAGGGAAGAAATTTTCATCAAATCTCAGTAAATCAAGTGGACATTTAGAGCTATTCTCAGAATTAAAAACATTTTTTAAGAATGTTAAATTTATTGGGGCTTGTTGTACCCCTCCTTCGGCCAATGGGTGGATACGAACAATTGGGGCTGTAGAAAGGCTTTGGCATAATTTGCTAAAATTAAAAATACTGGCAATTTCTACCCGAAGACTAAACCAAGGCCCTTTAGAAAATCTCTTTGGTTGTATACAGGGCCACTGTGGTTCCAATCCTAACCCAAATGTGCAACAATTTATTGCTGGTTTGAAAACCAGCATTGTAAATAATTTAAAATATAAATGTAATGGTAAAAATTGTGAAGATGACGCTAACACACTATTAACTAATATGACCACATATTTGGAAACTAGAACGCCTGTACCAGTGTCATCACCTAATCAGTTGTACGATATTGATGTTACTGACATTAATAAGGACACAGAGGATAATGCGGAGATCCAGGCATGTGCCTATGTATGTTGATTTGTATTTAAAAAACTTAAAAACAATACATGTATTAGTTGCAAAGAAATTATGCTATCGAATTCTATAGAACCAGTGCACATATTTAATAGTTTTAAGGAATATAATGAAAGAAAGTCTAGCTTGAACTATGTTACTGCTGAGTTCATACAATGCGTTGAGTTATGTGCAACTTACATTAATGAATTTTTTAATATGAATTCACATACGGGAGAGTTAAAAAAAAAATTAAATATAAAATTAAAGGACAGAATATTCTTCAGATGGATGCATGACTCATAAAGTTGAAAACACTACTCATATTCTTAATAGTGTGTTAGCAATATGCATTAAAAGGTTTTGTATTTTAAAAAACAGAACTTTTGAGGCAGAAGCTAGTAAAAATTCATTACTAAGAAAAATAACTATTTTAAAACATGTATAAAAATAATAAAAGATATAACCAAATCCTATGTTGTTTTTTCTTCACTCTATCTGCATACGAAAAAATAGGTAAAAAGAACTATTTTGCAAACTACGATGGCTGGAATAAAAATATGTAAAACACCGAATTATTATTCTACGGTGTTTTAAATATTTTTATTTCAGCCATCACAGTTTACAAACTTCCAAAATTTCATTCAATAATTTCCCGCCACAATTTAGTTGTGTGGAACCATTAACAGATGGCGTGGCGGCGAATAGTCTGCACATTTTTGTATGTAGTTGTACTTCTTCTACTTGGAGTAATATTGTTCTGTGGGTACATGTAATTTTAAATGCAATCAAGTGTACATTTATTTATTGAAGGGATTCATACAGTATCAATCTAATTTTGATAGCCAAATAGATAGTTACACTGTATTGCACACAAATACATTAAAAATACATATAGAAATAAGTTCAACGTTTGCTAAAGCCAGTGGTAGAATTATGCAGACGTGACGTTAAAAGTAACGTTATCAGTATATATATATATATAATCTCTAACTTTATTTATTTATTAATTAACCAAAGAAAATATATTTTTCTAGGGAAAAATTAATATTTACGAAAAATATAAACCGTCTAACTGTTTACTTATGTACCCGTTGAACTATATTTAAGAAATATAGAAATAATATTTACAACAACATTGGTAAGCAAAGGCGGCCTTATTGCTAAAACAATAAGCCTATGTGCTGATCCAGGGTATAATCTATTTCCATGTATGTAAACACTAGCTGCGCCCTGCGGCTTCACCTGCGTTACTCGGTACTCTGAGGAGAATACCTACCAAAATCATTACTTTTAAGAGGTAATACTCTATTACCTAGTAGACATAATTAAGCTGTTTTACGTCACGGTCTAACCAGTAAGCCTTAGTACCTTCGTTGCTTTCCCATTACCCCCCGCCTTGCATATCAGATTCATTATTGCTTTCTGAGCCAAGGCCGTGGGTTCGATTCCCACAACTGGACAATGTTTGTGTGATGAACATGAATGTTTTTCAGTGTCTGGGTGTTTTATCTATATCTTAATATATATAAATCTCCTGTCACGATGTTTGTCCGCGATGGACTCCTAAACTACTTAACCGATTTTAAATTAAATTGACACACCGTGAGCAGTCTGGTCCAACTTAAGAGATAGGATAGCTTAGGTCTTTAATTATAGTCGCAATTTTATTTTATTGCAAATTATTTGTCTATAATAAATTGACAGTCGCATGTTATATATATACTACTATACTCATTTAAGGCTTAGCGATACTGAATACTTTAAAAACAAAATCAAACGCAGACGAAGTCGCGGGCAATAGCTAGTATATTATAAGTATTTATGTAAATTATTCATATAATTATTCATCAGTCATCTTAGTACCCATAACACAAGCTATGCTTACTTTGGGGCTAGGTGGCGATGTGTGTATTGTCGTAGTATATTTATTTATTTATTTATTACTAGCCGTTTCCAGCCCGCTTCGCTGGGCGAATTGAAAAAGGAAATAAATTACATTTTATGTTTCATTTTTATTTTATTTTTTCATATTTTTATTATTCTCCTTTTTTTTATTTTTGTATGAACATAAATAGGCCCCGCGGATAGAACTGTAAGCATCGATATTGTTTAGACTTACTCAAATTCCAAATTCCATCGATTTAGCCTGTATCTTTCATCCAGGTGATTTTTCTCACTAATATTCATTGTAACTTTCAATGTGCAATCATTATAACATTTCCGTGCCTTTCTTCCAAAAATTAATAATAATTGACATGAAGAAAAAAATTTGAAATGAGCATTGAAAGTTTAAGTTAAAGTCATTGCAAGTCTCATATGTGAAGTTGAAATCTGTCTAGGTTCAAGTGCGACGAATTTTCTGTTAACTAAAATTTTCTCCGTGACATCAATTTTTTATAGAAAATTAATTGTGCATGTTTTTTATGAATTCTATTGGAATAAGTAACTAAATTTCTTTTCCACATCTCATGTGCTTGGAAAATGCATTCATTTTAATCTGTTACATTTCCGCGATCCCGCAATAAAATAATTCGTCGGTTATGTAGTCTGCAAAAGTAAAATGAATGTAAAATTCTTAGTCCGTTGATTGGATAGCTACATGTAAAGTTAAGTTTTTGAAACCTCTCAATGACTTTTTATCCGCTGCCAAAAAGACGATTGTTGTAAGGAAATACACGAATATCCCTACATACACGAAGATCCCCACCAAATTTGGAGTCTGTAGAAGTTACAGGTTAGAAATAAAAATTTTAGATTTTATCACCCACCCCTGCAATTCCTGTCGGAAGTAGACTTTATTGAAATCCATTTTGAGATGTTCTTTATGAAAGATTATTTTCTTCTATATAAAAGATTCCTACCATATTTAGAATTTTTAGAAGCTATATTTCGAAATTGAAATTTTTTATTCTTAACACCCACCCCCGCGAACCTTATTGGAGGTGATTCATTGTAAAATCCGCTCGAAGATCATTTTCATATTATATATAGAACACTCTCACTAAATTTGGAGTCTATAGGAGCTATCGCTTGGAAATTGAAAATTTTCATTGTTAACGCTCCCGCAATCTTCTTTGGGGTGGGATATCGTAAAATTTGTTCATAAATCATTTTTACATCACTTATAGAAAATTCCTACAAAATTTGGAGCTTGTAGGAGCTTTAGCTGGAAAATTAAAAATATTAATTGTTAATACCCACCCCCGCAACTCCCTGTGGGGTGAGCTATCGTAAAATTCGTTCATAGCCTATTTCTACACCTCTTACAGAAGATTCCTACCAAATTTGAAGTCTATAGGAGCTATAGTTTAAAAACGGGAATTGTTCATTGTTAACGCCCCCGCAATCCCCTTTGGGGAATGAATTTCTTAAAATCTATTCATAGCTGACCTCTACATAGCAAAAGTAATATTCCTACCAAGTTTCACGTTTCTAAATCTTATGGTTCCCGAGATTTCGTGGTGAGTGACTATATAGATGGGAATTCTTCGATTATCATCGAAATTTTTAACTTTTTATCGGGCTTTTTTAAAATATTCTTACATACAAAACTTTCTCCTGACAATTCTGAAGATAAAAAAAAGCCCAATTGGTCCAGCCGTTCTCCACTACCGTGAGTAGATTCTTAGCTGAATGTAAAAAACCATAATCCGTTTAATACACTCTGTTGAAATCCATGAAAACAAAAGAATCTAGAGAAAATGCTTATCTTTTGTTTGTATTAGCGGGATAAATGTTCATAAAAGTAAAACAGCAATAAAAAAATGAAGGAATGTTGGAATTCAAAAAATAGATAGCCATAAACCATCTAGGAAAAATTTCGCATCGAATGGTGGTAGTTTCATGTCGATACGATCAGTGGTTTAGGCGTGATTGAGCCTCAAACGAAGACCATTTTCATTATATATATATAGATTACGTTCCGAAGTTATTTCTAAACTACGATATCTACGATGATTGTTCATTGATGCCAAAAGCAATTTTGATCAAAATAAAATACTTCTAATGAATACCGCATTTATTAGGACAAGGATTAATGTAATGCTTATAAAAACGACATCGCAAATGATGAATTATTTTAAAACGAATTTAATTACAACAAAAAAGGTTATATAGAGCCACCTTTAAAATATAGATATATCGTTTGGCGGACTTCTTTTTAGAACTTCTTAAGGCTAACAATCCCACCGTACATTTTTTCATCTTGCTTTAACGATTTATGCAGCCCACTCCATAGCTATGTATAGCTCTCAGGTGTAAGTTGTTTTTTCAACTTTCTTGACACTTGAGGCTATGTTTTGACCGATTAAAAGAATATCTTTATGAATTCTAGCCTAAATTCTGATGAATAAACCTATAATACTGTAAAGTTTTATCGAAATCCGTTCAGAAGTTCTTGCGTGAAAGAGTAACAAACATCCATCCATACATCCTCTCAAACTTTCGCATTTATAATATAAGAAGGATATTATTTAATTAACTGAAGATCATTCATTGTTTTATCTCACAGCTTGTCCTTCAAGAAACTCTTCTTCTAATGTTTAAAATTTTTCCCTTCATCTTCATCACTCGCAATCTTTATCAGTTCCAGTTTTTTAAGGTCATTTTCCGATAGAAACTTCATAAGTTTCAAATATAGGTAGCGCGTCGGTAGTGCATAAATAAATATGCGAGTTTTTTTCATCTTTTAAGCATGTAAAAATTTACAATTCATTTTTCGGAGGAAGAAATCGAGGATTTATACGGCAGGTGATGTATGCTGGATTTATGTATGCGTATCGTTTACGAACCCGCGTAGCCAATATGACGAGGGCGTACAGTGAGCTCCTTACGTTTCTGCTAGCCTGGTAGTTGCGTAGGTAATCTCTAGCCGTTTTCTTAGGCGAGCTTGTAAGTAAGTACGTGTGCGTGCTACGCGAAATACAATACGTATTGCATATCATTTGCACGCTGGCAATCTGAAATATTTCGAATATCATATTAACGTGATAGTTAAATGTACCTTGTTATGCTCCAAGCTTAAGAAACTTAACCTCTACTACCTCCTCTCCAAGCCATATCAGTGTTAAATACCTATCTGTAGGTATTCAACATGAGGCTGTCCTCATCGTGTACAACCGCGTGCCGGTGACGTAGCGTCTACGGGAACTCGCATTATGCATGGCAGCCATGACTTCATAATATTTATGTGATCCTAGTACCTACTGAATCACAATGTTCAATCCGTTTCGATTTTGCAATTTGCTTTTTAACTGTGGTGTAAAATCCACCCGCGTAAGTACACTTGAAATAAATTAATTTTGGATTTGGGATTTTAACAATCTCTTTCTACCTTACTCCGGGTTACGGAAACTGAGAATTCTAGAATGGAAAACCCCCAATTCTATTACACTAAATATGCATCGATCCTAGGAACAATGTGAGCCCCATGTGTCCGTAATTACACCGGCAGCTACGTCCTTCAGACCGGAATACAGCAGTGCTCCTTTGCCGCAGAAGTTGGCGTGGCAGTAATATTTCCCTGAAAGAGTTATGTCACGAAAAGCTGTAATATCGCGTAGTAGAATCGCTTTTCTAGTTAATTCATCCGAGAATAAGAAAAAGAGAAATAAAGCAATTTAATCCACGTTCAAACCGCTACATCTGAACAGACTTTATTATATCTTACACATCTCTAATGCCATTACTTGTTTATTATGTTTTTTGGAGTCTCTTAAACGCTTTATGACTTCTTGTTTAACACTTGCCCAAAACTCGTGTTTAAACTAACGTTACAAAAGCATTTTAACATTTTTACTACCGTTAAAGTGGAAGTAGGTAAATTTACTATTACATAATATTTTATGTAGTTAAAACATTTCAATCTCATATCATATCAATAAAATAAAATTACAATGCACAGTGTTGAAATAAAAATGTGTACGTAAATTCTTTCGAAAGATCGATAAAGCTTATCTCACAGTTGTTCGCTGATCATGCGATTTTCTTAGCTCATTAGTGTAAAATTCTTTACCTATTCATACAGCGCGTTAATAAAGTATATGTGCAAGTAGAAATGAGAAATTATAAGAGTTTTGTCCCAAAGAATTCGAACAAACGTTATTATTATATATATATTTATAAGCTCATGATTCTACTACTTCCTATTAGGACTTCTATTGGATTTTATTTTTTAATTCTTTACAGTCTTTTCGTAAAAATAGGTTATAACAATGGACCAAAAATTGTTGAGTAAACTTTTAAGCTTTGTAAAACATCGCAGATTTCAAGTCATCAGGTCATATTGACAAGGCAGGTTCTGCATCCCCCAATTTGGAAAAAGACAGTTTTAAGTTAGTAAGTACTACAAATATTAAATGGGGGCGAGGTTTATTAATCGAATTAGTTTCATGTAGCTATATCATTGCATTAGCCGTAGCAGTGAGTCGCAGGTTCGAATTCTGTCGGTTACGAAAATTTTGTATGCATTTTCAATTTATAAAATGATAATTCTTCAAAGTCTAGGTAAAACTTGGTGCTAGGGGGTTAATGTGCGATAAGCTTTAAATTATTGAAGAGCCTTGTACATGCTAAAAGATATTTTAAAAGGCTTGCGTGCATTAAATTGTCGATTTCGATGGAAACGACCTGGCCCGTGCCGAATCGCTCGTGAACATTAAAAAATAACTCATGAAAACGATATGAATTTGTAAAATTGGTTAACAACATTCCTTAGAGAATAATGGCCTCACGGCAAAGATTCAAATCGTAGATATACAATCGCTTTCGATTCATAATATTGAACTTTTCCTTATTCACATTAATTAGGCCTAGCTGTGTATCTTTTGAAGCTTACATACGTTTTTATTTACTCTTTTACGTAAACTAGAAGATATTTTGACAGGATTTATTTTCAGTCTCGTTTAAAAAAATATATAAACAAAATTGCGTGGAATTACCTTATAAAAGTTTACAACGTATATTTATAACCTCAGTACTATATCTATTTTATTTATTACAGTTGTATATTCCTATTTATATATTTACAGAAGATATCAGTTTAAAAGACATTGACTGAATATGTTACTACTGAGAAAAGGTCGATACAGATATCCTACCAAATACGTTGAATACCAACGAAAAATAAGTAAATATTTTTGACAGATTTCATAAAAATTTAAAAAGCATACTTAAAAAAAATACGATCACCCACGTGTTCCACAGGGTCAAAGCTTAGTTTCACTACGCTCCGTCAATGTTGGTTGACATCTAGGGCTTTGGGCTTTAATACACTGCCATATAAACCAGGTACTGCCGCTTCGTCACTTAAACTCAAGCACTGAATTGTTATAACGCATTGCCTGTAATTATTATCAGTTGTTAGTGGTGCATGCCGTCGGCGTAACGTGCTCTTTAAGGGACGGAGGTAAGACCCTCAAGGTAAATCGCCTTCATCTACATAATCGCTTACATTTTTTATATGTTTTTACCCTTTGATGCTTACCTGCTAAGCAAAGAAAAATACAAACGTTAATAATGGACAAAGACAAAAGGTTAGGTTGGTAATACAATATAATCATACTTAAATTTAAACAAGTCTTTGTGCTGAGGGTATCTAGAAGAAGAAGAAGAAACACTTTATTGCACGTATAACATACATATAGGAAAAGAAACATTAATGAAACAGTAAACAATGAAGGCATGCAAAGTCGGCCTCATCGCTGCAAGCAATCTCTTATAGGCAACCTTTGTAGAAAGGACTTAGAGCAAGAGAACGGTATCTAGGTTTTGGGTAGAAACTTTTTTGGTATAAAAGTTACCATGAATGACAGTCTTGACGTTTCAAATCGGTAAATAGTCCGGTTTAAATCGTCAAAACCTAATCTTCAAACCTAACTTCAAACAGTGTATTTTTAGTGACTTTTGAAAACTCGTCAAAATGTTTCAAAAGACGTGTTTAGAGGATGTTTTGTTTCGAAACGTAAAGACTGTATATGAGACTGTTGAGACTCGCTAAGACATATCAGAAGTGTTTAGATGCTTTCTTAAAAAGTCTATAACTCTCTATTTCTAGTGTCCGAACGACATGTTTGCAGGCACTTTTGGGAAGCTTAAAGCTATCATTTGTATGCAGCCGGGCTGTCCAGTGCTAATAATATTAAGTGGTCGGAGGCCTATCTAAACCACTTTACAAATTATTTATTTGTGAGTGGCTGGGAGAGTAGCGCAGGGCACAGATGCTGCGATAGGGTCCGCACGACTCGCTGCGAGTCCACGACCGCTATATCTTTTGACTGCTATCTTTGCTGCGGCCACCGGACGATCAAATAACGATCGACAATGTTCCCCAACTAGATAACACGGATACAAGCATTACGTCTTCGCGGGAGAGATGGGACCAAATTTCTGACGTCATCCGAAGTTCTGTATAATCCATAGCCACTGCGCTCGGACTGAACTGCCTAGTCCAAAGTCCGAGACCTTACAAGAGGTCGACGTTAACCATTCCCCCACGATGTCAACAATCCCTGGGCCCATGCTCCTGGCAAGCTCTCCTGCGCTTCCCACGGAATTTGTAAAAAACCATAATAAAGCGGGTGTGTCAAAGCTATTTTAACTTTTTTATTTTCATCGAGGCGCACTCTCAGGTGCTGCGAGTCCGTTTGTCTGCTAAGTAATAAATGGTGGGATGTGCGTGTTGAAGGCGTGTCGGGATCTGCCTCATTAGGCGGTTTCAATTAGAGCTCGTGCGTTGAGACACGCTCGTAAGCAGCCCTCAGTAGCTGTACCGTCGCAGGTCAAGCCAGGTAAGGCTGCCTACTCTTTGGAATTTTTCTGAATACGATAAATACGATACTGCCACCCTTGTTTTTAATTTCACTACACTATCACCGATTTCCGCTTATAAATGTATTAAACTTGGGAATTTATTAAAGCCAACTTATAGATTAGTGATATCTGTCTGCTTTGTTGAGATGAGACTTACAAACAAAAATTTACGAATACAAACATCGTGGCCGGAATCTATGTCAGTGTATGTATTAAAGTATCATAAGGTAAACACTGCTTAATAAACATTTAAACCGGCTGCTTGTCACTTGAATTATAAAAATAAAATAATAGATAAATAAAAATATTTTCTTTCAGTTTTTCAAGGAGATTTTGCACGCCACTGCATGTGTTGCAATATTAATTGTTATTAAGAAAATACTGATGTCTGATGATACTAGTCTCGATAAGTCGCGTAACACGCTAACATCACAATCACAATCACATTATAAACTCCATGACGTCGACCTTTGCAGAGTTTTTCACAGCTTTAATTTAGGCCGTGATTATTTTACAACCTAGAATTATATGATATATGCGAAAATATGTCTGTTTTTTTAATTATTTTTATTGATATGTATTTGTTTTTATGTACGTTGCAAAATTTGTCACATGAATTGATGCCATCCTAGATTTGGAGATACGAAACTTTTTATCCTTTAACCCTTAACACCAGGTTACTAACTTCGTTGAAGACTAAACCGTTTTAATTTTAATTTTGCACTGAGTTAGCTAACCTGGATACGGGCGAAGGATACTCCTTATCCCGAGATAATTCAGTTTTCCCACTTTTACAGGTTGTGAAATATAATTCCACGGAATTCTCAATACCTATCAGGTTAAACCAGAAGGAGAACTCTTGCTGCCAACGTCTCCTCGAATAGAAGCCATGGCGAGTAAAGCACCCTCAGGGACGGCCACAAATGCTCTGCAAGGACGACGTGAAGAATGTAGCCGGTTCGAATTGGATCCACACAGTTCAATGTTACGAGAAGTGGAAGATGTTGAAGGAGGCCTATACCAATGTGGTGACAAAAGGCTTAGAAGAACAGGTTAAAAATAAAAAAAAGACCAATCGAGTCACCTACTAATAAAATCATGTAAAGCGAGAAAGGACCATTATTGGTAATATATAATAACTTCATTTAAACAAGTACATATTATATCGAAAAATTTACATCGAGCTGAGTGAATAATAAGGACCTTGGCGAAAAAAACCGACACAAATTTAAATATTATGGTTTTTTTATTGTAACTTGTGCAATCTGCCTTATATGTAGTTACAATGTGAAATTATTGAAACCGCAATTGCAGAACCGGTTACGACCGTGGCGCCAACGCCGATGTTAAGCTTGGTACTCAGAGGTGAACCTGGTGAACCCAGTCGGAATGCCCGAGAAGTTAGTAGTTTAATGATTAGCTTTTGTTCAGGAAACAAGCCCAAGTAATGCCAACTTAGCCTAAGCTATTTTCAGAGTTTTTGTTTGGCTGCGGCTCACGAGCTACGGGGGTTGATTCAGGCCAAAATATGTTACTGTGAAGAATTTCTCAGTCTCATTCTCAGCTACGGAGAAATAAGCTAACCATATCGTATCGGAGAGAATTTTGGAGGCAATTTCTTTAAAAGAGCAGAGTCGATTATGTTAGTTTTTAGTCGATTTTCTTTAAGAGAGGAGCCATGTGTCGTGTGTGGACATCAAAGGCTCGTGACGATCGTGACAACGGTTTCATAGGAGAGAATGCTGTCCAGCGGATAACCATGTTAAGGGAGCAAGTCAAATAAAGGGTTTTAATAAGAGTATGCTGGTTTACTCTGTGTCTACTACTAAAAACTTTCTCTTTACGTACAGTTTTCTTTTTTTTATTGTTTATTTGCCCTTTAAAAATAATCAACTTACAATTATTTATTTGTAATAATTGAGCTAGATAATTGAGAAAATAATACAAATCTTTTAAATTCATACTGCGTTGTTATAAAGTTATGTCAACTATTTATTATTGTTTTGTGTAACCGACTGACAGTACGCCTTATACTGAAAGACATGGCGTTATGACTTACAATCAAAACATGATTATTAAACACAGAAGAGTGGCTGTATGGTGATATACCTTTGCCTAAATAAGTCACCGGCTGACAGATGTCATTACGCTTTCTTTCAGCGGCCGGATTATAGTATAATATGTGCACCTGGCTTTAGCCGATACTAGCCGACACTGTCCGCGAGTAGTGACCACCGTAGCTTCCACGCCGCAAAGCTTCCATATAAGCGCTTATGTGATTTATAAAAACTAAAGCCATCTTCTCTATTTATGGTTGTCTACATTCTTGAAAAAACACGGGATGTGATTTAATATTAAGATTTAAAAAAAAAACCATACCAACACTTTAAAGCTCAATCTGCAAATAAATGAAATGAATTTAATTGGATATTGGATGTAAGCAGGCGTTACTTTGCGGAAATCCATGATATATTATGAAAATTAAGCTTAATTTGCTATATTCCGCGAAAAACAGGAAAATCTGTATGGTGTGGAGTATAAGGATGGAAGAAATTATAAATGACAACGTACGAATTCTCCGATATTTAAGAGTCGTCAGAAGGACTACTACCTCTCTTTGAGTGACGGAATTTGAAGTAGATTTTTTATATTTCTTTCTTTTAAATTATGTATTAAAATCTGCTTATATATATATTATGTTTGTTATATATTTATACTAGCGGACCCCAGCGCCGTCTGTCGAGCTGATTTGTGAATCTAAACCATCCAGAGTGCCACTCAAACGCATACCAAAAAATTCATTCAAATCGGTCCAGCCGTTTAGAAGGAGTTCAGTGACATACACACACACACAAGAAATATATATATATATACAAGCGGACCCCAGCGGCATCTGTCGCTAATTCGTGAATCTAAACCATCCAGGGTGCCACCCAAACGCATACCAAAAAATGCATTCAAATCGGTCCAGCCGTTTAAGAGGAGTTCAGTGACATACACACGCACACAAGAAATATATATATATAAAGATAAAGATATATGATGTATATTTTATATTTATATATTACGTATATTTATTTAAATTATCTATGTATTTGTATCTTTGCGTGTTGGTATTTATGTATATCTATCAACACTCTTGGCAGTATGCCGTTCTCTTGCTGTAAGTCCTATATACAAAGGTTGCCTGTAAGAGATTGCTTTCAGCAATAAGGCCGCTTTTGCATGTCTACGTTGTGTACTGTCTCCTTACTGTTTCTTTTCCTGTATGTTACGTGCAATAAAGTGTTTCTTCTTCTTAATTTTCATAATGAATTGAATTCGGCTAAGTCATGTAAACACTATGCGCACCTACTATACTAAGCACCTCTCCTTTTTTTTTTTTAAGTCCCCAGCCCCAACCCCGGGCGACCTTCACACGGCTCCGAGGCCGGCAATAACGAGCTCTCCGATATCGAAAAAGGGACAAAACGAAAAGGATCGTGCGTGAACGGGGCCCATGTTCGGCCCTCACCAATTTGTATCGTGTTCCAACGAATACAAATTTACACGAGCTTGTTTAATAGCTTGCCTACACTTGTACCACCTCCATCAAACTGCATTTTTGGCTACCATAGCTCGACGGTTAAAACAGCTCTAAAAAAATGTCATTTATAATATCGACTTAACAATACTTACTGCTGGGGCATAACATGGGATTTATAATTAATTTCAAACTCATAGTAACTTTGCCGCCCCCACTACACGGCCTTCAATTCTGAAGTCTACGCAGACGAAGTCGCGGGCAGAAGCTTGTAATATAAAAAAATAAGTATATAATGTATCAACAATCTTATCCTTTCTTTCTTTAAAAAAACAAACTTATTTTTTAAATATCATAGAATTCTCTTAAAATCTACTTGATCAGAAGGAGCTCCGTAGAAGAAGCTATACTATATACTACATATATTTATGTACAGTAAATCTCGGTGGGCTGGTAATTAAGATCACAGGACGTTGTAGATCGCAGTAAATATTAGCATGAGATAAGTGTCCCCCTGGTCGCCGTCGGATACGGTAACCCAATTACTCAAGGCCTTACGAGAGTTTAAACTGTCGCGTGTTGCACCAATATTTAATATTTTTATATCATTTACTGATTCTTATATTTTTTAGTTCTTAACAGTGTATATTAGAAAGTAGTAGTAGTAATTTTGTGTATACTATTAAATAATAATATTGGATTACCGGTTTTTTTTATTTTTATAAATTGTGTTTTTTTGCAAATTATATTTAAGTACGAATTACATACTAATAAAATGATGCAATATGAATTATATTTTTACTAAATTTCTGTATTTATTATACAGAATTTCATGAAAATCATTTATATTTATCGATAAAACACGAATAAAATGACATTTTCTAAAAATGAATCCTAGCTAGATCGATTTATCGCCCGCGAAAGCGTCTGTATACTAAATTTTATGAAAATCGTTGGAACCGATTCCGAGTTTCCAATTATATATATACAAGAATGGCTCGTTTAAAGATATAAGATAAACAAAAACAGTATTAAAATTTTATAAATAAAAATACATACACTTCTCTGCTTGCGGGACTTTTGAATGCCCAAGCAACCGGCGGTCAGGGCTCCAGAGTGAGGAAACTCCTCACAATACGCGCCGTTTCAAGGACTACTGCCTCCTGTATCCGACCCTCAATAGGATACAGAAGGCATTAGTTAATAATACAACAACTATAAGAAAAAAGTAGCTTTATAAGTAATACAGAAGGCACCAATCTTATATATATATTTCTTGTGTGCGTGTGTATGGCACAGAACTCCTAGACGGCCGGACCGATTTGAATGAATTTTTCGGTATGCGTTTGAGTGGCACCCTGGATGGTTTAGATTCACAAATCAGCCCGACAGATGGCGGTGGGGTCCGCTTGTATTAATAAAATTCCGTAATATGTATGTGATGCGGTGATAGCCTAGTGGCTAGGACTCCAGCTTTACTTTCCGGGGGCCGAGTTCGAATCCCAACACGCATCACTGACTTTTCTAAGTTACGTACGTTTAAGCAATTAAAATATCACCCCCGGGTTAAAAGGTACTTTATTGCGGTACCAGGACGCCAGAAACGAATGCTATGTATAATTTCGTAGACAATCCTTTCATAGGTAACAATGCTATTTTTTTCCCGCGGGCAACCTTACCAGCGGCTTTTCCGAGGTAAATATTATTCTGTATCCATCTCAAAGATGCAAGCAAACATGTATGCTAAATTAACAAGATCTATTCAATACTTGAGCCGAACATAGGTAAGAAGCGAACAAAGACAGACACACTTGCGATATCATGCGCATATCTTCGCATGTTCTAAAATAGTGTGTCCCGCAGACACTTGTTCCTCATTTTAACTCTTCATTTCTTTTCTATCTTTTTAATACTGAATGATAGATAATATTTAGTCCAAAATAGATTAACCTGGGTTGGTATTTTGCTTATAACCATCTTACGTTGTAACTTACGGTACATGTGGAGTCGGCTGAAAAGGGTTCGAGTAAGTACCTACTAGATCACACGATACCAACGTCACGAATGGCCCTGTGTGGTCAACACATCCAGTTTAGAAAGGCCCACTCCGTTTAACTCTGCCATACTACATAACCTAAACATTGCGAGAAACATTGAGCTCAACATACAATGGGCATTGAACAACAGGGGAAATTATAGGTTCAACACAAGAAAATAGTATTCGGCATGTCTAAATATACGCCATAGTACACTGTTCCAGTAACAGAATACAGTTATTTCATTTCAGCGGGTTTTAATATCAGAAACGACTATATAATATAGCGTCAGACTTAAACCTCACTCTTTGTATAGTCAATGGCGTGCACTTCATACATGCGTAGAAGCACTGCCTACCCTAAAAATTTATATCACCCGTAAAGTAGGGGTAGTAATGATTTTTCCATTCTCTGCCAACTTTATAAATTAAATTATGCCTACCCTGGTTAAAACCTTGTGCACGCCACTGTGTATCACACGCTATAGTATATCTAGAATAATAATAATAATATAATTTGACTGAAAATTTTGTTTTTTTAATAATTAGGATGAAATATTGTGTCAAAATTGACTATGTATTCCACTGTAATTTACAAACAAAGCACATGTTATACTATGATTATTTGATAAACAGTGTATGTAAGTCGTTGGTGTAAATAAATAAACAAACAAACGCATACGGATATTTTATATATCTGCCAAAAAATATTTATATCTTTATTTATTTAGATTGGATAGAAAATACATGAGTGCATTGGTAAAAAAAAACCTTACCCATAAAGCTTTTTACATAACTCCAGTAGTGTCAGCCGGCATTTCGGACTAGAGCTATGTGAACTAGCCATAAGTAGTAATATTCTGTTCTTGGAAAATGAAATTGTTGTTATTATATAAATTGGATATAATTATGTTATTGCGGTAGGTCTCTAGTCATCGCATCATATTTTGAGAGCTTTCTAAAAGCTAAAAGAATTTGGCCAAATACGTGTTTTTTGAATCGATGAAAGAATACAAATTTGCGTCACTCGTTGTAGCTATTATTATGAAATATCTAATTTATAGTATGGTATAAAGTTAAAACCCGCGATTAACGTGAATGAAGTCGCGGACAACGACTAGTTACTACTTAATTATCGATGTCATTGGTGTAAGATTTCTTACTGAAGTGTAACTTTCGGTGGGTTCGCCAACCGCTTTCTCCGGTGTGATCTAGACTTCCTGTCGCGATTATATTATGCACAATGCGGTTTACTCCTAATATAATAAGCATAAATTATTTATTAGGCAAAATAATTTATATAATACAAATATTGTTGTTGTGATATCTAATTTTTTCAGTCAATGTAATGTAATAGCATTTATGATACTTTTTTACTGCCTGTATATCACTACTAATATCCCTACTTTTAATATTATAAATGTCAATGTAAGTTTGTATGTTACGCTTTCACGCAAAAACTACTTAACCGATCCTCATGAAATTTCGTACACATATTCTTGGAAGTGTTAGAAGTAATACAGGATACCTTTTATCCCGACACGGTTCCTTTGGGAGAGGGGATGAAAGTGTTTGACAAAATATAACCGATTTAAATAAATATATTTGTACTATAGAGGTTATAATATGTGTTTAATTTTGCCCAAACTGTGGTTGGATATAGAGGACAGAACTCCTCAGCGGACAGCAGAAAACCCCTTATTTAATTCTTGGCGATACTATATACTTTTTTTATATCTACAACTAAATTTAATGCCACATCAAAAAACAAAATAAAACGCAGACGAAGTCGCGGGCAACAGCTAGTCTTTATATAAATATATATTTCTTGTGTGCGTGTGTATGTCATTGAACTCCTAGACGCCTGGGCCGCTTTTGATAATGTTTTTTGTATGAGTTCAAGGTGATTCGAGGATGGTTTAGCTTCACAATTTGGTCCACTGGAAAATGTTTAAAAAAAAGTTATCCCCGGTACAAGGTTCGCCGGGACAGCTAGTATTATATATGTTGTTTACTTCTAGCATGTTTGTTAGTATCGACTAATCTCCAAAACGGCTGGACTAGGTTACAGATAGTATCATCGATAACACGAGTTACTTATTTTTACTGAAATCTACCGTTGTTAAGTTTTAATAATTATTCATTGTGAATTCAACATCGCCTGAGGATGCTCCGGTTTCGGAGCGAAACGTGCGTAGAGGGTACATTGCCGAAGATCTGTTTGGTGTGGAGTATAAGGGTTGAAGAAATTATAAATTACACCATGCAGATTCAGCTTTTCGCGGAGTATAGCAAATTAAGCTTAATTTTCATAAAATAAGATTCTATTGTCAAAGACTATACTTCTATATTCACAGATTTGGCCAAGGCACTGATAGTGACACAGATGGCAATTTACCTTCTTTTTCAAACAAATTATACTCTAAAAAATGATCAAAAAAGAGTTATATGAGTGTGTATCAAATACGCGGTAGTGAGTGCATTCTTCTTTAAATGATTTAATGTAATTATTATGCATAATTAAAAACAAAAACGTGTGTGTACTTATGTACACGCGTTAGAAGTTCTTTGGCATAACAAGATAAAAATCTTCTACGTCTGTAGAAAAGACGACACCAACAATAGAAAAAAGATATTGTTTGAATTATTGAAAGTCAACTGGTAAACCTTTTTTAGAAAAACTAAAATGTTGATTATAGCTAACTTCATGGTGTCGGTTTTTTGTGACGGTGTGGGCGCGTATCGTGAAAATTTACTCTCACCATTTTTCCCTAACGCACCAAAAAAAGTATAACTTAAAAAAAAAAGTATTCTGAACTCCTTGAAAACTATAGGTGTGGGAAATATCGTACTCCTCACAAAGTTTTTGCTTCACGTAGTAATATATAGATAAAGAAAAGGAAAATTCATAAGTTATTCGTTACGGAATAACCGAAGTTTTACTTCACCACGAGCAAGCGGCTGTTAGCAAGCTGTACGTAATGAAAACAGAGAAACCAGCATGAAGTTTAGCAGCGTTCCGAGTTGCCGTGCTCCTTTGTCATGCAAACTTACGTTTTGATTTAATTAAACTTAGGCAATGGCAGTTCTAAAATGAATTTTGAAGTTCCGTGGAATAGCATCTAGTGCGCCCCACAAAGGATTCCAGCATCTGCACAAACTATGTGACCAAGTTTGGACAAGGTACCTAATTAACTAGTTTATGTGCATTCCTAGTAAGGTTTGTTTACAAAGGATCCTTATATATTCTTCTATTATAATTTTTTTCATTTATAATGTATGTATTAAGCCGGTCTATATTTTATGATTTTTTCCAGTATACTGTTCATTTATTTGTTTCGCCTAAATATCCACCTTTTTCAGAGGGGTAAAAAAAAACCTACCTAGAGAATTTTAATTTTGTATTAGACCTGAAATCTGGAATAGGATACTTACTCGAATATTTCTAAAAGTCGCTGAGATCATAAACGAAGTGCCGGGCAACCGCTAATAATATAATCTAAGCATCCTTATATCATAAATCCTAAGGTTTGGACGGATTTTTGTTACTCTATCACGCCAGAGACTGCTGAACCGACCTGAATGAAATTTAGCACGGAGAAAGATACAACTGGAGACACACAAGTTACGTAGAATAGATTTGTTTTTGTTTTACACATAGCGGAAGATCGACATAATTTTTTGCACAGGTGTCAGAAACTAATACAGACATACAATTTCTATACAAACGAAGTCGCGGCAACTACTAGTTATCATTATATTGCAAAGCCACTGTACGTATACGTCAACATGTACTCGTAGCATAGCATGCCAACTATTACTTTTAGAGTTCTTAAAGCACGATTTTTGTGCGTTCACAAACTATAGACCATGTTATGTCAATCCATTATTAATAAAGACTAATGTAATCTCCTACAAAGACAATAAACATCACAGCCACAATCTAATTTAAACATTTAAAGCTAACCGCCCGGGGGTTTGCGCCGGCGAATCCTGCGCCCGCGCAGCGAATCTCGCACGCGTCATCTTGAAATCGGGTTATAGCAAGCCCTCGACACGTTTAGAAGAAATAAAACCTACTAGCCGGAGAGCTAGCGGTAACTTTTAAAGAACTTTTTGGCGAACTGTGAGAATTAGATGAGATTGAATTACTGCGTATGACACAAATGTTCGGAATGCTACGCTAATCTTTTTCCTATTATAACCTAGTTAACCTGGTATTTGTGGTACACAAATTTTGATATTTATATAACTAGAAGAAATAGCCTAATGGCATTAAGTTCGTCTTTGCACTTAATTCTTTACTGCAATAAAGACTTAAAACAAACAAATATTAAAGTAAGGTCAAATACAATGTGCACCGGTAAGGAAGTAGACAGGTCGTGGCTGTTTAACCTATTTTTGTTGAAACTGCATCAAGTTAACCTAAAATGAGATTTATTCTATTATATTGTGTCGTGTTTCCTGCGATAGATTTATCGGGTAGTATTTATGAAAAACATTTATTACATCGAGGCTATTATACAATTGATGAATTTCTTAATGACAAGGTTGATTGGAAGCATCCGGCTCCGCTTTCATCTCTCACAAGATAGAAAAATAAATGTTAAAATGTTAATATTTAATGTTGGAAAAGAGCAACTGCTGAGTTTCTTGCCGGCTTCTTCTCGGTAGAAACTGCCTTCCGAACCGGTGGTAGAGTCACTACAAACAGACAGACTTGACGTTTCAAAAGTGCTTATATTAGGCCTACTTGAAAAAAATGAATTTAGAATTTTTTACCATTCAACATTTCTAAAGTGACATCCAAAATCTTTCCACAAGCTCTCTCGCACGAAACCTACGTGCGATACGATATCCCCGTACAAAACTTATTTGATCGGTCGTTCAACCATGTCGGTGTTCTATCCCTCTCTAGGCTGTATGCGCGTCTCGCTCGCTCGTACCGTTAAGGTGGTATCTGAGTTATAGCATTCCGAAGTTGCCACCACCACTGGGAGGCTGCGTTTACCACGTTAACACGGTCTAGCTATCATACCGTGTTGATACAACCTTCATTACATACATTAGGTACCTACCTATATATATGTTTCCATTATTGCGATGTGATGGTGATATCTGCGTTCATTAAATAAAACCTTCGTTAATAAAATCTATTAAATCAAAAGACGCATATTTATTTTTCCATAAGAACTAATTCAAAACATTCTAAGTGTTTACTTATGAGAACATTATTGAAGATAAAAGACCGACACGTGCATAGTACTTACGCTACGCGTACCTAATAAAATGACAGGAGTCACTTGATTTTACTTTTGCATGTTGTGTTAGGGCTGTCCCTGATTTCTTTTAAAAAAAACCTATGGCAATGGTTTCTCAAAAACTATTAGCGTTTCGGTTTTACAGATAAATCTCATAGACAGTAAATATAATGTACCTCCAAAGCCTCTAAAGTATTATGTATTTCAGGTTTGATTTACAGGTGGTAACACATTTCAGACTAGTGATATTTTAATTGCATAAAACGCAACTAACTCAGCAAAGTTAGTGGTGCGTGTTGGGATTCGAACTCGGCCTCCCGATAGTGAGTCCTGAAGTCCTAACCACTTGGCTATCAGCATCATATTATCATATTAGTAGCTAGTTTCAATCCTAGGGGATCCTCAAGGGGGTGAGGAAATTAGAGCAGTTATCCACAACACTTCACCAATCTGTTTTTTGCTGGATTACTCATCTGGTCGTAACACACTTAACTAGCAAGGAAATACTAAGAACACACGAAAGAATTATGTGAATCAATTGATAACACAATAATTCTTGTAATAGCATACTTGGGGCCCGTTACAGAAACCATTCTGTACGATAGCTAAACAGTGACGTAGCTACATGTGGTTTTGCCTTCCTTGTTTCTCTGAATTGTCTTTTACGTGTTAACGTGGTCATTTGGATTAGAAAATTAACTTCATCGATTGTGCTTAAAGTGTGGAATGCGCAAACTTTATATTTATGATTATTATGTATCGACGCGTTCCCGAGGCTGCTTTGTAGATTCATGTAAATTTGATGATGCCTTAGAACCGACTTTCGAATTTAGGTTTGGATGGCTAAAAACTTTTTGTTAAATGAAAAAAAAAATTACTCAGATCAACCGACCGTTATTAAATTAAATTTAACGATCCGTTAGAGAATATCTTCTAGAATTTGATAGATATAAAACGTTACTCATACTTATATTTTCTCGTAAAGGCTTGCACTTTTGTTTTTTTTTTTAAACATATTCACGAAAATGTAATGTAAATTTCTTTCTAAAAGAAGAAATTTTATTTACTTCTTCCACAGGAGTTAAAATTTAATACCATCTTTTTGGTGCTTTTGTTTATGTAATATCCAGGTTGATTTTAATTAGACAAGGAATTGATTCAATTGTTTTATAACCTAACTTTTACCTTTTTTTTTTTTTTTTTTTTTTTTTTTTGTTGACGGGGGGGAAATCTCCTGATTACGAGATACCCGAATTGTGAATAATTGGGTTATGTGGGATTTCTACCCACTAAAACCCCCTCGGTTGCCGGCCTCAGCACATGAAGGGAGGCTCCGGGATCTCCTAAGACCTACCGGAGGCACCGGTGCCTCCCGTGTACGACGCCTTTTTGGGCACGTCCCGGGAAGAACACTTCCACACT
Organism: Pararge aegeria; assembly: GCF_905163445.1. Classification (NCBI taxonomy): domain Eukaryota; kingdom Metazoa; phylum Arthropoda; class Insecta; order Lepidoptera; family Nymphalidae; genus Pararge; species Pararge aegeria. The sequence continues at coordinate 1,396,112 of NC_053208.1, forward strand.
TTACCAATTTTTTTTTTTTTATTTTTTTTCCACAAATTCCCTTCACCTGGGACAATTAAGTGCGCGGATCTAGCTAGTTGCTATCGTGACCTCGGCGCTTTCTTCTCCGGGCAGGATTAGCTCTCTCTAGATCCCGCTCTGCAGCCTCCTTTTTCAACATAACGGTTTCACAGAAGGAGGCCGCTGCCTTCCAAGCTCTATCTTTCGCCAGCATAGCCGCTATGACGGCTGGTGAAGAGAGGTCACCCCCGACATTGTTGATCAACACACGGCGCTCGGATTCCCAGGCAGGGCAATCTTCGAGTGTGTGTTGTGCGGTGTCTTGGTCCCCTCCACAATGGTGGCATCGAGGTGTCACCTCGCGACCGATCCTAAATAAGTATTCACCGAAACACCCATGCCCGGTGAGCACCTGTGTTAGCCTGAAGGTTATATTACCACGTTTGCGTGCGAGCCAGGCTTCAAGATTTGGTAGAATTGCACCGACAGCACGTTGACGTGCGTTTCTTTCTTCTTCTAGTCGCAGCCGCCATTCAATTAACCTAACTTTTACCTAACAAAACCTAACTTTTACAGTATTTATATTAGTTTATCTGCAATAAAAATATTTTTTAGCATTCATTCTTCCTACCGAGGAGTCAAACAGAGATTAGTGCATTTATGCACCTACTTACAAAGGTTCCAATGGCTGCCTCTATTTTGCCGTCTTATTTATCTCGGCATCGGTGTAGAAGTGATAATTTACGGACCAACGCGCCAACAACCAACGCACCTACCGAGCCGTGGCGGAAAAATTACTAAGCAATGTCATAATTTGCAGTGCAAAGGCATCGGGGCGAATCCTGTGATTTGTTTATCGTCGGACCGTTCTTCCTTGTTTCCATACATAATTAATAGTTAATTGGTGGTATTTTACCAGATTTTACCTTTAACTGTGTATTAGTTATTAGTGCCACAGTGAAATGGTTGTAACCAAAATAATACAGCTAAATTAATTATTTCATTTAGCGAGAGGAGCTCACACTTCATCCTTCTAACCCTTCATCCAAATTTTTTTTAAGCAATTTTAAAAAGCGTGAAGCAGTGAAAGCGGATTGGTTAGTACTTCGACTTCACTTTCGTTGAGCCGAGTTCAGATCCCAGCACGCACCTCTAACTTTTATAAGTAATGTGCGTTTTAACAATTCAAAATATCACTTGCTTCAACGGTAAAGGATAACATTGTGAGGAAACCTTCACGCCTGAGAGTTATTTACAATGTTCTCAAAGGTGTGTGGAGTCCACCAGTCAGCAGTGGACTAGCGTGGTGGTACCCCCTTCTCATTGTGGGAGGTAGTTGGTTGATATGATGATTATGATGTAGGAACTTATACTTCTAATAGCTGTTAACATTGAGTGTTTTACGCATAATTTGTCGTTCACATCGACGATCAAATATTGAGGCAAATGAATAAAGCCAAATGACATTATAATATAATGTAATTTAGGGGGCTTTTACAACAAATATTATATCGAACATAGTATTAATAAAAAATGAGAAAAATAAAAATTTAGAATCCAATTTAAATTGTATGTAAACCGTTGTAAGGAACAATCAAGCTATTATTATAATGTCATGTTATGTAATCTATATATATATAAAAGAGAAAGTGTGTGGGTATGTTCCGTATAGGCTCCGCAACGGCTGGACCGATTTCAATAAAACTTTCAGGGAATCTCCGGATTGACCTGGCGAGTAATTCTGTAAAGTTTGGTGACGATCGGAGCACTCCTATTTATGAACTATCAAACTGTCAAATACAGCTTTTATTTACTATGATGATATTCTATTGTTGGGTGTACATGGGTGTAGATAATGATCTTCACCTGCTCGAGAAGAGAATAGAAGAGAATGAATACGGAGAGAAATAAATAATTTAATATATTTTGAGACTTAAATAAAAAAATAATTATGATGGAAGTTTATTGTTTAAATAAAATAAAGCAAAATCTAGCACGGCGAAGCGGGCTGGGTACGCTAGTATTATATAAAATGTGTCAAAAAGTTTTGTGCACTAAACACTCCTTGACAGAAAAAAAAAATATTTTGTAATTTTTTTAAAGCAGGTTTAAATCATCTCCGTGGTAAAATCTGTATATTCTGTGGTAACATGTGGAAAATCTTAATGCACATTGGTTAGGTTGTTTATCTGTGTTCTAATATCTTAAGAGTGGTGATAAGGCCTTCAAGGACTTGAATTGAAGGCCGTAAAATATTAATTAATTAATTAATTATTTAAAAAAAAAATTGTGATAGCCTAGGGGTTAGTGCTTCGGGGATCCCCATTCTGGGGTATCCTATCCTATCCTGGCATGTCCTAATTTTAGCAATCAAATAACACTTGCTGTAACGGTGAACCAAAACATGTTGAGGAAACCTACATGCCTGCGAGTTCTCCATAAGTGTTACTTAACATTATATGATGATGATCCATCTTCCATGATTACGGTAAGAGAACAGCTTTGGTATTTCAATTTCCATTTACCTATTTGGTACATTAAGTTAAATTACATTACTTATTGTCACAATAATAAAATAGGTAGGTAAATGTGTAATGAAAATCATGTTAGTATGCAGCAATTTGGTTGCGACAAAGATTATAGTATTTGGTATATTTAAAATAGTAACTACCATCGAGTACAAGCTTATCGTTTCAAAAATTCATATACCTACTTATTCGCGCTGTTTTATCAAATAGGTAAGCCAGCTCACGTACTTAACAACGTACCTATAGTAAATTTATAAAGCTAGAGTGTACAATTTAAATCTTCCGCTCAGCCTACGTAACCCACTGAGAAATGAAAGGGACCACTGATCTCGTCATGACGTCACCTCGACTGATGTCCTCATATGGACCGAGCGATTGCCGGTTTTGTTTACCTGCGATGTTGATAATAATAATACTAATCACATCCTGGCCTTATAAGGAAACGATACCAGCTGTAAACTATTTACGACTGATGATCTGTATTACTTAAACTTAAACTCCATTTTTGAAGTGAAATGATGTTTTCACTTCTATTAAACATTTTTTTAATTATGAATTTGCATACAATGCAGTAATTAGTAGTAAATATTTCGTTAAATAATAATTTAAAAAGAAAAATTAACAGAAAAGCTTCGATGAAGTTGAAATCGAATGAAAGAAATGTTGAGATAAGGGCAAGATTGTAATAACAACCGAACAATATTCCTACAGTTACGTACAGTTAGTGCCATCTAGTGAAAGAGTGGAACAACATTTATACAACAGCCAACGCCATCTAGAAGAAACACCTCGTACTACGCCAAGCGTGATTTTTAAACCGTGGAACTAGATGGTAGCACAAGTTATAAAAGTTTCACAATGTAGAGCTAGATGGCACTACTAGTTTGAAAACAAACTCTCAATGCACGAGCTATGTGGAGTAAAACGATACACAATTTAGCACACACCTCTTTTTCATTACATTTTATATATGATATGATCTAAAAGATGCAAATCCGTATTACATAAATGTTTTAAATTCTTTTTAAAATTTTGAGCCAAATTTTGTCTATAATAGAACAAAAGACAACCCAATCATGTTTTTGAGAAGATGCCTACTACGGAAAATGATCGAAGCGCCCTTAACCCGATTAAATAATTGTAAACCTTGGTACCCACTCAAACAAACACACAAATGTAATCATAATCTTTCCAGCTATTTAGGAAGAGTTCAATGTAATACTAACGTAAAATAATACATTTAGAATTTAAATATTAGGTACCTTCATTGATTTTTGAATCGACCATTTGCATCTATCGGGCACCCACGGGACCCTAAAATGTCATTCTAGAAAATTCATTCTCGCGCCCTTTTTGTTTTATAACTGAAACTTTTTAATTACGTTACGGGATAAAAGTGAACATTCCGTAGGTTTTCGAAGGTAGTGTTTTAAAATAGTAATATACTTATTATCGAGATTTACTCTCACGCCCGTGTACATACTTGGTTGTAACATACTTGGTTACATACATAGAGAATAATGCACTTAAATATACATTACAGAAATACATATTTGCTCCGGGCGGAGGATTACACTCCGGCAGGGGAGACCAGACGGCCGGGGGTCAGGGCGACAGGCTAAGAAATCGGCGGACTATCCCAGCCGAGTCCAGCAACACCACTTTCTGCATCGCCATGGCTGCCAGTGAGCTGCCACGGTATCAATATACTTTTGACTTAGACTTTGTTGGATTGTTAGTGCAAAATTTTTGAGATAGGTAACACTGCTGACTGCTTTTTTCGCTACAAGTTAGTCCTTTACTGCAATCTCACCTGGTAAGTGACGATGCAGTCTAAAATGGTAGCGGGCTAACGTGTTACGAGTAAGGCGGTTATATTAAACTCATCCTCGTAATCGATTTCTCGGTTGGGTAGTAACTAGCTACGGCCAAGGCCTGTCAGCAAACCAGCAGAAGGAATTTAGATTTTTTTCTAAGTAATGTGCGTTTTAAGTAATTAAAATATTACTTGCTTCAATGGTGAAGGAAAACATCGTGAGGAAACCCGCATGCCTGAGAGCTCTTAATAATGTTCTCAAAGGCGTGTGGAGTCCACCAACCCGCACTAGGCCGACGTGGTGGACTACGACCTAGACTTTTCTCACTCTGGGAGGAGAACCGTGCCCTAAAGTGGGCCCGTAATGGGTTGATATGATGACGATGATTATGATTACCTATTTATTAAGTAAACGTAGGTAAAAACCCGTTGAAGCAAGTGATTTTTAATTACTTAAAACGCACATACTCCTAACTTAGACAAAAATAGAGGTGCGTGCTGAGATTCGAACTCGGCACCCCGAGAGTGAAGCCGGAGTCCTTACCAGTGGGCTATCACCGCTTCAAATAAGTAATAAATATACAATGACAATACAAACATCGCCACCTAGCTCAAAAGTAAGCGTAGCTTGTTTTATGGGTACTGGAATAGCTGATGTATATTTTCATAAATACACATACATAATAAGTACAGTCAAACCTGGATAAGCGAGAGTTCAAGAGAGCACAATCTCTATCTCGCTTATAGAGGTTTCTCACTAACCCGAGTTTCTCGCTAATGCAGGTACATGGGTAGCGTTTCTCTCTTATAGAGGTACGCAGCAATAACAAGACATATATATATTCATGCACTATGTAATTTTATTTTATTTAGAACTTATTTACATTAAAAAAAATCCGTGAATTTCGTTTGGGTTTCTGTTTTTGTATTTTGAATGTTTTTCTCTAACTCATAAATTTTGTCGAATATTGCTTGCTCGACTGTCGCTTATAGAGGTATAGATAAGTAGCAGTATCACTTACGGAGGTCCGTGAGGGAAAAACGACTCTCTCTTACAAAGGTTTCTGTTTCTCGCTAATAGAGGTTTTGGGAGCTTAAAAAGACGGGTCCTGGCTATTACTCTCACTTATAGAGTTTTCTCACTTATACAGTTCTCACTTACCCAGGTTTGACTGTATATATATGCATATATAGACAGACACTGAAAAACATTCATGTCCATAACACAAAGATTTTTGTGTTGCGGGAATCGAACTCACGGCCGCTACCCACTGTGCCAACCGGCTGTGAAATATATAATTTATATCGTATAAAAAAGCGCCATCTAGTTAAACGCCTGTTTCCCAGTATTTTAACTAGATGGCGCTTCTTCTATACCGTAATATACAAATCACAGTTTACGTTACACGCGATCAAACAAGTGAACTTAGGTAGAAAATCTAACTTGGCACTCTGCTAGTTTACCTCACAATTGAAATTTAGAACTTGCCTTTGGTAATTATTAAATTCAAATTCAAATTCAAATTCAAATCTTTATTTGCGTGATTGCAGGTTAACAAATTTGATCTTATACTAAAACATAATAAGTTACGTGCTACAATCTGCCATTCTATGGCATGCAAATTATAATAACACCTTAATTATAAAATTATTTTTCCAATTTATACAAAATGTCAGAATATTAAGGTATCAAAAATTATGAAATTAAATTACAATGTCAACTTAAAATTAATTAATGTAAAGTAAACCAAAATATAAACCTAGAAATACAATAATTTAAGCCTTTGATTTTAGATATTCGTCTACTGAATAAAATTGATGAAGCATAAGCCATTCAATAATTTTAATCTTAAATTTAGGCAGAGGTATGTCAATTAAAGTATTTGGTAATTTGTTATAAATTGTTATTGCCATACAATAAACATTTCTTTTATATAAAGTGAGGTTTACTTTGGGCCATACTAATTTATTACCCCGCCTACAATCCTTCGCCTGCTGTACTTTTTTAGTTATAAAGTAATGTCCATACTTTTTTACAAATAGGCACATTTCCTTAATATACATGCAGGGTAAGGGTTAAATATTAAGTCTTTGAAAGATTGGTTTTGCACTATCCAAAAATTGTGCCCCAGTTATTGCCCTGACACATTTTGCTCTGAATGCTCTCTCGCTATTATTGTTCGGTATCCCACTTACAATAATTTAATCTACGGCTCCAACTTGGTTGTATTACGAATAAAACTTGGTTTCCCCGCGAGTCAAACATTCTATAAACTTCATCTAGAGGAACTTTATAGTTGAAATTCAAAGTGCTGACGATTTCAAAGAGCTAATTAATTATTCGCAGGTAAACAGAAATTAGAGAATGCTTTAAGTTTTATAGCCTTATCGTATACTTAACCGTACTACCCTACCATCCTACTTAATAAATATAATATCTACTATTATTTTAAATGTGAAAGTTACTCAATCATATAAATAAATATACTACGGCAATACACACATCGCCATCTAGCCCCAAAGTAAGCGTAGCTTGTGTTATGGGAACTAAGATCGCCGATGAATATTTTTATGATTAACATACATAAATACTTAGCATAGACATATAAACACCCAGATATTGAAAAACATTCATCACACAAACATTTTCCAGTTGTGGGAATCGAACCCACGGCCTTGGGCTCAGAAAGCAGGGTCGCTGCAAACTGCGCCAATCGGCCGTTAACACGGCTGAACGTATTTGTATGAAATTTGGCATGCATGTAACCTTTGACATGGAAAAGAACATAGGCTACCTTTTATTCCGATTCCTTAATTAGTTCCCGAGGGAAAATTAACGGCCTTATCGCTTAGAAGCGATCTCTGCCAGGGATCCTTACGATTAGGACAACATAAGCGATAACAAATAGGTGGTGTAAAATTATTACAAACCCTTATATAAATACCCTTATGTCTCAAGTTGAAGGACATAGGGCGATATGTTGCAGGACGTGCACCTTGCATGCCCTGAATGTTTTTTTTATAGGCGATGATTTTCTACTAACCGTCCGCCATTATTACTGTAAAAAAGGCGAGTTAAAAACAACAATTTCCACGTCAACTGTAACAAAAAGTAGTAGCTTTATCACCTTAAGATTTCCCAATTGATTAATAATAACTTCATGCGTAAATGTAACCGAACTGGTACGAAAACTTTGTCCGGTCTTCACAGAGAAGCCTTGCATGTCTTTTTCATTTGGTTTGACGAAACCAAAGCTTTTTGCACGTTGATTTCGACTCCGCGCGTCATGGCGTGTCGGAATTAGCCTTTACAATTATGTACTCCGTTCAGTTTCGCATTATACAAAGACCTTTATTGTTTTTGATGGCCGATTGGGGCATTGGGCAGCGACCCTGCTTTATGAGTCCAAGGTTGAGAGTTCGATTCCCGCAACTGCAACATTTTTGTGTGATGAAAGTGAATGTTTTTTTAGTGTCTGGTATCTGTATATTATAAGTAATTATGTATCATCATAATATCGGCCCATTATCAGTCTACTACAGGGCACGGGTCAATGAGATGGGGTTAAGGCCGTAGTCCACCACGCTGGCCCAGTGCGGTTTGGTGGACTCCACATACCTTTGAAACATTATGTAGAACTCTCAGGCATGAAGGTTTCCTCACGATGTTTTCTGTCTTTCCCACTACAGCTAACATTGTATGTAATGTGTATTATTAATAAAAATATTCATCATTTATCTTAGTACCCATCACACAAGCTAAGCTTACTTTGATACTAGATGGCTAGTGGCTATATGTGTGTAATGTAAAACTTAATCAAAATCGGTCCGTCCGTTCGGGAAATACGTTGCCACAGACATACTGACAGACACACACACATACACGTCAAACTTAGAATACAAAGCCCCGTCGTGTTTGCGTCGGGGGGTTAAAAAAAATTATCCAATTGTGAACCTCTGCCTAGTATTAAAAGTTGCTCTTGAAAACGAAATAAAATAAAATTCCTATAGAAAGTATTTGCGTGGGCATAGCATTCTCAATAAATAGGAAAAGTGAAATTTCTGAAAGCGACTGAATTACTCTCGACAAATCAATTTGCAGCAGGTACGCTAGAGCGGAGCGGAGCCACTTTAACGGAAGCTTGTGTTACCTGGCCATCAGTTCAATTTTAACATCTAAATGGATTTAGGGATAAAATGAACCGAGTTGAATCCTTACTAATATCATAAATGCTAGTGTTTTTAGGTCCATCCTTTCCTTTACCTATCCTTATCCTTTTTTCACGCAGCAACAGTGAAAAGTTTTTTTTTTCTAGCACAATCTCACCTGATGGAAAATGTTGATGTGGCCTAAGATGGGACGCGCTTGCCTAGAAGATGCCTATTCACTCTTGCTTTAAAGATACCCAGATTAATAGAATTAGGAAGCATTTCGGAAGGGTGTTCCAAACCGCCATGCGTATAAGAAAAGAATATGCAAAACGCTTCGTGCGAGATTTTGGGATATTAACAACATATAGGTGAAAACCCGCCCGGTGCCTTGCAGTGCGATGGTAGAATGGTGAGGAGGGGACGAGATCGAATAGTTCCTGAGCACACCCTCCAAAGTATCCCTACTAATATTATAAATGCCAATGTAAGTTTGTTTGTTACGCGTTCAGTTTATTGAATTAAAAATGGACGAATTACATTATTTTATAAGATTAATTTATTTTTGCTTTGTGAAGCCTGAAGAATAATTACATACTAAAACTTAAACTAGATTACACAAATAAAATAATACATAATATAATAAATATTAAAAAATAATAATAAACTAATATATACTATAACATCTATCTACCTTTTCTAGTATTAAAGCTGAACAGTTTTTTCCTAGATTTGTTTTTGTGTTCGTTTTAAGTCATATCTGGAACGCGTCGGATTCGCAAAAATCTTTAATTGCACACTTCGAAGGAAAGAAGCCTAGCTAAACCGAATAGCAAAGGCGAGCGGGAGTAGAATAGCTTTTAATGTTTGAAAGGTAAACTTATGAGAAGTTGTAGGTTTCGAAGTCGTACGGAATCGTAGTGTTAGTATGGTGTGAAGGTACAGTCTTGGTTTAATAAATATTATACTAACTTGTGACGATAGTCGTTAAAGCTTAACACACAAACAACGTAGGGCTATGGTCTAAATCGCCAGAAATGGAACGTTGATAGGCTGAGATGGGGATGATAAATAGGAAAGCCATGCGGTAGGTTCATTCTTCTTTTAAGCCTTAGTAATATCTGGTTATTCACAAATAATACTTTATTTGTCTTTACTAACAAGAGCAAGAGATCCTTCTGGAAAACTTAGCTTTCGACACACTTTAAAAAAGCAGCTATATTTCTCGATACCTCTTATTTTTACGTAGTGGGTGTACGGGTAAATACAAATTCTCCTTGCGCCCGCTGCTGACAGAAGCCGTGGGTGCACGGGTCGCTTCCATAATTAATACTAAAATTGCTTAAAGTATCAACTAATTACAGTGTTAACGATCATTTAAATGACTATTTAATCTAAAATTTGACTTGAAATCTTAGACTTTTATTTTTTTTTTCTTAATCGAACGAGTTGGAAAGTTATTCAGTAGAATCAGAAAAGATTTGCACACTCGTTGACAGTGTATAGATTGTGTAGGAGTTTATTTTAATTGTGTAAAACAACTTGTTACGACCCACAACTCTAGCAAATACATTATTATTATCGAAATTTACTCTCACGCCCGTGTGTGTACAAGATAAATATATAAAGTGAACCAAAACAACATTAATATACTTACTTAGATACATAGAGATTCATACACTCAAATATACCATTTTAATAAAGTTGACTTTTTACTACGAATTATAATCTAATTTTTAGGTCGTCAAGGTATGTAAAAATAAACTGTCGTTTTAAAATAATACTGCAAAAGCGGTAAGCGGGCTGTTCACTTTGGCGTTTATAATATTTATGCAGATTTGCATGGACGAAGTCTCAAAGAAACCCGTTGAAAGAGCTCCTTAGGAAGGACATTTTGTAGCACTAAACATTCCCAAACAAACTTCAACATCCCGATGCAAATTCTTCATATGGGACTTTGTGTATGAACATTTGATGAATATTCAAAAGAATACGAAAATTAACGTGAAGCTTAATGCTCTAACTTCAAAAACATATTTGAAAGTTTAAATAAATAAGAAAATTCAAGAAAAAATCGCGGACTACAGCTACATATAAAAAAAATAAGGTGCCGACTATGCGGTAGGGCTGAGTATAAGACCCACCATGGCAGTATTCAGTAATCAAATATCTGACAAGTGAAGCATGAAATGGCGAGGCGATCGCCGGCCGTTGAACCGCGACGTGCGAGCCACGTGATGAGATGCGCCTGCGCCTGTGGATCGAGACTCTTGACTAGTGACGACGACTTATCGTTACTGAGAAATCCATGCCGAGTCGGAGTTTTTGTGAAATTCGATTCGAACCCATTTTCCAGATATTCAGAATATGAGAATATCAGACATTGATTTCACTTTTGTGACTTCGTCTTAAATATTCTGTCATGATCGCATAGAGAATAACAATTGCAACTTATATAAAACAAAAGAACTATCGTCGTTCGATATTTAAATTATTAAACGTAATATAAGCATATAGAAGTCCTATTATAGTATAAAGGACTACTTAATCGATAAAAAAGCTTGGGTGTGAATTATTGCTCTAACCAGGTTGCTCTTCTAATAACTTTAAATGATGAGATTTTGTTGTGGGCTTCTTTTAGGACCAGGACGCGTTTGGAACCCTCGTAGCTTTAGTTTTAAGTTAACGAATATTGTTATCGCCATCATCTCACTACCGTGTAATTGTCATGTAATGTAGGCATAAAAAGTGCCACCTATGGACCTACATGAATAAAGCTATTTATGACTTTGATTTTGACTTTGATTATTTTTATTAATTTATTTTATTTATTTATTCATTAAATTTAGCTTGAACATGGTACAAAAAAACATAGATGTTATGTGTTATATGTTAATTCATTTAGTAACACAGTATTTTCACCATCGTATCTCAGAATTGGCAAAACTTAAGACTGTTTTTAAAATGAGGTTGTAGGTCTGTTTGAAATTATTAAGTTCTGCTAGTCGATCTTTGAACGTTGGAGAAAAACGTGTATGTAGCCAAACGACCGCATGTTTCAAAAGGTCATCGGCTGGCTTTTAATGCTTTTAATTCTTCGATAATAGAATAAAACGATAAGTTTAATCGAATAACTTGTTGGTCACATCACTAGCACGTGGTACCCGGAGCATCGGCTTAATTGAAATTTCGTTAACAAAACACGAGGCACTAATAAGAAATGTGATCTAATATGACGTCACAGATTAAGGGGCCACCAAATTGGTAGCAATCATCACGCGATTACAGCCTTGATTGTGAGCTTTTTAATAGCTCTTGACTCTGACTTCATCTTAGAACTTGTCAGTGGAAGTACTTCATGCTTAGTTCGTTTTCCCGGGATTCAAAAATATCGAATTCAAAATCAAAATTCATTAATTTCAAGTAGGCCCAGTTTAAAAGCACTTTTGAAACGTCAAGTCAGTCTGTTTGTAGTGACTCTAATACCGGTTTGGAAGGCAGATTACACCGAGAAGAGCCGGCAAGAAACTCAGCAGATTGTTTTTTTTTCAACATCACATTACAGTTTACATTGAAAAATTAAAAGTAGCCCATGTCACTCTCCTCCAACTAACTCTATGCCAAAAATCCAGTTGAGTGGTTGCTTAGTTAGGACGTGAAGGACGGACAAACAAACAAACACATTATTATTATTATATTACGGATTGTGAGTAGGTCTATAGATGTAGGTCATAAAGGTCTCTTTGAAGAAACAAGTCTGGCTGTCTGTTGCGTACCTAAACCAGGGCAAATATCGTTGCAATTTTAACTAAAGTTATCTATTAAATATATGTATGAACGCTTAATAAGTACCTGTGATAGGCTTACATAAATAAAGAAAATTTGTTTTTTTTTTTACTATTATATCTTTAGTATATATTTACAAACCACGGCACGATGTATTTGAACGTTTTATTTTTAACAGTCCCCAATTGTCGCACCATCAAGAACAAGTAAACATAACCCGCACTATTAAAGAATAGTTTCATAACATGCATAATATAAGGTCGTGCGAATATTGTTCGAGTGAGACAGCTAGAGACTCGATTTGAGCAATTTTACATCTGATGAATTACATTCGAACAATGTGTAAAAACAACGCAACGCAATATATTTATAATAATATAGTCTTTGTGAGACATAATATTAGTCTTTATAAATAAAAAGCTGATATTAACAACCGACTAACCAACCGAAACAGACATAAATTAGTGATATCTGCATATCGTAATGCTGGACCTACCAATGCATTCATTTCAAAATAAAAAACACATCAAATACAGCGAGGTTACTATAGATTTGATTTTTTAATGACTTCTTCCAATCTACCTTAGAGTTGAAGCAGCCAGCTTCGCTCTAATCTCCCGAAAGATTGTAAATATTGATGTTGGAAAAGAGCATCTACTGAGTTTCTTGCCGGCTCTTCTCGGTAGAATCTGCGTTGCCATACAGGTGGTAGAGTCACTACAAACATACAAACTTGACTTTTTAATAGTTCTTAAAGAGTAGGCCTACATGAAATAAATGAATTTTGTTTTTTAATTCTGAGAAAAAATAATCATCATTTTACGTACACTTCCACTGATTTAATATGACCTTGGTTGTAAATTCCAACGTCATTTGCCCTGGTTGGTTAGCAAGCTCAAATACAGCCCACAAGGTTCTGGGTTCTGGATTTTTCAAATTGATGGCACTCTTGATGCGTACATTACAAAATGTAGTGTAGGTTGGTACATGGTAGCTAGGTGACTATGAGCGCTTATGATTATTCGTAAACTTAAAACTAAAGCTATGAGGGTTTAAAAAGCGCTTTGGTTTGAAAATAATTCCACAAGGGGGAGCCAGGTGTTATTTTTGTTATCTCTCATTGTAATTTGGTACTGCATCGGAGAGCGTCATTACTAATATGGTAATAATCGTTAAAAGCCGACCAAGTCGCATAGGAGGACTTGTTATTCTCAGTACGAGATGTAGAAAAAAGTAATTTAATATAAACAGCTTCTGGTTACAAACAGCCTTCCTTACAGAGTCTGTTACTAGGAAATGAAGGTTTTATTACGACTGCAATATATTTATACTTAACATATACTATGAAGCCGTGATAGCTCAATGGGCAGGAGCTCGACTTCTATTTCGTGGTGGCGAGTTCAAATCCCAGAACGCACTTTTCTAAGTTATGTGCGTTTTAAAAAATTAAAATATCACTTGCTTCAGCAGTCAAAACATCGCGAGGATACCTGCATGCCTGAGAGTTCTCCATAATGTTCTAAAAAATGTGTTGAGTCCACCATACCGCACTGAGGCAGCGTGGTGGACTACGCCGGTAGTGGAGTACCCGTGCCCTATACTGGGCTGATACCGGATTGATGATGATGAGGTGCTTTTCTGTTATAGTAAACGCAGGTGAAACCGTGGGGACCAACTACTATTGTTATAAAAATATATCCGTTAACTGTTTACATTTCAATAGATAGATACCAAAGCATTTAATCTTATATTTTGATCCAAAAAGGTACGTACCAAAATAATTAAAAGAAAAAAAAAAATAAGGTTCCAAATATGGTGGGAGGTATGTAGCGTTTCTAAGAAAGTGGTAGGTACCTTCTTATAAGTACAGCCTACCGGTTTTTACTCTGAGAAACTGCCAACTTAACTACTCAAATAAGGAACCGTTTAAAATATGGTGAAGTGACATTTCGTATCTCTCTACTTACTCTATCTACTTTCTACAAGGTTATTTAAAAATGAGGACACAATGTTAGAATAGTACCCATCAAATAAACTCTATCCAGAGAAATGATAATAATTGACACATAAAAATTGAAGAAACTTAAAGAAAGTGGACTGTAACAATATTAATATTAGAAGTAAAAATAAACTTGTAGTGCAGTTTACTAGGCTGCATCAATTAATAATTCAGTTAAGGGTAATTGTATATCTTTTTATAAAAAATTACCAGATGAAGTCCTTGAGATGTCTCTCAATAAGTTCAAAGTTTATATAAAATGTAAGCTTATAGACAAATCCAAATTATAATATTAAGGATTACATGTATGATAAAAAAGCTTGGGTATGAATTGCTCTAACTTCATATGTCAAAATTAACTAGACTGTGAGATGGTGATAACAAAAAAAAACCTGGCTAAGTTTGTTGTGGGCTCTTCTTAGGGCTAAGGCGCGTTGGGAACCCTCCCAGCTTTAGTTTTAAGCTTTAGTTTTTTGCAGTTGTCACCATCACTAACGTTAGTGTAACATATTAAATGTATAAACGCTTCATAAGTGCCTGTAATACGGTCTACATGAATAAAACATTTTTGAATTTTGTTTTTTTTTTTAATTGACAGTAACGTATAAACTTCATAATGTTAAAAATACCGAAAGTAATTCGCAACCCTGTCTAATTGTAATGAATTGACATCTCAACACATGTTCGTGATTTATTGTATCAAAGGTTCTCTTCCCTTTTGCCAAAACGCCATTAGTATAAAAGAAAAGTAACGTTACAATTTTGGCTTTTAAAACTTTAAACATGCTCTTTGGAATACCAGCGACTTTCATAGAATCTTTCAAACACCTTAAGGTAGAATTTGATAAACTATCAAAGTCAAAGTCAAATATTTCTTTATTCAAATAGGCACATACATGGCAATTTTGATCGCGCATTACATAAAAATGTGTACATTGCAGTGAGATGAGCGTCGATAAATACATTCGTACACTTAAAACAACAAACCGGGTGTTCCTTTTGCAAACACCAGCTCACATTCTCATTGAGTTTAAACTATTTAAAAGCTACCCGATGAGAGCAATAATTCACACCGAAGCGTTTACTCAATCGAACTACCATAATATGAGCTAAATGGTTTCTGAATTACAGACACTACACTTTAATTTTATTGTATTGATATTTGATTATTTTATTGATTTTTTAAGCCATTCCATAACAATCCATTAAAATATCAAGAAATATATAACCACTAGATGCGTGTTGCGAAGCGTCGATAGCACAGTGGGTAGATGCTCAACTTACCTTTCGGGGACCGAGTTCGAATCCCAACACGCAACTCTAACTTTTCTAAGCGTTTTAAGTAATCAAATATTGCTTGCTACTAGGCACTCCAATGGTGAAGGAAAACATCGTGAGAAAACCTGCCTAAGAGTTTGCATAATGTTCTATAAGGTGTGTGAAGTCCACCAATCCGCACTAGGCCAGTGTGGTGGAACACAGCCTTTTAAAACCTTCCTACTGTGCGAGAATACCCGTGCCCAGTAGTTCAAAATTCAAAAAAAATCAAAATTCAAAATTCATTTATTTCAAGTAGGCCTTATTAGGCCTTATTAAGCACTTTTGAAAAGTCAAGGTTGTCTGTGTGTAGTGACTCTGCCACCGGTTCGGAAGGCAGATTCTACCGAGAAGAAGCCGGCAAGAAACTCAGCAGTTGCTCTTTTCCAATATCAACAATTTACATTTAACATTTTAAAATTCATTTTTCTATCTTGTGAGAGATGAAAGCCGAGCCGGATGCCTCCAAGCGACCTTGTCATTAAAAAAAATCATCAATTGTATAATAACCTCAGTGTAATAAATGTGTTTTAACACATTCTTTACACTTATGCATTGGAAGGTCCAAAATTACCTTAGGAATCATATTGTAAAAGCGTATACTCAATCCCACAAATGACATCTGCACCTTTCGCAGACGATATGCAGATGTCACTAATTTATGACCATTTCTTGTAAGTCGACTGTTTACATCCACTTTTTGTTTATAAAGACTAATATGTTGTCTTTCAAATACTATATTGTTATAAATATTGTGTAGTAGGCTGGTAATAGGTTGATATAATGTAGATTCATGTTTTCATGGCAGATCAGAATATAGCTGTCACCAACCCTCTTCCCGCGGTAATCGTACGAGGCGACTAAGGGAAAACAACGGAGGACGGGCACGAGGTCTCGTCTGTATCAGAGACTCAGCCAGTCCAATGTACTGCGATCACCAACCCGTCCAGCAGTGGACTGTAATAGGCTATTTTTGACAGCCGAATGGCGCAGTGAGCCGCGACCCTGCTATTTGAATCCAAGGCCGTGGGTTCAATTCCCACAAATTGAAAATGTTTATGTGATGAACAGTGTTTGGGTTTTTATATGTACCTATATTATAAGTATTTATGTATACTATATTATTTAAAGTCCCGTCCGTCCGTCCGTGAATCTTGACCACGATCCATGCAACTGGGACGAAATATCGACAAATCCGAAAATATCATCGTGGTATGTACCCGTGGAAGTATATTTAAGAAATGTTGATTAAGCAAGAAAATATTAGTTTAAAATTGTTAAAATATAATTTTTATTAATACATAACTATAACCTAAAATAAACTATTTAAAAACTAAATAAAATCTAAAACGTCCTCGAAACCACCGCAGCGAGGCACAGTTCCTAAGATGCTGGCAGCATTTCCCCTCTGGATGGCCAAACTAATTCGTTGGCCAAGGTAACTGCCCGCTCTAGGATCACCGGTAGACTCGATAACCCTTTTCGATAATTCTTTGAAAAGGGCTCTTGCCTCCGGACCCCACGGTCCCAAAGTCTCTACACCAAAAGGCACAAAAATGAAGCTGCTATCCAGGTTTTCATATTTACGCCTCTTGGCCTGCTCGGCACTGGAAACAGCCGCACCTACCATTGACGAAGTGGCCTGGATGTGTGATGCAGCTAGGGTATCAACACAAGTTGCATCCCACAGAAGTGACCTTCCAAGCCTCCAAGGTATGAGCGTCATACCATCAGGTCTCTTGCCATCGCTCCGCGCCAAACCAATAGGTTCTAATACAGCTGGTACGTGAGCGGTAGCTAGAGAACGTCGGATGATGTCGTTGATGGTGCTATGGCGAGAGAAGCGACCAGCGCTTCTTGAACAGGAGAGTCCATGGTGACCGTAGGTGTCAACGCTGTCACCGCAGTTAAAATACCTACTATATATGTGTAATTATGTACCTATACCACAAGCTAGGCTAACTTTGGGGCTAGATGGCGATGTGTGTGATGTAGTATAATTATTGTTTTATTATTGTTGATGATGTCTGGGCTGTTAAGATTTTCGTCAAAAATGGTGGTTGAGTGGAGTGAATGGAGTGTTTTGATAAGAATTTCATAAAGTCCCAGAAAAAATGAGAATTCTCCTCGTATACTGACAGCCAAACTCAATGATTGGTAGTCATGCACATTATCACAAGGGTTGGCAACCGTACAAAACCACATTATTATGCACTATTTTTTATTCCACCACGCTGATAACGCAGTCTAAGACGGTGACGGGGTGACGTTTTAGGGCAATGGCAGTTATATTAAAGCCTTTAAGCCCTTAATCGGTTTCTACGCGACACTTCTTTGTCGGTAGTGAGGTTTTGGCCGAGTTAGTTACACCAGTTGTTTTTTGTAAGAACTTAAGTAAGCTTTTAATTCTATTATTTGAATTTAAAATGCATAAACAATTTTCGGAATTGGCAGGATTTAAATCCGCCACCCTCCGGCCATTGCAACCCGAGTGCTACGCCAATTAGCCACGGTTTCCGTACCTGCGATGCCGAAATTAATAAATGCCCTTTTATCAGTCCATTTCGATAATTAGTATTCAACATTGCAGTTGAGATCTAATTTTCAATTTCCTTTTTGCTTTTGTACTATTTAACAAAAATAAAATTAAAAATAAAAAACCCCCACACAATAACACAATTTTTTTAGTGTTTTTGACACATCGCCTTCAAACCCCAAAGTTATCTTGTGTTATGAGTACTAAGATGACTGATGAATGTTTTTATGAATAATATACATAAATAATTATAATAAATAAACACCCAGCCAGAGAAAACATTTATTTCCACCACCGATACATTTTCCAGTTGTGGGAATCGAACCCACAGCCTTAGACTCAGAAAGCAGTTTGTGCCACTAGTATAACAAGGTATTTCGGCAGCCGATTGCGGCCGCCGAAATACATTGTTATATTAGTCAAGCCCTTACGTTTCATATTACAAAATTAAACCTAATTTGCTATACTCCGCAAAAAGCAGGAGAATCCGTATGGTGTAGTTTATAATTTCTTCAATATTTATACTACACACCTAACAGATCTTCGGCAACCCTCTACGCACGTTTCGCTCTGAAACCATAGCATCCTAAGACATTGTCTGCTATCTCACCTTTACACGTCTGTTTTGTTGAAGGAAAGGTTTAAGAGTATAGACCCACCACGCAGCCCCAATGCGTGTTGGTGGGCTTAACGACTATCGCCACAAGTAAGTGATATTATCCGGGACACCGCGACTTTCGTACCTCCGGATTGGTACTGAGTATTCTTTAACAGAAAAAAAAAATAAAAATTTTTGACCTGACCCGAAAATCGAACTCAGGTCTTCGAGATCCGTAGCAAATCATGATAACCACTAGACCAACGAGGCACCATAACTAACTCTAAATTTAAAACGCTCTCGTGAGTTGGCAGCCCTATTATTTCACCCGTTGCATCCTACACTTGGGTCGTTCATTGGGGCCCGTATCTTGAGAGTATCATTTAATTATTGCCGCCTTCCCCCCGCGCCCCGCGTACCCCGCCGAGCCCCTTCATGCATCGCCATGAAAGATAATACAATTGAGGAATGCCATTTGTTTTGATGTTGGTTACTTGTAACTTCGTGCCTATTCACTGAGTCTGTTTGTTTGTGTCTTCTTTTTAGAAATCTTTATCGGATAGAATTTCTAATAAGTTACCTATGGGTATAAATAGATATAGTAAATTTTGTATCAACTGTCTTAACCTGTAAACATTATTTTTACATTTATTATTTTAAAGAATTTAATAAATGGTCTAGACTGTAATCTATATCAATTCAAAACCCAAAAAAAAACACACAACTTTGGCGTAATAAGATAAAAATCTTTACAAAAATTGTATCCTTCGCTTTATTTTACGTTTGTAGACTATAATGACCTATTAAATATTTATAAAACTCTTTCACTCACGAATCGCAGAAACATGATAGATCTTTGTTTCTTACATAAAATTATTAATGGTGGTATTGATGGTGGTGGTGGTTGTTCAAGTTTAGCGGACAGGGTATGATTGGCAGTACCTAAGTATAATGCGAGATCTTATATCAAGAATAAGCAAACTTTTAGGCCTACATTCATAAAAACTAATCTAGGCCGGTCCGCCCCGATAAATAGAATTGTCTCAGCCTACAATTGTGCATTTAAAAAAGCTGATTTAGACATTTTTCACAATTCCGCTCTGAGTTATAAGCGCAAAATTAAAAAACTGTTTGTTACGTAATCCTCTTTTATTTTTATTTTTATTTTATTTTAGTTTTTAGTACCTTTTATATATTTTTTTTTAAATTGATCTCTTTAGTTTTAGGTTCTGTATATTGAAGAACGTCTATATTTCATGATGCATGCAGAGTTAGCCTGTAAGTGGTGTATACAATGTAAAATTCAGAATATTATTGTTATGTTTATAATAATTTTAAAATATTGTATATAACGTTGGCTTCCTAAATAAATAAACTACACTTATAATAGAAAAAAGGTATTTAATACATTGAAAGTTTTATTATAACACATTATCCAGTTATGTCATTAACGGATAATTCGGTCACATTGCGCGACGCCTGCCTAGTAATCTGCCATTTCTTTTTCTATTTGTTCGCCGTAACAGCGAGTCGCGAAGCTGAAGTGGCGACGGGTGAAGCACATTCGGAATCATCTCGGATAATCATTTATAATGTAGCAGTATACGTAGAGCAGCACAGAAACGAGTTTGCCAAAAGGAGTCATTGTTACTTACGATACCCTCATAGACTTCTATCCAAATATCACAGCCTTAAAAAAGCTACAAAGACTGTAGCAGGCATGGGCCCAGAAGTTTTTAATAGGATACCAGGTAGCATAAGAGATGCACCAAATAATAATTTATTTAGGAAAAAACTGAAGACTTGGCTTGTCGAGAAGGCTTTCTACAGTTATAATGAATTCTTGGATAGTAAAATATTGTGAAGATTGACTTTACTTATTTGTTATTATAGAATAATATTATAATGAATTTATAAAATTATATACATTTGCATGAGATAATTTATTATTTAATAATTACTCTGTGACGTATAATATTAATATTTATGAATAAATGACTATTGACTATTGACTATAAGTGATTGTTTTGGGGTCCAGCAGTGGACGTCAATCGGTTGATTCGATGATGGTGACTATACGAACGCTCCTATTAAAGGCGGTACCGGCTAAGCAGTGGGTAATGAATAGACTAATTATGATGATTACATTATAACCATTTCGTGTGGTTTTCAAATAAATAGTTACGTCGAATTGATAACATTAACTATTTGGATATAAGTTTAAAAGATTATTTTTGATACCTACATTCCAATATATTTAGTTTGTCTATGTCACTGACACTTGACAAGTGTCGAGTGAAGTGAATTTCTATATGTATGTATATGTTGGGAGTATCTCTAGGTGATCAAATCAGTAATAAGGCGATCCGAAGAAGAACTAGAGTTACCGACATAGCTCACCGAGTCGCAAAGCTGAGGTGGAAATGGGCGGGCACATAGAACCGATGGAAGTTGGGATTCCAAGGTGCTGGAATTGCGACCCTGCACAATTAAAAGTAGCGTTGGTCGGCCACCAAAAAGGTGGACAGGCGACATCAAACGAGTCGCTGGGAGCCGCTGGATAAAAGCGGCCCAGGACCGTCGCTTTTGGAACTTCCTACGAAAGATCTATGTCCAGGTGTGGACTTCAATCGGTTGAAGCAATGTTGATGGGTGATTAGTTTATTTATTTAGGAAACCAACTACTAATAATTTTTTTCTTGTCCAAGTTTCTGCGTTTTGTGTTAAGTGCATGTTCAGCTTATTACAGGGTTTCACAACGTTTGCATAATTAATTACATTTTAAATACAACTGCATAACATGAAAATATTATATTTATAATGTTATAATGTTAAAAAATAAAACAGAATTAAAATGAAATTGAAATGAAATTAAAATTAAAAAATAAAATTTCAAACATAAAGTTCAAGTTTGTTAAACTTATTAATAATTGAGTAATATCTCATCATAATTTTTGTTGGTCCTATTCCCCATAAAAAAATGATTGTCTCCTAAACATCGGTTGGGTACCCATTTATTTTTATGAGTCCAGTGTTAGTTAGTATACAGTTACTTAAAAATATTTCTGGGTACTAATTAAAAAAGTCTTAAAACTCGATACGTACCTATACGAATAAAGGAGCATAATAAAATTCTCAGAATATTGCTAATAAGATGTTTTACGTTGAACTGTATTCCAATTAAAAAATCAACCGTCCCTAAGATTATTAATCCAAAATCTGTATTCAGAAATTGAGCTGCATTAAAAATGTTATTTGAACCAATCAGTTCAGGGTTGTCTCAACATTGTTCCCCGGGCGTCTAACAAAGCCAACAAGAGGCGCATGCCGTGGTCGTTTTTAGTTTGGGTATACCCCCTTTAGAGAGGGGAGATACATAGCCTCCGTCTTGCCCAAGGTTAGCAATAAAGCTTTGCCACAAAGCAAAAAATACAGGTTTGTCAACATGCAATAAGAAAATCGCAGAGGCAATTGTGGTATGCACTATGTATAATGTCCAAGATATTATTGTAATGTTTTTTAATAATATACGACTTACTGTAAAATTCAATGAAAGCAAAATAAATTGTATTTTATCCTATGACAAACTAACTGTTGCTAGCGAGATCGTTTTTATGTGTTTCAAAAATCCCGCTGGAACCGCTGATGATAAAATTACCTCAAGAGCGGTAGCAAACAAAAAAATTAACAGTTGGTTGTGAGCTTCTTGCTTAGTTTTAAGATAACGAGTGTAACGGGTGTAGTATAATCTCTAATGTCTCCTCACAAAAATGGAAATACAGTGTACTGTGTAACCTTAATATGACTTCGGTGATTCAACAATTTCTTCATAATCCAACTGAATTTACCTTAAAATTAGCCTATTAATAATGACATTTTAACTATCAAAAAGAATGTAAATAACTCTTGTTAAAGAATTTTGTAAACACAAAACCGTGTCAACTATCAAAAACATTCGTTATCCGGAACATTAAGCTGAGTCAGAACCTTTTTATTGGCACGACACATCATAGACTTAAGCTATTAATAATTAAGTACAAAATTTTAAGTTACTCCGTATATAAGTCTGTTTGCGTTGTTCTGGTAAATAAACTAATTCTATTCTAAAAACAATGATGAGTAAATTTTTTACCCTATTTCAAATAAATTTTAGACAAACCAAATCTCAATATAATAAACCTAAATACAACCAAAACTTGATATAACGAATATAAAGCTACTTGTTCCCTCCCGATTTGTTGTATCGAAGTAGCACTGTATTATGTGTCGTTTTTTATGAGAACTCTCTTTGATTGGTGAGCATCGTTCCTGATTATTTATTATGAACTAGCGACTTCGTCTACGTTTGATTTTGCTTTTTGATGTGGCATTAAATTTAGCTGTAGTTTCAGTAAGTATTCAGTATCCCTAAGCCTTGAATGAGGGATTTGCTGCTGTCCGCTGAGTAGTTCTGTCCTCTATCACCAACCACAGTTTGGACAAAATTAAACACATATTATAACCTCTATTGTACAAAAATAATTATTTAAATCGGTTATAATTTGTCGGAAGTATGGTGTAAAATCGTCAAACACTTTCATCCCCTCTCCGAACCGAGCGTAATGTCGGGATAAAAAGTATCCTATATTACTTCTAACACTTCCAAGAATAGGTGTACAAAGTTTCATTGAGGATTGGTTAAGTAGTTTTTGCGTGAAAGCGTAACAAACAAACTTACATTGACATTTATAATATTAGTAGGTATGTGTGTCAATAAATCTCAATATATCGGAAATCACAAGATGCGGCCGCTTTTTGGGACGGCAGGCAACCCTGCGCGGAATGGAGTGGAGTGGAGTGGCCCCACCAAGCCGGTCCGATCTTAATACCTCGTGTTCACATGAATGAGCACGCTTCGCGGATCGCATCGCGTGCAAATAAGTAAAACGAGGCCTATAGTCTATAATCCAAGCGTTCTGTGTGTCTTAAGACTGTCCTACGGAAGCCTGTTTAACCCATCAAATCAAATAAAATCATAAAGCAAAGCAATAAAGAAACACAATTGAAATAAAGAAAGAAATGGTTCAATAGGCGGCCTTATCGCCTAAAAGCGACTAAAACCTTCCAAAGTACATGAAGTTAAGACTCATTGCTTTAAATAACATAAATCGTATTCGATTGTTATAGTCTTCCATCAATAATGTTGTACATATGCATTTTCAAATTCTAGCAAAAAACGTGTCCGGTTATGTTAAAAGTGTTTAAAAGTTGGACGGAAGTACATGTTACTTGTCATAATATATTCCGCGGCTTTTATTGCTTTCTCGATAAAATTATAACTGGAATAAAGAATCTCGAATTTTTTTAGCAACAAGAAATGTTTGAATATTTATTTGAATGTCTTTTAAGATAACTCAATCTTTTTTAGCAATTTTCAAATTTTCCACAGCACTTCATTACATAAAAAAAAAAATCTCTTGTAAGGGATTTATGTGAGTAGTTGACCCGGTAAACTTAATACAAGTTTGTTGAATATATTGCAGTGGCATTAATGCTTGAAAAATACTAAAATCGGTTTAAGAATATACAAATTTGTGAGAGAAAAGTAGGGCACTTTTATAAATATATTTAAGATGTGATAAGTTAAAGGAGTCAAGTGTTGAAACCCAAAGGAAAGTCCAGAAACGAAGCTCCCAATAGTTGGTCACCACACAAAATAACATAATGAAACCAAAACCTCGCGAACATAGTCAATGCTTGTTTTATTTGTTAGGGACCTGTTTCGCGGTCATTACCCGACATCGTGGAAAAGGGTTGTTATCAAAGCAATTAATGTAAATTCCACGAAAATAATACCGTGGTGTGTTGTGAAACTTTACTTAATGTCAAAAAAAGATTATAATACTTCTACAAGAAAAACTTTGACTGCAAACTCATCTGTTATATTAACCCAATACCTTTAGTCGATTTCTACGCAGCGCACACTGATAGGATAAATCGCATAGTGGAACGTCTTTGTCATCAAATAAAAAGAAAAATTAAACTATAAGTCGACAAAACAAAATTCCCGTTCATAAAACCTGATAAAACGGTGAGTAATATTTTAAGTGACGCAATAAGATTTTATAAACCCCATACGAGTGCCTCCAAACTCAATATCTCTCCCTTCAATGAGAGGGAGTCAATCACCAGCAGTGCTAAGAAATTATTTGTAATGCAGGTGAATTAAAGTATCGGAACATTGCCAAGTAAAAAACCTCTGGTAAAAAACAACATCAATAATTCTAACATAATTATTTCCAGGTGTCCAAACAAATGCTTTTCGCAATCCGAATAGATTATATGAGGAGTTAGATTCGACATGGCCAAGTTATATATGAAAAAATACACGTAGAGTTCATAAAACCCTCCGACAGAAGAATTTGGCTGAAAAGATGTCGAGCAAAAAGTTCAGATATCCTTCGAGCTCGTGTTGAGCTGGAGCTCCATTGGTTGCGCACGCCATGTGTCGGCGAAAGGTTTTTTTACTCACAATGTTATTATTAATTTCCATCGATTGAGCCCAGCATCTGTTCGGGATATTGGGTGACCCGTGTTTTAAGGTGGTCCTTTAGAGAGCGTCGGTTCGATTTTGAGAGTTGTTGGTCACTTACGCCCAAAATTAATCTATATCTATATTATTTTTTGAGAGCCAAAGAGTATTTGTTTGAACGCCATAGTCTCACTAGCTGTACAATATTTATTTAGTTTTATAGTTCGCTTATCGAGAAAGGCTATATAACAACACGACACGACGAAGAGCAGCTAAGAATCAATGAAAAATGTTCCAAAAATGGGAAAATGATTCCTTTGAGAGCTTCTGTGGCGAGCGTCGCCAGACGGTTAAAGTAATGCTAATATTATGTATATAAATACTTATTAGCTAATACCAGAGATAATAAGTGCCACATTGTATGTAACTCATGACTTTAGACTCTTTCTGAATTACGTTATATATCCTGATGAGGTTCGTAAAACACAATTATATCTAAAACTCACGAAATGGTGTCATTGGCCTATGCATTCCTCTTAAAAGCTGCTGACGCTTACCTGAAAAAAATAAAATATTTACGTTAACATAATTTTTTTAAAACCTACATTTTTGGCTATCTTAAAGTAAATATTAAAAACTTGGTAAGATTTTTAAAAATATATTATTAAATGCATAAGCGCAAATCCATACACTTTACAAATGAAGGCCTAATATAAGCACTTTTGTAGCGTTAAGTTTGTATGATCGTAGTGAATAACACCGGCCTGTTTGGAAGGAAGTTTTCCTACATCAAAGTCGTATAATTTTGCATTCATTATTCTAGTCTTGCTAGAAGATGAAAGCGTCAATAATTTACTTTTATGAAATAAATGAATGTTTATTCCATGAAAATTTAGTCTAATTTTGTATACTCCACGAAAAAAAATGGTGTTTGGTAGGTCTAAAATTACCTGAGGAATCATGTTATAAGAACGCGTAAATTACCTTAGAAACAAAAATCAATAAACAAGGTAAACTTTACAGCATTATCTTTGAACTCATGATAAATTAATTAAAATCATCAAATATCTAGATTGCACGGTTGTGATAGCTTTCTTGAGCCTCAAATTCGCACATCCCTAGTACAGTTGCTATCAACAGGTTGCTGTCGTAACTCGTAAGTGTGTGTCAGACTCATGCATGTGTTAGTATGGGTGCTTTCAATGAATATCGCGTTTAAAAAGGAGTCTCTCGTTAAGAGAACAACATTGTAACTAGGTAAAACTCTTTCTTCCACCCCCACTTTCCCTCACCCAACGAGCAAATCGAAGTTTCATTATATAAACATACCTATTACAGCCTCTATAAAAGCAATCATATGAGTCCTTTTTTGAAAATGACGTCTAAACTTTTTTTATTCAAATAAAAGCCTAGCTAGTTAGCGTGGAGTTCATTGCCTGCACCGGATATACTTTTATCTAAGTTATTTTAACACTATTTATTTGCCTGCGGTGTCTACGTATAAGTAGCTGAACATTTTGTCTTTTTACTGTATATAAGCTAATTTAATTTGTTTTTTTCTTATGTAAAGCTGCCGGTGAACCATATATTAACTCATTTAAAGTTTTTTTTTTAAATAATCGTGTTAACTAGAATTAATCGGTATTCAATTTATGTCAAGTTATATAAAGTGTTTTACCATAACTTTAAGCAAATAACAGTATTGTGTAGATTTCATTTCATTCCAAAATTTTTAATACAAAGTTACGAGAAACGTACTTTATATAGAAGAAAACGTAATTTTGTTAGAGAAAACGTAATTTTTTGTTGTATCAAGGAAATTACACTAAAGCCTAATTAACAACGATTTAGTCAGAAACATGGTAAAAAAAAAAAACTATATTTATTTCTCTATAAAGAACTAAACAGACTATTCATTGTTTAAATATTATAAACCTCATTTAGTATTTATTTTATGTATTTTATTTTTTTAATAAGTACCTTGAGACTCATTGATAAAATACTATCGCAGCGTAGTAAGTTGGTAAGTGGTATGCAAATGTGGGATTCACCATGCCATATAGGGAGTGCACCTTACGTTTTACTACTCGCCCACGCGTCGTGGGCGATGTTCGACGCCCGCGTGGGCAGCCATTTTCACACGCGCAACATTATGGGCGTTTCACTTTCCCCGACCTTGAACTTCAGTTGCAAGCTCATCCCGACCACTTGTAGCTTAAGAACGCGAGATTTTATATTTCTAATTTTAACATTACTCAGCTAACGTCTGGTGGACTTTTTATTCATTTTATTGTACTTAATCTTAAAGCGGTGATAGCGCATTGTGTAGGAGCTCGACTTCACTTTCGGGGGGCCGAGTTCGAATCCCAGCACGCACCTCTAACTTTTCTAAGTTATGTGCGTTTTAAGTAATTAAAATATAACTTGCTTCAACGCTGAAGGTAAACTTCCCGGTACTATCTTGGACTGCATCATCACTTACTACCAGGTGAGATTGCAGTCAAGGGCTAACTTGTAGCTGGAGCTTTGAGACCGAAACACAAAACATGGAGGCAGTACTTCCCCAATGAGCTCTGTCTCCAAAAGCTTCTAACTACTGAAAGTTTAACTCAATGCATCGTTTTTTTGAGTTCGTGGTTTAAAGGAAAAAGAACCATAATTTTTTGCGTATAGAGTACTAATTCTGGGCACTAAATAGAGAAGTATATAATAGGAGGCCTGCCCTAATATAACATTCTTGTCTATCCTGGCCGCTTAGCCCCTGCATGCCTCTGCATACAGGATGTGACTGAAAATAAACGAAAGTTACAGGTTTCGGGATAAAGTATTTAGTTGGACTTTGTAATATTATGGTAGTTTTAAAACCAGCGTTTGGATAGAAGCAGGCGTTACTTTGCAGAAATCCATGATTTAAAAATTAAGCTTAATTTGCTATACTCCGCGAAAAGCAGGAGAATCTGTATGGTGTAATTAAAAGTAGTAAAAAAAAAATTAAAAGTGTAGTGTATACTCCACACCAAACAGATTTTCGGCAATGTATCCTCTACGCACGTTTCGCTCCGAAACCGGAGCATCCTCAGAAGATGTTGATTTTACAATGAATACTTATTGTTTTAATGAATAAGAGTTTACTTAACAATTATTCATATATTTATATGTCATGGATTTCTGCAAAGTAAGCCTACTTCTATCCAACATTCGGGATCAGAGTTCAAATCCCAGCAAATCCCTCTAATCTTTCTAAGTTATGTGTGTTTTAAGTAATTAAAATATCATTTGCTCAACGGTACTAATACGGAATGTTGCTAAACGCTGGTTTTAAAACTACCATAACATTACAAAGTCCAGCTCAAAACTTTATCCCGAAACCTGTAACTTTCGTTTATTTTCAGTAAATACTTCCGGTTCGTACGAATATTTAAATGGGTATACCCATTTTAGCTTAGCTTTAGCTTCACCTGTATGTTTGTTTGCCTTGACCCTCTTCAAACGGTCTGATTTCGTTCAAACTTTGTAGATATATAGAGGATGATTCACTCATTTTATGAGATTATTCCATTTTTAACTTTGCAAAATAAGATCTTTGTTAATTTTTATAATTTTCATCAAAAGTCGATAAGACAGGAATGATGTTAATATTAATTTTCTACCGATTATCTCCGATATTAACAAATATGATGGTGAATGGGTTACCGATTAATTTTGCTCTATCAAAAATAATAGTTTATGAAAAACGTATTAGCTTTTTTTAAACTTTATTGAAAGATCTAAAAATCACGCTTTTATAAATTAACTACACTAAACGGTAGAAATAAGTTTGGTTTTTAATACCGAGCGTCTTAGCTTTTTGAACTATGAACTTATTTATAACAAGATAAGCCATGACTGTAATCCAAAGTGGTGGTATTTTATGTCTAGCAACACCACTTGGGGGCACGTCATTCTGGTAGGGTG
This sequence comes from Pararge aegeria, assembly GCF_905163445.1. Classification (NCBI taxonomy): domain Eukaryota; kingdom Metazoa; phylum Arthropoda; class Insecta; order Lepidoptera; family Nymphalidae; genus Pararge; species Pararge aegeria. The sequence continues at coordinate 1,425,306 of NC_053208.1, forward strand.
GAAGCTAGCAGAAGCCTCCGAGGAATAAGAAGTTATAATTCCCAATTGCATTTGCCGGCACTTCGTCACAAAGGTCGACAAAACCTCTATTACTAACTTAACGTCAGATAAGAAAGTAAAAATTCAAGAAGCCCGATCACTCTTGGCAGTTTTTCAATCAGGCATGGAATCTATATGGATGTTGACAGTTTAGTCTGTATGTAACACGCAACAAAGACCGATGTTTTGTAAATCGCTCCGTGTTCAAGCCCCGAGGTGCTATTCTATAACGATGTTTACTTCGCCTTATTAACACAGTAGCGTCCACATCGACCAATTTTAATAGTCACTACGTACGACAATATATGTTTAATTCTTTTTTTTTTTTTTTTTGAGAGCTTAAATAGATGTAGACAGTGGGAGTAATTAGTTTGTTTTAATTTAAAACCGTATCGGTAGTACACCATTGGATTTCTTATGGAATGAAAAGAAATAGTTTGGTGTGCAAATAAACGAATGGGTATATGCTTTTATAACATGATACGGAAGGAAACATTAGATATTTGCCTAAGTTAAATCAATATATTGGAACGCATTTACTAAATCGTTATTACGCATACATGTTGTATAATAATAAACTATAGAATGATTTCCAGTGAGGACCGTTTTGCTGTGTTTCTTGCAAGCTTCCTCTCGGAATAATCTGCCTTCCGAACCGGTGGTATTTATTTCAAATAGGCCTAATATAAACCTTTGAAACAATCCTGAGTATGTCTTTTTGTAGTGACTATAACATCGGTTTGGAAGGCAGATTAAACCAAGAATAAGTCGGTAAGAAACTCAGCAGTTACTCTTTTTCAAAAGCATGTTACAATTGAACAATTTGTTAACAGTTCTGTCTTGTGTGAGATGTAATATTTAAATAAGGCTAGAGCTTTAAAAATAATTAAATTGAATAATTGTTAAATTGTAAAATGATCTTGAAAAGAGTAATTGCTGAGTTAGGCTAGAACCTTTCAAAATGTTTAAGTTCAACGCTGCGCCAGCGTTGCTAGCGTTGAAAATAGCAATTGGCCTGTTAGGCGACGCATTTGGCATTTGAATGGTATTATGAAATCCACTTTGTAGTTTAGACAAGTTTGTATCGTCCGCGGATTAAATTGATACTCGTTATACGTGGACTGCTATACGACCTACTTAATGCCCAAAATATTCAATTTACAGTTATACTCGTAGGTAAAGGAAGCATTTATATTATTAGGAAAGTTTCTTGTAGACATGCCGTGTGGGGACGACAGATCAGATCAAGTAATACGTCCTCTTCTCGCGGTTGTACGAGGCGACTAATGGAATATGACAAAGTACGAAGAAGTACGGAGCGTCCTCCGTCCTACTACCGTTGAAACCGTACCGACCGTTGAAGGTTATTGCTAAAGATGTAAGGGAGAACGGGGAATTGACAGCAGCGTCCTCTGCTGCTACAGTTATCTGCTGCGTTCACCGAACCGAATGCCCAGCGTGATGAATAAGGGCAAACTCTTCCGTTGGGAGAGGCCTTTAGTCCAGCGGTGGCCGTAGATGATGATGAAATTCTATAATAAGTACCTAGAGTACGGAATGTACAGTAAGATTACAAGGTCCAGGTCAAGGTCAAGTATCAAAGGGGACTTCACGTGTCAATGTCTAAACATTGATGATTTTTAAACAATTATCAAATTTCATTATATTCGACATAAACAAATATGTAGATTAAAAATTGAAAAACCGCCAGACTTCCTAGGGTACGTTATTCTACTAGTCAAACCCTGTCCCCCTATTGTATTGAGGGAGTTGGGGAAAATTAATTAGCATTGCTTTGATCCATGAACGGCGTGGTTGTCGGTGTAATTATAGGAGCATGAGGTTTAACACCTACGCCTCAGGTTTTTCGGCATAGGGTCGGAATATTTCATCATCATCGAACTAAAGGCCCCTCTCAACTGGAGGGTCTGTCCATAAACACCATGCTGGTGGTGATAACTGAATTCTGATCTACCATCACCACACGGTGTCTCATAGGAACGATAGAACTAAACACTAAATAGGTATCTCAAGAAACCCGATCCCAAATTAATAAACATTTGCGTGAAGCAAACAATGGGCTGTTAGTAAAACGAGTGTCACTCGATCAGAATGCTACTCTTTATCGATTATTGGATTTATATGTTCTAAGAAGGTAGGTAAGGTTAGCGTCATAGTATCTTACGAACTTAATGCATAAGCGCATAAACAAGTAGGTATGGGAAAAAACAGAGGCCAAACATAACATACACAAAAGTGAAACAGAAGTAGCTGTGTTTCAAACGGTTAATACTTTGTCATTTATTTTTCTAAATAAACATACGTTATATAAAACTTTTGGACACGCCTCTAAAAAATTATTTCCCGGAAGAAAACCGGGGAGGTTTTTGCCCGCATCTGGGATAACCTCTAAATATTATAAGTAAGAAATACATAATAATCAAAACATAAATAAATTTACTACGAGAATACATACATCGCCATCTAGCCCCATAGTAAGCGTAGCTTGTGTTATGGGTACTAAGATGACTGATTTTAATGCATTAATACAGAATATACATATAAACACCCAGACACTGAAAAACTTTCATGTTTGTCACACAAAAATTTTCCAGTGTTGGGAATCGAACCCACGGCCTTGGACTCAGATATGATGAGTACAAGAATTATTAACTTAAAAAAAAAAAATAACAATACAGAAATCATATTTATCGCACGCAGGTGAGCGAACCTTATACCCCCCACTTATAAACCGCAGCATTGCAGCAGGGAGGTCTGCGAACCCATTCGATCACCAAGAATTCCAATCAATTAAACAAATTTATTGAACTCAATAATTAAACACCTTGAGATACCTTAAGCTTTAAGCTAGGTCCAATCGATGTGATAATATTACGCGCTTCAAAGGCGTCAGTTACTAAACCTCTCAGACTTCCAGCACGAAGTAGGGTATTTCGTAATACAATTTTACCGGTATTTGCAAATAGCTGAAGTTCACGATACCTTTCCAATACTGTTTAAATGTAGATATTAAATCTCTCCATATGTCGTACCTACATCTTAGAATCGATCACTTATTGTGACCATGAAATCTATACTTTTGGAATAGTTACAATGCCACTTAAAACATGAGCAACGGCACTGCAATAGTAAAAACTGTGCTGCTTGTACCACCGCCCACCTCCGAGTAATAGTACAGTAATTAAACAAATGGTCCATTAGATTTATTGTATTTTAGATGTGTGAGTTGTTTTGTGTATGTGTGTGTGTGTGTGTGTGCGTGTGTGCGAGTGTTTATATTAATTATTTTAAAGTTATATTAATTAAATTAAAGTTTGTATTAAACGTAAGCTTATAGAAAAGTCTTATTATAGTATAAAGGACTACGTAAACGATAAAAAAGCTTGGGTGTAAATTATTGCTCTAACCAGGTTGCTCTTCTAATAATTTAAAATGACATTGTGAGATGGCGATAACAAAAAAAAAAAAAAAAACAACCGGCTAAGTTTGTTGCGGGCTTCTTCTTAGACCGGGACGCGTTTGGAACCCTCGTAGCTTTAGTTTTAAGTTTACGAATGTGGTTATCGCCATCATCTCACTACCGTGTAATTCTTGTGTAGTGCCACCTGTGGGCCTACTTGAATAAAGATATTTTTGACTTTGACTTTGACTTTATTATAGATAGATATTTAATTTTTCATTGATCTTGTTATATATATAGGGAGCTAAGAATTAATGTTTGAATGGATGAAGTTTGGATGGATGTATGTTGCTCTACAGAACCGCTGAACGCTTCTGGATGGATTTAAGCACAGAGATAGATTCTAGTCGGGAATAGCGCATAACTTGTATTATTTAAGCTACTGCATTTCATTACAATATTTTCAACTTGTTGTGATTTGCAAAAAAACAAAGTTTTATTTTCAGTTTACGCACTCTGCTCACCTCTGCAAATCTCACGGGCTAACCTGTTAGGGAGTATGGTAGTCATACTCCTAATCGGTTTGTACGCGACATCGCACCGGAACACTAAATCGCTTATCGGCAGGTATTTGACGTCGGCACCGGACCGGACTAGAGAAAATTCAAAAATTATAAATACCCAAATTGCCCCTAAAGCGAATCGAACCCGGACCTCCTACTTAAATTCAAAGCGCTCACCGTTGCGCCAGGGAAGTTGCACCCAAATAAAGGCTGAAGTCGCAGGCAGCAGCTAGTCCTTCATCATTACAGCCTATTACAAGCCAAGGTTGGACTCGGTGGAATCTGCCTTCCGAACCGATCGTACAGTCACTACAAACATACTGACTTTTCAAAAGTGCTTAGAAACTGGGCTTACTCGAAATAAATGAATTTCGATTTAGATTTTTTGACTTTTCTGAATCCCGGGAAAACAAACGCGTTCAACGCTTGTAACAGCTACAAGAAATACGAACCGCGAGCAAATTGTAATTAATGTCTTGTAGTAGGTGTTTTGTTCAGCTGACTCAATGGTCTAGGGCAGGGCTCTCAACCGTATTAGGCTAGCGGCACACTTACAAGTATTCAAAAAACTGGTCTGGCTTCTGTGAGAACCCATCATGCTTCTATAATGCGGTATGGCGGGCGATGATAATAATACTGATTCCCTGTAATTTTCGACCAGCTATAAAATTGGTTCTATGAAATAAACAAAATAAATAAATCGTTGAAGTGGTTTTATACCTGTATTTTTTTAACCGCGAGCAATCCGCGTTAAATAACTGAAAAAATATATTTACATTCATTCATACTGCGTCTACCAAAGGGAGGTGCTATGGTAGTAAATTCAAAAAAATTCAAAATTCATTTATTTCAAGTAGGCCTAATACAAGCACTTTTGAAACGTCAAGTCTGTCCGTGTGTAGTGACTCTACCACCGGTTCGGAAGGCAGATTCTACCGAGAAGAAGCCGGCAAGAAACTCAGCAGTTGCTCTTTTCCAACATCAAAAATTTACATTTTATATTTTAACATTCATTTTTCTATCTTGTGAGAGATGAAAGCGGAGCCGGATGCTTCCAAGCAACCTTGTCATTAAGAAACTCATCAATTGTATAATAACCTCGCTGTAATAAATGTGTTTTAACACATTCTTTAAACTTATGGATTGGTAGGTCCAAAATTACCTTAGGAATCATATTATAAAAGCGTATACTCAATCCCACAAATGACTTCTGCACCTTTCGCAGACGATATGCAGATGTCACTAATTTATGACCATTTCTTGTAAGTCGACTGTTTATATCCACTTTTTGTATATAAAGACTAATATGTTGTCTTACAAATACTATAGTAGTAGCACAAAGGACGCTGCTGCTCGCTATCCGTTATAATATTCTCTAAGTCGCCTCGTACCACACACTGCACGTTTTCACCACAAAGCGTTCGTTACTAATATTATAAATGGCAAAGTGTGTTTATTTGTTTGTATATTTGTACTTCCCTTAAATTAATATTAAGCTATGAAGTTAGAGCAATTCGTACCCAAGCTTTTTATCGTTTAAGTAATCCTTAACATTATAAAAGGATTTTTGTAAGCTTAAGTTTTATATAAACTTTTACTTATCGCTGAAAGACGGCTGTTCTTTTCCAAAAAAATTATGTTACGAAATGAATTATTATAAGCATATAAAATATCATAATGCAAGAAAACTAAATTTAAAACAAAATAAAAATATTGAGCGATATCTCAAAGATTTCATTTGGTAATTTGTTATTTTAATTATGGAATATAGAATTAATTGCCCTTATATGAATAAGCAATTTTATGTAGCCCAGTAAACTGCACAACGATTTTTTTTGCTTCTTATATTCGCAATGTAACCATTTTCATGACATAAATTAAATTTTCAAATGTGTACCGACTATGCACCGTCATTAATTTAAATACTTGAAATTTATCCATTAATGACGTACTCGGGCCCATTTTATATACTGCACGAATATGATACTTCTTCCTTTTACAAGTGGATTGAATGTTATAGGCTAGTACTTCGTGTGAACATTGGAAGCACAGTTACGTCCGTTAGCAGCCGGTAGATCGGCGTTAAATATAAATAAACCGCTTTTTATCGATGCCGCCTGAACATATTGCAATTACAAAAGTCGGGGACGCGTGTTCCGTTACAGCGAACCCGCTAGCGTGGCGGTCGACAAATATACAGTGCATTAAATAATGTCTGCGGAGGTTCAGATCATCCATACTTCATCATCATCTCATTACCGTTCCATCCCCACTATAGGGCACGGGTCTCCTCTGAGAATAGGAAGGGTTTAAGCCATAGCACCACGCTGGCCAATTGCGGATTGGTAGACTTCAAACGCCGTTGAGAACATTACCGCGAACTCTTATGCAGGTTTCCTCACCGTTTAAGCAAGTGATGTTTAAATAGCTTAAATTAAAACGCACGCAACCGAAAAGTCAGTGTTGTTGGCGGGGCTCGAACTCGGTCTCCACGAGAGGAAAGCCGAAGCCTTACCCACTAGGCTATCACCGCATACTTTCACAGTAATGTAATATTAACTAGGTGTCACTGCGGCTGCGCCCCGTTTATCGTAGTATGCCGCTATAAATCATCAAAAGCCTAACACTCCAGTGCGAAATAATTGATGGGTTAAGCCGATATGGGTTAGAAGCAGGCGTTACTATGTGGAATTCCGTGATATACTATGAAAATTAACCTCTTAATTATACATTATTTTCCTTTATTACATTTTTTTTCTAAAATATATGCTAAAAGTCCTATTAGTATAAAGGATAATAAGGTGTGAACAATTGCTCTAACCAGGTTCTTCTAAATTTTTTTCAAAATATGACAATGTGAGATGGTGATAACAAAAAGAACACCCGGCTAAGTTGGTTGTGGGCTTCTACTTAGACCAGGGCGCGTTTGGAACCCTCGTAGCTTTAGTTTTAAGTTTACGAATGTAGTTATCGCCATCACTGCTTATGTACACATTGTGTATGTAATCAGCGCACCTAAAGTGCAATCTATGTGCCTATTTCAATAAAGAAATATTTGACTTTGAAGAAATTATGAATAACACTATACAGGTTCTCCTGCTTTTCGCGGAGCATAGCGTGTTAACTTTAATTTTCGTTGGATGAATTTTCAGATGATAAATGAAAACAGTTGCCTGTAACTGAGCAATACTTTGCAAGGCATGCAGAAACGAGTTCTATAAAGTACCCCCCTGTTTCCATCATCCGTAGGAGTTGGTGTTAAACCTAAAGTGTCTCCTGCAACCACTCCTTTCTGACTGAAACACAGAAATGCCGCAGTAAGCTTGTTGTAGTACTTCCCGGACAGACTCTGTCATAAAAAGCTCTACGACCTATAAGCTCTTATACTATTACTATTCTGGGATGGCGAGCTGAACCCGCGAGTTTAAAAAAAAAGAAAAATGAGCGATTCTGCTAGTTTGCAATATGATCTCTCAATTCGGAGCTAGACTTTGACGGTACACTGATGGCGTAATGAATGATACTAGGTTGTAGTTACAACAAACAGAGAAATACTCTATTCCAATTTTTCAAACGCCTGAACGTTTGAAATATTCGAATACAGTAGGTAAATATAAAAACAAAATTCACGGCTGATTGGCGCAGTGGACAGCGACTCTGCTTTCCGAGTCAAGGCTGTGGGTCCGATTCCCACAGCTGGAAAATGTTTGTGTGATGAACATGAATATTTTTCAGTGCATGGTTGTTTATTTGTATATTATTATTCATAAAAATATTCATCAGTCATCTTATATACACAAGCTGCGCATACTTTGGGGCTAGATGGCGATGTGTGTATTGTCGAAATATATTTAAAAATATGAATGAATACACTTTTATTCTATAGTTATGTACTCGTAAGTATATTTGTGCGAAGTTGAAGAGGTGATAGCGCATTGGGTAGAACTTCGAATTCACTTTCGGGAGGGCCCAGTTCGAATCCCAGCACGCACCTCTAACTTTTCTTAGTTAATTATGGCTAAACCTCTCTGTTAGGAGAAGCCGTAAGTCCATCAGTGGACTGCTACAGTCTATGGACCTGCAAATTCTGTGTTATTTAATTTTTGTAACTTTACTAATGTTTAAAAAAAAAATTACGAGTGTTCAGTGTGATCGCGACTTTAGTATGAATATATCGCAATTACAAGACGCCAGGCTTGTCCCGTTAACCGGATAAAATCTAGATGCAGTCTTACGGGACTCGGACCTTTGCCGAAGATGCTGTGATAATGCGGATTAAGGATCTGCTTCTCTATGGTACAGGAGATATTACAGATACGAGTTTATTGATTTGAGACACTTTTGTTGCGTAAAATAGAGAAATGTGTACACGGTAGTGAGATGATGGCTTTAAACATATTCGTAAACTTAAAACTAAAGCTACGAGGGCTCTTTTCTGAGAAGAAGCCCACGACAAACAAAGCCAGGTGTTTTTTTTGTTAGCAACATCTCACATTGTCATTCAAAATTGTTAGAAGAGCAGCCTAGTTAGAGCAATAATTCGCACCCAATTTTTTTATCGATTACGTAGCCCTTTAAACTATAATAGAACTTTTCTATAATCTTACGTTTAACACAAACTTTGAACTTTCTAAGAGTCATCTCCAAGATGTCAATGGGTAGTTTATTGTAACACTGATAGATTTGATGTTTTCCTTCACCGTTAAAATAAAAACGAACTTGTCCAGCGTGGTGGACTACGGCCTTAACTGTCCGTTCCAACTCCAACCAGTAGATCTTAAGATAGCGTTTTCAACCAAACAAAATCTTTAGCTTTACAATATTAGTAGTTTAATCTAGAAGCATAAATAAAAGTTTGTTTCATTTTATTCTGTACTAGCTTCTGCCCGCGACTTGGTCTGCTTGGAGTTTAGAATTAGGTCTAAAGCTTCACTCTTTTAAAATTTTAAATCTTACCACGGGAACTTTTTGAGAGATCGGTATAGAAAGTACATGTTCTTTTCTATAGGTGACACAAAATTTGAAAGCTGTCTGCCCGCGGCTAAGCTCGTTATCTCTCCGGTAATTTTCCCTCGGGAACTACTTCAGGGATTGAGATAAAAGGTAGCCTTTTTTCTTTTCCATTTCAATGGTTACATGCATGCCAAATTTGATCCCAATCCGTTCAGCCGTTTTTGCGTGATTGAGTAACAAACACCCACACTCACATTTATAATAGTAGTAGGATAATTGACAGAGTAGAATCAAGGGTGAATAGATATCTTATAAGTTAAAAGGGAACTTAACCTGATGCTATAAGTGATAAGAGTTAGTTCTATGTTTAGATGCTCGGAAACGGCTACAATTGCGAATGTACTGAGGGTACAAAGCCCGGCTGTCGGAGTCGGAGAAGTGAAAGTGATTGTTTCGTTCACTTTGACCTCAGCGAGGCATGCGACAGGCAAGCACTTTGTCAACAATGCCAGTACATTATAAACAATGTAATTACCTACTTACTTTCAATTTGCGGTCGCATTTTCTAAGTGAATCCAGATTTAATAATAAAAATATTGAGCTGCGTATATTCCTACCATGACTTCGTACTGTAACATGACTCGAATATGGCCATAAATATGACAAGAACTGGGTGCTATGGTCTACAATTCTTTTCTTGTTTGACAGCTGATTGGCGCAGTGGGCAGTGACCCTGCTCTCGGAGTCCAAGCCGTGGGTTCGATTCCGACAGCTGGAAAATGCTTGTGTGATGAACATGAAAGGTTTCCAGTGTCTGTATGTTTAGCTGTGGGGCTAGATTGGCGCGACGTGTGTATTGTGGTAATATATTTATTTATTTATTTAGTTTCTAAACTTTCTGTGGTCTATTCCTAACCTAACCTACCACTGAGGTTTTGGACGTGGCTGGCTACCCTATCGACAAAGATGTACCGTAAAGCGACTCCGTGTGGAAACTGTTTGGGTGTAATAGCCCAAACTGGTTAGTCCGGAACCATCTCTTAACACCAGCAAGTCAGCACAGGCAGGGATGGATATTATATCGATTAAATTGGAAGTCCCCAGAAAAGGGATAAAATAAACGTGTCCACCTGCCAAAGCACGGCAACAGGGAATAGGAAACGTTTAACCCCATTTATAATTACACGTCGTCATTACACATATATAATTTGTATATTATTTCTCCCAGGCGCCAATGATCGGAGAGTTGATAAAACTGTGGAAGAAGATAAAATTTTGTCCTTTCCCCTGGTAGAAAAATGCTTCCTGCCCTGTGAAACCTCCTTTTACACCTAAAATACCCTTCATAGAAATTCAGTTGCTGATGGGGGCAAAAACATTGCGGTCGCCCTGTGCCTGTCTTCTCCCTGTATAGTGCGATAGGGACAGATGTAGCTCGGACCGATAATACCTATACAAAATTGGACGAAATCGTCGTTTCGTTTCCCCCTTTTTTTTTGTCCAAAACGGAACCGTTTCTATTTTTTTGTAAGAACATTTTGAGAAAGACTACTTTCTCTTTTTTTCATATTTATTTTTTCAATTTGTCTTCGTGTCGTCATTAATTAATCATTTTGAAGCGTCAGATTTTTTAAAGTATATAGCTTTTCAAGAAAAAAAAATCATAGCAACATGTCTACACTAAGATATTTCGAAAAAAAAAATTGCTCTGGAGGCATTATCCAAGTAGTCATCATTTTAAAGCGTCAGATTTTTTAAAGTATATATAGCTTTTCAAGAAAAAAAAAAATCATAGCAACATGTCTACACTAAGATATTTCGAAAAAAAAAATTGCCCTGGAGGCATTATCCAAGTAGTAAATAGGGCAATACACTTGTATGGAGAATCCCGCATATACTTTCGTCTTAATGAATAGGAAAAACGGTATATTACAGTATAACCTATATTCGTGTAAACTACAATCGCAATTATTGTCATTCAATTAATCGACGTGTAATCATGTGACGCGTCAATGCTCCGCCAGATACGACCCGTTATAATGTCAGTTCCCAAGCTCTCTCTATGTTTTTGTCCCTTATAAGTTACAAGATATATTACGGTACTCTGTAGTATCTCGTATTCTTCCAGAACTTTTTTTTTGAACTGAGCTTAATTTCGGGATCGGCATCCTATATTAATTCTAATACCTTCAGATATATGTGTACAAAGTTTCATGATACGTGAAAGCGTAACAAACAAACTTACATTCACATTTATAATATTAGTAGGGATAGCGATAGGGATAGGGATTCTTAAGACACACCAGAAAATTTTATTCGTTTGAGTTAGAATCACAAACTCGGTCTAGTGCCGTTAAAATAATCAATAACTGGTGTATAAGTTTCATTTTAATAACTGGTGTATAAGTTTCATTTAGTTTCATAAGCATTATCATTATATCCTCCGGTCGAAAAGAAAACAAAAACAAGTATTAGAATAAAAACTACAGTCAATTATGATGTAAGTTCTACGTAAACTACTATGACAGAGTAATAAATAATATTAAATTAAAATTTATAGGTAATAAAGATAAGAATCTTAAAAGAACATAAATATTTCAGTCCGATACAACGTGTTTCTAGAAATCTAGAAATCTAGATTCTAGGGTATGGTAAAAGATATCAATGTCAGTGTTGGTAAGGCTGTTATAACTATTTACTAGAATAACTGGAGAAAGAGACTAAAATAGGTTAATATTAATCCCTTAAAAGCTGCTGGTATAAATTACGGGGAATTTGGGTAAAAATTTGCATATAAAAGAAAAAAAATTGCATATTTGAGTCAGCTATTGAATACAATTTATCAAAACCCTAATGAACACGGATGAAGTCGCGGGAACATATGTGCTTGATTTGATAACACATTATATTGTCCTTTATGATTTTAGTTTTGCCACGTCCTTTTTTTGAAGTCGGTTAATAACATGTTCTATCGATATCGTTAAAGTTCATTTTAAGCAATTCTTTGAACGTGTAATCCGCTAGAGTGGCAAACAAGCGAGATTGAATTCTATATTAATTGAAATAAAACCTTTTTTTGTATTAATGTATTATTTCACATAAGTATATACGGCCGTGACTCGACAACACTTATGCTAAGTGATTGTAGTCTTAGTTCAAGAGACCATCGTCAGAAAGTAATTGATTTCTCGGAATCGCTATTTGTTTTGTATCCATTTTTATCGAGATAAAATATAATAAAAATACGAACTACAAGTACTATTAAATTGTCTCTGAATTCAATCCACATATTAGATCCTCAGACTCTGTAATAAAAAACTTCATTTATTTCAAGTTTCTTTATAAACACTTGTATAATGTCAAGTCTGCCTTTTACTGGGAAGAAACTCTGCTCTTTTCCAAGACTTCAGAAATATATGAAGTAGTCTTACTCTTGCACGCGTTTATGACGTTTTTGGACAAATGCCGTAGGAACCATTCGTGTTCCTAGAATAGACAGTAGCCTATATTGCTCTTGGTTCTTTAAAACCACTTTATAGTTCAATATGATTATAAAGAATAGAAATAGAATTCCGGGGTCAAGACGTTTTTCTTGGAAATTTCCAAGTACATAGATTACCTACCTATTTAAGGAGCTTTTTTCAAAATTCCTTGAATATAAATAGTTATTGAGTTATTAACAAAAAACTGTTATTTTTCTTTCATATTAATTGGTTAATAATTTGCAATTTTGTATGTGCTACTATATACTTTCGATTAATTTTTCTAAACGGCATTTAAAATCAGGAATTAGCCGTCGATTAATAGCAAGTCGATTAGTTAGTTAGGGCGCAAGGGAGAAAAAAAACATACTTTCGCGTTAATAACATAAGTATTGACATCTTTAGAGAATAAAAAGCTTAGCAGCCGGCGACCAAGCAGTGTTGTTGAAAAGTTGTCAATCTCCGAGACTATAACAAGTACATCTTTGGTTATTTATATGATGCCTTTAACTTCCAAAGCATTGCACGGCCGCACGGGCATTTGAATAGTATGTGAGATCGCCGGTACTAACTTCATTTACATAATCATGCGCTATTTTCCGAACTCAATACAATATAAAACTTGTAAACGATTTAATAGCTAAACTGGCTTGTAACAATATCTATATGTAATAAATAAATCTGAATGTCATCATCGTAATCATCATCCAATGAACCGATTGACATCCACTGCTGGACATAGGTATTTTGTAACTCCACCATTCTGGGCCGCTTGCATCCAGCGGCTACCCGCGACTCGCTTGATGTCATCTATCTACATGGTTGGGGGTCGACCAACGCTGCGTTTACCGGTGCGGGCTGCGACTCCAACACCGTGGAATCCCAACGACCATTGGTTCTCCGAGCTATGTGCCCCGCCCATTGCCACTTCAGCTTCCCGGCTCGTAGAGCTATATCGGTCACTCTAGTTTTTCAACGGATCTCTTCATTTCTGATTGGATCTTGTAGAGATACTCCTACCTGAATGTGTTACCTAAAAATACTACTGAAAATAACGTTTCATCGATTTAACGAGCGCAGGTTTCTCCCCACTAGGGGAAGTGGTTAAGGCCGAAGTCCATAACGCTGGCCCAGTGCGGATTGGTGGACTTCACACACCTTTGAGAACATTATAGAGAACTCTCAGGTATGCAGGTTACCCCACGATGTTTTCCTTCACAGTTTAAGCAAGTGTAAATTTAATAAATAACGCACATAACTTAGAGAAAAGTTAGAGGTGATCGCCGGGATTCCGTCTCGCCCCCTCGAAAGTATAGTCAAAGTCCTACTTACTACTCACCGCTTCAATGCTCCGCTAATCCAATTGTAAGCAATTTTATTTTTTATTCTAAACGACTGTCGCATTTTTTTTTCTTTTTTTTCTAGATCTAGAAAATAAATTGTGAATTTTGTCATTACGTCATTTATCCATGACAAGTGGAACGGAATGGCAAACCCAACAACAACATTAAATATGTAAATCTAATAGGATCTCTCGGAAAATTAATTCCTTTCAATTTCCGATCATATAATACCACTCAAAGCAAAAAGTTCTATCAGTGATAATTAATTAATCAAGCTCACGTAATAAATGTTGATTAGTTGAATAAGCTTATAAAATTATTTGTAATACAAAGTAGGGTTTACATACCTAGCTTAAATCCACTATTCAAAAGGGGGACAGATCGTTATTCTTTTTCCCATACGCCCCCCTTAGCACGGGGATAGACTGGAATAATAGCCAGTAAGTGAAAATCAATTATGAGAAAGATGGAAGAGGAGTCAAGTCAAATGTTAAGTTTCAGTAAATTAGTCCCTCCCTATTACACACAGGTAAGATACACAAAGCCCGTATTCGCTGTAGCGTTTAAACCGTAACGCACTCGTAATTGTAGAGAGTGACATGAACTTGACAGGCGTTGTATGAAATGGTGTAAAATGTGACGTCACTTAATTCATTTCGCACGCAATTGCACTTTGAATGTCACAGGGCCGTCCAAACGCCACAAAAGCTTTTAACGCTATACGAGCTTCAAATTATTCGGCTAAAATCATGTTACTACCATCGCTTAAAGCAGTACATGAGGCTTAACAGCTAGGCATTAGGTTGATATGTGACAAAGTGTCACTTTGTTTATAGGCGATGGTACTTCAGTTACCATCAGGTCGGCTAGGTTGTACAGGAGATTATTTTCTTACCGGGAACTGATACCATTACATTTACTCCCGCAGCTTTATCAACTCTCCGAGCATTTAAAAATAATATTAAAAATCCTTTATTGCCATACACTATTGTTAATACAAGATTTTTATCTAAATGTTTATCAATTAATATTGACAATATGGCAAATGGTCGCAAACTCAGCTTTATGCTGTGTATTAGCAACAATGCTCAGCGCTGAAGTTCAATCTGCTCCAGTATCAAACTGAGCAAACAACCGCGCCGCCCGTTCCGTTATTACTATAACAAGAGTTAATTTTAAATAAAAAAAATGAAATTAAATAAATTGGTTAAAAGAACAAATAAAACTAAAACTAACACAAACAGTACATATTAAACAGTTTAAAGTAAACAAGTAAAATTGTAGAAAAAAATAAATAAACAAAACAACAAATATATATAACTGATTAGATGACTTCCTGTTTATTTGCGCACCAGTAGATATAATATCCAAATATGTATAACGTGCAACAATAAACGGCGGTCCTGTCACAGTGCTCGGTCTAACAGTTTACATTATGAGAAGAGACTCGTGCCCTTTAGTTGGCTGGTAATGAGAAGATAATGATGATCATAATGACGGTGAAGCTACTGTAGTGGGTCTATGTGTCTGTTTACCCCCTTTGGGGTTAGTTTTTACGTTGACGAATTACAATTCTCTCTTATTAGAAATATGATTGTCGACGTTGATTTGGAATTGTCTGCATGCCCCTCATAGATACAAAGACGAATTTCAGTACGAAATGTTTGGTTGTACTGCAGATGTACCAGGGCACAATAGAGCTGAGAAATCCAGGCCAGGGGAGGTCGCCTGAAGTCAGCTCTGTTGCAGTAAACAATGCTTAGGCGATATTCTGTTTGGGATTGAATAACACATTGATGTAATATGTTGCTATCTGGAATTACACTTGAGATACGTCTACATAGCTTGTTTATCCCTACAAATATTATAAATGTTAATGTAAGTTTGTTTGTTACGCTTTCACACAAAAACTACTTAACTGATCCTCATCAAACTTTGTACACATATTATTGTAAGTATTAGAAGTAATATAGGATACTTTTTATCACGACATTAAGCTCGGTTCCTTTGGGAGAGGCGATGAGTGTTTGACGATTTTACACCATAACTTCGACAAGTTATAACCGATTTAAATAATTATTTTTGTAAACCCCTCATTTGAGGCTTAGCGATACTGAATACTTAATTTTTTTTTAGATCTACAACTAAATTTAATGCCACATAAAAAAACAAAATCAATCGCAGACGAAGTCGCGGGTAACAGCTAGTTTTTTATATTAAGAATTGACTTTTCTTAACCTCATCATCCGCAGCCTATTAGCATCCCACTTTCAGGCATGGAAGTCCTCTCTCGCGGAGACGGTATTAGAGCATAGATGCACCACGCAGCTTTAATGAGGGTTGGCGGGCTTTAAAAACTATTGTCACAAGTCAGTTTTAATGTCCGGGATCGACGTTTACCGGGCTTATCGTGGTCTCCGAGGCACGGGGGTTGACACCGCAAATTTTCCAACTCCGGAATGGTAATGATAGATAGGTATAAAGATTAAAGTAGGTATATAGATAGGTATAAAGTTTTGTAAAATAATAAAATTTTAATATAATATATAAAATTTTATTATGTTACAAAATCCCGACGCGGGATTCAAAGCCAAGACCTCGTGATCCGTCCTAACTAAGCAACCAATTGACATAATTTTTGGCGTGGAGTAAGTTGAAGGAAGGGTGTTGAACATATGGTACTTTTTATCCCGGCAAAACGAACGGTTCCTACGGAATTTGTTAGTATTTATTCATTTTATTATTTGCTCGTAAAGTTTGTTACTAATAATGTCACCAATTCAATTTTCCTTCAAGGGTGTAGGAAAACATTGTGAGGAAACCTGCATGCCTGAGAGTTCTACATAATGTTCTCAAAGTTGTGTGGAGTCCACCAATCCGCACTGGACCAGCGTGGTGGACTATGGTCTGGGAGTATGTGATTATAAGGTATAATTTAATAGTACATTGATGACTTACAGATCTGAAACGTGGTCGCTTACTATAGGCCTCGTAAGAAGACTCAGAGTTTCTCAGGGTGCGATGGAGAGAGCTATGCTGGGAGTAACTCTACGTGATAATACATAGCTCAGCCAGTCGCGAAGCTGAAGTTGCGATGACTCGGTCACATAGGTTATAGAACCGAGTCCAAAAGAACGGCGACAGCGTTGATCGTTCCCCAATGAGGTGGTCATACAATATCAATTGAACAGCTCGGAGCCGCTGGAAGCAAGCGGCTAAGGACCGTAAATTTTGGGACTCCCTACAAAGTCCAGCTGCCCAGCAGTGGACGTCAATCGGTGAAGGAATGATGATGATTATTGTTTTTATTACATTTAGAATAAGAAAATCCATAGATGAATCAGTTACGATTCTATGTGATATATTGTTAACAATACGACCGATTTAGACTAAATGCAAATGCGGCATGATGCTATTCTGTGAATACGGTCTCACATTCCGATCACGCGCGGCTTTGCTTGTATCGCGCGTCCGTAGAATACCATAGTGTAGGGTTCAAGTCCCTATATGGTTTGCATTTAGATCGTTGAAAGTTGATCTGGAGATTGTTTTTTCTTTCTCATATCAAGCATTGGTTGTATGTACCGAGGGTTACATTAACTGTACAAAGAATGCTAAACTTTTTTTCAACAAGTTAGGTCTTAACTGGACACCCACTCGCACTGATAGTACAAGCTGGAGACTCAAATTATATCCCCTGTCAGAGATATAATTACCGTGTCCACCTTCTAAAGCACGGGAACATGGAGTAGGAGAAGTTTACCCCCGTTTATTATTACATTAGCTGACCCGCGCAACTTCGTCTGCAGAAAAAAACCTAGAACCTAATTGCAGTGTTACCTACCAGGTGGACCGGTTTTATTTCCAAACTATGTTGTCCCATATGCCTCGTCACTTGCTGTTATCTGTGAAGCGTTATGTCCTTTATCTCCGACAATATTTATCGGGTCTTCATTAAAATTAGACAGAACATGCTTGATTATTTGGAAGTGTTTACTACTTTCAAATAAAAAAATAATTATAAGAATTGGTCGAAATTTAACGGAGCTTTGAAGTAAAATTGATAAAAAATTTCATCCCGTTTCCCGGAGGAAACTTATTGTTTATCATTATAAAAAAGTATCCTATATGTTGACCCGGTATATCAGCTACCACTGTACCAAATTTTATTTAGTAGTTTTCACGTGATGCCCGGACAGACAGACAAAAACTAAATAAAATCTGTTTCGGACTCAGTATCAATTGTAAAGCATCTCCCGCTCAAAATTTTCTAAATATATTAAATGTTCAGAAATCTTCCAGATACAGTTTTATTATGAGTATAGATAGATATATATTATCTGGATATTATTTCCACTTGTGCGCGCGCGAGTGCTCTGAGAGTTTATAAACCTGTGGGGGAAGATAATTTTGTATCCTTTCCCCGGGAGGATAATTGTCTCCTGCCTATTCTGCCTCGTGCTGCATGAGAAACTTTTCTCCCCGGGAAAAGGATAAACTTTTGTCTTCCCGAATAGTCATATTTGACGTCCCAAACGCGCTACTATTAGGCCTACTTACTTGAAAAAGGGAAATTATGTTCAAATTTTGAATACCAGGTTAATACGGAACATATATTGGTATTTTGTGTGAGTGGAACTATTCCCATTTGGCTTAGCTATAATCCGTCTATACACTTAGAATATTCGGATTATAGTGATGGAATCTAAATGTTCAGTGTAAATCTGGGCCTTCTGTCGAGCACCGATTACTTCTCCATGCGATTTAATGCACAGCGAAAGGCCAGAAGCTTGAGGTAGGTAATTTCAATTTGGGTATAATGACATGACAAAATATAATATATGTTTAGTCGCAGTCACGACATGCAAATCTTAAAAAAAGAATCTAGGTATATTAATTTATTATAGGTACATAATCACCATTAATATGCAAATATATTCGAAGTCAAAAATATCTTTATTCAAGTAGATAAGGTTCACGGATTAGAAGTTTATCACAGATGCGTTGAACCGAGCAATTATCGGCAACACGTGTAATGGAGGAACACGTTCCTACGCTACTAACTGCGGCGACATGTTTATGTTCACTTGTTATTTCTGTGTCAATATTTATTTATCAAAGTTTTAATTGCTGTATGGTAAATGTGCTTTCCAATCGGGCCTGCCCGAAAAGTTCTATATAAACTATTTCGTTAGGCTAAGATTTACTAATATTAGTTTTTTTACTTGCCACCAAAACAAGATTAGCTCATCTGCAAACTGTTCAAAATAAAATACTAAAAATTCTTTTCCAATATCCTTTTCGAACTTCCACCAAAAAAATCTATAGTATAGACACTATAATAACGAATATTCATCAATTATATTTATAAAGCACGTTCATCTATACCACTTTTTATATCACCAAAGCAAGAAAAACGTACAACCCGATAAAATTAAGAATGCTTTATTTACATACATAAATAGCAGTAAGGCGAAAATAACAAACAAGTGCGATAATGTAAAATATAACAAGCGTGTTTAATGTGTTAGATTATGAGCGTTAAAACGGTGTAATAAGATACTTAAGTTCTAAGTATGTTTGTTGTGACCTGTGAGTAAATTTTTCTGATGAACGTCGTATCCTACGAATCTTTTGTACTACAAATGTGTGCGCTATTTTATATCCATCTGAATAGTGAAAGTCTGATTTTGACTTTTTTCGACGATATTGCATAACGAAGCGCTACGTACTTTTCCACAGAGCATTGAGTCAGATATTACGAGTTTGTCAGATAGCATCAGAGCAAAATGGACCGAAACGGATTGCGTTTTTACGAACTCTACAATAGGCTGTGACTTGCTGATAACGGATTAACTCGAGGTTTCAGCTTTCTAACGAGACACACTAGGTTTTTATTTAGTAGGGATCGCTCAACCAGATGGGTGGAGTTTCAAGATATACTTGCGCACCGTTCTGTTGAATAACCTATTTCAATGAGTTAATGTATATGTCAATTTTCATACACACTTAACAGCTTCCCTGGCGTAGCGGTGCATACTGTGGTTCTAATAGCGGTACCGGGTTCGATACTCCGGCAGGGGAAATTTGGGAATTTGTTCAAAGTCAAAGTCAGAAATATCTTTATTCCACTAGGTGGCACTTTTGATGCGCAAATTACATAAGAAGAACACAGTAGTAAGATTACGGCGATAACCATATTCGTAATATTCGTAGTTGTTAATATTCGCTGGTCTGGTCTTGTAGGAGGCTTTGTTATCAGCCAAGCGTTTTGGCGTTGTGGTACGATCCCACGTTGAAACTGATTAGGCGTATGTGTTAAATATTACTGCCATAGCTGAACCTAACAGGTTAGCCCGCTACCATCCGAAACTGCATCATCACTACCACCTAGGGAGATTGCGCTCAAAGGGCTAACTTGTAGTGGAATTGTTTCTTTCATCTCTCACAAGATAGAAATTTCAAAATGTAAATTCTTCGTGTTGGAACCACTAATTGCTGAGTTTCTCGGTAGAATCTAGCTTCCGAATTGGTGGTAGAGCCATTACAAACGGACAGACTTGACGTTTTAAAAGCGCTTATAGAGAAACCCTACTGAAATAAATGCATTTGGAAATCGAATTCTTGAATTTGAAGCTAAGGACATAGGTTGGACGCTGCTGTTGGAAGGTGCCAACCTTTTAACTCGTTTGCCACGGCAACCCTTTCAGTCGGAGAGCGCAGTAATTGAGATTCGAAATTACGCTCTGATGCCAATGATTCTGCCAATCGCTGGCGAGGCCATATTAATCAAAGTAACTTGGACTTTGTATTTTAATGTGGATGCAGTGCATCAAAATATTGTCTCATTATTATAAAATTAAATTGATCTGACGCCTCTTTTTTATTTTGCGTCGATATAATTACTCAATGTTCCGGAAGAAATGAATAAAGCGTTCTCCAAACAGAGGCGGTTTCGGTCAAGATTGTGCGCGCTGCAATGGTACTTCACACAAGCGTGACGGTACGGTCTCCTTGTTTCAATATTCGTAGAAATCTTAGTAGACACTAGAAATGTTACAACACAAGTGTTTTCTAGCTAGCTGAACTGAAAATGTTTTGTCGAAACACGAGTGCTCTGAGTCTCGTTCGCGGCTACAAGGTGGCGCGTACATAAAATTTCGAGTGTCTTGAGATTAAGATTTCTATAACCACATCAGAGGCTAATGTAGTGGGTGTTCTAGCATTTATTATGATGCGTTATATTAATAAAATAAAAAGTTTAGTCATTAATTAATTTTTTTTTTTATTTATTCTTTAAAATAATTGTTTTATAAATATAACCTAAAATAAACTATTTAAAACTAAATAAAATCTAAAACGTCCTCGAAACCACCGCAGCGAGGCACAGTTCCTAAGATGCTGGCAGCATTGCCCCTTTGAATGGCCACACTAATTCGTTTGCCTAGGTAACTGCCCGCTCTAGGATCACCGGAAGACTCGATAACCCTTTTCGATAATTCTTTCAATTTATTAATAAAATAGAAAGTTAATTTTCAAATTAATGAAAAAGTTATGCACAGAGCAATAAATTAATGAATTAGTTTCATAAAAACTATTAATATATGGTATCGGCACGCACCTCTAACTTTCCAAAGTTATGTGCGTTTTTAATTATTTAAAATATCACTTGCTTTAACGGTAAAGGAAACCTGCATGACTGAGAGTTCTACATAATGTTCTCAAAGGTGTCCACACTGGGCCAGCGTGGTGGACTACGGCCTTAACCCTTTCTTATTGTGGGAGGAGACCCGTGCCCTGTGGCGGGACGGTAATGGGTTGATATGATGATATGGTGTCGAATAGACGCAATCTAGTGACAGTAATGTTTCCCAGTATTGTAAATAGATGGCGCTCTTTCGATACCACATAAATCGTAGTAAACTTCAAGCGATCAAATGAGTAAAAAATGCCGCAGACCGCAAACGCAAACGCCGCCGCTCCGCCGAATGTTAACAACGCTTTACAATACGCAATTAGTGGGTTTATTTGTACCTTTGATGCACGATATGAAATACGAGTATTACGATTTTGTGTATCAACAGAGAGATGGATTCATCGATGCGTGAAAAGCACCGAACCGGATGTATTGCCCGTTAATTAAGTACCCTAAACTTTATATTGCAAGCTTTTATTCAGCTTCACCTGTCCCGCTGTCTGTCTTTGTAGTGTTCTGTTCTAACTCACGGGTCCATATTGCTAAAATTTGTCTGTTTTTTTTACAGTTATAATTGGTGGATTAAACGGATGGCTCAACACAAAAACCTTGCCTGTAAACAGTGGCGTGCACTTGATACATGCACAAAAGCACTGCATACCCTAAAATTTTTGTATAATTCATAAAGGGGCAGGATTTTATGCCATTTTCCTTCTTTATGCATACCCTGGTCAAAAACCCTGTGCACGCCACTGCCTGTAAACAGAGCAACACTTAGAAACGTCCTACAAATCGCAGCCCCGTTTCCGTGATCCTGAGATGTAGGTGTTAAGGCTCATGTGAAACTTAGAAATGCTTAAAAACAGCACGGCTGCGTAGCGGCAGAAATAACTCATGAAAATTAGGCCTTATTTGCTATACTCCGCGAAAAGCAGGAGAATCTGTATGGTGTTATTTATAATTTCTTCAATCCTTATACTCTACACCAAACAGAACTTCGGCAATGTACCCTCTACGCACGTTTCGCTCCGAAACCGGAGCATCCTCAGGAGATGTGGACTTTACAAAGAATAATTGATAAGTAAAAAATCTGCTAAATGTGTCGCGTTTTATACCATCCTTCATCCTTAAAGTAGGGGGAAAGAAATACAGATTATCAGATTCTCTGCATACAGATTCTTCTGTTTTTCGCGGAGTATAGCAAATTAGGCCTTATTTTCATGATATATCATGGATATCAGCAAAGTAACGCCTGCATCCATCCAATGGCAGAAATAAGAATGTGGGTAAAAGGTACTTCCCCGGACGAGCTCCGAAAGTTCTACTACTACTTAAATTACTCTAAACTTTATTTTAGAAGCTTTTTCACCCGTTACTGTCTTTCTCTATCTATAATCAAACATATGGAGTGAAATTGGACCGACGCGACTTCCCGATTTCGGATTGAGCTGAAATTTTGCATGCATATGTAAATTGGGTGGCAATGCAATATTATTATGATATTGAGCCGATCGGATAATGGAGTCGTAAGCCGGACATAGCTACTGTTTAATAAAACAACTTTTATGTATTTACAATGACTCTAAATCTTGGGTCAAATGATTGGTTCTACTTGGTTTAATCTATACTTAATATTACGAAGTAGTAATAATAATATAATCTCTGGATCTACAGAACCGATTTTGAAAATTCTTTCACCAATAGAAACAAAATTATTTGTGAGTGTCATCATATCGACCCATTACAGGGCAAGGATCTCGTCGCACAATGAGAAGGGGTTAAGACCTTAGTCCACCACGCTGGCCCAGTGCAGATTGGTGGACTCCACATACCTTTGAGAACATAATGTAGAACTCTCAGGCATGGAGGTTTCGTCACGATGTTTGCCGTTACCGTCGAAGCAAGTGTTATTTTTAATTATTTAGAATGCACATAACTTAGAAAAGTTAGAGGTGCGTGCTGGGATTATAACTCGGAACCCCGAAAGTGAAGTCCTACCCACTGCGCTATCACCGCTCCACTGCGCGTGTGAGTGCCATAAGCTAGATATTGACGCAATAAGTTAAAAGATTTTTTCGTGGTAGTAAGATTTGAGAGGACGAATGACAACCTTTCTTACCAACTCTGCCTTAGAGAGATACATGATTGAGTTTCAAAGAAAAGTTGCAGAGCTTTTTGTGCCTATAAAAATGTCTGCGTCAGCATATGCCGAACATTTCTATTTAAGACAAAAAGAGCAGTTTTATATTTAAAAAAAACGTGCGAGTACACTTGTACACGCGTTAGAAGTTATACTTATTTGGCATAACAAGATAAAAGTCTTTTAATTTTTTTTATCTTTCGCCTTATTCTACGTTTGCAGTAAAAATTACACTAACAATAGAAAAAAGGTATTGGTTGAATTATTGAAAGTCAACTGTTAAACCTTTTTTAAAAAAACTAAAGTGTTGACTATAGCTAACTACATGGTGTCTGTTTTTGAGACGGTGTGCGGACGCTTCTTAAAAAATTACTCTCACCATTTTTCCCTAACGCGCCAAAAGAAATATATATATAACTTGAAAAAAAAAAATCTCAAATTTATATCTACCCGTGCGAGTCGCATACGTACACCGATGGTTCCGGCCGACTAAGTACGGAGTGTAATACGCCCGTGAGGAAGAAGGAGAAGAACCAAATATTATGAAATAACACTGTGAAAGTAACTAAAACACAAAAGCTTTAGCGTCATATAACTGTTACGTGACGAATTAGCAGAACTGTGTCCGAGCGATGAATTATTTATATATGTGCCCCATCGAAGTTTAGCATCTAACGTTATTCCTAGAAAGATTGTCACATCCACCAGATCCAATTCCTAACTACGCTCATATCAAGTCCTACAGTGGTTTTCGCATGTTTAACATTCGGCAACGTGAATACTTAACGTGGTAACAGTAACAAGTAACAAATAATCGCTAAAATATTGTGTAAATCTAATGATAGATATATGATTCATGATAAATGTTTTTTATTTATATTCGTAATGAGATTGGTATTTATTTTCGATAGATAAACCTGCAAAATCTAGCTAACCATGACAGGTGAAACGCTGACGAAGTCACGTCTACATAAACATAATGTTGTACTTGAACTTCGAAAATGAACTTCGAAAATCCTTGCACTTATTATTATTATTATATCAAGTTTCTTTTTCTCGACCTTCCTGACACAACTGTGAGCGGTGTGAATTTAAGTAGGCGGTCTCTAGTTCGACTCGGCACGCACCTCTAACGTAGGGGACCGGTAATTGGTGGATATGATTTAAATTTAATACGAAAAAAAGGCGCGTCCTCGTTCCAGGCAGATATCAATTAAAGGAAGCGGGAAGTACTTATATTCAGGACCACCAAGATTCAGTAGCTGGTGATTGTAATAACGAAAAATCTCGTAAAAGCTTTACTTCCTCAAATTAAGTGGCCATGTTGATTACTTTAAGTTAAAACGGTACATTTTGCGTGTGGTGTATTATCATTAAATTCTTATTACAGAATGTCAATGAGTCAATATTTTTATATCGACATCCAGAATATTATGAGCGGCATTTCAAGTAAGCAAAGGTTGGTCTGTGTCAGTGTAAATCTTTATATTATAGAATGACTCGCGGATATGTGCCTGATGCAAAAAATAGATAAAAGCAATCCTTGATGCGGATTTATCATGCTAAAATTTCAGCTCGATCGGTGCAGAACTTTTTGAGTTTTTGAAGCGTACACAAACCAACATAACATTTTTATATATATAGATTAATGACATAAAAGCGTTTACGCGTGAATGTATGTGCGCATTAATGTGTTTTTGAATTATTATACAAAACATATACATAGGTATATTTCATTAAAAAAAATCACTCCGTAAAAATATTAAATCAAAAGAAGCATATTTATTTTTCCATACAAACTAATTCAAAACATTCTTAGTGTTTACTTATGACAATCCTATTGAAGATAAAAAGTACATAGTACGCACGCGACGCGTTCATAATAAAGTGACAGAAGTCACTTTATTTTAATTTTGCATGTGATTTTAGGGCTGTATCTGCTTTCTTTTAATAAAAACTATGGCAGTTTTTTAATCACAAACTATTAGGGATTACAGATAAGTCTCAGAGTCCAGAGATAGTACATAATGTACTTCTGAATCCTATGAAGTATTATTTCGGTTTTCAAAAATTACTAGAAATCTCTCGGCCTGGAGTCGTTTACATTAAAACTAACAAATTTCATTCTACGACTTTTTTTAACTCTATAGCTTGTGAAATGTTAAATATCAAACATTTAACATAGATGCTCTAATTTTTACTACTCTGTACCTAATGTAACATCAGCAATAGCGCGCGAACCACGAACCTATCGTTCTTTCACTGGCCCGACGACGCGACGTTGTCGAAATACATGTATCTGATTTCACAGTGTAATGGCACTTTACAGAGACAGCATGAATGATATTTTTTTTTACGAAATAAATTAATACTGAATTTGGAAAAGTCATAAAATAAAAGTTGAGTGCTAAACAAATACATAGATTTAGATTTATCATTTAAAAATATTAGCCTCTCTTCTGGTGTTTGTATGAGGTAAAAATACTATAAATTACTTATATATATTTAACATAATAACTACCTATTTAATTCTTATACAAACCGATAGCGAATAAATTATAGAGTTTAAATCAATGTGGCCAAGTTATAAATACTGTTTATAAGGAAAAAAGTAACCGCAATAAAGCATTCCACTGTTGATTAAACTAAGTAGTTCTTACCAGTTTCCATAGTAGGCTAAAGTATGATTGCCCGAATCTTATTTATTTATTCCCAATTTTACATTTTTGTAATTACAGGAAAATGTTATCCTAATGCGACAATGCAGCGTGTTATGTAAATTTTAATAATATATTTAACTATAATGTATATGGAACAATCTAAATCGCTGCATTTCGAGTTCATTCAGAGTGCAACAATCTTATCATATCATCTTAAAATATTATTAAGAGGTAAAAGACCTATGAGAACTCTGACACATGCAGGCTCACGATATTTTCCTTCACCTTTGAACCAAGTGATATTTTTATTTCTTAAAACTCACATAACTTAGAAAGGTTGAAGGTGCGTGCTGCGAACTCGTTCCCCCGAAAGTGAAAAAGAAGTACTACCTACTGAGCTATTACCGCTTCTTCCTCACATTATAGTTAAACAAAATCTTTTACAGATAATGTTAAAACATCGTCAGCGGTTTGTACAGCAGCTGCATAGGGTCAATTGACGCTGACCCTAAAATTAAAATCCAGCTAAAGTTAATGTACACTAATACCATTATCTAAAGTAGAAACTCTCAATAAATGCTACCTATTTAAACTGGTCACATTATACCGGTTTCGTGATGTTATTTCGCACTGGCATGTTCTAGGCGTGGTATATAGTAGTTATATATACGAACGATTTAAGAAGTCCTAGAATGCAATACGAAGTTAATACCGGATTTCACGAACGAATAACGCAATGCATAAATAAGTGACGTGAAGATTTTTACACAGGTATTCACAAACATGACATTTCTCAACGCGTACAGTGTGGTCAGCCATACATTACATTAACAATACTCAAAAGCATCTGTGGTGAGCGTACGCATAGCATTGCATGGGGCGCTGTGATTGGTTATCATTGTGAGGTGTGATTGTCAATTTTTATTATTGAAGTTATACTTCTTTTGGCGCGTAAGGGAAAAACGATTAGAGTAAATTTTTACGATGCGCGCGCACACCGACACATATAACCGACACCCTGAAGTTATATTATTTTAGTTCAAAAAGAGGTTTGACACTGCACATTTTAAATTGTTAAAGTCTGCGGGCTCATTCCGCTGATTTAATTGTACAGAATCTCAAATTTTAATGTTGAGTGATACTGGGTTATCCGATTATGAACTAATGCGTTTTAATACTAGCAGACAGATTTGACGTTTAAAAAGTGCTTTTAAACTGAGCCTACTTGAAATAAATGAATTTTGTCTTTTTTCTAATGTTAGTGTCGTTTTTTATACAAACGTAGAATTAGGCGAAAGATACAATTTTTGAAAAGATTTTTACCTTCTTACGTCAAAGAAGTATAACTTCTAACGCGTGTACATAAGTACACACACGTTTATTTTCGTCATCTTCATATTTGTTAAATTGTATTCCTTGTTTTGTTGTTTTTCATTTTATTTATGTACTTTTTGTGGTGTGCTTTAGAATTTAAATTTAAATTCATTCATTAATTAATTCATTTTTCTTACTGTTTTGTTGAATTCTCAAATACTCTTTAAAATTGTTGAAGTCACGGATAACTTTTCGTGTGATATATTATGATAATCTACGGTTTAATTTAACAAAGCTAGATTCACCCAGATGTGAGGTTGTTAGGTGAAGCAACAGATGCGGGCAACCACGTGTTGGTGGTTTTTTCCCCGTTCCCCTGAGAAAAGATTTTTTCTGAGCATTACATATCCGCTCTTGAGGATTTGATGAAGTGCAGCTACTTCAAATTCTAGTGGTTTTTAAACAATTCAATTTTATTTCCCGAGAAAGACTTCGGTTTAAGTTCGGTTTCATAATAATCTCTCTATCTACGTGTTCAACTTTACTTACGTTATAAGCAGTAAGTTACTGATAAGTAAAACATTGTGTGAAATCCTGCATGCCTGAGAGTTCTCCATAATGTTGCGAAGAGGAGTGTGAAAAACAAAATCAAACGCGGACGAAGTCGCGTAGCTAGTATTACTATAAATATCTCATATAGCTTTTATAAACATTCATAGTTGTTCAAAAGACAGCACTATTGACGCGTACAAAGTTTTCCATTGTAATAAAGTGAAGTGAGGATATTATATTCCCTCTTTTAACAATGAAGTCTCTATCTTTGAGTTAAGTCGTTGTTTTGCGTTGAGCCAAAGTAAGTTGACAATAAAGGTGAAAATAAGAATATTTTCTCGCCAGGCATCACAGTGAGTGCATTGGACGGATATTGTGATATAACGCGGCCTTTCTTCATAACAGTTGCTTCCATAAAAGAAAATCACTTAATAGAAGCAACAAGTCTTATAACATTTTCTCACTTCCTTTCAAGGAGTCTCGATACTTTATTTTGTTTCCTTTAATTTGGTATGAAATGTTGATTTGTTTGCTCGAGTACGGTTACATTTTTGGTTATAATTTATATGAATTTTGTAGGTGTACATAAACACATTCTACCTTCTCGGAGCGTAGATAAATATTGAAACAACTAAAATTTATTATTGAATTTTTTTTGAATATAAATTTAATCTGCGTCATCATCATCACATTTACATTCTAACTGGACATAGGTCTTTTATAGGGAGTTCCACAATCCACTGTCCTGGGCCGCAAATTTTCAGCAGCTCGCAACGGCCCATTTGGTCGTTAGGGGGCGACCAACCAGCGTCTACCTGTGCGGCGTTACCATTCCAGCACCTTGGGGCCCTAACAGATGTTTAGTGGTATAAGTGGCTGGTATTCAAACGTAATAAATTAAACTGCCATAACAAAAATTAAAAAAAAATAGAACCAAATGGAGGACTTCCTTTTAAGTAAGTCGGTTAACAATACAAAAGACGAGAATACAATTAGGAAAAGACAATGTCAATATCGTAAAGTATAGAACAAACTCAGAACACCATAAGAATTCATAGAATTTATACATGTTATAATCGTAGGTAGATACATACTTGTTTTGAAGTTAATGTGAGCGCACACTATGCGGTATGGCACACTTGCCATACCTAGTTATACACGAAAACAACTTAAATACTCATTCGTCAGCCGATAATAAAAAAAACAAGCATACAGTAGGTTTAAATCTAAAGCCTCTAGGCTCTATTGTAGCTTTTAACGAACCTTTTAAAATAAATAAATATTTAACCGAAAGTTTTCATTTAATCACGCCTGACGAGTATTGCATATGTGTGGAATTAATATCCTAGTATGTAGCATACGTGTAATAACAAACGGGGGTTAACTTCTCCTATTCCCTTTTACCGTGCTTTGGCAGGTGGACATGTTAATTTTGTCCCTTGTCGGGGGATAAAATTTTTGCCCCGACTAGGTACAAAATTATCCGTTTTGGGGCTCAAATCTTCGACAGTTTCGTTTATTCACCTTTCATCTTACACAAGATAGAACAAAGATTGTTAAATTGCAAATGATTTTGCAAACAAAGAGCAACTGCTGAGGTCCTTGCCGAATTCATCTCGGTAGAATCTGCCTTCCGAACCGATGGTAGAGTCACTACACACAGACATACTTGACGTTTCAAAAGTGCTTATATTATGCCTACTACGCTTACTTTGGGGCTAGGTGGCGATGTGTGTATTGTCGTATTATATTTATTTATTTATTTATTTACTCGAAATAAATGAATTTTGCTTTTATTTTAATTTTGAATCAAAATCAGTCGAGTCCAAAGGAGTCGGGTACATACACACAGGTGGAGCTAATAAAAAGCGTGTAACAAATGCACAGCTCTTCCGACGTTACGCAATTATTAATAGGGCAAAGAACCGAATAGCCGTAGGTGACGAATCTACCGTCAGTCCGGAATGCCGGACGGAGAGCCACCCAATTGATTTAAAGTGCAAGAAGACGCAAAGTGGTGACGTTGTCACTACTCACTAAGCAGTATGTACTACCAATTGGCCGGGTGAGTCAGACAGCAATGATGGCCACATCTGTTAAAGTTGTGTGGATTTTTGTTCTATAGTTACAAATAACAATAGAACTTTAGTAGAGAATTTTGTGATAAAGCTCGTCCGGGGAAGTACCTACTATCGCCATGTTAATTTCTGCCGCTACTAGTAGCAACAATAAAAAAATAGTGCTGCTTTAAGCAGTATTTTTTTATTGTTATTTACAATTTTGCTATATATTTATGTGGTGTACAATAAAAGTTTATTCATTCATTCATTCGTGGTTGCCGGTGTAATTAAAGTCACAAGAGGCGTATGTGGTACGAGTAAGCCTCATTCATCGGCAACCGCACTCGCCAGACCAGAACACAGCATTGCAACAATGCTGTTTAGCGGCTGAAATAAGTCAAAGTCAATTATTTATTCATTCAAATTGGCACAAACAAGGGCACTTTTGTGGCGTACATTACATGTAAAATATGTAAAAAAAGTGAGTTGATGGAAGTGACTACGTTCTAAAGCTACTAGGTTTCCAAACGCACCCTGGTGTTAGTACCTACTTCCCCGGGCGGATTCTGGTACAAATAGCTTTACTTTTAATCAAAACGGACCAAAGCATTTCAAAACATACCTCATACTATTTTCAAATATAAATAAACTAAGTTTGATATTTAATGGAAAATAATCTGCATTTGAAACTTTATTTTCTCATTTCCCGGGGGAATAGAAATAGCCCGGTATATCCACACTAAATGCACGTACATTTCTAAAAATATCTTATGTTACATAAAGAGCTCGAATGTGAATAGTTCGAAATGTAAATGCTACCAGTATTATTCGCATATAATAGTCCACTGCTTAAGACCTCTGCCAACGGGACGGGTCGGCGATCGCAGTATATGGTAGTAGTAGCACACAACTTTTTGTTCTTGAAACTTGAACTTATTGTTTATCGGGATAAAAAGTATCCTATATGTTGACCCGGAATACCAGCTACCACTATACTAAATTGTATTTAAATCCGTTCAGTAGTTTTCACGTGATGCCCGGACAGACTGACAGACAGACAGACAGACAAAAATTAAATAAAAATCTGTTTTTTACTCAGTATCGATTATAAAGCGTTCCCAGATCAAAATATTCAAAATATATTAAATGTACAGAAATCTTCCAATTACAGTTTTATTATAAGTATAGATTACAAAATCAGTACATACTCGTATATAAAATAATACATATTTCACTACGGTAAAATAAACTAATACTAACACATAAAACCATACAATCTTCTTAGTTAAATGTGTGTTCTCTTTCCTTCCTTTCTTTTATAGCTATCAATCAATTTGTTTTTTCTATACCTTTGTTGTTTTTTTTTTGGTTTGTATCTTTTGTAGTAGCCCTAGAGATTGTTTGCATTAAGTTAATGCTAATAGCTATGAAAGCTAATCTTAATTTTTGATTAGGTACTTTAGGTACCTACAGTTAATATTATATGTCATAGTAAGTGTTACTTGTATCTACATCGTATTGCCCTACTGCCCCTTACAATATTATGTGGATAGTGTTGTGGATTACATTAAACCCATTTTTTTCTTTTTGTTAAATTTAAGAGCTATTGTTGTAATATGTAATTGTTTTCTGTCCCAAACAAATAAGAACATAGTTCAGTAGGCAATCAACAATTATATTGGATTGTATTATATTAATTACACACAAGTATTAGTGAAAGGAAATGAATCTAATAATGAGGAACTATAAAAATAATACATATAAAAAAATTGTTAACTTTTGTACATATTTGTAGATGCTGTGTGTACTTATATGTAAATAAAATAAAATAAAATAAATTTAACAACAAAATAAGCCGGTAGTTAGTAATATGCAGAAGATTAAATAACACGTCTGACAATCTGTTAAGCAAAATAATAATAGTTAAATAATTGGTGAAGTACTTACGAGGTGCAATGTGGCACTGAGTGTTCCGTATATACTTATTTTGATATAACAATCATCAGCATGCTGTCTCACTGCTGAACACGTTTCTATTTTCATAGGACAGAGTGTTCTTGACCAAAGATCCGCCACTGCAATGAGTATAGCCGTAGTTTAAAGGTTATTATGCAGGTATATACATAAAGATAAAATCCACTTCCGGTATTTATTTTATAAATGAATAGATTGTTTTACTCGTTTAAGTAGTTATCGTAGATTTTTTTGTGACAGAGCTGGTCCGCGAAAGAACAGCATTGCTTTGATACGGTCCGAATGGCTTGGTTGCCGGTGTCATAAAGGCTCAAGAAGCCTCCAGAAGATGGACTCAGGTCGGTAATTTTTACGTGGTTTTTGCATTCCTATAAATTATTGTTCCATTTAAAGGCAAAAGTTGTCCACTTACCATTAGATCTGTTTGGCTATTGCTTGGTGCGACAATTATTACTATAAAATCAGTTATTAATTTTATAATACCATTATGTAAAAAATCTCTTATTGTCGCATTGATACACGTGGAACCCTAAAAACAGCTAATAACTCCATTTGAAACTCAAAAACGTTACGGGCACAAAAAGAAAAAGAAAAATAACATTAGCTTTGACCGAGAAGTTGATTGCACTGCCATTATTTACTCGCGCCTCAACCAGAATATCTCGTGAGTAAAAAATAAATTACCTCTACACCTTTTTCTATGGTGCTACGTGTTTCACGCTTATGCAATCTCGTTCAAAAGGGGGTACAGAGATATCACTCATAAAAAGTACCACTAATTATAAATACATAATATACGTTACGTTAGAAGCGGTGATAGCTCAGTGGGTAGGAGCTCGACTTCACTTTCGTGGGGCCCAGTTCGAATAACAGCAAGCACTTCTAACTTTTCTAAATTATGTGCGTTTTAAGTAATTAAAATATCACTAGCTTCGACGGCGAAGGAAAACATCGTGAGAAAACCGGCTTGCCTGAGGCCTTTGAGAACATTATGTGTTCTCAAAGGCCCACCAACAAGTTGGGAGTCCACCAAAAATCATTGGCGTGGTAGACTAAGGCCTTAACTTCTTCTCATTGGGGGACGAGACCCGTGCCCGTAGTAGGCCCGTAATGGGTCGATATGAATATACGTTATATTTCAGTTTTTCAACCAAACAAAAACAGAAGCAGTCTTCAGGACTTCATATAAAAGTGTAGACTCAGAGCATGGAATGACTGTTTACGAACAACATTCGTAGGCTTTTAACGTCTCAATTCTTGGCACAGACCTCGTCTCTCATAGGAGAAACTGTTTTAGAGCATATACTCACCAAGCTGCTCAAATGCGGGTTGGTGGGCTCTAACAACAATTATCATAAGTGATAACAACCAGGATCGATGGAGTAATCGGAGTTAAATTACTTGCATTGTATTAAAGCTCAAATTTGTCTACAATTCTTTAGTTCGGAGTTTTGACAAAACGTTTGTAAAATCTGAAATAGGTACTGTTATCGCCACTTTAAAGAAAGAGACCTTTGGCCGAAGCCCTAACCTAGGCTATCACTGTTTATCGTGGAATTTATTTGATGCGTTGAAAAACTGTACTTTTGTTATTTTGTTACTGTGTTATGTTGAGAAAGTACTATTACGATAATTTGGTAAGTTGCTAATCTGTTTTTTTAATCGGAGCTCTGTAGCGTAAATAAGTAGGTATACATACATGAATCCTGAAAACATTAGACTCCTTTTAAGCCAGTCGTGTCAAAAATAAGTTATGTACGAAATGGACAGTATATTAGTGTAGAACACAAAACGATCGGGCAAATGGTTGGCATGATAAAGTATGCGGCCCCATCGCATCGTCACGCTCGCTTGACTGCAGCCTGAGATGGCCTCGTAGTTTTGGTTTTAACTATTTTAAATAACAAATAATAAACTATTCGTTGCTACAACGTACCTACTGGCTAGGTTTTCCTAGCGTCTTCCTTGCTCAAACTTACCTTTTGTAAATTTTTAACAGGCCAACCTTGCTTTCTTTAAGGACTGTTACTACACGTCATTGTAGTAACAGTCCTTAAAGCCCACTCACCTGCATTTTAGCAGCGTGGTGGGTCTATGCTCAGTAGGTCAAAACCGTCCTATGACAGTCGAGGTCTCTGCCCAGCATGGGGATGTTAACAGAATGCGGATGATGATGATGACAATTTCACCAAACAAACTTTCACTGTCAACCCATTAACGGCTTTAATAAATCAAGTATATATAATAATAGAAATAATTTATAATATAATAACAAAAAATAAACATACGAACCCTTTACCGGCCCACTCCTGTGGAGCACGGATCTCCTCGCACAGTGAGGGGTTGTAGTCCACAAGTGCCTAGTGCATTCGCGAACTTTGAGATTGGTGGGGTGTACCGACTTCAAAATAATTCAATGATTGCCAGAAATTCCTTAAGTTTGTCTGTTAGAAATCGCTTTAGTGACAAGGCCGCTTTTGCACGCCCTATTTTCTATTCTTAGTTTCTTCTGTATATGTCTTTACATTGTATAAAATGTGTGTGTGCAATAGTTTAAAAAAAAAAAATCGTTCTTTGAGTCCATTTTTTAGCTACCACTTAGTTAATTGTTAACAGCACATCTTTGAATATAAAATAACCAAGTTTAACCGACGGAACTCGGAAATCCTTATCACGCTTAAATAATTAGCCCTTTCCCCGGAGAGAAAAATGTCTCCTGGCCATGCCTAGGGTTGCCAGATCGATTCTTCCTGTTATCGGGATAAATAACCGATTTTTCGGGATTTTAGGGCATTGGTCCGGAGAAATAAAATAATAAGATAATAATATTAATTAAACATGATATAATATAATAAGTAAACAAACATATTTTTGCATAGCACTGTAGATATAAGAAAAAAAACATAGTAGGTATTTGTGACACATAAGATAAGAACCGAAAGAGCATGTTTATTGTTTTTGTTATTGCCATAAGTATTTGTAATTGTATACCGGGGAGTGGGGCGAGCGCGAAAGCTCGCCATGAGAAGAGCCTCGACGACATCGGGGGGGGAATACATGCAGCCGCCGTGCTCGGAGAAGAAGGCGCTGGCGGGAGTGTCGGACTCAATCCTTATCCATGCCAGTGATACCTCTGTGGTGCTTGTTACACTGGTATCCTACTACTACGGTATATAACTGGTCGTTCCGGGAGCCATCCCGGGGCCATTCCAGTTAGAAGTCAGATCGGACAAAACTGTTAAGTAGATACAGTATAATGTAAAACAACTTGAGGCATTCGTTTGTCAAGGCCAGTTACTCCAAGGTATGTAGGCAGTGATATTTATCAGAGTGCTGCAGTTATCCGAGACAATAATGCTAATTTAACCGCAAACAAAACTATAAACTATACTGAATTAGATTAACTTGTTTTATCTTAAAGACTTTATTAATCAAAAAACTGATACAAAACACAAGCTTTTAAATATACCAATATTTAAATTTTCGTGGTTCAGTTTTGTAAGGTTTACATTATAAACCTTTTTTTCCTTGTTGGCCGGTATTTAGTACAGTACCTTAAAAATCTACGGTACAAACTTTTTACATGCTTTTTCTCAGAGAGGGCAGAGCATTTTTACCTTTATCCAAAGTAAATTGACACGTAAACAGAGGTTATAAGATACTAATTGTAAACAATGTTTGGAGAACGACCCGATACATTCACTTTTTTGCCTTGTGGCCAATATCCTAGCATTTAGTACAGTAAAGATAATATGCTCTGACCGGTCATCCCCGGTTAGCGCTGGCATGAACATGAGGTCCCCGGGGGACAATTGCGACATAGGCGCAAGCATGTTTGTCAATCAACAAACGTACCGTTGGTGTTACGTTTGCTAAGTTGTCGAGCTTACAAAGGAAGTGACACCGCGCGTTTGGCATCCTAGATTTTTTTTAAACGATGAAAAGATAACCCTGGAGGCAGTTTAAACCAGCCTGCATCTTTGTCACACGCGAGACCTTTAACCACGTGAAAATATTTTGCTCCTACGAATAATGTATGCTAGATTAAACTGCATTAAAATGATAATAAATAAAACACATGTTTGGTTAGTACACACAAAAACCACAATTATTACTAAATAGAAAGTTCTTAAGACGAATTGTTTACATACTCTTTGTTTACTCTTAGAACGGATTACGTAATACAAATTTTGATTGGGTAAAAATATACATTCGTTAGATTTCCCGCGTAAGGACGCACATGTGCGTGCCGGGTTCCCACTGCGCATGCGTGGGAACCGTGTCCCGCCATCTTGCGCCGACGCCATTTTCAGCGGCGCGTTTTTGTTTTTGTCCGGTAAAAGAGTATTAATATTGTCAGCGCGCCCTTCACTACAAGTGCGTTTCGTTCTATAAAGGATCGATGGAATTTTTAGGGAAAAAACGGCCAACCATCGTGAAGAGACCTACTTGTTTTGATGGAAATTCTGGCGTTTCTGTAAACCGCATTTGCCTTATCTTCGTAAATATAGTTCTGCCACCCCCTCTCTCAAATAAGGCAGCAGACGTATTCGCATAAAGTATATAAAATAAAAACTTGACAAAAAAAAATTAAAACCTTCAAATTTATAGTAAAAATTCAAATAGTCTTCAAAGAAATTCAAAGGCGCAAAACTATAAACTCATAAAATAATATGTATGTGTTTTATATAGCCTAAAGAAATTAAAAGCTCGAATAAATATAAACTTTTTGTCGGTATCTTTTTGTGTGTGTTGGTATATTTTGAGTTCATCTGTTCGACAACCGTAGTATTAGCGTTGCAGCTTACCAAATCTTAGGTCAACGTCTATTATTTATGCAAACTAATATTTCCGCTTTATAATGTGAGTAGGTATAGACTTAATTTATAGACATTTGAATTTAGAACAGTTTTTATAAAATTATTTTCTAATACAATGCTTGTTTTTTCAATCAGCACTTTAGTTTCGATATGGCCTACGTTTTAGGTTTTAAAAATGTCCGCGGACACATATACTCGTACCAATGTAAATAAGAAGCTTCCAGTATTTATTAACCTAAAATATTAATCATTGCAAAAATAAGTCATTCTGTTATCAAGACAATCATACAAAGAAAAACCTTCGCGTAGTTTAGGCGACAATGATAAATTGAAATCACGGGAAGAAGTTACTGCCTCGAGGGATTTCTTGAAACACTCTTCACTAGTGCTATGCGCCTATTGGTCTTAGCGGGATAATATAATATATAAGGCTATAAAATGAAAGCTTTATATATTAGTATAAGATTAGCTTATAAGATAAGATTAGCAAGACGGTCAGAAGGATTGCGATTATTGTATCAGCCATTGGCAATAACATTCTGCAATACGGTTTGATGACTAGACAAACAACCTACTTTTAATACTGCATAGCTCTCTAACACTATCGATAAGGGACAACACACACAAGCGGACGTCGGCGACGTCGGCTTGTGTGTCGGCGACGAACAATTTCCCTTGTTCCCAGAGTTTGTCATTCTCAACCAGAACATTCTCGAAAAACTGAAAACATAGTGTATGATGAAGTATGTAAATATAATGAAATACTCGTTAATTTGCTATACTTACTCCGTATGATTTATAATTTTGTCAATCATTATACTCCACACCAAACAGATCCTTGGCAATGTACTCGCACGTTTCGCTCCGACACTGGAGCATCTTCAGATTTTGACTTTATATTAAACAATTACTAAGTACTCGGAGGATACCAAATTAAGCGTATAAAAGATGATAAACTAAACAAATTTGGACTTATATAATCATTAAAACCTGTTTTTTTTAGATCATTATCATTAATCAGTGTATACCAGTGCAGTGTATACCATAGTAAACCTAGTGCCAGCCAGTTTGTTATCAGGCTAAGATGGGGTATACAAAAACAGGCACGAACCGGCAGGGTGTATCTCAGGCCAATCGTTTACTGTCAATCGTTTTGTAATTTTTTAGTAGTCAAAAGTGACGTTTGAAAGCAAAGATCGCGCCTGTGGCAAGCATGATGTGAGATACGTGATCACCCTGTCGACCCTATTGGCTACTACGTTTAACTAGTAGGTAAATTCCTTTTCAGTCTCCGGCACAACTTTCTGATTAGTCTTCCGAACCGTTGCCTCAGCCAGTGTGCGTTGGCCTTCTTGCGAGCTTACATCATAAAGGTCCTAATGAATAGTAGGCAAAGGCAGGTGTTCTAGGCCACAATAAAATGCAAAGTATTCATCGGAATGAGGCTTCAATTATGTAAACCATGTTCCCAAGGAGAGTTGGATATAAACTGGTTACATAACGGTGCCTAACTGCAACCTAATCACTATTGGTTAAGGCTATTGTGGGAAAATGACCCTACACAAGATATCACATTGACGATTTAAGATATCTAGAGGCACTAGTCAGTTTAAACTTCAAACGACGACGCCATGATATCCGTATGAGTGAATTTTGGAAAAACAATTCTCAAATGTGTTGAAGGAATGGCAATTTCTAAAGGAAAGTTTTACTGTGAGTTATTGATTGCACTAAATAAAATAGTCGTCAAACATAAGTTTAATTTTGTTTAACTGGATTGCTTCTAGAGCAACGGAAGTGTTAAAAGTTGTCTCATAAAATAGGCACTGTAACGGGGTTAAAAATGGAATAATCACGTGTAAGACACAACAGCCGTTACTAATCAGATTCCCTCTTAGCAAGGCGCTGCGCCGGATGTTTTTATCATTGGATCCGCGTCAGAAGTTGGGGTAGTCTGAATGTATTATTTTATTTATTTATTTACACCAACAACTTACATACCTACACTGTTTATCAATAATTTTATTATAACCTGTACTGTATGTTTGTCAACTACAGGTGTAACACATAAGACCAATACAAATATATATTAGCTTGACCATTTTATAGTAAATACATTGCAGGGCAGCTAGTAAACCCTTTGTAGTTTAAGAAATGTGTTGACCCTTGGCTTTTGCCGTGTACAGCAATTAAAAATGTTTGGGGTCTTATATACGAAATTGTTCTAGTTCCAATGTAGAAAGTTAATTTCCGCTGTAGAAAAAAAAAACAATAAAAGGGCAATACAATGGCGTACGTCACTTTGACAATGACATTTGTGGCACTAAGAATAACCCCAATATCACATTGGCAATCGGAAAGTGCGTAAAGTAGTTAGTAAGTATTTGTTTTAGCACTACGAAAAGCAATAAAGCCATAAAAAAAGAAGAAAAATAAGGCATTTGTTTGCATTTGACTCTCAGAATCTGAACAGATTATAAAAATAAATGAATATACATTTGACATGACTGCCATAAATCACATCATGTGTTTTGGAACGCATTTTAGTTCTGTCATTTTTATTTTTTAAATTGCAATACTTTCACTCATAAATCAAACTCCGAGCTCTACAGTCTACTGTTGAAAATATATATGTCGAGGAACTACTTATTACTTATGTATGTGGGTACTTCAAAGTAATGATGAACAACTTGACGTTTCAAAAGTGCTTATTAGGCCTACTTGCAATAAATGAATTTTGAATTTTGAACTTTTAATTTTGAATTTTGAATTTTGAATTTTAATATTGCTACGTCGTCCGTAAGTTATTAGAAAGGTGCATTTTTAAAATACATTTACATATTATTGTTTTATTGTACTTATAATTAATTACAATTTATTTACGGTAAAACTGTTTAAAAATACAGTTCTGCGTTTTCTATGAATTTTGCCCTATTTATTCAAAGTACATGGCGTGGCCAGGGGTGGAACATCCCCATTATGATCTTTAAGTACTTCGTTGTGATCGGATAAAATATCGTGTGAAACACTTATAATTGATAATATTGTGTGTGATAAACAGCTTCATTTTGTATTATGGATTATTAGCTCGGATATCCTGTACGCAGACGCTTCCGACTAGCACTGTCGCTTTCATACCCACGCTCTCGAAGCTGAATGGCAGGCAGGGTACATGCACTTTCATTCATGCGCGTTGCTACAGCCACTCAATAGAGCTAACGCACTTTAATCTTGTGAGTTTGCGCCCGCGCACGCAACTGGGCACTTAAACGCAGGGCTGCCACAACAGTTTCTCGTCAATTGTTGATGGTACTTATCCCATAAAGTTAATATAAAAAATATTATATAAACATCGCATAAAGTTATAAACTGTACTTTATCGGCAATGTGTAGTCTATATTACAAGATTGTTATTATATGTTTTAAGTTACTCATATATAATTACTATTTTTACCATAATAAAAAAAAATCAAGTGTTAATATAAAGTATTTTTCGTTTCAACTTTATACAATGTTTCTTTCACGTTCTACAATCTGGGATAGTGAGAAGTCGGTAGAAACCAATGAAGTTATATTTTAGCTTTAGATCACACAAATAAATAATAGTTTCTTTTGGGTTCTATAAAAGTCTCTCTCTGACTTCACGTCCATTATTATTCAGAAGTTAATAATTTTGAAATAATAATGGCTGTGAAGACTGACGTACAGAACCATAAAATCTAACGCTTAAATTAATTATTTTTAAGCGATATTTTCAAATAATGCTCAGCATAATAAATCTTTTATCGTTCGTCAAATGAAGGTTTGCGGCAGCCCTAATTTGAAATAGCTCCTGTGCTCACTTAACCGGAGCAGGCGCAGTAAAATGATACGTCTTCCCCATGTGTGGGTATGTGTTACGTTGTCTTCAGTTAAAGACAAACATATTACGAAGGAAATGAAGGTTAAGCACATCCAATCATTAAACTGTATGGTCATAGTATCATTAGAGATGAAATATTTATCACCGTAGGCGCCTCTATGAGTCTAATGAGTCTATGCCTGAATATTTATGTCTATTTTAATTGCTGTTAATTCTTTACTTACATTTATATAAGTAATTTTTTTTTTAGGGTTCTCCGGGTTCAGCGTTTTTGCATCACCATCACTAACATTAGTGTAACATGTTAAATGTATGAACGCTTCATAAGTGCCTGTGATAAGGTCTACATGAATAAAACATTTTTGGATTTTTTGAATTTTGTACAGCATCGGTTTTTCTTCTATAATTTGAGTAAATATTAATCTCTTTTAGAGTTCCCATCCGAACACCGCGCTACCCTGTTTAATTTTTCACTCACCGATTTTGTAGTAGTAATATTGGTCGCCACTCTTTAATACCCAGATTAAGCAGTTCATAAAATTATTTTAAAGTAAAAGATAATTCAATCTATTATATTTGAAAGCAAACTGCTCCACTTCAAATAAGCTAAGCTCCTAAAAATACTCGGCTCGTCAGATTTTGTTTGTTGAGTCCATTAATATGGTTCTTTCTTACTTTTTAAAAGAATTTATATAGAATTAGTTTGCTTTTTTTTCCTTTCGTATAATTTTGTATATATTTATATAGTTTTACGAATGATTTTTTTCATTACTGGATACATTTTCTTTACTGACCATCTTCATTTAGCGTTGACTTCAATATTTATTTAGCATGTTGTAGCTACCTATAAGTGTTTCGACGCTTTGAATAATTAATAAATATTAGATATAAATTAGTAAATCAAATTATTGCTGTTATTAATTTAGATTTTTCATTAATTTTTCCCTAACATTTTAATAAATAACTAAGAAGGACGTAGCTCAGGTAACTTTGGCTCCTTTAGTTATCGATACAATTTTACCGAATCTTGAAACGGATAATCAATTAAATGCTGCATCAATTATTATATTTTTATTTATATTATAAATTTATACAATTATTACAATAAAAATTAAAAAGTGATCATCATTATAATTATGCTATTACATGTAGTCATAAATATTCCATCAATTATATGCTGATTTTTCGATCATTATTAATAAACAGTCAGTTATTGAGAAATATAAATGATCAACGGTGCAAGAAATTATAATAAGACGGTCAGCAATTCTCAAAACTAGATTATTGATGGCGCAATTTTTTCTTGCGAATTATCGCAAAATAAGCTGTATTAATATTAAGACATCGCTGACTTTTTAAGTAGGTATAAAAGTTTAGTTTTCGATATTCCAATGGATGATATTCCCGGCCTTCAAAATTCAAATTCTAAATTCATTTCAAAATTCAAAAAAAAATCAAATTCAAAATTCATTTATTTAAAGTAGGCCTACTTAATAAGCACTTTTGAAACGTCAAGTATGTCTGTTTGTAGTGACTCTACCGAGAAAAGCCGGCAAGAAACTCAGTAGTTGCTCTTTATAGTTACCTGTAGTTATTTCAAACTAGGAAAAATAGAGAGATTATCTTAAATATTAAAGCGGGACAGCCATATAATAATGTGCATTACATAACTTGGACGTTAATGTTTAAAATTCTATTTTTTACTTTCATTTCATTTAATTTTTATTTTATAGTAATTATATTTTTTATTTTTTAACATTATAACCTTATTAATTCGTTTGTAAAATATTTTAAAACATGTATTTAGAAATGCAGTTGTATTTAATTTGCTATTAATTTAGAAATTATTTGTAAACGTAGTGACTTGGACAAGATGAAAATGTATTAGTTGTTGGATTTCCTAGATAAATAAATAGCGTACAACGTTAATAAACTGTTTAAGTAATTATGTCAGTAATAAACCTAAATTTAAAGTAGTTTAAATCGTTAAAGATAGGCAATAAATTAATTTGAAGAAGCTGTCTGTGATTTCGAAATGGCTGCCTCTTACAAACTTTATATGATTAAATTAACACAAATACAGATTTTCATATTTAGTCTGTCTGTTGGAACGGAGAACGGGCCGAACGAAAGACACCTATTGCAGATATTTGTCATTTCAGCAATGTTCCCGTAAAGCGTGGATTCGAATATCAAAATTAGAAAAGATATATTTTTTAATATTCAAATTCAAAAACCAAGTTACACGTAGAAAGTATATTCCTAAAATTTTTTTTTTTTTACTGATTCCTAAATAAAAATCAGCGGCATCAGTAAAAAAAATTTGGATTATAAATGAACTACAATTCTATGTACATTATGAAAGTAAGAGACATTAAAATCTGCATTGGTTTGAATCTGGTTGGTTTGAAGCATATCTTTTCGCATATCTGCATATCTTTTCGCAACTAGCTGTATACCATAAGCGATTGAAAGTCAAAGTTTTTTTTTTTCGCTAAAACGTGCCGGATAACAGAGTAGCGGCGCGCAGGGTGTCAGTGCAGAGTTGCGCAGACAAAAACACTTCTTACTCACAAGAAAGCAGAACGCAGACGAAGTCACAGGCATCCGCAAGTATATTTATAATATGTTTATAACGTGAGCGTGTAATAATCGGTAGTTAATAGCTTCCTGGCCGGCCGGTCCCAGCGTCCGGTCTCAG
This sequence comes from Pararge aegeria, assembly GCF_905163445.1. NCBI lineage: Eukaryota > Metazoa > Arthropoda > Insecta > Lepidoptera > Nymphalidae > Pararge > Pararge aegeria. The sequence continues at coordinate 1,468,886 of NC_053208.1, forward strand.
AGCTTTCATATGCGAATCTGCGACACTGCGGACGCGGCCGATTTATCTCCTAGACACAAGAGGATAAGGCTTCTTAATCTTATGGAATTTGTCTAATATCCAAAATCCGAAGTTTAACCGAATTACGAAATAAAATTGTATGTATAACTAAGTATATTTCACAAGGAATTACCCTGTAAAAATATTAAATCAAAACAAGCATATTTATCTGAGCCCACTATAAGATCTCCTTCCACAAAGAGAAGGGGTTAAGGCCGTAGTCCCCCACGCTGGCCCAGTGCAGATTGGTGGAGTCCATCTTTGATAACATTATTTAAAACTCTCAGGCATGCAGGTCTCCTCGATGTTTTCCTTCACCGTTGAAGCAAGTAATATTTTAATTTCTTGAATCGCACATAACTATATATATATATATATATATAGCTCTCTTCTTGAGCTGTTTTTAACGCCTTTGGTTGCCTGGAAGAGATCGCTATGTAGCGATAAGGCCGCCAAATTGTATACCTTTTGTTAAATTTTTACTGTTAATTTGTTATGTTTATGTGGTGTACAATAAAAGTGTATTCATTAATTCATTCATTCATAACTAAGAAAAGTTAGGGGGCTGGGATAAGAACTCGGCCACCCGTAAGTTATGTCGATTTCCTATCCAATTCGCTATAACCGCTTCCTTCTAAGATGACTGATGGGCACTGACGCTATATCTATACTTATAATAAAACTGTAACTGGAAGATTTCTATATATTTAATATATTTTGAAAATTTTGATCGGGGGATGCTTTATAATCGATACTGACTTCAAAACAGATTTTTGTTTAATTTTTGTCTGTCTGTCTGTCTGTCTGTCCGGGCATCACGTGAAAACTACTGAACGGATTTCAGTACAATTTGGTATAGTGTTAGCTGATATTCCGGGTCAACATACAGGCTACTTTTTATCCCGATAAATAAAAAGTTTCCTCCGGGAAATGGGATAAAAGTTTTTATCAATTTTACTTCACAGCTCCGTTAAATTTGAACCGATTTTAATAATTCTTTTTTTATTTGAAAGTCTGTACTAACGAAGATCAGATAAATATTGTCCGGTAATGGGTTGATATGATGATGATGAAATACTTATAATATACAGATAAACACTGAAAACATTTTTATACATAACTCAAACATTATTCCAGTTATGGGAATCGAACCCACGGCCTTAGACTCAGACAGCAGGGTCACTGCCCCTGCGACAGCCGGCTGCCAAATGTGTCAAATTTGTGTGTGGTTATGCGTTGATGTGATCAAGTCAAACAGTGGTAAGCGATAAAGTAGCATAGATTGATTTGCATTAATCGCTAGAGTTAAATAAAAATAATGTTTTGTGGGATTGTTACTCTTGAATAGTTCTAAAAAAAGTCAAAAGCAAAATAGGTATATCTATATTTTATATGGAAGTTATTCTTTTTTATTCAACTACAAGTTAGCCCTTTTAAGTGATGAGGCAGTTTAAGATGGTAGCGGGCTGACCCGTCAGGGAGGCAGTTTCTCGTATATAGAACCCATTCCACCGGTTTCTACGCGGCTAAGAACCGGAATGCTAAATCGCTTAGCGGCTATTTGCTGTCGGTAGGATGGTGACTAGCCACGATTGAAGCTTCCAGTGTGATTATTTATCTATCTCAACATCGTCTTCATTGTTAACAACCCATGTATTGCCCACTTTATGGTTTTCTCCCATAAAGAGAAGGGTGTAGGCCGTAGTCCACCACGCTAGCCCAGTGAAGATTGGCGGACTTCGTACGCTTTTGAAAACAGCATGCCGGTTGAGCAAGTGATATTTTAATTCCTTGAAACGCATATAACTCAGAAAAGATCGAGTTGCGCGCTGGGATTCGAACTCAGCCCTCCGTAAGTGAATATACCTATATATTCATTCTAGATTTTTATTCTATCGACTCTATAATGGAGAGTTCCGAAGAGTTCTTTGCGTTGATACCTCCTTCCCTGTTCTCTGACCGTCCCTCACGCCGTAGAAATAAATTCCACCCTCATCATCTGGATGCCTGGTATTCTTCTACTGTTCGAAATACCAGATCATTTCAACCGCGCACTTGCAAAGTATGGAACAATCTCCCATCTGATGTGTTTCCTCAAAAATACAATGTAGGGTTATTCAAGGAGCGGATAAACAAATTCCTTAAAAGCCGGCAACGCATTGGTGGCTCCTCTGGTGCTGCAGATGTTTATGGGCGGCGGTGATCACTTATCATAAGGTGACCCACTTGCTCGTTTGCCCGCTATTAATATAATATATAATAATATATATATATACAAAGCTAATTAAGCAATAGACGGGGAGACTAGAACGGTGGACCGTTGGACGTTGGAGCCCCAATGTGCTGGAGTGGCGAGCCTTCAGACCCCCTCTTTTTAGACGTAAGGGTTCCAAATCGCTGGAGTGTTGACCCCGCAACGTTGCAGCGATCCCCACTAGCTGGACTGATGGCGACCAATCGATAGCGGCGATATCAAACCGCGAATTCAAGTTTGCACAGCTAGACCTCTCCGGGTGGTCCCAGAATGGCAAAAACATTGCCCACGCTCTATGGGAGTGACCCACACGTGCAGACTAACACATGGTGTGTACCACACATGTAACACACTTGCACACATTTTGTACCTAACCTAATACACTACGATCAACGATATGATAGACTAGCCGCAATCGGTATTCTTTAAAAAATCCTGCATGAACTGTTTTATCAGGATACAAAAATTATCCTTTTTGCGTCTCCAGGATGCATGCATTGTAAGCAAAATTTCACCAAGATCGGTTTACCTGTTAGGTCGTGCATAAGCAATAAAGACTGCCCAGTGTACGATAAAATTTTCATAATCCTAAGGTTGCCTGGAAGAGATCGCTACTAAGCAATAAGGCCGCCTTTTGTATCGTAGTTTTGAAGTTTCCTCTTGTTGTGTCCATTATTTTTTTTTCTTTTTGTGGTGTACAAATAAAGTGTATAAATAAAGAAAATGAAATAAAATAATAATAACATTGCGGTATATAAGTAATCTATGTCCATTTCAAAGGTACAGCTATATATATGTGTCAAATTATATCAAGATCGATATTGTGGTTTAACCAAACATAGTTATAAACAAACACACAGACACTGCTTCAAATTCAGATTCAAAATTAATTTCAAGTAGGCCAATAATCACTTTTGAAACGTCAAGTCTGTCTGTGTGTAGTGACTCTACCACCGGTTCGGAAGGCAGATTCTACTGAGAAGAAGCCGGCAAGAAACTCAGCAGTTCCTCTTTTCCAACATCGTTTTAGAATTTAAAAATCTTTGTTCTATCTTGTGTGAGATCAAAGCGAAGCGGCTTCTTTCCAGGCAACCTTGTCATTAAGAAATTCATCAATAGTATAGTAACCTCGATGTGTTAAATGTGTTTTTATACATTCTTTAAACTTATGTAATGGTAAATCTAATAATACTTTCGGTAGCATGTTATAAAAGCATATACTCAGCCCCGCAAAGGTTTTTCGTACTTTCCTAAGACTTTTGCTGATAAGTATCAGCATATCTTCTATCATTTCTAGTAAGTCAATTGTTTATATCCACTTTTTTCATATTGATTTTTTAAATTGTTATAAATATATTGCGAAGCTACTGTAAGTATATCGTACCTATTTCTTAAATTTTTTTACGGAGAGAATCGCGTGATCGAAGTTTGTATATAAACATCCCAATCCAATCCCATACATAATATTAAGTATTGATGTTTTGTCGGTCGCCAAAGATAAGAGGTTCGCATCAAAATTAGGGAAGAGTAACCACCTTTGAAAACGTCTGGATATCATATTTAAGGTATTATAAGCCAGTCAACAAATTCCTATTTGACAAACCTTACTTTAAAATACGTGCGATGGCTTATTCGAATAATAAAAACTAGCTTTACTCAAGAAGTTTCATTCAAAACGGTTCAGTCTTTTTCAGTGAAAAACAAGCCTAGATTACTCTCGGTTAGACTACACACAGACAACGTTTTAGTTTTACTATCGCTCACATAATTAGCTCATTATTACACAGTTCTGTTGTAATCACAGTTTTATTTCTTTGAATGGATTTATAATATTAACAAATGAAGGCCGTGACCAATTAATTTTATAAATATTCAGTGCGATGAGCGAACGTCATATAAATAGTTGGTTGAAGAAAACCACAATTGTGTTGTGTCACCAACATGCTTATTTTTGTCCTTATATCAATTCAATTATAGTCTGTAAACGTCATGTTTTTTTCTTTTTTTTTTTAACTGTAACAGACTAGCGCTTAACCACAATCTCACCTAATGAAAAATGTAGATGTGGCCTAAGAAAAACAACCGGCTAAGTTTGTTGTGGGCTTTTTTCTTAGACTAGGACGCGTTTGGAACTCTCGTAGCTTTAGTTTTTAGTTATCGTCATCATCTCACTAATGAATACTTCGTTTGTAATGTGCGAATCAAAAGTGCCACGTATGGGCCTACTTGAATGAAGATATTTTTGACTTTGACTTTGTCTCGTTGGGATAGACCTTTAGTCCAGGAGTGGACTGCAGCTATAGGCTTCGATAACAATAACTTTTTGTTAACGCAAATTTTAAAATTACAGACTGGTACTAAGAAATTCTTACGCAATACTATTCATTTGCCCGACCTGGGGGTCGAACGCAGAACCTTGTGATCTGCAGTCCAACATACTAACCAATAGGCCTAGCAGTTAAAGGTAACATACAAACCGTAGCCATCGTAATGTACGCGAATTGGGTAAAAAAAAAATCCTTGAAAATCTGTATGAATGTTTGCGTTATTCTAGAACCGATGTACAGTAGATAGTATTATATTCTACAGTATGGGAATATTGGTCGCAGCGTGTCACGGTCACACTTTTTGTTCTTCAGCATTAACCTCGATGCTGTCGGCACGCGATAGCCAAAGCGCCTTCTAATAAGACACTCATTTTTTTTATATGAATGGGGAAATCGAGCAGGGGAGACCCTTGACGATTGCTTAGCATCTGATATGGTGGGAGGCTTCGGAATTATACTCTTCAAATCGGTACATTACATGGCGCGTTTCTCCTCTCAGAATGAGAACGGCGTAGTCCACCAAGCTGGCCAAGTGCCGATTGGTAGGCAGACTTCACATACCTCTAACAATATTACTGAGAATTCTCAGACATGTAGGTTTGCTTACAATGTTTTGCTTCCCCGTTAAAGCTAGTGATATTTTAATTGCTTAAATTAAAAACGCACAGTAATCCGCAAAGTTACATGCCTGGATCGAACTCGGTCCCCCCGGAATGGAAGCCAACGCTTTACCCACTAGGCTATAAACCTATTGCCTGCCCACTAAATTGGGTCTCATCGCAGGATGGTCGCAGAATCAAGGCCAATTTCCTCACGATGGTTCCCATCACTGTTGAATCCAGAGATAAATGAAATAAAAGAAATAAATACTACGATAATACACACATCGCCATCTAGTCCCAAAGTAAGCGTTGCTTGTGTTATGGGTACTAAGATTACTGATGAATATTTTAATGAATAATATACATAAATACTACATAAACACCCAGACACTGAAAAACGTTCTTGTTCATCACACAAACATTTTTTAGTTGTGGAAATCGACTCATCGCTGCCCACTGCGCCAATCAGCCGTCAAAGATATTTGATTGTCTTAATTAAAAAGGTACACAACTCCAAATATTAGAGGTACGTAACGGACATCGAACTTGGACCACCAGCGTACTACCACTCTGACTATTTAGTTAGTTTCCCTCCATCAATAAGAGACAGATCGGAATGCTATCCAAAGCAAAGTTCCGTAAGCGGATTCAGAAGTCATAAGTCATAACAAGAAGTTTGCCGAATTCCGACAACAAGAGTGACAAAACTGAAACTCGGCATTTCGATAAACAAGTACATTAACTGACACACTCAATGTCAAAGTTATAGTGGTTTCAACAACATTGGTGTAACGCTGGGCGATTTTAAACAACTACTTAAGTTTTGAGAAGTTCCGAGTACCTACAGCTGAACGTGAACCCCTATTCGATGTGTTCTCTATACAAGGTCCAAACACGAGTTCCGAGTACCTACAGCTGAACGTGAACCCCTATTCGATGTGTTCTCTATACAAGGTCCAAACACGAGTTCCGAGTACCTACAGCTGAACGTGAACCCCTATTCGATGTGTTCTCTATACAAGGTCCAAACACGAGTTCCGAGTACCTACAGCTGAACGTGAACCCCTATTCGATGTGTTCTCTATACAAGGTCCAAACACGAGTTCCGAGTACCTACAGCTGAACGTGAACCCCTATTCGATGTGTTCTCTATACAAGGTCCAAACACGAGTTCCGAGTACCTACAGCTGAACGTGAACCCCTATTCGATGTGTTCTCTATACAAGGTCCAAACACGAGTTCCGAGTACCTACAGCTGAACGTGAACCCCTATTCGATGTGTTCTCTATACAAGGTCCAAACACGAGTTCCGAGTACCTACAGCTGAACGTGAACCCCTATTCGATGTGTTCTCTATACAAGGTCCAAACACGAGTTCCGAGTACCTACAGCTGAACGTGAACCCCTATTCGATGTGTTCTCTATACAAGGTCCAAACACGAGTTCCGAGTACCTACAGCTGAACGTGAACCCCTATTCGATGTGTTCTCTATACAAGGTCCAAACACGAGTTCCGAGTACCTACAGCTGAACGTGAACCCCTATTCGATGTGTTCTCTATACAAGGTCCAAACACGAGTTCCGAGTACCTACAGCTGAACGTGAACCCCTATTCGATGTGTTCTCTATACAAGGTCCAAACACGAGTTCCGAGTACCTACAGCTGAACGTGAACCCCTATTCGATGTGTTCTCTATACAAGGTCCAAACACGAGTTCCGAGTACCTACAGCTGAACGTGAACCCCTATTCGATGTGTTCTCTATACAAGGTCCAAACACGAGTTCCGAGTACCTACAGCTGAACGTGAACCCCTATTCGATGTGTTCTCTATACAAGGTCCAAACACGAGTTCCGAGTACCTACAGCTGAACGTGAACCCCTATTCGATGTGTTCTCTATACAAGGTCCAAACACGAGTTCCGAGTACCTACAGCTGAACGTGAACCCCTATTCGATGTGTTCTCTATACAAGGTCCAAACACGAGTTCCGAGTACCTACAGCTGAACGTGAACCCCTATTCGATGTGTTCTCTATACAAGGTCCAAACACGAGTTCCGAGTACCTACAGCTGAACGTGAACCCCTATTCGATGTGTTCTCTATACAAGGTCCAAACACGAGTTCCGAGTACCTACAGCTGAACGTGAACCCCTATTCGATGTGTTCTCTATACAAGGTCCAAACACGAGTTCCGAGTACCTACAGCTGAACGTGAACCCCTATTCGATGTGTTCTCTATACAAGGTCCAAACACGAGTTCCGAGTACCTACAGCTGAACGTGAACCCCTATTCGATGTGTTCTCTATACAAGGTCCAAACACGAGTTCCGAGTACCTACAGCTGAACGTGAACCCCTATTCGATGTGTTCTCTATACAAGGTCCAAACACGAGTTCCGAGTACCTACAGCTGAACGTGAACCCCTATTCGATGTGTTCTCTATACAAGGTCCAAACACGAGTTCCGAGTACCTACAGCTGAACGTGAACCCCTATTCGATGTGTTCTCTATACAAGGTCCAAACACGAGTTCCGAGTACCTACAGCTGAACGTGAACCCCTATTCGATGTGTTCTCTATACAAGGTCCAAACACGAGTTCCGAGTACCTACAGCTGAACGTGAACCCCTATTCGATGTGTTCTCTATACAAGGTCCAAACACGAGTTCCGAGTACCTACAGCTGAACGTGAACCCCTATTCGATGTGTTCTCTATACAAGGTCCAAACACGAGTTCCGAGTACCTACAGCTGAACGTGAACCCCTATTCGATGTGTTCTCTATACAAGGTCCAAACACGAGTTCCGAGTACCTACAGCTGAACGTGAACCCCTATTCGATGTGTTCTCTATACAAGGTCCAAACACGAGTTCCGAGTACCTACAGCTGAACGTGAACCCCTATTCGATGTGTTCTCTATACAAGGTCCAAACACGAGTTCCGAGTACCTACAGCTGAACGTGAACCCCTATTCGATGTGTTCTCTATACAAGGTCCAAACACGAGTTCCGAGTACCTACAGCTGAACGTGAACCCCTATTCGATGTGTTCTCTATACAAGGTCCAAACACGAGTTCCGAGTACCTACAGCTGAACGTGAACCCCTATTCGATGTGTTCTCTATACAAGGTCCAAACACGAGTTCCGAGTACCTACAGCTGAACGTGAACCCCTATTCGATGTGTTCTCTATACAAGGTCCAAACACGAGTTCCGAGTACCTACAGCTGAACGTGAACCCCTATTCGATGTGTTCTCTATACAAGGTCCAAACACGAGTTCCGAGTACCTACAGCTGAACGTGAACCCCTATTCGATGTGTTCTCTATACAAGGTCCAAACACGAGTTCCGAGTACCTACAGCTGAACGTGAACCCCTATTCGATGTGTTCTCTATACAAGGTCCAAACACGAGTTCCGAGTACCTACAGCTGAACGTGAACCCCTATTCGATGTGTTCTCTATACAAGGTCCAAACACGAGTTCCGAGTACCTACAGCTGAACGTGAACCCCTATTCGATGTGTTCTCTATACAAGGTCCAAACACGAGTTCCGAGTACCTACAGCTGAACGTGAACCCCTATTCGATGTGTTCTCTATACAAGGTCCAAACACGAGTTCCGAGTACCTACAGCTGAACGTGAACCCCTATTCGATGTGTTCTCTATACAAGGTCCAAACACGAGTTCCGAGTACCTACAGCTGAACGTGAACCCCTATTCGATGTGTTCTCTATACAAGGTCCAAACACGAGTTCCGAGTACCTACAGCTGAACGTGAACCCCTATTCGATGTGTTCTCTATACAAGGTCCAAACACGAGTTCCGAGTACCTACAGCTGAACGTGAACCCCTATTCGATGTGTTCTCTATACAAGGTCCAAACACGAGTTCCGAGTACCTACAGCTGAACGTGAACCCCTATTCGATGTGTTCTCTATACAAGGTCCAAACACGAGTTCCGAGTACCTACAGCTGAACGTGAACCCCTATTCGATGTGTTCTCTATACAAGGTCCAAACACGAGTTCCGAGTACCTACAGCTGAACGTGAACCCCTATTCGATGTGTTCTCTATACAAGGTCCAAACACGAGTTCCGAGTACCTACAGCTGAACGTGAACCCCTATTCGATGTGTTCTCTATACAAGGTCCAAACACGAGTTCCGAGTACCTACAGCTGAACGTGAACCCCTATTCGATGTGTTCTCTATACAAGGTCCAAACACGAGTTCCGAGTACCTACAGCTGAACGTGAACCCCTATTCGATGTGTTCTCTATACAAGGTCCAAACACGAGTTCCGAGTACCTACAGCTGAACGTGAACCCCTATTCGATGTGTTCTCTATACAAGGTCCAAACACGAGTTCCGAGTACCTACAGCTGAACGTGAACCCCTATTCGATGTGTTCTCTATACAAGGTCCAAACACGAGTTCCGAGTACCTACAGCTGAACGTGAACCCCTATTCGATGTGTTCTCTATACAAGGTCCAAACACGAGTTCCGAGTACCTACAGCTGAACGTGAACCCCTATTCGATGTGTTCTCTATACAAGGTCCAAACACGAGTTCCGAGTACCTACAGCTGAACGTGAACCCCTATTCGATGTGTTCTCTATACAAGGTCCAAACACAAAGCATCTGTGTTATACTCATAGTATTAATATATATAAGTAACTAGTTATCGGCGACCTGGGCGGCCTGCTAAGCTTCTGGAGTGAGCTGGGCTGGGTGGAGTGACACTAAGTAAAACGGGAGTTTCCGGCCTACAAACTTACTATTAGTATAAACCAAGTGTTATAGACAATCCATCATCTTTACTATTGGTTAGACATTAAAGCTATGGATAAATTAATAAATTGTAATCTCTGAAACCTAGCATGTAATAACAATTTTTAAAAGCAAAACACTTGTTTGCTTAAGATATGCCCGCCAGCGACTCCACAGAGTTATTTAAATTAAAAGTTGCAGGGTTTTGTGCTAGTGAGATTTCATTTTTAATTCCATTAAATATTTTATTCCACCGCCATTCTTTTTGACGTTGGTATCAAAATATGCTTTCAGCGTTGCACTCTTTGACAAAACAAATTGACGATACTTTAATATTCGCTTTTCAAATAAAATAAACTGGACTGCATTGCAATCTTAGATTTATTGTAACATACTTTAGACATTATAATCGATGTTGAACCGTTTTTAAATACTTATAAACAAAGAATTGATGTTTAATTAATTCAAATTCAAAATTCATTCATTTACTACCACCCGTTCGGAAGGCAGATTCTACCGAGAAGAAGCCGGCAAGAAATTCAGATGTTGCTCTTTTCCAACATCATTTTACAATTAAACAATCATTGTTCTATCTTGTGTGAGATGAAAACGGAGCGGCTTGCAACCTTGTCATTTTATCAGTAACACAGAACTAAACCGCCAACGCCTCGGTGGCTCGTTTGGTGCTGCAGATGTTTAAGGGCGCCGGTGATCACTTAACATCAGGTGACCCACTTGCTCGTTTGGCCGCTAATATTATTAAAAAAAACTACTCTTACGTTATACTTAGTATATTGCTTAAGACATGACCTCGGGCGTACCCAGTTTCTGGTAACGGGTCGGATTCTGTACATAAAGAAGATATTTGTTTTTTTAGCCAAAATATTTTTAGTTTTTCTGTCTGTCTGTACGAAATGAGTTTCCAAAAGGCCAATCAAACAATTAATGCACGTTTAAACTTTAGCACTTGAGTGTTCAGCGAGCGTGTCGCTTCGCAACGATGTTTGATTATGGGGATTGTATGGGATTTGTTCCATGGAGTAAGTAGTTAGGAGCGGCTCAGGCTGGCGGTAGGAGACGTCACACTCCGCTGGTGCCGTCACGGAACGTCGAGCGCCCCACTTGGCCCCGCCTTCGGGAACATTCGTTAATCTTCGGACACGTTCGGGTCCTTAAGCATTGATATACGTACACTCCATTTTTTTCTTGCATGCCTTATTGTGTAAACAATCTTTCAATTACTTTTACGTTGTGATTTCAAACTTGATGAAACGAAAAAATAAGTCGATTGAGACTTAAATGTGTAGGACATAGTTAGATAGAAAGCATTATTATTTTTTACCTATTCTAGTTACCATGGAAACTAAATCATAAACCTTACATTTATCCTAATAGTTCTGATACTCTACTTTCACCTCAATCACTCGTAGGCTACTATTCAGAAGTGAAACTTCTGCCGTGTGTGAATAAAAATATTATTCATTAAGAATATCTCTTTTTATTTTATTTCATTATCATCATCATATCAACCCATTAGAGGGCACAGGTGTCTCACAATGAGAAGGAGTTAAGGCCATAATATATATTTTATCTGTATCTCTGTGAATTTTCTCTGTGGTTACATACAAGTGCATTCATTCATTCATTCATTCATATATATTTTAGAAGTTTATGGAGAACTCCCAGGCATGCTGGTTTCCTCACGATTAAAAGTTTATTTTAAATGCTTAAAACGCAAATAACTTAGAAAAGTTAGAGTTGCGTGCTGGGATTAGAACTCGGCCCCCCGAAAGTAAAGCCGAAGTTCTCAACAGACGACCCGCACCGGAAAACGCACAGTTAGACTCCCATAAGTCTCGGACATCAAATGATTGAGAAGAGACCGCTGCAGCCAATTTAGTGGCACGAAACGCTATAGCGTGCAGAAATCCTTTGACAAGAAATTGGAACCGTTTAATATCTCACTAATATTATTTTTGCCATCTTGTCGGTTTGTAAACAAGTATTATGTAAGAAATAAAATGAGTAAAAAATGTGCTATTAAAAAATTTGATAACTCGATGTAATCTTTTCATTGTTATCTTTAATTATTTTATTTTTGTATTTATAAAGAAATGAACAGATTTACATCCATCCAGAAAGGTTCGCCTATACGTACTACACACATGATAATGCATATATATGTATAGTTTTGTATATGGATGCCTTCGATACCCAATTCCTTAAAGAGCCCATTCACGGGAGATACGTCGCAACGGTCGAGTGCATGCAAATCGCAGTGCATGTAATGCCCTCGGAACTTGCACCAGTTACTCGTGCAAGTAGCATATGCATGTAGTTTCCACCATTAGCTCATGCGATGCTTGTAGCTTGCGACGGTAGCTGCGTAGAGTTTGCGTGAATTAAGCGAGTGTCTCTGTAGATGAATCTCTGTAATAGGTTACGATTACGATTATGTTACGATTACGATTAGGTTACGATTACTTACGATTTAGGTTAACGGATACATGTCAAATCCTTTACTTGCGTCAGATTGCAAGGCTACGTGTTGCCCCGTGTATGGAGACCTTTAGTTGCGCACACGCAGCTGACTCAACTAATGTATTAAGATCCATTTGTGTAATGATATCACGTTGTACCTACTCGCTACATTACTTGTTACAATACCCCGTATTACGGAACATGTGATTGAGGCGTTGCGAATTGCGATCGTCACAATCACTGCTATTTGCAGGTGTAACCTACCATAGCTAATGAACTCCTCATTATTGGTAGTGAGTTGGTAGCAATTCCGGTAAGTATATGGTTATTGTCTTGTTAGGAGTAACCCTGAGGTAATAATTGTTCACGCTAATCCGCCATGCACAACCCGAGTCCTTAGCTGCGTTCAAATTTACGTCCTAAGGGCGATAAATTTCGTTGTCGCAAATTTTGACGCAATGTTGAACACCTCCGTTTTGCCTTGCCTTTATCCAGTGTTCAATATACGAGATGAATAAAATAAAACGCGTTATTCTCTTATGCTCTTATGAATTTAAATTCTGAAATCTGTGTTCGAAATGCATATTTTGTCGAAAATTTTGATTTTTGTAACCTAGCCCTAGTTCATAAATAATGGATAAGATTATACTAATGTCAGGATTTAATAGATATTCAGGGTACGTTGAGGAGTGTTTACTTTGTAGTAAAAAATCAAAAAGAAAAGTTTCCATGCCTGGCTTTCAGTAAAGTAATATTTGTATCGGAACGTCATAAACTATGAGAAAACCATGAGAGTTAATGAAAACGTGGCCTTCTACCTAATACCTATTTACTACAAAAAACCACTTACGTCAAGTCATTTGGGTTTTTTATATACAAAAAAAATTAACTGGGTAATGCCCACCCCGGTCACCCTGAGTGGGACAGGCCCACAGCTGGGTCCACGCATCTATTTCAAAGGAGAGAAGGATAAAGAGCGTAATCCTACAATACTGCATGGATGCTGGTTGGTGCGCTTTAAACTAAACCGAGTCAAAGTCGAATATTTCGTTATTCAAATAGGCTCATAAATGCCACATTTGATGCGTTCATTAAATACAAAATGAGTACATAGTAGTGAGTTGATGGCGATAACTACATTGGTAAACTTAAAACTAAAGCTACGAGGTTTCCAAACGCGCTCTGGTCGAAGAAGAAGCCCACGACAAACTCAGCCGGGTGTTCTATTTGTTATCATCATCTCACATTGTCATTTGAAAATATTTAAGAAGCAACCTGATTACAGTAATAATTCATACCTAAACTTTTTTAACGCTTACGTAATCCAGTTTACTATAATAGGACTTTTCTATAATCTTACGCTTAATACAAACTTTTTTAGCGACATCTCCAAGATATAAACCGGTAATTTATTGTAAAACTGTAAACAATTTCCTTTCAATGAATTACGTATTTTATTTAGTCTAGTATATTGGACTGCAAGAATATTTTTGCTAGATGCAAATTATTCAAATTATTGCAGTCATATTTTCTCTTAAATTTAGATATATTTTTGTGAATATACATTACTATTTTCTACTACTTTCAAATATGTATTGGCTATTAATTATAACATGTTAGATATTATAACCGGGATAGCGGTTTAACTGTTCACACTAATTTACCTAAGCTAACGTGCGACCAATTAAGGGACGTGCCCGCATGTTTTATAACTGGAGGACGCAAATTTGGACGCCGAAGACGTAAGTAGGATGCCGCGTTTTGTTAGCGTCAGAGGGATTTTTACATGATGCGACCTAATGGTAGTTGCTATGTTGATTATTTTAACGATTTTGTTAAACGTTAAATATTAGTGTATCGGTTACGACGCGTCGCTGTTCCGTCTCCCCGTACTGATAACGAAACTCGTTTTCTTATTAACGGGCTTCCGAAAAAGGAGTAGAATAACTTTTTTTTCGTGGTGGCAATATTTGACTGTAGATTTAAACTATACAAGCCGTTTTCCGAGTTAATTAAGGGTTGCAACATTTTTTTAGTACAATAGTTTAGAAGCGCGTACTCATAGACGTAAACTTGCCACTCGACCTCCTTCCGTTCGGGCAAACAACGTGTTCGAGCGCCACAGATTGAATACGATTTTTTTTTATAATCTCCTAAATTCGGATCCAAATTACATGATGTTTATTTATATAACAATAAAACGACTTTATGGTAAGGCATATTTAAAGCTTAATAATAACTATTTAAAATCACCTTTTAATTTTTAAATTATTTCAGACATCAAATGAGTTATAGAGGGTTATTTGAAAGAGGTATATGGTATCTGGATCTCGTGATTGTATTTAACTAAAGAACAATATTGAACTAAATAGTTTTACATTTGACGCACCATTTAGTCAGCACACGCGGCTAGAGGAGCTTGTTAGCATTTTTTATTCTGGCTTTATTTACGAAATTATATTATTACTGTTATGAAACATAGCCTATGTTACCTACTCGTTAGAAATTTAGCTTGCGATAAGCTAACTAATTGTTTTAAGCGGTTAAGAAGTCGGATTAACGCTGGGGTCCCGAGGTTCTGGAATTGGAACTCACATGGAACCAGAAGAGAACTTTTTTTTTTATTCCACTACAAGTTAGCCCTTGACTGCAATCTCATCTGCTGGTAAATGATGATGCAGTCTAAGAAGGTAGCGGGCTAACCTGTTATAGAGTATTTAAACCAATTAAGGGTAGTCATACCCCTAATTGGTTTCAACGCGACATGTCTTTGTCGAACTTTCATCCGTTGACGTTATGATGACGATGATTAGTTTCTTTTTGTTGGAAAAACTTGAAAAATCAATGTACACGCAAGGACTGTCATAAAATCAGTAGCCAAAGTTCCAGCACCGTCATCATTATCATCATCAAAAATGTTCAAAGTTTGTATTAAACGTAAGCTTATAGAAAAGTCCTATTATAGTATAAAGGACTACGTAATCGATACAAAAGCTTAGGTGTAAATTATTGCTCTAACCAGGTTGCTCTTCTAATAATTTAAAATGTCATTGTGAGATGGTGATATCAAAAAAAAACACCCGGCTAAGTTTGATGTGCGTTTGGAACCCTCGTAGCTTTAGTTTTAAGTTTACGAATGTGGTTATCGCCATCATCTCACTACCGTGTAATTCTTATGTACGCATCAAAAGTGCCACCTGTGGGCCTACTTGAATAAAGATATTTTTGACTTTGACTTTGACATCATATTGACCGATAGACGTCCCCTGCTAGAAATAGGCCTTTTGTAGGGATTACCAAATTCCACAGTTTTTTGCCGCTTGGATCCACCGGCTACCTTCGTCAAGCTTCTTGCCGTCCGTCCAACTCGTTGGGATCGACCAACGCTGCGCTCACCAGTGCGGGGCTGCCATTCCAGCACATTGGGACCCCAACGTCCATCCTTTCTCAGAACTATGTGGCCCGCCCATTGCCACTTCAGCTTCAGCCATCACCGTGCTAATGTTAAACTAACCCTAAAGCAAAAGGAGAAGAGAAAGGTGCTCTCGGGAGGCCGTCAAAATACCAACTCGACTGTGATCGAGTCTACGAATGCGCTGATAACAAAACTCGTTTTCTTATTTTTTTACGTTACGTTCCTACCTATATTATGTACTGCCTGATACAGAGGTCGGCGAACATACTCAATATGTTTGTTATATCTACTTTATAGCTACGGAACGGTTTTGTGTTTTTAATTTTAGGTTTTTTTTGACAGCTGTTTGTTAGCTGTACGTCAGAATCCCCATCCCTACTAATATTATAAATGTCAATGTAAGTTTGTTTGTTACGCTTTCACGCAAAACTTACTTGACCGATCCTCATGAAAATTTGTACACATATTCTTGGAAGTGTTAAAAGTAATAAAAGTTACTTTTTATCCCGACAATAAGCTCGGTTCCTTCCTTTTGGAGAGGGGGAGTGTTTGACGGTTTTACACCATAACTCCGAGAAATTAAAACCGATTTATATAATATTTTTTTTACTATAGAGGTTATAATATGTGGACAGCAGCAAACCCCTCATTTAAGGCTTAGCAATACTGAATACTTGAAATTTTGTTAGATCTACAAGTAAATTTGACTCTGCAACTTCACGTGGTGGAAAGTGATAAAGCAGTCTAAGATGCTAACGGGCTAGCCTGTTTTGGGTATTGCAGTTATATTAAACCCATATCCTAATCGGTTTTTACGCGGCATACCAGAACGCTTAATCGCTTGGTTACTTGCCACGGCCGAAGCCAATAGACCAGACGAGACAAAATTCAGGAATTAAAAATTCCCAACCCCCCTGGAGGTTTTCTAGAAGTAAAGAATGCCCAACAGAATGACCCAAAAGAATGGGACACAGACTAAGAGTGATGACGACAACTCGAAGTTGTAATACACGAGCGGTTTATAAACAAAACATGGCCTCTAACAAAGAAGCGTGAGACACTTCACGTGTGTAAAATAAGTACATTAAAAACAATGCAAAGGCACGCATCATATAACATATTAATACTGGCGCCATCGGCAAGCCATCTGTTTAGGACATTGTAAAGCTGATTGCAGATTCGTTAACACGCGCTTCGTTTTTTTTCTATAGCAATTATTGACAGCTCTATATACGAGTATATCGGAAGTGGAAATCTATGGCCTGTACAAATGTTTTTAGAAGTCTCAGGCATGCAGTTTTCCTTCACAAGTGATATTTTAATTTCATAAATTTTAAATGCTTGAGTGCATTAGTGTTTCGAAAAGTTAGAGGTACGTTCCGGGAATCGAATAAGGAAGGTCGAAGTCTTAAGCACTAGGCTTTCACCGCTTTATGTTATGTTTAATAGGACGTTTTTATTTCTGTGTAAAACTGCAGTTTAAAATTAATGTAAAATTTTAAACTGCAGTTTTATTTTGTATCTACCTATTGAATCCAGTTCTAAACATAGATTTTGTATCAATATTCCTTATAGACTTTATGAGTTTTTGAATGAAAATACATACGTCCGCGTACAAAAAAGACCACAACTAACGGTTTCTAGCCAAGCTTTTTTGTTGCACTTGTGGCGTAATAAATGCTTTTTGAGGCTACTCTACGAGAACGTGCGATTTTTATAATTTTAGTATAGAGTTCTACAAAAAGGTATTTTTTCTGGTCCTCAAGTAATAGGACCAGACATTGTTTCTTCTAGACTACAAGACGCGCGTGACATTGTGAGTCGATTACATTTGACGGAATTAAAGACGTCCATTAAGGTAGGTATGATTACGTATATTCAAGTGAGTGAAACCGGTCTGGTGATAGCCACTTTATCACACACTTAAACAAAGACATTAAAGCAAACACTTTTTTGTTTACTTTATGATTAACGACTTCCACGTAACACTATTTAGCGTTCGATTTCCCACTTTGTTCTCTATGGCTCACCTGTGACAAAGGTTGAAATACGAAACTCTAAACTTGATTCTAAACTTTTCACAGACTAGAAATAATTTATATTTGTAAGGGAATTCTATTTTCCACTACAAATTAGCCCTTGACTGCAATCTCACCTGGTCTAAGATGGAAGCGGGCTAACCTGTTGTAGTGAGGCCCGCTTCAGCGGATGCACTTCGATCCTCCAGGATCTTTTGTGCTCAAAGGGCTAACCTGTTAGGCAGTATAGTAGTCCCCTAATCGGTTCCTACGCAACATCGCAGCGGAACACTAAATCGTTTATCGGCACGTCTTTTGTCGGTTGGGTGATAACTAGCCACGGTCAAAGCCTCGCACCAGACCAAAAATTATAAAGAATTATAATCTATATATAAGTAGGTACAATTGTGCGGACTGAGGACACATAGTATACATACATTTACAAAAGCACTGCCTAACCTAAAATGTATATATAACTCGTACAGAAGGAGTTTTGTTTGGCGTTTAATACAATTACTACTGTATGCCTACCCTGGTAAGAAACCCAGTGCAACTTGCAAGCCATCGAGTGCAGACTGCTATTTTTTTTTCAATTATGCATAGTAATACGTTAAATCAATAAAAAACAATATTACACACACTACCATGTTTTTGACACACACACACATATACAATGGCGTGCATAGAGGGTATGCACAGGGTATGCAGATGATATAAAATGAAGAAAAACTCCAGTACGACTCATAAATACTTAAGGGTAGGCGTTTTAATAACTCTTACATTGTCTATCCTTAAGTTCTTTTTAACTCGGATAGGAGATTTTCTTCATTTTATATGATCTGCATACCCTATGCATACACTCTATGCACGCCACTGCATATATATATAATCTTTTTATTAGTGACATAAGACAAAGTCTGTGATAACGTTGTATAATCTTTGATTCTAATTATGGTTCAATAACAATTGGTTATAGCCAATTAAAATAACACTTGCTTCAACGGCGAAGAAAACATAGTGAGGAGACCTGCATGCCTGAGAGTTCTCAATAATGTTCTCAAAGGTTTGGAGTCCGCCAATGCGCACTGGGCTAGCGTGGTGGACTACGGCCTTAACCCGTTCCCATTGTGAGAAGAGACCCGTGCCCCCTAGACCGGTAATGGGTTGATATGATGATGGTTGAATTTGGACCACTAGGCGACCACTAGCCGACCACTAGGTGACCACTAGTAGTAATTAAAAGCTTCAAACCAAGTAGGGGCATGGGCTTAATATAACTGATATACTCCTAACAAGTAACTACCATCTTAGACTCCACCATACCTGATCATCAAGTAAAATTACAGTAGAGGTCGCATTTGTAGTAGGATTAAAAAAAAACATTTCAATATAATACTTCAGAATCCCGTGCCTCGGATAGCACGAATAGCCCGGTCCCGGTTATTATCACTTAATTGTGGCAGAGTTCGTCAAAACCCCACCATCCCCGATTGGAGCAGCGTGGTTGTATATGCTCTAGGCTAGGCCTGTTCCCAGCGTAGGGACACAAACACAAAATCAACAAACTTATCTCAAACACCTCTATAATCGAATCAAAACTAAACCCATGTTTGCAAACCTATTATCAGAAGTAGACATTTCTTAGATAATGTAGTTGATACAGGTGATATTAAGACGTAATGTGAAACCAGTCAAAACAAAACGTTAATTGTTTATTCTCAGTGTCAGGGCGATGTTATGTCTATGTCTAGATACCTACTCCATTTTTACCTTACTTGTCTATTAATGCCAACAATACTTTCACAATTTTTTCATATCTCATGGAGAGAGCCCTACTCAGAATATCTCTACGTGGCTAAATCATAAAAGAGACAACACAAATAAACAAAACTTTAAGCTGAGCAATGGGCGGAGCTCGTAGCACAGAACGTTTTGGTCCCAGGTGCTGGAATTACTTCATCGCACTGGACAGTGCACGGTTTTTAGACCCCACTCTAGGGGGACAGAACATCAGCGAGTCGCAGGGAGTCGGAATCGCAGGAGGACTCATGCATGTTAAAGTTTCGATTGAATTACATGATTTAATCGAAACTCCAACCGTTTATGCAGCGCTCGCAGTTCTTAAAAGGGGATATTGGATAGAAGCAGGCGTTACTTTGCGGAAATCCATGATATATTATCAAAATTAAGCTTAATTTGCTATACTCCGCGAAAAGCAGGAGAATCTGTGTGGTGCAATTTATAATTTCTTCAATCCTTATACCCCACACCAAACAGATCTTCGGCAATATACCCTCTACGCACGTTTCGCTCCGAAACCGGAGCATCATCAGGAGATGTTGACTTTACAATGAATAATTGTTAAGTGAAAAATTCGCCAAATGTGTCGCCTTTTATACCTTTCTGACCCCCACCTAATCTATCTAAGCCCCTCCCACCTCATTAGTGCCTCTGAATATGTTCAATAGAGGTGAAGTTGATAAATTTATTTGTTCGTTTAGTAATTCGAACCTCCCATTCCTATGTTTAATAATTTCTAATTGTTCCCTCAAATCAAGTTTCAACCCTTTGTCGCAAGCATGTAATATTTCGTATGAATGATTACTGGTTACGTTATGTCCACTGTCTAAAAGATGTTTTGCAAAATGAGATTTTTCAGGATGGTTATGATTGAAGGCTGCCATATGCTCTTTGTAACGTGTTTCAAATTTACGTCCGGTCTGACCCACATATGTGGCGTGGCATTCAGAACATTGGAGTTTATATACCCCTGATCTGTGCTTATTGTCCAATCTGTCCTTACCGTTACAAATAGCTCTCAGTTGGTTATTTGTTCTAAAAGCCACATGAACTCCATGTGATCTAAGTATCTTTGCTACACGCTCTGATATAGATCCGAAGTAAGTCAGACTGGTCTTATACCTATTCAGTTTCTTAAAAGTTCTTAAAAGGCATAAAAAACACATATTGGGCTTTTCAACAAAGGTATTCCCTTTAAAAATTCTAAATAAAAGTCCGCGACAGCATTTGTTTATTTAAGGTTCGTTTATACGTGGACGGAGTGCTAGTTAGTCATAAAAATATTCATCAGTCATTTTAGTAAGTGTAGCTGGTGTTAGGTGTATCACAAGCTACGCTTACTTTGGGGCTAGATGGCGATGTGTTTGTTTTCGTTGTATATTGATTATTATTATTTAAGCAAATAGAGAATTGAATTTAATTTAATACGAATTCCCGCTAAGCTTATTGAGAACATCTTAGCATTATGCTCGACTAAGTGAAGTGATCGCGTGGAGTCTAAGCTAAGGAAAGGAGATATCTACGCGAAGCTAATTGGAAATATACATCGATACGGTACTAAGTATCATTTGTTCGCTTCAGGTAGGCAACGTTTACATGGAGACTAGTAACGGAACGGAGACAAGGATAGTCGTATTTTTGGATTATAAGAGAACGCATTATGTGAAAATTATAACCTTCTTGTCCCGGCATTTCTTCACCGGTAATGCCGTTACCTGAAACCTTTTATTTAAGGATAAGTCACGCCACACCACGTAAAGGTCACGGCGTATTGGTAACAACTTTATGTATACTATCGCAATATACCCAGTAGCTTTAGTTTTAGGTGTACGAATGTAGTTAACACATTTGTTATGTAATGTACACACCCAAAGTGCCATCTTTGTGTTGTTTGAATAACTTTAAAATATTTTTTGGTTTGCTTGAATGTGCCTTAACTTAAGCTGTAAGAAAATTGTAGTGTGCAATAGACTAATTTCGTTTCTACGTGGTGATAGCCTAGTCGTTACGAGTTCTTTAACAGTGAATAAAAAACATTGTGAGGAAACCTGCATGTCTGAGAGCTCTACATAATGTTCTCGAAGGCGCACTAAGCCCTTCTTATCGTGGGAGGAGACCCGTGCCCCGCAATGGTTCATTGATGTTGATAATGATCGACTCTCTCCATGTCAATAGCGCTTTAGAAGTTCCATTTGACTCTGTCAATTTACTTTATAACATTTTTAAACTTTATCGAATGAAAAGCAGTCTAAGTATAGAATTCTGATTTATGTACCAATTAGTTATCAGGCAACTTCGTTCGTTTACAATTAATGATTCTTTCTCAATTAAAACCTTTGTCCCTTGTTCTAAAACCGTTTCACTTTGCTCGATAATTTTGTCTGGTGAATGCGTAGTCAATTAAGCGTTCCGTCGCGTACATAATAAATAAATAAATAAATTAATATACTACGACAATACACACATCGCCACCTAGCCCCAAAGTAAGCGTAGCTTGTGTTATGGGTACTAAGATGACTGATGAATATTTTTATGAATTATATATACATAAATACTTAGAAAATACAAATAAACACCCAGACACTGAAAAACACTTAATGCTCATCACACAAACATTTTCCAGTAGTGGGAATCGAACCCGCGGCCTTGGACTCAGAAAGCAGGGTCGCTACCCACTGTGCCAGTCGGCCGTCTAATGGCGGCGGATAGCATCTTTTCACAGATAATAACAAATAACAATTGCGATTGTATTAAAAAAAATAACAATTTATACAGTACTCGTATAAGCTCTGCTAAGACGGACATTTCGGCGCAGCGCTGTGAATTTAAGTAGGAGGTCCTAGGTTCGATTCCCGTTTGGGGAATTTCTGAAATTTCTCTTATCTGGTCTGGTGGGAGGCTTTGGCCGTGACTAGTTACCACCCTTCAGACAAAGACGTGTCGCTAAACGATTTAGTGATCAGGTGTAAAACTATCTATACACTGCAGGTGTATTAAATTACTTTTTATTTGGATCTATATGTATTGAGAGCCAATACTACTCTTGGACCTGAAGGAGCCAGAGCTTCAAATGTAATGTCGTGTAGAACCGATTAGGTTAGGTGTATGACTATAACACCTAACCTAATCTACTCTAACTTTAACTTTAACCTGTTATCATACTCCCTAACAGGTTAGCCCGCTTGGACATCATAACTTACCACCAGTTCAAGGGCTAACTTGTAGTAAAATGATTTTTTTTTTCCAAATACATATATTATGAACGCACTTAGCTCCGAACGGTTATAGAACCGCCGGAGCTGAGGTCAAACTCGGACCTTCTGAAATGGAAACCGAAACTCTACCCACTATGCTATCACTGCTAAAAATATATTCGTCATATGCTTTCGCTTGCAAGGCCTCGCATGCATAAATACATAATAATAATATTATAATAGTTCCGATAGTGTTTTCGGTCAATGGTCTTCTCGCGAAAAGCTTCGACCAACATCTTAAGAAGCTTTCGCTTGGTTGTTGGATCATGGTCGGATACAGAAGTCGCGTATTGTGAGGAGGTTCCTCACTCTGGAGCTCTGACCGCCGTTCCTTGGGCATTCAAAAGCCCCGCAAGCGGAGGGTGTTTTTTTTTATAAACGTTTTTGTGTTGTTTTAAGAATTAATAAAAAATGACTATCCATAAATTATAGAGTATACAAAATATCATAATATCATGTCTTTTATAATGTTTAATATCATCTATCATTCATTTGTTTTCTCCCTACTTACATACTTAATATTATAAATGTCAATGTAAGTTTGTTTGTTACGCTTTCACGCAAAAACTACTTAACCGATCCTCTCGAAACTTTGTACACACATTCTTGGAAGTGTTAGAAGTAATATAGAATACTTTTTATCCCGACATTAAGCTCGGTTTCTTTGGGAGAGGGGATGAAAGTATTTGACGATTTTACACCATAACTCCGACAAATTATAACCGATTTAAATAATAATTTTTGTACTATAGAGGTTATATGTATTTAATTTTGCACAAACTTTGCGTAGATCTGATGAATGTGGTTTAAGATCGAGGACAGAACTCCTCAGCGGACAGCAGCAAACCCCCCTACAATTAAATTGAATGCCACATCAAAAAACAAAATCAAACGCAGACGAATTCGCGGTCAACAGCTAGTATTCCACAAATTATTTAGTTCTATCCAGTGTTAGTGGCCCTGCCGTAGGTACTAACAAGATGTAAAATAAATAAACATTTTTGTTTTCGCTCGCCCTCGATAAGCGCAACTACGTTCGTTGTTTTAATTTGTAAATAATGACAAGGTAGAAGATACTAGCATTCCTGCGGGCTTAGTGGGCATTGCTATCGCAGGGCTGTCACAACCACAGACGCAAATTATACATTTTGACGGCCGATTGGCGCAGTTTGCAGCGACCCTTTTTTCCGAGCCCAAGGCCGTGGGTTCGATTCCCACTACTGGAAAATATTTGCGTGATGAGCATGAATGTTTTCAGTGTCTGGGTGTTTATGTCAATATTGCTATTTATTTATGTATATTATTCATAAAAATATTTATCAGTCAGTAAGCTACGCTTACTTTGGGGTTAGATGGCGCTGTGTGTATCCTCTTAGTGTATTTATTTATAAATTTGATAATCAACGTCATCATCGTCATCGACCCATTTCCAGCCCACAAGACTGAAGATTGAAGATTAAAGTCTATACAAAGAGTTACAGATGAGCGGTGGTGACATAGCTATCCATAGGTACCCGCGAGACAAGGTTGCTTGGAAGCATCCGGCTCCGCTTCGTCTCTCACAAGATAGAAAAATTAATTTTAAAATGTAAAATGTAAATTGTTGATATTGGAAAAGAGCAACTGCTGAGTTTCTTGCCGGCTTCTTCTCGGTAGAATCTGCCTTCCGAACCGGTGGTAGAGTCACTACACACAGCCATACTTGACGTTTCAAAAGTGCTTATATTAGGCCTACTTGAAATAAATGAATTTTGACTTTTGAATTTTGAATTTTGGGACTCTAAGCGCAGATAAGGGCCACCATTATGGAGGTGGTCTGATGATAGCAGGAATACCATGGACAAGAGCAGCTATGGAAAAAAAATCCTGGCGACTGACTAGAAACATAAATTATTCATATCAGCATATCTTAGAAAAGAGCAGAAAACCTTTGTGGGGCTGAGTATATGCTTTTATAACATCATACAGAGATAATATTACATTTACCTTTACATGAGTTTAAAGAATGTATAAAAACTCATATAATACATCAAGGTTACTATACTATTGACTACTATACCTACCGTAAACATATACATACATACACACATTCACATACTCACAAAACTACTATTATTAGATAGACTAGATATTAATTATTACGTACTTTGAAATCTTGTGATTATACTTGTGATGGCACAAAGCCTATGTCTTATTGCAACTGTTAACTGGGGGAGAGCACTGATAACTATCATAAGAGTTTATAATCAGTTTAGTTATCAGGGCCTCTAGCTTTTTTAAAGTTAAGCTTTGGTTACCTGTATACATTGTTTTTTTTTTTAAATAAATGATTATTATTATTATTATTGATGAATTTCTTAATGACAAGCAAGCCGCTCCGCTTTCATCTCACAAAAGATAGAACAGTGTTTGTAAAATTGTAAAATGATGTTGGAAAAGAGTAAATGCGGAGTTTCTTGGCGGCTTCTTCTCGGTAGAACCGGCCTTCCGAACCGGTGGTAGAGTCACTACACACAGATAGACTTGACGTTTCAAAAGTGCTTATATTAGGCCTACTTGAAATAAATGAACTTTGAATTTTGAATCCATATTTTAAACAGAGCAACATATCGCAGGCCATGCAACGAACACGTCGACGTCGACGTCGACCTGATTAAGCCTCAGATGCCTCTAACTACACTGGTAACCACGTCGTTCCGACTGGAACACAGCAATGATCCTTGGCTGCTTGAATAAGCATGGCGTACAGTGGCGTGCATTTCATACATGCACAAAAGCACTGCATACCCATATTATTATATCTAAGTCGAATTGGAGGGAATTTTTTCCATTTTATGCCATGTACCGGCTTTATGCATAGTTTGGTCAAAAACCCTGTGCACGCCACTGATGGCGTAGTAAGTACTTCAGTGTTGCCGAAATCGATGGTTATTAAATGACATTAGCAAACGTCAAAGGGCTTTGACCAGCAATAAGAGAATAAAATGGAAAAATTGTCCTCCTATCCGAGCAATATAAAAGTTTTAGGGTAGACATTGTTTTTGTGCATGTATGAAGTGCACGCCGCTGATCATTGCTAGGTATTGAGTTGAAATTTCAAGTGGAATCCCGGAAAAAAGCGGACACAATTAAAATAATTCCATAGAAGGTGCTGGGTGGATCATTCCCTGTTCTCTCTGGAAGATCTCTTTGTGATGATGATCGATAATCCAATTCGTAACCGAAATCGGCAGTCTTATGGTTATTGTATTAAAAAATTGAATTACTAAAAAAAAAAAAATTTGTAACATAACTAGTCGTTATCAAAACATTCAATGGTGTACAGTCAAAAATCAAAGACAATACTTTCTTAATTCACACTTGCGTTACCTCTTCATACGTTACTGAATGTATTTTGCATTGTTATACTCGTATTTGGATTTTATTCCGACATCTAACGGCTTGCTAATGATATTCCGAATTTGTCTTTATTGCGGTTTCCAACTTTAGAGCTTCCCAATCACTTTGGCTGCCGCGGTAAATGCAACTGTTTGCATTATATATAACGTAACTACACATGAGTGAAACTACTCGCAAGTTAACTTGTCCCTTATAAATTCATTCTACAATCATCCGCGACGCATTGCTCTATGTCCGACTCCTTAAGGTTGTAGCGTGATTTATTTAAATATCTTTATTGCGTAGTAAAGAACAAATTACAAAATATACATAAAAAAAAAATTGTGGCAAAAGGCGACCTTAGCACTGAAAGTGATCTCTTCCAGGTAACCTAAACGATAGGAATATACATGAGAATATATATTCCCACTAGCTGATGCCCGCGAGTTCGTCTGCGTTTGGATTTTCTATTTTGATGTGGCATTCAATTTAGTTGTAGTTTTAAAAACATTTAAAGTATTCAGTATCGCTAAGCCTTAAATGAGGGATTGCTGCGGTCCGCTGATGAGTTATGTCTAATTTGTCGGGAGTTATGGTGCAATATCGTCAAACACTTTAATCCCCTCTCCCAAAGGAACAGAGCTTAATGTCGGTATAAAAAGTATCCTATATTACTTCTAACACTTCCAAGAGTATGTCTACAAAGTTTCATGAGGATCGGGTAGGTAGTTTTTGCGTGAAAGCGTAACAAACAAACTTACATTGACATTTATAATATTGATTGGGATGGGATGGGATAGGGATGTATATAGGAATATACATATGAATATACGTGATGTTAGTCAATGGTACAGAACAGTCCATTACTGGACTAAGGGCCTCTCCCAAACATGGGTTTGACCCATATTCACCACGCTGGGCAGGAGATTCCAGCAGTTCAGGGTTTTCCAACCTTATTAAGCTAGCAGCACACTTACAAGTTAAGAAAGGGCTAGATGGCGATATGTGTATTGACGTAGTATTTAGGAGAAAAAGATGAGTGCGGCGCGCGCTCCTTAACCTAGCTTGCTAAAATAGATAGGTTGTTAATAGATAGGCGCAAAAAATAAAACATCATCATATCATCCAAATATGAGCCCACTACATGGCACGGGTCTTATCCCACAATGAGAAGGGATTAAGGCTGTATTCCACCACATTGGCCCAGTGCGGATTGGTGGACTCCGCACGCCTTTGAGAACATTATAGCGAACACTCAGGCATGCAGATTTCCTCACGATATTTTCCATCACCGATGAAGCAAGTGATATTTTAATTACTTTGCGGTGCGTACTGGGATTCGAAGTCGGCCCCCTGAAAGTGAAGTCGAGCTCCGACCCACTGGACCGCTTCCTCATCCTCATTATGATACTAATAAAATCATAATAGATTTGAACAAATCTTTTAACAGAAAATTATGATGAATAAAACTACCCCAACAATGGAAAGCTTGGAGGCTCAAAGTGTGGGATACACCACGACACTTTTTCGAAGTACAGAACGAGTGCCTCGCGTCGCACCTCTGTACATTCATATGGCACTCTAGTTAGAGGAGCCCTGCGGCAAATGGTAATAGCAATACAGAGAACGCTGCTGCCCGATCTCTTTTATATTACCTTAGTTGCCTCGTAGGACTCCGCGAATCGCGGGCAGAGGATACGGTGGACAACTGAATTCTGATCTGCCGTCAACACACAGCGTGATGTTCAGTAATCTATAATCTTTCTCGGAAATCGGGCTGGAAAATGCAATAAAAAAAGCTTATCGTACAAAAAAAATACGGGTTGCACTCCGGGACGGCCGACAGAAGTGTATACTTATTTTGGCGCGTTCGACATTTTTTTGATGGGTACTATGATTATTGCGTTATGAATTGTTATGAATTGCATGTTATTTATGAATTATTGGAAAATTTAAATACATTTAATATTATTTTATTCGTTAACAATTTCGACAACTCTTGTATCATCATAATTATCATTAAAATTATTACAATCTAAAATATAAACTATAGGTTCATGGCAATTAAAATAGGCAATAGACAATTTTGTTTCGAAGTTATTCAAATATAGCATACTATTGGACATAGTAAAATCAAATTCAAATAGCCTGCGTCTCGTAGCGGTGAAATATTTTATCTCATCGAAAAGAAGTTAAAAGAACTTAAAAAAATAAACATAGCTTGGATGGATGGACATAAATATTAAAAAATAAAAAAACATTTCATCCCGCAAAAATAAGGGGGTGTATGCGGGTTTTTTTTTACAAATCCGAAATAAACAAATTGAAATTCAAAATATCTTCATTAATGTAGGCCTATCACAGGCACTTATGAAGCATTCATACATATATGTTTACATAATTGTAGGGGGATGGTGATAACTTCGTACGCCAACTTAAAGCTACGAGGGTTCCAAACTCGCCCTGGTCTAAGAAGAGCCCACAACAAACTTTTCCGGGTATTTTTTTTTTTGTTATCACCATCTCACAGTTTATTTATATTAAGCTATGAAGCTAGAGCAATTCACACCCAAGCTTTTTTATCGTTCAAGTAATCCTTAATATTATAATAGGATTTTTCTGTAAGCTTACGTTTTGTATAAACTTTGAACTTATTGAGAGACATCTCATAGATTTCATTTGGTAATTTGTTATAAAATAATAAACGCGAACAAAGTCACCAGCAACAGCTAGTAAGTAATAACACAATATAGCCTATAGTTTGTATCTACATAACTGCAATATGTTAGCACAATAGCGAGCAAATTACACACATTGAGTATCCAATACAATGTGCCAGCCCTAGCATTGGATGCGAGCGTGATCCCAGGGCCGTAGCAATTATAACCAGTAGCTGTAGCAGTGTCGAATTAATACCTATTTTGTCACTAGGCGAGCCGTGCCACCTAATGAAATGATGTACCTAAATCATCGTCAACCTTTTTTATCCCCCGATGGAAAACAAACGGGGTGCTATTTATTTATTTAGGAAAACCAACCGCCAATACATTTTTTCTAAGTCCAAGTTTTAACGTTGTGAGCTAAGTGAATGTTCAGCTTATTACAGGTTTTCACAACGTTTGCAAATAATTTTAAAATTAATTACATTTTATGTAAAGGTATAACTGCATTACAAAAGAAATGTCTAAAAATATTTTACTAATTAATAAGGTTATAATGTTGAAAAATAAAATTCAAATTAAATTTAAAAAAAAAAATTATAAGTTTGGCGTCTCTGTTTGTGTCTGTCTGAGATTAACCGATTTTGATTCGAGTTTTTTTTCTGTTTAAAGGGGGAATTAGTCTGGAGTAAATTAGTTATGTTTGATGAAAATCGATGAGAAGCTGTGATAGCGCATTTGGTAGCTTGACTTCACATTAGGCGGGCCAAGTTCGAATCCCAGCAAGCACCTTTGAGAAGGGGATAAGACCGTAGTCCACCACGCTGGCCGAGCGCGGTTTGGTGGACTCCACGCACCTTTGAGAACATTATCGAGAACTCTCGGGCCTGCAGGTTTTCTCACGATGTTTTCCTTCACCGTTGAGCAAGTGATATTTTAATTACTCAAAAAAACGCACATAACTTAGAAAACTTAGAGGTGTGTGTGTTTGTGTGAGTGTGTGTGTTTGTGTGTGTGTGTGTGTGTATGTGTGTGTTTGTGTGTGTGTGTGTGTGTGTGGGAATGGACCTCGGCCCCCCGAAAGTAAAGTCGAGCTCCCACTGGGCTATCACCGCTACTCTAAAAGTTCTACTGCTACTTATTGACTCACGAAGTAGAAAGCTTGCACTATTCTGTAACATAATTTGCATTATAAATAACAGTATAATTTGAAGCTGTCATAATAATACTTTCATAATTTGTTTCCGAACTGTCCCTGCCGTAGACCACTCCGCCAGAGAGGTCGTCAGGGTATTAGGGACTGACTTACACGGAAGACTTGTAGCATTATTACAATAGTTCACTGAATAAAGGCGCAATATTTGTAGTAGGTAGGTGCTTGTACCACATACACTAATTCATACAACTCATACAAGTTGTGGAGGTTTTCTCATACAGATAACATCACCGTAATCACCTATTATTGCGATGATATCGGCTTACTTTAGTACCAACGTTGCGTGCTCAAGGGCAGAATATATCAACACTGATTATTACTAAA
The DNA here is from genome assembly GCF_905163445.1 of Pararge aegeria. NCBI lineage: Eukaryota > Metazoa > Arthropoda > Insecta > Lepidoptera > Nymphalidae > Pararge > Pararge aegeria. Next base: position 1,499,426 of record NC_053208.1, read on the forward strand.
AAAAAAAATGTTGACAAAAAAAAAAGACTTTTTTGTACAACTAAAAGGCAAGAAATAAATATATTTTACAGTAGAAAATTTACATGTATTGACTCTGAAGTTTTAATGCTAATTTGATTTTTTTTTTTACATACTACATTTCTACAGAAAGTGATCATAAGCTTCGTATTCCTTTTTATTTAGTAGTAAGGAAATAACCAGTAATTTTCTGCATTTTACTTTATGGTACTCGTAGTAAAAGATTTTATTTTTCCATAAAATATAAATATAACCTAAAATGTTCATATACATAATAATACATATAGATGGAAATAATAATTACAAACTAAAATTAATATTTATAATAAATATAAGCCGTCTAACTGTTCACTTATGGGCATGGTACCCAAGATGCTGGCGCTATGCCCCTTGGTATAGCTAGACTTAGCCGTTGGGCTAAATAAGCGCCAGCTCTTGGGTCACCAGACGTAAGGACCAATTTTTGTGACAATTGTTAATAAAATTTTTCGTGTCCGAAGACCATGGCCCTAGAGTCTCAAACGCAAGCGCCGCAAAAACGTAGTCATTACAAATAACGGAGTATTTACGGCGCTTAAGCATTTGAGCAGATTCGGCAGCTGCTGCCGCTTTTTGGGACGTACTCGGCAAGTGAGAAGCTGCCAACGTATCAACGCAGGTCGCATCCCACACCAGCGCACGCCCCATCGACCACGGTACTATAGTCATACCGTCTGGTCTCTTGCCATCATCCCTGAACAAACCGGGAGGTTCCAATTGTGCAGGAATAGTAAAATTATGTAAAAAATATTTATTTCTTAATTTTTAGTTGTGCAATAAGTTAGTTCTTTTTCGGCATAATAAAATTTTCTACGCTTTTCTGTGGATAGTTTTGTAATCACATCTAAGTGATAATAAATTCCTGAAGCCCGGTATTTATGAGGAGATCTCCCGGACTTCACCATCAGCTCCATTATTGTGATGGGCATAAATTGCTTTCCTATGTGCCATAATCGATGAACAACCAATGTAATACTTATTCTCATCACCTTCATGACAGAGTTCTGAGCTTACAAACAGAAAAAAAACACAACCGAGTTGAGAACCTCCTCTTTTTTTGTAGGTCACAAAAAACTTACAAAAAAAGTTGTAATAATTATAAATAATTATTAACAGTGGTGGCCCAGTGGTTGTAATTCGACCGATTGTGAATCAATCTAAACCAAATATACAGATGGCAGATTGAATTTCACAGTAGTTATGATATTTAAAATATAAAAGATAATGTATACACTTATGATTGGTTATTGCAATGGCACACGACATTATCTGTAATTCTAAAACTTATTTTTTTTACGAATGTTGTTGAAATTAATAGCTGGTGTGCCTTTTGAATCTATATAATTATAATTAAACTGTTACATTGAAGATATTAAAAAAAAAAACTGGAATGCACTCTACAGCCGATACTGAAGCCAAAACTGTATTTTTTTTCGTGGCTGCCTGTTCGTCTGTATCTGAGCCGCGCATCAAATGCAACTTCGCGCGATTTGATGAGGTAGTTCATACTACGAGGTAGGACATGGGATACTTTTTATCCCAGATTTCAGCTCTGTTTCTTTCGGAGATTAATAAACTTTTTAGTGCTGTCCTTTTCTTTAAGATACTCGTACAGGAGAACTTAACTTAATCTGTGATCCGAAGAATTTCGATTATTTTCCGAAGATTTTCTGGCATTAGAATGGCTATATTCATAGATTCGCAATAAAGAATTTTGACACTCCCAAGGTTCACACATCTCTATAAAAGGTTTTAAATAAATAATATCCTATTGCAAAATGAGCATAGTGCAAAATATACCACAACATTTTCCACGTTAAAACAAAAACTATAAATAAACATTTGTTTTAGAACGTAACGTAATACTCTTTCATTTTATTCTCCTATTCGGCATAGATATATCATTTTGCGGTTTCAATCCCGCGATATTTTATTCGAATAACGTTTTGCAATCATTTGAAACAATTATTTTGCGTTTCATGACGCAGTTTCTGTTGTTTGTAAAATAACCGGCCGTGAAAGTCAAAGTAGCATTAGGGCTCCATTTTTACCATTAAAGTACGGAACCCTATTCTGGTGCTTCTGAACTATTGGAGGGCTGGACGTCATCTCGTCATATCACGACAGCCGATTGGCGCAGTGGGCAGTGCCTACCCTGCTTTCTGGGTCTAAAGCCGGGGGTTCGATTCCCACAACAGGAAAATGTTTGTGTGATTTGCATGAATGTTTTTCAGTGTCTGGGTGTTTATATGTATATTATAAGAATTTATTCATAAAAAAATATTCATCCGTCATCTTGATGCCCATAAAACAAGCTTCGCTTACTTTGGGTTTAGATTGCGATGTGTGTATTGTCGTAGTTTATTTATTTACTTATATAATTTCCAGTCTTTCGCCAAAAGAAAAGTCGGGCTATGTTGGTTTTCCCAGTTTATTAACGGATGTTGCTACGTCACCGTTTATTCGTCTACCGACGCTTCTCTTTCCCTCTACTTTGCCCATCATAATGAAGGAGACGGTACTGGTATTGCCTGAGAAAATGCTCTGGATATCTGACTTTTCTGCATTTGAAAGTCAAAATAAGGTCTCTATATTTACCGACACATCGTAGGAACCTATCGTTTCCTATTTTCCGGACCAGACTGATTCGCAAAATTCTGCGATATCACCAGATATCTAAGGACTCTAGTTTTTTTTTAACGGAAACCTTAAAACTATAAATTTGAATTAGACGTTCTCAAGTCAACTTATTACAATTTAAACCAAAAATACCCGTACACATATTGTAATGGCACCTATACAAGAAAAGAAACGAAAACGACGTTTTTATCGCGCATTGCAAATAACAAAAGCTGTGATAACACGTGATTAATGAATTCCGGCTAACACTGATAAGAGTAAGGCACTTAAACGTATCAATTTATAAGTGCATCGGTTAACGTTTAATTGCATTGATAAAAACGATACTCAGGCAGTTATATAGGTACCTATGTATATCTCTTTTATAGCTGAAGAGTTTTTGTTATTACTAGCGGTTCCCTGCGACTCCGTCCGCGTGTGAGACAACCTTAAAGATAGTCATTTTTAACTTTTAAAGAGATACAATTTTGTTGTGAATTCTTTTGGTATATCTTTAACCGTGTAAGCATCGCACGCGTCGGAAGCTCTCACATTTTTTATTAACGCCCTGCTCCTATAGGTCGTAGCGTGATGTTTTATAGCCTATATAGCCTTCCCTTATAAAATAATTATCCAAAGCAAAAATATTTTTCGATTTCGAACCAGTAGTTTCTTACAATAGCGAGTTCAACCGATAAAACACTTCTGCTTTATAATGTAGCATAGAATTCTATGTTTGAATTTTTATCTCTATATTTACCTAGATTATATTTCATTTCGATAGGAATGCTATAGGCATTTTTAGGGTGGCCTAGTAGTGCTTAGGATAGCCTAGTGCTTTATTACAATTAATATCACTTACTGGAACTGTGAAGGAATCTGCTAACCTGAGAAATCTCCATAATGTCCCAAAAGGCGTGTGACTAACTGCACTCGGCCAGAGTGATTACGTAAGACCTAAGTCCTTCTCATAGTACTTTGACGGCCGATTGGCGCAGTGGGCAGCGACCCTGCTTTCTGAGCCAACCCACGGGTTCGATTCCCACAACTGGACAATGTTTGTGTGATGAACATGAATATTTTTCAGTGTCTGGGTGTTTATGTATATATTATAAGTATTTACGTATATTATTCATTAAATTATTCATCAGTTATCTTAGTAAGCAATAACACAAGCTATGCTTACTTCGGGGCTAGATGGCGATGTGTGTATTGTCGTAGTATATTTATTTATTTTATTATTTATTTTTACTAAGATGATACCTTGAGGTATAAAGAACGAACACTATTTTTAAGCCGCCATCCCTTTTCCCGTTCGTTGAATTATTATTGTTATTTTATATTTCAATAAGTGTAGAGCTAGAACTACTATCGCAATTAATTAAAAGAAGAGAAAAAATTATTGAAAAAACAATCACTTACAAAACGTATCTCATGTAAAATAAAGTAAAACTTAAATAAAAAGTATAACCTTTGCCGAAGTTCTTCACCACTGGATAGTGTATTTATTATGTAAATTACCTGCAACAAAAAAAAATAATATGTAGCAAAGATAAATTCTAATCGGGACAACATATAAATAAAGCTAAAAAATAGAGAAACGCAAACGAGAAAGGTAAAACATAACCAACTAGCATTTAATGATGTTTGCAATAAAATAACTGAAACAGTGACGAGTTGTAAAAATAAATTTAAAAAGAACTGTCAAAAGTGGGGTATACTTAATCTGTACTTATAATGATTAAAAAACACCGAGCGAATTAAAAGTTCAAGAGGGCGAATAGAAATACTGAGTGTCGAATTTTATACCAAGTACCAACTATAAAATCAGAAACTATAAGTAAAGTGTATTCACGTTGTTCCCGTGCTTACTGCTTACATCTTAAGTTATATTACATTGGAGTTTTATGGGTAGTTAGGTTTTAATGGGCCCCTAATAGATTTACGATTCTTAGTTGCCAAAGACATTCGCTCATTTCGTTATTCAGTAATTAAAATACAAAATTATACATTTACATACTCATGTTTAAATAGTACCTTGAAATTTACAATTACAAAATTTACATTTTACACATTTGTACAACATTCTTTCATGTTGTTCATGTCAGTGCACTGTTTTTTGAATGTCTTAAATGTTGTTCACGCACGCACACAAGCATCCACTTGCAAAATCATTTACGCACTCACGCACATACAGTCACACACACAAACACACACACACACGCACACGCACACAGGCGCACACACGCACACACACACCCACACACACACACACACATACACACACACACACACATACACACACACACACACACCCACACCCAGAATTCCCCAAACAGACCCACATAATTTATTCTACAGTCATTGTTTAATTTTTATTTTGTTTATATTATTTTAGCCATTATTTTAGCTTCAACCCTCTGTAACACAGGTTTTCCTTTCAAATAGAAGTTATCCAAATTTAAAATTCATTTATTTAAGTAGGCCTTTTGAATTAAGCTAATTTATAAGCACTTTCGAAACGTCAAGTCAGTCTGTTTGTAGTGACTCTACCACCGGTTCGAAAGACAGATTCCACTGAGAAGAGCCGGCAAGAAGAAGAAGAGTCAGCAGATTGCTCTTTTCCAACATCATTTTAAAGTTAGGGCATTCATGTAATTATTGTATCCATTTTTTTTAGCCTGAATAAATGATTATTATTAATTAAGTCATGACGCACAAACAAACATGCACACTTTCGCATAGATTTATAATATTAGAATAGATTTATAGAGCAAGTAGAGCAACTTAGCTAGGTAAAGCGATAACATTCTGGGAAGAAGAATTCCACGTAAAATATTTCTTTTGCGATTTGTTCGGCTCAATTACTAGGCAACACTTATACTGTAAGAAATACTACAAGATGGAAATTTATCGAGGAATATTTTTTATCCTTTTACAAAACATTCATTGTTTTCGCATTTAGTTCAAGTAAAGTGAAGAGGTTGTGCTTTATATATGATACGTTCGTACTTGAGCGGCAATAGTTCTGTTAGGAGAGATTTTAACCTAAAGGATATGTTGGAAAAAAAAATGACGATCGCCATCGACGTTATTTACGTTCATCGGTTAATCTTGTTATGCCATTAACAAAAATACAACAAAAAAAAGACGTATATTTTATACTAATATTTATAATTATAAATGTGAATATAAGTTTGTTTGTTACGCTTTCACGACAACACTACTTAACCGATCCTCATGAAACTTTGTTAACATATTCTTGGAAGTGTTAGAAGTAATATAGGATACTTTTTATCGCGACATTAAGCTCGGTTCCTTTGGGGTAGGGGATGAAAGTGTTTGACTATTTTACACCATAACTCCTACAAATTATAAACCATAACTCCTAAAAATATTTATTTTTGTACTATAGAGGTTATAATTTTCCCCAAACTTTGTGTACATTTGAATGTGGTTAGTGATAGAGGACAGAACTCTTCATTTAAGGCTTAGCGATCCTGAATACTTAAATTTTTTATAGAACTACAACTAAATTTAATGCCACATGAAAAAACAAAATCAAACGCAGACGAAGTCGCGGGCAACAGCTAGTAGTAAATAAAAGTACCTTTCTCGTTTGCAGTCGCCATTTTTGTTTTAACAAAATGATAATGGTGATAACATATAAATCGAGCTAAAAAAATATATAGCGACCGAAAACGAGAAACGTGTTAGCTTTAATAATTAACGCACTAGTTCAATGATATTTGCAATAAAATAACTAAACCAGTGTTAAGTTGAAAAAATAAATATAAAAAGATCTGTTAAAAGTGGGATTTACTTTATCTAAACTTATAATGATTAAAAAACACCAAGCGATTTAAAAGCACATATTATGTTACATTAGCATGTCGCATGTGACGCGTTTATAAGTCTTGCTTATTTCACAAGCATGCGATTAAAAAAATATAAATATTTTTATTTATTGTACAACTGCTGGATAGGTTTTCCGTTAATCTGATTGAGTAGTAGTAGTTTTTTTATTGCATAGCTCGTCCGGGGAAGTACTAAGGCCATGCTTATATTTGCCGCTAAACAGCATTGTTGTGTTCCGATCCGAAGGGCTAATTGAAGGCACATGAGGTTTTACACCCACGCCTTTAGTCAATGGGCATTGGGTGGCTTTTTGTAGGTGTAGCTGTTCATAGGCAATAGTTTACACCTCATCATCATCATAATGTCAACCAATCGACGTCCACTGCTGGACATAGGTCTTTTGTAGGGAGTTGCACAATACACGGTCCTGGGCCGCTTGCCTCCAGCGGCTCCCAGCGACTCGCCTGATGTCATCTGTCCACCTCGTTGGGGGCCGACCTACGGTGCGCTTACCGGTGCGGGGTCGCCATTCCAGCACCTTAAGACCCCAACGTCCATCGGTTCTCCGAGCTTCGCGACTCGCTGAGCTATGTCGGTAACTGTAGTTCTTCTACGGATCTCCTCATTTCTGATTTGATCACGCATCTCTCCTAGCATAGCTCTCTCCATCGCCCGCTGACTGAATCTGAGCCTTCTTATGAGGCCCATAGTTAGCGACCATGTCTCAGTTCCGTAAGTCATCACTTCCACCTTCCATAAGTTGTAACAATCCGATGACCAGCCTGGTAGATGAAGGCCTAAGCCCTTCTCATTCTAAGAGGAAACCCGTGCCCTGCAGTGGGCCGATATAAGGTGATGATATTAAATAACAAAGGAGCTGAATAGCTATAGAGTTTAAAGTCAAAGTCAGTTATTTCTTTATTCAAATAGGCACATATATGGCACATTTGATACATACATTACATGTAAAATATAACATAGAAGTGCATTGAAGGCGATAACTAAATTCGTCAACTTAAAACTAAAGCCACGAGGGTTCCAAACGCGCCCTTGTCTAAGAAGAAGCATAAAAACACTTCTATGCGTCCGTGTGGATTGGCGGGCTTAAGCCGACTCTAATTTAATGCTCAACATTTCCTCCGAGATATAGAAGAAAGGCAAAGTCCAAATCCACCAAAGTTGCATACTCATCCAGTTCCTCAGGTCAATGGTACATCAGCAGTAACAACTGACTATAACTGGGCCACTGCCCTCAAATGCACTTACATACACATTTTAATAATTAAAAATCCATTACAACACTGAAATAAGCAGAAATAGTTTAAATACGTAGGCACAGTTAATGTGCACAGCGCAGCTTGTTTGGGTACTATTTGCACGTTCGCATAGCTCGCAGATAGCGGTTCAAATTTCGCAATTCAACTAGAAAAAGCATCGATACTTAATATAAACGAATGACAATTGGGTATCCAATTACACATATACCAGATCGACTGGAAGGAGTCTAAAAATCTTTCAATGGGTACTCAAAATTTAGTTTCATATTTTTATTTCTAGCACGGTGCTTCAAAAGTAAAGGTGTTTTACTCATTAATAGACGAATAAATGATTGAACATTTCTTTAAAAGAATATAAAGGATATAATATTATTTAAGGATTTCTAAAAAAAATCCTTAAAAAAGAAGCGGTGACAGCGCATTAGTTAGGCGCTGAACTTCACTTACGGGGGGCAGACTTGGATCCCAACACGCACCTCTAACTTTTATGAGTTATCTGCGTTTTAAGTAATTAAAATATCGTTGAAGGAAAACATCGTTAAGAAACCTGCATGCCTGAGATTCTTTATAATGATCTTAAAGGTGTGTGGAGTCCAAGGTGGGTGGACTACGGCCTTAACCCCTTCTTATTGTGGGAGGAGACCCGTGCTCCTTAGAGGGCCGATAATGCCGTGATAATAGCTTTGGGGTCTCGCCGGTGCCTGCATCTGTGTGAGTGTGCTGTTTCAAACGTTTGTTCGAAGTTTCCATACCTCTAATATATTTACCGTGGCACAGGGTAAGATATCGACAAATCCCTAACTCAAAGCTTGTAGTGAGAATTTCTTAAAAGAAAAATCCAATACCCAACAGCAAGTGTTCGGACAACGGACTTGTTCCTCAGTTCGGACTTTTGGCCTACGGGCATCGTGTAGTCTGTAGAGAAGCGACTCTGAAAATTCCTTGTTGGGTTACGTTATTTTTATGTTTTCACTTATTTATGCACATTATTTGCACACCACTAATAAAATACAAAAACAGATCTAGTAGCTGGGCAGTAAAAAATCAGCAATGCAATGCAGGGTTGATGGAGGGTAAATTGTAGGGGCGCAGAGCCCAAAGACCTAGGGGTCGGTGGAGTGATGGAGATGAGAGGGATATTAGGGTTTTAGGAGTTCGGAGCTAGGGAGAAGCAACTTCTGACAGCCTCAAATGGAGAAATCCCAGGGCTGTAGAGCTTTGATGATGATGATGATTAATGTATATACTATATTTGACGGCCGAGTGGCGCAGTGGGCAGCGACCCTGCTTTCTGAGTCCAAGGCCGTGGGTTCGATTCCCACAACTGGAGAGTTTTTGTGTGATGAACATGAAAGTTTTTCAGTATCTGGGTGTTTATCTGTATATTATAAGAAGGTTTTTATGTGTGTTATATTCATAAAAAAATATTCATCAGCTATCTCAGTACCCATAACACAAGCTACGTTTACTTTGGGGCTAGATGGCGATGTGTGTATTGTCGTAGTATATTTATTTATATACGGTAGAGGTAAAGAGAGATAGGCCACTTAAACCATACGTGTTAAGACAAGTAAGGCTGTGAGTGAGAGGTATATGAGGTGGAGGCGAAGGCCCTCACTGCTCGAGGTACCGATTGGGCGGATTTATTAAAAGAAGCACCAATGATGCGCGCCCTTCGCATCGTCAATGTTATAGCATATAAGTGTGATTTGTATTGTTGAATTCACAAGGATCCCAATGAGTGTTATTTAGAACAGAAAAAATGAAAGGAGAGTGTTATTTATAACGGGAATAAGATTAAAAATAACATTATTATAATTAATTATTATTTATTATTTATAATAATAATTATTTCGCTTCATAAGTGCCTGGGCCTACATGAATAAAGAAATTTTGAATTAGTTATATTAAGATTTTTTAAAAGGTAAACATGGGCGTTCCCAGCTTTTGGTCTAGGGGCCCCCACCCCTACTAGTAGTAGTAGTAAGTGAATTTTTTAGGCTGTTTTGTTTATTTCTTTTTTATCTCGGCCGCCATACTTTTTTAAGAGTCTTATATTTCTGCTCCCCTAGATACGCTCTAGTATTTAAGTATTGTGTAATTATGTGTTAGAATTAGTGACTAAACATAGCAAAATAATAATTAAATATTAATAAAAACTTGCGTTTGTTTTTCCTGTCGAGAAAGATTTGCTTAATCTTCTCGTTATTAACCTATTCTCGCCCTACTACAGAGCGCGAGTCGCTTCTCAGAACGAGAAGAGTTTAGGCCGTAATCCACTACGCTGGCCAATTAGAGCGGATTGTTAGACTTTTCGCCCTTTTCAGAGAATTACGGAGAACTATCAGGCATACAGGTTCTTAACAATGTTTCCCTTTACCGTTGAAGCAAGTGATATTTTTGTGAACAACTTAATTTGTCAGAAATATGATAAAGAAAAAGAAGGATATCGTAGGATTCGTTTCTTTAATACCTAGCTAAACCCCTTAGTGTTACCTGCGATAAATAAAGACTTATTAAAATTGTGTGCAGTACAGGCTAGCTCACGTATACTGTTGTAAACCTTTGCAAAATTTTATGTTTTTCCAGAACTTAAAGTATTGTATGTTAGTCACCGTCCTTTTAACTATCTCTTTGCTAAAAATCAAGTCGATTGTTTGCTTAGTTTAGGCGTGAAGGAAGGACATAAAGACGCAATCTGAACTCATTTATATATTAGTTGGAAAAGTATTATCATCATAAAAACCCACTACAGAGCACTTGTTCCTAGGCGTGATCATAAGCAGTGATCTAAAATGGGAAGCGCACATTGTGGCTATTGTCAGTAAGGTCAACTCTATCCTTTACACAATTAGGAAAGCATTTTTTAATATAAATAAGAAAACCTTCATACAGATATATAAGCCATATGTAAGACCTTTATTGGAGTATGCTTTCCAGGTCTGGAGTCCCTACTTTGTTAAGGATATAGAAATGCTTGAAAAGGTTCACTGACGAGCCACTAAACTGCCAAGAGAATTGAGAAATCTTTCATATGAGCAAAGGCTTGCAAACCTGGGACTCAGCACCCTCAAAAGTAGGCGAGAAAGAGGCGATCTCATTGAAACTTATAAAATATTAAATAAGTATTACAACATACCGAATTTTGAGGAAATATTTTCAAAAAAGAGTAACCCCAGATTAAGGAGCTATGGTCTCAAACTTGAATATCAGCAGGCATCGTCTAATCCTTCCAAGCACTTTATCAGCAATAGAGTTGTACAAATGTGGAATGCCTTGCCTGAAGATGTAGTGACTGCAGAATCACTGAATCAGTTTAAGAATAGACTGGATAAACATCAAAAAGACAAAGAGCGCAAGAAATGATATAGACGCATCAGCGAAAGCTGCTTGGTCTATTATATAATAATAATAATAGTCGTTTCAGTCAATGGTCTACTCGCGAAAAGCTTCGACCAACATCTCAAGAAGCTTTCGCATGGTTGTTGGATCAAGGGTCGGATACAGAAGGCAGTAGTCCTTGAAACGGCGCGTATTGTGAGGAGGTTTCTCACTCTGGAGCCCTGACCACCGGTTGCTTGGGCATTCAAAAGCCCCGCAAGCGGAGGGTGGAAGTTTTTTTTTTATAAATTTTTAATAGTGTTTTTTTAATTTATTCTTAAGCATTGTTAATAATTAAAAAAAAAAAAAAAAAAAATAATAAATGATATTCAATAAAAAATAATAAAACGTGTCACGCACAAAGCTTAGAAAAGTTAGAGGTGGGTGCTGGGATTCGAACTTGGCCCCCCAAAGTGAAATTAAAGTATTACCCACTGGGCCGCACCGGTTCTAGACTAAGTATAACATGTTGTTCATTCAACCCTCACTTTCGGAAAACACAATTTACTCACTGCTGTTTATAATTAAAAATGTATCGTATAAATACTTTTTCTAGTTGCTAACGAGTTCAATTAAGGCAAGTTCTGAATAACTAACAGACTGGTAAGCTGCTGTTGAGAGGTTATTCTTACAAAGGGATTAATAGACCAATCTACGTCATCCTGTCTTAACTTTTTTTTATATAATAATCTCTCTTTGTGAAAAAGCTTGCTCTGACATGGTGGTCGGATCCTTTTGTATCTTTTACAATTTTTTTACATCTGTTTACTTCTATAAGACATGGCCATTAATTGTATAATCTGTGTTATAATTAAGGTGGTATTTGATTGGTGAAAAGGTGATAACCCAGTGGGTAGGACTTCGACTTAACTTTCGGGGGCCGAGTTCGAATACCAGCACGACTGTAACTTTTTTAACTTGGGTGCGTTTGAAGCTATTAAAATATCACTTGCTTTAACGGCGGAGGAAAACATTGTGAAGAAACCTGCATGCCTGAGAATTCTCTATAACATTCTCAAAGTTGTGTGGAGTCCACCAAACCGCACTGGACCTGCGTGGTGGGCTACGGCCTTTTGTAGGGGACCCGTGTCCTATAGTGGGCTGGTACTGTGTTGATGATGATAAAGATTCCTTTCTAAATGTTATAAATAAGCTGATGCGCGTGACTATGTCCGTGTCGTATTTGCTTCTATGAATCATGTAGGAACCCTTAGTTTTACCGGAATAAAAGTATCATATAACCATAGGAAATTTAAAAACAAGTCATGTTATTAATATTTCTATCTAACTTTTTCTAGGATGCACACGATCTGAATGGACCAAGTTGATTGCTAAACTTTGAGCTGGTAATTAAGATGTTTTGTCAAAAGCTTTATACTTACCAAGCTAGTATTTCAACACGACCTGTAATTCAAAAGCAACCGCTCCCTAGACCAAGTTCGAATATCACTAAAATTCTTGCGATGCAATAACTCTTCAACAAAAGCTTCACAAAAAAACGTTTTGAAAAGTTTTTATGCAGCTTGTTTCTCGAAAGCCGGTCCGAATTCCACGCCAAAATTGATATGAAGTGCAGTCCAGTCAGTCAGTCCATTTTTGTCAGGTGAATACCGTTCTCTTTGGTTCTATATTGTACAAACGATGTATGATGCTTAAGGGCCCGGCCCGTCTAGGAATTATAAAACTTTAATAATAACTACTGAATAAACGGATTTGACGGCCGATTGGCGCAGTTTGCTGCGACCCTGCTTTCTGGGTCCAAAGCCGTGGGTTCGATTCCCACTACTGGAAAATGTTAGTGTGATGAGCATGAATTTTTTTCAGTGTCTGGGTGTTTATATGTATATTCAAAGTATTTATGTACATTATTCATAAAAATATTCATCAGTCATCTTAGTACCCATAACACAAGCTACGCTTACTTTGGGGCTCGATGGCGATGTCTGCGTTGTCGTAAAATATATATATACATATAATACATACATACATACATACATACATACATACATACATACATATATATACATATAATACATATATATTTTAAATAATTATATATATATTCTACTAGTACAGCCCTATCGTTACTCATAGGGATTTGTGAAAAAATATGTAACCCGCCATTTTATGGCAGCTGCCGTCATGAACTGCTTTTTATCAAATATAGCTAAGAATACACCCGACTAATTCACATTTTAAAAAACAATTTTTTTTTCATAATTTATTCGGGAAATACGATGCCACACACACGCACACACACGCTCACACACACACACACACACACTACACACATAAAGAGTCACGTCAAACTTATAGCACCGTCGTAGCGTATGGGGTTAATACATTATTAAATAAGTGAGAAACTAAACTGTCATTATAACCTCATAATGACACATTGAATTGGCCACAAAATTATCCTCATTCTTATTATTCTATACATGATTGCAATTTTATGTAATAAGTAAGAATTGGTTGGCTTATAATCAGCCACCCACCAGACGAGACCAGAGAAAATGTAAAAATTATAAATTTCCAATTGACCGCAACCGGGAATTCGGTACACTTTATAAATATTTTTTGTTATTAAAACTAAAAAAAGTTGCTTGAATTTGCTTTTTAAACCAAATTCAAATTCAAAAATGTTTTATTCATGTAGACCTTATTACAGGCACTTATGAAGCGTTCATACATTTAATATATAATGGTGCTAACTGCATTCGTTAACTTAAAACTAAAGCTAGGAGGGTTCCAAACGCGCTCTGGACTAAGAAGAGCCCACAACAAACTCAGCCAGGTTTTTTTTGTTATCACCACCTCACAGTCGAGTTAATGTTGCGCTTTGAAGTTAGAGCAATTCAGACCCAGCTTTTTTAACATACACGTATCCTTAATATTATAATAGGATTTAACCTTTTTTTTAAGATTTACTAAGGAGGATAAGCTCATGGTGTACCCACTACGTGTACGGTGTGTGTGTGCGTAGACACACCCTAAGGGTTCACACTCCAGTGAATCTACGTTGATTAAAGAAATGTCATTCGATTTCTTGCACCTCCAGTTTCCAGGCGTCCAGTTAAATTAACTGACAACTAAATTACCTATCCAATAATTAACTAAATGAATTATTTCTACACATTACAAATAACTACAGTATAAACGTTGTATACGAGCAATTTTATTACACGATGATGCTTGAATCAGGTAAAACTATTTGGCTGATGCCGTGTGGTTCCCCGGGCGTCTGGCAAAGCCAACAAGAGGGACATGCCGTGGTGTTTTAGTTTGGAGTTTTTTCCCCACGCTAAAAAAAAGTCAGGTTTCGTATGGCACGGCAGATCAGAATACAGTTGTCACCACCCCATCTCTTCCCACCGGTTTCGTATGGGGCGATTAAGGAAATATAACGAAGACCGGGCAGCAGATTCCTCTGTGCTACTACTTCTCTGTGTTAAGCAATTAAAATATCACTTGCTTTCTACGGTGAAGGAAAACAACGAGAGAAAACCCTGAGAGTTCTGCATAATATTCTAAAAGGTGTGTGGAGTCCGCCAATCCGCACTGGGCCAGCGTGGTGGACTACGGCCTTAACCCTTTCTCAATGTGGGAGGAGACCCGGGCCTTGTATTGGGCCAGTAATTGGTTTATATGACTAAGCCCAGCGTTGTGATGATGGACAAACATCCCCGCTGGTGGAGGCCTTTAGTTTAGTTATAGGCTATATATTGAATATAATAAGCTATCCAAGTTGACCTGCGTCCGATTTGATTGGGCTATTAAAACGCCGACTTATAGTGATAAGAGTTTTTAATAAGGCTCTTTGAAAAACGATAACGGGTACTTATGGTTGACATCCAATTAATTTGTACGAAGCGTTTTCATACTCCGTTCTGATTCGAATCGCTAGGATAAAGAAGACTCTTCCGGATTTAATATATATCAGTATTTCCTGCCACGTTGCTTAAAATTTGTGTGACAGTAGTTTTGCAAAGTGGGTGAATGGTTCAAATTATGATAATGATAGCTTGATTTGCGCAGAATCTAAATATTTAATGTTTTTCTAGATTCATTAATCCCTTTTTGAGCATGTTTTTAAAGTTCCTTTTATCTTTTTTATTCTTCTTTTCCTTTCTGGCCTCTTTATGACATATAGGTATATATTGTATATATTATATTATATTTATTGTTTATAAATATTCTTTTATATATATTTTCTCTTTTTTCTTTTTTTATGAACTATATACATATTTGTAATTTATGTTTATTATTATTATTATTAAGTATTACTTGGTGTACAACCTAACCCCTCTTCACAACTTCATGTATTCAATTTGATTTCGTAGGTGGCCTGGTAGAGATCACTTTTACCGCCGCCTTGTACCTTCTCGCCTTTTTTTCTAATGCTTGTTATTTATATTTTTTTTTATTTGGTGTACAATAAAGTGTATTTTCATTTCATTTCATTAACCTATTGATTAACAAAAAGAATTTTGTGGCGTTTTCCATAAGGTTCAAAATATATAAAAAATAAAGTCAGGTGCCGTTTAATACGGCAGATCAGAATACAGTTGTCACCACCCCATTTCTTCCCAAAGATGTGAGGCGATTAAGGGAATATAACGAGGACCGAGCAGAAGATTCCTGTGTGCTACTACTACTCTGTGTAAAGCAATTAAAATATCACTTGCTTCATCGGTGAAGGAAACAATTTTATGGCGTTTTCAAAAGGTTCAAAATTACAAAATTTGGCTACTTTCTTTTTTATTTTGTTTCGTCTCTATTCAGGGAAATGCAAAAAAGTTGCTTGAATTTGCTTTTTAAACCAAATTCAAATTCAAAAATGTTTTATTCATGTAGACCTTATTACAGGCACTTATGAAGCGTTCATACATTTAATATATAATGGTGCTAACTGCATTCGTTAACTTAAAACTAAAGCTAGGAGGGTTCCAAACGCGCTCTGGACTAAGAAGAGCCCACAACAAACTCAGCCAGGTTTTTTTTGTTATCACCACCTCACAGTCGAGTTAATGTTGCGCTTTGAAGTTAGAGCAATTCAGACCCAGCTTTTTTAACATACACGTATCCTTAATATTATAATAGGATTTAACCTTTTTTTTAAGATTTACTAAGGAGGATAAGCTCATGGTGTACCCACTACGTGTACGGTGTGTGTGTGCGTAGACACACCCTAAGGGTTCACACTCCAGTGAATCTACGTTGATTAAAGAAATGTCATTCGATTTCTTGCACCTCCAGTTTCCAGGCGTCCAGTTAAATTAACTGACAACTAAATTACCTATCCAATAATTAACTAAATGAATTATTTCTACACATTACAAATAACTACAGTATAAACGTTGTATACGAGCAATTTTATTACACGATGATGCTTGAATCAGGTAAAACTATTTGGCTGATGCCGTGTGGTTCCCCGGGCGTCTGGCAAAGCCAACAAGAGGGACATGCCGTGGTGTTTTAGTTTGGAGTTTTTTCCCCACGCTAAAAAAAAGTCAGGTTTCGTATGGCACGGCAGATCAGAATACAGTTGTCACCACCCCATCTCTTCCCACCGGTTTCGTATGGGGCGATTAAGGAAATATAACGAAGACCGGGCAGCAGATTCCTCTGTGCTACTACTTCTCTGTGTTAAGCAATTAAAATATCACTTGCTTTCTACGGTGAAGGAAAACAACGAGAGAAAACCCTGAGAGTTCTGCATAATATTCTAAAAGGTGTGTGGAGTCCGCCAATCCGCACTGGGCCAGCGTGGTGGACTACGGCCTTAACCCTTTCTCAATGTGGGAGGAGACCCGGGCCTTGTATTGGGCCAGTAATTGGTTTATATGACTAAGCCCAGCGTTGTGATGATGGACAAACATCCCCGCTGGTGGAGGCCTTTAGTTTAGTTATAGGCTATATATTGAATATAATAAGCTATCCAAGTTGACCTGCGTCCGATTTGATTGGGCTATTAAAACGCCGACTTATAGTGATAAGAGTTTTTAATAAGGCTCTTTGAAAAACGATAACGGGTACTTATGGTTGACATCCAATTAATTTGTACGAAGCGTTTTCATACTCCGTTCTGATTCGAATCGCTAGGATAAAGAAGACTCTTCCGGATTTAATATATATCAGTATTTCCTGCCACGTTGCTTAAAATTTGTGTGACAGTAGTTTTGCAAAGTGGGTGAATGGTTCAAATTATGATAATGATAGCTTGATTTGCGCAGAATCTAAATATTTAATGTTTTTCTAGATTCATTAATCCCTTTTTGAGCATGTTTTTAAAGTTCCTTTTATCTTTTTTATTCTTCTTTTCCTTTCTGGCCTCTTTATGACATATAGGTATATATTGTATATATTATATTATATTTATTGTTTATAAATATTCTTTTATATATATTTTCTCTTTTTTCTTTTTTTATGAACTATATACATATTTGTAATTTATGTTTATTATTATTATTATTAAGTATTACTTGGTGTACAACCTAACCCCTCTTCACAACTTCATGTATTCAATTTGATTTCGTAGGTGGCCTGGTAGAGATCACTTTTACCGCCGCCTTGTACCTTCTCGCCTTTTTTTCTAATGCTTGTTATTTATATTTTTTTTTATTTGGTGTACAATAAAGTGTATTTTCATTTCATTTCATTAACCTATTGATTAACAAAAAGAATTTTGTGGCGTTTTCCATAAGGTTCAAAATATATAAAAAATAAAGTCAGGTGCCGTTTAATACGGCAGATCAGAATACAGTTGTCACCACCCCATTTCTTCCCAAAGATGTGAGGCGATTAAGGGAATATAACGAGGACCGAGCAGAAGATTCCTGTGTGCTACTACTACTCTGTGTAAAGCAATTAAAATATCACTTGCTTCATCGGTGAAGGAAACAATTTTATGGCGTTTTCAAAAGGTTCAAAATTACAAAATTTGGCTACTTTCTTTTTTATTTTGTTTCGTCTCTATTCAGGGAAATGCGTATAAAAAAATATCCAGAACACCTACCATGGTAAGCAGTAGTGGCTTCCTAAATTATTTATCTTTATGAAAGTGTTATTTACAGAAGCTGAAGCAGAGTCTACCATTGATACTAGAGCGGGCAGTTACCATGGCCAACGAATTAGTTTGGCAATCCGAAGGGGCAATGCTGCCAGCATCTTAGTAACTGTACCTCGCTGCGGTGGTTTCGAAGACGTTTTAGATTTTATTTCGTTTTACATAGTTTATTTTAGGTTACCGTTATATTTATTAAACAACATTTCTTATATTTAATACATTGAATAAAAAAAAAAACGAAGCTGAAGTCTACCATAAATAATAAAAAAAAAGATAGCGAGAACAATCGCGCCACAAACATTTATCCTTATGAAAAACCACCAGAGAGTCACCACAAACAGACATACATGACATAAATACTTATAATATGCAGATAAACACCCAGACACTGACATTCATGTTTGTCACAAAAGCATTTTCCACTTGTGGGATTCGAACCCACAGACTTGGACTCAGAAAGCAGGATCGCTGCTCACTACGCCAATCGGTCGTCATAATTTGATTATTGATCAGCACTTTAGAAATTGTTGATTAATGTTATTTTATTGACAAAGCTAAGACGAATGTAATTACGTAAATATCATCAAAATCGGTCAACACGTTTGGCCTCTACAAACAAACATACATATACCATAGAAACTGATTGCCACTGAGTCGCCACGAGTCGAGATTCGAAACAATTTTGCGCCCTATTGGCACTTACGTGGTACTACGTTGACTTAGACATAAACGAAAAATGATGATTTATGAACGCGGACGTTCGGAAATGCACCTAATTTTGTAAGCAGCAAAGTTTGCATTTAATTGGTAGGCGGTCTCTATGTAACATTCTGGAAGTGCGCAATCCACTTGATGATTTCACTATTCAACAGCATGGTGTTCGTAATGACGGCTTGACACGGCGAGTTCCATTACGCGTTCAAAGTCTAAACCAACGTAGATTACTCAAATAGATTTGTAATAGATCTTTATAAAGGAGCTTACTAGCATTGATGCAATATTACCAACCGACTTTAAAGTAGAAAGATCTCAATTTGGCGTTATTTTATTTGTTATCATATGTATATATTTTATTTATTTTTTTATTGTTTTTTTATGTGATTTCATAACTGGACTTCCCTCAACTAAATAGGTACTGACAGAATACCAGCGTTGTGGGTACATTAGTATCCGGAACATTAAGCTGAGTCAGAACCTTTTTATTGGCACGACACATCATAGACTTAAGCTATTAATAATTAAGTACAAAATTTTTAAGTTACTCCGTATGTAAGTCTGTTTGTGTTGTTCTGGTAAATAAACAAATTCTATTCTATTCTATTCTATTCTATAATGTTAATATTGTCGAGGCTTGTGTTTAAGAGTAATGAGGTAAAAAAATATGCCATATTAAATTTAAATTTTAAATTATACTTAGTAATGGTTGAAGGTCCAAGGTGAAGGACCCACATGATGGTACCCACAAACCATAGCCTATAAACATAGCAATACGTCGTACGTGTCTTTGTGAAGGCGCTGGCCCTGTGCGGATTGGTGGACTCATTGAGAACATTATGGAGAACTCTCAGGCATGCAGGTTTCCTCACGATCTTTTCCTTCGCCGTTAAAGCAGATATTTTTAAAATAACTTTGAAAAGCTAGCTGAGCCCCCCCGTAAGTGAAGTCAAGCTTACCTACTGCACCATTGCCGCTTCTAAAAGAAAAAAGCTTTTAAAACGCTCATGAGTCTGTAATAACACCGACAAACACGCCCTTGAGTTCCGTTCTTAAGAAAGTTCCGGTATAAATGAGCATGGTGACAGATAGTACTTCCCCGGACGAGGTCTGTCATAAAAAGCAGTCTACACGTCTATGCTCCATAGTGCAGGCTCGTATTCTCACGTTCTTTGGTCACATATAAGTAAGAGACAACGATTCCATTGAACGTCTGGTTGTCCAAGGAAGAATCGAGGGCACCAGATCACGCGGAAGATCGCCCATGAGATGGGCTGACCAAATAAAGCCGATTCGACAGCCGATTGGCGCAGTGGGCAGCGACCCTGCTTTCTGAGTCCAAGGCCGTGGGTTCGATTCCCACAACTGGAAAATGTTTGTGTGAAGAACATAAATGTTGTTCAGTGTCTGGGTGTAATATGTTATATTATAAGTATTTATGTATATTATTCATAAAAATATTCAACAGTTATCTTAGTTCCCATAACACAAGCTACGCTTATTTGGGACTAGATGGCGGTGTGTGTATTGTCGTAGTATATTTAATTATAATTATAAATTATTTAATTAAAGGCTGCAGTGGCTGTCCCCTTACATGAGTGTGCTAGAAAGCTAGCTGCCAGAGAGTGGCGACGAATAGTCAAGCGTGCCACAACCCTTAAGTGACGATCACGACCGCTCTGACAAGAGCGAACCGACTGAGAAGAATAATTAGAATACTAACAAAAATAATACTGCTTCGGTAGCAGTCCAATACAAAAACGCAGACGTCATTTTACGATGGTAAGAACGCAGCTACCTTTTTGGTTTTATGTTAGTTGTACACGTCTCGTTTTTTTGTATACGTCTTCTAATCGAAAGTCTATTTGCAATATTCCAAGAAAACATACATTATTTTTGTGAGTTTCGCTACATCACAAACGTAAATAAGTTTTATATCGAGCCATTACCGTCGAATTAGCGTAACGGACTAATAAAATTTGTTCCAAAATAAGATCTATTTATATATCTGCAAGTTATAAGCTTCTTTTGAAAAATGTTTGCTTCGTCCGATACGCTAATACGACGGTAAACGCTCGATATTATGAACACAACACGCGTCGTGTGTGTGCGCTTTACATACGTCACTTGTCAGCGGTTGTTTGAGGGGTGGGGAGAGGGGGGGCCAATGTTAAACTCATCTGGACAGCGGCGCGGCTCAGCAATTAGTAATAATACCTCTTATTACTAACACAGCTGAATTTTATGTGGTTGTTTTTTTATTCCACTACTAGATAGCCCTTGACTGCAATCTCACCAGGTGGTAAGTGATTCTAAGGTTGTAACTAGCTAACCCTCTAATCGATTTCCAAGCGACGTAGTACAGGAACGCTAAACCGCTGAAGCGTGGACCGTTTTAGCGTCTTAGTCGACCGGGTGGTAACCAGCCAAAGGCTCCTACCAGACCAGAGCACAGAAAATTCAGACTTATAAATTCCCAAATTGCCCCTTCCGGCAATCAAACCCTGGCCCTCCAACTTCAAACCACAGTTCTCACCACTGCGCCACTGAGTCGTCGAGTGGTTGTCTTTATCGGATAGCGATAATGCCCGTTATACCCGACAATGACCGTTTAACATCAATCAATTACCTGTGAAATCAAAGCTTCATACGTAGGCATTATTATATTTATCGTAATTAAATAAAAGCGCTGATAGCCTAGCGGTTAGGACCTCGGCTTCACTTTCGGAGGTGTTATCGACTTATTTGAAAATTTAATGTATGTTCATAAAAATATATCTAAATTTAAGAGAAAATGTGACTCTAATAATTTAAACATTACAAGCAAAATTAAACTTGCAGTGCAATATACTAGACTAAATAAAATAAGTAATTCATTTAAAGGAAGTTGTATACAATTTTACAATAAATTACAAGTTGATATATTGGAGATGTCTCTGAAAAAGTACAAAGTTTGTATTAAACGTAAGTCCTATTACAGTATTAAGGACTACGTCAACTATAAAAATGCTTGGGTGTAAATTATTGCTCTAACCAGGTTGCTTCTTCAATTAGTTTTTAAAGGACAATGTGAGATGGTGATAACAAAAAAAAAATAACAACCGGCTAAGTTTGTTGTGGGCTTCTTCTTAGACCAGGGCGCGTTTGGAACTCTCGTAGCTTTAGTTTTAAGTTGACGAATTTATTTATCGCCATCAACTCACTCCTATGTCTTATTTTACAGTGCCATCTATGTGCCTATTTGAATAAAGAAATATTTGACTTTGACTTTGACTTTGAACCCCAGTACCGTACCTGTAACTTTTCTAAGTAACGTGCGTTTTAAGTAAAGGTCTAAAGAATAGCAAAATGAGACCCGTACCTTATAGTGGTTTGGTAATGGGTTGATATTACGAAAATGATGAAAATATATTCAGTTAGCGAGTTATAAAAACGGCAATAATAATAAAAAAAAACTACTAAATTTTTGATTTGGTATGAGAATAAGTTCACCGGATCATCTATTAATAATTCTTCTATACGTCTGTTTGTCATCTATATCCTAATAGTGTGTCCAAGTGAACTATATCCCTTGCCAGGGGAAATAATCTATGCAGATTTTTTTATTAAAAAAAAAAAGTATTTACTTATTTATTGAGAAACATCTCGAACAAAAATCGCAAAATCACTAACAATTAACATAATACGCATATGACATTTATCTGGTACGTTACTTATGTACGTCACAATATGATTCTAAAACAACTGTACCCGTAAACAGAAAACAAGAATAATTATATAATCCATATGAAATATTATTTATGAGAATGTTTTCTCTCATTGTTTGCGCCAAGTTCTTACTGCTATAGCAAGAATACCGATAGTAAACTAATTCTACGTTTTTAAGTGTATGTATACTTCCATACTAATATTATAAAGAGGAAAGATTTTTGAAGTTATACTTCTTTTGGCGCGGTAGGGAAAATTATAAGAATAAAATTTTACAATGCGCACGCACACCGTCACGAAAAACCGACACCCTGAAGTTAGCTACAGTCAAGATTTAACAGTGTACACTTTTAATTGTCAATTCTGCGGCCTCATTCCGGTGTTTTTTTTTTATGAATAATACGAAAGATACTTTTTTAAAAGATTTTTATTTTGTTACGCCAAAGAAGTATAACTTATAACGCGTGTACATACGTACACACACTTATTATTGTGTGTTTGTTTGTTTGTAGCAGGCTCTTAAAGTAATGTACTGATTATAACTATTTATTCGCCACAAGAAAGCTTAACTATCTAGAAATAAAAGAGGCTTTAATTCATGTTCAAAAAAATTTTAGATTCTTAAGAAAATTGCAATAATGTAACCCAAAATATCCAAATTTTCCTACAAAATTAATTACTTTGGGTGCGTTGAGTAAACTAACTAATTATTTATAATCAAGAGATTATAAATAAAAATTATGTGGCACATAACTAAACTGATTAACTCATTATTAAATACAAAAAAGATCGCGGAGGAATTTATCTAACTAACATAGCTTAAGAACATTAGTAGTTTTTGGGTTTTAAATTTTATTCGATCGCTGGTAGAAACTAAAGTGGATATATAGCTATAGCACCAAGGGTATTTATATCGTAGTAAAATTTTTAGGTTACACTTAATTGAAAGATTGCTTTAAAAAACTACTCACTAGTAACTTTTTTACAAGGATACCCAACGTAAACGTATGCTTTAAACACATAAAAAACGCGCACGTGTTTTCTATAAACTTAGTAGTTGCAAATTTTTTCTTACCTGAGCCCTGCATGCCAGCGAGTTCTCCACAAATGTTGTCAAAGGGCTGTGAAATCCACCACGCACTAGGCCAGTGTTGTGGCCTACGGCCTTACCCCTTCTTACTGTGGCAGGTGACCCGTGATCACAATTCGACTCTTAACCAACGTTTATGTTAACCAACGTTTATGTACAACGGTTAGAGTCGAATTGCGTGCCGTCCGTTTTTTAAGTTAGGTTAAAGCGGTAATAAGCACTATGCTTACCAACTTCCGGTATTTGAATAAAACGGAAGTCGCTACGAGGTAGGAACCTAAATAGTAAGCATGTGTAGTGGGAAAAAATCAAAAGGCACCCCGTCGCATCCCGTGACGCACAAGTGTTCGAGTTTTTGTGCGGACTCGATAACCGCCTTCGCTCGCAGGATGCATGCTCTTAAATATCTCTTAATAGAAGCGGGGGTTACTTTGCGGAATTCCATGATACATTATGAAAGTTAAGCTTTATTTGCTCCACGAAAAGCAGGAGAATCTGTATGGTGTTATTTCTGAATCTTCATTCTCAGGAGACGTTGTTCGAGTATTTAATGTTAAGATTTTTAACAAATATTCATTGTAAAATATACGTCTCCTGAGGATGCTCTGGTTTCGGAGCGAAACGTGCGCAGGTAACAATTTACCCTACATTGCCGGAGATCATCTCTCCGAACGCAAGCAACAAAAGATCTAGTAATTGAAACACCTTACAAAAGACCTATGGCCAGTAGTGGACGTCCATTGGTTGACATGATGATGATGAAATAAAACCGCCTAGTTTATTCTTAGAGCCTAATTCACCACCTTCAGTCAAGTGTCAGAAAGCTTAACCACCAAATTTTAAGGTTATAGGAAACGACCTGTAAGATGGTGGTGAAACCTGCCCTTAATCAAGTTTGTTATCAAACTAAGAATGTATTAATTAATTAAATCGATTACATGCGTATAGTATAGCTTAAACTTTTGGCATGTAGTAATGTTTCCTGCATATTAAACAAAGTTTCCCATTGTTCAGAACGTTGGAATTTCCATCCAAACTTTTAATAAAACTGTAACTGAACGATTTCTGTGCACGAAATACACTGTTTTGAAAGTTTTAGAAGTAGATTAAAAATTTTTAAATTCAATGTTCATTTATATCAATAACGCTTATCTAGTGCTAATATAGGACTTTTTGAAGAAACGTCACTTTAGTCTGTTTATAGTGACACTACCATTGATTAACGCGCGTCGTTTATAACAATCAATCAATATAACGGAAACCTCTCTGGCGCATTGGAAAGCGCTGTGTTTTATGAGTACCCGGCCCATGATTCGGTCCCCGGAAAGAGTAATTTGAGAATATTCTTCGGGCTGGTCCAGTGGGAGGCTTCGACCTTAGTTACCACCCTGGCGCCAAGCGACTTAGCGTTCAGATACGATGTCGCTTGGAAACAGATTAGGGGTTAAGGTATACTAATTTTTTACCTGTTACCCCTTAAAATGTTAACTACCATCTAAGACTGCATCACTTACCCCCAGGTAATAATCAAGTTAAAAATGTTGACGAAAATTTAACCGTTCACGCAGCGGAAGCTCTCTAAAGGAAAAAAAAACCCGATTGTGAAACATTCTTCATTGGTCCTTTGCACTATACCTTCCTCGATAAATGAGCTATCTAAAACTGAAAGAATTTTTCAAATCGGACCAGTAGTTCCTGAGATCATCGCATTCAAGTAAACAAACTTTTCGGTTATCAGTAAGCACAGCTAGATGCAGCAAGTATGCACTAAATTTAATTTAGCTACATATTACTTCGGTTCAGGTTCAGTGAATATAAAAAATACTGGCATAATGAGTGCACAAAGAAATATTTTAATTTTCTCCTCCGAATGCATCATAAATGTATTTCAGACGTATGCATTCTCTTCATTTTACTAAGCGGGAATGATTTTTTTAAATGAGTTTTCAATTCAGTTCAACAGATTTGTCGTAGATGCTGTAATATATATATTTGAGAATAAAAATTATATGTGCACTTGTAATTGACGTGCATATCAGTCCATGTTTTGTTTGTGTGTGTTTGTGTGTGTGTGTGTGTGTGTGTGTGTGTGTGTGTGTGTGTGTGTGTGTGTGTGTGTGTGTGTGTGTGTCGTTAGTGCTCTTAATAAATAAAAATACACTATAAATACTAAAAATACAGTATAAATACTTATACTAAATAGACGACAGAGAGTGGACTGTAGCTATATATTAATATAGCTACAGTCCACTCTCTTATTAGAAGTAAAAATAAATTGGTAGTGCAGTTTACTAGACTGCATAAAAATAGTAATTCATTTAACGGTAATTGTACATCATTTTATAACAAATACAATTTTCAGATGAAATCCTTTAGATGTCTCTCAGTTAAAAATTTATATTAAACGTAAGCTTATCGAGAAATCCTATTATAATACTAAGGATTACATGTATGATAAAAAAGCTTGGGTATTATTTGCTCTAACTTCATAACTAAACATTAACTCGCATATGAGATGGTGAAAGCAAAAAAAAAACCTGGCTAAGTTTGTTGCGGGATTTTTTTGAACCAGGGCTCGTTTGGAACACTCCTAGCTTTAGTTTTAAGTTAACGAATACAGTTATCACCATCACCTAACATTATTTATGTTAAATGTATTAAAATGTAAGAATGCTTCATAAGTGCCTGTGACTTATCACAGGCACTTATGAAGCATTCAAGTCGGCATGAATAAAACATTTCTTTTTTTATATGTCCTCATATGTATCCCCATAAACAAATTCGCTAGAACCGCTTGTTCTAACACATAGTCGAAACGACGTCACAAATATTACTGATCGAATACCAGTTGAGCCACTCAGTTCTCGTTTATAAACTCGAGTAGGGACGAATCTCATATAGTGATTAATCTAGTCTTCAATATAACCGCGCGCCATTTTGAAAACGGAGCTACCAATTTTAATTAACGCGATACCGCGATCCAAAGGGCCGGTGCTATCTATGAAAAATAGACAAGAATTTCAGAATTATGCACGTAAATATTACTTACTCTAACTACAAAGGTCGTGAGGAAACCTGCATGCCGTTCTCCATTAGATTATCGAAGGCGTGTGTAGTCCACCAATCTGCCATTGGTGTGGTGGACTACTGTCTAAATCCTGTCTAAAGTTTAGCAGTAGAAAAACCCTGTAGAGCGCCGGTGATGGGTGGATAATATGCACCTCAGAAATTTTCCCGAATGTCACTTCTATAACTTGTACGTTAGAAGTTTTAAAAAAGTCATATCCACTTAGTGTTTATTTGTGTAAGCGAACTTTCAAAGCGAAGTTTGATATAAACTGCATACAAAAATATTTTAAGCTGTAACTTTTCCCATACACGCTTCAACACCCCGTTTGTCACCCCCGCACTCACACCCAATACTTCCCACCTCCCGCAGAAGTGAGATGGGAAGTTAAGACTCACCGGGCCATTATAGACTTGTAATACGGGCTTTGATTTTATAAGCTCTCTCACCAGCGGTGTTCCCAGTGGCTTGTAAGTTACCAGACACGGTTTTGATCACTCGGTTCATATTGGGAATTTATATTGACTGCTGGTAGTTTAGTTACCAACCGATGATCTTTAAGCTACCTATTTCGTATACCAATTAAGTATTGCCTATATTAATTGAAATATAATGAAGTGATTTCAAAATAATGACAGCTTATAGTCAATACATATTTAAAAATTTAATATAATTTTCGTTGGTTTATTATATATAAACCGACTGCCCAGCGTGGTGATTTTGGGCAAACCATTCCATTGGGAGACGCCTTTACCCCAGCAGTGGACAGGCTATTGACGATAAATTACGTGATTATATTATACATAAAACGTTTTAGTAGTTTATAATATAAAATAGTTGGATATTAATTTTAATTGAAATTTAATTTATCCTAATTTTAATTCTAGATTTTAATTAATTACTGTTTTTTTCTTTATTTATTTATTTTTTAAATCTGTCTTTTATATTTATTTTGTGTTAACCTCTCAATTTTGTATATGGGTCCCCGACTTGAAATTATTTATTTTTAGTTCATTACCATAGATTACTTTTGTTACAACCTGCGTCAAAGTATTGTAGTGTTATGTATTATTTAAACAAATTTATAAGGATGCGATTCTGCGATTATGTACTGTATTTTAAATACATTGGTTTATTGTTGTTGAATAATTGTAATTGTTTGAAATAGTCTAATTTCGAGGTTGAATTTTTTCATCCACGAACCGTGTGTGTTCGTTAAACTCTCCTAAATAAATCCGTAAATAATTAAGTTGTTCGAGAGATTCATTAAAGTCAGATGAATTTTTTAAACACAAAGTTAGTTTTTAAAAGCTAGAGTTTCTCTGTGCCTATATCTAAATCGAACCTGTCTGGAAAAAGTTATCTGAAATGGAAATCCCATATCCCGCCACAGCGTTGAGCGCTATGGTTTCAATTGGATATTGAGACTGGAAAGGCTCAGGTTCGCTCCCTGGAATTTTTCTGAATTTTCTCTGGTCTCCCAGTCCAGGGTGGGAGGCCGACGCGGTGGACGCGAGGTGGTCGCGGCTAGTAACTACCCTATCGACGAAGGCGTGCCGCTAAGCAATTTTGCAACAAAGCAAAAAAAAAAAAAAGATCAGGGATATTAATGTAAGTGCCATACCCCTAAGTTAGACCGTTAGCATCTAAGACTGCTTCATCTCTTACCAGCTGGTGAGATTTCCGTCAAGTACTAACTTGTAGTGGAATAAATAAAAACACAATTCGAACGGCTAAATAAATAGGAATATATAAAAATCTATGATGTAACCTATTCACCTACCTACTTTTTGTATATTACACCATATATTGGAACTCCGCAACACAACACCCGCTTCCATCCAACGGTGTATATCATTCAAATTTAATACTAAAAACTACACATATTCTTCAAAATACGCTGTCTACGCACCTTTAGCTCCGATACCGGCATCCTCAGATGTTGACTTTCAATGCACAATTGCGAAATCTCGGAATAAAAATTTATATCAATACTTCTACAGGCCCAGTCTCTATGGTGTTGTTTTACTTGGGTTCACTAGGGTCACGACTGGTGAGGTATTGATATGTTGTGTTAGAAATTCTTTACATTAGCCCTGTGGAAATTCTTATCACTAATGTGTGATAAGTTTTAACCTATAAATCCATCAAGCATCAGTAAAGTGGTGGGCATATGCTCTATGGAAGCCCCTCTTTTGTTTGAGATCCGAGGCTTTTTTAATCATCGTGTAATATTCATAGATTATCTCCCACATAACTTCGCTTCTCGGTCACAGACGAGGTTGTGTCAGATAGAAAAGCTTGGGTGTGAACAATTGCTCTGACCAGGTTGCTTCTTAAATATTTTCTAATGACAATGTGAGATGGTGATAACAAAAAGAACACCCGGCTTAGTTTGTTGTGGGCTTCTCCTTAGACCAGAGCGCGTTTGGAACCCTCGTAGCTTCAGTTTTAAGTTGTAGTTGCCGTTATGGCTATCACTACTCAGTGCTATGTACACATTTTGTATATAACCAACGCATCAAAAGTTCCATCTATGTGCCTATTTGAACAAAGAAATATTTGACTTAGACTTCTACCGCCTAACACTTGGTGTACCATCTAGTTTGGGTGCTGGTGACGGCAGTATGTCGTCAGATCAATCACGTAATCAGTTTTGGCGGATCATAGCAAACTAAAACTAATATTAACATTAATTAATCATCCCATTACCAGGCCACTACAGAGGACGTGTCTCCTCCGACAGTGAAAAGGGTTTGAGCTGCAGCCCACCACGCTGGCCAATTGCGGATTGATGGATTTCACACGCCTCTCAGGCACGCATGTTTCCTCACGATGTTTTCCTTCATCTTAAAAGCTAGTGATATTTAATTGCTGAAAACTCACTCAGAAAAGTTAGAGTCTTAACCACTAGTCTATCACCGCTTTTTCAACAAATACTACACTACTATACAATATTCTATATCATGAACTTCCGCGAAGTAAGCTGCTTTTATCCGACTATTGTACATTTTTATGTGACAAAGGAGGTGTTTGTAACCTTTGTCATCTTTGTCTGTCGGTCCAATATGATTCGTAGACGACGTATAACTATATAATAGGTCTGTGCATTGGGGGGAATGCCTCCCACCCGTGCCGGTTCTACCTGCAGATTGATAAGCCCAATAAAGGGCCACAAACGGGAAAGCGAAATATGAGATTCCCTCGCGTATACGAAACAAGGTGCATTTTTAATAATTTGTGAATGTTAAAAACGTTAGGAAATAACAATGCGATATTTGATTTCATTCCATTTTATTTCCCGTTTCAGTGCTTTGTTAATCTAATGGTTAGCAGTCGGTTAGTTGGACTGCGGGTCCCGAGGTCCGGGGTTCTATATTGCTTTATATTGGTTTTATATATGACGTAATTTTCAATACAAGCTCGGTTTAAATCGAATTTGTATTGTTCACCCCCGTGCATCGCAGAGCACGTTGAGATATCGGTCCCGTCATAATGAAATGGGTTTAGGCCGTAATCCACCACGCTGGCCAAGCGAGGGTTGGTGGACCTCACACACTGTTTAGAAAATTATCGAGAACTCTCCGGCATCCGGCTCAGTTTTCCTCAAGATGTTTTCCCTCAGCGTTGAAGCAAGTGATATTAAAATTGCTTAAATCATAAACGCACATAACTCCGAAAAGTCATTACCCACACTTACACAATATATAGACTAGTGCTGAATGCTCTTATTTTTTATTTTTATTTTGCATAAAACATTCAATAAATCAATAAAAAATAATAAACACACTATACCACGTATTTAACACATACGCATATATATACTATACCAACTATTGTTTGGATTATCATTCGTTTGAAATAACCAGGAAAATTTACAATGTAGCCTTGGCGAAATCTGTGATTAAAGAAGTATAATCTTTTACAATTGAGCCTTAATAATGTTCTAACTTATAATTCATATTAATTAAGGTCCAATATACAGTAGACGACAACTAGTTCACATTATAAAGTGACACCGAGAAGTTGTGTACCAATTAATGCGTACAATACCTAAAATAGAAGTCGTTTTATAGTGGGACGGAAGAGAAAAGCAGAAAAACCGACCGCCGACATCTTTTATGACATATTTTAATTTAACATCTCTCCTTCACCGTAGGTAGGTACTTATTACTTTAACTCACTAAGAATTCTATTCTAGGACACTAAGCTCCCAGCAATCACATTACCTGTCTACAGACAACTACTAGTGCTTCGCCCTGAACTAAGAACTCGCTTTTAAAAGGGAAAAGCTTTTAAGTGCACTATTTTTATTTCCTATGATTTTATAGTTTTTGATTTTATTATTTGTTGATGCGACGCGACGGTGCAGTTTAAGACGGGAAATTATATAAGCGTTTTCAAAATACCTGGAGAACTTCTAGTGCTTCGCCCTTAACTAGACCTTGCTTTTAAAATGGAAAAGTTTTTAAACGCACTATTTTTATCCTCCTTATGTTATGGTTTATTATTTTATTATTTATAAAACGACGGGAGTTTAAGACGGAAAATTATAGTATAATGGCGGCATGGTATCTCGTTATTACTTATTTCGGGTTGTGTTTTACTGCCCTGGAATGGTTGTCACAGCGTAAACTGAGTGAAAAGAGTAAGATTTTCTACCTTCGTTTATTTATTTGATCGCCTGAACATCTTGATAACGAATAAGATTCCGGGAGGTATTATTAATTAATACCCACCAACTCAATATCATGAAATTGGTTGTTAATAAAAAAAAAAATTTATTGTTTCTTGAAAACTATCGATTATTTAAATAATAATTATAAGCATACCTATGCTTTGTAAAATCTTAAAAATTAATTAAATATCTATCAAACATGAATTACAAGTTTTTAGTTAACTAAAGTTTAATTATTTACCCACTTTAGAAATATACTGTAACAATCAACTCTTCTTCTTTATTTATTTTATAATTATTTTCTTCAAAAATTTAAAATTAACTTTACAAAACAAACAAACAAACACAATTCTTTGAAATGGTTTAGGTGGGCCGAGTCGGGTCGAGTGGTATCTGAACGGGCTGAGATCTTGGGAGGAAAACACGTAAGAACCCTATGATATTTTCTCTATGCGCCTTCGATTGCCTGGACTTTTGTTGTATCTTCTAATTAGGTATTTTGTATTTTCATTTCTGTTATTTTATCGGTGGTTTCCAAAAATAATGAAGCGGTGATATTCCAGTGGGTAGGACTTCCACTTCACTTTCTGGGGGCGAGGTCGAACCCCACCACGCACCTTTAACTTTTCTAAGTTATGTGCGTTCTAAATAATTAAAATATTACTTGCTTCAACGGTGAAGGAACATCGTGAGGAAACCTCTCCATAATGTACTCAAAGGTGTTCAAAGTCCACCTATCCCCACTGGGCCAGCGTGGTGGACTA
The DNA here is from genome assembly GCF_905163445.1 of Pararge aegeria. NCBI lineage: Eukaryota > Metazoa > Arthropoda > Insecta > Lepidoptera > Nymphalidae > Pararge > Pararge aegeria. The sequence goes on from NC_053208.1 coordinate 1,531,705, forward strand.
GAACCACAACCCCTTCTCATTGTAAGAGGAAACCCGTACCCAGTAGTGGGGTGATATAAAAATATACATTATTAATGTATCCAGTCTTTATTCGTTCTTATATTATTTTTATCATGAGGTCCCAAAGCTTCTCAATAACGAACATTCAGTGAGAAGGCTTAAAATCGAAAACCCTTTGAGCTAGTAAAGTACAGTGAGGAATTAGTGTAGTGTCGGTCAGTATAATGAATAAAATAGTCTATGTGAACGTGAACAAAGTGAACGTTAAATCGTAGTTATAGACTCAGTTAAGTCTTACTTGTAACTATTTATAAGTAGAAGTTTGAGGTAAAAATAAGTTACCAATCGCCGTTGAAGCAAGCGATATTTATATTGCTTAAAACGCACTTAACTTAAAAATATTTAGAGGTGCGTGCTGGGATTCGAACTCTGCTCCACGAGAGTCGAAATCCTACCCACTGCGCTATCACAGCTTCCGGGTATTTTTTAAATATTTAATCTCATTAAAGTTGTTATATTTCCGAAAAAAATCTAGGGGTTGTGGTCAAAACCAAAGACAAGTGGAAAGATGAATTGTTTCGGGGACCTACGAGGAAACTCAGATATTTATATACCTAAGACATCACCGGTAATCGATATTCGTACTAGCTATACGTACGTATACGTATTTCCGTGGTGTTACCTGGTACAAGGTGCCAACTGAAAATCAGCGCTGTATGCTCCCACTGGCGCATGCAGCACAATGCTGAGCTGGCACCTTTTTTCTAGGTTGTGCCACACATAACATATGTGGTGTTGTGAATATTGTAATGTGTGGCGCAATGTAAAAAATAAATGTTTCTTTCTTTCTTTCTCTACATAAGTTACAATGTTTTGATAGAGATTTGCACGTGGACAACGTCTATGGCAACCAGCCGCTACTCATTGGCTATGCCACTTCAGCGTTAGGTCCCCCGATGGGAAGACTGAAAATAGTACCTGAGCTACTTCGCTTATCATTATGGTTGCCATACATTTTGTATGAAGATGTGCACACCCGATCGACTTCCTTGTCGCTGAGAGTCCCAGATGAAGCAGACTCGACCGAACGCGTTTTATTGACTTTTAAGAAAACCCTCACCACGGCTAGCATGGGCAGGAGACAAAAAATATATCCTCCGATTTTTTCCCCTGACAGTGGATATAATTAAGGTGTCCACCTACTAAATTGTAGGCCGATTGGCACGTGTCCAAGTCCAGTCCAAGGCCGTGGGTTCGATTCCCACAGCTGGAAAATGTTTATGTGATGAACATTAATGTTTTTTTGGGTTTTCAGTTTTTGTCTGGGTGTTTATATGTATATAATCATTTATGTATGTTACTCATAAAAATATTCATCAGTTATCTTAGTACCCATAACACAAGCTACGCTTACTTTGGGGCTAAGTGGCCATGTGTGTATTGTCGTAAAATAAAAAAAAAAACACGGTAACATGGAATAGGAGAAGTTAGCCCCCGTTTATTATTACACATATATTATTTTGATATTATTACGACATTACTCTGAGAGTTGATAAAGATGTGGGAGATTGTAAATTGTTAGCCACCTGCCATGCTATTGGGCGACTGGGCGACGGGAACGCTTTCATAGACAACCGCGACCCAACTAGCGGCGCCCGTCGTGGCAGACTTTCCTCTGAGACCCTAAAATGGCTTTACATATCGCAGACAAACATAACATAACGTAACCTAAAACGAACTCCCCGCTATATATACCGCGTCGTTTACCATACAATTGCATACGGCAAGATAATTGATAGCGCAATATGAATTAGTGCAGTTGTATCGTGATTCCCGTTCCGGAGCGAGTTAATTTTTCCGCGGGGCCCGAGCGGCGGGGCCAGACGAAGTGCAAAATACAAATTCACAAATTCGTTTGTTTGAAACAACTACAGGCTTCACGACTGAAAGCAAAAAGTGGAATTTTCCTTTTTGGCTTCATTACTCTACCAACGTTAATTCTAAGCCGAATTCAATCTTCTTTTTTTAATCCCCGACGCAAAAAAGACGGGGTGTAACAAGTCTGTCGTCCTCGCGTTATAAGTCTGACGTGTCAGTGTATGTCTGTCTGTAGCATTGTAGCTCCTGAACGTATGTATATGATTTTGTTTAAGTTTTTTTGTTTTGTTTGAAAGGCGAATCAGTTGTTTTTAGTTATTTTTGATTAAAAAAGACGGTCCAAGATGGCCGCCTTCACAAAATGCCGGATAACATATGTTTTTACAACACCCAAGATATGGGTATCAAACGATAGGGCTCGACTAGTAGAATACTATACAGTTTGAAATGTTTTAAGACTAAGTTGGCTGTCACCATAATTTAGCGAAATACATTTATTTTCACAACACCCTCAACATGGATATCAAATTAAAAGGCTTCACTGGTAGGAATAATGTACACTATACAGACTGGAATTCTATTTTTAAAACTAACATATGTTATAAAATTTTGTTTACTGACGTGAGGGCTTAATATTGTAATGGAATGATAACAAATACATAACTACCTAACTCACTAAAATACAGGTTTCAATCGCTTACAAAAATCTGACTTGGACAACATATTCCAAATATCTGCATGCAATTAATATTTCTCCACACCTTTGATCGCACCACGAGAATTATTTAAAAGAAAAACTCTGACTAATCCGAATGGTTCTGTACCTACCGGTCAGTGGCGTACTTCATACATGCACAAAAGCGCTGCCTGCCCTAACATTTTCATATAACTGGCAACAGAGGGGGATTTTGACCTTTTATGCCATTTTACCGTTTAACCTGGTCCACGCCACTGCTACCGTTATCGGAAAATCCCTAGTTACGCAAGTGTGAAATTTACAATTACAACTTAAGGTTCTATAGATAAATATTCCCCCACCTACCGCATCACATCACCCTCCCTTCCTATGCTAAGCTGGCCGACTGATGCAAGGTACTAAAGTGATGTTAAATAGCTAGAGCATAAGATATTCTTGTAAGTTTCCCAACTGTCCGCTATTCAACACAATATACCCGAGCCACCGCGTCGACTCGCCCGCCTGTGCTGTTAATAGTCAATAGTCATTTATTCATAAATATTAATATTATACGTCACAAAGTAATTATTCAATAATAAATTGTCTCATGCAAATGTATATTATAATTTTATAAATTCATTATAATATTATTCTATAATAACAAATAAGTAAAGTCAATCTTCACAATATTTTACTATCCAAGAATTCATTATAACTGTAGAAAGCCTTCTCGACAAGCCAAGTCTTCAGTTTTTTCCTAAATAAATTATTATTTGGTGCATCTCTTATGCTACCTGGTATCCTATTAAAAACTTCGGGCCCATGCCTGCTACAGTCTTTGTAGCTTTTTTAAGGCTGTGATATTTGGATAGAAGTCTATGAGGGTATCGTAAGTAACAATGACTCCTTTTGGCAAACTCGTTTCTGTGCTGCTCTACGTATACTGCTACATTATAAATGAGTAGGCAAGGTAGCGTTAAAATACCTAGTTTAATAAAGTAGGGTCGAGCTGGGGTGTCTTGCGATACGTGAGCAAGTATCCTGACTGCCCGCTTCTGCAATTTAAAGACGCGTTCCCAATCGGCACCGCGTCCCCACAAATCAATTCCATACTGAAGAAGGCTTTGAACAGAAGCAAAGTAGCAAGCATACGTTGCCTCTGCTGACAAAGTATGTGTAACGCGCTTTAGAGCGAAACAAGCTGTAGAAATTTTGCCACATAATTTGTCGATATGCAAATTCCATTTTAAGCCTTGATCTATCTGGAAGCCCAAAAAAGTAGCTTTATCGTTACTACGTTAGTTTGGCTCTTAAAGGTTGTAGCGTGATTTAATTCAAATTGACGTAAAAAATCATTTATTTCCAGTCTTGGCCTTATAATCACTTTTGAATCGTGCAAGTCTGTCTGTTTCTAGTAACTCTACCACCAACGTTTCGGAAAGAAGATTATTTCAAGAAGAAGCCGGTAAGAAACTCATCAGTGGTCCTTTTCCAACATCAACAATAATCGTTTTTCGTGGGCAGTGGGCAGCGACCCTGCTTTCTGAGTCCAAGGCCGTGTGTTCGATTCCCACAACTGGAAAATGTTTGTGTGATGAACATGAATGGTTTTCAGTGTCTGGGTGTTTATCTGTATATTATAAGTATTTATGTGTATTTTATTCATATAGAAATATTCATGAGCTATCTCAGTACCCATAACACAAGCTACGCTTACTTTGGGGCTAGATGGCGATGTGTGTATTGTCTTAGTATATTAATTTATTTATTTATATACTCCCTCACAGGTTAGCCCGCCTACCATCTTAGACAGCACCACCAATTACCACCAGGTGAGATTGCAGTTAAGGGCTAACTTGTAGTGGAATAAAAAATAAAGAAAACCAATGTTTGGTATATATTCAATGGTTTTATTCCTAATAACTGGCAAATAAATTGGCAATTCGGGACTTTAATATTTCAGAATTTTCTGATCTGGTCTGCACTGGTGGGAGGCTTTGGCCGTGGCTAGTTACCACCCTACCGACAAAGACTTGCCGCTAAGCGACTGCATCATTACTTACCACCAGGGCAGATTGCAGCCACCACCGCCAGGTAACATTGATAGGAAAAAAAAAGCTTTTTATTACCATAATGCCAAATTCTGTCGACTAAATTGCGCCGTTTAATCAGACTTTGAAGCATCACGTTTGGTTTCACACAAAGGGATTTCGTGTCCACGATTTGTATTAGTACTGCCGGACAAAACAAAGCCGGGCCCTCGAAAGCTGCAGTACTGTTGCTGTTAATGCTGACATAGGTAAACAGCTATTTGGGGGGCGAGTGGGGGGGTGGGGAACGCACTTAATCTAGACATCTGCTTGCTTGCTCTGTATTGCATGTTAATATGGCGGTCGCATAACGTTTTAATCTATAGGCTCAATATTATGAATAGGTTAGATTTGATTGCTTGTAACCCTCTCTATGATAATTAAATCCTTAATATATTTGACGCCGGATTGCGACCCAGCTTTCTGAGTCCTGTCGAACGTGGGTTCGATTCCCACAACTGGAAAAAATATATATATATATATATGGGTTGGTCAGCCCCCCACTAGGTAGACAGAAGATATCAGAAGGTACAACAGTGAATACTGCGTAGTGGGCATTGAAACTTTGCTTACTTTGTTCGCAAAGTCGCTTTTGCTAGCTTGCAACTTTGTTTACCTAGCTGGTGATTAGTTAAAATATGATTTCTCTCTACCCTGTTCTCAATTATTTGACTAGAAGAAATAACTATGCAACCGCTGTACAAAGTTTGTCAGAGAAGATAGAGTTTATTGCCAGGAACTATTTATTGAACCAGTGAAATTGTTCCGTTAATATTTCAAAATAACACAATTTTAATGTGGTGTTTTTAGCTTTTTCTTAGACGTTACTGTGTATCTGTTTTACTTATTTATATTCTTTATTTTGCCCACTATAAGTTAAAAAAACGGAAGAGGAATTTAAAAAATAACACATACAGAAGCAGTTTAAAAAAGGCGGCCTTATCGCTTAGGACCGATCTCTGCCATGCAACCTTAGGATAACGCAAACAAGAGGCTGATAGACTGCAGGTAAATGCCGCTGTTTGTGTAATGTCCCAAAGAGAAATAGTATTTGTCAGAAAAAAACCCTAATTTTATAAACGACTCTACATAGAATAACGTTATATCATTTTCTAAACATTACTTTGCATGATAGTTAAAGAATAATAAATAATTAAAATCAGTTCGGATCGGCAACCGTGAGCTCTGCGAATTTAACCGTCTCGGGTTCGATTCCCGGAAGGGGCAAAATGGGAATTTATAATTTCAGCATTTTCTCTGATCTGCAAGGCAGGGGACAATGTAATCCCCGAGGAAAAAATAAAAAATTATCTTCTCCCACAGCTTTATCAACACTCAAAACAATGGCGCACACGTGGAAATTATATCCAAATAATATATGAGTAATATTAAACGGGGGTAAACTTCTCTTATTCCATGTTCCCGTGATTAGGCAGGTGGGCACGTTAATTATATCCCTTGTCAGGGGATATAATCGGGGGATGTATTTTTGTCTCCTGCCCGAGCAAGCCCTGCTGGTCTGGAGACTACCATCCTACCGACAAAGACGTGCCGGTAAGCGATTTAGTGTCCCAGTGCGATGTCGCGTAAAACCGATTAGCCCGGTTAGCCCGCTACCATCTTAGACTGCATCATCACTTACCAGGTGAGATTGCAGTCGAGGCCTAACTGGTAGTGAAATAAAAAAAAAAACTTAAGTGTTTGCTAGATATATTGAGTATCGCAGACAAGGGCATTCAATTAGAAATCAACATTTTTTAATTTTATTCAGCACCTAATTGGGTATCACTCCTTGAAAGAATCTATTTGATTGCTTTCGTCTCTGGCCTCTCATAATAAAGAATAATAAATATTAAAAATAAAAGTAAATTGTTAAAAAGGAGCAACTGAAGAGTCCTCTGTCTGTTTCTATTAGAGCGTAAGCCTACTTGAAAAAAAATATTATAAAGTTAATAGGCTTACGTGTAGGCCGATTGTTTTCCATATGAGTTGCTGTTAACAAGGGAACTCAAGAGCCACTACAAATGATTTCGAACAATTAGTCTTGTTTATTGCGAAGTCGGATGGGCAAAGGAAACGATGGAAACGATCGCTCGACTTTTTTTGTGCAAACAAAACTTAAGCTTTTCTTCTCAACGCCGCGCGCCAGTACCTACAATCTGTTGCTTTTAAAGTCAGAATATACTTATCATTATGGACACTTGAATTTGATTAAAGCTGAATCCAAATTAACGATATCTTAACGGTAGAGCTATTAGGACGATTTGTGACAACGCGGTTACTATACGATTGATGAATTTCTTAACGACAAGGCTGCTTTGAAGCAGGCTCCACTCTCATCTCTCACAAGATAGAAAATTCATCATATATATACATTTTCATTGTAAACTGTAAAATGATGTTTAAAAAGAGCAATCTGCTGAGTTTCTTGCCGGCCGGGTAGAGTCACTACGAACAAACTGACTTGACGTTTCAAAAGTGCCTATTAACTGGGCCTACTTCAAATAAATGAATTTGAAATTTTTTAATTTGAAATAAAAAAGGCAAACGCCCTTGAACAATGTAAATACTAGAAAAAAATTCACTTCTGCTATTTCTTAAAATAGATTAGGTATTTAATAAAAAAAAGGCTTTGTTACCACACCTGCTATCTTCAACCGTAACGTACCTAGCCGTAATTTCATTGTTGTTTGTATTAAAAAAACTGCAGGTGTAACTTGCTATTTGAATATTTGTGGCGATATTCGTAGATTTATTGATAGGCGCTATTATTATTTAAACAACTCAAAATAGTTGTCATTGAGGTGTCTACAAAATGACTATATTTTTTACCGCATCGTCACTATAAACAGGTGAGATCTCAGTCAACCGATAAGTAGCTCGTTACCGAATAAAAAAAAAAAATAGGTAGGTACTGAACGTAATTTTATCTAAAGTTTATAAAACCTGTACCTACTGCGAAATAATTGTTTTTTACACTGAGACTACTCGTATTTGATAAGAACTACAGTTTTCATTCCAATAAAATTACACAAAAAACTTTACAAACACTTCTGCATGACAGATTCTCTGCCCCGGAATATTATAGGAAATAATTCGGAAAGCTTTGCAGGTGACAATAACTTTTGCGAGGAAAAGTTCATCAAAAGGTTAAAAGTTTTACCTCTCTCATAGATGTCAGCTGTGCAGGCAGACGCCAACATAAGTAGGACAACCACAAACATTGTCACACAGTCACTTTTAACGGCACATGCTAGTTCGTATTTAACGGCACAGTCGCGGGTTTGAGCACATTTGGACACCGTACGCGCAACAAGTCTGTGTCACCGGCAGGCGAAGCACGATTGACGACTGAACTCGACTAGACTGGCAACCTCCGGAGCGCGCGTACGTTCTGCGGTGGACGGCCACAGATTACATCCAATGTCAGAAGCAGCGCTCGACCGTTACGGAGTTTATACCTATTACACTTGCGACGATTTCTATTCTATATTTTTAGGTTTTTTTTTTTTTATTTAAAAATGATTTTAGTTTTGCAACAAAATTATACGAATAATTAATATAAAACTGTTTATTAGGTTAAATATGGAATCACGATTTAAACGTCAACTATTTTTTTATGTTTAAAAACAATACAATTTAATTTTTGAAAGGATATTAGTATTCAATTAGATATATATTATCCTTTGTCTAAAGAAGATTAATTATAATATCATGTAACGCGAATGGAAATTCACTAACCGTCATACCGGGACGAATTCGTAACTAACTTTGTAAATTGTGACGTAGCATCCGGCGAGACTTTCCGCGATGGCTGCACGTGATGCACTGGGCTCTGCGTCCTATGTGTAACGGATATCCTTTATAAATCTCGATCATATACACTTCTGTTGTATGTATTGATTACTTTACTTAGCTTCTTTATATTTTGACATTGTTTATGGGGCTTTATTTATGTAAAATTAATTAATTTAATAAATTTTGGAAGTTTTGTTAGAACTGAATTTCATTCTATTCTCATACTATTTTGTTATCATTTAAAAACATACATGGTTACACATTACAGAAGTATCATGATTCGATTAGCAAAATCATGGAACATATTGATATTTTTTGGATAGATTTGACAAGAATGAATACCTTTTGTTTCTTAAATTAAAAACAATTAATTATCGTTTGAATGCAATCTTAACTGACGATGTCTTAGTTTGAAGAGCATTCGATAGGGATGTGATAGTTTATTGAATCAGTATCTACGTGGCATAGTGCCATGGCAAGGGTAACTAGACGCCACCGAAGCCTCCCCTTGGACTAAACTTAAGTTAATTTGGAAATTATACATTTTCTAGATCTTGCAACCGGAACAAGGACTTCACTATTTCAGACTGATTCATGGAGTTTAAATGTTTTTTCATTTTTTTTTTTATTCAACTATCAGTTTTCCCTTAGCTGTTTTCTCACCAGGTGGTATGGTGATATAGGTGATTCGAGAGTGTGGTGGTAACTATTTGGTCACCTATTTGCCAGTAGGGTGGTAACTAGGCACGGCCGAAGCCTTCCATTCCTTGATGCAGTGGAGAGTGCTGCCTGCTGTGGTTGGCAAGTTACTTATTTACTTGCAAGGGTTAACTTGCAAGGAAAAAAAAAGTTGTCGAAGGTGAAACATCGAAGGCGGCGTCTCACAGACTGGCTGTTGTCTTGGCGACGCACCGTGGGCGTAAAATCGAGCTTCCTTTTGTATGATTTCTATTTAAAGATTATTCTTTTCTCTATAAGAATCAGAATGTTATTGTTTGCTCCTTATTTATTTCCTTTAATTACACCTTTAATGCATGATTTGTATACGAAATAGTTTATAGGTTTAATTATTTTTGTATCTACCTACGGGTGATTGGCTATTTAAATGCACAATTGTAATCAAATCAACCCACTACCGACCCACTATAGAGCACGGGTCTCCTCCCACAGTAAGAAGGGGTTGAGGCCGTAGTCCACCACGCTTGCTCAGTGCGGATTGGTGGGCTCCACACACATTTGAGAGCATTATCTAGAACTCTCAGACATGCGTTTCCTCACGATGTTTTCTTTAAATTACTTAAACCGCACATAAATTAGAAAGGTTAGAGGTGCGTGCTGGGATTCAACTTGGCCCCGACTATGAAGTCGAGCTCGTGTCAATAAGTTCAAAGTTTATATAGAATGTTGGCTTCTAGAAAAATCCAATTATAAAATAAGGGATGGGTAATCGTGGACAATAAAAAAAGCTTGGGTATGAATTGCTTTAGCTTCATAGCTAAATATTTATTGTATGTGAGATGGTAATAAAAACCTCTTGGAACCAGCCTAGTTTTGACCTTTAGGTTTGATTTAATGGTGGTTATCATCACCACCTTACCAAAATGGTAACATACGAATATGAACGCTTTATAAGGGGTAAGGCCTTCATGAATAAAGAATTAACAAGAAGTTAAAAACTTCTCATTTATTGTGAGTCGTTTCTTTGATTATTAAATTATGTCAGTAATTCTCTATTTAGTCGTTTTTTTTTTATTTTAAAAATATATTGGAAAGTACTACACTTGCCTGTGGTTTCACCCGCGTTGACTAAGGATCGCAACGTAGAGTTTTAGTACGATAAGTCGTTAGGACTACGGCTTCTCTTTCGGGGGACCAAGTTCGATGCTCGGCACGCACATCCATCTCTTCTGAGTCAGGTGCTTTTAAAGCAATTAAATATCACTTGCTTTAATGGAAAAAAAAATTCAATCCTCCATAATGTTTTCAGAACCGTGTGAAATCAGGTGTGAAATGTACTAATCGCACTTGGCCAGCTCTTCTTATAATTTCTATGATTTGCAGTCATTAGTGATAGGGAACGGAAAGAAAAATATAAAAAAAAGGTTCAAGCAAGATCTAGGTAAGTTCATTCGTGATTATCAGTGATTGAATTTTACAAATGATGGGTTCAGATTCAGACTTCAACAGCTATATTAAACGCGCTCACTTCAGCCGATTGAAATATTTTGTTGAAAAAGTTGCTTCGTTCTGCATTGTACGAACACTCGTTGTTATAAAGTTGTACGGTTGCTTTGTTTATTGTAGGTCTGCAACCAACACTCCGATTATAAAAATAAACTGGTAGGTAGCCCGTTTATTTAGGAAGGTTGCAGATTGACTTAACATAACGCTGCGACCTTATAGTGTAACCACAGGAGACAGGTAAATACAATTAAATAAATCAGTGAATTGTGTCTACTTATAAATATTATTTCTCAATGCTACCAGCTGTGTTAATTCAATGCCACAAGCTGTGCTAACTCGATTTAATATAGCAGAAATTACAGGCTGAATACAGTTTTGAAATTGCTTAATTTATGTAGGTATCTATAATATCAAATTCCCTATTTAGTTCATCATAATATGTTGTCTGTAGGTTTTGTATGGGTACAAATTACAATGTTTATGATATAAAAATAAGTAAGATTTATTTTCTAGTAAGCTCAAGGTTCTATCCCGCTCCCTGGCTGAGAATGCTTATGATTCATTTTGTGTTTCTTTCTTAATAAGTTCATTCATTGCTTTTCACGTGGAGTATTTAATTATACTTCCTTGGAATTATTTAAAATAACTATTTCACTGCTTTGGTGAAATTTAGTACGTGTGATGGAATCATGCAAGTAACTTTTGAACTAAGTCAGCTTAACAGAAACTGTTTTGAATGTTGTGCACGTGTACTGACTGCCTAGTAAGTTGAGTGGCTAGCATGTTAGCTACGGATGACGAGGTCCTGCGTTCGAATCCCGGGTCGGTTTAATTGTTAGTTATTGTGTTTTTCTGTTATGGAATTTCCAGTACCAGCCCGGAGTTGTGCCTCGGAGAGTTCGTTAAGCAACCAGTCCCATTTATTATCACTAACTTGTGACGATAGTCATCAAAGCCCACCAAACCGCATTTTAATAGTATGGTGGATCTACGTGTACCAACGACAGGCCACTTTAGGCGCCTTGCTTCCAGGCAACCTAGTTAATAAGAAAATCATCAATGTGATACTATTGAATGAATTACTTAGTATAGTGATACTATTGCCGTTGCCTGAACGCGCTCCTCTTTCATCTCACACAAGATAAATCAATGATTTTTAAATTGTTAAATGATGTTGGAAAAGAGCAACTACTGAGTTTCGGGCTGGCTGCTTCTCGGTAAATTCTGCCTTCCGAACTGGTGGTATGGTCACTACAAACAGACATACTTGACGTTTCAAAAGTGCTTATATTAGGCCTAATTGAAATAAATTAATATTGAATTTTGATTTTTTTTAGAGGTAGCGAGGCAGAGGCAGTTACATTAAAGAGAGATACGTCACCAGTTTTGTTGCAGCCATTTTTTTTTTAGTTAATATTTGATGGCTCAAAAATTTTGCCCTCCTGATGGTGTGCGCAAAACCATCACCTACAAATAAAACAGAGCAACGCTTCACAAGGCTTGCAAGTAAAACATCCTACAAGTATCTATCAACTTGAGGCGTGGCTGTTAAGGCTCATAATCCTGTATTAACAACGTCTTTAATGGTTGAACACAGCTAGGCTGCTTGGCAGTAGAAATGAGCATGGCAGTACTGGACGAGCTCTGTCATAAGAAGTTCTACTAGACTACTCTACTAATTCAGCGTGTGAAACTCTACAATTATGTTTGTTGTGCTACTTTTGAGGTAGATCGGTTACTGTAGAGTAATAATAATAAGGATAATCTTTTAAATTTAGTGTTCGACTTTCGTCTATATGTTACCAACGTTTGCTTTGTTATTTCGGGCACATAATGCGGCGGGGGAATGATAGCCTGGAAAAAATTATAGTTACGGGCAACGCGGAAGGCATGAATGAATATTGCCACGAATGCCCTATTCTCTGGGGAAGGAAAACCTGTATTACAGAGCATAGGTTCTCCCGGATGTTACGAAGGCTTCTAGTTTATTTTAAATCAAGGTTTCAACAAATTTACAGATTATAAACAATTAAAGGCGCCGAGCTTTATTGTGGAGATTTTCTTGTGTAAAGGTACTTATGCTTCCATATATCATAACAGAATTTTCTGTAAAAAAAAATTTAATATTCATTTAATTCATATTAATTATGATATATATATATTGGGAATTTTTTATTTATTATATACATATATTTATCTCAGTTTGTTAAATTTGCCTCATTTTTGAACTATTCTTTTTTTTAGTTATGCTTGCCTTATTGCGTTGCACAGGAGTTGCAATTATAATAATGCTAATATGTTACGAGTATGTATATGCATCATTTTAAAAAAAGTAACCATATCAGACAACGATTGACAGCTACAATTATAACAATTCTATGGGTTGGTAATTGTTGTTAGGTAAAAACTAAAAACGCTATGATGTCATGTCTATTTATTTAATCCTTGACAGTTTAGTAGCGGTTTTCTGAGGCTGCATCGTGGATCGACGCTCGCGCAGGTAAGCCTCCGCGCCCGGTGACTGGCCGCGAGGGGTGCGCGGGGGAGGGCGGGGACCGTAGGGCAGGGGTGCGGGGGATGCTATGCACTTGTCGGAGCTGGGATGAAAGGCATTCCATTGATATAGAGCATACCAAAGATATACATTCTCATAGAAACGCAATGCCTGCTTGTTTTACTAAGCCAAGCATTTTTACTAGTCTATTGTGGGAATTATGAAGAATATGTAATTCCGTCACTTTGCCAATTCTGCCATCTGAAAATCGTTAGCTTAAAACCGTAGCTTAGAACACTGTAATCCACCCAATTCAAGACTAATTCACCTTTGAACAAAAAAAAAAAGGAAAAAAGGTTCATCCGCTCGGGAGTTACTATGCAGAAAACAGACACACACACAGGGTCACATCAAACTTATAACAACCCATCGTTTTTATGGCGGGGGTTAAAAACAGGAAGCATCAGAGACGCAAAGACTCACAATAATACGCATGTCAATATCAGCCCCGTAAACTTCAAAGCGTGGCGTAACATCTTGGTTTGCGACTTCTTGCGCGTCCGTCTCTACTACGTAGGTTTACCTGCATTATACGAAGCCAATGTATTTAGACTTTGAGTAACAACTCAAAGTCTAAATACATTGGCTTCGCAAAGGTTATGCAATTTTCTCGTTGACAGCGGATATCACCTGTCAGATGACTGACTCTTATATAAAGACAAATAAAACGTTCGAACCATATTCCTCAGTATACAGCCGGCTAAGTTTGTTTTTAGCTTCTTCTTAGACCAGGGCCATCGTAGCTTTAGTTTTAAGTTTACTAATATAGTTATCGCCATCACTACTCACTGATATGTACACATTTTGTATGTAATCAACGCAAAAAAAGTGCCATCTATGTGCCTATTTGAATAAAGAAATATTGGACTTTGACTTTATTGCTTCGACCGATTAGGGGTATGACTACCATACTCCCTAGCAGGTTAGCCCGCTACCGTCTCAGATTTCATCATCATAACCGCCAGGTGAGATTGCAGTCAAGGGCTAACTTGTATTGGAATATAAAATAAAAAACTTCGATACGCACCCCTAACTTTTCAGAGTAATATGCGTTTTAATGTTATCCGGTAAGGTGCAAAAAAACACGAATAGGATACCAGCATGCCTGAGAGCTCTGCATAATGTTTTCAAAGACATGTGAAGTACCTGCACTTGACCAGTGTCAATGACTACAGCAAAACCCTGGCCTTCTCAGTCTGAGTGAACACCCGCCTGTAGAGGGCCGGTGATGGGTTGATGATGATGATGATCGTGAAGACAAAATAAGCCAAATTAAAGCCAAAAAATTGGTTGTCTGTAATGTCGGCTTACCGACGATAGTTGAACGTGACAACGTCGTAAGAAAATACTGATGGAATGGTTGCATTTTTCAAAAGAAAATTTTAATTTTATTTGTTTAATAGATATTATCGTTGCTATAAACAATTGACACCACATTCACTTTTCACTGCACTTCATCCTTGCCAAAAACATGTTAATGTATTATTGTATAGAAGCTGTCCACGCGGACGCATCGCTCACTCAAGTAGGAGAGAGACAGATGTCGAACGCGGAGGCCGACTGTGCCTCTTTGTCGCTCGTTCCGCGCTCTCGCTTGCACTTCCAGCCTTGAATGGAACGCCTCAGAGCGAGTTAACGCCGCATGCGTCATGTTTTCTCGTGCGTGCAGCCGGCTCCATCGAATTATAAGACGTTGGCACGTCAAAAACGGAAATAAAACTTAGCATACTAATAAACCTATCAATGTAATAATAACAAGAACGGATGCATATAATACAGGCGGTCTATGTGCTAAAGGTAAATAAATAAATAAATGTACTATGACGATACACACATCGCCATCTAGCCCCAAAGTAAGCGTAGCTTGTGTTATGGGTACTAAGATGACTGATGTATATTTTTTATGAATAACATACATAAATACTTATAACATACATATAAACACCCAGACACTGAAAAACATTCATGTTCATCACACACACATTTTCCAGTTGCGGGAATCGAACCCACGGCCTTGGACTTGGAAAGCAGGGTCGCTGCCCACTGCGCCAATCGGTCGTCAAAGGTATTTAATTTGACTAGAATTAAAAGTAATACTATAAAATTAGATTGATTTAAAATTAAATGTATTTGTTGCTCACTATTTCCGCTATAATTGATTGCACAAAAAGATAGAAAGAAATATGCTGTCGCGGGTTTTATTTTTAGGTGTTTAAGAGTAGGTCACACCATACATTATTTTAATCTAGTTCTAATCATTTATGCAGTGCACTCTCAGACAGCTCCGAAATGGCAGATTTTTTCTCCGCCTGACTTGAAATTTGTTGTTATATTTTGGCTGTGTTCTTCTGTCTCTATTCTGACGTCCTATATTACTGTAAAACTTTATCAAAATTCGTTCAGTACTTTTCGCGTGAAAAAGTAAACAACATCTAACCGTCCATCCTGACAATTTTTCGCATTTATAATACTTATTTTTTACAGGGCGGACTGCCAGGACTTGCTTCGATCTTGCACCGACGGCAAACTCCAGGTTCCATTCAGTCGCACGAAATACTATAGTAACTCTTTTACGGTTAATTGTGTCAGACTCTGGAATTCCCTCCCTGCTGACATACGTAAGGCTCAATCCCTAAATGTTTTCAAGAAGCGTTTGGAAACCATTTTTTATCTAGTATGTAGTATATTGCTTAAATATGTATATACTTATATATATTATGTATAATATGTATGTAGTATTAGAATTTATGAGTAAGTAGTTTATTAAAATTATTTTATATATATATAAATATATATATTTTTTTTTTTCTTAAATTGCTGCACCAACCCGTTACTTCGTTTTTTTTTTTCCTAACGTCAAAGGTTGTCTGGAAGAGATCGCTTTAGTGATAAGACCGCCTTTGCACGCTCTATTTTATTTTTATTATTTTAAGTTTCTTCTATTTGTGTTTAATTTATATAAAATGTGTGTGTGCAATAAAGACTTAAAACAAAACAAACAAACTTATTTGGTTTTCCATGAATCCAGCGGGAATCGTGCTATTTTCCGGGATAGAAAGTAGCCTATGTGTTAATCCAGAGTATAACCTATCTTCCAAATTTTAGCGAAATTAGTTAAGCCGTTTTTGTGTGAGAGAGTAAAAAACATCCATCTATAATATGATTTGTAGGATAGTTTATAATATTAGCAGATTAGGAGAATGAAAGGCTATTCCTTAGTTTAACATATCAGTGGCTCATTTCATTCACAGTCTTTTGTAGTCGTCACAACTCATCACGTTTTGTGCCGCCAGAAAGGTCTTAGGGGCTGGGACCGTAGACACGTGGTGAGACATTTCTGTGGTTGCTCTTATTTTATCCAGCAAAATGAAACTAGTGGTTATGACCTATGACACAGAGATAACCGCTGTGGTATTTAATAGGGAGGTACCGTGCACCAAGCATGAGAAATTTGGATATTTATTTTCTGAATTTTTCCTGGCCACGGGCGCTTCAGCCGTCTAGTTATCACCCTAGTTCAAAAAAGAGCGATAAATAAATAAATATATATATAGATATACTACGACACTACACACATCGCCACCTAGCCCCAAAGTAACCGTAGCTTGTGTTATGGGTACTAAGATGACTGATGAATATTTTTTTTTATAAATTATATATACATAAATACTTAGAAAATACATATAAATACCCAGACACTGAAAAACACTTATTGCTCATCACACAAACATTTTCCAGTTGTGGGAATCGAACCCACGGCCTTGGACTCAGAAAGAAGGGTCGCTGCCCACTGCGCCAGTCGGCCGTCAAAGATAAGTGTTCAAGTTACGTCGATGTTTTTTACTCTTTCTCGCCAAACGTCGAACAACGTAAATTATGGGTGGATTAATATTTTAGTATACTTTATACGCTGAAAAAAACCACGGTACCCGCGCGATTTATAAAAAACTGAACTTCAGGTCAATTAGCTAAAAATGTAGCTACAGTTTGCCATAGCAAACCTCCTAGATTTTAGATTTATACAAGCAGCCTCCCGCCGTGTTCTCAATACATAAAGTCTATACATCTAATTGCTCTAAAGAACCTACAGATTCATTCATCAAGGGTAGCTGCGCAGGTAGTTACAGTATATAACCAAAGTTTATAAACGTCCAGTAGAGTGAACTACTTAAGACGTTTTCAAAAAATTTCAGTGTCATAACTGTAAGAATATATCTAACGGTACAGACGCTGCGACTATATACGTTTTCCGCAGACCAAACAATAGCGGGAGCTATTGGACAAGTGGGGCCATCTGGCGGCCGGCGGTTGAAACGTAAACTGGCGCAGCCCCGGCCAGCGTACAGGATTTAAACAAAATTATTTTACTAAAACTGATTTTCAAGGAATTACCAATAAAATTATGAAAATCTGATTTTTAATTCCGTGGAATTCTAACGATTCTCGGTGATAGCATTAAAAAAAGTTCCCACCAAAATAACTGTTTAAAATGAGAAATAGTTTAGAAGTTTTAAGGATTATATTTATAAATGCGTATTTATTAAACTGAAAACTAATATAACATCATTTTAATTGTAATTGAAATCTATATATATAAAAGAAGGCTGTGTTAGTTGCACCTTTTATAACTCAAGAACGGCTCGAGCAATTTTTGCAATATTGGATTTTTTGGATTTTTCTGAGACCGGAATAGTATAATAAGTATTAAAATATAACATTCATAAAAAAAAAAATATCCGCGGTACGAAGTTCGCCGGGACAGATTGTATCTTATAAAATATGAATGTCGAGACAAGTAATGTGGATAGGAAAAAAACAACTGGTCAGCCCAGGGTAAAACGCATGTTTGAAAAACCCTTATTTTATTCCTCTACAAGTAAGCCCTTGACTGCAATCTCACCTGGTGCTAAGTGATCATGCAGTCAATGTTGGTATCGGGCTAACCTCTTAGGGAGTTTGTCAGTCATTCTCCTAATCGGTTTCTACGTGACATCGCAC
Source organism: Pararge aegeria (assembly GCF_905163445.1). Taxonomy (NCBI): domain Eukaryota; kingdom Metazoa; phylum Arthropoda; class Insecta; order Lepidoptera; family Nymphalidae; genus Pararge; species Pararge aegeria. The sequence continues at coordinate 1,549,883 of NC_053208.1, forward strand.
CGGAACCCCAAATCGCTTAGAGGTATGTCTTTGTGTCTGGTAAGGTGGGTACGAGCAAACCAGACCAGGCCAGACCAGAGATAGTTCAGAAATTATAAATTTGCAGATTGTCCCGCCGGGAATCCAACCTGGGACCTCCTACTTATATTCATTTTATTTAACTTTTGTCTGTCTGCATATTTTCGCATATCACAGAAACTGTTCAATGGATTTAAATATAGTTTTATATATCTACAGCATGCACTCAATTGCGTGCATACATCACTATTTATTTATTTATTTATTATATTTACTAGCTCTTGCCCGCGACTTCGTCTGCGGTTGATTTTGTTTTTTTTATATGGCATTCAATTTAGTAGTGGGTCTTAAAAAAATTAAAGTAGTATAGCTGAGCCTTAAATGAGGGGTTTGCTGCTGTCCGCTGAGGAGTTCTGTCCTCTATCTCCAACCACATTCATCGGCAAAGTTTGGGCAAAATTAAACACATATTATTTGTCGGAGTTATGGTGTAAGATCGTCAAACACTTTCATCCCCTCTCCCAAAGGAACCGAGCTTAATTTTTGGGATAAAAAGTATCCTATATTACTTCTAACACTTCCAAGAATATGTGTACAAAGTTTCATGAGGTTCGGTTAAGTAGTTATTTCGTGAAAGCGTAACAAACAAACTTATATTCACATTTATAATATTAGTAGGGATAGGGATAGGGATAGGGATAGGGATAGGGATAGGGATAGGGATAGGGATAGGGATCTTCTTCTTCTTCTTCTGTTCCTGGGCCTTTTCCGCACTTGGTTGGTCTGGGACCGTCCGTTGTACGTATGGCCACTGATGCGGCTCCCCGCTGGATCACTCCAGCCAGCCGAGCTCGCTCCAAAAGCTTAGCAGGCCGCCCAGGTCGCCGAGTGCTTCATGGAGTGTTGCTGAGGAGCCAATGTGTGCTGCGCGTTGTTCTGCTACTCCGTTGCATTGGAGCATTACGTGTATCGGTGTTTCCTCCGCCTCCATGCATGCTCTGCAGAGAGGGAGGGATAGGGATAGGGAAGTAGGGATTTATCAACCCATTACCGGCCCACTACAGTGCACGGGCCTCCTTCCACAATGAGAAGGGGATAAGGCCAGCGTGGTCGACTACCACGCTGGCCCAGTGCGGATTGGTGGACTTCACACGCCTTTGAGCACGCAGAACTCTCAGGCATACAGTTTTCCTCACGATGTTTTCCTTGACTGTTGAAGCAAGTGATATTTTAATTACCTAAATCGCACTTAAATTAGAAAATTAGAAGGTGCGTGCTGGGATTCGAACTTGGCCCCCCGAATGTGAAGTAGATCTCCTACCCAATGCGCTCCCACCGCGTGTACACAACTGTATAATTACAGTTGCGTATTAACAGCGTTATACCTTTATTCATTCTTCAAGTACAGTGACATCATTGTATGTTGACCAATAACAATAGTCTGTATATTTAATATGAGGATATTAATATTAACTTTTAATATACTTTTACAATAAGTCATAATTAAATTTGACAATTATCGAGTTGTTACTTTCATTATCTTCAACACGGTCATACTGACACGTACTTCGTCCCGAAATACAAAGGGTATTCCTTACACGTCATACAATCTCCAGTACTAGTTATAAATTACTACCCTTAAGTTTGTATAGCTCTTACTGAAGATTTTCCTCATTTTATATCATCTGCATACCCTGTGCATACTCTATGCACGCCACTGTTACAGCAGATACTCTTGATCAACATTAAGATATTTCTTTACCCGAAATTAAAAGGTTCCTTTGGGTTATTGATGTAGATTTTATCGATTTTAGACCATAAATCTGTCATATCTTTTTTTTTTAAGCTATGAACATTTATTCATGAACCAACGAAAAAAAAAAATATTTACAAGCCGTCTAAATGTTCACTTATGGGCATGGTACCCAATATGGTGGCGCTATTGCCCCTTTAAATTGCTAGACTTAGCCGTTGGGCTAAATAAGCGCCAGACGTCACCAGACGTAAAGACCAATGACTGACAAACGAGTCAACTTAAGAGTATGATTTTTATTCATATATTAACGATAATTATCTATAAAATAACTAGCTGTTGCCCGCGACTTCGTCTGCGTTTGATTTTGTTTTTAAAGTATTCAGTATCGCTAAGCTTTAAATGAGTATAGTAGTATATATATATATAACATGTGACTGCCAATTAATTATAGACAAATAATTTGAAATAAAATAAAATTGCGACTATAATTAAAGATCTAAGCTATCCTATCTCTTAAGTTGGACCAGACTGCTCACGGTGTACCAATTTAATTTTAAATCGGTTAAGTAGTTTAGGAGTCCATCGCGGACAAACATCGTGACAGGAGATTTATATATATTAAGATTTCGTCAAGGGTTACGGTAGACTCGATCGAAACCTTAGATTATTCATCTATGGTTTCGACAAGACATAAAAATGCTCTTAACAAATGTTGATGGGGCAGAGACATATTACTGTGAGGGTAAATGGGTTTTTAATCCTTAAGGCTAATATTGGTTGGATTTTCAGGTGAAGGTGGTTATCCTATGTGAATTGACTTTATCACATAAATGTGGTGAAGGTGGTTATCACTTGTTGAAGTGACTTTATGTGATAAAGTCACTTCAACAAGTGAACCAGGGTCTGCTTGAAGGTTGGGCACTGCAGCAGGCTCTTGTCAACAGACTGTGGACAAGGGAATTTATTAAAAGTATACTATATATTAGTAGTACTTTCAAGGGTTAAACATAGAGTTTTGTCCTATTGATCTATTATGTGACTGACTGAATGAAGTGACTTTATCACATAAAATCACTTCAAAAATCTATATTGGAATGTATTGAATTATATTAATGTAGAAAGAGAATTTGAACCGTATCAAGCTATATATGTACCTAGCTTATTTTTAATACGATAATGTTATCAATTCGCTGCTAGCTAGATAACTAGGTATGTTACTTGAAAGCTTCTAGTTTTTTTATTAGTCTACAAGGTACTCCTTCACTACCATCCTTGTGGTGATCTGAAGTGTCAATGGTCTAGGATGGAAGAAAAATAATCCAATAAGCACTACTAATCAGTTCCAACGCGATACGCTTAATCTCTAGATGGCACGACTTTGTCGCTACGGTGGTAACTAACCACGACCGAAGCCTCCTACTAAACCCAAGTAAAAAAAAATAATATGAATTCCAAATTTGCTTTTGCTCGTATAGTTGGGGATCGATTCGGAATCTCTCACTGTAAGACCACAGCGCCCACCATTCCGCTACGGAAATCGTAGGCTGGGTTTTCTGAAGGTTACGGGGATTGTGCATCCACGGGCCGAGTTCAGAACCGGCCAGGTGTGAGCCTGGTGGTGACGAAGGAAAGTCAATCTATGCAAATTTAACTTTATTAAATTTGTAACTCCTATTTATATAACAAGAACCCGATAGTTATGCTTTACAGGCGTAATTATTAAACATCGATGTCGATTAACTTAATGAGTTGGAAACGGGTGTTGCGTGGGTACAGCGTCCTGTGTTTGATACACATTAATATGCTGATTGAAAATAGATCCCGTTTTATTAATCTATACATTATTACGTGACGCAACAACTTTGTATCTAGATTCATATATACTAGTATAGTATCGTAGTCCCAGTCCCAGATAGATACTAATTAGATATTAGATTTGGTATTTATCTGGGATCAACATCTGGGAAACCTTAAATACTCAAAAAATATAGAACAAATGCATAGAAATGATAAGAAGCACATAAGTAGTAACAGCACAAACAAAGTAAAATTGGAAACACCTGGCCAAAGCGTTCTTATTATAGGCATAAGGCAGGGCGACCCATAATCACCAAAATATTACTTACTTTATAGCTATACTAGAAACCACGATAAGCAAGCTGGACGAAAAAAATCGTGGGTTAAACAAGAATAGCAAATACTTAGTCATCTATGATTCACAGAATACTATACGTATTGTTATAAAAAAACTGACAAAAGCTGTGAACTGAAATATATGTTAGAGACACTTTACATACACAACAGACGAGTGGGATTGGAGATGAACCTCTCTAAAAAGTAATACATGCCAAATAGCATCAAAAAGTGTATATATAAAGAATCGCTACAGTACGTGGATCGGTATATTTATCTTGGAAAACAAATAAGCTTCAGATATAGCAGTAACGAAATGGAAATATAACGTAAACTAAAAACGCGTGGAATAAATATTGCAGGCTAACAGAAATATTTAAGAATAACATGTCAATAAAGCTAAAAAAGAAAACTATGGACTATTGCATTCTGCCCTCTCTAAAGTAGGGCAGCCATACTTAGAAATTTTCTGAGAAAATTAAAAACAAAATTAGTTCGAGTCAATAAGGAATAGAACAAAGTAAGTTGAATGTAGGGCAAATGCACAAAATACGTCATACAAAGCTACGAAATTTTTCAGGCATTTACCTGAGAGGAGTCTATGCAAATCAAATATTAAAAATAATTCCTTGATATATATTAAAGAAAAAAAAATGTTCAAAAAAATATTGTATCGTAAATGGGAATAGTTCCATTCAGAATGGGAACAGTTTGCCACTCCCTGGCGTGCAACTTTCTTATATACTAAGAGTTTATTTTGCATATGACTATTAACTTAACATTTAAAATTCTAAACACTAATTTAGAACTGTCACAAAAATATTCTTTAATATTAAAAAAGGCCTTACTCATTAACCGGTGGGTTAAAAGCCCTCGTTCCCCACAGTGCCAAAGTCCTATAAAAGGTACAAAAATGAAACTGCTAAGATGGTTATCATATTTGCGCCTCTTGGCCTGCTCGGCATTGGTAGCAGCAGCACCCACCATCGATGGTTTCGCACGGATGTGTCACAGAGCTGGGATATTTTTAACCCCAACAGAAAAACGACGGGGTGTTATAACTTTGACGCGTGTGTGTGTCAGTCTGTTGCGGATAAATGTATTTTGATTTTGTTTTCCTAACCTTACCTACTTAAATAAAAGCTTAACAGCAAAACCGATCATGTCAAAAATTTGCATAGCGTAAGCTTACTTGAGATGGTAAAAAAAATTATAAAGAAGCCGACGAACTAAAAAGCAAGAAATAAATATTTACTAAAACAATTTTAAGTAAAATGCAAAATAATATGGTAACTGCTCATAATCTTCCACAAAATATTGCTTTTCTCGAAGCCTAGGCAAAATAGTTGAGGAGTTCTCCCGGCACTTCACCATCAGCTCTTTTATTGAGACGAGCATAAATAACCTACCTACTATATACCCTATGGAATAAAATAATTCATTTTGTTCTAACATTCATTTCATTTCATTCATTGTACTTTAGTACACAGTTAAAGCAAAATGATCTTTTAAATGCGAATAGTTCCAACAGTTGGCCACTTGGCGTGCAATTTTCTTTTATACAACTGTCACCAATTCTACGTGACGGAGCAAGGGTCGGGAGTGACCCACCCTAACACTAGATGGCGTTAACGGTAGTTGAGTGAAACGTAGATCGCGCTAAAGAGATTTTTCCCGCTAGTATAAGAGCGCGGCAAACCAATGATACATGAGCTCCCACCCCCGCCACATACCCCCGGTGACGCCGTAGTAACCCCTCAGTAGGGAAGCGCGGGAAAAGTTATAGCAGAAGTTCACCCTCGTTTATTAATTCAAATATATTATTTGGATATTTAAACAACTTTGAACTTGTTCGCCAATGCTCTGAGAGTTGATAAAGCTGTGGTAGAAGATTTATCCTTTCCTCGGGAAGATTATTGTCGCCTGCCCATGAAAGCCCATCGTTAATGTCTAGCGATACCTGCCTGTGCCTACAAGCGCTTTTCTCTCTGAGTCAGGAACTTTCTAGAAACAATAAGAACGTGCTTCCAGCTTTCGCTTCCACGGCATTAGCCAGGGACACTGTTCTTGCCTGTCACGTCTTTCCCCTAGCGCACTCGGAATATTAGTTTGTTTCTTCACACGTGTGTCTTATAATTCCGTACCACTGACCCTTGCTCCGTCACGTAGAATTAGTTACACATTAGTTACAGTATTGTATAAGAAAACTAGCTGACCCGCGCAACTTAAATGCACCAAATGATATTAATTACGGGTTTTAATAACTTAAAAAAACCTAGAACCTAATTGCAGCGCCATCTACCAGGTCTTGTTTTATTTCTAATCTACGAGTATATTCAACCATACATCCACCCTCACAAACTTTCGCATTTATAATATTAGTAGGATGATACGCATACAAGTCGTCGGGGTTGGCAGCGGAATCTCTGCCGGAGATTCTTAACACCCCTTGCCCCGCCGTTACCATAACCGCTGCCAGAGCCAGGAATAGCGGGGCCGCCGGGAACTAGGGGCTGTGGTTTTTTTCTCCTTCCCATTAAAGATGTGCCCGATAATGACCACGCTGGGCAGGCGGGTTGGTCATCGCAGGGCTAGACTGATCGCCCCGGCGTCGCTGCTGCCCGACACCGGTCTGTGCCATTTGTTCAGCCTAGCCAATTCGAAGTGGTTATACCGCCACTTGTCGGTCGCCAGAGCCTCGTCGGTTAAACGGCAGGGTGCACCACGTGCAGGTGAGGTTGGCAATTTGGGAGGCTGACTGGTACTAGCCACACCCACTTACACCCCCTTACTGAAAGTCCTTCAGCGATTGTTTGATTCCGTTATTCACCAAGGCACAACGCCAGAGGCATGGCACAGGAGTGTGGTGGTTCTGTTCTTCAAAAAAGGTGATAATACCTTGTTGAAGAATTACAGACCCATCTCGCTGCTGAGTCATATCTACAAGCTGTTCTCGAGAGTCATTACGAATCGTCTCGCTCGTAGGTTTGATGACTTCCAGCCTCCCGAACAAGCCGGTTTCCGTAAGGGCTTTAGTACCATAGACCACATTCATACGCTGCGGCAGGTTATACAGAAGACTGAAGAGTATAACCGGCCACTTTGCTTAGCGTTTGTGGACTATGAAAAAGCCTTTGATTCGGTGGAAACTTGGGCTGTGTTTAGGTCACTGCAGAGATGCCGAATTGACTACCGGTATATCCAAGTGTTGCAGTGTTTGTACAAAAACGCCACTATGTCAGTTCGTATACAGGATCAGACTACGAGACCAATCCAATTGCAGCGAGGCGTGCGACAGGGAGATGTTATCTCCCCGAAACTATTTACCGCTGCGTTGGAGGACGTCTTTAAGCTTCTGGATTGGAACGGACTTGGCATCAACATTAACGGCGAGTACATCACTCAACTTCGGTTTGCCGACGATGTAGTCATAATGGCAGAGACTCTGGGAGACCTAAATACGATGCTCAATGGCCTCAGCAGAGCTTCTCAACAGGTTGGCCTACGAATGAACATGAGCAAGACGAAGATTATGTCTAATGCTCATGTTCCGCTTCAACCAGTAATCGTTGAGAACACTGCACTCGAAATTGTTGACGAATACGTATACCTAGGACACACGATCCAGTTAGGTAGGTCCAATTTCGAGAAGGAGGTGAACCGCCGAATCCAACTCGGATGGGCAGCGTTCGGGAAACTTCGTGCCATCTTTTCGTCAAAAATCCCTCAGTGCCTGAAGACGAAAGTCTTCGAACAGTGCGTGTTGCCAGTGATGGCACCTATGGCTCTGAAACATGGTCGTTAACTATGGGCCTCATAAGACGGCTTAGAGTCACTCAGCGGGCGATGGAGAGAGCTATGCTCGGAGTATCTCTACGCGATCGAATCAGAAATGTGGAGATTCGTAGAAGAACCAAAGTTACCGACATAGCTCAACGAGTCGCGAAGCTTAAGTGGCAATGGGCCGGGCACATAGTTCGGAGAAAGGATGGACGTTGGGGTCCCAAGGTGCTGGAATGGCAGCCCCGTACTGGTAAGCGCAGCGTTGGTCGACCCCCAACGAGGTGGACAGACGACATTAAGCGCGTCGCAGGTAGCCGTTGGATCCAAGCGGCTCAGAATCGTGGAACTTGGAACTCCCTACAAAAGACCTATGTCCAGCAGTGGACGTCTATCGGTTGATGTGATGATGATGATGATGATGATACGCATACATTCAATCATTGTCCCATAAGGTTGCTTGGAAGCATCCGGCTCCGCTTTCAGCTCTCACAAGATAGAAAAATGAATGTTAAAATGCAAAATGTAAATTGTTGATGTTGGAAAAGAGCAACTGCTGAGTTTCTTGCCGGCTTCTTCTCGGTAGAATCTGCCTTCCGAACCGGTGGTAGAATCACTACAAACAGACAGACTTGACGTTTCAAAAGTGCTTATATTAGGCCTACTTGAAATAAATGAATTTTGAATTTGAATTTGAATTTTGAATATGCCTTGCTGTTATCTGTGAAGAGTTATGTCCTTTATCTCCGACAATAGTTATCAGATCTTCATTAAAATTAGACAAAACATGCTTGATAGTATACCTACACTTTCAAATAAAAGAGGAAAAATTAAAATCGATTTAATTTTACCGGAGCTATGAAGTAAAATTGTGAGTATGATGTTGAAGGAAGAATACCCACAGAAAAAAGCCCAAAATGCTGGCAATATTGCTCCTTTGAATTGCTCAGGACCAATTTCATCAATAAACTTGCAACAAGGCATCCGCCAACGGGGCATCAAAGACAACAGGGACGTACATTTGACAGACAGACACATTACTCTGTGGTTTAAAAATACCAAAGAGAAATGTCTATTTTTATACATTGGTCCTTCTTCTTTTTGGTTTATTGGTTCTGCGCGCTGAGCGATTGAACCATAGTCAATTGCTTATTCTGTGGTCAAGTGTTGTTCTTATTTATACATTTTTTTTTAAACGAGGAAACTTTTTACATTGAAAAACAACTAAGTTTTTTATAAAAAGGAAACGGAATTTCGAAAAGAATTAATAGGATCAGGAAAGGATTAAATAGTATAATAATATGGATTTAATAATAATATAATTTAATAATATGGAATACTTAAACTAGCTACTTATTTACAACTATTGGTCCTTCAGAAGCGTAATACTATTTAATTTTGTCGGATAACATGTTAGACAAAAAAGGTTTTTATTCGATAAATGTTAAATATGGAGGCTTGATTTGAAATTTTGCTGGTTTTCTAAATGTTTTTCTTATTAAATAATATTTTACATAAATGGCGGAAAAATCAAGAACTTTTTGTTTTTAATGACAAAAGCGAGATAGTATTTATTAGTACATCGTTTCATGCAGCAATGTTCGCATTTAATATATTAGTATGGAAGTAAGGAACACTGTGCACGCGAATAATTTGCACGGACGAGGCTGGGAGTGAGTTTTTATTGATCTTTCCTTTTTTCACGCAGCAACGTTCGCATTTATTTTAGTATGGACGTAGGGAACAAGAATAATTCGCATGGGTGATGCCGCTAATGTATTTTTATTTGTGTATCCACGGTTCACACAGCAAGGATCTTATTTATTATGTTAGTGTAAAAGTAAAGAACCGTACATATTATTACTGTATATATTGCGAAGCGGTGAGCTGAGATAGAAACTAATAACTACATATATTTATTAGTTTTAAAAGTTTCCGTATGTTAGTGTTCACTGTAATCAAAAATTACTTGAGGGATTAATTAAAAATTTTTACACAACTTTACATTTCAATAAAATAACGTTTGTGTATACCTACTTTCTTGTACTGTTTTTTCGCCCCGAGTTCTATATATATACCACTATAGAGATAATGGGAATTATACATAACACCGAGCAATAGTATGGCCATATGAATTAACTGTTTTATTGGTCATCTGAGTATCATCACGAGTTCCTGGTTCGATTCCCGATTTAGGTAATCCAGCCTAAACACGATTTGTCGTTTCCCGTTCTTCGAAAAGCACGACAAGCCGATGATAATCGTTAAAGACCATCAACCCACTTTGGAGAAGCATGGTGGGTCTATGCTCTTAAAAATTAATTTTGTCATTGAAAGGGGCAGTGCTACATCTTTGACAGTATGTGCTACCAAGCATGTATTGTCTAATTTTAATGAAGATCTGATTAATATTGTCGGAGATAAAGGACATAATTCGTCACAGATAACAGCAAGTGTCAAGGCATATGGGACAACGATCGAATGCATGCGTACCTACCATCCTACTTAATATTATAAATGCAAATATTTGTGAGAATAGATGTATGGATGGATGTATGTATGGATAGATAGATGGATGGATGTTTGTTATGCTTTAAAGACACAACAAATGAACTGATTTGGCTAAATTCCGCGGAACGGAATTTTAGATTGACGTGGTTTTTTGGATAGGCATAATTGGAATATTATAAAGCTTTTAAATTTTGTTTGGTTGAACGCGCTAATCTCAGAAAATGCTGTTTCGACTTTTATTTTATTTTTTGGATTGGTAGTAACATTTATGGCTATATAATATCACGCAACGACCTAGTGGCTACTATCATTAATGAGAAATGTTGCAAAAAGTGGTAAAAATATTCTTTTTGAGAGATTCTGATGCGTGTGATTCGCCAAACGACGGAAGTATGTAGTAAGTATATCGGAATTTTCGTTTCTTTAAAGTTCTATAAAACAGTCCGCGACAATATACGACTATTTTCGTAAGTCGGCTCATTCGCGGACGAAGTCGCGTGGGTCCGCTAGTACTTCAATAAAAATCTGCATGCAGTAATAATCAACATAGCACACTTGTATCATAATGTACTAGTCCAGATAGTAAATGGTATTATATAGACAGAGCAGTGCAGTAATATATTATTTACGCTAAAACTTTGCCGCTATACGTTTGCAGCTGCTGAAATATTAACCGATCTGAGGTAGCTTACCTGGGTCTAATTGCACTTGGACCTGTCCGTCTGTCAGAGCCCTACTTAAAAGTTTACAAGTAAGTGATGGGGTGACTTCTTCTTCCAACTGTTTCGTTGTCCGCTCGTAAGCACATCGTTTGTTGTACGTCGAACTTCCCCGCTGATGCTGCTCGCTACTCCAGGCAGCCGAAGTCTATCCAGAAGCTTAGCAGGCCGCACAGGTTGCCAAGGACCTATGTGGCTGGAGATCCAAGGAGGTCCACGTTGTTTTGCACTATAGCATCACGTGCCATCATTCCATCACGTGTCACCTATGATGGAATATGTCTGTTAAATGCGACCTTAACCCTTTCCCACTGTTGGAGGAGACCCGTACCTTGCAGCGGGCCGATAATGGGTTGATATGATGAAGCGTACAGACAGCGGAAGCAATTTGTTTTATAATAAGTATTTAAAGATTTTTATGACTGCCTCGTTGGTTTAGTGCTTAGAAAATTGGAGATGTCAAGCCCCGTGCCTCGGAGTGCACGTTAAGCTAATATCCCGGTCCCATTTAATATCACTTACTTGTGATAATATTCGTCAAAGCCTGTATGAGTTTTAAAAATTGTAAGAATAGGCATTGTAAGATTTGTATAAAACCTAGCCTGAAGTATTTATAACTCATACTGGAGATTTTCTCCATTTTATATCATCTGCATACCCTGTGCATACCCTCTATGGACGCCACTGGTCAAAGCCCACCAACCGGAATTGGAGCGGTTTTGGAGAATAGACACACCAGGTCTATCCTATGAGAGACGAGGTCTGTGCCCAACACGACGCTAATAGGCTGCGGATGATACTAATGATGATATATTTTAATAGATCAAATATCAACGAAGGTGATTTTGGACCTGCCAATGCACAAGTTTAAAGAATTTGTTAAAACACATTTATTACTATACAATTGATGATTGAGTCCTTGCTCGAGTTGAGTTTTGTTATGATATAAAAAAATAACTTTATCTTTTGACTGAATGGATTAATTGTTAGCGGTGGCTAAATATATATATATATATATATAATATATATATTAGTATTATTCACGAGATAATAATGCGGTAAGTTGTAGAATTTTAGGAACAAAGTGAAAATTCAATTTCAACATAGTTGTCAGATTTTAGTTTATAAGCGGAAACGGAGTTCATAAGCTGTAGCAATTTATGTAGCCAAAGTTGAAGCGCATTTACGTATACAGGAAAAATATTTAAGTATTATTTATTAGTGCTTTGTCACGCTCTAACATTGCTTGCAGTCATTACAAATTGCGACAAAACACTGCGTTACTATTCCGTTATACTACGTTAAGTTATTAAAAAGAAAAGAAAGCTAAAAAAATATATATCTTAGTTTAAGAGAAAATGTGATTGCAATAATTTGAACATAAAGAAAAATAAACTTGCAGTGCAATATACTAGACTACCTAAAATAAGTAATTCATTTAAAGCAGGTTGTATACTTGGAGATGTCTCTTAAAAAGTTCAAAGTTTGTATTAAACGTAAGCTTGTAGAGAAGTCATATTATAGTATTAAGGACTGCGTTAACGATAAAAATGCTCGGGTGTTAATTATTGTTGTAACCAGATTGCTTCTCTAGTTATAAATGACAGTGTGAAACTTTTACAAAAATTACAACATGGAACACCGAGGGAATGCACTAAAAATCTCCGTCTTCAAGTACATTCTCAGACCATATTTAGCTCTTACGTAATAGAAGAAGCTTTTGCAAAGCCAATGGCTATGTTTTTTTTTGCTGGACATAACATGGAAATACCCTTATTAATTTAGTTACAGACGCTAAGAAATGGCTAGTTATATGTACTCTTATGTTTTGTAAACCTTTTTATTTTCACCTTATACACTTACGTGTATAAGGTATATACTATACGATCCAGATCATCATCATAATCATGTCAACCAATCGACGTCCACTGCTGGACATAGTTCTTTTGTAGGGAGTTCCACAATACACGGTCCTGGGCCGCTTGCCTCCAGCGGCTCTCAACGACTCGCCTGATGTCATCTGTACACCTCGTTGGGGGCCGACCTACGCTGCGCTTACCGGTGCGGGGTCGCCAGTCCAGCACCTTAAGACCCCAACGCCCATCGGTTCTCCGAGCTATGTACCCTGCCCATTGCCACTTCAGCTTCGCGACTCGCTGAGCTATGTCGGTAACTCTAGTTCTTCTACGGATCTCCTCATTTCTGATTTTATCACGTGGAGATACTCCGAGCATAGCTCTCTCCATCGCCCGCTGAGTGACTCTGAGCCTTCTTATGAGTCCCATAGTTAGCGACCATGTCTCAGTTCCGTAAGTCATCACTGGCAACACGCACTATTCGAAGACTATAGTCTCAGATGTCACTAAGTTTCCCAAACGCTGCCCATCCGAGTTGGATTCGGCGGTTCACCTCTTTCTCGAAATCCACATCACAGAATTTAAATTCGCTCGAGTTTACACTATTCCACGTAAAACCACGTTAGCTGATAATAATTTGATTTCTAAAATATATTAGTGTTTTTCCGATCACACCCTTCTGTAGGGGCCAGGGCAAGTGAAAACACAGGGTTTCTTTAAATGACTTGGCTGACAGAACGTGTGTAGCGGTTGGCAAAGTTTAAACGATGCGGCTGCGGTCGGTTGCGGTGAACGTCTACCATTTGAACCGCCGCGGACGTCAGAATAACGGTTTGCCGCCCCCGCCACCTACGTTCCGTTTTTAGCACATTATTTATTAAAACCATAGACAATCATTTATTGCAGCGAAAATTATATAATATTAATTATTTATATTTTATTAATGAATAATTAACTAGAGGGCTGTTTGCGTCGCTAACATATTCCCCCCCAGTGCTGGGCTCAGCACTCTTCTCCAACAGGTAGGATTGCGACGCGTACTGCAGGCCTCCTTAGCAGCCCCGACTTCGTCCGCACGTCCACCACTCGCACGCGCCCGTCCCTTCCTGGCAGCACCGCCTCGATGATGCCTCGGGGCCAGACGCCTCGCGGCATATTGGGATCGACGATGACGACTAAGTCGCCGATCTGTAGTGGTTGGGATTCGTGATGCCATTTCTTCCGTGGTAGCATCTGTGGTAGGACTTCTTTCACCCAGCGACGCCAGAACTGGTCAGCCAGGAGCTGTGAGATGCGCCACTGCTTCCTCAGGAACAAGTCGGAGTCATCAAATGCCCCGAGCAATGGAAGGTTCGAGGAAGTACCTAAAAGAAAATGGTTAGGGGTAATCGCCTCTGTGGTAGCAGGCTCAACAGAGACGTGAGTGAGAGGTCGACTGTTGACTATCTGTTCGACCTCTGCCATCAGAGTGATCAAGACTTCCTCTCTTGGAACTCTTTCTTTGAGGATCGCCTTGAGCGACGTTTTCACGCTTCTAATCAGGCGTTCCCAGGCCCCACCCCAGTGGGGACTCAACGGCGGTATAAAAGTCCACGTGGTGCCGTAATTCACGGCCTCCTTTTTCAGTATGTCCTGGTCCAACTCATGCATCGCCTTCTTCAATTCATTATCTGCGCCTCTCAGGTTAGATCCATTATCGGATAGCAAATTTGACGGCCAGCCACGTTGCGACGCCATTCTTCTAAGGGCCATTATTAGGGAGTCCGTGGTAAGTGTTTGCACCAGTTCTATATGAATAGCCCTTACAGTCATGCATGTAAATAGCACGCCATATCTTATTTGATGCCGTCGTCCGACAGCTATTTTCATAGGACCAAAGAGGTCCAACCCACAATAGGTAAAGGGTCGTTGATGGTGTGCTAGCCTCGCCTCCGGTAAGTCTCCCATCCTTGGCTGTTGCGGCCGCGCCTTGCGGATTCGGCATAGCACGCATTTTGATACTATATTTTTGACCGTTGGGCGAAGGCGCAATATCCAAAATCGTTGCTTTATTTCATTTATTACAGTTTCGTGATTTCCATGGGCGAATTTTTTATGGTAATGCATTATGATAAGCCTTGCTGTGGGATGACGTCCATCTAAGATTATTGGATGCTTCATATCTCTTGCTATTCCAGGCGCAGCATCGATGCGGCCTCCCACCCGGAGGACACCCTGCTCGTCGAGGAACGGTGATACGGTAAGTAAATTACTTTTCCTATCTAATGATTTTCCTTTTTTCAGCTGTTCCAGGTCTTCAACAAATGACTGAGCCTGTGCGTACCGCATCAATAACTTCTCCGCGCGGTCTGTCATTGCACCGTCCACTTCACCGGTACGCTTCCTGCATAGCTTATCCACAAACGCCAACACCATGCATGTAGATTTCAAAAGGCGAATCCACGAAGAAAACCTCTCAGGATCAGGACAGGCAGGTAAGCATAGTGTAATTTTCCCTATCGTAGCTACATATTCAGTGACATTTTGAACAGTCGAATTAGATATTAGCAGGTCTTCAGGCCAATCAGCTTCGTTGCAACATAGAAAACTAGGGCCGTACAGCCATGCGCCTTCTAATATAGCCATGTCGCATTCTTCCCTAGTGGCAGCGTCTGCTGTGTTCAGCCTGGTAGGCACATAACGCCATTCGCTTGAACAGGTAAGTTCATCAATCTCCCCTAATCGATGCGCTACGAACGTTTGGTAATTCCGAGCGTCGTTTCTTATCCAATGCAGTACAGTAGTTGAGTCACTCCAAAAGTATTTATTTCGTGGTTTTATTTTATGTTGTGTAACTATAGTGTCCGCCAATCTAGCGGCCAAAACTGCAGCCTGAAGTTCAAGCCGTGGTACCGATAGTGATTGTTTTATCGGCGCCACCTTACATTTACTCGCGATGAAAGCAACGTATATTTTATCATTCCTTTCCCAGCGCCAGTATGCGACGGCGCACATCGCCTTTGTTGACGCGTCGCTAAAAACATGTAATGCGAGTTTATCGTAAACACCGCTGCCCCCGCTGTTCAGTGCACTAGGTACGTCTTCCATCTCGCTCGCCCGTGCTGCCGCGAGATAATGACGTGGTATAGATATTTGACTGATACCTTTTAGCGATTTAAGCCATTCGGTCCACTTAATATAAAGTTCATCCGTAAGTGATTCATCCCAGCCAATTCCGGATTGCCATGTTTCTTGTAGAATTATTTTTCCTCTAATAGTGAATGGTGATAAGAACCCAAACACATCGAATATTGACATAATAACTCGTAGCATTTCTCTCTTTGTAGGTATTTTTTCACCCGCGACTATGTTGGTAGGAATACGCTTGAATGATACGTCAAATCCTAAGGTATCTTGTTTAGGAAACCACATAAGACCTAAAGTGCGTTCTGAATGCTGTTCAATATCGAACCTTACAGCAGTAGGTCCTAAGGCTTCGGTTGGAATGTAACTTAAAACTTCTTTGAAGTTGCTTGTCCAGTTTCTTATTTCGAATCCGCCTTGTCCGTGAATGAAAGTAACCTCCTTTATTAACTGCCTCGCTGTTTCTATGCTATCAACGCTGTCGATATAGTCGTCCATATAGTGCTGCTGCAGGATGGCTTTTACTGCGGCTGGCTTCGATGATTCATACCTCTGTGCGTTCTTATTTTTAATAAATTGAGCGATGAACGGTGAACAGTTAGCGCCAAAGATTAAAGATGTCATGGCGCAGACTTTTAATTTATCCTTAGGGGTATCTCGCCATAAAAATCGTAAAGCATCTTGGTCTTCAGGTAGGATTTTTATTCTGAGGAACATGTCTTTTATGTCCCCCGTTATCCCTATTCTATGTTCAGCAGTGAAACGAGCAGGTCCGGGCCCTTTAAAAGGTAATCATTAAGGCTAACATTTTGAAACTTAGCCGCAGCGTCGAAAACTAATCGCAATTTTTTTTTATTAGGATTATCGACTCCAAAATGTGGTAAGTACCAGGTTCTAGGACTCCAAGATATGTCTACTACTTGTTTTGCGTAGTTGTTTTGAAATAAATGTTCGATTCTTTCCTTGTATCGTGAAGCATATCCTACGTCAGCTTTCACTTTCTTCTCTATCCCCTTCAACCTTGACATGGCGTACGTAAACGAGTTAGGCATCTTTGCATTGCTGTCTCTCCACGGCAGACCAACATACCACCTTCCCTGTATTAATTTACACGTTTTCTCCAGGTGCGCTTGAGCGCGTAGGTCATCAGAGTTCCCTCGTGGTTTAGCGGTGACCCCCAAGGAGTCTATAGCGAAGGAACGTCGGACCTCTTCATGTATCTCACGGAGTAGGTCTTCTTTTTCTGTGTCTAGGCCACAGTGGTTGGAGCTGAGAAGCAGAGTAGAATGCAACAAACAATTGATGGATTGTGTTCTGGTACAACCATGGAGGCACCATCCTAGTGGAGTAAGAGTAGCAAACGGTTCCCCTGGTTTGCCTTCTAGAACTTGTAATGGTAATAATACGTGATAATTATCTTGCCCTATTAGCAGCTGTGGCTTATAATATTCAAGATTAAGTTGATTTTTAATTTGAGAAATATGTCCATATCGAGAAATACCTAAATTAGAGGTATCTTGAGCAGGTAAATTCAGATCGCTAACGCTATGCGCCGTAAGTGTAAATAGCTGGCCGTCTTTGTTGGATGCAGTGAAATTTACGATCTCGCTGTCGCATTCTAGCTCATTAGTGTCCCATGCGCCGCGCACACGCATAGTTTTTCTATGTCTGCGTAGCCCCACTCTTGCGGCTAGTTCCGAGTTCATTAGCGTTACAGTTGACCCGTCGTCGAGCAACGCGGCAGTTGTTACAGTTCCAATCGGTCCGTGTATTTGTACCGTTACAACCTTTAATAGTACCTGGCGATTGTTTTCTTTAATGTGCGTTACTTGTTGTGCTTCGGTAGTGGGTTCGCGTTCAGAAGACTCGTGTAGGCCCGTAGTGTTATCATTTCCCGTACTGCTCTTCTCATAATGTAACAATCGGTGATGAGCCTGCCCGCAATTGTTTTTATCACAAGCAGGCGCCGGGCAAATATCCCTGTCGTGCTTCGTGGGTGACAGACATTTATAACATATACCGTACCGCTTTACGTGACGCCACCGATCCTTTCGTAGTGCCTTTTTGAATACTTTGCAATCCGGTAGATTGTGTTTCGGCCCGCTGTAGCAAAACCGACATTTCATACCCGCGTCCGTGTTAGATTCGCTTTGTAATAACATATGAGATTTGTTTACATAATGTACGGCATATTTTCGCTTTGAAAAGTTTTGATCGGTTTTGATGCTATTAATATTAATCGCGGTTTTTGTAGTTTTAACTGCTTCCTCTTTTAAAAAAATCGGATAATATTACGAGTTTGGCTTTAGATCCGTCGGTTATAAGCGGATAGCTGTAGTCCGTCCATTTTGATAACAAAACCGTTGGGAACTTAGACAACACGGCCGACATGATATTCATGTTTTTTAGGTACTCATCTTCACCGATAGCGAGGACTGCTGCGACGAAATTTTGAACTTTAACGGAAAACTTGACTATATCCTTATGATATTCCTGTGCCATTGCTGGAAGCTTCTGGACATCTTGTACTATTCTAGTGATAATAATATCGGGGTTACCAAATTGTAGCTCCAGTGCTGACATTACTATGTCCGGTGTGGTGGCGCTAATCAGCAGCGCCGTGACGGCTTCCTTTGCTGGTCCGCGGAGGCAACTACGTAGCCTCCACAGATTCTCCCTGGGGCTAAAGCTACATACTTTTGTGGACTCGTCGTAAGCTTGCTTAAAATAAAGCCAGTCCATGGGGTCGCCCGCAAACGTTGGTAGATCCTTCTGTGTGCTAATACGGCTTAAAAACTTATGTGTTTGTGCATGTGGTGCGTTGTGCTTAGCAATAGTTGCCATTTCTTTGAGTGCGCTAGCCAGCATGTGTACAGTCCCATCAGTGCCACCGCCTATAGCGGCGGGCGGGCACAGCTCGCCTAAATCTGAACCATCCTGCTGGACGGGCTGTGCTGACTGCTCGTGCTGACTGTGCTCTAACCATTTCTCTACAGAACTATTATTATTGCTACGCACCTCATGCTCCTCCGGTAGTGGACTGTATGCTTCCTCATCTAGTGCTGCCATATCCGCTTGCAACCTTTTCTCAATTAGCTGCATCTCAATACGCGCTTTCGCCTCCGCTGCCTCTAGTTCCAGCCGTGTCTTTCTTGCTCGGATGGATGCTGAACTTGACTTTCTCGACGTGCCATTGCGTGTAGAAGCCCTACTCGGTGCCACTGCGTGGCCGCTAGTGCTCTTAACACTAGTAGCTGGTTCTACTTCATCGAAAAGCCTTTTTCTAAGCTCCTCCTTTAGGGGTACCTGCTTTTTCACCTGCTTACATGTGTGCTGGCTCTGCTCCTGCTCCTCAACTAGGTCCTGTTTCTTCACAGTGTTCACCATATTTGGCGGTGGAGTTTGGAACATACCTTGCGATCCGTGCTCGAAGACCACTTGTAGGGGCCAGGGCAAGTGAAAACACAGGGTTTCTTTAAATGACTTGGCTGACAGAACGTGTGTAGCGGTTGGCAAAGTTTAAACGATGCGGCTGCGGTCGGTTGCGGTGAACGTCTACAATTTGAACCGCCGCGGACGTCAGAATAACGGTTTGCCGCCCCCGCCACCTACGTTCCGTTTTTAGCACATTATTTATTAAAACCATAGACAATCATTTATTGCAGCGAAAATTATATAATATTAATTATTTATATTTTATTAATGAATAATTAACTAGAGGGCTGTTTGCGTCGCTAACACCTTCTATAGATAACTAATTTTACCTATAAAACTCAATAATGGATGATGAGCTTCTAATAGCAAATTATATAGAAATCTTAAGTTTTCTAAATCTAAGAAAACTGCAGCCCTAAAGAATATTTACATCATGAAGGCTTTATGTTAAAATCTAATAAGATATTACATATCAATAATAAACGAGTCTTAACTGTTATTTCTCAGGATTTCAAATTTTATGTGGATGGCCATTGAATGTGATATTTTAATTTTAACAGAATGCTGGCATGCCAAGTTACCTTTAATACCGACAATATCTAATAATCAGAACGATGGTGTCGCGATATTTGCTCGCAATAATCTTAAATGTGTTGTAAATGAGCCCATGGATGTCAATTACCTTGTTATTAAACAGTCAAGTAAAACTGCAATAGTAAGGTAACTTAACTTCGGGACTAAATTATGCTATGCCCGGACTCATTTTAAGAAATCAAACCATGCTAAGTTTTATTGGAATTCACGCATTTGGTCTTGTTACGCGGCTAAGATATAGACAGACAGAGACAAATGAAAATAAATTAGTTGGATCTGTCCCCCTGAAGGGACAGAGCAGGGAGACAGATAGGAATAATCCCTTCTTTGGACCTGCTCCGTATAGGTAATAAGGACCTCATAAACCCTGGAAACCACCGCCTCGTGCTTACCGTACCTACCTGTCAGTCTAGGGGCAGGGCCCACTTCGCTATGATAGTGTCAGTGTCCACGACTTTGATGTCATTGTGAATCAAGACTCAGGTTAGTTATATTTTAAACCCCACGCTAAATCGACGGTGTTATAAGTTTGACGTGTCGGTGTGTGTGTGTGCTCCCGAACTGATAAAACGTTTTTGATCTTGTTTCTTTTGTTTTAAAGGAGAATCATTAGTGTTCTTGGCTATCTGATGAAAATCGGTCGACTATCTATGATCGCCGTCACAAAATTAGAGTATGAAATGAAAAAACTTGCCTAGTAGAATAAAATACACTATTATACATTTTAAATCCAAGATGGTCGCTACCACTAAATGGCGGTTTACTTTTTTTCACCACTCCCTCAATATGCGTAACAAATGAAAGATACACGCTTTTCTTAATTTGTATCAGGGGCTTTTATATCATTAATTTATAGTTATTTTATAAATATACATATTATGTAAGCATTAATGTGAATAAGTAAATAATTTGTAGCTTTCTTTTCTTTTTAATAACTTAACGTAATATAACGGAATAGTAAAGCAGTGTTTTGTCGCAATTTGTAATGACTGCAAGCAATGTTAGAGCGTGACAAAGCACTAATAAATAATACTTAAATATTTTTCCTGTATACGTAAATGCGCTTCAACTTTGGCTACATAAATTGCTACAGCTTATGAACTCCGTTTCCGCTTATAAACTAAAATCTGACAACTATGTTGAAATTGAATTTTCACTTTGTTCCTAAAATTCTACAACTTACCGCATTATTATCTCGTGAATAATACTAATATATACTCAATCCTGAGTCCTTGCTCGAGTTGAGTTTTGTTATGATGTGTAGAAATATAAAAAAATAACTTTATCTTTTGACTGAATGGATTAATTGTTAGCGGTGGCTAAATATATATATATATATATATATATATATATAATATATATATTAGTATTATTCACGAGATAATAATGCGGTAAGTTGTAGAATTTTAGGAACAAAGTGAAAATTCAATTTCAACATAGTTGTCAGATTTTAGTTTATAAGCGGAAACGGAGTTCATAAGCTGTAGCAATTTATGTAGCCAAAGTTGAAGCGCATTTACGTATACAGAAAAAAATATTGAAGTATTATTTATTAGTGCTTTGTCACGCTCTAACATTGCTTGCAGTCATTACAAATTGCGACAAAACACTGCGTTACTATTCCGTTATATTACGTTAAGTTATTAAAAAGAAAAGAAAGCTACAAATTATTTACTTATTCACATTAATGCTTACATAATATGTATATTTATAAAATAACTATAAATTAATGATATAAAAGCCCCTGATACAAATTAAGAAAAGCGTGTATCTTTCATTTACGCATATTGAGGGAGTGGTGAAAAAAAGTAAACCGCCATTTAGTGGTAGCGACCATCTTGGATTTAAAATGTATAATAGTGTATTTTATTCTACTAGGCAAGTTTTTTCATTTCATACTCTAATTTTGTGACGGCGATCATAGATAGTCGACCGATTTTCATCAGATAGCCAAGAACACTAATGATTCTCCTTTAAAACAAAAGAAACAAGATCAAAAACGTTTTATCAGTTCGGGAGCACACACACACACCGACACGTCAAACTTATAACACCGTCGATTTAGCGTGGGGTTTAAAATATAACTAACCTGAGTCTTGATTCACAATGACATCAAAGTCGTGGACACTGACACTATCATAGCGAAGTGGGCCCTGCCCCTAGACTGACAGGTAGGTACGGTAAGCACGAGGCGGTGGTTTCCAGGGTTTATGAGGTCCTTATTACCTATACGGAACAGGTCCAAAGAAGGGATTATTCCTATCTGTCTCCCTGCTCTGTCCCTTCAGGGGGACAGATCCAACTAATTTATTTTCATTTGTCTCTGTCTGTCTATATCTTAGCCGCGTAACAAGACCAAATGCGTGAATTCCAATAAAACTTAGCATGGTTTGATTTCTTAAAATGAGTCCGGGCATAGCATAATTTAGACCCGAAGTTAAGTTACCTTACTATTGCAGTTTTACTTGACTCTTTTATAACAAGGTAATTGACATCCATGGGCTCATTTACAACACATTTAAGATTATTGCGAGCAAATATCGCGACACCATCGTTCTGATTATTAGATATTGTCGGTATTAAAGGTAACTTGGCATGCCAGCATTCTGTTAAAATTAAAATATCACATTCAATGGCCATCCACATAAAATTTGACATCCTGAGAAATAACAGTTAAGACTCGTTTATTATTGATATGTAATATCTTATTAGATTTTAACATAAAGCCTTCATGATGTAAATATTCTTTAGGGCTGCAGTTACCTATAAGATTTAGAAAACTAAAGATTTCTATATAATTTGCTATTAGAAGCTCATCATCCATTATTGAGTTTTATAGGTAAAATTAGTTATCTATAGAAGGGTGTGATCGGAAAAACACTAATATATTTTAGAAATCAAATTATTATCAGCTAACGTGGTTTTACGTGGAATAGTGTAAACTCGAGCGAATTTAAATTCTGTGATGTGGATTTCGAGAAAGAGGTGAACCGCCGAATCCAACTCGGATGGGCAGCGTTTGGGAAACTTAGTGACATCTGAGACTATAGTCTTCGAATAGTGCGTGTTGCCAGTGATGACTTACGGAACTGAGACGTGGTCGCTAACTATGGGACTCATAAGAAGGCTCAAAGTCACTCAGCGGGCGATGGAGAGAGCTATGCTCGGAGTATCTCCACGTGATAAAATCAGAAATGAGGAGATCCGTAGAAGAACTAGAGTTACCGACATAGCTCAGCGAGTCGCGAAGCTGAAGTGGCAATGGGCAGGGTACATAGCTCGGAGAACCGATGGGCGTTGGGGTCTTAAGGTGCTGGACTGGCGACCCCGCACCGGTAAGCGCAGCGTAGGTCGGCCCCCAACGAGGTGTACAGATGACATCAGGCGAGTCGTTGGGAGCCGCTGGAGGCAAGCGGCCCAGGACCGTGTATTGTTGAACTCCCTACAAAAGAACTATGTCCAGCAGTGGACGTCGATTGGTTGACATGATTATGATGATGATCTGGATCGTATAGTATATACCTTATACACGTAAGTGTATAAGGTGAAAATAAAAAGGTTTACAAAACATAAGAGTACATATAACTAGCCATTTCTTAGCGTCTGTAACTAAATTAATAAGGGTATTTCCATGTTATGTCCAGCAAAAAAAAACATAGCCATTGGCTTTGCAAAAGCTTCTTCTATTACGTAAGAGCTAAATATGGTCTGAGAATGTACTTCAAGACGGAGATTTTTAGTGCATTCCCTCGGTGTTCCATGTTGTAATTTTTGTAAAAGTTTCACACTGTAATTTATAACTAGAGAAGCAATCTGGTTACAACAATAATTAACACCCGAGCATTTTTATCGTTAACGCAGTCCTTAATACTATAATATGACTTCCCTACAAGCTTACGTTTAATACAAACTTTGAACTTTTTAAGAGACATCTCCAAGTATACAATCTGCTTTAAATGAATTACTTATTTTAGGTAGTCTAGTATATTGCACTGCAAGTTTATTTTTCCTTATGTTCAAATTATTGCAATCACATTTTCTCTTAAACTAAGATATATATTTTTTTGATAAACGAATCGTTTCGATCGAATTTTTTGAATAAAATTTAAAAATAAACGACGGTTATATGCTATGAAACACGTCTGCTCCGTACAGAGGGTCAGGGGGAAGGGGAAACTGTGAAGTATATTAATAAAACGCATTTAGATTTGTTCCTTAACAGTCAGATTAACGTCGAACCGACGACCTAGAAGTAGGCACCCTCGGGTCGACGTCTCCCACTTCCCACCGATGTCGTCGAGGCCCGGGGCATGGCGAGCTCTCGCGCTCGCCCCACTCGCCAGGTGACGCCGTAGGAACCCCTCAGGTGGGTATCGGCAAGTGTCCATCCGAAAAACGAAAATGATTTGTTCCTCGACTTACCGAACTACTGAGAAATCGACACTTAATAATGTGAACCAAAAAACCTCACAACCGATTTTGTCCGTCTGTCATATTTATTTTCTTATATAATTTATTAGGGACAACAGACAGTGATGCACAAAAATAACAATAAAGACAGCACGTAGGTCCGATCGGACGTTGAAATAGTGCACTGTTCTGCTGAGACGTTGTATTATGCTTGAACAATTATTTTTTAAATTAAGTTTAATATGCTTTACTCCACGCAAAGCAGGAGTATGGTGTAATTTATAAATACTTCAATCTTTTTACTCCACACCAAACAGATCTTCGGCGATGTACGCACGTTTCGCTACGAAACCAGAGCTTCCTCAGGAGATCTTGACTTTATAATGAATAATTGTTAAGTATCTTAAACGTACACGTTGCGTTAACGTCCTATGAGATACGAGGCCCGGGTAAACTTTTGTTTCCCGTTGCATAGTAAAAAAACCGTAACTAACGCGGAAGAAGTCTTAGGTACTTGGATTCTTGAAGTGACCCTAGACGAAGCGTTTCAGAATTTGTATTAATGACAATGGGGAAATACAAAATTGCGATAAACCTGGGATAAAGGATATAATAAATGAATTTATAAATTTAATATTCTTTTTATTCGTCTTATGTGGGTACATAACAAGTAAACATTTGATTAAACAGACCCTTCACACTCAGCCACTTCACACAGATCGACTGTTTTAAAAAATAAAATATGAATTACATTACAATTTAAAGAATGACGATGAACGATCTTCTAAAGATTTACAGGACGGCGGATTGGGCACAGACCCTGCTTTCCGAGTCCAAGTTTCCGAGTTCACAACTCAATGAAGGTTTTTTATTGGCTGAGTGTATATTATCAAAATTAAGCTTAATTTGCTATACTCCGCGAAAAGCAGGAGAATCTGTGTGGTGTAATTTATAATTTCTTCAATCCTTATACTGCACACCAAACAGATCCTCGGCAATACACCCTCTACGCACGTTTCGCTCCGAAACCGGAGCATCATCAGGAGATGTTGACTTTACAATGATTAATTATTGTTGAGTGAAAAATTTGCTTTTTGCTTTTTCGGAAGGACACTTGCCGATAACCACCTAAGGGGTTGCTACGGCGTCACCGGGGGAGTGGGGCGAGCGCGAAGCTCGCCATGAGAAGAACCCCAGGGCTCGACGACATCGGGGGGAGTATGGGAGACGTCGACCCGAGGGTGCCTCCTGCGAGGACTCGGACCTCGGCTCGGTTCGACGTTAATCTGACTGTTGGTGGACTTTTGGACTAATCATTGTTTAGTCCGAACGCCCCCGTGACCGTGGTAAGGATCCACGTCCGGATGACGTCAGAAATCGGGGCCCTCGTCTTCGCCGGCGAAGACGCTGTGAATGTTGCGTGTGTGTGTGTTGTTGGGACACGTTGTCGGTAGTTATTTTGTCGTCAGGGTCGTCAAGGACATGCTTCGGACATCGCCGCTTTGGTTCGACGTCGGGGACGGGGGTATAAGTGGACGCCTCGACCACTAGGGGGTTGGGGTGTCGGACTGCATTTTCAAAGTAGGTCTTTGATAATGTTTTCATGTACTGGGCTATGGTGGGAAGATCGAGGTCTCGGTGGAGATCTACGTTGCGCATGAACCACGGACTGTCCGTGGTCATACGCATAAATTTGTTCTGCAGGACTTGAAAGCTCCTGTAGGAGCTGTGAGGGCGATGGGCGAATACGACGCTGGCGTATGTCATAATGGGACGTATGCACGTTTTATACAAGGTTACCTTGTGACGGAGGGATAATTTGCTTTTGCGGCAAATCATCGGATAGAGACGACCCATCACATACGCAGCCTTGTTGCGGGCCTTGCGAATGTGTGCGGTGAAGCTCATTCTATGATCGAACGTTACTCCCAGGTATTTGGCCTTGTCTTGCCAGGGTATGGGACGCCCGTAGAGGGTGACCTCTGCGGGGTTTACCGTGAAGCGGCCTCTCGGTTTGCCCGTGAAGAGCACCGCTGCGCTCTTCTCGGGGTTAACCTCGATCCTCCAGAGGCGGAACCACTTGCCCAGCAGGTGGAGCGCCTTTTGGAGTCGACTTGCAATGTTGCTCTTTTTGGGATCGGTCGCAAAGAGAGCGGTATCGTCGGCGAATTGGGCCAGTTTGACCGTCGCCGGTAGGTCGCGGGGAATGTCGCTCGTGAAGAGCGCGTATAGAAGTGGGGAGAGCGCGGAGCCCTGAGGGACTCCCGCTCGTATAGGTCTAGGGGAAGAGAGCGTACCGTCGAGACGATAGCGAAATGTGCGATCGGTGAGAAACGCTCGCAGCAAACGAACGAGACTAGCTGGCACGCCCAGATGGTGCAGCTTGTACAACAAGCCGGCGTGCCAGACCCTATCGAAGGCCTTGGCAATGTCTAAGAACACGGCCCCAGTGGGGCCCATGTGTCTGTATCGATTGAATCCTGCCAGTATGTGCTCCGTGAGGCGGTGCGCTTGGTGGACGCAAGAGTGCTTGGCTCGAAAGCCGAATTGCTCGTCGTTAAGGAGGTTTTTCTCCTCTACGACTGCCTTCAGTCTGTGTAATATTACCCTCTCATACACCTTTGCTAAGGTGTTGAGGAGGCTTATAGGGCGATAACTGGAGGGAAGGTCGCGGGGTTTGCCCGACTTGTGGATACCTATGACTATTGCTTCCTTCCACTGGTTGGGGAAGTAGCAATTTGCCAAGAATACATTAAAAATTACCACTAGTAGGTTGATAATTTGTCCTGGGAGTAACTTTAGGGTTTTATTGGTAATGCCGTCGGGGCCTGGGGCTTTCTTAGAGTGGAAACCCTTGATAATAGTATGAACTTCATCGCAGGTCGTCGGGGCGAGAGGTTCACCATCGGGAGGGGTCGAGAGGATTGTTGCGAGTTCGCTTTCGACTCGCAAGACGTGGGGCCTATCAATGGATACGGTGCTCGGAGAGCATTGGGATTCGAGGCAGTCAGCCATGCATTCAGCCTTATCGATATCTTCAAAGGCGGGCGGAAGGTCGGGCCGTGCTAACGGGGGGAGGGCGGGAGCGCGGGTCATTTTGAGAGCCTTCGCCAGTTTGTAGAACGCACTACGCGATGGCGAGAGCTCCCCCAAGAACCTGTCCCATTGTCCGTGTCGGAGTGCGGTAATGCTAGACACTACCTTCCTCTGGGCTCTCCAGAGTTCTAACCGATTCTGTCGTGTCGGATATTTGTCATGCTCCCTATGGGCCCTATTCTTGTTTGTGATTAGCTCTCGCGCGTCCTCCGTGAGTACCATGCGGTAAAATCCGCACGGTATCTCGCGGGAGCATTCGCTCGTAGCGTCACAAACGTGGTTGGTCAGGTGCAGTGAGGCTGCCTGGGCTTGCTCTAATGTCTCTACGACGTCAGGAATTTTAGAGAGGTGCACAGAGTCCTTCGCTTCGAGTAGCCCGGAGAGCTTCTTGAAGTCGATGACTTTACGGGTCGGGAGGATCGCGGGGCCTACGGGGCCTAGCTGTAGTTTGACAGGTCTGTGATCCGAATATAGCTCGGATAGCACTTCCACAGAGTTCACCTGAAGGGTGATATTCTTGAGGAGCGCTATGTCGAGTATGTCCGGTCGGTCGATCGAACTATCCGACATCGGGAAGCGAGTCGGCGAGTCTGGGGCAACTACGATAAAGTTGAGGTCGGGTCGTCTGACAAGTATGTTAAGTTGTCGTCCGTGCGCGTTAGTGGAGCGGGACCAGTCGGTGTGCTTAGCGTTGAAGTCGCCAGCCAAAATGACAGAGTCACCTAAGGAGAGGAGAGCGAGTAAGTCACTCTCTAAAAAGGTTTTGTTCGGTGAGAGATAAACGGATGCTAGTATGATCGACGGATGGCCGGTCATACCCACCTGACATACGGAGGCTTCCATGTTGGTAAGCTGTGGAGGATCGAGAGGAGTGCAGTGAAGAGCCCTTCTGTAATAGATCGCGGTACCACCCAACCGGTTGGTGGTCCGATCATTTCTAATTAGGTTATAATTTCCAACTTTGGGATCGCTTCTACTAGGTTTTAAGAAGGTCTCTTGCACTAGGAAGATATCGATTTGTTGTGCACATATAAATTCACGGATTTGATGCATTTGATCGATAATGCCGTTTGCATTAAAGAAGCTGACTGCCAGGGAGTGTGGTTTTACCCTACCTTTATATGTACTACCCATTAACGGATTGCTTTTTGGATAGTCCCGATGGTTGTTAGGAGGCTAGAGTGCTCACGCATAGCCTGGTTGAGGGAGACCTTTGCCTTTGCAAAGAATACTTTTACCTCGTTCATGTCAACCGCAGACACGAGGTACTGGATGAAGTCCAGGGGGTCCATATCCGGAGATAGGTGCATGGGCGAGGGCGCTGAGGCCGGGTGGGCCGCTGCCGGTGCGGTGGCCAGAGGGGCTACCGGCACCGGTGCGGGGGCGGGGGCGGAGGCGCTAGGCGCTCCGTTAAGGGGCTTGGCCCATGCGCTGGTAGCGGGTACCGGCGCTGGGACGAAGCGTTGGGCGGGCTGTGCTGCGGGTCTCCGAGCCGGCGGCGGACCCCTGCGCCGTGTAAACTGCGGCGCCTTTGGGCATCCGCGATAATTCGCGGGGTGCCCTTGGGTGTAGCAGAGTACACAGCTCGGTGGTTCGTCGACGGTCGGGTCCCGTCGGGAGCAATCGGCGGTGCCGTGGTCGCCCAGGCACTTGACGCACCTAGGGCGGGCGAAACAATTCCTTGCGGAATGGCCGTACTGTTGGCATCGGTGGCACTGGCCGACCTTGCCTCTGTTATGGGGCTTCTCGATAGTGAGTCCTGAAAGGTGGCACACTTTTTCGAGATTGTAAATCTCTTTACCTTCGGGGGAAAGTTCTAATAAAACGAGAACCATCTCGTAGACATATTTCGTCCTGGTATTGTACATCCTATGTACCTCCAGGACAGGTAGATTTTGCGACAAAAGGTCGGCTTTTATTACCTCGGAGCTAATCTCCTTCGGTAATCCTTTAATGACGACGCGGAGAATGCGTTCGTCTCTTAGGGCGTAGGTATGAAAACCTATATTATGCTCTCTGAGCATTGAAGTTAGCCGACGGTGGTCGTCGGAGGATAGGCACTGTACTCTAATGCCTATAGCGGTGGATCGGGCACCGGTGAAGCCGATGCCGTTCGCTTCAAGAAGCGGGATGATTTTCATCCATGCGAGCTTGTCGCGGATGAAGAGAGGTGGGATTCTATCCCTGGGTTGGGGTTGCTCCTCCATAGGGGAGTCTTCGGGCTCGTCTTCGTCCGCAGGGGAAGCCTGGGACGCTGCGCGAGGCGCTGCGCGGGGCGCTTGGGACTGGGTCTTAGTTGGGCGGTCCGTTACCACTTTCTTTGGCGGGTTCGCCTTGGATTTGGAAGCCTTAAGCTTCCGCTTTTTAGCACCGACGACGGTGAAGCCGTCGTCGGTCTCGGATGATGCCGGGGAGGTAGATTCTTCGATCGCTATCGCAGGGATAGCGACCGGGTCTTCGGTAATCGGCTCTGCGGGAGCCGGGGATTGCGGGCTGTCCGTGAACACTCTAGGCCTAACAGTCCTAAAGCGGTTTAGGTAACCCGCGTTATTCTCCTGGAGGTCCTTTAAGAGGGCCTCCAGATTAAGGTCGGAGTCGGCGAGGGCCATGGCGGCCCCCGGGGTAGCGGTTGACCTCCCTGCCATGCAGGGAGGTGTGTGCCTAAAAAAAGGGTGTGGCCCTATGGGGCCTCGCCTTTAGGTGACGAGGGTGTTAAACTACGCTAATAATAACACGTGTACTTACAGGAATCCTAGACCCTAGAACTACACTGCACTACCACAACGCAGAAACGGACACTGATTTCCACTGACACTTTCACCTCGAGCAATCGGTTGCGAGACAGACATCCGTACGGGACGGATGCGCGAGTCGGAATCTGAAAAATTTGCCAAATGTGTCGCCTTTTATACCTTTCTGACCCCCACCTAATCTATCTAAGCCCCTCCCACCTCATTAGTGCCTCTGAATATGTTCAATAGAGGTGAAGTTGATAAGTTTATTTGTTCGTTTAGTAATTCGAACCTCCCATTCCTATTTTTAATAATTTCTAATTGTTCCCTCAAATCAAGTCTCAACCCTTTGTCGCAAGCATGTAATATTTCGTATGAATGATTACATGGCTACGTTATGTCCACTGTCTAAAAGATGTTTTGCAAATTGAGATTTTTCGGGATGGTTAGAGATTGGAATTGTAAAGTCAACATCTCCTGATGATGCTCCGGTTTCGGAGCGAAACGTGCGTAGAGGGTGTATTGCCGAGGATCTGTTTGGTGTGGAGTATAAGGATTGAAGAAATTATAAATTACACCACACAGATTCTCCTGCTTTTCGCGGAGTATAGCAAATTAAGCTTAATTTTGATAATATATCATGGATTTCCGCAAAGTAACGCCTGCTTCTATACAATGAGTGTATATTATTCATAAAAATACCAAGTACTACCCATAAGACAAGCTAAACTTCTAGCGCTACTTTGGGGCTAGATGGCGACGCGAGTATTTACTCGTAGTTATTCACACTCCGTTATCAAAAGCCTGATGCACTAAAATACTTAAAATAAATAAATAATATTTATTTGAATTTTTTAATTAAATATACCAACGATACACTGTATTATCATTAATAATATTAAATCATAGTTTAGTTTATATAATTATGATTTGGGAATTTACAATTTATTACTTTTTTCTTGTCTGGTCTGGTCTGGTATAAATACCATACTCCCATAGGTTAGCCCGCTACCATCTTAGATATGTAACTATAGTGGAGCTGATCCGGTCAACAAACTGTTCTACAGTTTGACGGAACCTAGCTACTACTATTATAAAGGCAACTACAGGAGAATATATGGGCTGGGCAGCGTTCTACGCATGTCAGAGAATCACCCTCGCCGGCATAGTTCAGCCGTCACTGCAAAGAGGGCAGTATTTTCAAAGAGGGAAAAGAAAAATTTTTAAAAAACTATTCCTTTGGCTGAACAATATCTCTGTTAAAAAACAACATTTATCAAAGCACACACAAAGTATTAAAACGCAAATTAATCCGTCCATTGACGATTAAAAGGGCTGTTGTAGGAGCTCGACTTTCAGATAGGAATGAAAATTCGTAAGGTTTGTTTTACATTCGTTTCTTCCTTATGGTTCCATAGATGGCGTTGAAAATTCGTGTTTTACATAATAAAAGATTTCGTTAATAAGCGATCTGCTAAAAATAGAAATTATTGTAAATATATACAATTTTAATCATAATGTAACTATTTTATTTAAAAAAATCACAGTTTTGGGTCTGCGATATGTGGTTTGAGGCATTATGCCTACCTCGCGCTATCGAAGTTTTTATCTTTTAGCGGCATATATACCGAGTTGTGAAGGTTTAAGCTCGCTGGATAGTTGTTCATTTGAATCTAGCAGTCCCATTGGATGCAGATTACGCACTGCCCGCTGATTAAGTTGCCGATGCACATTTCGGTAAATTATCGTATTTATCCCACTGGCCTGATCACCCAGTGGTTTGACATTTGTAATAAATTTGTAATTTCTCGCATTTCCCACTGGCTTAAGAAGCCAGTGGTTTGGCAATTGACAAAGATTTGTATTTCTCGCATGTCCTACTGGCTTGGGCCCCAGTAGGAGGGATTCACAACTGCCAAGATACGCTGAACAACTATCCTTTTGTATATTTTTTTATGCAAACACGTGTTATTAATTCTACTTTTATTTTAAATGTGAAAGTGTGGATGTCTGTTACTCAATCGCGCAAACACGGCTGAACAGATTTGAATCTAATTTGGCATGCATGTAGCTTTTGACATGGAAAAGAACAAAGGATACCTTTTATCCCAATTCCGTAAAGAATTCCCGAGGGAAAAATGAAAATGGTTTACGAGCTAAGCCGCGGGCAGACCGCTATAAATATACTATAAAGAAACAGTCGATTTTTCTGTTAAATAAACTTAAAAACTACGATATAGATTATAAATTTATATATCCGTTTGATTTTCAAACGAATAATCAATTGTAAATAGCAAATTATTAAAAATTAATTGGAAATAAATAATCCTAGGTAGACATATACTTACGACAAATCCAAATTATTATTTAAATAGAATATAAATAGCGCAAACTACACAGACGTCTGACGTAGGCGTTACTTTCATCAGAAAAAATCGAGTTACCCTAGTCGCGCCTCAAGAAGTTTTACTTAAAAAAAAAACTTACCCGGCTATGTTAGCTGTGGGCTCTTCTTAGACCAGGGCAAGTTTGGATTCCTCCTAGCTTTAATTTAAGTTAACGATGTAGTTATTTAGAACACTAAAACGCTTAGCGGCCTCCAGACCAGACAAGATGAAATATAAAAAAAATCAGAACCGACAGGATTTGAACCTGTGACACTCTGGCAATCGCGTCCTGAGCGCTTTGACCACGAAGCTACGCTTAAGCTTTATATGCATTTTAAATTTATATTTTATAAATTTAAAATGCATATAAAATTTAAGGAAATTCCTCAATTTAAGGAAATAATATTTCCTTAAATTGAGGAACCCGGGAGCTCCTACTTAAATTCACAGCGCTCACCGTTGCGCCAGGGAGGTCGTTCGCCCGGGCTCGAATCCCGGCAGAATTCATAATTTTCCGTTTTCTTTTTTTATAATTTTCATAGTGTTTTTACCTACACTTGGAGGAAATATAAAGGACATTGCCCATTCTCTTAGGAGCTTTTGGCCACTGATGACATTATGTTATGCCACGGTGGTTTTAATTTTATTACGTAGAAAAACAATAATATCGTAATTAGTATTCATTATTGCATTATTTTTTAAGGAAAAATTATATTTGAATCATTGTAGCTTTCTTGGATTAGAAAAAGGTTAATTTTACGTACGTGGACGTAATTATTCAAGCAACTTTCGATTTCACGTTATTTATAGTTTTAGTTTTTAGTTTTTTTTTTTTTATATTTTATTATTATTTTGAAGTTTGAATAAATGTAGGTAATCATTTTAACTAGTCAAAAAGTATCGTAATTTTTGAATTGATTTCTAATAAATAATTGATTGAAATACAGCTCCGATATCTGGCAACATTTAGGTTATATTTTGTAGGTTGGCGATTGTGCAAAATAATTTAGTCAATTAATCAATTATTTATTGAGTTTTTTAATGGTAGAGTAAAAGAAATGTTGTTAGAAAACAAATAACCATAAATAAGTCAGACATTTTTTTTGGATTAAATATACATGTGACACGCCGCCAAATCCTGGACCTATCCCCGGGCAATGTCCTTTTATAAAGTTAAAATGCATATAAACCTTAAGCGTAGCTCAGTAGAGACTCGCGGGTTCTAATCCTGTCGGTTTCGAATTTTTTTATATTTTAGGCATTTATATTTTTTTTAAATTTTCCACATTTTCTCTGATCAGGTCTGGTGGGAGGTTTGGCAGTGGCTTGTTACCACCATACCCCGTTCCCGTGCGTTGTCAAGGGTTAGTAAGTTAGCCCTTTTTTTTGTCAAACTGTCGAATACAGCTTTTATTTAGGTACTATGATGATATTCTATTGTTGGGTGTACATGGGTGTAGATAATGATCTTCACCCGCTCGAGAAGAGAATAGAAGAGAATGAATAGTGAGAGAAATAAATGATTTAATATATCATGAGACTTAAATTAAAAATTTAATGACGTAAGTTTATTGTTTAAATAAAATAAAGCAAAATCTAGCCCGGCGAAGCGAGCTGGGTACGCTAGTTATTTATAAAAAAATAGTCATTTTAGAAACCATAACACAAGGTACGCTTAAATTGGGGCTAGATGGCGATGTGTGTATTGTCGTAGTATATTTATTTATTAAAAAAAAAAAAAACAAAAATAAGCAAAAGAAAGGACGGGTAATATTAAAATAACTAGTAATTCATTTTACCTTGTACCACTCTTAGGCTCAGTATAAAAATAAATTAATTATCTTAGAGACGCCCACGGGCATGAGACGGAATCTTCAACATTTTTTATTGTAACTGGTGCTTAATTACCCACGTCACAGCCAGGTACGAGGTACGAGGTAAACTATATAGGCCTTTGTAATGTTAGTCTTTCTCTGTAACTATACACAAAGCGGTAATAGCCTAGGTAAGACTTCGGCCTCCCTTTCTGTGGGTCCGAGTTCAAGCGCCGGCCCGTAACTTTTCGTAGTATTTAGTTAATGTCGTTGCTTGTTTCGAATAGCCTATTTTTTTTATTCCTCTACAAGTTATCCCTTGACTGCAATTTCACCTGGGTGTAAGTTATGATGCAGTCTAAGATGGTAGCGGGCTAATCTGTTAGGGAGTATGGTATTCAAACCTCTAATCCAGAGCAGACAAGAGAAAATTCTGAAATTATAAATTCCAAAATTACCCCAGCTGCAGTGGCGTGCACTTAATACATGCACAAAAGCAGTGCATACCCAAATTAATTTATATAAGTCGTGTTGGAGGGGAATTTCTGCCGTTTTATGCAATTTTCCTACTGTATGCATACCCTGTTAAGAAACCCAGTGCACACCACTGCCCAGCTGGGATTGAACACGGGACCTCCTGCTTAAATTGACAGCGGACACCGTTGCGCCAGGCACCGTTAAGCCATTGCATAAAAGGTTTACTAAATTTGACTAGTACTTAAGTGAGATGTGAGATGGTTGATAGCCGCAGGACGTTGGGGTCCTAAGGTGCTGAAATGGCGACCCCGCACCGGTAAACGCAGCGTTGGTCGGCCCCCAACGAGGTTGACAGACGACAGGCGAGTGCTATGTCTAGAAATGGACGTCAATTGGTCGAATTTATTATGATCATGATTACTAAAGTCATAAAGATAAGCAAAAAAAAAACAAAACACGCACAAAATAAAAAAAATCCTCTAGCTTTCTTTATTGACCAGCGGACCCCCGTGACTTTGACCGCGTATGGGTCAACATATTACGCTGATGCGGACGTTATTTAGAACTTTCAATGGGGCATCATTTTGTTATAATAAATATTAATTTGGCGTAAGTTATTACGTTTATGCATCTCTCTCTAAAGCTCTCAAAGGGACGTATTTTTGGATTGTTTTTTCGATTGGTCCGCTCGTTTTTTTTTTTTAATATACTTGTGATAGTTGTTAGACCAAGCAGATATTACATCTGATGTAGAACCAGCGCTTAAAACAAGGTAACGCTAACCGCCTTGTGTCCATAAACCTGAGGCGATGTACGACACCCGCGGGAAAACAGGACTGGAAGGGGTGGTTACAACGGTATTCTAACCTGCCGTCACCACACACATATTTTAAGTCTTAAAACGTATTTAAGAGACTCTAGAACTAGGGCGGATGAGCTATTATAATAAACAATTACCTACAACCCAGATATTTAAAAGATAATCCGATTTCATCTCCTCGGGGCATGTAGGCGGTGCGAGCGTCTAAGCTACTTGCGAAAGGCTATTTTTATAAAAATACTAAAGAGAAAATAGATCAATTATTTATCTATCGCATTGTGAGCTTATCTTATGAGCGGAAGGTTCCAGGTTCGATATAGTATTAAGGAATATAAATAATATTAAGAAAAATCCTATTATAATATTAAGGATTACTTAAACGATAAAAAGCTTGGGTGTGAATTGCTCTAGCTTCATAGCTTAATTTAAATTTACTGGGAGATGGTGATAACAAAAAAAAAATACCCGGCTAAGTTTTTTGTGGTCTCTTCTTAGACCAGGGCGCGTTTGGAACCCTCGTAGCTTTAGATTTAAGTTGGCGAACGAAGTTATCACCATCCCCTTACAATTATGTAAACATATAATATGTATGAACGCTTCATAAGTGCCTGTGAAAGGCCTACATTAATAAAGAAATTTTAAATTTTGGACTACGTCAACGATAGAATAGCTTGGGTGTAAATTATTGCTCTAACCAGGTTGCTTCTTTAATAGTTTTAAATGGCAATGTGAGATGGTGATAACAAAAAAAAAACCTACTGTCTGCTTCTTTGAATAAAGAAATATTTGACTCGGGTCCGGCGTGAGCCCTACCGACGAAAGTTTTCAAGCGATTTTTAGTGTCCCAGTACTTGGGTTGGGTTTATATAACTGCCATAACCCTTACGATGATGATGTTGTATGAATTCTTATTTAAATATTTTTTTATCATCAATATAGCAGTAAAGCATTTTTTGAATAATTTTTTCCAATCGGACATGTAATTTAGAAGTTATTGCGAGTTAAAAAACTTAAGGATTAAACAAAACAGTTCTTTCAAAAGATTCACTTCTTCTTCTTCTTCTGCTTGCGGCTCAGGTTCGTCTGGTCCCTGGTGTCACGTCGACCGGCTACGATCTATTGTGACGCCGCTGTCTAGATCTCCCAGCAAGCGTTGGTCGCCTTCAGGAAAAGCAGCACTTTCCTTGCTGGAAGAAATTTAGCATCCTCTGGTTGCATTATGTGTTTCCCCAAAAGAGTGCTGCGTTTATGCATCAGCGCGGGGCAGGAACAGATCAAATGCAGCGGCGTCTCCGCAGCCTCCTTACAGAGTCTACATAGATCTGTGCCCTGCAGCTTTAGGTTGAACATGTGTCTATTAAGCCCACAGTGCCCCGTAAGCGCTCGCACTAGGATGCATAGGTTTTTTCTGTTGAGTGCTAATGCCTCAGAGGCGGCCCTTTTGTTGAATGGTCTTATTAGCACTCGAGAATGGTTCATTCCTTGGAGTTGTCTCCAGCGAATGAGTGTGTGGTAATTACAATAGGTCTGTATGGTGAGTTGCGCCAGGCTTTTGGGTATTCCGCAGACCGGCTCAGGGCCAATCTGCTTCTCCAAAGCGCCTGACTTTACAAGTTCATCGGCCATTTCGTTACCGATGATCCCCTTATGGCCAGGAACCCAGCGTAGAATGACCCTGTTTATTAGCGCCAGAGTATTCAGTAATTGTCTGCAGTTTTCTACCAGCTTTGAGTTTAGAACCTCAGAAGATAGAGCAGAAAGTGCAGCCTGACTATCCGAATGGATATAAATAGTTTTGTTTTTGTAGTTCTTTAGCAGACAGGTTTCCGCACATTCAATTATTGCGAAGACCTCTGCTTGGAATATGGAGGCGTAGACACCCAGGTTACGTTGAAGCCCTACCCTGGTGGTCTCTTCAAATATTCACTTAGATGAAAGAATTATTTTTACCAACCCATGTAAAAAACAGCGTGTGGTTTTAACTTATAACTTATATCTGTTGAACTAAACATGAATTAACTAGCACACATCCCTCAAATAAACTGTTCATACGGAATGTTTTAAAAACAAACTCGGATGAAGTCCTACACCTAGGTCACCTAGGTACTATATGATTAATAATAACCCCTTCATAATTCCCGAAAGACCCCGCCAACCTAAGCGGCCTGCTAGGCTTCTCGAACTAACATGGATGCCTGGAATAATTAATGGAAATAATTTCGTGATTTTCCGCGCACTTACGCGCAGGCAATGGACAAAATAGTGGTATAAAGATAATCCCTATCCCTACCCTACTGATATTACAAATGTGAATGTAAGTTTGTTTGTTACGCTTTCACGCAAAAACTACTTAACCGATCCTCATGAAACTTTGTACACATATTCTTGGAAGTGTTAGAAGTAATATAGGATACTTTTTAATCCGACATTAAACTCTGTTTCTTTGGGAGAGGGGATGAAAGTGTTTGACGATTTTACACCATAAGTCCGACAAATTATAACCGATTTATATAATTATTTTTGTACTATAGATGTTGTAATATGTGTTTAATTTCGCCCAAACTTCGTGTAGATCTGATGAATGTGGTTGGAGATAGAGGACAGAACTCCTCAGCGGACAGCAGCAAATCCCTCATTTAAGGCTTAGCGAGAACAACTGAAAACTTAAATTTTTTTTAGAACTACCTCTGAATGCCACATCAAAAAACAAAATCAAACGCAGACGAAGTCGCGGGCAACAGCTAGTATATAGATAAAAACGTTATTTCACATAAAACAAAACAATGATAAGGACACATAGAATTTAAAAAGCTTAGCAAAAGGCTTACATTTGCTCCTTACTGGCTTATCTGTGGTCGCTGTTTAAATTGGTAGGTCCCGTGTTGTATAAAAGGAAGGGGCAATTTGGGCATTTATAATTTCTGGATTTTCTCTGGTCCGGTTTGTTGGGAGGCTTCGGCCGTGACTATACCACCCTTCTCATACTGACGTGCTAAGCAATTCAGCATACCCCTAACAGGTTAGCCCGCTTCCATCTTAGTGCATCATCCTTTACCACCAGGTGAGATTGCAGTCATGGGCTAACTTGTGGAATAAAAAACATTAAAAAAATACTCCTATACTCTATACATTTATATATCAACTAGCTGTTGCCCGCGACTTCGTCTGCGTTTGATTTTGTTTTTTGACGTGGCGTTCAATTTAGTTGTAGTTCTAAAAAACTTTACAGTATTCGCTAAAACTTAAATGAGGGGTTTGCTGCTGTCCGCTAAAGAGTTCAGTCCTCTATATCCAACCACACTCAGATCTACACAAAGTTTGGGCAAAATTAAACACATAATATAACCTCTATAGTACAAAAATAATTATTTTAATCGGTTATAATTTGTCGGAGTTATGGTGTAAAATCATCAAACACTGATCCCCTCTCCCAAAGGAACTGAGCTTAATGTCGGGATGAAAAATATCCTATATTACTTCTAATACTTCCAAAAATATGTGCACAAAGTTTGATGAGGATCGGTTAAGTAGTTTTTGCGCGAAAGCGTAACAAACAAACTTACATTGACATTTATAATATTAGTAGGGATAGGGATAGGGATAGGGAAGCAGGAATAGGGATTTTAATCAAAAACTATTTGAGAGATCGTTATAGAAAGTACATGTTCTTTTCCATAGCATATGTGACATGCATATTTCAAAGCTGTCTGCACGCAGACTTTCTTTTCCACTACAAATTAGGCCTCGACTGCAATTTCACCAGCAGGGCTAGCACAGACAGGAGACAAAAATCATATCCCCCGTTTACATCCCCTGCTAAGGCACGGGAACATGACGGAAAAAGGAGAAATTTACCTACGCTTATTATAACACACATATTAAAGTTTTTTAACTAAGATTTTCATGGTTAATCAACATTTCTTAAATATAGTTAGACGATAACATCAGTGGATTTGTCGGTAATTCGACCTAGAAATATCGACAAATCCAAAAATATTATCGTGGTATATACCCGTTGAACTATATTTAAGGAACACATATACTAGGTGGTGATATTGCAGTCTTAGATTAT
Organism: Pararge aegeria; assembly: GCF_905163445.1. Classification (NCBI taxonomy): domain Eukaryota; kingdom Metazoa; phylum Arthropoda; class Insecta; order Lepidoptera; family Nymphalidae; genus Pararge; species Pararge aegeria. The sequence continues at coordinate 1,589,616 of NC_053208.1, forward strand.
AGCCGGCTAACGTGTTAGGGAGTATTCTGTGAGTATTCGCACGGAAACTAAATCGCTTAGCGGAGGCGAGGCCTTTATCAGTAGGGTGGTAACTAACGGCCCCGACCAGACAAGACCAGAGAAAATTCAGAAATAATAAATTTCCAAATTACCCCTGACCCCGGGACCTCCTACTTAAGTTAGGGCTTACGGTTAGAGCTTTGGTAGGGCTATCTATGACCAGTACCTAAATCCAAAGTACCTGCACATAGGAAATTTGTTCACCCCATGCTAGGGAGAGCGATATAAGCCGTCAGCTCCGGATATTGTCACGAACGCGTTAATAATCTTAATATCGTTTAAGCTCGCCAGCAAACTATGGCACAGCGTGCAAAAGGTGTCGGTAATTAGAAAATTCAAATTGCAGTTACGAGTAGTTTAGGTGCAGCTTCCTACTTTAATTTTTTCAATAAATAAATAAACTAATACACTATGACAATACACACATAAGCGTAGCTTGTGTTATGGACACTAAGATGAGTGACGAATAATATACATAAATACTTATTTTATTTTCCAGTAGTGGGAATCGAACCCATGGCCTTGGACTCAGAAAGCAGGGTTGCAAACTGCGCCAATCGGCCGTCAAATTAACGAAATAATAATAAATTGGTAAAATAACGAATTGATATATACGTTAAACCTAATCAAACGATTCTGCAGAAATTTCGTACCTATTTTAAAGGAAGGAAAAGAATCGATACAGAAAAATTCCGACCACCATGTCGGAAGACGAACGACAACTCCACAAAAAATAGAGTTAAAAAAAAATAGAAAAATATAAAGAATAAAGTACGTATCATATAGCGGAGCAACTATGCGCGTATCAGCCCTTTATCTTCAATAGGGTTTTCTTAAGTTAATATTGCAATGGGCTTGTTCTTAGACCTGGGTGTCAAAATTCTCGTAACTTGAGTTAACCTTTGGTTTATGTTTCGTTTTTCTTCTTTTTTGTGATAAATTATTTCATTAATATCTTTTATTTAAAACTATTGTTAAACAGTTCTCATTAAATTAATAAGAAGTAAGACAGAAATGTGGGAAAAAAATAATGGAATGGTGTCCTAGATATAAAAAGAGAAGTAAGAATAGACTGTATCGTAGGTGGGAAGATGATATTAAAAAAGTGGCAGGAACAATTTGGAAGAGAAAAGCAAGGGGTAGATCTTTGTGGAGAACGCTTGGGGAGGCCTATGCTGGAGAGCAAGACAATCAAACAACCGGTGTCTAGTATAAAACGTAATTCTGTACCAAAACAGTTGTTACTTTGGAAATACCATGTAGAAATAAGTTGAACTGTAATTTTTAAGATTGTTAATAATGGCTTTAGTTATTATTATTATGGTTAAACACATATCATCATATCAACTTATTATATTATGTTTATATATAGTATATATATTATGTTTGTTATATATATTATGTACATTTTATATTTATATATTACGTAAGTATATTTGTATTTCTATCATTACTTTTTGGTATTTATGTATATCTATCAACACTCTTGGCACTATCCCGTTCTCTTGTTGTAAGTCCTATCTACAAAGGTTGCCTGTAAGAGATTGCTTGCAGCAATAAGGCCGCCTTTGCATGTCTACATTGTGTACTTTATACTCCTTACTGTTTCTTTTCCTGTATGTTATACGTGCAATAAACTGTTTCTTCTTCTTCTTCTTATTAGCGCCCAGTGCGGATTGGTGGAAACACACAAATAAACTGATAAAATTCTTAGAACGGATGACATATTTTGTAGTCTATTTGCATAGATAAAGTATTTACTTTGACTTTGACTTTGAATGATAGACAGCAGCGTTGCAAACTCCAAACAAACACAATGTACTTATCCATGCGTAATCAATAACGCTCCATGAACTTTCTCCGAGCTTTTAAGCTGCAGACCAAAGTTTTGAAAGGCTTTGAGTCTTCAAAACGCCTTTATTATCAAGTTATCATGTTTTCATTTATTTCAAGTACAACTACTTTATAAACCTCAAGTCTAAGTGTTTATAGTCTCAACCTTAATTTGATAACGATTCCAATTTATTTTTATTCTACTACAAGTTAGCCCTTGTCTGCAATCTCACCTGTTGGTGAGTATGTTAGTCATACCCCTAACCAGTTTTACGCGACATCGCACTGGGACACTAAATCGCTTAACGGCACGTCTTTGTCGGTAGGGTGGTAACTATCCACGGCCGAAGCCACCCGCCAGACACAATTTTTTCTTTAATTAAAAAACCAATAGCTGTACTTACAAAATAGTTTAATAATTGGTTGACTAAAACGAATATAATATAATATATAAATAGATCCTTAGCCTTGTTTGGTGTGAAGTATACGGATTGAAGAAATTATAAATTTCACCATACATATTCGACTGCTGTTCGCGGAGTAAGTATAGAAAATTAAGCTTAATTGCTTCTATCCAATATATAAAAACTAATAACAGGTTTTCACAGATAAGTGCTATATAAACAAGGGCGCCGGATAGAACCCAGAAAAATGTAGCAAACAATACCTAAAAACTAAGTTTACCGTAAAATAAATCAATTTCAGGGTCATTATAAACATAATTAAGAAGGCGAGAAACACGGATAAAGAAATAATTAAATCTGTTCTTGAAAATATTCTAATATATATATATATATATACGAGTATATACGACCGTTATGGATTATTATACAACGATTGCCGCTGCTCGAATGTATTGGGTCGGTACAACAATTTCTTTATATCTCGAAGAAAGTTGTCAAAATCATGCTCAAATTTCTATAACGTAATTTCTTTCGTAAAGAAGTGCCTATAAGGCTGTACTGGAGGTATTGTAATGCGCTCGACCGTAAGCGTAACAACAGGAAAATGTTCGTGCTCGAGGACCGAAATCCAACCATTCATCTTTGGAAGTTGTATGTATGGTAAATTTTTTGAACACTTCGCTATAGGTCCACGTAGGATGTGTTTGTGGCGCCATCTAGTTTGGTAATGTGGAGACCGCCAAAACGCGTTACTTTTTCCGAAACCATTTTTAATGTGCCCTCTTTCGACTGATAGCGATACCACGTAGGGGTGGATTTTGGGAGAGAACCCGAGGGTTGATTTCCCGAAACCATTTTCAAAGGGATGCCCTCTTTCGACTGATAGCAGTACTACGTAGGGATGGATTTTGGGAGAGAACCCGAGGGTTGCACTGAGATGAAAATGTTTCAATGACTAAGATTCGTACGTAAAATTATTATTCCTCTACAACTCTACAAGACTATAATCTCACTTGATGGTATGTAACGATGCAGTCTAAGCAGGTATTGGGCTGACCTGTGAAGAATATGATAGTTATAGTAGATAAACCTAACCCTTTGATCGGTATCTATGTGACATCGTACCGCCAAGCACAAGACAAGACCATTTTAAATTCAGAATTCGGTCTAGTGGTTAGCATGTTCAACTACGGATATATATACGGATCACGTAGTCTGGGGTTCGAATCTCGGGTTGAGGCAAGAATAGTAGTGATTGTTATCTGTTAAATCAATTTTAGTAGTAGGAGTTAGGATAGTCGCAGTTAAAAACTGAAAAATGTTTAAATTATGTAATCGGAAACGCCTACAGATATTATGAGAGCAATGTTACTAATAAGCAGAGATCGGATAATCCGCAACATTGCTCTAATATTAGAAACAGGCGTTTGAGATGGAATGTAATTTTTTCAGGTATCAAAAGACTAGATGTTTTATATTTCGAAAGTATTGTACGCCGTTTAGATGCCACCCGCCAACCTGATGACAGCTCGGCACTGCCGTTTATAATGCTGCTAAATATGTTTGCATAAGTATAGAGGTTACAGATATAGTGGCAAGTTTTGAAATCAAATGAAACATTCATTTAATTTCAATGCTTACCACCCGCGTTCTGACGCATCACGCACACAATAAATCAACAAGAGGCCTTACGCTTTATATATAGGCATGCAACTTCCCTTTAACGAAAGCCAAGCCCTAATTTCTTGAGTAGGTACATCCTGCAATTGCAAATGAGATTGCTCTACCAATGTTCAGTTAGTGCTCATCGGCCAATCAGATAAGCGATTAACTAATTGCAACAGTTACATAGCATAGAAAACTACGCGCACGTTTGCACCAATCAATCACTCTCGAATCACGATACTAATTACTTATCCCATTATAATAGCACTTATAGTAATTCTAATCAAACCGGCAAAAATGTACCTCCTTTATGGCTAAATGCATTTCCATATCCGATATTATAACATCACATGGTGTGTACAACCGTAATTTACCTACGTGAATGACAATTTAGCTAATTTTAGTCGTACTTAAGCTTTCTGTGACAGGGCAAGGTGACAATGATGATGACAGGGCACGGGTCTACTCCCTCAATAAGAAGGGAAGGAGTCCACCAATCCGCACGGAGCCAGCGGGGTGGACTACGGCCTTAACCCCTTCTCATTGTGGGAGGACCCTGTAATGGGCCTGTAATGGGTTGATATGATGAAGCACATTTTGGTAAAGAACTCTCCAATTAGTATAGACAATAACTATTTACCGGACACCGGATACAAGAGTTAAAGTGATAACTATAGAATATTATAAATGCGAAAGTTTATTTGTTTGTCTGTCCGTTCATCTGTCCTTTCACACCCTAACTGAACAACCAATCAACTTTGTTTTTTGTACAGTGTTAGTTGAAAACACGGACAGTAACAAATGCTACTTTTTATCCCAGGAAAACAAACGAATCCCACGGGATTTGTAAAAAAACAGTTATAAAAGCGGACGTGGGCGAAAGCTAGTAAAATAATAAATAATAACCGATCTCTGCGAAGTGTGGACAAAAGCACCGCATCATTTTATTATCTACTAGCGGACCCTCGCGACTTCGTCCGCGTATGAGTCAATCGAGAAGCTAGAATAGATGTGATGCTAATATCATAAACATCGTGGCTAGCTACGTACCTACTATTATTTTACGTGTTATACTGAGTTAGTAAGTTGTCATTATTTTAGTTGATACATACATACATACACACATCCATTCGTCCACCCTCACAAACTTTCGCATTTATAATATTAAGTAGTATGGTACGCATGTGTTCGATCGTTGTCCCGTATTCCATGCTATTTGCTGTTATTTCCTTTATCTCCGACAGTATTTATCAGATGTTCTTTAAAATTAGACACTACATGTTTTATAGTATACACTTTAATAAAAAATAATTATTAGATAAAATCGGTTCAAATTTAACGGAGCTATGTAGTATAATTGATAAAAATTTTCATCCCGTTTACCGGAGGAAACTTATTGTTTATCGGGATAAAAAGTATCGTATTTGTTGACCCGGAATACCAGCTACCACTGTACCAAATTTTATTTAAATCCGTTCAGTAGTTTTCACGTGATGCCCGGACAGACAGAGACAGACAGACAGACAGACAGAAAGACAGACAGACAGACAAAAATTCAAAAAAAATCTGTTTTGGACTCAGTATCGATTATAAAGCATCCCCCAGTCAAAATTTTCAAAATATATTAAATGTACAGAAATCTTCCAGTTACAGTTGTATTATAAGTATAGATATATAAGACTCCAGTCAAAATAAAAAACCAATTTCAGAATCATGCAATAACATATAATTAGTCGATTACGCCAACAATAAACTTCCACTTTAAACTCTTAAAATAATTACTCTTTTACTAATATATTACTTTCCCTTTTTCCTTTTCTCTTTTAAAATCGCGCCAAAATAATCTCAAACGCCCGATGCCACTTTCCGAGTCATCTTTTTTTTCCTCTCCTATTTCTTTTTTTTCTCCACATCGCTTAAGTCGCCAGTCCTTCCAACTTTCCAACATGGCAGCACCGTCTTATCAAATATGAATACTCCAAATCCATGACTGTTTTTATCAAAATGATTGATGACTAACGGCTTTTATAATTTCTAGATTCATTTTATTGACTTGCATATCATCTCGTATTGATAATCTAGCTCAAAATGGCATTTATCTTTGACGAAAATTCAAGCAACCTTACAATACCTACTATCAATATACTGCCATCTTTCCAACGAGGGCTCAACTACGTTGGGAATCGGGACAGATTTGGGAGCGCCGTGGTTCGTATTGAAACATGAAGGAAATATTTCTAAACTCTGAAGTCACAAATAGATGAAACACGTCACTTTAATTGAATACTTATTTGTTTGATATAAAAAATAGATTAAATTTAACTAAAAGTTGGTAGAAAAAATAAAAAAGGTTCCTGTAACAAAGAAATCGTGTCAGTCGTGTTGTTATCCGTCTCGAATTACAACCTGGTGGCAAGGCAAGTCAGCTATTATTGATTTCCCTAACTCGCGCTATCAAAGTTTTCACGTTCTGGGGGTATATATACGCCGACTGATAGGTAACGTTCGAGAGTCCGTGTTTACATCGGAAAGCGGTGTGACGTGAGGCCGTTCAAAGCTCCGTCGGCTATGGTCCGGAACGGGATTTTCTCCTCCGGACCTAGCGCTTACTGCGAATGAGGCACTACGCGGAGATATTGTACCTCACTGGCAAACATAGCCGGATGAAGTACAACACCACGAATGTAAACATTTCGACTCTTATGCCATTTTAGTTCATTTTATTTTTGATAGAAGGTATATGTTTCTTCATATACAACGTGTAAATGAAAACCGAAATATTGTTTCGGCCGATCGGCGCAGTGGGCGGCGACCCTGCTTTCTGAGTCCAACGCCGAGGGTTGTGCGTTGATTGAATGTTTTTCAGAGTCTGGGTGTTTATAAGTATTAATGTATATTATTCATAAAATATTCATCAGTTATCGTAGTACCCATAACACAAGTTACGCTTACTTTGGGGACTAGCTGATAGAGATGTGTGTACTGTCGTAGTGTATTTATGCTCCACATATTTAGCTACTCTATATCTATTGTAAACCATTTTGGAGGAATACAGATTCCAAAAAAGAGTTTTTTTTAATTTTTGTCTGTCAGTCTACTCTGTACCTATCAGGGAACTACTGAATAAATTCAAATGAAACATGATGTAATTGTTTACCCCACAACTCTGTCAAATATTAGCCAATTTGAATTATCTATCTATATTATATATATAGATAGATAATTCAAATTATAAAGAGGAAGTGTGTGAGTATGTTCCGTATAGGCCCCGAAACGGCTGGACTGATTTCAATGAAACTTTCAGGGAATCTCCGGATTGTCCTGGCGAGTAATCCTGTAAAGTTCGGTGACGATCGGAGCATTCCTATTTTTGAACTGTCAAATACAGCTTTTATTTACTATGATTATATTCTATTGTTGGGTGTACATGGGTGTAGATAATGATCTTCACCCGCTCGGAGAGAAATAAATGATTTAATATATTATGAGACTTAAATTAAAAATTTAATGATGTAAGTTTACTGTTTAAATAAAATAAAGCAAAATCTAGGGCGAAGCGGGCTAGGTACGCTTGTTATATATAAAGGCGTTTATGGAAAAACTTTATGGACAATCATTAGGATCAGTCAATCTTGGAGACCAATGCTCTAAATCACGATTTGCCACGATATTCTTCTGCAGCCAGGCCTTCATCTGCCTGCCACTTACCCTGTAGTGTAAGTTAAAGGGGTTCACACATTTTCGTGTTCCGCATAAAATATTATGACGACCTCCCTGGAGCAATGGTGAGCGCTGTGAATTTAAATATAAGAGCCCGGGTTCGATTCCCGGCAGGGGCAATTGGAAATTTATAATTTCTGAGTACTGTTTGGTCTGTTCTGCTGGGAGGTTTCAGCCGTGGCTAGTTAACACCTTACCGACAAAGGCTTCCCACTAAGTGATTAAGTGTTCCGGTACGATGTCGCGGAGAAACTGATTATATAAATTAGTAAGGCCCAAAGTAAACCTCACTTTATATAAAAGAAATGTTTATTGTATGGCAATAACAATTTATAACAAATTACCAAGTACTTTAATTGACATACCTCTGCCTAAATTTAAGATTAAAATTATTGAATGCTTCATCAATTTTATTCAGTAGACGAATATCTAAAATCAAAGGCTTAAATTATTGTATTTCTAGGTTTATATTTTGGTTTACTTTACATTATATAATTGCAAGTTGACATTGTAATTTAATTTCACAATTTTTCTAACTCAATTTATAATTTCAATATTCTTTTATTGTTTACTAGCTGTTGCCCGCGACTTCGTCTGCGTTTGATTTTGTTTTTGATGTATACTATAAAAATAAGTATTAAAATCGGTTATAATTTGTCGGAGTTATGTAGTAAAATCGTCAAGCACTTTCATCCCCTCTCCCAAAGGAATCGAGCTTAATGTCGGGATAAAAAGTATCCTATATTACTTCTAACACTTCCAAGAATATGTGTACAAAGTTTCATGAGGATCGGTTAAGTAGTTTTTGCGTGAAAGCGTAACAAACAAACTTACATTGACATTTATAATATTAGTAAGAAAGTATATGATGTCATTAACTAGTGCTTCACCCCGAACTTGATATTTGGGGTTTATAGTTAAAAAATTGTATATTATTGATGTTCGACGGCCGACTGCCGCAGTGGGCAGCGACCTTTCTTTCTGAGTTCGATTCCCACAACTGGAAAATGTTTGGGTGATGGACATGAATGTTTTTCAGTGTCTGGGTGATTATCTGTTTATTATAAGTATTTATGTATATTATTCATAAAAATAGTCATCAGCTATCTTAGTACCCATAACACAAGCTACGCTTACTTTGGGACTAGATGGCGATGCGTGTATTGTCGTAGTATATTTAGTACTAGCTGTTGCCTGCGACTTCGTCTGCGTTTATTTTTGTTTATCGAAAGACACGTGGCATTCAATTTATGTGTAATTCCACTGCAATGTTTAAGTTGTGTATTCTTATATAAAAAAGTAAGAAAGTAATTATTTAAATCGGTTATCATTTGACGGCTTTGTGGTGTGAAATCGTCAAACACTTTCGTCCCCTCTCCCAACAGAACTGAGCTTAATTTCGGGATAAAAAGCATCCTATATCCCTTCTAATACCTTCAGGAGTATGTGTACAAAGTTTCATGATGATCTGTTCAGTAGTTTTTGCGTGAAAGCGTAACAAACAAACTTACATTCACATTGATAATATTAGTAGGGATATTTAAAAAAAGACAAGAGGATTTCTGGGAGCTTCTCACTTAAGAATTAAAGAAACATAATTAAAAAAGTATCAGTGATGGTAAAAAGATTTACTAAATGATTAAAGAACTAATTATTAGCTACAAATAAGTCGAGAAAGAAGTAGGTATATCTAATTATCACGGTCAAGTCTCAATAGAAGCTTTTGTGTTCTAGAATCGTATTGGATCATCGCACTGCGCCGGCAGAAACAAAAGTGTGACATTCGTACCCACGTTTGTATCGCAGTATTACAAAAAAATCTTATAAAATGTATATAGCAGCAAAAACAGTTTTTTAATTCATTCTAATCTGACATTGAAGTCAGATAACTTCTTACTTAAATGTGATACTTTAAAACAAAACTTCCGTCAAGTTTTGTTTTATTGGCGCAGTTTGCAGCGACCCTGCTTTCTGTCCAAGGCCGTGGGTTCGATTCGCACTACTGGAAAATGTTTGTGTGATGAGCATGAATGTTTTTCAGTGTCTGAGTGTTTATATGTATATTCTAAGTATTTATGTTTATTATTCATAAAAATATTCATCAGTCATCTTAGTACCCATAACTCAAGCTACGCTTACTTTGGGGCTAGATGGCGATGTGTGCATTATCGTTGTATATTTATTTATTTATTATTCATTTATTTAAAAACAATAGAGGACGAAGTCGCGGTCACCAGCTAGTAAACAATAAGGGCACATTAAGTGTTCCAGTGCTTTAATTTTTCTGCAATTTCTTTTGATGTCCAGTGTCTTTTATTTTTTGTAGTGTAATGCTAAAGAGTTTATATAAATAATTTAAAAAATTAAACAATCTTCAAACAATAAATAAATAAAATAATAAATATAGTACGACAATACACACATCACCATCTAGCCCCAAAGTAAGCGTAGCTTGTGTTATGGGTACTAAGATAGCTGTTGAATATTTTTATGAATATAATACATATAAATACTTATAATATACAGATAAATACCCTGACACTGAAAAACAATCATGTTCATCACACAAACTTTTCCAGTTGTGGGAATCGAACCCACGGCCTAGGACTCATAAAGCAGGGTCGCTGCCCGCTGCGCCAGTAGGCCGTCGAACAATATTTCACCCCCCGTATCACCGCTGTAGGGCTAGACTTTAGAGTAAGTACATACATACAATATTTATTTATCGAGACAGTACAAGGTAACAGTAAGATTGAAAATTATAAGAAGAGAGAGAATCTCTTCTCTCTCTTCTTATAATTTCAATCTAAGGAAAATCTAGATAAGTCTTGTTTTATGACACCATCATCATCATCATCATATCAAACCATTTCTGGCTTTACGGGTTAAGAACGGCAGAGAACGGGTTAAGGCTGTAGCCCACCACGCTACCCCAGTGCGGATTGGTGGACTAACACCATATTATTTGGATAATATTATAATTTATTTTTTGCCTGGCGGGAGTCTTTTGCAGTGGCTAGTTACCACCCTACCGACAAAGACGTGCCGCTAAGCGATTTAATGTTCCGGTGCGATGTCGCGTAAAAACCGATTAGGGATTATGACTACCATACTCCCTAACAGGTTAGCCAGCTACTAAGACTGCATCACACTTACCACCAGATGAGATTACAGGGCTAACTTGTAGTAGACTAAAAAAAAAAATATTATATTTCATTGCGAAGGCTAAAAAAGTTGAGTTTGCTTTGAAGTCGGGCGATTTTCGATTTTCTTATTTTTCATATACAAGACGGACCGCAAGCCAAAAGAGAGTCGAAATGTCTACATTCGTGGGTCAGGACCTCATCCGGCCAACCGGGAAGCCAGTGAGGCACCAAGCCTTCAATCCATGTGCCGGGTCCATATGCCACTACGACAGTAGAACACCGGCAACACGGCGAAACATAGCAACCAACAGTTTGTGAAACTGTTTTCCGATGTAGACACGGACTCTCGAACGAAGTAAATCAGACGCTGTATATATACCCCGGGAACATAAAAACTTCGATAGCGCGAGTTAGGAAAATCAATAACGAATTTCTAGCATCACCGTTTAAACCGTACTCACGGAACAATTTCTTGCTTTTAGAATCATAGAATCATTTTTCGTTTTATATTTAACGGTAGGACCATTTTAATTAAAATATATACTTATTTGAGCGTCGAAAATCTTAAAATTTAATTAAATTTGTAGTTTTTCAATGGGTTGCAACGTATGAGCTTAAATATTACACCTAAACTTCGATACCTACCACGGGTTCTCTTTCTGTACCTACACGCATATAATTCAGCCATTATCGGTTAGAGGGCAGTAACTGTATTGAAACTAGGTAATGACGGTTTTAGGAAATTAATATTACTGATCTACTAGTTCCCCGCGGTAACTTCCAAACGATATCATTACATAATTCTTTTGTACGTCTATGTCATAAAACTCCTAAACGGCTGGACAGATTTTAATGTTTTTTTTTGTATCCGTTTGGTTGGCACCCTGGATGGTTGAGATTCACAAATCAGCCCGACAGATGGCGCTGCAGGTGGTAGCTAGGTTATTTATCTATACTGCAACGATACGGCTGATATATTCAGATATGAGTCTCGGATAGCTTAACTGGTAGAGCCCTTGGCGCGTAACCAAACGATCTGGGTTCGATTCCCATTCTGAGCCGTCCGAATTCGATCCGAAAAAGATTTCCATTGAGGTTCTGTTTCCCGTTATCCTTAATCCCTTCTATTTCCTAAATTCGACTTCATTAATAAATTTGTCATAAAATAGGGAAAAATAAAATATAATCTATTGTTTGAAATCAAACTATTTTATTAATGTATAGTGAGCGCACAAACGTACCTACTCACCCCCGCATATACCCGCACATACCTGTGCATACCAGTGACATACAGTAGATTTATATATATATATATATATATATATATAAAGATTATAAAAAGGTTAAGTTTGTGAGTTTGTGACACTGTCTGTAATCTCCGGATCTACAGTACCGATTTTAAAAATTCTTTCACCAATATAAAGCCACATTATTTGTGAGTGTCACAAGCTATAATATTTTAACCTGAAAACTGATAAGAACGTTTCGTGGGAGTCGGATTTACAAAGTAAGTCGATGAAACAACGGTCGAACGCCACATCAAAAAACAAAATGAAACGCAGACGAAGTCGCGGGCAACAGCTGACATTAAATATATCAACAAACCATAGTTTGTATACTCATTGATAGTATATTTATTATATCATTAGTAAGAAAGAATAACATTCATGAGAATAAATGCTTACTGCTAAGAGACTAGGTATTTAGCTTCGATAATACTATTAATTAATGAAAGATCTAAGTGCCATCCTGGACATTGCTAATCTTGAAGTTAATATCTGGGTCTACCATCAACTATTTTTAGCACATTTAAATACGATATTCCATACTTGGAGCCACCTTTCTTTGAGATGTAAGTACCTCCCGTATGTTCTGTTATATACATTTTTCTCTTGAGTTAAGTATTTGGCCAAATAACATGCTGTAAAAGAGTCTATTGAATTATTCAATACATATTCAATATATTCAAAATTTCTTTATTCATGTAGGTCTATCACAGGCACTTATGAAGCGTTCATACATATATGTTTGCATAATTGTAACGGGATGGTGATAACTTCGTTCGCCAACTTAAATCTAAAGCTACGAGGGTTCCAAACGCGCCCTGGTCTAAGAAGAGCCTGCAACAAACTTAGCCGGGTAAATTTATTTTTTTGTTATCACCATCTTCCAGTAAATTTAAATTAAGCTATGAAGCTGGAGCAATTCACACCCAAGCTTTTTTATCGTTTAAATAATCCTTAATATTATAATAGGAAAATTATTTGCTGTACACCCCCGTATCTCGAAATCACATTAAGCCGTCGGTCGGTCGGTCGGCCGTTCAACAATGAACATTTCTTGTTCATTTTTTTTTAAGAGTCCACTGCTTGCTGGTCTAAAGGTCTCTCCCAATAGAATGGGTTGCCCATAACTAATAATTTAAAATGACATTGTGAGATGGTGATAACAAAAAAAAAAAACACCCGGCTAAGTTTGTTGTGGGCTTCTTCTTAGACCAGGACGCGTTTGGAACCCTCGTAGCTTTAGTTTTAAGTTTACGAATGTGGTTATCGCCATCATCTCACTACCGTGTAATTCTTATGTACGCATCAAAAGTGCCACCTGTGGGCCTACTTGAATAAAGATATTTTTGAGTTGACTTTGACTTAACCACCGTGCTGGGCAGATGTGTTGGTGATCATAGAAGACGGTATAAGTAGCACAAAGGACGCTGCTGCCCGTTCTCCGGTTTATTCCCTTAATCGCCTCGTACGAGACCTGCGGGTTGCGCAAGGAGGCAATGATAATCAAGTAGGTTAAAAGCCCACCATTTTAACACATTGAAGTAGCATTGTGGGCCTATCCTCTAAAGCCCTCACTCATCACACATCTGTGCCCAGTAGTGGGACATTGATAACCTAAGGATCTTTCGAAAATAATGTGTTTATACGAGCAAAGATTGCTATCCCAGACAGCTAAATATAGGTAGCTACCTACCTTCCGCCGAAAGCTCGGTAAGTACATACAGTGTAAAAGCGACATAACTGTTTATACATAACTTACTTCCCAATAAGCGGAGGTTCTCAAATATTGGTCGCTCGTTTAATTTATATTTTATTTATTTCTCAACCTTAACCGTAGGGATCTAAGACATTCTGACTTAGTCGGATTCGATTTTAAATCCAACTTCCTACGTTGCGTCGCCGCACATTTATTTTTTTGAAATTTTTTCGATTTCTGTTTGTAATATTTTGTTTGTTAATGCCTACTCTGGTATCAACATGACCAGATTAATCAATCATGTATCTATATTTTGTTTTTATTTCATCCTATAATCCATCCTATGACTGAGAAAACCTTACTTCAAATTCGCGTTAGAAGTGACTTTGGAGTTAATCTTGCTTTATTTAAGAGAAAATTTGTGGCTATTATTTCATTGCTTTAAATCAATTCATGGTTATTTTGGTTTTAATGAAATTTATTATTGAAATAAATTTTGTGTTTTGTTATCGACAATATTATGGATATGATTTATAAAACCTTTTTTCATTTGAAATAAATCTACTTTTATAATATCGTCATAACTGTTTATTCTAATTTGATTGTTTTAATTTATACATATTTCTTGGTTGTAGTGATTTTTTTGTTTTCCTATAAAAATATATAGAACATTCTCAACGTTCTACGCCAAACTCATGGTGGTACAATGTTTCAATAAAAAAGTCAATTTGTAACATCTAGATACGTTTATTTATGCAATAAATCATATTATCACTATTACATTCGCTTTAACAATAACAATTATTTATCACTTACGCAGTTACTATTTAATGTAATGTAGCGACCGGGTCACCGGCGGTGACGGCAGATCATAGTCCTACTATCCTACTAATATTATAACGATTGATGTTTGTTACTCAATCACGCAAAACCGACTGAGCGAATTCGGATGAAATTTGGCATGCAGGAAGCCTTTGACATGGAAAAGAACATAGGCTACCTTATATCCTGATTCCTTAAATAGTTCCTGAGGTAAAATTGAAAATTGTTTAAGCGCTAAGTCATGGACAGACAGCTTTGAAATTTGGCATGCATGTCACCTATGCTATGGAAAAGGACGTGTACTTTCTATACCGATCTCTGAAATAGTTCCAGTAGTAGGATTAACAATTGTTAACCAGCGAAGCCAATTCTGAAGTCTACGCCGACGAAGTCACGGGCAGAAGCTAGAATATTATAAAGGCAAAAGTTTGTATGTTTATTACTCAATCACGTCGCAACGCAACGCTTGAACCGATTTAGCTGAAACCTTAATCCACGCGAACGAAGTCGCGGGTATCAGCAAGTATTTAAATGTAGGATAAAGATGCTTTACATTGCAGCTTTTATTAATTTTATTATTGCATATTATAAAGTTAAGCTCAGCGGGCGACGGAAAGAGCAATGTTGGGAGTATCTCGACGTGATCTAATCAGAAATGAAGAGATCCGTAGAAGAACCAGAGTAACCGACATAGCTCAGCGAGTTGCAAAGCTGAAGTGGCAATGGGCGGGGCACAAAGCTCGGAGAACCGATGGACGTTGGGGTTCCAAGGTGTTGGAATTGCGACCCAGCACAGGTAAACGCAGCGTTGGTAACCCCAACGAGGTGGACAGACGACATCAAACGAGTCGCTGGGAGCCGCTGGAAACAAGCGGCCCAGGACCGTGGATTTTAGAACTCACTACAAAAGACCTATGTCCAGCACTGGACTGATGATGATATTTTAAGTTGAGTTGCGTGTGTGTGTTTGAATTTGTGCGTTTGAGTTTGTGTGTGTGTTTGAGTGTGGGTGCGGGTGTGAAAATTGATTTTGAGTTCGTTTTTAAAACAATATTCGAAATACAGCTGACCTTGATAAGAGACAGTTGGTGCAAAATTTCATCGACGCTCCTTCTACCTATTCTTGATTACCTTCCTTTATAAGATTAGTTTATTTTATTATCATCATCATCATCATCATATCAACTCATCACCGGCCCACTGCATGGCACGTCCACTCCCACAGTGATGTTAAGGCCTACCACGCTGGCCCAGTGCGGATTGGTAGACTCCACAAACCTTTGTGGAGAACCTCAGGCATGCAGGTTTCCACGCGATGTTTTCCTTACCGTTGAAGCGAGTGGTATTTTAATTGCTTAAAACGCACATAACTTAGAAAAGTGGAGTAGAGGTGAAGAGCTGGTGAAGTCGAAGTCCTACCCATTGGGCTATCGCCGCGTTTAATTATTATATAATATTTATTAAACTATTTATATTTGTTTAAGTATATATAATTTGGAAGAGATCGCTATATATATCGATAAGACCGCCAAATTGTATACGCTGTGTTGAAATGAAATGAAATGATTGGTGTGTACCAAAAGTGTGCTCATTTCTTCAATCATTCATTCACTCACTCAATCAACTGCGTCAAGACAGGGTGGCATCTATTACGGACCCATAAACCGCAGAAAATTTGCGAGATCAAAAGTTTGGGGGCCTTTGAGCTAATATTGCGCGCGCAATCCGTTCGTCCTTTGAATCAATAAATCGGAGGGTGCGCTTTCGAAGGCTTGCATTTTATTCGTCACAAATTATCAATCACGTTCAGAACGTACTGCAACTTGAAATTGAATATCTCTATTGTTTGAGAAGGAAGTGGTTTTTGGGAGCAGAATGGCGAAGCTTTCGCGTGATTCGCTGCGTAAATCTATTCATACTATAATCGAGACCGCTGAGAAGGCGAATGCGGATTACTTGGAGACAATCAGTGTCAAGTTCACCTTGAAGAACTATGATCCCAACAAGAACAGGCCTCTGAACAGCAAAGGCGATCCGATCATCCACGTCTGCGTGCTAGGGGACCAGGAACATTGCGAGGAGGCTGCCAAATTCAACGTGCCCTTCATCAACTTCGACGAGCTGGGGACTCTCAACCGGAACACGAGGCTGATGAAGCAGCTCTCCAGGCGTTTCGATGCTTTCCTAGCATCTGACACCATCATGGATGAGATCAGAAGCATCTTGGGTCCGGGACTGAGCAAGATTAGCAAGACTCTTGGTGTACTCATCCACGGCGAGTGCATGACCGAGAAGGTAGAAGAAATGAAATTGAAGATTTGTGAAGACATAAAGAAAGTACTGTTTGTCACGGCGGAAATCGGCCATGTCAAGATGACCCCCGAAAAGCTTGAAGAAAACGTGCTTTGGGCAGCCAACTATTTGGTTCCGCGTTTGAAGAAGAATTGGCGTAACGTCAAGTCACTCTGCATAACGTCCACTTCTGGGCCAGCTTATCCATTGGAAGTCACTTTCTAAATCAAGTACATACTATGTACTGCCCATGTAATCGCATTTAATCACCCAAAATAAAATCGATATTCAATCGACATTGACTCAGTCTTGTTTTATTTTAAAACTCATCATTAAAATCACACTTGCGCTGCTTGTCACACGTAAGTCTATTGCAATTAGTGTGAATTTAATGAGTGCCTACTAAGTACAGGAGGTAAGTAAATAATGGTGCCAATTATGTTGTACAAAATTCTCTAAACTAAATTGATTTGTCTAAAATATTAGTACCTATCTATTTTTACGGCTAACATTGTGTGAATATGACAGCACACTGCCCAATTTGTTTAGAGTTTAGACAGAATCGGCGCCATTTTAAGTCACTGATGCAGACTCTTAATTAGTATTGCACTAACATTAACACTGAGGGCAGTGTTGTAAATAATTACTTAACCCTTTTATTCTATAAATTTCTAATCGTTATTTCATGTTATTGCTAGTGATTAATATTAAAGTCTACAAGGTTAAAGCTGAACAATAAAGTCCAAGCCTTTGTCAAAAATCGTTTTAGAATATGACTCCGATATTTTTTAGTAAGAATCCAGTAAGAATTACTAGAGATAATGTCGTGATTCATTAAGAGATACCGCCCATATAGTGAAGTGACAAGCATACTTAACAATCACAGACTATCAAATCGATTCTGAAATAAAATATGCATTGCATTGCATACAGTGCATTGTGTCAAAAAAAACAGTGAAAGCGCCTTGCGCATGTCTCACTTCAGACGCGGGGAATGTTGCTAGCGCACAATTTTTCCCATTTTATGATTAACATTTAGAACATTATGGGTAAAATTATTATTTTCAACTGTTTAAGAAACACTACTAAACTGGAATGGTTTTGGATGCTTTAATATTAATATTATTATTATTATGTTGGAAGTAAAGTAAATAAGTTTATTACATCTTTAAAATAATCTTTTATATATACTTATATATTTTACTAGGTGTTTATCTAGGAACGTTTTTTTTTATCGTACGGAATAGTCTCAGAAATGACTAAACTTATTATTATGCTTTATTTACGTCAAAAGTCAAAAAGTCAAAGTCAAAACTAAAAAACTTCAAATGGCAATCTCCCCTTATCTCACATTGGCCCTTTATCTGAGCCTCCATTATTATTTTTAAGTAACGGCTACAAATTATGAGTTTAATTATAAGATTAGAGCTTTATTATAAGCTATCTATATCTTCTATACCTACTTCTATTTGCTCTAAGCATATAATAAAGTCATAGACTTACCTTATGTGTAAGTATATTATATACTAGCTGTTGCTCGCGACTTCCTCTGCGTTCGTTTTTGTTTTTTTGATGTGGCATTAAATTTAGTTGTAGTTCTAAAAAAATTAAAGTGTTCAGTATCGCTAAGCCTTAAATGAGGGGTTGGCTGCTGTCCGCTGAGGAGTTCTGTCCTTTATCTCTAACCACAGTTTAGGCAAAATTAACCTCTATAGTACAAAAATAATTATTTAAATCGGTTATATTTTGTCGGAGTTATGGTGTAAAATTGTCAAACACTCATCCCCTTCCCAAAGGAACCGAGCTTATTGTCGGGATAAAAAGTATCATATATTATTTCTAACACTTCCACGAATATGTGTACAAAGTTTCATAAGGATCGGATAAGTAGTTTTTGCGTGAAAGAGTAACAAACAAACTTACATTGACATTTATAATATTAGTAGGGAAGTAGGGATAGGGATAGGGATTTTTTCTAACCATATGATAAATGCGAAAGTTTGTAAGGATGGATGGATATATGGATGATTGCTTATTTTTCGTGTAAGAACTACTAAATGTATTTTCATAAAACTTTACAGTAATATAGGTTATACATCAGAGTAACAAATAGGCTATAATTTCAAAGATATTAAGGCATAAACACTTAGACCTAATGGAAATAATGTATGGTTGGTTTTTAAACAATCCGTACAATCTTTCAAAGTGCAGTTCTTAATTACCTATACCAGGTTATAGAGTATTACATCTTTAAAATAATCTTTTATATATACTTATATATTTTACTAGGTGTTTATCTAGGAACGTTTTTTTTTATCGTACCGAATAGTCTCAGAAATGACTACACTTATTATTTACATTATTATATTATTTCTTCACCAATATACCAAAAGTTAAATTATCAGGAAGTAACATAGGCCATAATTAAAAAAAATGGAAGTTCCTTAAAGTATATTGAAATAATATAAAGCAAAGTGGAATTTTTTTCCTTTAAAATTCATTACTTGCTCGGCTTAAATTTAACGATTATTATTTTTTGATCTGTTGTTAGTGATAGAAGCTGAAACCGACGTACACTAAATTCTCCTTCAAAGTCCTATTTATTGACTCCTGGTAACATTGCTTACGCAGCACGATCAACTATTTTTGTTCCTGCTCCTGGCACACTTCTCTTAATAAACTGTTCGTATTGGATGTTTTAAAAAAAAATAAACGCGGACGAAGTCTAGTTGTAATATTATAGCTCAAGTACTTACTTCGTTGTGAGAGACAACCAAAAAACTCGGCGAACTTTGTTGATAGGTAAACGCTGGTTCCAAAACACACATACACATACTGCACACACACAGTTAATTTAAGAAAATGAGAAAATTTTCGCTGGCTCCTTTTACATTTCACTTTTATTTGCAGAGAAAGCGTTATTATTCGCAAAGACATTTTTTATAAATATATTTATTTGAGTCTTATGGAAAGCAAGCATTTTTGCGCACTAGCGTTTTTTTAATGATTATAAATAAAAAAAATATTAATGTTTTGCTTTGGAAACCTAGAGGCTTACTACATTCGTTTAAAGCAGTATTATTTTAATATTTTTAGCGATCTTGTTTCAGTATTTTAATCCGCACTTAAGACAATGGCATATCAAACTCACTTCAAAATAATACTGCTTGAAGTGATGGTAGTTTAAACTAAATTAACATCATCATGATTAAATATGAGGTAGGTACATAATTGAAACTAAAACTACAGTAAGTATATTCAATATGTAGGTACCTACTAATTTTTAATAACTTAAAACGAATCCTAAAAGTTAACTTTCAAAAACGTCGTTATGAAAAGCTTAGTCGATTAATAAATTACTAATTAGCGTAATTCTATTTGACCACACCACTACACAGCGTTTGACATTTAATAAAAAACGACTTTGTTATACAACCAAAAGCATGCAGTACCTAAATATTTTATAAATTTTTAAGTCGGTGCCAAGTAAAATGTAGAAAATTACAAGAAACTAAACATTTTCAGATTTTGTTTAGTTCTACATAGTTTGTTTTAGGTAAAGTAAATAAAAGTGTATTCATTGTAATACAATTTTATTGACTTCATTTGTACACAACATAAAAGCCAATGAAGTTAATTTTTTGCATGTATATACAATATATATATATATATATAGATGCAAAAAATTATATATATATATACCTGCAAACAATGAACTTCATATTGCCTTTTATGTACCTAGTAGCATATAAAGTACCAGTTGGTAATTTTCTAAATTTAACATGGCACCGACGATAATATAAAAAATATTTGTTTCTAGCTTTTTAGTTGCATACAAAGTCGGTCTTTCCGGCTGCTTTTCCACGAGAACTGTGGGCAGATGTGTAGCGAGGGAAGTGTTCGTTAAAAAAACATAAATATAAGAAGCAAATACCGAAAGGGTATACTTTAGTGTCATTACGCTGTTTTTTTTTAATGTAATCTGGCAATATTTTGCTATATATTAATTATTTATTTATCAAAAAGAGCTGTTAAAAAAAGTAGTAGTTAATTACTAATATTTGTTGCCTGGCGGTATTTTTTTTTAATCAGCATAACAATAATAATATTAAATTTAAAAAATAATTAATTATAGTTGTTATTTTATATTATTCATTTCTGCGGGAGTCTGCAGGAACGTGGTGGGGAAGCGAAGGGAGTGCAGGAGTCCATCGAGTCTTTAGATGCCGACAGTGGCGTGCATAGAGGGTATGCACAGGATATGCAGATGATATAAAATGAAGAAAATCTCCAGTAAGAGTTATAAAATACTTAAGGATAGGCATTGTTAGAGTTATAAAAAGCCTACCGTTAAGTATTATGACTCGTACTGGGGATTTTCTACATTTTATCTCATCTGCATACCCTGTGCATACCCTCTATGAACGCCACTGGATGCCGCGGGCGTCTTCGGTGTTCGCAGAGGCTGAGGAGGGCGGAGGCATCGATAGTAACAGGGGAAATCGGGATTTGATGTGTGAAATTGTAGTGTGATGATGTTTGGAATCGAAGATTCATGAGATTTTGAGGACTCGCCTTTTCGCTTCCGGGGTTCCCGCTTTTTTCCATTCTCTGACAAATTATCAGAGACTGATAAACCACCAAAGATTATCCCGCGCTTGAATAGTTTCAAGACCTTTAGAGAACACAGAAGCTTACAAAATTATATATAACATCCACAATTGAAGACATTTGAATTATCCGAATTAGAAAAAATAGTCTACATGGCTTTGTGCCTTACAATTAAACACGATAATACAGAAGCTATGGCCGTATGGTGATTTATCTGTGCCTTTTCCCTACATAAAACAATAAAAAAAGTAGGTATCTACATAATATAAAACACTACAAATAGACAGACTTGACGTTCCAAAAGAGAGCATAATTGAAACAAATGAATTTTGAATGTTAATATATTTAATCCAAAATTTTGTTTCACAAAAAAGAACCGACTTTGTTATACTACTAAAAGGCAAGAAATAAAGATTTTCTACATTTATTAGTCAGTGCCAAGTAAAATGAAGAAAATCACTGTGTTAAGTACTTTCCTTGCTACTATGTACGGAATACGAAGTACATGTTCTATACATAGTATCTTTCTAAATTTGACTTGGCACCGACTTCAAATTGTTTTAGATAATATTTATCTTTTACACTTACTAATATTATGGGATTGAAATGACCATAAATAATAATCCTCTTGCAAAATTGCTTTAAAATTAATATTAATACCGAATACCGCGGTGCGCATTTCTCTTTTTTGATACCAATTTGCGCACATATATAAATCGTTCACAAAGTCTCTGCAGCTGCCGTAGCCTTAACTTCACTTCGACGGTCTTATTTTTAAATCTTCCTTCACTGTGTACGAGGGCACTTAGTCCATGAATACCCTCGCGTGTGCAATCCAATAGTAGCTTTTCTGTATCTTCCAGGGCTACAACGTCTTCATAATAGGTCGTCTCAGTTTGAGTCGATGTCGAAGTCAGAGTCTTCGCCTTCGGTGGGGTTTTCTGAGCTGATCGGAGGAATGAGTTATTCCATCTAAGCAGAATGCCCTTCTCTACATTCGAGCTGCCGACCTTGCCAGCCGAGTCTGTCGAGGAGTGGGATTCCCCGTCGCTGGAATCCGCCTGGGTTGAGTTAGTATTTTGCTGTGCATGCATTTTTTAAGTTCTGCCTGTCTTCCTTTTCCTCCTACTCACAAATACCGGGAAAACTGCCGCCCAATGTGCCAAATGTGGGATAAACGCTAACCGGACAGCCACTCGCTGCGAGTAAAGACTGCGTCGATTCCTTCTGCCGGATGCAATCTTGTGATGGCCGAGCAACGCCACACGGAGAGAGCCCTATACCTGTGGTATTTAAAAAAGTAAACTTGGTTACCGCCGTACGATCTAACTGTATAGTTGCTGTACTTGACAAAATTGTGTAAAAGTTAGCATTCATCATCCTGAACAGCGTAGGACACCTACTTTTTGCCACGGAATTGCGACAAAGTTTAAAGTTGCAGAGTAAAGTAAAAAAATGTGTTTATTGTTCAAAAATTTTAGTTTTCTAAGATTACTATTACTTTTAGATACTTGCAGTTATAAGTTAACTAGCGTACGTATGACCCAAAATAATGTTAAAAAAAACAACATAAATGAACAATCTTATGCGCGACCCTAATACCCTATTACCCTAATTAAATTCACAGCGCTCAGGGAGATCGCCAATGACAAATGTAGGCAACTGCAATTTTAATTTAAAAAAAAAAATACTTTTTTTTTTAAATTAAACTGCCATAACCTTTACGTCGCCATCCAGATATCAACTTAGATTGTAGAACTACTGGGTTTGCTAACCTGAACTCTAGGGGAATATAGAATTCTAATGAATATGGTATTGTAATGCTCTGGTCTAGAACGTCTATGTATCTGTGTTGTTAAGTTAATATTTTTGACGGCTATAAGCATATAACAACCGGCCAAAGCGACTTACTGATAATTCACTAAGTTTACTTTGATTCGATTTTTTTAAATAACACACGTTAAGTAGATACTTTAATGCTTGTATTTAGATGTTAATTAAAAATATATATATATTGCTCCATAAAAATTATAACATTTATAGTAAGTTACTGACGCCTAAACTAAGTATTGATATATATCTATTCGTATTATGATCATCACCGATCTCGCCTTTACATGAACGAGTTCATTTTACATTAACAGAACATGAAATAACTAATTTAAAATTAATAAACGAAACCTTAAAAGTTTTTAATAAAGAAACATGCATTGAGCGTGTCGTGTAAAATATCGTGTTTACATTTATGCGTGTGTGTGTGTTCATACGTGTTGCGTGTCTGTGGGAGTCTGTGTGTGTTTGAAATGAATTAGCATCAGGTCGTTGAAAAGGTTGCCTTTTCGATGTAAAGTTTTATTTTATGAATAATTACTTCAAATGTTAGTTTGCAATGTTTTGCAAAATTTATAAAAATGGGAAATCTCCATGGAATATTTATTTAAAATAAAATATTTTATTTTATATTTACCTATTATTTATTCAGTTATCCATGTCCATTACACTGTTCGCATCCGCACCGTTAAAAATAAAACACAGCATTCCTTTCTCAATAAGGTTATGACTGAAAAGTAAAAAATGTAGGTAAGATTCTTGTTGTATTACGCGATTAGTTGTGTTTGAAATTCATTTACAGTAAGTTCACATTTTGGTTTGACGAACAAAAAGGATGGAAACCTATTCGTTCTAAATTTAAAATGAGAAGAAGAGTTTAAAGAAATATCAAAATATTTACCTTTTTTTATTTGTTTTGAGCCCTGAAGTAAGGGCTTCAATTTTTTTGTTGTTTTACCAACTTCAAGGTGCTATGCCAAAAAGCTTGATCTTTATAGCTGTAACTATTGTTGTTTTATTACAGTCTTAATAATTTAAATACCCAAGTTAACTGCTAAAAGGCCTACAGACAAAGAATGAACCAATGTGATTAAACATAGAAATCGCGCACCCCATTCGCGAGAATCAATATTCCAGATATTCTCAAAGCGGTTTTAATAGTAGAGGTTTTAGTTAGAATAATTTGATGGCCGATTGGCGCAGTGGGCAGCGACCCTGCTATCTGAGTGTGGGGTTCAAGTTATCATGGAGTGGCTCGGCCATATTTGCGTCAAAAGTGTCAAAAAATACGGCCAAGGTACGTCTCTTGATGAAAGAGCTATATTCCCTTACCCAGGAGGGTCCTAGACTAGACCGAAAGACTAACAATCGGGTCATAGAACTCGATCCATACAAGCGCGAAAGTTTCTGACTTTCCGAAGTCCGACGACCTTCCTGGCGCAACGGTGAGCGCTGTGAATTTAAGTGGGAATTTATAATTTCTAAATTCTCTTGGTCTAGTCTGGTGGGTGGTAGACCACCCTACCGACAAAGACGTGCCGCTAAGCGATTTAGTGTTCCGGTGCGATGTCGCGTAGAAACCGATTAGGTATACTTCATACTCCCTAACAAGTTAGTCCGCTACCATCTTAGACTGCATCATCACCTACCACTAGACACTAATTACTATTGAGACTGTCAAGGGCTATCTTGTAGTGGAATAAAAAAAGACTTCACCAGGAATGCAGACTGGCCGCAATAAAATACACGATAGTCATGTCCGTGAAATGTCAGAATCACAATTGTGGCTAGTCTACGAGGTAATCTAATAGGTACGTAGTAAAAATAAAACAACCTAAACTTTCATTTTGCAAATCGCATTTCCTTTAGTAGGTAGTTCCACTGAATCGTTGTAGATACTTTGCTTCTAAGTTTCTAAGCCTTAATTAAGTATAAACAACCGCAAAAGTATTCATGTTAATCAAAGTAACAACATTATTTCTAAGAAAACTCCTTAGCCCATAAGAAATTCCCAATTGGTCTTATAGAGACTTGAAGCTCCAATAATTTAATCTTTACTATCAATACCTAAGAGCATAGAGCTGAAATGTTTATTTTTTTGGTTTCATTTGTAAATCTGATGGCTAGTTGGTACTAGCTCTTTTAAAACAACCTTTGCTTAGCATTGCATAGACTACGTAGCATCGCTA
Organism: Pararge aegeria; assembly: GCF_905163445.1. Lineage (NCBI taxonomy): Eukaryota > Metazoa > Arthropoda > Insecta > Lepidoptera > Nymphalidae > Pararge > Pararge aegeria. The sequence goes on from NC_053208.1 coordinate 1,615,170, forward strand.
CGGAAGTTAATTGCCGCCGGCGAAACTTAAATATATATTATAAGTATTTATGTATATTATTCATAAAAATATTCATCAGTCATCTAAGTACCTATAACACAAGCTACGCTTACATTGGGGCTAGATGGCGATGTGTGTTTCGTAGTATATTTTTTATTTATCTTTATTTTAATCTTTAAGCACTGCCAAAGAGGTTTTATCAGCTGAATAATCACATGGCAGCTTCACCAACAAAAGTAATAAAAGTTGTTTCGTTGGATAAAATCTTTGGGGACCTCTGGAACATCATTGCGCGCGCAATTCCTTTGTCCTTCGAATCAATAATTCGGAGAGTGCGCTTTCAAAGCGTTGCGTTTTATTTATCATTAATAATAATTCATGATCAGAACTCCAGATAAACTGTGAACTATAGGTATTTGGTTGCGGGACCAAAGAACCACAAAAAAATGGGCAGCAGAATTCCGGAAGATTCCCTGATCGAGTATTTGAATACTCTTATCCAGTCCGCTAAGCTCAGGGAAGTGCATTCAAAAAGTGAGGTAATATTTGTCAAATTTTTCTTGAAGGGCATGGGAGCCCCAAGGCACACTCAAGCGAATGGCGATGAGCCTGTCATGGTCTGCATTATAGCGGACCGGGCACATTGCAGAGAGGCTGTAAGATTCCACGTGCCCCATATCTACTTCAACTACGAGATCCTGAACCATCTCCAACCGAACACGTCGCTAATAGAGCAACTAGTCGAATCGTTCGATGCATTCTTAGTATCTGACACCATCCTTGAGCCAGTCACAAGAAGCTTCGGTCCGGAACTGCACGAGGCTCGCAAGCATCTTTATGCCCTCAACCATGGCGTGAGCATGACGAAGAAGGTCGAGGAACTTAAATTGAAGATTCAAGAAGACTTCAAGAGAGAACATTTTATCACAGTGGAAATCGGCCATGTCTTGATGACTCCTAAAAAGCTTGTACATAACCTGAATTTGGTATTGAGCTATATGCTTCCAGAATTTAAGTTGAATTGGCAGAATGTCACTATGGAATACATAACGACTTCTACGGGGCCGGTTATTCCAACGAACTGGAATATCTAAATAAAGTACCTACCTATGTAATCGTGTTTAATCAACCAAAATAAAATTGACTTAAACTATTTAGCATGAACTTAACAAAATAGTGCTATCTTTTTTTACGGGAAACATTGTAATAGAATTACTTAGCACAATTTTTAGACTTGTCGGTTAAGTTTAGTCTAACAGTTCAGACAAAATCGGCGCTATTGCAATTCACTGACAGCTAACATTAACACAGATGTCAGTGAATACTTGGCAACGATTTTTTCCTTCTTCTGTACTATAATCTACAATTTGCTTATCGATATTAGGTATTTCTTGTTATATAGTGTTTTATGTAGCTATATTAATTACAGTCTCTTGGTTTATTACAAACTTAGCATTTTACCAAACTTAGCAAATTTAGCATAATAATTTTGTTCATAAGATATGAAGTTTCATATTTTTTGCCGGTAAGACGCCAAAGCATAATTTTCTTCAGATCTCACAACACTACCTAATCATTAATCGTGTACATTGCGTGCAATATTTTTTCTGCATTCGTCATTGAGCTATAAATACTTAAAAAAGTTTAAAAAAGTTTTTGTGAATTACCTACCTAAGCATTTAATTAAAATATTAAGATAAATAAATATTCCGTAGCTGTACCTACTGTACTGGATTATATGCCAAAATAAATATGTTAACAAATTGCGTATTTAGTATTACCTTTGACGGTGTAACCTACATCTCTACGTGATCTATTTCCATAAAGGTATTGTCTATTGGAAGTTACAGATAGTACTTAAAATCTTATACCTTCAAATAATAGTACTGAAATAGATTTAAAAGCAGCTTTTGTACATGTTAAAAAAAACTAATTTCAAAATTCATTTATTTCAAGTAGGCCTAATTTATAAGCACTTTTGAAACGTCAAGTCAGTATAAATAAATAAATATACTACGACAATACACACATCGCCATCTAGCCCCAAAGTAAGCGTAGCTTGTGTTATGGGTACTGAGATAGCTGATGAATATTTTTTTTATGAATATAATACACATAAATACTTATAATATACAGATAAACACCCAGACACTGAAAAACATTCATGTTCATCACACCAACATTTTCCAGTTGTGGGAATCGAACCCACGGCCTTGGACTCAAAAAGCAGGGTCGCTGCCCACTGCGCCACTCGGCTGTCAATGTTATTATATATATAATATATAATTAAGTATGTTTGTAGTTACTATCACCCAGGGGGTAACAACTTTGAACTTTGAAGCTATGAGAGACATTTAGAATGAAATGGTAGATATGCAAGAGGAAAAGAGAAAAAAAACAGTGGTGCTACCATTAGAAAAAAAGTCGATGGAAATTTAATTATCGATTTCATTAATCATCAGTATCGACTTCAGTAAATATATTTTTGTTAAAAATAATAGTAAAACAATGATATTTCAAAATTTTACTAATCGAAACTATTGTTTGATACACGTCATGTGTTAATTTGTTTAAAATAGTTTAAAATCTTTTTTACATAATCAATTTCAATCGATGTTTTCTCGTATTGCCAGCACTGATAATCGGTACTGGAATTTAGGGTAGTGGCAATAAAACAAGTGAATGTCGGAACTGGATATTATGTTCACAAGTTTTACATGAAAAGTTTTCGTTTGGAGCGAACGGCAATTTTTCATATTTTCTTTGTAAAAAGTTTTTCTGTTCCGAAGTGTTTCTACTTTTCTCTCCCTGTTTGCTTGAGGAAACTCGCAGCAGTGCGATTGAGACTAATAGATCAAGACGACGGACTAATTTTTTTTGCGAGACAGGACTCGATTTTATTGTTGTTAAACATGCGAATAAATATAGAAAGTGTGTGAAGTGTGGTGTATCTGCTGCGCAAGACCCTACACTTACTTTTCATTCTTTACCGAGAGCTGGAAAGGCATCTTATTTAGCAAGGTAGGTAATATAGTTTATGTAATAATCACTTCGCCGTTTTATTAAATAACTAAAATATTTACTAAAAACACCATTAATTTCTTTAACTTCTAAAGTGGTTTTTTTATATTACTTTAGTGTTGTTGTTTTGTTTCAGGGTTCGGCTTTGGGATGAATATTGTTTTGAAAATATTGCTAAAGTGGAGTTGAAAGACTTGCACAAGAGCCATAAGTTATTGTGTAGTAAGCATTTTGATCGCAGTGCCTTCACAAATGAGACGATGAAAAGGTTAAATCCTAATGCTGTTCCCACCATTATTGGCTGAATAGTCACAAATGGAAGATTCAGCGGTATGATATTTAACACTTTTTTGCTAATTTTATAAATTTTCCTTTAAATAAAGGTTGCAATTTTATCTGCATTTTTTATTTCAGACAACTTCAGTGTCTTCGCAATCTTTTACACAATATCTGCCTAACTCGCCTCTAAAAGGTCAATCACAGCAATTGGACGTAAGTATCATGCATCATCTATAGACTTAATCAGTACACTGCTGGACTAAAGCCCTCAAGAAGGGTGTGTCTATAATCACCATGCTGGGCAGATGGGATAGTGATTGCATTACTATGAATAGTTTTGCCCCCAGCTTCACTCACATTCAAATAGATAAATGTAAATAAAATTCAGGTTTTTTTTCTACTGGAAGAAATCTTGTTTTCTTCATTTGTGACAATTTGTATTAAAAATTTTTATGATCATCACTTTAACAGTGAGTGTGAAAGTGTAAAAACCAAATAACCCTGTATTTTTATTATTATTAGTTTTGATGCTCTGTTATGCTACATAACAATGTCTTTTAATAATCTTCACCAACATCATCATGCATGCAACCTTCAGGCATGTGGGTTCCTTCACAATGTTACTCTTCACCATCAACGCAAGTGATATGTAATTGCTAAACAAAGTAAAATATTATACAAACTGTAATATAAATTAAATGGATATTTCTGTATTCCAGATTACTTTTGTGAGTCAACCTGTAAATTTGAAGAACACAAAAATTAACAAACATTTTAAAAGATGCAAGAAGTATATTAATAAAATATACAGACTGAAGAAGATGTTTAAAAAAGGCAAAAATTCTGCAGCAAGTAGAAAATCGCTAAAAGACTCTCTCTCAAAGAGAGAGTATTTAGAAAAGTTGAATGAAAATATTAAACCAGCATTTGGTGTGCTTTTACAAAGCCAAATGGTTACACCTAGAAAATTAAATGGTCTTCGCTGGACCCCAAATGAAAAAATCATAGCACTGGCTATGTATAAAAAATCCAGTGCATGCTATAGATTGCTCAGAAGATTGTTTTGCTTGCTTTAGACAAGATCAAAGGATACCAGGATCATGGTTCCCAATGTAGAAGCCAACAAATAGCATCACATGCATTGGTTTTTATGTTGGTAGGATTAACAAAAAGGTGGAAGCTACCAATAGCCCACTATTTCTCAGTAGAATCGGTAACAGCTGATAGACTTCAAGCAATTATTAAAGAGGTGCGTAGATAAACACTAATATACTATTCCCTTTACTAAACTTGGTAGTTATTCCATATACAGTAGAAGTAGGGGTGAGAAGTATGATCAGCAAAATTTCAATTATCTTCTAAAAGATATCTTGCACAATTACTGTGACATTTCAACATATTAACTTTAAACAATATTAAACCTATCCATAATAACCCTACCTCTTGAATCACTCGATCTAATGACGAAACCAGTAGTTTTAAAGATATAAGCAGAGGAACAGATGGTGGAAAGAAACTTTGTATTATATATGCAGATACCTGTTTTATATTTATTTAAAAACATTTTTTTTGTTTTAGGTATTGGCAGAATGTTACTTAAACAATTTAAAAGTACTAGCAACAGTGTGTGACATGTAAGAGCCATAAATTCCTCAGGGTCCACACTAGAGACCTTATTTTCTTCAAGGAAATGAAATTGTGACTATTATAGATCCCCCAATGATCTTTTTAAAACACAATATTGAATGTTACGAAAATTTTTCAATACATGGAACAACAGGTACTATCTAAATTTTATATATTATGATTAAATTGTATTCTGCAAAAGTAAATAAGAAAATTAAGTAAATTGGTAGGTACTATAATGAGTTTTTACGATTTCAGGACTGTCAAAATGGAAGACTTTTTTAAAATCCCATTTTCGTATTTTCACCTGCACTCACAGAACAACATATTAATCCAAATGGGAAACAAAAAATGAAAGTGAAGTTAGCAGCACAAGTTTTAAGTCATTCGGTTGCTGCAGGATTGTTTGGTAAAGTTTCTTCAAGTAAGTTGCTTATATATTAATGTGTATCTTGAGTTGCTACAAATAGGACAAGTCCAAAATATCATAACAAAAGACCTTGAATTAAAAAAGACCATAAATGCACACCCTTTAGCATGGTAACATTCGAACTTATATATTCAGTAGTTACTTTAGTTTATCAGATATTTAAAACAACCGAAAATTGTATGACACTTTAGTAAAGGAAATAAGCAGCATAGAAATTTACTTTTCCTTTATTCAGATCAGTTTTATGCTTATTAAAATTAAATTATGGTTAGTTTGATATTTTATTTCATTTTGTATCTTTCAGATCACATGTCCCCTGATGCTGTAGTTACAGCAACACTCATCAGCAAAATAGATTCTATTTTTGATGCATATGAAAGTCCAGATTTAAAAAGAGAGAAGAAACTTTTATCAAATCTCAGTAAATCAAGTGGACATTTAGAGCTATTCTCAGAATTAAAATCATTTTTTAAGAATGTTAAATTTATTGGGGCTTCTGTACCCCTCCTTCGGTCAATGGGTGGATACGAACATTTGAGCCTGTAGAAAGGCTTTGGCATAATTTGCAAAAATTAAAAATAGAGGCAATTTCTACCCGAAGACTAAACCAAGACCCTTCAGAAAATCTCTTTGGTTGTATACGGGGCCACTGTGGTTTCAATCCTAACCCAAATGTGCAACAATTTATTGCTGGTTTAAAAAATTGGTTGTCTGTAAAGTCGGCTTACTGACGATAGTTGAACGTGACAACGTCATAAGAAAATACTGATAGAATGGTTGCATTTTTCAAAACAAAATTTTAATTTTATTTGTTTGATAGATATTATCGTTGCTATAAACAATTGACACCACATTCACTTTTCACTGCACTTCATTCTTGCCGAAAACATGTAAATGTATTATTGTATAGATGGTTGCATTTTTCAAAACAAAATTTTAATTTTATTTGTTTGATAGATATTATCGTTGCTATAAACAATTGACACCACATTCACTTTTCACTGCACTTCATTCTTGCCGAAAACATGTAAATGTATTATTGTATAGATGGTTGCATTTTTCAAAACAAAATTTTAATTTTATTTGTTTGATAGATATTATCGTTGCTATAAACAATTGACACCACATTCACTTTTCACTGCACTTCATTCTTGCCGAAAACATGTAAATGTATTATTGTATAGAAGCTGTCCACGCGGACGCATCGCTTACTCAAGTAGGAGAGAGACAGATGTCGAACGCGGAGGCCGACTGTGCCTCTTTGTCTCTCGTTCCGCGCTCACGCTTGCACTTCAAGCCTTGAATGGAACGCCTCAGAGCGAGGTAACGCCGCATACGTCATGTTTTTTCGTGCGTGCAGCCGGCTCCATCGAATTATAAGACGTTGTCACATCAAAACCAGCATTGTAAATAATTTATAATATAAATGTAATAGTAAAAATTGTGAGGATGATGCTAACACACTATTAACTAATATGACCACATATTTGGAAACTAGAACGCATGTACCAGTGTCATAACCTAATCAGTTGTACTATATTGATGTTACTGTTTTACTATTAACATAAGTTATAATAACCGGGTCTAGCAGCTCTAGCAGCTCTCACGTCATCAATAACCACCCCACAGCGGCCCACTAGATCTGCTGTAAGTCTCCTTTCAGAAAAAGCAGGGATTTGGCCTTAGCCCCCCACGCTAAGTACGTTGGTGGACTTCACATGCCTTTGAGAAAAGGCTTGTAGGTTTACTCACAGTTGTTTCCTTCATCTTGCTTCTTCTTTTATTTGCTAATAAGTATTTCAGATTCTTACTGATTGAAACCTCACGGCGTTCCTACTCACCGAATGACGACGGAGCCACGGGAAATAGAATTGAAATAAAATAAAATTGAACGCTTACGCACACATCCGCGACACCACCTTCCAGCACCTTGGGAGAACAGCGTCCATCGGATTTCCGAGGTGTATGACCAGCCCAATGCAGATACAGATCACATCGCATCACAGACAGTGACACTAAGCAGTCCACCGAACCGCACTGGGCCAGCGTGTACTACGGCCTAAACCTTTCTCATCGTGGTCTCAGGCGTGGTTGATATGATGACGCCCAAAATTTCAAATTTTATGCATTTCATACATGCATAAAACCAGTGCTTACACTACTCTCAGGGCCTTCCTAGGACTTCAGAAAGGCAAAGATTAAGGTTTTGAAAATAAAAATAAACTATAAGTAACAAAATATAGGAAAGCGCCAATTAGTTGATACCGGCTACAATTTTAGGCAGTTATGGCGCCAATACAATAATCTATAATAAAATTATATACAAAAATCGCCTACCAATAATCCCATTATAATTTTAAACTGCATACAGTAAGTAACCTGCTAAAAAATAAAAAATAAACATATAATTTAATCTTACACTCACGTTTTTAGTAGTGTGTGTCGAGCGATGATATAATCGAGCGTGTTAGGAAATAGGGAATAACAGCACTTTATCTATCATGATGATCCCCATGATTCCATTAAATATATCAACAAACCATAGTTTGTATACTCATTGATATTACATTCATAGTGTTTTGAAAATGGAATAATGGCTTTTACTAGACTATCAAAGAAAAGTAAAATATGGCAGGGACGCGAGTTTGTCAAGATCGATTGGCGGGAAAGCAAAAAGTTAGCACGGCTTTAGATTAATTATTTGAAAAAAGGGGATTAAGTAAAGTATGATAATAGAACGTTACAAATTAGGAATAGAAGATTTATAATGGAAACGATATACTTAACGAAATATTGTTATGGCGGAACAAGAGCCTATTGAGACTTATACTGGTGATGGCGTTTTTTAAAGTTGTTGGTACTATGGTGGTACCTGATGTTGCATAAGATAAGTATATTTCTTATATTCTTTAGGCTATTTTGGTATCATATATGGAGGCCCTAGCATTATTTTATACAGACAGTAGATGTAGCAGAGGTTGCTCTATAAAAGCAACTTGTTCCAAAAGTCCTGGTGTTATAAGTGATAATAGATATTATATTTATCTTATATGTCTTGTATCAAAGGGCCTAGCGTTATAACATATGACTAAGTAGTAATTGTGTTTATAAGTGTTGTTTTAATTGATTGAATAAAAGAGCAAGGGTTGTTTCTTGCCAGTTGTCTTCTCTGCCGAAGACAGCATTCCGAACTGGTAGTAGAGCCATCCCAAGGTAACAAGTAACATAAATAAATAAATATAATACAATACACACATCGCCATCTAGCCCCAAAGTAAGCGTAGCTTGTGTTATGGGTACTAAGTTAGCTGAGGAATATTTTTTTTTATGAATATAATACACATCAATACTTATAATATATAGATAAACACCCAGACACTGAAAACATTAATGTTCATCACACAAACATTTTCCAGTTGTGGGAATCGAACCCACGACCTTGGACTCAGAAAGCAGGGTCGCTGCCCACTGCGCCACTCGGCACATGAATTATAGATAAGCTTAATGTACAGTACGAGTCGGTGCCGTTGTTTTATTTTACTCCTTGGGGGACAGGGTTTACAAACCCACAACACTTCTGTAATGCAAGTTGGTAATCATTTGTAAAATTAATACTTTAATATTATGTTATTAGTAAGGAAGAATAACATTCATGAGAATAAATACTTATGCTAAGAAACTAGGTATTTAGGTTCAATAATAGGGATTATTAATAGATAAAAGATCTAAGTGCCATCCTGAACATTGTTGGTCTTGAGTTAATATCTACCATCACCTATTTTTCTTAGCAAGCGCGTGTATTAACACGATTTGTTTGAGTTATTTACATATTAGTGGGGATATCTCGAAGCTGTGCTTATTTGAATCACTGAATTGAAAAATCGAATCTGTGTTTAATTTTTTTTATTTTTTTTAATAAACATAATTATTTTTAACTGCCATAATTATTTATACGAATTCAAAATATTAATAATAAATGTTAAATAATTATAGAATTTGTATTTGCGTTTTAAAGATAAGTAATCAAATCAAAAGTTGCCTGAAAAACGAACCATTTTGGTTTACCGAGGTGTCATCAGCTTTATCATCTCTCCGAGCACTGGTCCGTGGTCCAAGTGGAAATAATATCTTAATAATATGTATATTTAATATATATCCCTACTAATATTTATATATATATATATATATATATTATAAATGTCAATGTAAGTTTGTTTGTTACGCTTTCACGCTTAAACTACTTAACCGATCCTCATGAAACTTTGTACTCATATTCTTTGAAGTGTTAGAAGTAATATAGGAATTTTGCGTCACAATAGATCGTAGCCGGTCGACGTGACACCAGGGACCAGACGAACCTGAGCCGCAAGCAGAAGAAGAATATAGGATACTTTTTATGCCGATATTAAACTCGGTTCCTTTTTTTTGAACTACAACTAAATTTAATGTCACGTCATCAAAAAACAAACGCAGACGAAGTCGCGGGCAACTAGTATAATATAAGTAATACCTTGCTTAAGCAGCGGACACGTTAATTATATTCCTTTTTAAGGGATAAAATTTATGTCTCCCACCTGTGCTAGCCCTGCAGTATCAATATTGAAATCAGATTCGGGTGACTTATGGTAACGCTGTCGTCCAATGCCCATAGCGTCAAGAAATTGGCATATCTTGGCTGAATTCATACATTCCTCATTGGATAACATGGATTCAGCCTGAATCCTTGCTATCTAACGAGGAATGTATGAAATTACGCTGAGCATCCCTACCAGTCTTGTTTCATAGGTAATTTTTTATTTATTTATTTATTTATTTATTACACAAACTACTAAAATTATAAATCTTCGCATCCTGAAACTCACATGAGTTTATTTGGACGCTGCACATTCCTCTAAAATCTCATAAGTTTATAAGTTTATCATAATATACATATTAACCATTAAATAGCAATACAGTATACAGCAGGTAGTACACTAATAAATCCTGTATAGGTAATTCTGTACTGCGAGCCATCGCGTCGCTCAGTAGATACGAGCGACCGGTTTGGCGCTGCCCCGAATGCATACGTTATACAGGTGTTCCAATATTACTATGTTTAAAGGTTTTAAGTTACATTTATTTCATGGTAATAGTTGTTTAGAATGCGTTTTACGTTACTCATCGTCACTGAATTTCTCAACGTTAGGGGTAGTTCATTTATTAATTTAGGTAGCATATATTTAGTGGTTCTCTTGCCGTAATAATTATTCGCTCCTGTAAGGTTTATTTTTTTTTCTTGTATTCTTCTGGTTATTATTGCCGGCTTATACGTATTGTTTTCATTATATTTCAAAAAGTTCTCGATTAGTAATTGTAATTTAATTTTTTGTTTTACTGCCTTTAAATATTTCTGTAAAATTTCAGGCGATGGATTCACGTGATTGACTTTAAATATTGGACATAAATCCCCTTATTTCCACACTAAGCCTGTGGAGCCGGGAGATGTTTAAGTTTGATTAGCCGAAGCGGCGCATGCACATCAAAAAGACCAGAAGAAAATTAAAGACACATTCATTAACATCCGAGGCATCAAAAATGACATCCCAGTCAATCTGGCTAAGATCACGAATTAACTTATATAAACGCTGTTGAAGCTTCACCGCATCACAACTGCAGGTTTAACCCGGACTGGGCGAATTTTATAGAATAAGAATAGGTTCTAAGTCATTATATGAAAACGCCTCGCTAGCCTTATGATACTTTTTTACAGTCGCAGTCAAAGTTCCCAGTACCTACCTTGCATTACAGTTTTTTTAAAGTACATACTTTTACGAGAATTACACGGAAGTGAGGTGATGGCGATAACCACATGGTTATCGCCATCACCTCACTTCCGTGTAATTCTTACGTACACATCAAAAGTGCCACCTATGGGCACTTGAATACTATTCACACTTGAATAAGATATTTTTGACTTTGACTTTTGACTTTATGATGAAAATATTAATAATTATAGAACAAATATAAGCTAATATTCATACTTAGATTAAATTAGTTAGTTAGTTAGTAAAAAGACGAAAACATAACTAAGCGAAGATTAACACAAAACAGAATTAAATACTAGTTATTACTCGGTAAGATATTTCTTAGATAATAAAATATAATTTAATTTATATGTTATTTTTTAATTGACATTCCATGATTAGAAATTTATTATTCCATACAGTAAAATTAATGTCATTTTTATTATATTCAGCTGACATATTTTGATTATTTTGATGTTTTTTTTGTTTTTTTATAAATGAATTTGTTTAAATTAAGTTTTGCAAATGTTATATGAATATAAAAGAATTTGAATTTGAATTTAATGAAAAATGCAGCACAAAAATCTATCTTCTACTTTTAAAATCGTATTAAAGTGGCGCTAAATGGAGTGTTCTACGGCGTTGCTTTGTGTCAGTTGTAATTTTACGTCTATGAGTTCCTACGTGGCTATTAAATTTGAAATCGGTAATCTATATATAATACTTAGGTATAATAAAACTAACTGGAACATTTCTGTACATTTAATATATTTGTAAAATTTTTACCGGCGGATGCTTTATAATCAATACTCAGTCCAAATCTGATTTTTATTTAATTTTTGTATCTGGCTGTTTGTCGTATGTCTGTCTGTCTGTCCGGACATCACGGGAAAACTACTGAACGGATTTAAGTAAAATTTGATATACGGGTAGGTGATTTTCCGGGTCATATAGGATCCTTTTCATCCCGATTTTTTTATTAATTTTACTTCATAGCTCCATTAAATTTAAACCGAATTTAACACATTTTTTTATTTTTTTGCATGTATTGACTAATTTTAATGAAGATCTGCAAAATATATTCGGAGATAAAGTACTTAACTTTTCACAGATAACAGCAAGTTGCAAGGCATATGGGACAACGATCGAATGCATGCGTACTATCCTAAAAATATTATAAACGAGAGAGTTTGTGAGGATGGCTGTATGGATGGATGGATGTTTGTTACTGCTTTAACGCCACAAGAAATGAACCGATTCGGCTGAAATTTGTCAGAGACATACAATATGACTATATTCTACGTCTCTGCCAAATTTCATAGGCATCTTTTTACCACAGAAAAGCAAACAGCTCCTACAGGAGAGCATCGCTTTTTTCCGCATTTGTCTTTAAAATTCCGCGCAACGGACGTGGAATTTTGACGTGGATAAGCATAATTGAGGACCTGAAAAGTGACAGGGGTTACTTTTTGTTCCGGAAAAACAAGCAGCAGTGTGCGTGCATGTTGGTGTGTGTTTATGTGTCTGTGTGTGTTTTGTCATGACATTCCTATCATGATATTAATCCTTACCCAAACAAATAGTTTTATAATTAAAATTGATTATGTATATATATATAGTTTCGAAATAAAACTAGACCCAGTAGGTGACGATGCCATTACGTTTTTGGTTCTTTAAGATATGAGAAGTTGCGCGGGTCAGCTAGTTAGGTATAAAATAATTATGTAGCCTAGCAACATGTAAGAATTTTGTTCGTTTATAACGCTTGACGACGAACTGAATTGATGGAAAGAATAGATATGGCCTACGATTACAGGTGCCCAGTTTGCCAGAATAAGGAAACATTCTACAGCAGGTGTTCCGTACCCTAGCCAGTGCGAGTTTTATGGATATTGACACAAAAGGGATGAAAGACCGCCCGCAGTCTTTATTAACCTAGTTTCTTCAAAAAGGAGGTTATCAATTCAGATATTATTAAAAGGAAACTACTTACTTATTATAACAAAAAAATAAAATTATCTAGAACTCAAAGCCAAAACGAGGCGACAGGATTGATTGGGCATTTAAGAAAATTTTCTCAAACAGTAACCATTTTTCGGTTATTGTAGTTAATTTTTATTACTTTTCTTAATTTAAACTGTGACTGAACTGATCCGTAACCCTGCATAACAATTCTAGAATCACAGTCAAACATAATGATACAATTGCCCCAAGTTTCATAGAATTAAGACTAATTGTTAAACTATGAATTTAAAATTTTCAAAATATGTCGACTTTGAAAGGCCCTTCTTAAAAATGTACTAGACCGCCACATTAAAAGTTTGCGCATTTTATCAGGATTGTAAAATGGAACAATACTTGTTGTTTTCCGACAAAAAAACGAGTAAAAAAATAAAAACCCCAAGTAACCCATTTTACTCAGTTAAAATATTTTTTATTTGTTTAAGCTCTTGGAAGTTTTTGTACAGTTTGACCAAATTTTTAGGTTTTTGTTAAATGCCCATAATTTTCAAACTGCATGGGATTTTTGTCTCATTTTTTCATGATGGTTACAATCAATCTTGTCGCCCCGTTTCGGCTTGACGTTGAGTTCTAGAACACCCTGCATATAATATTGTATATATATATATATACATATTATATATCTTAATATATATAAATCTCCTGTCACGATGTTTGTCCGCGATGGACTCCTAAACTACTGAACCGATTTTAAATTAAATTGGCACACCGTGAGCAGTCTGGTCCAACTTAAGAGATAGGATAGCTTAGATCTTTGAGTAAAGTCACAATTTTATTTTATTGCAAATTATTTGTCTATAATTAATTGACAGTCACATGTTATATATATATATATATATATATTTATACAACTATACTCATTTAAGGCTTAGCGATACTGAATACTTTAAAACAAAATCAAACGCAGACGAAGTCGCGGGCAACAGCTAGTATATATATATATATATATTATAATTTATATAATATTATAATTGTGAAAGTGTGGATGTCTGGAACTCAAGCACGCACGGCTGAACGGATTTGGGTGAAACTTTGCATGCATGTAGCCTTTGACATGGAAAAGAACACAGGTTACCTTGTATCCCGATTCCTTAAGTAGTTTCCGAAGGAAATTTGAAAACTGTTTACGAGCTGAGCCGCGAGCAGACAACTAAGAAATTTGGTATGCATTGTCACCTATGCTAAGGAAAAGATCATGTACTTTCTATACGATCTCTCAAATAGTTCCCGAGTTAGCTTCGCTCACAAATTGTTAGCCTATTCTGAAGTCGGGCCGAAGCTAATTGTATTATAAAGCTCAGGTACTTAGTTACGAGTTATGATGGCTTCAAAAGTAGGCTAAATTTGTTGGTAGGGATCTAAAGTCTGCTTCCAAAAATCCCAAACACAAAAATTTTATTGTAAGAAAAGGATAAAATTTGCACTCGCTCTTATTACATTGTATTTACCTAAATGAACTATGGGTTACTTTACTTTAAAAAAAAAAATCGCATTTGCAGAGCACGCGCGTTTTTTTTTTTTAAATGTTCACATATTTTCGCAGTCGCAATTTAAGTATTTTAATACATGATTGTTGTCAGTCTTATTGGAAGCATTCTTTCCGCACGAGCGTTTTTTAATTGATTTTAATGATGCCTGGGAGCGTACTACATTCGCTTATTGTATTATTTGAATATTGTGAACGCACTTGTTTCAGTATTTTAATCCACTCTCAAGACAATGTAATATAAAACTCACTTTAAAATAATACTGCTTTAGGTGATGGTTATTTAACATAATACTTCCATATGATGTAGATACTCAAACAATACAAAAAAAATACAAGAGGTATTTGCAATATGCTATCTACTCTTATACTCTTTATAAATAACTTAAAATAAAACCCAAATAATTAATATGACATAACTATTCACCTACAACAGGGATCCAAAGTCTATAAATAGTTATGTCACGTTTCCCGCCAAAGGTAATATAAACACTAACCATTAGACTAAGATAGGTACCTAAAAACGAACAAATATTGGTATACCACTGAAAAGGCTGTATGGCCAATGATCTTTGCCTGTCCTGAAGCCGAAAGGGTGCGAAAAGTCGCACGATGAAAAAATAGTGAAATCTTTTACAGCAATATGTTTTACTGTTTTTCCATCTCATACTTTGGCTTCACGTTCTATATAAAAATAATTGTGTACAACTCGGCAACACACCTCATTCTAACCCTCAAACTATGTACCTGTACAAATATCTCGTGTTAAAGTGGGGTGTTTGCAATCTCGTATACAAATCTACTAATCCAAATCAGTTTATACATGAGCACTGAGGAAACAAACATAAAGTAAAAAAAATACAACCGAATTTATAACCTCCTCTTTGTAAGTCGGTTATACAAGGGATTAGGTGGCAAGTATTTCGGACTCGAAACCCATTTTTACACAAGTAAAATTAAAACAAACTTCGCTTGGATAACTTGACAAGTTCTTTAATCACGACAGTATTATCTTTTAACACTATTTTCACTTCAACAATATAGGCCGCACAGCCGTACCAGTTTTAGGAGATTCGTATTCCGCGAGAAGCGGAGACCACGGCGACGACGGCGAAATGAATTCGTGCACGACGTGAACTCGTCGCCGAGCTACCAGCAGCAGCTTGTAACTGAAAAATAGTGCATTTTGCTTGAGTAAAGGCACACATTTAGCTACTTTTAGAAAGGCAAAGTATCTAAATCTTCTTTTATCGTATTAATGGACCTCAAGGTAAATTAAAACCATCGCCTATAAGCAGAACAACAGAACAAGATAATACAATGGCTACAATGGCTTGCATGTACTGCAAAGTACAAGTCCTACAAAGGGCTCTCCCATGTCTATTCGTGGTTTTCTTATTCAACCATGAATAAAAAATTTCTTAGTAGGAAATATTCAAAAAAAATTCAAATTTTCTCAGTAGGTATTGCAGTAATACATGTTAATGCCATGCCGGTTCCAATCAAAAGCTTAAACAAGTTTCCCAATGCAGCGTTAGACAAAATCTCCCTGTCGCACTCCTCGCTGCAATTGGATCGGCTTCGTTGTCTGGCCCTGAATACGGACAAAGGTGCGGGCGTTTTTGTACAAACACTGCAACTCTTAGATTTACCGGAAGTCAATGCGTTATATCTGAAGTGACCTCAACACGGACCAGATTTCCACTGAATCAAATTCAAAGGCCTGGACTTCATAAAGTCCAGCAACGCGAAGCAGTGGTCGGTCTATGGTACTCATGTCCTTTCGGAAACCGACTTGTTCGGAAGGAAGGAAGTCGTCGAACCTATTAGCGACTAGAACTCTCGAGAACTACTTGTAGACATAGCTCGGCAGCAAGATGGGTTTCTAGTGCTTCAGCAAGGCTTTATCATATTTTTTAAAGAACAGAACCATCACGCTCCTATGCCATGCTTCTGGCATTGTGTCTAGATGAATGACAGAATTGAACAATCCTGAAAGGTTTCGAGTAAACCATAGTTTTTACTGGAAGAAAACAAATACAGCCTTAACATCACATGCAAAATTAAAATTGAAGTTACTCATTTAACTTTATTAGGTACGTGTCGCATAGCGTAGGTGCTATGCGTGTGTCGGTCTTTTATCCTTAATAGGATTGTCATAAGAAAATATGCTTCTTTAATATTTTTACAGGGGATTACATATGAAATAGTGTAGTCATTTATAACATCTTTAATTTTTATCCTAGGGTATATATCTATACTATACTTATAATAAAAGTGTAACTGGAAGATTTCTGTACATTTAATATATTTTGAAAATTTTGACCGGGGGATGCTTTATAATCGATACTGAGTCCAAAACAGATTTTTATTTAATTTTTGTCTGTCTGTCTGTCTGTGTCTGTCTGGGCATCACGTGAAAACTACTGAACGGATTTAAATAAAATTTGGTACAGTGGTAGCTGGTATTCCGGGTCAACATATAGGATACTTTTTATCCCGTAAACAATAAGGGTTCTCCGGAAAATGGGATGAGAAATTTTATCACTTTTACTTCATATCTCCGTTAAATTCGAACCGATTTTAATAATTCTTTTTTAATTTGAAAGTGTATACTATCAAGCATGTATTATCTTATTTTAATCAGGATAAATATTTTCGGAGATAAAGGACATAACTCATCACAAAGTACAGTAACAGTAAGTCGCAAGGCATATGGGACAACGATCGAATGCATGTGTACCATTCTACTAATATTATAAATGCGAAAGTTTGTGGGATGTATGTATGTGTCAACTCAAATAATGACAACTTACTAACTCTGTATACCACGTACAAAAATAGTATGTACATAGCTAGCTATATATATATATATATGTGTATATATATATATATGTATCGTAATGTATACATAAAATTGATAATTTACATGGAATATTCATTTAAAATAAAATATTTTAATATAATATATTACAATTATAATTACCTATTTTATATTCAGTAATCCCCGCATTGCGCTGTCCGTATCCGCACGGTAAAGAAGCACCGCATTTCATTTTGTTTGTTCCTCAGGCTGAAAATAATACAAGTTCTCTTTTGTATCGAGCAATTAACTTTTTTTAGTTTATTTAAATCGAAGAACGAGGCAATTTTTTTTATATGTTTTCATGACGAACAAAATGATGAAATTTTTTTTAATAACATTTTAAATATAAGAAAACGTAAAAGAATTATAAAAATAATTACTTTTTTTATTAAAAGATTTTTTTATACCAACTTGTTCCAGGGGCTATTCCAAGTAGCTTGTACTAAGAAGTGTACTTTTTGTTTTATTTCATTCTTAAATTATATACAACCAAGTTAACTACTAACAAAGAGTCAGACAAAGAATGCACTAACACACAGACATTTAAGCTTTCCACTACTACTTCAAACGTGTTTGAATATAGAATCGCGCACCCTACACGGTCAGAATCAATAATATTCCGGACATTCCCAAAGTGGTGTGTTTTAGTAGTAAGATCCCCCGATTATATCCCCTGACAACGAATATAATTAACGTGTCCATCTGCTAAATCACGGGAACATGGACTAGGTGAAGTTTACCTCCGTTTATTAATATACATATATTATTTGGATATTTGCAGCGACACAGAACCGTGGTACTTGGAACTCCCTACAAAAGACCTATGTCCAGCAGTGGACGTCTGTCGGTTGATGTGATGACGATGATGATGATTGTGTGCATCAGTGCTCTGAGAGTTGATAAAGCTGTGGGAGAGATACTTTTATATCCTTTCCCCGGGGATATAATTGTCTCCAATGTTCCAGAAACGCTGAAGATCGTAACAAGTGGAGGCGCATCGCGGGGGCTGCTGTAGCCAAAGAAAATGAACCATCGTCAACCACGACCACTCTGTCTCTTGACACGTGAACGACTAAGGAGGATAATTGTCTCCTGCCCAAGCTAGCTGTGCTGGGGAAATAAAGCCGCCATGATTATTTCTGCCGCCAAAGAGCATTGCTGTGTTTCGGTCTAAAGGGTTGGTTGCCGATGTAATTACAAAGCAAGTGGCTTATCACTTCCTCAGGTTGATGGACACAGCGCGACATTTTGTCGACGTGTTCCTTCCATGGAAGTCACTTTTAGGTCCAATAAGTTCGTAGAAGTATGTTGAAAAAAGTTGCAGCTCAACCTTCACTATCAATACTTAATATTATAAAGCTAAAAAGTTTATTGACGTGACAACGTCTTATAATTCGATGGAGCCGGCTGCTCGCACGAAAAAAACATGACGTATGCGGCGTTACCTCGCTCTGAGGCGTTCCTTTCAAGGCTTGAAGTGCAAGCGAGAGCGCGGAACGAGCGACAAAGAGGCACAGTCGGCCTCCGCGTTCGACATCTGTCTCTCTCCTACTTGAGTGAGCGATGCGTCCGCGTGGACAGCTTCTATACAATAATACATTTACATGTTTTCGGCAAGAATGAAGTGCAGTGAAAAGTGAATGTGGTGTTAATTGTTTACGATAATATCTATCAAACAAATAAAATTAAAATTTTCTTTTGAAAAATGCAACCATTCCATCAGTATTTTCTTACGACGTTATCACGTTCAACTATCGTCAGTAAGCCGACTTCACAGACAACCAATTTATTGATTGTTTGTTTGTGGGTCTGGTACTTATGGTACTCTACCTAAAAGCTACCATTAATTAAATAAAAAAAAACAAATATACTACGACAATACACACCTCGCCATCTAGCCCCTAGTTATGGGTTATAAGATACTAGATGAATATAATACACATAAATACTTATAAAATACAGATAAACAGCCTGACACAATATCAATAATGTTCATCACACAAACAATTTCCAGCTGTGGGAATTTAACGCACGGCCTTGGACTCAGGAAGCAGGGTCGCTGCCTACTGCGCCAGTAGGCCGCCGAATTTTTATCATATCAATATTTGCGTTGCGTAGACGTCGTAGCATCGCTACGAACCTTGGTTGGTATGGTAGAAACCGTGGGACATAAAAAGTTAAATATAGTTCATCTATTTTGCATACATCTTTAAATTCTATGAAAATTAAGCTTCATTTGTCATAGGTACTCCGCGAAAAGCAGTAGAATCTGTATGGTGTCATTTATAATTACTTCAATCCTTATACTCCACATCAAACAGATATTCGGCAATGCATGCTAAGCACGTTTCGTGCCGAAACCGGATCATCCTTAGGAGATATTGACTTTACAATTAATAACTGTTAAGACTTAACAATTACACAACTACCTTTTCACGGAGTATAGCAAATAAAGTTTAATTTTTATAACATTTCCGTAAACAAAGTAACGCATGCTTCTATCCAATAACAACAACAAGAACAAGGTACGGTGGCTTTAATGTCAAAAGTAACCGAAGTTGGTCCGTGGGATAAAAAGTTTGGGGACCTGTGGGCCAACCTTGCGTGCGCAATTCCTTCGTCCTTGGAATCAATAATTCAGAGGGTGCGCTTTCAAAGCGCTGCATTTTATTTATCAACAATAATAAATCACGATCAGATCTCCAGCTATACTGTGTTATATCTTTCTTTGTTGGCGCCACGAAGAAGTGCACCAGAATGTCGAAGCTGTCGCGTGAAACGCTGAACAAATCTATTAATACTATTATAAAGGCTGCTAAGAACGAGAAATCGGATTTCTTGGATACAATAACTGTCAAGTTCACTTTGAAGATCTACGATCCCCAAAAGAATAGGCCTCTCACGAGCAAAGGCGAACCGCTCATCCAGGTCTGCATATTGGGGGACCAGAAACATTGCGAAGAAGCTGCCAGTTTGAACGCGCCCTTCATGAACATTGATGAGCTGAGGAATATCAACCAGAACAAGAAGTTAATAAGGCAACTAGCTAAGCAGTTTGATGCTTTCTTAGTATCTGAGAGCATCGTAGAGCAGATCCCATGCATAATGGGTCCTGGACTGCACAAAGCTGGGAAGACACCTGGTATTCTAACCCACAGTGATTCCATGGCGCAGAAGATCGAGGAAATTACATTAAAGATCCAAGATGACATGAAGAGACTATTATGTCTGACAACGGATGTCGGCCATGTTGAAATGGCCCCCGAAAGGATTGCAGATAACGTGGTTTACGCAGTTAACAATTTGGTTCCATATTTGAAGAAGAATTGGAACAACGTCAAGTCAGTGTACATCAAGTCTTCTACGGTACCGGCTATTCCATTGGATTATACTTTTTAAATTAAGTCTACCTATGTAATCGTATTTTATCATACCTACTCTAATCATCTCAATTACTTATACTCTAATCAACTCTATTAAAGTCGAATTTTGATCGATTTTTGTGTCTTATTTGGATTATCTACCACTAGCAATTATTGAGGGATGCTAAAGTAAAAAAAAAAAAAAATACTATTGAAAGATCAAGTTTCAATGTCAAAGTTAGTTTTGATAGATACTCAATTCAAATAAAAAAAAACTGGTTTCTTATTTTGTATTTTACATTTCATAAAGATTGAGAACCTGCAGCAATTGATATCTACTGAATGATCAAAAGGTAGGTAGGTACCTAGTTATTAAAAAAATATAAAAAAATGGGCAATTTTATTTGCAAAAGTGAATGGCAGCTGTAAATTGTTTTGTTTTTGTAAGCTACCTTACATAGGATTTGTAATTGAAGCAAATAACAGTCAGTTACAATACAATTCATAGTAGTAGTCGGTAGTTATTTTTTTCGATTACATTAAAAAAAGCACAACACATGCGTATGCTGATTATTCGGTTTGCATCGATCTCGAAAATCAAATATGAGAACCCCATAGCAAGAGCGGTGGCCCAGACTCCTTTTTGGGATCCCCGCGCATTCCCCCTGTTCATTGCTTTAGGGTCCGAACTATACAATAACAAAGCTAAAGAATTGTTTTTTGCGTTAGCGCGCTAATCTCGACATTTATATTAAAAAAAAACTTCATTCTTCTTTTGACGTACATGTGGCTGTGAAAACGCAGATAAAAATATGAACGTTCAAAAAGTTGGATTTTTTGCAGGCAGCACATAATATAACAATGTCTAAATGATGTCTGACGTATATTAGCAAAGGTCACGTGATTTCCAACAAAAAAATAGGTGTTGCTTGAAATTTTTCTTTTTTCAATATATGCTGTTAAACATAAATAGTTGTTTAAAATTCATTGTTTATTATAATTAAAACGTTTAAGGCCAATTGCTCGACATTGATAATAAGAAGGTATCGCGACCAAAGAGTATACAAACATAATGTTAACTTGTAATAGTACTTCGAAGAATACCAAGATTAAATATGAATCGTGGTAATTTAGTCAAAAAACATTGTTGTCGCGGCTTATGGTCGAAATTAAAGCTAGACATCGTATCGACAATAGTGGATTTTCGTCTCATTTTTTTAGAAATTTTCAGGTCAATTTATTGGCCTGCTCATACCTGAAATGTAATATTTTGCGCATTCTTTTTTCGAATGTAATTTGAATAGTTCCACACATTTTTAAGGTAAAACATTAATTGATTGTATGAATGAAATAAAGAAGTATATTATAAATTAAGATAAAATAAACTAAGTAAGTATATGAATATTTATATGTATGACTTGCTAGCGTCGCAAAAACTCGACTAACGTAATTGCGCAATTTTTGACAATCAATATTTTCGCATTGTTTTTTTTAAACCAAAAATTAAGATAAGTTTGTGTCGTGGTTTAAAGAACCTTTTAAACAACAAATAAGTGAGTCAACTATAGTTGAGAGTGCAGTGTTACGAAAATTATAAGAGGGTCGGAAGAAAATCTGAAATCTTACAAATTAACTGTTGATGATTTTACGGTTAATGCTATCGTACGCCTTTATGGTATTCAACCGCCTTATGGTGTTTGTATACATTTTTCAATCATTTACATCTCAGTGCAATTAAATGTTGCCATATAGCGTAGTTCTAACTTTACGTCCATTTTGTGTGCTTGGATCACAGTCTTTGTGAGGGTTGGCGGAATAAAATCAATACTTTCAACATCGCAAGTGTCTAGTCTACTGCGTCGTTAATAAAAACAAATTGTTTGCACCTGCATATACCAATCAAATCTCCACAAAAGTTTGAAGTGAAGTTTCTTTTTGTCTGAAAACGGCACGGATAGTCTTTTGTGCGAAATGTCAGACATAACTCCAGCTGAAAATCTTGATAAGATGATGTTTTATATTGAAAAGATGCTAGAGTCAACCAACGATGGGCCGGTACCTTTACTGGAATCGGTCTCAAAGCTGGTCAGTGCGAAGAGCGCAGAGAACAATCGTTTTTCCGAATCTGGCGAGCTCAACGTCCGGGTCTGCATACTGGGTGACAAGGAACATTGCAGGGAAGCCAAAATCTACAACGTGCCCTATAAAAGTGTAGATAACCTCAGGAACCTTAAGAAAAATGAGAAGCTTTTAGAGAAATTTATCAACAGATATGATGGTTTCCTCGCCTCTGAGAGCGTCATGAAACTACTCCCGGAACTATTGGGATCCGCGCTTATCAAACCTCTCAAGTATCTTCAGCTCCTCAACCACGAAGAATGCACGGCAGAGCAAGTTGAAGCGTTTGAGAATACACTTAAAAAAAAGATGAAGATGGTGGTATGTCTACAATGCCTTGATGGCTCGATGCCATATTATTAAAGCGAGATGCAGTGCAAATGAGCTCGCTGCTTATTCTATTTGATTACCATGTTATTTTGTGTTTAGACCTTTAAAGGTAAATCTTTGTTCAGATTTTCTATTCTTTATATTTCTGTATAATTATTGTTGTTTGTTACTGTATAAACGGCTTCCATTAAATGATTTTCTTGCAGCTGGTGTTGTTTTTTTTAAAAGCGAAGTAATTAACTGGTTTCATAGGCCATCGGTTTGATAATTTTCGATGAAATTAATTTCAAAACTTAATTCAAACATACCTACCATTTTTGAGATAGTGTAAAGTAATACACCTCATATTAATATGAGAGTTACAAAAGCATGTGGACATTTATCATCATATTTCAAAAAGTACTTATGTAGGTTTAATAAAAATGTGTCCTTAGCAATCTAAGAATACAGATTTAAAGAACAATGTGTATAACTCATTGTTTGTCCGGTGGGAGGCTTCTTCCGTGGTTAGTTACCACCCTAGCGACAAAGAATTGCCGCTAAGCGATTTAGCGTTCCGGTACGTTGTCGCGTATAATATCGCTAATAGGTTCGCCATTCACCATCACTTTCTAATAAGTGATTATTGTCAACGTGTTATAAAAAATACCTAGTTAATATGCATTGCAGAACGCGTAAGGTACATTAAGTATTTTTTTTCAATTGAAAAAAATTTGTCTGTTTGTAGTCTGTTTTGATAAGTTTAAAAAAACCAGCAGCGTTTGGACTACGGTCTTAACCCTTAGTCATTGTTAGACAAGACCCATGCTCTGCAGTTGGCCGGTAAAGTATTCATTCATGCCAACCTTCCGAGTTATTCAAACATTTTATTGAAAGTGGGTAGTACGTATATGGTTAATGGGGTCAGAAGAACTACCCGATTTAAACAACAGATATTTGACTTAGCTTCATTATTCATTTATCGACCACGCCACAATATACGGTTCTATTTTTAATTTAACTGTGTAATGCTAAATCGGGTGCAAAATTGCGATTATAGATTTGACAACGCTCACGGAAGTGCCCCACTGGTCAGAGAGAATAAAATTTTGATTTGGTAAGTAGATAATTAAAATTGATTAAGACAAAATTTTTAACGCATTTTAAGATTTACAATTTAGAATATATTCATACGTTTGGCTAAAGAAGTGTTTTTCATGTTAAGATGTGGATCCGAGCTTAATATAATGAGACCGGTATGTTAATAAAGAAGGTTTTAAACCTGAAATCCACGTTGCCACGTTGCCACGTTGCCACGTTGAAATCTGTTGTTAAGGCTTTATTATTTAAATTAAGTGAAAAGTTATTATCTCCGTCTCCGCATTAATAATGTTCCAAGTAGTTTTAATTGCGTTACTGCTATTTTCAATTTCAATTTGGATGTATTGCGTCTTTTCCAAGTGGAAATCGCGTTTAAAATTCTTGGAATATATTTCAACAAAATCCATAGCTCATCACCAGTGTTATATTGGCGTTCTGCATACAATTCGTACAGCTTTTGCCTATTTTTATGTAGTTCACTCACTAACCGAGTTACTTATAAATATGGAATCAAATAGTCTATTATATATATTGAACTAGGGGCTGTACTTTGCATTTGGAGTCGCCCCTGAGGGTAAGAATGGGAGATCATTGACTACGCTAAATCTCATTTTCTCTATACGGTTTGATTTTACTAGGAAAAAAGTTATTTTACGTTTAGCAACATTTTTATTAACATTTTCGAATTGAAATAACTGACTCCAGTGATCAGAATCAAATTTAGTAATATTTTTTATTTATAGGTATTACATTTGTAAAAATTTTGTCCAAACCTCTGTTGGGTTGTAGGCTCCATGAAGATATTTGTTAGATGGTAATTTTTTAATAAATTTAATAACTTGATACTTAAAGCGTCATTATTACGCTATGATAACACTTATTGAAATAACACTTCATCCATTAGCTTTTCAAAAAGTTCAAAGTTTGACGAGTTTGGGCCATAAACAGTAAAAATAATAAACCAACTCAACAATCTGTATGTGGGTACTAATTGTTGAATAAAATTAGTGTCTGTTAAAATTCTATTACATGCTGATGAATAAAAAGGTCCGATAAGATATCTTTGGCATGGCTGGGCCTTTTTTGTCCCCTACATCAGATTGCAGGCACCCGAGCGAGAGCTTTGAAATTAAGACATAAATGGTTGTCATTTTTTTATATATAACATACAGGGAAATACAAGTCTAGATAATAATAGAGGAAATACTCTATTGACCGTTCAACATACATGCACAAAATATCATTTCTGATTATAAATTTTTATTTAATAAAATGTAAGAGCCTCCATGCCTCCATGCCTCCAGTACCTCTGGTGGTTACCAAAATTAAACAAGTATTCATGGCTTTTCAACCAGTATTCAATTAAATGTTAATGTTAAAATAATTTAAAAATATTTCTGTCTCTTAGTCTTTTTGTTTAATGCATTGAATATTCAAGTGAACAAAGTTGATATAATTAGAATTAGTTTTTTTATTACATTATTATATTTTTATATTTATTATATTTTTATACCCCTTACTATAATTTTTTTCTAAGCAAGAGAACCTGTGTTGTCTCCTTAACTAGTGTAAAGTAAAATGACTTGGAATAATTTCCAAGGTTTTTATGCCAGAATTATGACACTGCTCAATAAAAGCAGCTGGGCTGATATGGTGGAGAAGCAGCAATCTGTGTTTTAAAATAGTCTGATAGAAAATACCTATCTTGGTACAAATTATAATGGGGATTAATTAAATTAGCACACTTGCTAAAGTCAATAATATTAAATGTTTTATTATATGTTCAAAAATTGTACAGTCATATTGAAATTATACCTAATCGTATTTTTTTGATTCAACACTTTTAATGAATTTAATGTTTCATAAAGTTTTATCAGGTAGGGTTTTTTAACATTCCCTCTATTACTCATTAATAGAATTAAATTATAATTTAATTCCTATTTTTACAGATCTTTTAAATCCGAGTAAGGTTCCAGAAGTTCAAAACGGTGTCTGTTTAACTGTGAGTTATTTAACCTACTACATACCTACCTTTTTAGATTACTGTATAAGCAAAATAACAGGTGGAGGTTCATGATGTGATTGTTGTGTGTGTGCTGGCCACTGTTGTCAGTTGTGTTGTGTCTTATTTTCATCTGTAGTCTGCTTGTACTCAGAAATCATTTTATTTTGATATATTTAGCTGATAGTGTACATAAAAAGATCTGTAGTCTGGCTTTCTGTGCTCCTAAGATCTGTGTGATTCGTAACTCAATCTATTACTTTCTAGCTGTGAAAATTTCTATTTCATTTAATAATTGTAAACACTTAGACCAAGTGTTTTAGATTCATGAACTTTTAACAATGTCTGCATTTTCCAGATGTAATGGTTAACTTTAAAAATAAACTATTTTTATTTTTTTTAACTTTAATACACTTTTTAAGTTTCTTACCACTGTATCCAAGTTAAATTTCAATAATTTAGATAAATTTGTATTGACAGTAGGCATGTCCGTTGCAGCATTAACCAACGTGGCCCTATCAACTAATACTTCATATAGGCTTTAAGTGTGTAGTGCTGTTGTGTTATCAGCAGCTTCTTCTAGTTCAGTGATTTGGTTGTGGGCATCACATAGCTCTCTCTGCAGATTGGTGATCTGGCTCAGGGCTCTTTCATACTCTACTGAGTACGGCACTCATCAAACCTATCTACCAACTACTGAAGTCTATCTTGCTCTTCTACAGTGTCTACATAGTTTAGGTGCAAAGTCTATAATTCCGATTTTAACATATAATTTCTAATGACGTCTAATAATTCCCTTTCGTTTTATCCCTTTCACTATTCAATTGAGTACTATAATTCCATGCTAACCCTTAATTCTTTAAAGCCAACTGTCATTTGAATTGCTTCTGGCGCGCTAAGGCGGGTCAGCGGGTCATCATTTTGAACTTGAATATTTACAACAAGGAGTAATGACCCAAGGAATGCAAGATGATAGGTAGGTATTGTTGTGTGTTGTTGTAACAATTTCAGCGTTATTCGTGGATAACGCGAAATTGCACATGCACATACCTATGTCTCTCGCGCTAACTAAGTTTCTCAATGTCAAAAAAAACTATCAGCATCCAATAAAAATACCAAAACAGAAGTTTAAAATTTAAATTTTACTAACCTAACTGTCACTTGTTTTGCACCGACGAAAACTTATCTTAAGCACTTTTAACACTGAACTGTAATTATATTTTACTTTTATTGTTTAAATAAAGCGTTTAAATTGGATTTGGGCAATAATTACACAAAATAAATTAAAAACACGAGATAAATTTGAGAGATCGATTGAACAGCTGTTAAATGTAGTGTTGCCACACCAAGAAAATAAACAGGAAAAATCTTTTGAGATAATTAACGTCTTGAACCACAAATGCAAACTAAACATTGTTTTATTACGGCGGAAGTTTTTAAAGTTTCTAATTTATTTAATTGCGACGTAACAACTCTCATATTTAACGTAACATCTCATATTTATTGCCGTCGTAAACAACTCTCTCGCTAAAGTGGTACAGTGGTTTGAAGCTAATAATTTGGTTCTGAACGGAAAAAAAACAAAGTGTATAAAATTCACTTTACCTCATGTTAAACACGTGAAAACCACTGTAGTACTTAATAATGAGGAACTGAAACTGGAGGATACGACAGTTTTTCTAGGAATAACGACAGATTCTAAACTTCAATGGGGCCCTCATGTAAATAATTTATCGAACAGGCTTAGTTCTGCTGCCTATGCGGTAAAGAAGATACGCCATATGACCGACGTAGAAACTGCTAGACTGGTATATTTTAGTTACTTTCACAGCATTATGTCATATGGAATTTTACTTTGGGGTAATGCTGCTCATATTAGCACTATTTTCGTGCTCGTTCGATCTACAAAATGGGTCCGAGAGAGTCATTGAGAGATAGATTTAAAGATTTTAAAATAATGACAGTGTTACATTAGAAGTACCTAAGAGTAAACTTACAGTGCAATATACTAGGTTATATAAAATTTATAATTCGTTTAAAGGAAATTGCATACAATTCTACAATAAACTACCAATTGACATCTTGGAGATGACTCTTAAAAAGTTCAAAGTTTGTATTGAACGTAAGCTTATAGAAAAGTCCTATTATAGTATAAAGGACTACGTAATCGATAAAAAAGCTTTGGTGTAAATTACTGCTTTAACCAGGTTGCTCTTCTAATAATTTGAAATGACATTGTGAGATGGTGATAACAAAAAAAAAACCCGGCTAAGTTTGTTGTGGGCTTCTTCTTAGACCAGTACGTGTTTGGAACCCTCGTAGCTTTAGTTTTAAGTTTACGAATGTGGTTATCGCCATCATCTCACTACCGTGTAATTCTTATGTACGCATCAAAATCGCCACCTATGGGCCTACTTGAATAAAGACATTTTTGACTTTGACTTTGACATTATGCCTTAAATCTATACTAATGTTATAAAGAGGTAACGTTTGTAATTTTGTGAGAATGGAACAGAATAGAATAGAATGGAATAGAATAAAATAGAAAAGAACAGAATAGAATATAATGGAATAGAATAACATAGAACAGAATAGAATAGTACAGAATATAATAGAAAAGAATAGAACAGAATAGAATAGAATGAAACAGAATAGGTTAGAATAGACTAGAATAGAACAAAATAGACAAGAATAGGATAGAAAAGAATATAACAGAAGAGAACAGAATAGAATAGAACAGAATAGAACCGATCAGAACAGAACAGAGTAGTATATAATGGAAAAGAATAGAACAAAATAAGAGTTGATAAAAATTTTCAACCTATTTCCCGGAGGAATCCTTTTGTTTATCGGTATAAAAAGTAGCCTATATGTTTACCCGGAATATCAGCTACCACTATACCAAATTGTATTTAAATCCGTTCAGTAGTTTTCGCGTGATGCCCGGACAGACAGACAGACAGACAAAAATTTAATAAAAATCTGTTTTGAACTCAGTATCGATTATAAAGTATCCCCCGGTAAAAATTTACAAAATATTTTAAATGTACAGAAATCTGCCAGTTACAGTTTTACTATAAGTATAGAAATAACTTTTTTATAAGCTTACGTTTAATACAGACTTTGAATATTGGATAGAAGCAGGCGTTACTTTGCGGAAATCTATAATACTTATGTTTTGAAAATTAAGCTTAATTTGCTATACTCTGCGAACAGCAGGAGATTCTGTATGGTTCTGTATGGCTGTCATTTCGACCGCGCACTTGCAAATTATGGAACAATCTCCCATCTGATGTGTTTCCTCGAAAATACAATTTAGGGTTATTCAAGGGGCGGATAAACAAATTCCTTAAAAGCCGGCAACGCATCGGTGACTCCTCTGGTGCTGCAGATGTTTATGGGCGGCGGTGATCACTTATCATCAGGTGACCTACTTGCTCGTTTGCCCGCTATTAATATAAAAAAAAATTGGTGTAATTTTAAATAATTTCTTCAATCCGTATACCTACTCCACACCAATCAGATCCTCGGCAATGTACCCTCTGCGCACGTTTCGCTCCGAAACCGGAGCATCCTCAGGAGATGTTGACTTTACAATAATTCATTGTAAAGTCAACATCTCCTGAGCATGCTCCAGTTATGTATACGGATTGAAGAAATTATAAATTACACCATACAGATTCACCTGTTGTTCGCGGAGTATAGCAAATTAATCTTAATTTTCATAATACAAACTTTGAAACTTTTTAAAAGACATCTCCAAGATGTCAATGGGTAGTTTATTGTAGAATTGTATGCAATTTCCTTTAAACGAATTATGATTTTTATGTAACCTAGTATATTGCACTGTAAGTTTATTCTTACTTTTAATGTTTAAAATAAATCAAGCATCAGACTTGTCATTCTGAGGGGAGACCAGTGCCCTGTAGTTGGTCGGTGACGGGTGGTATATGACGACCGTTATAGTAGAACGCGCGGCCGAGGCGCCATTTGGCGGCGGCTAGTTTTCACATTTCTAAATAAACAGCTGGCCGGTAGGTAAAGGTGCGCCGCCTACGGGCGACTATTTCCGACCTGGAATGCGAATATATATCGGATTGTGACAGTTCTCATACATACCTATAACAAGGAAATTTAATCGGTAGAAGACTTAATCACTGAATCATCCAGTTCTTAGCGTATCTGACTACATATCACGAGGTCCTAGGTTCAAATCGGAATTCTCCAAAATTATTTAACCCAATATGTGATTTCGATGAAGAGATGAGTTTCCCTGGGCGATCTTTAAATTGGAGTTTTTTTTTTTTTTTTCCTCTTTATTTAAAGAGCTTAGTCACATAATGTGACTATGTCGCTCTGTTAGTTATGTACAGATATTTATTCTCTTAATCTAAAATATGTTCTTACTAATTTATATATCAGTTTTGATTCTGATCTAAGAGGAAACGCTAAAAAGCTAATTACATCGACTATACTTAAATAACTATCTAGTAAACTTATACTAAGTTGTTCATGTGAGTTATCTCACGATCTGATGTGATAAATCATCGTCACATCATCATCATCGAAAGCGAAAGCGTTCCCGTAACCCAGTCACCAGGCGACGTGTTTGAACACCGTGGGGTTTAGTCGGTAAAAGTCCGACATAACCATTGCACCTCCCCGGGTGCGTTGGTATCCATGAAAAAAAGGGGCTTAGGGCGTAGTCCACCGCGCTGGCCCAGTGCGGATCGGTGGACACCACGCACTCCACGCACCTTTGAGAACGTTATGGAGAACTCTCAGGCGTGCGGGTTTCGTCACGATGTTTTCCTTCACTATTGAAGCCAGTTATATTTTAATTGCTTAAATCGCACATAACTTAGAAAAGTGAGAGGTACGTGCTGGGATATGTACTCTGCCTCACGAAAGTCAAAGTCCTACCTAGTTGAATACCACCGCTTCTAATAAATAGTAGTAGTAATAGTATAGTTAATTAATAATTTGGAGAAGCGTGGACTGTCTGTGACTGTGTTAGTAAATATTACCGTTCAAAAATTCTCCACCTCGGAGAGCACATGGGTTTATATGCACATGGGGTATATAGACATGTGGTTCGGGGTATTTTTTTATATTTACCTGATCTACCTGATCTAATAAACGGTGCGAATAGGTGATAAGCCAGAGGGTAAAACTTCGATTTCACTTTCGGGGGGTTGCGTTCGATTCCGAGCACGCACCTGTATCTTTCGTCGGTCGTTTTAACCAATTTCAATATCACTTGTTTCAACTGTGTAAAAAAGGAATAGTGAGGAAACCTGTATGGCTGAGAGTTCTCTATAATGTTCTCAAGGGTATGTGGAGTCCACAAATCCGCACCGGGCCAGCGTGGTGGACGACTTAACCCCTTCTTATTTATGGAAGGAGTGTGCCCTGTAATGGGTGTTTTATGATGATGTAAATTTATAAACAATTGATTAGATAATTAATTGTTCATAACGGACGCACGAAAAATTGTTCTCCGGAAATCGAATTACCTGCCATAGATCAACTTTTGTGTAACCAGCAAACATAACTGCGTTTGAGATGTCATCGACTAAGCGCAGTGTTATAAATGTTTGAATAGATTACTCAAGCAGTTTTAAAATACCACTCGAATCATAGCGAGGGCTTTCAGCGCGTTCGCGGCCGATAAAGTTTATTTTGAGTGTTTACGCCCAATACAGCAATAAAGAGTCACTCCTCACTGTGCAGCAAGCGTTGCCAACTATCCCAGCTATTTGTGCGACTTGAATACACGTAAAGGTACCCGCTCACAGGCAACCTACTGCGATCGATTGCGCGCAGATCGCGGCGATCAATCGCTTCAAAACTGTTGTCCACACACGTGCAATAATTGCTGGTTTATTTTTAGTAATAATGAACGTAACAAACAGATGGCATACTCAAGAGAACCATCGTCTATTAATATGTAATTAACGTTTACATCTACATTGTCTGTTAACGTCTATCAACAATTAAACGATGTATTTCCACGTCTTATAAAGTGTCACCCTGTGTTCATCAACCTGAGGTGAAGGTATTAAGCCTTATGAGCTTGAAGCGACGCCCTTCAGCCTGGAACACAGCAATGCTGACGACCTAAATAACGCGGTAGTGCTTACCCGGACCAGCTCTGTCACAAACAGCTCTGTCTGAATACTAAACATAATAATATAGACTCGTTTGCATCGGAATGTAGAATGACAATAAATAAAATAGTTTTGTCTGGTGGAACGGACAAAGACATGCCGCTAAGCGATTTAGCGTTCCGGTACGATGTAGCGTAGAGACCGACTAGGGGTATCGGTTTACTATAACTGGCATAGTCCTATCACGTTAGCCCGTTACCATCTTAGACTGCATTATCAGTTACCAAAAGTTGAGATTGAATTTAAAAAAAATCGTGGAATCAGCAAACCCCAGTCAGTAACTTGTGCATGTTACTTGCACATGTAACATGTTAACCGACGATATGCGAACGTTATAGGAAGAAACACGTGCAAGAGTTGCGCGTGTGTTGCATGTGGAATCGCTCCAGATTGCATACGATCTCCGAAACCACTTACGATTTTGTACACTTGCAATTCGCCACTTGTGACGCATTGCCAAGCGACGTATCGCCAAGCTACGTATTGCCAAGCGACGGATTGCCCTGTGTATGGTCTCCTTAACAATCAAACGAATAACTCATTGAGATGTAGCTTTACAATAATGGTGCTATTTTCGTCATACGCATATTTCTAATAATATAGTTTTCTTATCTTAATCATGATCATCATCAGCCTAAAAATGTGACACTGCAGTTCTTATGGGAGTGAGGGATTCACTGTCGATTTTTCTTTATTATTTATAATTTATTTCTAAACTATAAATCGAAAGAGATATACCGATATTACAGTTCAAGTAATATACAACGTGTAACAGAATCACAAAAAAAATGTGTAGGATGCATAAGTATATTTCATAAGGAATCAGCCTGAAAAATATTAAAACAAAAGAAGCACATTTATTTTTTCATACAAAACTAATTCAAAATTCAATGTTTATTTCTGACAACCCTATTGAAGATAAAAGACCGACACGTGCTTTGTACCTACACTACGCGACAGAGGTCACTTGATTTTACTTTTGCAAGTGATGTAAGGGCTGTATCTGATTTATTTCAGTAAAAACTATGGCAGTGGTTTACTCAACAACTATTAGGTTTTCGGTTTAACAAGATAAGTCTCAGAGACGGTTTTCATTTACACGTTGTATATTATGCGTTATAACTATAATATAAGAAAAAAGACGGGGATAGCCTATGGATTAGCACCATTGTTAACTGACCTTTGGTTAAAAAAAAATAATAGGTGTATAAAAAGTATTCTAGACCGAATGATAGCAGCGGATGATATAAATTCAATCAATTGTGATTGTTTCATGCAGCAGAAAAAAATATTCGAATAAGTACCTATGTACTTAATTTAATTTCAAAGCCGGCAACGCCTTGGTGGATCACTTAACATCCGGTGACCCACTTGCACGTTTGCCCGCTATTAATATAAAAAAAAATGATTAGCAACTTCCAAATTTCTAAATGCAGAGATTAATGTTCCAATTTTTTATCGCTGGTGTAGTAAACTTAAATAATTTTAACTAGTTGTTGCCTACGGTCTCTGTCCGCGTTTGTAAAAGTTTTTTTTGCGAATACCGTGGGAGCCGTTGGTTTTCTTGAGATAAAAAGTAGCCTATGTTTTCGTCGTTTCAACATGGAAAAAATTAAATTAAATAAGGACAAAATCAAACGCATTTACAATATAAGTTGTTGCTTAGATTATTGTAGATCGGATTAAAGGGGAGGAAAAAAAATCACTGTGAATATATCTTGGCTCGGCTTTACATACCTGTCACTGCCGAATTCTTTATATATAATTTGTAGACTACTTTGGCGTGTGATTAAACCTTGACCGAAGACACTATCCTGAAGATACTCGCACATAATGATAGCCTGTGTCGGGTTCGAATTTCGTTGGATCCTCATTTACGAGAGAAAGTTTAGTCAAAGTCAACCCCGACGCAAAAACGGCGGGGTGTTATAAGAATGACGTGTGTGTGTGCCTTTTTTATACAGAGGTGTGTGTGTGTGTGTCTGTCTGTGGCAGCGTAGCTAACGAAAGATTTTGATTTTGTTTTTTTTATTGGAGAATTAGTCGGGAGTGTTAGAACGATCAAAATTGGCCCTTGATTACCGCCGCCACAAAAATTATTAAAGTACCTACATATTGGTATCAAATGAAAGGGCTTGACTAATAGAATACTGTACACTATAGTAAATTTCGAATACAAGATGGCCGCCACAACAACTTAGCAATTTTTTTTTCCAAACTTCCTAGTATAGCTATAAAATAAAATTGCTTAACTGGGGTAGGTTTAAAATAAAAGTGCTTTACTAGTAGAATACTAGATACTGTTTTATTGTTTAGTGTCGGGGTTTCTTTTTTAATTTTTATAGTTATTTAGATGACACTTCAGATGCTATGGCAATAAACAATACCTACTAGTAATAGGTTAATAAACGTAAATAAACGATCAGCTCCTGCAACATGCCGCTCTGCGACCATCAATTTTAGGCGTTCGTGTTAAGCCTCATGAGTCTGTAAATCCGGCAACCACGCCCTTCAGACCGGAGCACAGCAATGAAACAGTGCTGTTTAGCGGCAGACATAAACATGGCGATAGTAAATCTCCGGACCAGCTCTGTCACAAAAAGCTATAATACTACTCCACTAAAGAAAACTCGTCACAGATGATGGAAGAATTTATAACCATTGTCATTGTTAACAGCATATGTAAGCCTGCTTTCACGAGTATAAAAAAACATCGGGCTGAGAACACGTTCTCAAGTATCGGTTAAAACCTATTAACTCGATGTTGGTTTATAAATACGGGACTTTACAAACATTTTACTAACGAGTGAACATTACGTGAAATCCTTGCTTAGAATATACCTAATAGAATATTTTTTTATTTAACAAAGGTGGAACATTGCCAATTTCCTAACTCCCAGTTTGTGTTCAGAGATTCTTGAAGGAGAAACCCAATACTGGTACATTTTTTGGCCCAAATTGAACCGAGGGCCTTGTTATGTTTGTTTATTTGTGTATTTGAACGCAATAATCTCGTTAACTACTAATCCGATTTTTTTTATATTCCTTTAGCTAAAGTATGCTTGTATCTATTGAACTTGAGAAGTTTTCACAACATTGCATTGATTCTATATTTAAGAGACATATTTATTTAAATTCTCCTTTTTATTAGTAAGTTTATACGAGTACAAACATAATTATTAGTGCTTTTCAAGAATATTATACATACAAACATGTGCCCATTTGTTTATTACCTTTGATCGGCTTAATAAAATCACCGATTTTTACAAAACATTGCATAGTCATAACTAGCAAATTTATTATAATACTTTAAAGCCAACAAAAATTATGGTTCCCGCAAGATTTTTAATAACCAAAAAATAATACGGAGAAAGTCGCGGGTCATAACTGATATACGTATTATATTTTTATCCGAGATGGTACGGACGTAGGTTAGTGATTGAAGTAAAGAAGAATGTACCTACATGTATGAATCAATTGCGTGTGAATCAGAAGTCGTCTATAAATAAATGTATTCCCGTATATTTGTGTATCGTGATTCACAAACCTAGCATTGCTAGACATAAGCATGTGAGAGAATAAGTATTGGATATTAGTTTTTGGTGATAACAAAAAGAACACCCGGCTAAGTTTGTTGTGGGCTTCTTCTTAGACCAGGGCGCGATTGGAACCCTCGTAGCTTTAGTTTTAAGTTTACGATTGTAGTTATCGCCATCACTACTCATTGCTATGTACACATTTTGTATATAATAACGCATCAAAAGTGCCATCTATGTGCCTATTTGAATAAAGATATTTGACTTAAAAATAACACCTACAAAAAACCACCTGTATACTGCAAAGCCTTGGTGCGTATACAAATGGTTTGCCTTGTACATTTTTTTTTCTAAGTAGGTACTTACTTTTAACCTACCCACATTTAACTGAGCATATCTTTGTTAAGTACTTATTATTTATAGCCGCTTGTCATTAGTTAATGATCATTTAGTTTAGTTTCGCATAGATATAATTTTAGAATTTCCTAGTTATATACGACCAATGATTGTTATCGGCGCTCGGTGTAACGGCAAAACTCTTAAGAGTTCATGTTTTACTCCTTTTAAATATATATTTTTTGTATTTTTCGACTAAATGAAGAGATAAAAAAATAATAGCCACTTTTCCATTGTATTCTTAATTTTTTTATACGGACCGATTAAAAACACTACGCGTACGCATCGAAAGCCCACCTTAATTTATAGCAAAGTAAGTAAGTAGCTTGGAAGACGGTATGATGATGGCTGATATTATAGTATTATGTGGCAGTCTTATCGAGGCATTTTCGATCGTCTATTTAGCTATAAAGGGAAATTATGTGTTTATTTATTTATACCGATAAGGTAGTTGGTACCATAAAAAAATATATTTGAGATTGCGATAATGTTGCCACAGGTAGCAAAATGTTGCCACAGGTAGCAAAAGGTTGCCTATCAAATTCATTTTTAAGCGTGCGGAGAAAACTACTTACCATCATCATGTGGACTGAATTACTACTTAATAATGAGGAATTAAATCTGGTGGATACGGCAGTTTATCTAAATCAAATCAAATCCTTTTATTTGCATAAAACATTGTAGGTATACATGTTTAGTCATAATATATGACATGCAAATCTTAATTTAAACAAATTCATTTATGTAATAATTAATAAAACATCAAAATAAATAAAATCAAAATAATCGGCGGAATATAATAAAATTTACTGTATGGAACAATAAACATGGAATGTCAAGTAAAAATAACTAAACAAATAATTATATTTTATTATCCAAGAACTCTTTTACCGAGTAATAGCATTTTTCAACCAACCAGTCACGTAATTTTGCCTTGAACTTCAAAAATGGCAAATCTTTAATAGCCATAGGCAATTTGTTGTTAATCAAAATCATATTATGATAACAACTTTTAGAACCGAGTGCTGTGTTACATCGCGGGTAGAATATTTTATTTCGGTTACGGGTATTGAAAGGTACAATATTTCCGCATATTTCAAAAAAATCACTTCTGTACCTTTTTACGAAGCATGCTGATTCTAAAATGTAGATACCTGGTAGCGTTAGTAATTTGAGAGCTTTAAAGAGCGGCTTGCATGATTGCATAGGACCTTTGTTGCATATGGCCCTATGGTCTAGGAATAACGTTAGATGCTAAACTTCAATGGGGCCCTCATGTTAATTATTTATCGAACTGACTTAGTTCTGCCGCCTATGCAGTGAAGAAGATATAGATACATAACGGACATAGGCTAGTCTATTTTATCTACTTTCACAGCATTATGTCATATGGAATTTTACTATGGGGTAATGGGCTGCTGATATTGGCACTATTTTCGCGCTGCAGAAGAAGGCTGTTCGTGCGATCTATAAAATGGCTCCGAGAGAGTCATTGAGAAATAAATTTAAAGATGTTAAGATAATGACAGTTTTTAGCCAATACATATTTGAAAATTTAATGTATGTTCACAAAAATATATCTAAATTTAAGAGAAAATGTGACTGCAATAATTTGAACATTAGAAGCGTAAATAAACTTGCAGTGCGATATACTAGACTACATAAAATAAGTAATTCATTTAAATTAAATTGTATACAATTTTACAATAAATTACCAGTTGATTTATTGGAGATGTCTCTGAAAAAGTTCAAAGTTTGTATTAAACGTAAGCTTATAGAAAAGTCCTATTATAGTTTAAAGGACTACGTCAACGATAAAAATGCTTGGGTGTAAATTATTGCTCTAACCAGGTTTCTTCTTTAATATTTTTTAAAGGACAATGTGAGATGGTGATAACAAAAAAAAAATAACAACCGGCTAAGTTTGTTGTGGGCTTCTTCTTAGACTAATCGAGGAATAGTTAAAAATTTAAAAGAGATATTTATTGTAACGCTAGCCCGGCTTTTCGGCTTGTATGGTAGTACCGCCACTGCATGTAATGTACGCATCAAAAGTGCCATCTATGTGCCTATTTGAATAAAGAAATATTTGACTTTGACTTTGACTTTGACTGAATGGGTGGACCATTAACGTCCCACTACGGCTCAGGTCTGCTCCTCTCCTGAGAGCAGTATGGAGAACCCTCAGGCACGCAGGTTTCCACACGATAATTTCCTTCACCGTTGAAGCAAGTGATATTTTAATAATAAACGCACATAACTTAGAAAAATAAGAGGTGCGTCATACCCGCTGGGCTATAACCGCTTCAAACTACTCATACCTGTATAAAAATTATGTACTACATAATAATTATGCATTTTACAATCACTATTCTGTATTGCGAGAGGTAAAGCAGTCTGCTTGGAAGCATCCTTCTTACTAAGAAATACATCAATTAAATCATGTACCTTGGCCAACGAATTCAAGGGGCAATGCTGCCAGCATCTTAGGAACTGTACCTCGCTGCGGTGGTTTCGAAGACGTTTTAGATTTTATTTAGTTTTACATAGTTTATTTTAGGTTATTTTTGTAAAACAAATACTTATTTTGCAGAATAAATTAATTTTAACTTTAAAAAATAAAAAAAAATTGAATCAAATAATAAAATATGCGTTTTTGTTGTTTAAACTTACCTATTCATTGGTAGTTCCAATAAATAGCACTATGCTTAGCCCGACAAATGACTTCTGTACCTTTCGCAGACGACGAACGCATTGTGCATAAGTTTGCATGTATGCATAAGTATTTAGTTAATACCTATGCATAAATGCATAATTATGTTATATAGTAGCTTGTAAAGTGGCAATAATTTTCTACATTTAACATGGCACTGACTAAAAAATGTTATCACACAAAAGAAAACAAATATTGAGAGAGTTTATAAAATATGATAAAAAATAACATATTTCATATTTTTCACTGTTTTTTTTTTAAACTTCAAAAATAGTCTTATGTAAACCGCTTACATTAAAACGGCCATTCCATTCGCCTTCCAGCGCCTGGATGCTTGTGGCTGAGAAAAAGGAAATGGAAGAAAGGGAGATAAACAAACGAACGGACACTGAAAATAATGGACACCCAGACCCACAGACTTACACGTTCAAAAACGAGAGCGGTATAAGGGAAGGCCCTGATTCATCATCATCATCATCACCATCAGCGGCGGCAAGAAGAGAAGAAGGGTTTTGGGGATCGTCACCATATCGCGATCCAACTACATCATTTTACGAAAGGGACCAATTTGGTGACCCTATATCACCACACAGTGATTACCAAGGTACACGCACTGACTACTGGCAAACTTGGGATGCGACAGGCACAAACGATATAGCAGCCCAACCACCCATTTGCGTCTCCGTGACAACAACACCCAGAATATACCTTACGCGGACGGAAACAAGTGCTATATTAGATCGGATACAATTAGCTATTTTCGTGGCTTGTACTGGACCATTGACACCAAGCCAAACTCGTTATGCACCAGCTTTTCAAGTAAATGCCATACATAGCGAAGGCGTCCTAAAGATGTGGTGTAATGATGAAAGAAGTCTTTTCTGGCTCGAGGAAACAGTCTCTAGAATGTCTTCGCCTATGGTAGGGACAGCGCTCACAGTCACAGTTCTGTCAAAAATACAACTTAGGTCGAGATTAGAACTATATGTACCTAACTTTGAAGGAGGTATGGAACAATTACACCAGATTTTATCAGTGCAGAACCCCTGGTATAACGTATCTCTGTGGGCTCTGTTTAGATACGTAAAGTTAACAGGAAACCCACCCGGCGTATTTCTAATACTGGGAGTACCAAGTGAAGAGCTGCCCAAGATTATGGCGCGTGATTTAAAGGTCGCTTACTTAACGGGTACCATAAATATACGGTTATTCCAGGATACGGATATATCACAAAACTCGGAACTAGGGGCTACTACCATACTGAAAATGGAGGCAGAGGACTCCACTGACAGCACAGCAACTACGGCATCGTCCGTCATTGAAGTCCTCGACACAACAGAGGACGAGCTGTCGGATCTCCGGACATAACCCAACGCATGAGAACTTACACACGCACGTCACAAACATAAAATAACACTACACAAAATCACACATATTACTAAAAAATAATAATGACGGATCTAATCCGTCTCGTGCCTCCGGGCACAAACCGACGAGCCTAGCTAGCTTAACGGACCTAACCTCCATGGCCACGGCGGTCCGCACATTCGCCTTCAAGCGCATGGATGCTTGTGGCTGAGAAAAAGGAAATGGAAGAAAAGGAGATAAACAAACGAACGGACAATGAAAATAATGGACACCCAGACCCACAGAATAACTATCAAGCCGGCCGGCAGACTTACTCGTTCAAAAACGAGAGCGAAATATGGAAAGGCCCCGATTCATCTTCATCACCATCACCGGCGGGAAGAAGCGAAGGAGGAAGCGATGTGGAGCCGTTGCATTGTGACATAACTATTGGATAGAAGCAGGCGTTACTTTGCGGAAATCCATGATATACTTATTATCAAAATTAAGCTTAATTTTTCTATACTCCGCGAAAAGCAGGAGAATCTGTGTGGTGTAATTTATAATTTCTTCAATCCTTATACTCCACACCAAACAGATCTTCGGCAATATACCCTCTACGCACGTTTCGCTCCGAAACCGGAGCATCCTCAGGAGATGTTGACTTTACAATGAATAATTGTTAAATCAACAACGGTCTTAACAATTATTATACTTTACAATGAATAATTGTTAAGTCAACAACAGTCTTAACAATTATTATACTTTACAATGAATAATTGTTAAGTCAACAACAGTCTTAACAATTATTAATTGTAAAGTCAACATCTCCTGAGGATGCTTCGGTTTCGGAGCGAAACGTGCGTAGAGGGTATATTGCCGAAGATCTGTTTGGTGTGTAGTATAAGGATTGAAGAAATTATAAATTACACCACACAGATTCTCCTGCATTTCGCGGAGTATAGCAAATTAAGCTTAACTCCAAACGTGCGCTCCAGCTGGTCTTGGGGATCGTCACCATATCGCGATCCAACTACATCACTTAACGAGAGGGACAGGTTTGGTGACCCTATATCACCACACGGTGATTACCAAGGTACACGCACTGACTACTGGCAAACTTGGGATGCGACAGGCACAAACGATATAGCAGCCCAACCACCCCTTTGCGTCTCCGTGACAACAACACCCAGAATATACCTTACGCCGACGTAACAAGTACTACATTAGATCAGATACAATCAGCTATTTTCGCGCCTTGTATTGAATCATTGACACCAAGCCAAACTCGTTATGCACCAGCTTTTCAAAGAAATGCCATACATAGCGAAGGCGTCCTAAAGATGTGGTGTAATGATGAAAGAAGTCTTTTCTGGCTCAAGGAAACTGTCCCTAGAATGTCATTGCCTATGGTAGGGACAGCGCTCACTTCAACACTCACTTCAGCGCTCACTTTGTACACTTCTGTCAAAAATACAACTTAGGTCGAGATTAGAACTATATGTACCTAACTTTGAAGGAGGTATAGAACAATTACACCAGATTTTATCATTGCAGAACCCCTGGTATAACGTATCTCTGTGGGCACTGTTCAGATACGAAAAGGTAACAGGAAACCTACCCGGCGTATTTCTAATACTGGGAGTACCAAGTGAAGAGCTGCCCAACATTCTAGCGCGTAATTTAAAGGTCGCTTACTTAACAAGTACCATCAATATACGGTAATTCCAGGATACGGATATACCACAAAACTCGGAACTAGGGGCTACTACCATACTGGAAATGGAGGAAGGAAGTTCAAATTTCTTATCCATCGTGAAGACTCCGTCATGGACCTAATCATACCCGTTGACACTACTGCACACCACAACACAAACATAGTGAGAAGCACGACCAACAACAAAAGAGGTGAGGAATTTCTCCTATACTAACGACTAACCCGACATTACTAATGATAGAAATTTTCTATTATTCCATTTGTCTTTCTATCAACATTTTTGTTTTTAAAATTCTCTTGCTGAATCACTATAGACTTCCTTTGCCAAACTGTAATAGAACTTTATTTTTTTTTTTAGCTCAAAATGTTCGGCGTTTTCTTAGATTTTTAAATAATTTTTCATCATTTTATGCGCAGATCAGTTGCCAAAATATCTGTCAAATTTAAAACTTGAGAACTGTACTAGCATGGTTAGAAACCATATACAACGCTTGCCTAGCGTATACATAGGTACATACTACATACTACTACAATGGAGGGCGATAAAGTCTTCTTGCCAAAACCAGGAAGGCGCGCTCCATTAGCTTTATCAACCTACT
Organism: Pararge aegeria; assembly: GCF_905163445.1. Taxonomy (NCBI): domain Eukaryota; kingdom Metazoa; phylum Arthropoda; class Insecta; order Lepidoptera; family Nymphalidae; genus Pararge; species Pararge aegeria. The sequence goes on from NC_053208.1 coordinate 1,658,053, forward strand.
ACTGACCCACTTCAGGGTACAGATCTCTTCTAAAAAAAGAGAAGAAAAAGAGAAAGAAAAGACTCTGTTTGGGAACCTCAGCAAAAAGAAAATTGAAAAATATGAGTGTGCACCCAAAATGATCTCCACTCAGCATATTCTAAGCGTAAACATATAAATGCATACGTCTCCACACCACTGGAGCTACCTCACCCTGTTGCTGATGGAGTAGAAATTTCTAAACGTTTGTTTTAAACCTGATCTCTTTCCAGACGTATCAGATCTGTCAGATTTATACCAATATAAGGAACCTGGTTTTGCAGAGATACACTGCTGACGTCGGTAGCTTGGCGACGAGATGTTGCTGCAACCTATTGATGCCGCGTCTGCTGCCTTATCACGTGGAATACACATCCCCGAAACTGGTACGTCAGTACGTCTCCAGACCACTGGAGCTACCTCACCCTGTTGCTGATGGAGTACAAATTTCTGCACGTTTGTTTTAAACCAAACTTTATTGGGTGTTAGGTATTATGGAGTTAGGAGCTTTTATACCTCACTTATATCCTTTAGATCGAATCAGCCACACATCAGTTCTCTTAAAAAAGCTGGAGTGATAGTTTGACCGCTTCCTGAGAGATGGCTGAGAACAATAACCCAAGTTCTATTACGGTCGGGTTTTTACCAAAACTTAACAGAACTTGGGAATATGTCCGGACTCAACTCGCTTGTCGTAAATACAGTAAATAGTCTAGAGTGCCTAGAAGAAATTCTTAGTACCAGCCTGGAGTTTTGTTGCGGAGATTCGCTCCCGTGCCTCGTGCCCGTTGGGCTGTAGGTACGGCACCTGATCTCTTTCCAGACGTGTCAGATCTGTCAGATTTATACCAATATAAGGAACCTGGTTTTGCAGAGATACACTGCTGACGTTGGTAGCTTGGCGACGAGATGTTGCTGCAACCTATTGATGCCGCGTCTGCTGCCTTTTCACGTGGAATACACATCCCCGAAACTGGTACGTCAGTTGTCTTGTTTAATTTTTTATTTAAGAACTAGCTCCGCGGTCTTTGTCCGCTGCTGTTACGGTTTTTATGTAACCGGTGGAACCGTTAATTTACGGTAAAAGTAAAGTCTAAGTTACTCTCCGTCCTTTTAACTAGCGCTATGCTAAAAATTAGATTAATTTGTTACTAAGTGAGGGTGTAAAGGAAGGACAAACATACACACATTCGAATTTATGATAATAATAACGTTTATTTCGGATAAAACTTCATCGCTTGTGATATCAGTAAGATTATAAAATTATTTATTGTTATAGTCGTAAAAATGTAATAGGCCCGTTTTGAAATTTGTCATCGCGACGTAACTAGTTATGGAACCATAAGACTCGGAACTCGATACTCACGATAAATCAATTCAATCCACTTATACATCCACTTTTCAACATGTTGAAACAGAGTTACTACTATATAACAACAAACACAAAAATCGAGTCAAATCACTATGTTTAAATTAATGTCCAAAATAGAAGAGCCATAGTTAACGTAATAGTAAACAATATATATCAAACTTAAACGAGCGCACAGTCAACTTTACAAGATGAGGAACGAAAAACTGCGCAGTGCGCGCGGGGACGCTTCAGTCATGTGGTTCCGCATGGTCAGATACATCAACTCAGACTCATTATTTAGAACCCATTTTGAGAACCAAGCTCATTATTTGCAGTAAAGATAACTACACAATATTTAATTTCGATATTCAGTAAAAAAATGGTTACAGCTCTAGTATAAAAAAAAAAGACTGAGAACGTAACTGTTTTCGGAACGTTTCGCAAGAATTATAAATTGCATGCTACTATAAAGTAAGCGCAAAAAGAATACTCGCGATATATTCTTTCATATTATTTAACGTCCCAAAAAAATTTACGTATTTTTTAAAATGTAATTGATTTTTATTTTAATGTTTCTTTCAGTTTCGTTCCAAGTTACATTCTATGGTCTTGCACAAATGTCAAAACGGGCCTATTACATTTTTACGACTATAGTAACAATTATCTTACTAACTATTTTACTATATAAAACTTGCCAAACATATCTTCCAATTAAGGTGAGTACCCTATTGATCATGAGTGTGTACCAACCCAGTGCTGCATAAAGGGATTTTCCCATTTATTGCTTAATATTTTCAAAATAGTTGGAAATAAATCCAAAAGTGTACGCCTCATAATCTCATTCATTACAATAAAATTGTCATTTTTTGTAAATAATAGTTAAACTACATCTTATTATACCGTGAAAAGTAATAGGCTTCTATTCCTCAACATACTGAAGCCTATAAAAATGACCAACTCGATAAGTGAAGAATTTCGCTCGTTATCGTGACCACAAGATACAGGATCCGCACATACAGACACATGGACGTCCAAGACTGAACTTTTTTAAACAATTTTTTAATTAGTTTAAATAATAAAAAGAGATTTAAAAATTGAGTGTTTTCAGAAGTCAGTGCCATGTTAATACAGTTGTCCACAACAGTAACATGTTACAGTCCACAGTAGCAGCGATAGGTACATAGCGCCCCGTAACGCTCGACATTCTCGCAGGTCATCTTATTAATCACGGCGTGAGTACAGTCGCGTGGAATACGCTTTCTTCGATTTTTGTTTGTGAAATATCGAATGCAGGGCTAGCACGGGTAGGAGATAAAAAAAAAGAAACCCGATCATATCCTTAACAAGGGATACAATTAACGTGTCCACCTGCTAAAGCATGGGAACATGGAATAGGAAAAGTTTATATATATATATATATATATATATATATATATATATATAAATATATACTAGATGTTGCCCGCGACTTCGTCTGCGTTTGATTTTGTATTTTTAAGGCATTCAGTATCGCTAAGCCTTAAATTAGTATAGTAGTATTATATATATATAACATGTGACTGTCAATTAATTATAGAAAAATAATTTGCAATAAAATAAAATTGCGACTATAATTAAAAATCTAAACTATCCTATCTCTTAAGTTGGAACAGATTGCTCACGGTGTGCCAATTTAATTTAAAATCGGTTAAGTAGTTTAGGAGTCCATCGCGGACAAACATCGTGACAAGATTTATATATATTAAGATATATACAAGCTGACCCCTGCGCCATCCGTCGGGCTGATTTGTGAATCTAAACCATCCAGGGTGCCACCCAAACGCATAACGAAAAATTTATTCAAATCGGTCCAGTGACATACACACGCACACAAGAAATATATATATAAAGATAATAAATGGCGGCCTACTACCGTCTACCGCGGTGTCCCACCTATCTGCCCAGCGTGATGATTTTGGGCAAACGCTCCCTATTGGAGAGGCCGTTAGTCCAGCTATGGACTGTAAATTGTTATAGGCTATCTGTGATTATAACTTACGTGCGCGATTGCTGTAATACGATTTCCACGCGCAGGTGGGAAAATATTCGGATATAGCTGTGTGCTCGAAGTGGGGCGAGCGCTTTCCGTGTAGCCCCCCGTCCGCCTCCTCAGGTCCCCCCCTCCATGGAGACTGACTCAGCCGCGGCTGAAATTATAGCGGAGCATGCATTAGATGTGTTTACATTCGTCTAGTTTTCACCTTGCGTCTTCCATTATCAAATACTTGCTGCTCTTTATAATTATCGCATCTTCTAGGAAATATGCTTTCCGTCAGATGGCATTCCTTGCCTGCGAAGAGTTGCTCTGTTTATAGCCGGGCAATCTACCGGGTCCGTCAATTATTAAGATTAAAAAAAAGAGAAATATCATCACTTATTATTGACACACTGGTGTTCACAGATCATGTGATCTGTGTAGGAGAGCCCAGGAATATACTAGAGTGTCATGCTTCTTATTTCGATGCATAGTGAAGAATAGCCTAAGCAGCATTGTTGGAATGCTGTATTCCAATCGTGGCGGGCGTGGTTATTGGTGTAATTGTTGGTCAAATTTATGTAAATAGGGCGGCATGTTGCAGGATGTGCTGCGAAGTTTTGCTTTGTTTTTTGAACATGGTTTTCCACACCAGGTGTTTTTACAAACAATCATATTAATACTAGCTGTTGCCCGCTACTTCGTTTGCGTTTGTTTTTTGATGTGACATTAAATTTAGTTGTAGTTCTAAAAAAATTTAAGTATTCAGTAGGTATAGCTAAGCCTTAAATGAGGGGTTTGCTGCTGTCCGCTGAGGAGTTTTGTCCTCCATCTCCGACCACAGTTTGGGCAAAATTAAACACATATACCTCTATAGTACAAAAATAATTATTAAAATCGGTTATAATTTTTCATCCCCTTTCCCAAAAGAACCGCGCTTAATGTCGGGATAAAAAGTATTCCATATTACTTCTAACACTTCCAAGAATATGTGTACAAAGTTTCATGAGGATTGGTAAAGTAGTTTTTGCGTGAAAGCGTAACAAACAAACTTACATTGACATTTATAATATTATAAGGGATGTTGAGAGTCCCAGAAAATATCAAAGAAAAAGAGTATTATAACGTGTTTATATAATATAACCCTTAAAAAATATTCAAATATTTTTACACTACAAACGATACTTTGAAATAATGAAATATTATATCTGCCTCTCTACTACCCCAATTTCTGCGTCTTAACATGGTTTTCATTACAATTGCTTTTGATTATTGTAATGTTATTATAAACAATGTATGAGTAATGCAATATGGAATGCATATAAATTGAAAGTAAAACTCAAAATAAATTTTCCGTACACCAAGTCATTGCCACATTTTTGCTTAGTTAATCTAATAGGTAAGTATTAACATTCACATTCACATTATTACTGTCAGTTTACGCACACTAAGTGATTCTCCAACTTAAAATGTCACTTTTTTATTCTTTATTGCTTTTATAAGTAAATGTAAATAGACAAATGTTGAGAAAAAACAATATTTTCTTGACTGAGTATATATATATATAAACTTTTCCTATTCCATGTTCCCATGCTTTAGCAGGTGGACACGTTAATTGTATCCCTTGTTAAGGATATGATCGGGTTTCTTTTTTTTTTATCGCCTACCCGTGCTAGCCCTGCATTCGATATTTCACAAACAAACATCGAAGAAAGCGTATTCCACGCGACTGTACTCACGCCGTGATTAATAAGCGAGAATGTCGAGCGTTACGGGGCGCTATGTACCTATCGCTGCTACTGTGGACTGTAACATGTTACTGTTGTGGATAACTGTGTTAACATGGCACTGACTTAAAAATGTTAACACACAAAAGAAAACAAATATTGAGAGAGTTTATAAAATATGATAAAAAATAACATATTTCATATTTTTCACTGTTTTTTTTTTAAACTTCAAAAATAGTCTTATGTTAACCGCTTACATTAAAACGGCCATTCCATTCGCCTTCCAGCGCATGGATGCTTGTGGCTGAGAAAAAGGAAATGGAAGAAAAGGAGATAAACAAACGAACGGACAGTGAAAATAATGGACACCCAGACCCACAGAATAACTATCAAGCCGGCCTGCAGCCTTACTCGTTCAAAAACGAGAGCGAAAGGCCCCGATTCATCATCATCATCATCACCATCACCGGCGGGAAGAAGCGAAGGAGGAAGCGATGTGGAGCCGTTGCATTGTGACATAACTATTGGATAGAAGCAGGCGTTACTTTGCTGAAATCCATGATATACTTATTATCAAAATTAAGCTTAATTTTTCTATACTCCGTGAAAAGCAGTAGAATCTGTGTGGTGTAATTTATAATTTCTTCAATCCTTATACTCCACACCAAACAGATCTTCGGCAATATATCCTCTACGCACGTTTCGCTCCGAAACCGGAGCATCCTCAGAAGATGTTGACTTTACAATGAATAATTGTTAAATCAACAACGGTCTTAACAATTATTATACTTTACAATGAATAATTGTTAAGTCAACAACAGTCTTAACAATTATTAATTGTAAAGTCAACATCTCCTGAGGATGCTTCGGTTTCGGAGCAAAACGTGCGTAGAGGGTATATTGCCGAAGATCTGTTTGGTGTGTAGTATAAGGATTGAAGAAATTATAAATTACACCACACAGATTCTCCTGCATTTCGCGGAGTATAGCAAATTAAGCTTAACTCCAAACGTGCGCTCCAGCTGGTTTGGGGATCGTCACCATATCGCGATCCAACTACATCACTTAACGAAAGGGACAGGTTTGGTGACCCTATATCACCACACGGTGATTACCAAGGTACACGCACTGACTACTGGCAAACTTGGGATGCGACAGGCACAAACGATATAGCAGCCCAACCACCCCTTTGCGTCTCCGTGACAACAACACCCAGAATATACCTTTCGCCGACGTAACAAGTACTACATTAGATCAGATACAATCAGCTATTTTCGCGCCTTGTATTGAACCATTGACACCAAGCCAAACTCGTTATGCACCAGCTTTTCAAAGAAATGCCATACATAGCGAAGGCGTCCTAAAGATGTGGTGTAATTATGAAAGAAGTCTTTTCTGGCTCGAGGAAACAGTCTCTAGAATGTCATCGCCTACGGTAGGAACAACGCTCACAGTCACACTTCTGTCAAAAATACAACTTAGGTCGAGATTAGAACTATATGTACCTAACTTTGAAGGAGGTGTAGAACAATTACACCAGATTTTATCATTGCAGAACCCCTGGTATAGCGTATCTCTGTGGGCACTGTTCAGATACGAAAAGTTAACAGGAAACCAACCCGGCGTATTTCTAATACTGGGAGTACCAAGTGAAGAGTTGCCCAACATTCTGGCGCGTAATTTAAAGGTCGCTTACTTAACGGGTACCATCAATATACGGTTATTCCAGGATACGGATATACCACAAAACTCGGAACTAGGGCTACTACCATACAGGAAATGGAGGAAGGAAATTCAAATTTCTTATCCATCGTGAAGACTCCGTCATGCCGTTGACACTACTGCACACCACAAAACAAACATAGTAAGATGCACGACCAACAACAAAAGAGGTGAGGAATTTCTCTTATACTGACAAACGACTAACCCGACATTACTAATGATAGAAATTTTCTATTATATATCTATTTATTTCATTTCTCTTTCTATCAACAATTTTGTTTTTAAAAATCTCTTGCTGAATCACTATACACTTCCTTCGCCAAACTGTAATAGAACTTTATTATTTTTTTTAGCTTTAAATTTTCGGATTTTTAAATAATTTTTCATCATTTTATGCGTAGATCAGTTGCCAAAATATCTGTCAGATTTAAAGTTAAAGAATAGTTAAAGGTCTGTCAGATTTAAAACTTGAGAACTGTACTACCATGGTTAGAAACCATATACAACGCTTGCCTAGCGTATACATAGGTACATACTACATACTACTACAATGGAGGGCGAAAAAGTCTTCTTGCCAAAACCAGGAAGGCGCGCTCCATTAGCTTTATCAACCTACTTGCTACTGACCCACTTCAGGGTACAGATCTCTTCTAAAAAAAGAGAAGAAAGAGAGAAAGAAAATTGTCTATTTGGGAACCTCAGCAAAAAGAAAATTGAAAAATATGAGTGTGCACCCAAAATGATCTCCACTCAGCATATTCTAAGCGTAAACATATAAATGCATACGTCTCCACACCACTGGAGCTACCTCACCCTGTTGCTGATGGAGTAGAAATTTCTAAACGTTTGTTTTAAACCTGATCTCTTTCCAGACGTATCAGATCTGTCAGATTTATACCAATATAAGGAACCTGGTTTTGCAGAGATACACTGCTGACGTCGGTAGCTTGGCGACGAGATGTTGCTGCAACCTATTGATGCCGCGTCTGCTGCCTTATCACGTGGAATACACATCCCCGAAACTGGTACGTCAGTACGTCTCCAGACCACTGGAGCTACCTCACCCTGTTGCTGATGGAGTACAAATTTCTGCACGTTTGTTTTAAACCAAACTTTATTGGGTGTTAGGTATTATGGAGTTAGGAGCTTTTATACCTCACTTATATCCTTTAGATCGAATCAGCCACACATCAGTTCTCTTAAAAAAGCTGGAGTGATAGTTTGACCGCTTCCTGAGAGATGGCTGAGAACAATAACCCAAGTTCTATTACGGTCGGGTTTTTACCAAAACTTAACAGAACTTGGGAATATGTCCGGACTCAACTCGCTTGTCGTAAATACAGTAAATAGTCTAGAGTGCCTAGAAGAAATTCTTAGTACCAGCCTGGAGTTTTGTTGCGGAGATTCGCTCCCGTGCCTCGTGCCCGTTGGGCTGTAGGTACGGCACCTGATCTCTTTCCAGACGTGTCAGATCTGTCAGATTTATACCAATATAAGGAACCTGGTTTTGCAGAGATACACTGCTGACGTTGGTAGCTTGGCGACGAGATGTTGCTGCAACCTATTGATGCCGCGTCTGCTGCCTTTTCACGTGGAATACACATCCCCGAAACTGGTACGTCAGTTGTCTTGTTTAATTTTTTATTTAAGAACTAGCTCCGCGGTCTTTGTCCGCTGCTGTTACGGTTTTTATGTAACCGGTGGAACCGTTAATTTACGGTAAAAGTAAAGTCTAAGTTACTCTCCGTCCTTTTAACTAGCGCTATGCTAAAAATTAGATTAATTTGTTACTAAGTGAGGGTGTAAAGGAAGGACAAACATACACACATTCGAATTTATGATAATAATAACGTTTATTTCGGATAAAACTTCATCGCTTGTGATATCAGTAAGATTATAAAATTATTTATTGTTATAGTCGTAAAAATGTAATAGGCCCGTTTTGAAATTTGTCATCGCGACGTAACTAGTTATGGAACCATAAGACTCGGAACTCGATACTCACGATAAATCAATTCAATCCACTTATACATCCACTTTTCAACATGTTGAAACAGAGTTACTACTATATAACAACAAACACAAAAATCGAGTCAAATCACTATGTTTAAATTAATGTCCAAAATAGAAGAGCCATAGTTAACGTAATAGTAAACAATATATATCAAACTTAAACGAGCGCACAGTCAACTTTACAAGATGAGGAACGAAAAACTGCGCAGTGCGCGCGGGGACGCTTCAGTCATGTGGTTCCGCATGGTCAGATACATCAACTCAGACTCATTATTTAGAACCCATTTTGAGAACCAAGCTCATTATTTGCAGTAAAGATAACTACACAATATTTAATTTCGATATTCAGTAAAAAAATGGTTACAGCTCTAGTATAAAAAAAAAAGACTGAGAACGTAACTGTTTTCGGAACGTTTCGCAAGAATTATAAATTGCATGCTACTATAAAGTAAGCGCAAAAAGAATACTCGCGATATATTCTTTCATATTATTTAACGTCCCAAAAAAATTTACGTATTTTTTAAAATGTAATTGATTTTTATTTTAATGTTTCTTTCAGTTTCGTTCCAAGTTACATTCTATGGTCTTGCACAAATGTCAAAACGGGCCTATTACATTTTTACGACTATAGTAACAATTATCTTACTAACTATTTTACTATATAAAACTTGCCAAACATATCTTCCAATTAAGGTGAGTACCCTATTGATCATGAGTGTGTACCAACCCAGTGCTGCATAAAGGGATTTTCCCATTTATTGCTTAATATTTTCAAAATAGTTGGAAATAAATCCAAAAGTGTACGCCTCATAATCTCATTCATTACAATAAAATTGTCATTTTTTGTAAATAATAGTTAAACTACATCTTATTATACCGTGAAAAGTAATAGGCTTCTATTCCTCAACATACTGAAGCCTATAAAAATGACCAACTCGATAAGTGAAGAATTTCGCTCGTTATCGTGACCACAAGATACAGGATCCGCACATACAGACACATGGACGTCCAAGACTGAACTTTTTTAAACAATTTTTTAATTAGTTTAAATAATAAAAAGAGATTTAAAAATTGAGTGTTTTCAGAAGTCAGTGCCATGTTAATACAGTTGTCCACAACAGTAACATGTTACAGTCCACAGTAGCAGCGATAGGTACATAGCGCCCCGTAACGCTCGACATTCTCGCAGGTCATCTTATTAATCACGGCGTGAGTACAGTCGCGTGGAATACGCTTTCTTCGATTTTTGTTTGTGAAATATCGAATGCAGGGCTAGCACGGGTAGGAGATAAAAAAAAAGAAACCCGATCATATCCTTAACAAGGGATACAATTAACGTGTCCACCTGCTAAAGCATGGGAACATGGAATAGGAAAAGTTTATATATATATATATATATATATATATATATATATATATAAATATATACTAGATGTTGCCCGCGACTTCGTCTGCGTTTGATTTTGTATTTTTAAGGCATTCAGTATCGCTAAGCCTTAAATTAGTATAGTAGTATTATATATATATAACATGTGACTGTCAATTAATTATAGAAAAATAATTTGCAATAAAATAAAATTGCGACTATAATTAAAAATCTAAACTATCCTATCTCTTAAGTTGGAACAGATTGCTCACGGTGTGCCAATTTAATTTAAAATCGGTTAAGTAGTTTAGGAGTCCATCGCGGACAAACATCGTGACAAGATTTATATATATTAAGATATATACAAGCTGACCCCTGCGCCATCCGTCGGGCTGATTTGTGAATCTAAACCATCCAGGGTGCCACCCAAACGCATAACGAAAAATTTATTCAAATCGGTCCAGTGACATACACACGCACACAAGAAATATATATATAAAGATAATAAATGGCGGCCTACTACCGTCTACCGCGGTGTCCCACCTATCTGCCCAGCGTGATGATTTTGGGCAAACGCTCCCTATTGGAGAGGCCGTTAGTCCAGCTATGGACTGTAAATTGTTATAGGCTATCTGTGATTATAACTTACGTGCGCGATTGCTGTAATACGATTTCCACGCGCAGGTGGGAAAATATTCGGATATAGCTGTGTGCTCGAAGTGGGGCGAGCGCTTTCCGTGTAGCCCCCCGTCCGCCTCCTCAGGTCCCCCCCTCCATGGAGACTGACTCAGCCGCGGCTGAAATTATAGCGGAGCATGCATTAGATGTGTTTACATTCGTCTAGTTTTCACCTTGCGTCTTCCATTATCAAATACTTGCTGCTCTTTATAATTATCGCATCTTCTAGGAAATATGCTTTCCGTCAGATGGCATTCCTTGCCTGCGAAGAGTTGCTCTGTTTATAGCCGGGCAATCTACCGGGTCCGTCAATTATTAAGATTAAAAAAAAGAGAAATATCATCACTTATTATTGACACACTGGTGTTCACAGATCATGTGATCTGTGTAGGAGAGCCCAGGAATATACTAGAGTGTCATGCTTCTTATTTCGATGCATAGTGAAGAATAGCCTAAGCAGCATTGTTGGAATGCTGTATTCCAATCGTGGCGGGCGTGGTTATTGGTGTAATTGTTGGTCAAATTTATGTAAATAGGGCGGCATGTTGCAGGATGTGCTGCGAAGTTTTGCTTTGTTTTTTGAACATGGTTTTCCACACCAGGTGTTTTTACAAACAATCATATTAATACTAGCTGTTGCCCGCTACTTCGTTTGCGTTTGTTTTTTGATGTGACATTAAATTTAGTTGTAGTTCTAAAAAAATTTAAGTATTCAGTAGGTATAGCTAAGCCTTAAATGAGGGGTTTGCTGCTGTCCGCTGAGGAGTTTTGTCCTCCATCTCCGACCACAGTTTGGGCAAAATTAAACACATATACCTCTATAGTACAAAAATAATTATTAAAATCGGTTATAATTTTTCATCCCCTTTCCCAAAAGAACCGCGCTTAATGTCGGGATAAAAAGTATTCCATATTACTTCTAACACTTCCAAGAATATGTGTACAAAGTTTCATGAGGATTGGTAAAGTAGTTTTTGCGTGAAAGCGTAACAAACAAACTTACATTGACATTTATAATATTATAAGGGATGTTGAGAGTCCCAGAAAATATCAAAGAAAAAGAGTATTATAACGTGTTTATATAATATAACCCTTAAAAAATATTCAAATATTTTTACACTACAAACGATACTTTGAAATAATGAAATATTATATCTGCCTCTCTACTACCCCAATTTCTGCGTCTTAACATGGTTTTCATTACAATTGCTTTTGATTATTGTAATGTTATTATAAACAATGTATGAGTAATGCAATATGGAATGCATATAAATTGAAAGTAAAACTCAAAATAAATTTTCCGTACACCAAGTCATTGCCACATTTTTGCTTAGTTAATCTAATAGGTAAGTATTAACATTCACATTCACATTATTACTGTCAGTTTACGCACACTAAGTGATTCTCCAACTTAAAATGTCACTTTTTTATTCTTTATTGCTTTTATAAGTAAATGTAAATAGACAAATGTTGAGAAAAAACAATATTTTCTTGACTGAGTATATATATATATAAACTTTTCCTATTCCATGTTCCCATGCTTTAGCAGGTGGACACGTTAATTGTATCCCTTGTTAAGGATATGATCGGGTTTCTTTTTTTTTTATCGCCTACCCGTGCTAGCCCTGCATTCGATATTTCACAAACAAACATCGAAGAAAGCGTATTCCACGCGACTGTACTCACGCCGTGATTAATAAGCGAGAATGTCGAGCGTTACGGGGCGCTATGTACCTATCGCTGCTACTGTGGACTGTAACATGTTACTGTTGTGGATAACTGTGTTAACATGGCACTGACTTAAAAATGTTAACACACAAAAGAAAACAAATATTGAGAGAGTTTATAAAATATGATAAAAAATAACATATTTCATATTTTTCACTGTTTTTTTTTTAAACTTCAAAAATAGTCTTATGTTAACCGCTTACATTAAAACGGCCATTCCATTCGCCTTCCAGCGCATGGATGCTTGTGGCTGAGAAAAAGGAAATGGAAGAAAAGGAGATAAACAAACGAACGGACAGTGAAAATAATGGACACCCAGACCCACAGAATAACTATCAAGCCGGCCTGCAACCTTACTCGTTCAAAAACGAGAGCGAAAGGCCCCGATTCATCATCATCATCATCACCATCACCGGCGGGAAGAAGCGAAGGAGGAAGCGATGTGGAGCCGTTGCATTGTGACATAACTATTGGATAGAAGCAGGCGTTACTTTGCTGAAATCCATGATATACTTATTATCAAAATTAAGCTTAATTTTTCTATACTCCGTGAAAAGCAGTAGAATCTGTGTGGTGTAATTTATAATTTCTTCAATCCTTATACTCCACACCAAACAGATCTTCGGCAATATATCCTCTACGCACGTTTCGCTCCGAAACCGGAGCATCCTCAGAAGATGTTGACTTTACAATGAATAATTGTTAAATCAACAACGGTCTTAACAATTATTATACTTTACAATGAATAATTGTTAAGTCAACAACAGTCTTAACAATTATTAATTGTAAAGTCAACATCTCCTGAGGATGCTTCGGTTTCGGAGCAAAACGTGCGTAGAGGGTATATTGCCGAAGATCTGTTTGGTGTGTAGTATAAGGATTGAAGAAATTATAAATTACACCACACAGATTCTCCTGCATTTCGCGGAGTATAGCAAATTAAGCTTAACTCCAAACGTGCGCTCCAGCTGGTTTGGGGATCGTCACCATATCGCGATCCAACTACATCACTTAACGAAAGGGACAGGTTTGGTGACCCTATATCACCACACGGTGATTACCAAGGTACACGCACTGACTACTGGCAAACTTGGGATGCGACAGGCACAAACGATATAGCAGCCCAACCACCCCTTTGCGTCTCCGTGACAACAACACCCAGAATATACCTTTCGCCGACGTAACAAGTACTACATTAGATCAGATACAATCAGCTATTTTCGCGCCTTGTATTGAACCATTGACACCAAGCCAAACTCGTTATGCACCAGCTTTTCAAAGAAATGCCATACATAGCGAAGGCGTCCTAAAGATGTGGTGTAATTATGAAAGAAGTCTTTTCTGGCTCGAGGAAACAGTCTCTAGAATGTCATCGCCTACGGTAGGAACAACGCTCACAGTCACACTTCTGTCAAAAATACAACTTAGGTCGAGATTAGAACTATATGTACCTAACTTTGAAGGAGGTGTAGAACAATTACACCAGATTTTATCATTGCAGAACCCCTGGTATAACGTATCTCTGTGGGCACTGTTCAGATACGAAAAGTTAACAGGAAACCAACCCGGCGTATTTCTAATACTGGGAGTACCAAGTGAAGAGTTGCCCAACATTCTGGCGCGTAATTTAAAGGTCGCTTACTTAACGGGTACCATCAATATACGGTTATTCCAGGATACGGATATACCACAAAACTCGGAACTAGGGCTACTACCATACAGGAAATGGAGGAAGGAAATTCAAATTTCTTATCCATCGTGAAGACTCCGTCATGCCGTTGACACTACTGCACACCACAAAACAAACATAGTAAGATGCACGACCAACAACAAAAGAGGTGAGGAATTTCTCTTATACTGACAAACGACTAACCCGACATTACTAATGATAGAAATTTTCTATTATATATCTATTTATTTCATTTCTCTTTCTATCAACAATTTTGTTTTTAAAAATCTCTTGCTGAATCACTATACACTTCCTTCGCCAAACTGTAATAGAACTTTATTATTTTTTTTAGCTTTAAATTTTCGGATTTTTAAATAATTTTTCATCATTTTATGCGTAGATCAGTTGCCAAAATATCTGTCAGATTTAAAGTTAAAGAATAGTTAAAGGTCTGTCAGATTTAAAACTTGAGAACTGTACTACCATGGTTAGAAACCATATACAACGCTTGCCTAGCGTATACATAGGTACATACTACATACTACTACAATGGAGGGCGAAAAAGTCTTCTTGCCAAAACCAGGAAGACGCGCTCCATTAGCTTTATCAACCTACTTGCTACTGACCCACTTCAGGGTACAGATCTCTTCTAAAAAAAGAGAAGAAAGAGAGAAAGAAAATTGTCTATTTGGGAACCTCAGCAAAAAGAAAATTGAAAAATATGAGTGTGCACCCAAAATGATCTCCACTCAGCATATTCTAAGCGTAAACATATAAATGCATACGTCTCCACACCACTGGAGCTACCTCACCCTGTTGCTGATGGAGTAGAAATTTCTAAACGTTTGTTTTAAACCTGATCTCTTTCCAGACGTATCAGATCTGTCAGATTTATACCAATATAAGGAACCTGGTTTTGCAGAGATACACTGCTGACGTCGGTAGCTTGGCGACGAGATGTTGCTGCAACCTATTGATGCCGCGTCTGCTGCCTTATCACGTGGAATACACATCCCCGAAACTGGTACGTCAGTACGTCTCCAGACCACTGGAGCTACCTCACCCTGTTGCTGATGGAGTACAAATTTCTGCACGTTTGTTTTAAACCAAACTTTATTGGGTGTTAGGTATTATGGAGTTAGGAGCTTTTATACCTCACTTATATCCTTTAGATCGAATCAGCCACACATCAGTTCTCTTAAAAAAGCTGGAGTGATAGTTTGACCGCTTCCTGAGAGATGGCTGAGAACAATAACCCAAGTTCTATTACGGTCGGGTTTTTACCAAAACTTAACAGAACTTGGGAATATGTCCGGACTCAACTCGCTTGTCGTAAATACAGTAAATAGTCTAGAGTGCCTAGAAGAAATTCTTAGTACCAGCCTGGAGTTTTGTTGCGGAGATTCGCTCCCGTGCCTCGTGCCCGTTGGGCTGTAGGTACGGCACCTGATCTCTTTCCAGACGTGTCAGATCTGTCAGATTTATACCAATATAAGGAACCTGGTTTTGCAGAGATACACTGCTGACGTTGGTAGCTTGGCGACGAGATGTTGCTGCAACCTATTGATGCCGCGTCTGCTGCCTTTTCACGTGGAATACACATCCCCGAAACTGGTACGTCAGTTGTCTTGTTTAATTTTTTATTTAAGAACTAGCTCCGCGGTCTTTGTCCGCTGCTGTTACGGTTTTTATGTAACCGGTGGAACCGTTAATTTACGGTAAAAGTAAAGTCTAAGTTACTCTCCGTCCTTTTAACTAGCGCTATGCTAAAAATTAGATTAATTTGTTACTAAGTGAGGGTGTAAAGGAAGGACAAACATACACACATTCGAATTTATGATAATAATAACGTTTATTTCGGATAAAACTTCATCGCTTGTGATATCAGTAAGATTATAAAATTATTTATTGTTATAGTCGTAAAAATGTAATAGGCCCGTTTTGAAATTTGTCATCGCGACGTAACTAGTTATGGAACCATAAGACTCGGAACTCGATACTCACGATAAATCAATTCAATCCACTTATACATCCACTTTTCAACATGTTGAAACAGAGTTACTACTATATAACAACAAACACAAAAATCGAGTCAAATCACTATGTTTAAATTAATGTCCAAAATAGAAGAGCCATAGTTAACGTAATAGTAAACAATATATATCAAACTTAAACGAGCGCACAGTCAACTTTACAAGATGAGGAACGAAAAACTGCGCAGTGCGCGCGGGGACGCTTCAGTCATGTGGTTCCGCATGGTCAGATACATCAACTCAGACTCATTATTTAGAACCCATTTTGAGAACCAAGCTCATTATTTGCAGTAAAGATAACTACACAATATTTAATTTCGATATTCAGTAAAAAAATGGTTACAGCTCTAGTATAAAAAAAAAAGACTGAGAACGTAACTGTTTTCGGAACGTTTCGCAAGAATTATAAATTGCATGCTACTATAAAGTAAGCGCAAAAAGAATACTCGCGATATATTCTTTCATATTATTTAACGTCCCAAAAAAATTTACGTATTTTTTAAAATGTAATTGATTTTTATTTTAATGTTTCTTTCAGTTTCGTTCCAAGTTACATTCTATGGTCTTGCACAAATGTCAAAACGGGCCTATTACATTTTTACGACTATAGTAACAATTATCTTACTAACTATTTTACTATATAAAACTTGCCAAACATATCTTCCAATTAAGGTGAGTACCCTATTGATCATGAGTGTGTACCAACCCAGTGCTGCATAAAGGGATTTTCCCATTTATTGCTTAATATTTTCAAAATAGTTGGAAATAAATCCAAAAGTGTACGCCTCATAATCTCATTCATTACAATAAAATTGTCATTTTTTGTAAATAATAGTTAAACTACATCTTATTATACCGTGAAAAGTAATAGGCTTCTATTCCTCAACATACTGAAGCCTATAAAAATGACCAACTCGATAAGTGAAGAATTTCGCTCGTTATCGTGACCACAAGATACAGGATCCGCACATACAGACACATGGACGTCCAAGACTGAACTTTTTTAAACAATTTTTTAATTAGTTTAAATAATAAAAAGAGATTTAAAAATTGAGTGTTTTCAGAAGTCAGTGCCATGTTAATACAGTTGTCCACAACAGTAACATGTTACAGTCCACAGTAGCAGCGATAGGTACATAGCGCCCCGTAACGCTCGACATTCTCGCAGGTCATCTTATTAATCACGGCGTGAGTACAGTCGCGTGGAATACGCTTTCTTCGATTTTTGTTTGTGAAATATCGAATGCAGGGCTAGCACGGGTAGGAGATAAAAAAAAAGAAACCCGATCATATCCTTAACAAGGGATACAATTAACGTGTCCACCTGCTAAAGCATGGGAACATGGAATAGGAAAAGTTTATATATATATATATATATATATATATATATATATATATAAATATATACTAGATGTTGCCCGCGACTTCGTCTGCGTTTGATTTTGTATTTTTAAGGCATTCAGTATCGCTAAGCCTTAAATTAGTATAGTAGTATTATATATATATAACATGTGACTGTCAATTAATTATAGAAAAATAATTTGCAATAAAATAAAATTGCGACTATAATTAAAAATCTAAACTATCCTATCTCTTAAGTTGGAACAGATTGCTCACGGTGTGCCAATTTAATTTAAAATCGGTTAAGTAGTTTAGGAGTCCATCGCGGACAAACATCGTGACAAGATTTATATATATTAAGATATATACAAGCTGACCCCTGCGCCATCCGTCGGGCTGATTTGTGAATCTAAACCATCCAGGGTGCCACCCAAACGCATAACGAAAAATTTATTCAAATCGGTCCAGTGACATACACACGCACACAAGAAATATATATATAAAGATAATAAATGGCGGCCTACTACCGTCTACCGCGGTGTCCCACCTATCTGCCCAGCGTGATGATTTTGGGCAAACGCTCCCTATTGGAGAGGCCGTTAGTCCAGCTATGGACTGTAAATTGTTATAGGCTATCTGTGATTATAACTTACGTGCGCGATTGCTGTAATACGATTTCCACGCGCAGGTGGGAAAATATTCGGATATAGCTGTGTGCTCGAAGTGGGGCGAGCGCTTTCCGTGTAGCCCCCCGTCCGCCTCCTCAGGTCCCCCCCTCCATGGAGACTGACTCAGCCGCGGCTGAAATTATAGCGGAGCATGCATTAGATGTGTTTACATTCGTCTAGTTTTCACCTTGCGTCTTCCATTATCAAATACTTGCTGCTCTTTATAATTATCGCATCTTCTAGGAAATATGCTTTCCGTCAGATGGCATTCCTTGCCTGCGAAGAGTTGCTCTGTTTATAGCCGGGCAATCTACCGGGTCCGTCAATTATTAAGATTAAAAAAAAGAGAAATATCATCACTTATTATTGACACACTGGTGTTCACAGATCATGTGATCTGTGTAGGAGAGCCCAGGAATATACTAGAGTGTCATGCTTCTTATTTCGATGCATAGTGAAGAATAGCCTAAGCAGCATTGTTGGAATGCTGTATTCCAATCGTGGCGGGCGTGGTTATTGGTGTAATTGTTGGTCAAATTTATGTAAATAGGGCGGCATGTTGCAGGATGTGCTGCGAAGTTTTGCTTTGTTTTTTGAACATGGTTTTCCACACCAGGTGTTTTTACAAACAATCATATTAATACTAGCTGTTGCCCGCTACTTCGTTTGCGTTTGTTTTTTGATGTGACATTAAATTTAGTTGTAGTTCTAAAAAAATTTAAGTATTCAGTAGGTATAGCTAAGCCTTAAATGAGGGGTTTGCTGCTGTCCGCTGAGGAGTTTTGTCCTCCATCTCCGACCACAGTTTGGGCAAAATTAAACACATATACCTCTATAGTACAAAAATAATTATTAAAATCGGTTATAATTTTTCATCCCCTTTCCCAAAAGAACCGCGCTTAATGTCGGGATAAAAAGTATTCCATATTACTTCTAACACTTCCAAGAATATGTGTACAAAGTTTCATGAGGATTGGTAAAGTAGTTTTTGCGTGAAAGCGTAACAAACAAACTTACATTGACATTTATAATATTATAAGGGATGTTGAGAGTCCCAGAAAATATCAAAGAAAAAGAGTATTATAACGTGTTTATATAATATAACCCTTAAAAAATATTCAAATATTTTTACACTACAAACGATACTTTGAAATAATGAAATATTATATCTGCCTCTCTACTACCCCAATTTCTGCGTCTTAACATGGTTTTCATTACAATTGCTTTTGATTATTGTAATGTTATTATAAACAATGTATGAGTAATGCAATATGGAATGCATATAAATTGAAAGTAAAACTCAAAATAAATTTTCCGTACACCAAGTCATTGCCACATTTTTGCTTAGTTAATCTAATAGGTAAGTATTAACATTCACATTCACATTATTACTGTCAGTTTACGCACACTAAGTGATTCTCCAACTTAAAATGTCACTTTTTTATTCTTTATTGCTTTTATAAGTAAATGTAAATAGACAAATGTTGAGAAAAAACAATATTTTCTTGACTGAGTATATATATATATAAACTTTTCCTATTCCATGTTCCCATGCTTTAGCAGGTGGACACGTTAATTGTATCCCTTGTTAAGGATATGATCGGGTTTCTTTTTTTTTTATCGCCTACCCGTGCTAGCCCTGCATTCGATATTTCACAAACAAACATCGAAGAAAGCGTATTCCACGCGACTGTACTCACGCCGTGATTAATAAGCGAGAATGTCGAGCGTTACGGGGCGCTATGTACCTATCGCTGCTACTGTGGACTGTAACATGTTACTGTTGTGGATAACTGTGTTAACATGGCACTGACTTAAAAATGTTAACACACAAAAGAAAACAAATATTGAGAGAGTTTATAAAATATGATAAAAAATAACATATTTCATATTTTTCACTGTTTTTTTTTTAAACTTCAAAAATAGTCTTATGTTAACCGCTTACATTAAAACGGCCATTCCATTCGCCTTCCAGCGCATGGATGCTTGTGGCTGAGAAAAAGGAAATGGAAGAAAAGGAGATAAACAAACGAACGGACAGTGAAAATAATGGACACCCAGACCCACAGAATAACTATCAAGCCGGCCTGCAGCCTTACTCGTTCAAAAACGAGAGCGAAAGGCCCCGATTCATCATCATCATCATCACCATCACCGGCGGGAAGAAGCGAAGGAGGAAGCGATGTGGAGCCGTTGCATTGTGACATAACTATTGGATAGAAGCAGGCGTTACTTTGCTGAAATCCATGATATACTTATTATCAAAATTAAGCTTAATTTTTCTATACTCCGTGAAAAGCAGTAGAATCTGTGTGGTGTAATTTATAATTTCTTCAATCCTTATACTCCACACCAAACAGATCTTCGGCAATATATCCTCTACGCACGTTTCGCTCCGAAACCGGAGCATCCTCAGAAGATGTTGACTTTACAATGAATAATTGTTAAATCAACAACGGTCTTAACAATTATTATACTTTACAATGAATAATTGTTAAGTCAACAACAGTCTTAACAATTATTAATTGTAAAGTCAACATCTCCTGAGGATGCTTCGGTTTCGGAGCAAAACGTGCGTAGAGGGTATATTGCCGAAGATCTGTTTGGTGTGTAGTATAAGGATTGAAGAAATTATAAATTACACCACACAGATTCTCCTGCATTTCGCGGAGTATAGCAAATTAAGCTTAACTCCAAACGTGCGCTCCAGCTGGTTTGGGGATCGTCACCATATCGCGATCCAACTACATCACTTAACGAAAGGGACAGGTTTGGTGACCCTATATCACCACACGGTGATTACCAAGGTACACGCACTGACTACTGGCAAACTTGGGATGCGACAGGCACAAACGATATAGCAGCCCAAC
Source organism: Pararge aegeria (assembly GCF_905163445.1). Lineage (NCBI taxonomy): Eukaryota > Metazoa > Arthropoda > Insecta > Lepidoptera > Nymphalidae > Pararge > Pararge aegeria. Next base: position 1,679,251 of record NC_053208.1, read on the forward strand.
CACCCCTTTGCGTCTCCGTGACAACAACACCCAGAATATACCTTTCGCCGACGTAACAAGTACTACATTAGATCAGATACAATCAGCTATTTTCGCGCCTTGTATTGAACCATTGACACCAAGCCAAACTCGTTATGCACCAGCTTTTCAAAGAAATGCCATACATAGCGAAGGCGTCCTAAAGATGTGGTGTAATTATGAAAGAAGTCTTTTCTGGCTCGAGGAAACAGTCTCTAGAATGTCATCGCCTACGGTAGGAACAACGCTCACAGTCACACTTCTGTCAAAAATACAACTTAGGTCGAGATTAGAACTATATGTACCTAACTTTGAAGGAGGTGTAGAACAATTACACCAGATTTTATCATTGCAGAACCCCTGGTATAACGTATCTCTGTGGGCACTGTTCAGATACGAAAAGTTAACAGGAAACCAACCCGGCGTATTTCTAATACTGGGAGTACCAAGTGAAGAGTTGCCCAACATTCTGGCGCGTAATTTAAAGGTCGCTTACTTAACGGGTACCATCAATATACGGTTATTCCAGGATACGGATATACCACAAAACTCGGAACTAGGGCTACTACCATACAGGAAATGGAGGAAGGAAATTCAAATTTCTTATCCATCGTGAAGACTCCGTCATGCCGTTGACACTACTGCACACCACAAAACAAACATAGTAAGATGCACGACCAACAACAAAAGAGGTGAGGAATTTCTCTTATACTGACAAACGACTAACCCGACATTACTAATGATAGAAATTTTCTATTATATATCTATTTATTTCATTTCTCTTTCTATCAACAATTTTGTTTTTAAAAATCTCTTGCTGAATCACTATACACTTCCTTCGCCAAACTGTAATAGAACTTTATTATTTTTTTTAGCTTTAAATTTTCGGATTTTTAAATAATTTTTCATCATTTTATGCGTAGATCAGTTGCCAAAATATCTGTCAGATTTAAAGTTAAAGAATAGTTAAAGGTCTGTCAGATTTAAAACTTGAGAACTGTACTACCATGGTTAGAAACCATATACAACGCTTGCCTAGCGTATACATAGGTACATACTACATACTACTACAATGGAGGGCGAAAAAGTCTTCTTGCCAAAACCAGGAAGACGCGCTCCATTAGCTTTATCAACCTACTTGCTACTGACCCACTTCAGGGTACAGATCTCTTCTAAAAAAAGAGAAGAAAGAGAGAAAGAAAATTGTCTATTTGGGAACCTCAGCAAAAAGAAAATTGAAAAATATGAGTGTGCACCCAAAATGATCTCCACTCAGCATATTCTAAGCGTAAACATATAAATGCATACGTCTCCACACCACTGGAGCTACCTCACCCTGTTGCTGATGGAGTAGAAATTTCTAAACGTTTGTTTTAAACCTGATCTCTTTCCAGACGTATCAGATCTGTCAGATTTATACCAATATAAGGAACCTGGTTTTGCAGAGATACACTGCTGACGTTGGTAGCTTGGCGACGAGATGCTGCTGCAACCTATTGATGCCGCGTCTGCTGCCTTTTCACGTGGAATACACATCCCCGAAACTAATACGTCAGTTGTCTTGTTTAATTTTTTATTTAAGAACTAGCTCCGCGGTCTTTGTCCGCTGCTGTTACGGTTTTTATGTAACCGGTGGAACCGTTAATTTACGGTAAAAGTAAAGTCTAAGTTACTCTCCGTCCTTTTAACTAGCGCTATGCTAAAAATTTGATTAATTTGTTACTAAGTGAGGGTGTAAAGGAAGGACAAACATACACACATTCGAATTTATAATAATAATAACGTTTATTTCGGATAAAACTCCATAGCTTGTGATATCAGTAAGATTATAAAATTATTTATTGTTAGTAACAATTATCTTACTAACTATTTTACTAATTAAAACTGGCCAAACATATCTTCCAATTAAGGTGAGTACCCTATTGATCATTTGGTGTATGAGTGAGTACCAACCCAATGCTCCATAAAGGGATTTTCCCATTTATTGCTTAATATTTTCAAAATAGTTGGAAATAAATCCAAAAGTGCACGCCTCATAATCTTATTCATTACAATAAGATTAAGATTTTTTGTAAATAATAGTTAAACTACATCTAATTATACCGTGAAAAGCAATAGGCTTCTATTCCTCAAAATACTGAAGCCTATTAAAATGACCAACTCGATAAGTGAGCAATTTCGCTCGTTATCGTGACCACAAGATACGGGATCCGCACATACAGACACACGGACGTCCAAGACAGAATGTTTTTAAACAATTTTTTTATAACTTTAAATAATAAAAAGAGATTTAAAAATTGAGTGTTCTAAATAGTATTTTTTCTCAACATTTGTCTATTTACATTCACTTATAAAAGCAATAAAGAATAAAAAAAAGTGACATTTTAAGTTGGAGAATCACTCCGAAACTGACAGTAATAATGTGAATGTTAATACTTACCTATTAGATTAACCAAGCAAAAATGTGGCAATGACTGGGTGTGCGGAAAATTTATTTTGAGTTTATGCTTACACCTTTATTTCAATTTTACTATCAATTTATATGCATTGCATATTACATTACTCATACATTGTTTATAATAATATTACAATAATCAAAAGCAATTGTAATGAAAACCATTATAGGACGCAGAAATTGGGGTAGTAGAGAGGCAGATATAATATTTCATTATTTCAAAGTATCGTTTATAGTGTAAAAGGTTTAATATTTGTATATTTTTTAAGGGTTATATTATATAAACATGTTATAATACTCTTTTTCTTTGATATTTTCTGGGACTCTAATATAAATTCGAATGCACATTTAAATTCAGACTTGTGAAGTATAATATGTGTGATGAGTTAATTATAATTAATAAATAATAAATAAAAAAAATAAAAATATTTATAGATTTTCGTATTATAAATGGTAGTCGTATACAATATCCCTACTAATCCCTATTAATATTTTAAATGTCAATGTAAGTTTGTTTGTTACGCTTTCACGCAAAAACTACTTAACCAATCCTCATGAAACTTTGTACACATATTCTTGGAAGTGTTAGAAGTAACATGGGATACTTCTTATCCCGCCATTAAGCGTGGTTCCTTTGGGAGAGGGGATGAGTGTTTGACGATTTATACCATAACTCCGACAAATTATAACCGATTTTAATAATTATTTTTGTACTTTAGAGGTATATGTGTTTAATTTTGCCCGAACTGTGGTTGGAGATGGAGGACAGAACTCCTCAGCGGACAGCAGCAAACCCCTCATTTAAGGCTTAGCGATACTGAATACTTAATTTTTTTTAGAACTACAACTAAATTTAATGTCTCATCAAAAAACAAACGCAGACGCGGTCGCGGGCAACAGCGATTTAATTAATATAATTATCTGAAAACACCTGATGGTAAGTGGAAAACCATGGCCAAAAAACAAAGCAACACTTCGCAGCACATCCTGCAACATGCCGCCCTATTTAGGTAAGTACATCAATTTGAGGCGTAGGTGTTTAGCCTCATTTGCCTGTTATTACACCAATAACCACGCCCTTCAGATTGGAATACAGCATTGCAACAATGCTGCTTAGGCTATTCTTCCCTATGCATCGAAATAAGAAGCATGAAACTCTATTACATATTTTATTTCTGTGATCATGGGATCATTTTATAAATCTTAATAATTGACGGACCCAGTAGATTGCCCAGCTATAAACAGAGCAACTCTTCGCAGGCAAGGTGCCATCTGACGGAAAGCGTATTTCCTAGAAGATGCGATAATTATAAAGCGCAGCAGTATTTGATAATGGAAGACGCAAGGTGAAAACTAGACGAATGTAAACACATCTAATGCATGAACATCAACAAATGAACGACAACACATCTAATTAATGAAACTTAGTAAAATAGTTCCATTGTTTAAATCGGGTAGTACTTCTGACCCCACTAACTTTAGACCAGTATCCGTACGACCCACTTTCAGTAAAATCTTTGAAAAACTCATTTTAAATCAATTACTTTACCATTTTCATAAGTATAATTTACTTCATATTAAGCAATTTGGTTTCACACGGGGTCGCTCAACAATCGACGCAGGTGTTGAGCTAATACAAAACATATTTGAAGCCTGGGAGGAGTCACGTGATGCACTTGGTGTGTTCTGTGACAATGGATCAGTTATGAAAATAGGTGTCCCACAGGGGTCTATATTAGGACCATTTCTGTTCCTTATTTACATTAATGACCTTCCTTACCTTGCCAAGGACAAACACGGGATAGTTCTGTTTGCCGATGATAGATCACTGACTTTTAAAATAAATCGACGTGAACTAGCTTTTGACGACGTAAACTCGCTAAAGTGGTACAGTGGTTTGAAGCTAATAATTTGGTTCTTAACGAAAAAAAACCAAGTGTATAAAATTCACTTTACCTAATGTTAAACACGTGAAAACCACTGTACTACTTAATAATGAGGAACTGAAACTGGAGGATACGACAGTTTTTCTTGGAATAACGTTAGATTCTAAACTTCTATGGGGCCCTTATGTAAATAATTTATCGACCAGGCTTAGTTCTGCTGCCTATGCGGTAAAAAAGATAGGCCATATGACCGACGTAGAAACTGCTAGACTGGTATATTTTAGTTACTTTCACAGCATTATGTCATATAGAATTTTACTTTGGGGTAATGCTGCTGATATTAGCACTATTTTCGTGCTGCAGAAGAGGGTTGTTCGTTCTATCTACAAAATGGGCCCGAGAGAGTCATAGAGAGATAAATTTAAAGATTTTAAAATAATGACAGTGTATAGTCAGTACATATTTGAAAATTTAATGTACGTTCATAAAAACATTTCTAAATTTAAGAAAAAATGTGACTGCAATAATTTAAACATTAGAAGTAAGAATAAACTTACAGTGCAATATACAAGGTTACATAAAATTCATAATTCGTTTAAAGGAAATTGCATACAATTCTACAATAAACTACCAATTGATATCTTGGAGATGTCTCTTAAAAAGTTCAAAGTTTGTATTAAACGTAAGCTTATAGAAAAGTCCTATTATAGTATAAAGGACTACGTAAACGATAAAAAAGCTTGGGTGTAAATTATTGCTCTAACTAGGTTGCTCTTCTAATAATTTAAAATGATATCGTGAGATGGTGATAACAAAAAAAAACACCCGGCTAAGTTTGTTGTGGGCTTCTTCTTAGACCAGGACGCGTTTGGAACCCGTAGCTTTAGTTTTAAGTTTACGAATGTGGTTATCGCCATCATCTCACTACCGTGTGGTTCTTATGTACGCATCAAAAGTGCCACCTGTGGGCCTACTTGAATAAAGATATTTTTGACTTTGACTTTTGACTTTGACATGCTCCGCTATAATTTCAGCCGCGGATGAGTCAGTCTCCATCGAGGGGGGGACCTGAGGAGGCGGACGGGGGAGCTACACGGAAAGCGCTCGCCCCAATTCGAGCACACAGCTATATCCGAATATTTTCCCACCTGCGCGTGGAAATCGTATTAGAGCAATCGCGCACGTAAGTTATAATCACCGATAGCCTATAACAATTTACAGTCCATAGCTGGACTAACGGCCTCTCCAATAGGGAGGGTTTGTTGGACACCGGGGTAGACGGTAGTAGTAGCACAAAGGACGCTGCGGCCCCTTCTTCGTTATATTCTCTTAGTCGCCTCGTACGACACCAGCGTTACGAGGAGGGGCGGTGGCAACTGTATTCTTCAAAACGCCATCTAGGGACCAGAGATGGCGCTCCTTCGTCGCCATCCAAATCATATTTAACTTTTACGCGATCGAATAGATGGAAAATCTCGCATTCAGCACACTGTTCTGGCACACATAAAGCCAAGGTACGACACCTTGGCTTTATCGTTGACGGATACGTCATGGAGGACATCTTTAGTATGTTAGTGATATTCCACATGTTAAATCTTCACCTACGTCTAAATATGCAACATGAAACAGAATTACGAAATAATATTGAAGGATGCATAAGTATATTTCATAAGTATTATTTCACCCTGTAAAAATATTAAATCAAAAAAAGCATATAAACATTCCAAGTGACATATTGAATTGGCAATGGTTTACTCGGTTTCGGAGTTCATTCCGAACAAACATCGTGACCCTGGAATTATACATCATTAGGCGCCCAACGGACGTGACGTCGTTGGCACATAATTATTACAAGATACTGTTTTATGTTCATTTAATTATTTGATTGATATTACAATAATTGGTTATTAATGTAATCATGAATTATTACACTAATTAATCAATTACTATGGGGTATCTAAATATTAATAGTGATTTGATATATTGATGAAATTACTATAAATAGGGTAGTAGAATATTAAGCGGACATTATACGTGTGAGAGTCAACCAGGGTGTTACTCTGCCCGAAGTTATATTTGTTTTATTTTGCGGAAATCCTAGTCCGGCGTAATATCATAGATATTAATAATCTATATATATATATTTAATCTCAATGGAACCGTAACTTTTCAGGGATAGACCGATATTATAAGACCAAGATCGGTTAAACCGTGCATCCGTGCCTAAGTAACAAAGGCTTTATTGTCAAATCCCTCGGGATCTTTACCCCGGTACTTTTCCGAAACAAAATGAATCCTATATCCATCTCCAACTCCGACATGCGAGATAATTAGATTCTATGGAGCTTGATTTTAAGCCCCCAGCACGGCTATGGGCAGGAGACAATTACATCCCCGGGAAAGGATAAAAATATTTCTTCTCCCACAGATTTATCAACTCTCAGAGCACTGGCGCTAAAATTGAAATAATATTCAAATAGTATATGTGTAATAACAAACGGGGGTAAACTTCTCCTATTCCATATTCCCTTGCTTAGGCAGGTGGACACGTTAATAACATCCCTTGTCAGGGGATATAATTGGGGGATATAATTTTTGTCTCCTGCCCGTGCTAGCCATGCATTCGATATTTCACAAACAAAAATCGAAGAAAGCGTAGTCCACGCGACTGTACTCACGCCGTGATTAATAAGATGACCTGCGAGAATGTCGAGCGTTACGGGGCGCTATGTACCTATCGCTGCTACTGTGGGCGAGAGCAGGTGCTGGGATACTGAGCGCTGGACCAAATAAACAACTGCGTACCTCCACACGTTCCGATTATACGGGACTGTCCCCGTATTCCACGTTCGAAGTGGCGGTCTCCACAGTACCAAACCAGTGATGCCATAGGATCCTGCATCGCGCTTTTGAATTTTAAACAAATGAGCCATGCCAGCCATAAATGTCACTGCGGCTACTATCGGCTGCGAAAGGTGCAAAAATACGCTTTTATAACATGATTCCGATCTTAACTCTTAACCTACCAGTTAAAGTTTAACTATGTGTTAAATAAATAAATAAATATACTAAGACAATACACACATCGCCATCTAGCCCCAAAGTGAGCGTAGCTTGTGTTATGGGTACTAAGGTGACTGATGAATATTTTTATGAATAACATACATAAATACTTATAATATACATATAAACACCCAGACACTGAAAAACATTCATGTTCATCACACAAACATTTTCCAGTTGTGGGAATCGAACCCACGGCCTTGGACTGAAAGCAGGGTCGCTGCCCACTGCGCCAATCGGCCGACGAATGTGTTAAAAATAGGATGGAAGCAGCCGGCTCGGCTCTCATCTCTTACAACATAGGAATTAATTTCAAAACTGTAAATTGTTGGCGTTAGAATATCAGCAGATTTTCCTACCGGCTTTTTCTCGGTGTTTGAGTCACCTCTCTAGAAACAGACAGGATTGATGTTTCAAAAGTACTTATAAAGTAGGGCCACTTGAATTAAATTAGTTTTGAATTTTATCTCAATACAAAACTACAAACACATTTTTTTAATCTGGCTAGCTAGCAGTTCCGGTAACTTGTTGTCATAGGCGTGCACTTCATACATGCACAAAATCACTGCATACCCAAATTATTATATATTACTTGTATTGGAGGGGAATTTCTCCATGTTTATTACTATTTATGAATTATTTAATGAGTCGATTCTAAATCATCTGATGACCTTCGTGGAGCAACGGTGAGCGCTGTGAATTTAAGAAGGGGGTCCCGGGTTCGTATCCCGGCAGCAGCAAATTGGGAATTTATAATTTCTGAATTTTCTCTGGTGTGGTCTGGCTTTGACTGTGGCTAGTTACCACCCTTCCGTCAAAGACGTGCTTCTAAGCGATTTAGTGTTCCGGTGCGATGTCGCGTAGAAACCTATTAGGGACTACCATACTCCCTAACAGGTTGGTTAGCCCGCTACCATCTGCATCATGCATCATTACCGCCAGGTGAGATTGCAGTCAAGGGCTAACTTGTAATGGAAAAAATATCTATACGGTCCATACTAATACTATTACTTTTAATGCGAAAGTATGTTTGTTTGCTCTGCAGATGAGCATAAGATAGTAGGTACCTATCCGGAAAAGTTATTGGTATAAGTTACCTAGAGGATTTATAAATATAGCATTTTTTACCTACCTAGGGCTTGACTGCTTAACTTTTCTTGGTGATATTTATGTCCTGCTATGTTAATGACGGCCGATTGGCGCAGTGGGCAGCGACCCTGCTTTCTGAGTCCGAATCCGTGGGTTCAATTCCCACAACTGGATTACTTTTTGTGTTACGAACATGAATGTTTTTCAGTGTCTGGCTGTTTATTTCTTTATTTTAAGTTTATATGTATAATCATCTGCTATCTTAGTACCCATATCACAAGCTACGCTTACTTTAGGGCTAGATGGCAACGTGTCTATTGTCGTAGTATATTTATTGATTTCTCTATTCCGGGAAAATCAAGGGCTCCTTTGGGATTTCAAAACCCCGAAAAAAAGCGAAGTCCCGGGCAAAAGCTAGCTTAAAATAGTTCTAAACACCTGATATTTGATTACTAACTAGTGTCTTGACAGATACATTTAGATCGAAGTCTGTGCTGGGAACTAAATAAATAACTTCATCTATTCGAGCTTTTTACCAGTTTAGCATAGTCGAGAGTGGTGATAATTTAGTGGTTCTCACTTCGGCTTCCCTTTCGCGGGGATTGAGTTCGGTTCCCAGCACGCACCTCGAACTTTTTGGATTTAGGTACGTTTATAATTTGAGCAATTCAAACGGGTCTACTCTGAAAAGGTTAAGGCCGTAGTCTAGCGCGTTGGTAGACTTCACATCTTTTCGAAAATATTTTGAAAAACTCCGGGCCATGCAGATTTCCTCACTCAGCAAGTTATAATTGCTTAAAATGCACATAACTCATATGCTTACGTATAATATAAATATACTACGACAAAACACACATCGCCATCTAGCCCCAAAGTAAGCGTAGCTTGTGATATGGGTACTAAGGAGACTGATGAATATTTTTATGAATAACATACATAAATACTTATAATATACATATAAACACCCAGACACTGAAAAACATTCATGTTCATCACACAAACATTTATCCAGTTTTGGGAATGCAGAAAACAGGGTCGCTGCCCACTGCGCTAACCGGCTGTAAAAGACATGCCCGGTATCGATCTTAGTCTCGGGGGACTAATTCATACCCACTAGTCTATCACCACTTATTTAATCTGTACATGAAGAACATCGTGTCTCCACAGATAAAGTAAGTAGAGATGTACACCTAGAAGAAGCTAAGAGATACCTAACCTATAGAGAACAGTTTTTCGGGCAAAAATATTAAACCTAAAGGTACGGTATTTTAACATCTTTCAAGTTCATTTTTCAATCAAGTTCTTTGATACTTAGTTGAGCGTAAAGGAAACAAAAAACCGAAGGCTCATACACACTGTAGCGAGCACTGCACCGCATCGACAATGATCTTCCTAAATTCGCTGACGGCCGATTGAGCAGCGACCCAACTTTCTGAGTCCAATGCCGTGTTCGATTCTCAGAACTGGAAAATGTTTGTGTGATGAACCTGAATGTTTTTCAGTGTCTGGGTGTTTATCTGTAAATTTTGAGTATTTATGAATATTGGCCATAAAACAGAAGCTTTACTTCAAGACTTGTCAATTTAATCACGATGCGGGAAGCCCGTGTTATAAAATGGAAACGGAATTGCACAAAGTTACTTCGGGGACGGTTCTGCAGCTTAATCGGAGCGTCAAAGAAATCTCACAAAAGACGAAAACTCAAGTAGCAATAGCTAGATTTAAGAGACAGGAGACAAAAAAGGGGTAGCTAACTGGAATAGAACTGGAAAGATACTGGAAAATAGAATGTACCTTGTGGAATAACGAAGGGTATGAAGAAGAAAATTGTACTTAGTTTAGTGAGACATTTGGAAATGGTACCATCGCAAACTAGCGAAAATGTTAGTGTACGTCGCTGATATTGGCAAAAAAATGAGAAGCTTTATTGCTTGTCAGGCTATCGCGGCGGTCACTATCAATCCGTCCGGTTAAAATTAGATTTATTTGATGTTTGTAAACATCCCAGCCCCGAGTGCGGACTGGGGTTTAATTAAAAGTTTGGAGGAAGTTCATTGTTAAGTTCAGGCGCAGCGGCCGCCTGCCAGCGCAAAGACTCCTAGTGCCTACAGATGTGCCGACAAGTCGGCTGTGACACGCTCCAACCTAGTTAATAATAGCATCGGACTGTGGCTGAGTCAGGCCGGTTGACGGACCAAAACGCTTGCGGAAAGTTGCGTTAGATCCAGTAAGTCGCGTCAACCAACCAACAGGTTGAGGAAAGTTGGTTTGAATGTCTACCCCAGGTTGGAATTCGCAGTTGGCATGTGTGCAACCGCGTCCGCCCGCCTTGCGGCGCCACTGCCTGCAGCGGCTATGAGAACACGCCAAGTGAGGTTCAGCGCCGGTGTACCTGCATGAAGGGATTCGCCAAATTTTTGGGCAAAACAAATAAAAGAGAACGCAGCGGCGTTAAGGCGGGCGTGTCTATAAAAGGCCGAGAGGGGGGTGCGCGGGGGTGGTAACACGATCCGCGAGCTCCAGCCGGCCGGCCGCCCTGGAGCGCGGCCGGGGGCGGGCGGGGGCGGCGAGCGGCGGGGGGAGGCTCGTGCGGCGGCGGCGGCCGCTCCCGCTCTCACTAGTCGAACGGTGCCCGACCGGTAACGTAGCGCCGACTGCCGACCGAGAGACGAACCAGCGACAATGTCCGCCGTGGCGAAAACTTCCAAGTACACCTACCGCAGCAGCGGCGGTGGCACCACCGACGTCAACATCGAGTACAGCGCCGACCTGAGTGCTCTCTCCAGGCTGGAGGTACCAGTACCGGCCCGTACAGTGCAGTGCTTGTGAAGTGTTTGCGGACTTGATACGAATATGTTGTATTTTTCAGGACAAGATCCGTCTCCTCCACGATGATCTGGAATCCGAAAGGGAGCTACGTCAGAGGGTAAGCGATCGTGCGAAACGTGATATGTGCGCGCGCGCGCCTTAGCGGGCGCGCCGTGTGGGCGGGGCGCACACTATTTATACCGCTGCACGAATTTCCCTTACCATCGCGCCAGGAGGAAAACCCGTACTTCTATATCACCTTGCAAACCATTATTTCACACCCTTACATCACTAATACTGCTAGAACTATATACGAGTCTAATATTTCTAACCGATCTTCATGAGTAGATATCGTAACATAACTGTGACGTAATTTGAATTTTTCAAAACTAATAAGCATATAAAAATTTAAGTAATTCTAACAAATAGTAGTGTTAGGAATATATGCATAAAACTAAGATTTTATAAATATGTTCATTTCATTTTTCTCATAATCCAAAATTAAACTAAAAATTAACTTATTATAATTTGTGTGTTTGCTTATGGTAGTGAAATTCTGTGTGTTTAATGTCAAGTGTAGCTTAAATAATAGAATCTCAAAGATCTGTCGATATGAGTCGATACCAATATCGATTTTATATGTCCGAGGTCGGGCTCGATCGTCATCGACTGATGACGATGTCGGTCTATTTTAGTCAGTTGCACCTGTAGAGCATGGAGAGCATGCATTGGTGCACCGCACGGCGCCGAACCGCACGCATCCAAGCGCGGACGCATCTGACGTCCGCGCGACCGTCTCAGCGGTGCGCGAGCGCAGCCGTTATATTTAGACTGGTAGCAAAGGCATTCTCTGAAACCTCAACTTCGCGCTCCCGCGTTTGAATCTGGGCCAAATGATGCTCGTTCCTGCTCAGAATGCCACAATATTGAAATATAATAATAGACCGTGGTAAAGTGGCGAAAATATCCACCTTAGTCACTCCCGTGAGACACGGGCCGCTTCTAATAATAACCTAGCACACAGTTGCGTGCATCTCATACATGCATATAGCAGTGCATACCCTGACCTCAGGGCCTTTCATACAATAAGGGCGACCTAAAATTTAAAGATTTAAAAAAAATAATCGATTAATAGAAAACTATGAAAGCGCCATCTAGTTAAAACACCGCCCTGCGATGTAAATTTAATGAACGACAAGTCCTGTGTCATGGTTTAGAAATAAAATAGACAAACTGCATAATATTTCGATTATATTTTAATTTTTAATTGTAAATAGTATCCATAAATAAAAAGTTACACTTGTAATATAATTTAAATCTTATAATATTAACCGGGGTTTTCACGATTATCAGTTCAGAGTAAATCGTTTATTCGTCGCTCGAATTAATGCGCCGCGCAGCCTGCATAGAAGCACGTTCAAGGCAAGGAAGGAAGGAAGTTCTGGTGTGTAATGATATAATCGTGCTTACACAATATTTGGCTCTTTCTATGTGTGCCAGTTTTCCAGGTTTCCAGTAAAGGAATTTTCAAATCTTAAATAGGTACTCTGAGTTACAGAAATTAGAAATCCAAATGTTTAGTTTTTTTATAAGCAGATTTAAATTGCTTTTTTTGTTATTGTATTAAACGGCAATAATTATTTTTTGTGATTAAAAAAATTATCAATGAATTTCAATACATTCAAATCTTAAGAAATTTATAAGTAGCTAATTTGTTCAAAAAGTATATAAAATAACCAAATTAAAAGTTGCCGAATTATGTTAAATAAATAATTAACGTTTACCAGGTGCCGTTGGCAACTGATAAAGTAATATTCTTTTTATTTATTGTTCAAATAATCATTTTTATTAGCATTTGTGTACTAAGAAAATATTACGGACATATTTTGACTATGATATTCTCAATATCGCCAAGTGCCATTATTCTATACCTTTTACCTTTTGTTATAACAACTTATATTCACTGAATTAGAATTACCTACTGTTTTTTTCCTTTGCTGTACCGTGTTCGGTTGTTTGTAAATAGTTACAATTATTACTGTTACATTAACCTTTGTTACAGTACTGTTTGTAAATGATTGTAAGGAATATTTGTAGTGTAAAAAAGTAGTAGAGCTAATTCATAACTAACGTTTTATTGAGATTATTCGTAAAGGAAGTAATGCACCTACAACGAGCGGCACGTAAAAAAAGCTCTGACTGACTCACATAAACAGGCGAATAACAGTGATCAGTTTTTTGTTTCATTATTTTCTTTATAATAATACATATGTGAGTTTATTGTTTACACAAAAAAACATTATTTAATGTAAATGCCGCAATGACAGACAATTTTAAAAACTCGCTGGTCGGTCGTCTTAGAGCTTACTATACTGGACGTAGAAAAAAATGTTAGGTTTGGTACCTACTCACAAATAAAATTATACAACATCAAAATACCATGTTCAGTTCCTATTTTTTTTAATGCATACTCTGACCGAAAACCCTCTGCACGCCACTGCTAGCACAATATTAAAATATGTGAAGGACGTATTACCGAATAATAGAGTTATGATACAACTTTGCAAATATCCTCAAATATCATTGGCATTCATGGCCATATTTTTTATGAAATTTCTAGATATTCCTAAGTTTTTTTTACTGTTGTATTGGCAAAAAGCAATCGCTCACTGTCACTACAAAACAATAATTGATAACACTATCTTCATTCAAATGTATTCAATATATACAAATACCACTCTAGTTTTATTCAACGATTTTTTTTAAATATTTCGAAATTGCGAAATTTCGAATATTTGAACTTGTTTCAATTCAGACAATTCATAGAAGTTTTTCCGACCGAGAGATCACTATCAACTATTTATGCAAACATTTAAGTATAGTTTCCTACATAAGAATCATGTATAAATAATTTATCATTAACATTAAACAACTGCAATTGTATTATACTATAGTAAATGATATACATTTGTTTTTTAGATCGAAAGGGAGAAGGCAGATTTGAGCGTGCAAGTAATCCAGCTGTCTGAGAGGCTGGAGGAGGCTGAAGGCGGAGCAGAGAGTCAGGTAAAAAAACATTATATACTTTCAGACATTTCTTAATAATAAAGGCTGTGAACCTCATATGACATACATGGAAACAAGCTGAAGAAAGTTATGAAGAATCTTTAAAATCAATGTAATTTCATAAAATAATTTATTAAATGTATGGAATATTTGAAAAAACTCAATGTATAAAATAAGAAGAAGAAGATGCAACCTTGAAAAGAAGATGATATTATATTGATGAATTAACGCATAAGTGAAAAGAAAAATAATAGTTATTCTATCAGAAATGGAAGAAACTAAAAGGAAGGGAAATTTAAAATATTTTTTGTAACAAGTGGACAGGATGAATGATCTGTTAAGTTATTTTGCTCTGCGAATATTTCTTATTCTATTTTAGTTGCTTGTGCGAGTTTGTGCTACGCGATTTACTCATTATTGTCCATCATGTTAAATGTTTTTATTTCAGAAAGTTTAACCAATTTAAAACACTTTCTGAATCTATTTTCTACAAAAAAACCTTTTAAAGATATGACAAAAGCACTTAGTTTACAATCATGCTTCTTTTTACTTACACATAACTTAAAAGCAAAACTGTAAATTGGTAATATCAAATGTGATCCCTAATACACTTTTGGGGGCACAATTTGATTTTATCTCGTATGTTTCAGTTCGAGATCAACAGAAAACGTGACACTGAGTTGACCAAACTCCGCAAGCTTCTAGAAGATGTTCACCTGGAGTCAGAAGAGACCGCGCATCTGCTTAAGAAGAAACACCAGGAGATCGTTGTTGATTTCCAAGACCAGATCGACAAGCTCACCCACAGCAAAGTCAGGTGAGGGCATTTAAGGAACTAAGAAACAAGTTTTACCTGACTATGGAAAGGCATAAATGAGGTATTGGGGCTTTTATGTAACGTTAGAATCTAAACATATTCGTGTAATGGGATTCTGACGGTACAAAGAAGCTCTGATTCTGCTGGATAACTTTGAGTTTCCACTTGTCAACGCCATATGACGTAAAAACAAATTCGAGATTAACATAAAAACTAAAATACGTGACATAACGTGTATAGTTTACGTAACAAACAACCGTACCATAGCCCTTCCGTAGTTAGGTTTTTTTTAATTTCAACTAACTCAGTGAATGTAAATCTCATACTTTAAGAAATATGTGCTGTGCGTAATTATGCGAAATATGCTCTGCGTTTAACCATCTTAGTAACAAAATGATATTTTTATTGTACTATTAATAATCAAGTTCAAAATTCTGTTAAATGATTATTAAATTGAAATATATAATGTGTTGTCAAAAGTGGCACCTCTTCAAAAATTGTGCGTTATAAATTGCTGTGATAGGTGTTCTTACTGGTGTTAATTGTGACACTTGTTTGAAGAGTTGTAAAGTTTGACGTCACACGAAGTAAAGGATTCAGTGTTCAGCCGTATCAGCACCCCGAATTTTGTATTTTAGACTGCATAGTCCATTTCTTTGTCACCAGAGTTGAGAAGGAGAAGTCAAAATTCCAAGCTGAAGTGTACGAGCTGTTGGCCCAAGTGGAGAATGTGACCAAGGAGAAGATCACAATCTCCAAAACTTGCGAGAAGTATGAAATCACAATCAGCGAGCTTCACATTAAAATTGAGGAGCTTAACCGCACTATTGTCGACATCACATCGCACAAGCAGCGCCTGTCTCAGGAGAACATTGAGCTCATCAAGGAAGTTCAGGACCTTAAGGTGTGTATAGTGTACCAAGATAGAAATTTAATCCGTGTTATATCTGTTGCGTAACTCAAAGATGAATTTTAGGGAGAATAATACTTCCTAAAGTAATGCTTGCTGCAAATTCTGATATCCACATAAACATCCTTTAGTAGTTCTTAAAATACGAATAAATTTAAAGCATATGTACCTTAATATTTTACTTCCAGTGGAAGTAATTTAGAGATCACATCAGTCAAGTTTCTCTTAATATTCTAACTTATCAAAAGATTAACAATTTATGCAATAAATTAGATAAACCTTCATTTTTTCTGACCCTTTTCTTAATAAGGTCAGAATATTTCTTTATTCAAATAGGCACATAGATGGCATGCTTTCATTTACGAGTACAAAATGTGAACATAGTAAAAGTAGTAATGTGAACTTAACACTAAATGTACGAGGGTTGCAAACGCAAATTCGAGCAACAATTCACACCCAAACTTTATTATTATTTACGTAATCCTTTATACAATAATAAGAATTTTCTATAAGCTTTCGCTTAATACAAACTTTGAACTTTTTTGGAGATATCTACCGGTATTTTGTTTTCAAAGGTACTAATGGTTTTATTTTTTCAGGTGAACATTGAAAACGTTGTGTACCTTAAGAGCCAGTTGGCTGGCCAGCTCGAGGACGCGCGTCGCAGACTCGAGGATGAAGATAGAAGGCGCTCTATCCTTGAAGCCAGCTTGCACCAGGTAAATGTAACAGATGATTTGGGGACATGCTTTAATATTATGATATTAAATTTAGTTATAACTTTTGGAACCAAATTGTATTTGAAATCAATTGCGTTATCATCGCAATATTACAATTATTATTAGTTTTAAAATAATGTTAATGATTTTTGCACGCCAATTTTGGCATAATATGAAGATCTTGAATTACGCATAATATCTATTTTTTGTACCATGTTCAAGCTAAATTTAATAAATAAATAAATAAATGATTACCATTTTACGAAAAGCATCATTTTTGGTTAATCCTTTTGAGGTTTTTAACGAATACCAATGTTCTAAAATAGCATGTCTCGAGAAAACTGCGGCAATTGGGTAACCTGTATTGATTTTCAATGTTATTAATATACTCGTATGACTCGTTCAAGCAGTTTTTCCTTCTTTTATTTATGTATCTTCCAAATTTTCTAAATTGCTCCTTTATAATTATAACTTACTGGGCATACTGTAAAATTTGTTCTGCGCCCTTTTCCTTAACTTAAAACTTTTAATTCAAACTTTATTACATTTATGAGATTTACTTACAATATATATTCCTCAATCTCAGGTTGAAATTGACCTGGAATCTGTCCGCGTGCAACTGGAAGAGGAGTCGGAGGCTCGTCTGGACCTTGAAAGGCAACTCGTCAAGGCCAACGGAGAGATCGGTCACTGGCGCGCCAAGTTCGAGGCAGAAGCCGCCGCAAGGGCTGAGGAGATCGAGGAAATTCGCCGCAAATACTCCATCCGTATCCAGGAGCAAGAGGAACAGATTGAGACCCTCATCGCTAAATGCAGCAGTATTGAAAAACAGAAGTCCCGCCTGCAAAGCGAGGTATGTAAACTTAGATTCAATCTAGAAGTTAAAGTTCTCTCTGAAAAAGCAAGAATATATCTTGAAAATAATCGGATATTATTATTATTGACGGCCGAGTGGCGCAGTGGGCAGCGACCCTGCTTTCCAAATCCAAGGCCGTGGGTTCGATTCCCACAACTGAAAAATGTTTGACTGATAAACATGAATGTTTTTCAGTGTCTGGGTGTTTATCTGTATTTTATAAGTATTTATATACATTATTCATAAAAATATTCATCAGTCCTAGTACCCATAACACAAGCTACGCTTACTCTGGGGCTAGATGGCTACGTGTGCATTGTCGTAGTATATTTATTTATTCGTTTATTAATATAACAATGTATGAACAAAATCAATGATGACTTTTTGATAGTAAACAAATGAATATGGGTTTTCTCATAAATGAAGCCACATTACTGAAACTTACAAACATAAAAGGGTCGATCAAATCAATTTGAAGTTTGTGAATTTGGTATAAATAGTATCAGCGACATTTGTTAGTCGGCCCAAATTACTAGGTTAGTAGGTAGGCAGAAAATCAAACGAGTTCCAACGAAACTGGAACTTTTCTCCTATAGTACACCTATGTCCATCGTTTGATATGACAATGATGCCGATGAAGTAATTAATATACATTAACGCTTAAACCTTAACCGTGGTAACTTATCTTCAATCTTTCTTCCAGGTTGAGGTTCTTATCATTGACCTCGAAAAGGCCAACGGAACAGCTCGGGAGCTCCAGAAGAGGACTGAACAGTTGGAGCGTGTTAACATTGAGATCAAATCGCGCCTTGAAGAGACGGTGCAGCTTTACGAACAAACCCAACGTGACCTCCGCAACAAGCAGGTTGAGATCCAACGCATCTCCCACGAGCTTGACAAGACACGCGAACAGAAGGACGCTTTGGGCCGCGAGAACAAGAAAATGGGTGGTAAGTTTTCTAGGTGATAATCTACTGCATCGTTGGAGTCGCGACAGCAACCATCGTACCCGAATATTCGGTCATTGTATCAAAATCCGTAGTTTTCGCAACTCGCCTTTTCATTAACATTAGAAATAATGCGCATTTAAGAGGACATTTTTATACATAATATAGAGACAGAGTGAAAGTATTCTAGCTCTCGACAAACGATTCAATTTATTGATATCTGATGGATATTCTATTATGGTTTCCCTCATGTAATTATGAAAACTAGTCAGAATAAGTCTAAACAAAAAGATTCCTAAGGAGGGTATAAAATATCGTCTAACAGCGCTTAGTCGTAAAATATCGTCATCAGCATCATCATATCAACTCATTACCGACCTTACACAATCAGCCTTATTACTTACGATCTCCTCCCACAATGCGAAGGGGTTAAGGCCGTAGTCCACCACCCTGGGCCAGTGCTGATTGACTTCACACACCTTTGTGAACATTATACAAAAATATGATATAGCCAAAAAACTTGTCTCCGAGATACGGACTATAATAAAATTTAAAAAGTATTCTCAAATTTACCTGTACCAATAATATAAGCCCGAAACTTTCACATACCATTCCCACAAGGGTTAAGTATCTACCAGTAGTTTGATTTTTTGTTCTCTCTCTTCGTGTTCTCTCGTGTTTTCGCGGGAGTCATCACGAGCAACCCATTATCGCGCCCATTAAATGCCATTAATCTCTCAGATTGCGATGGGTTTGGACGGGACCACCAGTGGCGTGCACTGGGTTTCTGGGTATGCATACAGCAGAAAAATTGCATAAAACAATTATATATCAGTTTTAGGGTAGGCAGTGGTTTTGTGCATGCATGAAGTGCACACCACTGCATACCACGATGGCTAAGTGCGGATTGGTAGACTCCACACCCTTGTGAGGAAATTACTGAGCACTCAAGCAAACAGTTTTCATCACCATGTCCACATTCACCGTTACAGCAAGTTATATTTTATTGCTTAAAACACAAATATCTCCAGGGGTTGACTCTCCTTGAAAAGTAGGCTGAAGTCTTACCCACTTTACTATATTTTAATCTAAGCTTATCACTGGCGCAAGTTGAGCCTGCTATTCGTAAGTAATAAGGCTGATTGTGTAAGGATCGTTATCCAAAGACGGTTTTTACAAGAAATTATGGTTTGTCCACAGATGAATTGCACGACGCCCGCGCCAATCTCACGGAGATGAACCGCCGTCTTCACGAGCTCGAGATCGAGCTGCGCCGTCTTGAGAACGAGCGAGAGGAACTCACCGCTGCTTACAAGGAAGCTGAGGCCGTAAGTCTACTATTTCCGACCCAGATTAAAGTTGCTCGAAGAATACGCTTGGACACAACAATACAGTTTCTATTGCACATAAATAAGTGGTGTTAACATTTACGCGGTCGCAATTCTGTTGGACTTTGAATATTTTGGCTTGACGTACCGCTCCATTGGCACATACAGTGACAATAATAGGTACAAAAAATTATCACTGGCTGCACTTTGTTGAAAATGTGATGCACATAAAAACTGGGACTTGGAATCTGTATTTTTGGTAACCTAGAACATTTTTGCTTAGACACCCACGTACAGTATTGAAACACTGTAGTCTCATTCTGCAGTGTTAGAAGAGTAAGAGCAAAAGACTATTGCAAGACAAAATAATTCGCAGTTACGATTTTATGATACTTAGTTGACGTTAAAATGCTTTAATATTAAAAATCAATCTAAATGACATAAACCAGATACATTTGTAGGAAAAAAAACCGACTTCGATAATAAATTTTATAACAACTGAAAAAAGTAAAAACATTTGAATCTGAAATACAAAATAAACAAACTGAATACATCTGCGTAACTTTTGGGAGTTCAACTTGCCAATCTGGCTATCTAGTTTGGCGAGAAATTAAATCTGAGGACACTTGTAAATCTAAATGTAGCAATAAATATAAAAAAAGGGTACGTTGTGTGATTGCGTAAACAATGCATCGATTTTTTTGAAAAGTTGGTTTGTCGATCTCCGAAACTCCTTATCAGATCTATATGGAATTTAAATGAGACTATTTCGGAAAAAAAAAGAATTTTGCAAATACTCTAAAAAATAAATGAATGCTCGAACTTACATAAAAAAAAAAGCAGTCGAACCTTATTGAAGTCAAACCTTTTTGAAAACGTCGGACGATTACCACGTTGGCAAGGAATACACTGATTCTAATTCTACGAATGACTTTCAATTTAATCAATCGTCATCCGTCGTAAATTTTGCCAACATCTGAACGTGTGACACATAATGCAAATATCTTTGTATGTTCAATCACGGCCAAACTATACAAAGTAAGCAATTAGCAGAGATTGTATTAAAAATAAACCTCTGCGATTACGCTAAAGTAACGACACGTTTTTATATTTTGGTAGCCACAATAGAATTTTTGCAAATACAAATCCTAAGATATTAAACACATTATTCGTACACCATGGAAGCACGACCAACTAGTGTACCATCACGAAAACTGCAACAAACATATCAATTTGAATAATTTTACTGCCGTGAATGATGCCGTCACGGCAAATCGCAACTCGCAAGGCGGCTTATTAGCCCTTGTATATAAAAACGTATAATATTTTCTTACATTTCCTTACTCAATAACTCTAGAATATATATACGAAATAGTATAGATAAGTTTACTTATTGCATTGTGAAATATACGAGCAATTTACGTTCAGCCGTTGGGAATCTCCGTTCTACATCTCCCAACCAACTAACTCAACGGAACTTGTTTGGTTTACATTTTAGGATTGCAAAATAATGGTTGCAATATAATAATTGGTTTTAAATGGATAGAAGCAGTCGTTACTTTGCGGAAATCCATGATGTATTATGAAAATTAAGCTTAATTTCCTATACTCCGCGAAAAGCAGGAGAATATGTGTGGTGTAATTTATAATTTCTTCAATCCTTATACTCCACACCAAACAAATCTTCGAAGATGTACCCTATACGCACGTTTCGCTCCGTAGTTTTCAAGTTACTTAACAATTATTCATTGTGAAGTCAACATCTCCTGAGGATGCGAAAGATTGATAAAATTATAAATTACACCACATAGATTCTCTTGCTTTTTGCGGAGTAAGTATAGCAAATTAAGCTTAATGTTCATAATAATTGGTTTTGTTAAGACGGATCGAAAAATGTATGTTATTGTCCGTTGTTGGATATTTTATTATCTTTTCATGTCTACGATTCGGCATGTTTCATTTGTGCTGCAGGGTCGCAAAGCTGAGGAACAACGCGCTCAGCGGCTGTCGGCCGAGCTTGGCCAGTTCCGCCACGAGGCTGAGCGCCGCATCCAGGAGAAGGAGGAAGAGATTGAAGCCATCCGGTAAGAGTCCGTATATTACCTCATCTCTTGAGTTTTTGTGCAGATGAACCGGGAGCTGGGTATAGAGTAAAATTATTCAAATTGATATGTTTGTTGCGGTTTTTGTAATACATCGTACATCCGCATCGAATCCTATAAATCACAAATAATTGACAATGGGATCTAAAAGTCATAGTATTTATATTACCGGATAGCGCATCAATTTTAGTACGCCGTTTAGTCCATTCTGTTATAAACTCGATTAACTCTTGCTACCCATTTTAAACTCTAAAAACAAACTCTTAAAATAATAACAAACCTTGTCGCATCAAGGTTTAGTAAGTAAATAGGAAAATTCCGGATCAAAGAAAGAATTTAAAGCTAAGCTAACGTGCAATAATCGTAGCTATATCTGTACATTGCATCTATTACGTCCCTTCCCAATTTAACCCGACTTATTGGCAACCGTCTTGTTTAAATATATTCGGTTCTCTGATTGGCTAATTGAACGAACGTCACCTAATACGTTGGCAATTTTAGTGTTTATGAAAGCGCTTACAAATCAGTATTGCACATCCAGGGCTGGAAAATGGTCCTATGAAAAAGAAATGGTGACCGTTTAATTCATTACGTTCGATAAATTAAAATAAATCAGCTAGCTATGGCGCCAGTTAAAGTTCCCGAACTCAATAAGTGGACCAAGCCTCCAACGGCCATTTACGAAAACAACTATGGTTACGGAATCAATTACTATCAACCGATGATCGATTACATTACAGCAAAAAAAATGGGAGCCGAAGTGAAACCCCCACATTTACCGTGGAACAATGAAAGAGGTCTTGAAAAGTACAGATTTGACAAGCCAGTGAAGACTTATTCGGAAAATGATTTACTCAAACTCTCTAAAGAAGTAGCCGAAAAGGCGAGAGATGATCTCAATACTTTCAAGATTGCAAAACGATCTCCTTTTTCAGTCGTGGCCACAGCTGCTGCAACTAATTTAACAAAGCATGTTGCAGCCGAAAGCGTTACTGTCAAAACACGAAGGAAGAAAGTTGAGAGAGAAACTACGAGTGATGTTGAAAGAATTAAAGATCATGGTTTTGGAAGGAAATTCAATTATAGCGGTTCAGCACATGTAGGCAGTGAAATAAATCGAAAGACACACACAGTGTACAGAGGGAAATCGGCAAAAGCTATTGCTCAAGTGTTATTAGAGGAAAGTAATAAAAAACTCTCCGAAGGAAAAATTAAGAAAATGTGCGTAAATGTTGGTAAGGTGAATTTCGACAGAACAGTTGGCAGAGTGACAGGAAATGCTCTACCAGAATTTGCTGATTTCGAAACACGGAGTATTATAAAAGACAAACTAAATGAATTAGCAATTGAAACGGGTAAAGCGCCAAAAGTTTGTGTTGTACAAATCGAAACCGAAATACCCACGATAAATACCGATTATATAGAAAAGCTAAATGCGTTAAAAGGCACTGTAAATCAATTCGATCAGTTAAACACTAGCCTGTTATATAACCAAAGGTAATTAATTATAAAACTGAAACCAATAATTGTTTGGTGGCATTGAAGAATTTGCCAATTAATTAAACGTTTGATGATGGATATTAGATTGATGACTAGTCACTTTCGGATTTATAGGTACTCAATCAAATACGTCTTTAGCTTCATCTCAGTATATTGAGTATTGGTATTAATTGGAATTGATTTAACTCTTATAGTCTTCTATTCTTATATTTAAATCTTTTGAGTTTATTCGTTTTGTTATTGGTATTTTATATGTCATATTCAATATGTAGCATACACTCTGTGCTTTAAATGGGTTCATTAATAGTCCTTATCTATAATGTGTACAGTACGATTTTTATTGGTTGCATTTTACAAATACCAGCGTACCAGCAGTGAATATCCATCGGGTTCTAAATGGCAACGACTCTTTTACGAAAATCTTAAATAAGCTTGACATTGTTAATTGTACCATTATTGTTTTCGTTTCGTCTACAGCAAGCAAACGAGCATTGAAATCGAGCAGTTGAATGCTCGCGTAGTGGAAGCTGAGACTAGGCTCAAGACCGAGGTCACACGCATCAAGAAGAAGCTGCAGATCCACATCACCGAGCTCGAGCTGTCGCTAGATGTTGCCAACAAGACCAACATTGATCTACAGAAGACCATCAAGAAGCAATCTCTTCAGGTTATAATTTATCCATTTTGAAATTCTATGATAGTTGTTATACGTTGATCTGGTGCCGATTTATTTAAAATTATTTATAAGCTGCCAGTAGTCACCATATTTTTATTGCTAACTATTAATAGACAGCGGTGTACGGGAGCTATGGTGATACGCTCGACCGTAACAGTAGGAAGATCTTCCTAGCGGGTGATCGTGTTCGGGGACCGAGGTCCTAACATTCATTTTTGGAAGTTGTATAATACGCATTCTATGTGAACACTTCGCTAGCGCGATGCAGGATTTTTGTAGCGCCATCTAGTTCTGTAATGTGGAGACCGCTACAGCGGCGTTTGTTCACTCAGTATTAATTCATATTGCTGCCAGTTAACAGTATTCAAATTAATTGTTAAAAATGAACTTTAATTCGTAATTACGATGGATTGTGAATTAACAATTAACAATTGTTTGTCACAAACTTCTTCATAGAACCTTTTCAAATGATTTTGCTAAGCTAGGTAAGCTGCATAGAATTGCTTAAATAATTTACAGCAATCCTATGTTTGCTTATCATTAAACTATCAGGTGAATTTTGATACATTCGTTTAAGTCTACTCACTTCTGTGCTTTAAATTCTCCTTGTTCATAGTAATCAAAACTGTTACTGATCTTGTGATTAATATGTAAAGGTTTACCTTTTTAAGACTTATAAGGTTGGCATAATAACATCAAGACATAACTAATGCCACCTTTATCTTTTTACTCTTACATATATTATTCAATGAATCTGAATATGGTGTATAGGTTTTGTTTTTTTTCTAAATATTAATGCTTATAGCCAACAAACCATGTTTTCAGCTCACCGAAATTCAGTCACACTACGACGAGGTACAGAGGCAGTTGCAAGTGACCCTCGACCAATTCGGTGTCGCTCAACGCAGAATCCAGTCCCTCACCGGCGAGGTTGAGGAGATCCGCGGCAATTACGAGCAGGTATAACAACTTTTACCGTTTTTCGAAAATAAAATAGATATTTGTAAATTCAGTATTAAAGTTGGATTCATTGAAATAAAATTAATAAGTATCAAAAAGTGTGTCTTCAATAAAAAAAAATACTTAGTTATATATATAATTATTGTAAGCATATGTTTTTATGAATAATATATCAATAAATATTTATGATATTATAGCAGATAAACAATGAAAAACATTCATGTTCATAACACCAACTTTTTAAAGTTGTGGGAATCGAACTCACGGCCTTTTACTCGAAAAGCAGGGTCGCTGCCCATTGCGCCAGTCAGCCGTGGAATTGGTTTTGTCGTTTAGCTACAAATATTTCCAATATCATGCAGCTCTTTTGTTATCTCGTAAACTGCAATCTCAAGATAATATGCCGTCTAAGATGGTAGCGGGCTAACCTGTTATGGAGTATGGTAGTCATACCCCTAATCGGTTTTTTTTCGCACCGGTACACTAAATCGCTTTGTCGGTGGGTAACTAGCCACGGCCAAAGCCTCCCACCAGACCGAGATAATTCAGAAATTATAAATTCCAAAACTGCACTACCGGGAATCGACTCCGGGACCTCCGGGGTCTCCCCTTTTACTCCTCTTACTTAAATTCACCGCGCTCACTGTTGCGCCAGATAAGTCGTCGAAATCAGTAAATAAAAGAGTAATCGTATTGCTACAAGCTAGCGTCCCTTTGCAAATAAATTGTTGAGATTCGATGTACTAACAGAACCGTTTGTCCCATAGGCTCTCCGCGCTAAGCGTACCGTCGAGCAGTCCTTCGAGGAGGCACAAGTCCGTATCAATGAGCTGACTGTCATCAATGTGAACCTGTCCAGTAGCAAGGCCAAGATCGAACAGGAACTGTCCGCTGTCGCCGCTGACTACGATGAAATCACCAAAGAACTCCGCGTATCCGACGAGAGGTTCCAGCGAGTCCAGGTACTCCATTGTTGAAATAAATACTAAGAGTCCTTGCAACAAAGTCCTTGCACCAATCTATGACAGTCATCATTGCAACACACCGTTCCGATTAACTCGAATAAAAGCAATCAAGCATATGTGCAGTGGCGTGCACTTCATACATGCTCCAAAGCACTGCCTGTCCTAATTATTCTGTATATATCACAAAGGGGAAGGATTTTTCCATTTTCTGCCATTTTCCTTATTTATGCATGTGTACACATTTAGATATTATCAGCTTAATTAAGTATTTCAGTAGAAGTACCTATGTTCAGTGTCATGCACTTCATACACGGCCAAAAACACTGCCTGACCTTGAAGGATTTTGATGACTATGGCCTAAACCCTTCTCATCCTGATGATAAATATCGAATTAAGCCTAAATAATGTCGTTCCGTTGCTTGCTCAGTGTAAAAGTTAGTAGCATATTGGCAGATTCTTTGGTACTATAATACATGTTCAACCCGCTAGCGGGCGGGCTCGCTTGCTATGATAGGAAAAAAACATATCGAAATTCTTCAGTATCGTATTTTTTCCAGACTGAACTGAAACACACTGTTGAACACTTGCACGAAGAACAAGAGAGGATCGTTAAGATTGAAGCCATCAAGAAGTCCCTCGAAATTGAAGTCAAGGTATTCATTCAAATTACTCTTAATTCGATTTCTTTTATAATGAATATTTAATTATTTCCATTACTTAGGTAATCGGAAAATGATATTTACCGAGCTTTCTTATTTTTATTTTAATTATTAATTTTATTTAAATTTTATTTTATTTATAAACAGTATACTTAATACTTAAAATTAGTACAAAGAAAATAACACATACACCAATTAAGTAGCCGCTAATAAATCTAACGAATACATTAAAATTGACAGCAAACTTATAACTTAATTATGAAACTTTAGAATATGTATAAAACACATATTATTGACAGATAATGTAAATAAGGGAAGACCCTTATTAACAATATCCATCAAAGTGGATATGTATTATGATTATGATTTCGTTAAGGACACGGTTTAATAAACAGTCCACACAAACGAAGCTGGGATATTTTATTATCACCGTTACATAACATGGTTAGCGCATTGTTGACCAAATATTTATTTGAATACCTACACATTTCGAGTGAATAGTTTGTTGAAATAATTAAATATAGAAGTAGAATCTTCTACGCTTCAGCCTCGACAATTAGGAGATCATAACTGATCTTAAAAATAACGTGTGATTAGTTATATACACGCGTTAGAAGTTATACTTCATTGTGTTTATCTTACGCCTTATTCTATGTTTGTAGAGAAAATCTAGTTATTGTACTTTTGTCTATATACTTATTAATCTCATTATCGGTCCATAAAGTTTGACTGAAAATTAAAAATTGAGATTTTTGTACCATTGAACCAATTAAATCACTGGAATGAGCCTGCAGACTTTAACAATTGAAAGTGTCGGTTTTTTGTGACGTTGTCATGCGTATCGTAAAAAGTGACATGACCGACGATGATATTCCCCTCTCATTCGGTTTCGCAACTACCTTCATCCTGTTCAAATCGTGTGACCATGTGCGCTCGCATTTCTTTACATCGTATAATTTCACTCCCATGATTTTTTTGTAACGCCGCTAAAGAAGTATTAACTTCAAAAAACAAAATGCATCCGTAAGGCAAAACCTACGTAACGTATGTATTAAACAAGAAACCTTTTCTGGAAAATACAAAGTTTTCATAAGTATATTTGATATTTTCAGAATATTTCTGTACGCTTGGAGGAAGTTGAAGCCAACGCCATTGTTGGTGGAAAGCGCATCATCAGCAAACTGGAGGCTCGCATCAAGGATATGGAACTTGAACTGGACGAGGAGAAGAGGAGGCACGCGGAAACCATCAAGATTCTCCGCAAGAAGGAACGTTCCCTCAAGGAGATCATCATCCAGTGCGAGGAAGACCAGAAGAACATCTCCCTCCTTCAGGACTCCTTGGAGAAGGTCACCCAGAAAGTTAACATCTACAAGAGGCAGTTGTCCGAACAGGTACGAAAACAATATGTACTCAGTAGCAAAATTGAGAATCGATTTTTATTTATAGACATTTTCAGCGTCACTCATATCAACCAAAAATCTTTCCATACATCAGCAGATAACGCAACGAAAGTTGCTAAAATTTGTGTTTACAAATGACCTAAGCTGAAGGAGATTTGGTGGAAGTATTATCGAATAGTTAGTGTAATTATCGAATTGTGTAGTCTTTAAGACGGCTCAAAGACTGCGTACAAAAAACCTGTTCGGTATCCTACTGACAGCCTTTATTCAGAGTGTGGGTTCTTGCGTGTTAGACAGTTACATATAAAATCCGTTATGCTTCGATTCCATAAGTCCTCAGCCTTATAACGCGCGTTATAACGCGCTCACGCCTGCAAAGGTGGATGTTCCCTTTTTTGAGAACGAAGTTTGGACGTAGATTTTACCTGTTTGCTGGACCATTCCTCTATACGAAGGTTAACAGAATACTAAAAATTTTAAAAAATGTAAAAAATCACTTGATAAATAGTTAATTGAATTAAGCTACGGAGAAACATAAAAAATGCACACAATATTAGAATAAATATAACATACAATAAACACACAGATAGACACACGGATGCACACACAAACACAGTCATACACACACATCAACACAATCATACACACACACACACACACACATTACACACACTAAAGAACATTTTTTTTGTCATTATTGCTCCAACAGAATTTGTATGCTGAGCTGTTTTTTATGTTTTTGTTTTTTTTTGTTTTATAATTAAGTTACCTTTATTTATCTTTACTGTATTCAACCTGGAAGGTTCCTCTTTGGAAGTGATTTCCACGACACATGGAATCCTTGTGTGGTAATCACAGACTTTATCTGTTCTTTGGCTTACTTTTTATGTGTTTGTTTGTTTGAAATAAATTAATAAATGTATTAAGAATCTGGCAACCGCATCTATGGGAAAATTATATACACTGTCCACCACACCAGACCATATGTCTAGAACATGTCTTTATTTACATTGGTGAAAATTCTTTCGTGTACACTTTACAAACTAAACTAAATTTAATATGATAATATTAGCGTACATTTAACTACGATCTTTTTTTAACCCCCGGCACAAAAACGACCTGGTGTTAAAAGATTGACGTGTCTGTGTGTGCATGTATGCCCGTGGCATCGAATTTCCCGAACGGATAAACCGATTTTGATTTAGTTTTTTTGATTAAATTTTGAATGTTCATTTTTATTCTGCGATTCATATTATTTAAAATTATTTAGGCGGCCGATTGGCGAAGTGGGCAGCAACCCTGCTTTCTGAGACCAAGGCCGTGGGTTCGATTCCCACAACTGGAAAATGTTTGTGTGATGAACATGACTGTTTTTCAGTGTCTGGGTGTTTATTTTCATATTATAAGTATTTATGTATCTAATATTAAGCTTAATTTGCTATACTCCGCGAACAGCAGGAGAATCTGTATGGTGTATTCAAATTCAAATACATTTATTTAAAGTAGGCCTACTTTATAAGCACTTTTGAAACGTCAAGTATGTATGTTTTTAGTGACTCTACCACCGGTTAGGAAAGCAGATTCTATAATTATATATATATATATACCTGTAATTTATAATTTCTTCCTCCAGTTTGGTGTGGAGTATACGACTCCACGCCAAACAGATCCACGGCAAATGGCAATAGCCGCCTGCTTCTATCCAATATTTCCTTTTACAACAGGAGGGCGTGTCCCAGCAGAGCGTGACAAGAGTACGACGATTCCAGCGCGAGCTCGAAGCAGCCGAAGACCGCGCCGACGTCGCTGAAAGCAATCTCTCCCTCATCCGCGCCAAGCACCGCACCTTCGTCACCACCTCCACGGTCCCTGGCTCCCAAGTATACCTTGTCCAGGAGTCCCGCGCGCTTAGCACGGAGTGAGCTGTCCTCCGTTAGCCCCGCAACACCAGCATTTCTCTCCACCATTCGATATCGGGGCGCGAGTCCGGTCGGGTATAAACCTAGTCGTTCGTTAAGTTATGATTGAGCTTCGCCCATTCAACCAGATCCCTTATCCTCTTCGACATTAAAATCGTACCTTCCCTCGGAATAAATTAGTGACGTCGAATTTGACAACTATACATATAAGAGCTACCGAGTTTTACGTCCTAATTTGCAGTAACGCGGTAGTTGGTATTTGAATGTCATAGTGAATAGAGTAAACACGTACACTGCTTCTTCACTGAACAAAATTTCGGCTAATGTAGAAAGTGTGCGACCAAGAGACCCAGAGACCCAGATACCTCATTTAAAATGAATATAACAGCTTTATTCCCATGGGCGACTACAATTGGCATACTGAGGGTAGGGAGTTAAACACATACTCAATATAGATATTTAAAATATTTAGATCGCCTGTGGATAAATAGTCTGAAACTTGAGTTTTATTGGTAGCGGGTAACGAAACGTAATATATAACACCTATCAACGAATAGCCCAAGTCGAATCAAAGTTTATATTGTTCAATGAAGTCACGTGACGTCATCGCCTGGTTGAATGGTCGAAGCGTACGAGTTACCAAATACTAGATGGCGCTAGTTGGCTTGCATGTAACTATTCGGCCAGTGGCGCCATCTAGGCACAGGCGGGGTCGCGTCGGGGACGCGCGCTCCGCACCTCGGCGTGCCCTAACGCAGCCGTGTGTCGTGTCAACACGCTCGGCGCCGATCGCCGACCGTTCGTCCCCATAACATTTTTTTTATTGTAACGCTAAACATAAATAAACCAATAAAGGAACCAAAACTTTACAACAAGCTTTTTTTTATTATTTTCTTTATTTTAACATAGTATAACTTTTAAGGTTACCGACGTTTGCGATTACCTGCCGTAATTTAGGAGCAGTATGTAGTCTAAAGTAAAGAATTATTTTATAATACGTCTTGTTATTTATTATTTTAATTATGTACAACGCGTATATAATGTACGTCTGTCTGTAACTTATGATAATATAAAAATATGCTATTTATGTTACAGAGTTAAAGCAAACAAAAAATGCAATAAAAATTCAAAAACCAAATAGAATTTTATTTTCACATGCGTAAACCATTTCATAACCATTGATAAATGGCATAAAAAATGTGCGAGTGCATGCCCTAAATGACGCGTCATAAAACATTTACTTCTCAACCCCGCAAGCCCTCGGAATCGCCTTGCTCTTGCGACTTGGATTGTCACTTATTGAATATTTTTTAAGTTATCTATCAAATAAGAGGCTTGTTAATCTTTAAATTAAAAAGCAAAACCAAAAATATACAAAACTAATAAACTGCTAACGGATACGAAAGATTTCATTTCATATGAAGTAAATAAAACATGCTGCAAAATCAATCCGATGAAAGTTCCGGTGCTCTGCCTAGAGCTTATATCCACCGAGCTAATCCTAAGTGTGTTGATAGGTTATATTAATGTGGGATAGCATAAATACATGGTTTTAAATGCTTATTAAGTTAGATTAATAATCACTGCAATATGTTCTCTGAAATATGTTCTGACAACAAGCTCTTTCCGTGACCTTGAGCGCTTCTGGCGCGAGAACGTCGCCAGGATTAATTGCTTCATGGGACGGATAAAGTCAGAAAAAGTACCTTAAACACCTGTTATATTATTTGGATTTTGTATATTTAAGAAATACATGTCTTGTCCAGTCGCTTCGTACCTCATCCGTGGGAAGAGAGGAGGTTATGCCAACTGTACCTACTCTGATCTGGCGTCGCCACATGACACTATCTACACTACAACGTCAGAGGAACTGGGAATTTCTGATAAAAAACCTAGTAGTAACGTTAAATATAGTAACAGAGACACACAGACAACAGTAGTTTCACATTTAATAAATAATTTAATATTTAATAAATTTAATAAATTCAGTAGTGAACTCTACGAGCCTACAACTTATAGGAGCGCGATGTCTGCATGCGTGTTTGCTATGACGCATTTAGCAGGCGTATAAAAATTATAAAGTCACTTAGGTAATCATTATTTATAAATTCGATTGATGGGTACTAGTATATTTATAGAAACTAATATAATAAAGCTGAAGAGTTAGTTATGATGAACGCTGTTATCTCAGGAACTAGTGCGAATTGTAAAAAAAAAACCTTTTGTGTTGGATAGTCCATCAATCCAGGAAATCTATAGACTAGGTATAATATAATATCACGCTACGACTGACAAGAGCAGAGCATTATTGAAAAATATTGCAAAAACGGGAAAAACTATTCCTTTTGAGAGCTTCGAACATAAAACCGAATCTCTGTGACACTCTCATAATTAAACACCTTATCTGCAGAATTGAATATAACTTTTATAAACAGAGATCTACTTCTCAACAGAACAAAAAGTTTATTAAAAAGTTATTGAACTTGTTATTATATTTTTAGTAATAGTCAGTGTGAATGAGGCAACCAGAAAGTGGTTAGTATTCTCTTGTATACATTAATATGTGTTACAGTAAATTAATAAAGTAAATATTTAAACTTTTGATAACTATAAATTTATGTTTGCCAGATTTTTATTAAATTCATTTGGATTTTTACAAATACGCTAATAATTATTATCTAGTTAATAGATCTATCTATCTATCTTGTAATGAGGCCCGCTTCAGCGGATGCACTTCGACCCTAAAAGATCTTTTGTACTCGCCCCGTCCTTGTATCCCCTTACCCTAAATAGCTTCAAATATCTACTCTAAGAGTTTGATTGAAGCTTTTAGTTTGGAGGCACAGTAATCCTCTGGTTGTGGATAGGCCACTCCCAAGAGGTACAACCGCTTTCTAGCCAATCCGTCGCATTCACAAAGCAAATGCTCCATGGACTCGACGTCCTCGTTGCAGGCCCTACATGTAAGGTCATCAATTATGCACGTTTTGAGCAGCATGGACCCTGTGCCAAAGTGTCCTGTTGAAATGAAATGAAATGAAATGAAATGAAATGAAATTTATTCGCTGAACATGAGCTTACATATGGTCTTATTATAATATAACATTCCTCCATATTCTACTATTAAGCATGCGAAATGTAAAATGCACAACAAGAACAATCATTACACATGTCTGCATAATCTTGTTGAGCAAGCATTGAAAAGTTATTTATTAAATTATACAGGTAATATCAATGTTATCATAATAATGTCAAAATAATATCATTTTTAATTCGAAGTTAGATACTCGGATATTGCATAGAAACATTTTGTACACAGCCAATGCGCCAGATTTTTCTTAAAAAAACGCGTAGGTTGATTTTTTAGACCTGCATCTAATTTATTGTATATTTTAACGCACATAGCAAAGGGGGATTTTGCGGTTTGTTTTAATTTATATTTATTGTTACACAGCCGAATTTTATTTCTCGTTTTAAAATGGCTTACGTTCGAGAAAGTTTTAAAATACGCCAGGTGGCGATGAACGAAGACTGATATTTCGTAGATATACAGACACGGCAGAGTAAGGAGATTGTGTGTTTGAAATATTGGTCTACAGGAATCCGTCCTTCTTATACACTTTTTTTGTGTCACAAACAATTTGTTTATATGCACTGAGTTGCCCCATATAACAATACCGTAGCGCAGGACAGACATGACATAACCGTGATAAGCCACTAGTGCTGCATCAAGCGATACTGTCCGCCTAAGACGACGCAAAGGATATACAAATTTATTAACTTTAGTACAAATGTCCTCGATTTGGTTTTTCCAATCACAATGTTCGTCAAATTGGATACCTAAAAATGTTGTACTATTTACGATGTCAATTTGTTCGTTATTATAGATGATATTTAATTTTGTACTATGTCCTCTTTTAGTTTTAAATTGCATACACGTTGTTTTTTTTATATTTACACTTAAATTATTGCTTTCTAACCAATAAATAGTTTCAGTTAATGATTTGTTAACTTCCGATTCATGTGTCTGCTTATCATCACATGGAATAATTATAGTGGTATCGTCAGCGAAAAGTATTGATGGGTGCGATAGGTTTACTGGGAGATCGTTTATATATAACAGAAATAATAGTGGGCCCAAAATGCTGCCCTGGGGAACGCCATACCTATTATTTTCATAATCAGACACATACAGATTAATGTTTTCACCAATTTGCTTTTGAATTATTGTTTTTTGCATTCTATTGTCTAAATAAGATTTAAGCCATTGATGCAGCTGTCCGCGTATTCCGTAATGCTCTAATTTATTTAATAATTTTTCATGATTGACTAAATCAAACGCTTTGGACATGTCAAGAAAGAGAATTGTTACAGATTTTCCCTTGTCAACTGAATCTAGTATCATTTTAACTAGCTCAAACATCGCAGTTGTGGTAGATTTATTTTTTCTAAATCCGTGCTGAGCGTTATTGATGATATTAAAACGTTCAACAAAATTATTAATTCTATTACAAATAACTTTTTCATAAATTTTCGATAGAACGGAAATTAAAACAATTGGTCTATAGTTGTTGGCTTCCTCTTTTTCCCCTTTTTTATATAGCGGCTTTATAATTGACAGCTTCAGTCTGTCGGGAAAGATACCTTGTTCTATTGATAAATTGATAACATGAGTCAATGGGTTAGACAAGAATATAGACGAACATTTTAGTAAATGCGTGTTTAATTCGTTCGTGTTATGGCCGCTATGGCGTATCTTGCCTGTCTTCTACTCAGTCTGTTAATCTTGTTTGGAAAACAAGCTCCAGTTGCGCCCAAGAATTTCTTGGAGTGCCTTAGACCCTCCCATTCGGCCGCAGATTTTTTCTTGGCATATGTTGATAGCGCCATGTTCACCACACATGGTGCAAGCGCTATACATGGTTCAGGATCGATGAATCTTCGTCCGGATCCCTTGCGAGCTAGCTCGTCAGTCGTCAGCATTGGTTAGTAGATAGTTTAATCTAATAGATAGTTTACAACGAATGTTCATGACATGGAGTTAATGGGTATTTTAAAATAAATACGACTGTATTATCGATACACTTCAGTCCTGTCTGTCTAAATCATATTGTTTAGGTAATACACAGAAAAATAAAATAAAATACAGTAAATTACAGAGGAAGTACAAGAGGATGGAGCTTCGGGCACAGGAAGTTCATAAATAAAACTCCGCATTATTTGTGATCACCGTTATATTACTTTTCTCTTTGTAGGGTTGTTACTGGCCAGACCTGAACAGCTAGTAGGGACAGGATGCAATTTTCTCCTCGGGGAAGGGGATACAAATTTATCTGGTCCCACAGCTTTATCAATTCCCCGAGCATTGGCGCACAATTGCAAATACTTAGTATCCAAATAATATGTGTAATAACGATAATCTGGTGAAACCTGAAAAGGAAAAAGTATCTAAATACTTGAACCTTGCTCACGAGATTACCGCCATGTGGCATGTTGAGCCGACCGTTGTTGTTCCGATCGTCGTTTCAGTCAATGGTCTTCTCGCGAAACGCTTCGACCTAAGAAGCTTTCGCTTGGTTGTTGGATCAAGGGTCGGATACAGAAGGCAGTATTCCTTGAAACGGCGCGTATTGTGAGGAGGTTTCTTACTCTGGAGCCCTGACCACGCTTGGGCATTCAAAAGCCCCGCAAGCGGAGGGTGGAAGTTTTTTTTTTTTATATAATTTTTTAACACTCGACAGCGTGACAGACAGACAGACAGGCGGATAACAAAGTGACCCTATACCTAAAATCTCAGTTTAATGTAACAAAAATATGGACGTATTAATTTATTCTTAAGCATTGTTAATAATTAAAAAAATAAAAGAAAAATAATAATAATATAATAAATAGTCGTTTGTGTTATAATAAATGGGGGTAAACTTCTCCTATTCCATGTTCCCGTGCTTTAGCATATAGATCGGTTAATTATTTCTCTTGTCAGGGAATATAAGCCGGGGATATAATTTTTGTCTCCTACCTGTGAAAAAAGAAAATGAGAAAATATAGATATCATAATTTGAAATGACCTTTGCCGGGTATCGAAACCGACGACCTATAGTTTATGAACCACAGCGGTTGGCACTGCGCTAGGATAGTCACTGTAAATTATTTAAATAGCCGCGACACGAAATCGCATCGCACCCGTCACGTCGTCGCATATCAACGTGTTACGGGAGACGCGCGTGCGCATCTCCCGCCCGCCCAGTCGCCGGCCGCCCGCCCTGCACTGTGCACGCACCTCAACAACAAACCAGGTCAGATCACAACACATTAAATATTACCCCATACTACTATTAAAAACCCAGATGTTTTATTACATAAAGTCGTATTCATATTGACCAGATGAATGAGTACAGTGCGATAGGTTATTTCCGTCCTGCATTTTCATAATGCATCTCGCTGGATGTTGGGACTGTAATTAACTAAAACGGGCGGCTTTTGCAGTTTTTAGGCCCGCTCCAGACACAGCTATAATACTTCCACTCTGTGTATTATTATTTCGAGCGTTAACAAAATAACGAAGTTTTATTCCAGCTTAGTGTGAGGTTTTAATATTTAAACTGTCTTGAGTTTAATCCTTTTACGTACTTGCGTGGAAGTATTTACAGATAGTAAATAATGTAGACATCTGCTGGTATATATTGAATCTTAGTAGTTAGGTACAAGTTGTGTTATGAAGTGACAATAGCGGCATAAAGAATAAAGGGAAATGATATATAAACAGTTACACATACTATTAAGGTTTAGATTAATCTAATTTACTTAAAATATTGGGATTGTGTATAAATTCCATCACGAATGTATTAATACAAAATCACGTTAATGTAATAATTACAATATGCAATACGTGCTAACAATAACTTCCTTAAAAGCTAAGAAATTTTAACATAATACTGAAACGTCTTGTTTATACATATTTTAATTATATTTTTGTATTGGTATATGAATGAAAAAACCGGACCAGTGCTACTTTGACTCGCCCACCGAGGGTTTCGTACAAATTTGTATACATACTCGTACCTATTATTAAGAAAATAACGTTGCTTAAACTCGATGATTGATTACGTACTTTAAATAGACGCTATATTTTTCATGATTCTATAGAAAAGTATAGTTTACAGTCTGTACTTGAAGTATCAGACGATACTAATTTGTCAATTTCCATAGTTCCAGATCAACAAAAAGTACCCTAGATATTTTGAGAGTGTCGAATTGATGTTTATTCCGACATAAACGGCCGTATATTTTTGCAAGTTAACTTGAGTTTGATTTTTTCACAACTTCAAAGGGACTATAGACTTGATTATATGATTGATCGTGTGTTCTCGACAGCGTGACAGACAGACAGACAGGCGGATAACAAAGTGACCCTATACCTAAAATCTCAGTTTAATGTAACAAAAATATGGACGCACAATATATCGAATATATTTAAAAGAGCATTGATTGTGTAATCTTACAATCATTTTTTGGAAAAAACGTCGACGTTATGCAAAAAAAAAATTACAAATCACTTTGTTTCAAATAACGATTTGAATTAAGCACATTAATGTATTTATTCAGTTTTAAAAGAACCTCCAATCGTTCTATCGACCGCTCATTCAATCAAATCCAATGTACTTTATTATACACTATTATTGGAAGTAAGTAATGGTACGATAGGCGGCCATTTCGCCTAAAAGCAATCTCTACCAGCCAACCTACAGGAGGTCTCATAATTGTACACAAAATATTATTTAAATATCATTATTTACAACAAATTACAAACATAGCTAATTAATAATTAATTAAGCATGATAAACTTAACATGATATTTTTATATGCACGTGTATTAAACACGTACACATATAATAAAAAAAATATAATAGAATATACTTATGATATACTAGCTGTTGCCCGCGACTTCGTCTGCGTTTGATTATTTTTTTTGATGTGGCATTAAATTTAGTTGTAGATCTAAAACAAAATTAAAGTATTCAGTATCGCTAAGCCTTAAATGAGGGGTTTGCTGCTGTCCGCTGAGGAGTTCTGTCCTCTATCTCCAACCACAGCTTGGGCAAAATTAAACACATATTATAACCACTATAGTACAACAATAATTATTTAACTCGGTTATAATTTGTCGGAGTTATCGTGTTAAATCGTCAAACACTCATCCCCTCTCCCAAAGGAACCGAGCTTAATGTCGGGATAAAAAGTATCCTATATTACTTCTAACACTTCCAAGAATATGTGTACAAAGTTTCATGAGAATGGGTTAAGTAGTTTTTGCGTGAAAGCGTAACAAACAAACTTACATTGATATTTATAATATTAGTAGGGATATATACAATAAATATTTTTATATAATACTAGCGTCAGCAAAATCTAGATTTTGCTTTATTTTATTTAACCAATAAACTTTCATCATTAAATATTTTTTTAATTTAAGTCTCATAGTATATTAAATCATTTATTTCTCTCCGTATTCATTCTCTTCTATTCTCTTCTCGAGCGGATGAAGATCATTATCTACACCCATGTACACCCAACAATAGAATATCATCATAGTAAATAAAAGCTGTATTTGACAGTTTGACAGTTCAAAAATAGGAGTGCTCCGATCGTCACCGAACTTTACAGGATTACTCGCCAGGTCAATCCGGAGATTCCCTGAGAGTTCCATTGAAATCGTTCCAGCCGTTTCGGAGCCTGTACGGAACATACCCACACACTTTCTCTTTTATATATATAGATAGATTTTAACAGGGTAATTCCTTGTGAAATGTACTAGTACTTAAACGTCCTTCAGCATCATTTCGTAATTTGGTTACACGTTGTATATGTATGAATACGCTGTTTTGTTAGGGCTTCTCCGTTTTATGTACATTTTGTCGTGTACATCGTCATCATCATATCAACCTATTACCGGCCCACTACAGGGTATGGGTCAACTGCCACAATGAGAAGGGCCGTAGTCCACCTGGCTGGCCCAGTGCGGATTGGTGGACATTCTTTGAATGAATATTCTTTTGTGTCGTGTACAATCCTCGTACTCGTTATAGACTCGCTCGACGTCATCGTCAACCCTCTGTGGGAATATTATATATCGCTTTTTATTGATACTGCCAATATATTTTAAAATAACTTCAAAAGTCCAAGATATTTGACGCGAAAATTGTTCCTAGGTTAGTACCAATTTTTGTTTTTTTGTGACTTTCCGGTTCATCTTATTATGTAATTGAGGAAAAAATAATACAACATTTCTGAGACTGTGTTTTACTATTGAGAATCAGAGAGGATTCGCAATCGGTTGGGCAAATATTTATTAATGTAGCGTGAATCGAAATAAACGGACGTACGACAGTTTTATCCGAACTCACGTGTTCATTGTACCTATTGTAGATATAGGATCATAAATAAAGTGAGTTGGCAGGGAAACAGGAGTGCCGGCATATGTGTGTCAAGTTCGCCGGTGAAATGTACATCTAATGGTTATTTGACGTTACCGCATTTGTGTAGCGGCTTTTTTTTTATAGATTTTTAGTGGAACTGCGTTTGGCGCTTCACGTCATTAAAGTTAATTCAAGGCTAGTTTTGGTCGGTATAATCGTCGCAGCCATATATATTTATTTATTTCATTAAATACCGTAGGCCACAATCTTATCTGGCAGCTAAACTATGTTTTTGTCACAGAACTATGAACATACAGAACTCTGATTCAGCTATCATTGCTCGTTGCACTAAAATTCCAAATTTCAAAATTCAAAATTCATTTAGGTTTTAAGTAGGCCTAATATAAGCACTTTGAAACGCCAAGTATGCTGTGTGTAGTTACTCTACCACCAGTTCGGAAGGCAGATTCTACCGAGAAGAAGCCGGCAAGAAACTCAGCAGTTGCTCTTTTCCAACATCAACAATTTACATTTTATAATTTAACATTAATTTTTCTATCTTGTGAGAGATGCAAGCGGAGCTGGATGCTTCCAAGCACTGCATGCAAATATGTCTAAAAAAACATGGTGTGTGAAACCCCGCGCACCTCTCACGTCACACCCACATAATGTTGCTAGCTCACAAATTTTTCCTACTTTTTTACGATTTTATGTCATCAACTAAATGGAATGAAGTGACAAATCGCGTTTTCGAGGAACATTACTAAAGTGGAGTGGTTTTTGATGCTTCTATATTATTCGCGTACACGGTTTCTGTTAATTCTGTGGATGTTGTCTAAGTTGGTAGCGGGCTAATGGGTATAGCTCTGAATATTAAATCCAAATCCCTAATAGGTTTCTTCGCAACATCGCTAAAAAAAAATGTTACAGAATACGACAGTTGTTAAACCTCTATAGCGTGGACGTCAATTCTGGCGACTGGTGAGACACTTCACGACAACTGATGCTAATTCCCTCAAGGCCAAGAAAAAAAACCGTGACTAATCGCCCCTCTAACATAAACAAAACGTACGCACATCTTTATAGATCTCTTATATCTCCCTCTCGTCTTATGTTGGGATAAATGAAGCACGCGAATTATTCAAAATAACTTTCAAAGTCAAATATTTCTTTATTCAAATAAGCACATAGATGGCACTTTTGATACTTTATTATACACAAAATGTGTACATAGCAGTGATGGCGATAACTACAATCGTAAACTTAAAACTTAAGCTACGAGGGTTCCAATCGAGCCCTGGTCTAAGAAGAAGCCCACAACATACTTAGCCGGGTGTTCTTTTTGTTTTCACCATCTCACATTGTCATTAATATTTAAGAAGCAACCTGGTTAGATCAATTGTTCACACCCAAGCTTTTTTATCGTTTACGTAATCCTCTATACTATAATATTACTTTTCTAAAAGCTTTCGCTTAATACAAACTTTGAACTTCTTTAGTGAACATCCCCAAGATATCAACCGGTATTTTATTGTAAAATTGTATAAATAAATAAATAATAATATAAATAAATATACTACGACAATACACACATCGCCACCTAGCCCCAAAGTAAGCGTAGCTTGTGTTATGGGTACTAAGATGACTGATGAATATTTTTATGAATTATATATACATAAATACTTAGAAAATACATATAAACACCCAGACACTGAAAAACATTTAATGCTCATCACACAAACATTTTCCAGTTGTGGGAATCGAACCCACAGCCTTGGACTCAGAAAGCAGGGTCGCTGCTCACTGCGCCAGTCGGCCGTATACAATTTCCTTTAAATGAATTACTTATTTTGTGTAGTCTAGTGTACTGCACTGCAAGTTTATTTTTGCTTCTAACGTTCAAATTATTGCAGTCACATTTTCTTTTAAATTTTGATACAGTTTTGTGAACATACATTAAATTTTCAATTTTTTTTTCTTATTAGCTCCAAAAGGAGTACGGTAGGAGTCTATCATAATCATCGAGTAGGGTTTAGGCCGTAGTCTACCACGATGGCTAAGTGCGGATTGGTGGACTTCGCATTCCCTCGTGCGTGGTGACGGCTGATCAGTAAACAGTAATCACGGCCCCTCCTCTTTCCGCGGGTTTCGAAGGAGGCGACCAAGCGAATCCACAATATTTATTCATTTATTTATTGTTATTAGGTACACAAATCGAACTAAATGTAGATTAAAATATAAATAATAAAGAGTTCCGTTCTAAGCTAAAACCCAGTATGTGTACACAACTTAGAATTAAATTAAACCATAAGTAAAAATGAAATGAAATTTAAATTAAAGTTGAAACAAAAAATATATTAGAGAATTCTTTTAAATCATTTAAAAACAAGTTAAAAAAGCATTGTTTACATTTTTTTTTGTCGTTGAATTTGTTTTGTATCACACTAAACTAGATAATAAATTACCACTTTCTTTATGTTAATTTTTAATTTCTCACGGTTACGTGGATTAGTGGTTAACAATTTGCTTTTTAAAAATATTTATCTTTTTGTTAAAAATGACAATATTACGATTGCTTGATACTAAAGCTTTATAAAGGCGGCACATGTGAACGATGGGATTGTAAAAGAAGTTCAAGAACAATACTTCCGCCTTTGGTTCGGAAGTGGACCTAAGGTGATTATGGGCAAACCCACCCATAATCACCACGCTGGGGAGACGGGTACCTACGTATATCGTAGAAGACGGTAGTAGTAGTAGTGAGTAATATGCTGCCTACTACTACGTAGGTTTACGTCTATTAGTAAGGCATCCAATATTTTTGTTAATAACATTACGTTACTCTAGGCGACCTAGTGAGCATGCAGCTTCTAAGCATGCAGCGTTTGGATGATAGTAAATAATATGTCATATTTTACATGTAATGTAGGTACGCATCAAAAGTGCCATCTATGTGCCTATTTGAATAAAGAAATATTTGACTTTGACTTTAAAAATAATACGACAATACACACATCGCCACCAAGGCCCAAAGTAAGCGTAGCTTGTGTTATGGGTACTAAGCTGACTGATGAATATTTTTATGAATAATATTCATAAATACTTAGAAAATACATATAAACAACCAGACACTGAAAAACATTCATGCTCATCACACAAACATTCTCCACTTGTGGGAATCGAACCCACGGCCTCGGACTCAGAAAGCAGGGTCGCTGCAAACTGCGCCAATTGGCCGTCAATATCATAAATAACGAGTCGTCTTTAACGTAAACTATAGCGGTTTTGATAGTTTATTTAATATATCAAGTGTTTTAGACTGCCTATGTCGATTGGGAGCGCGTTCCAAAGTTCAATATCTTACACTGTAGTTGGTTGGTAGTGGGTTGATGTGATGATGATGATAAAACGCTCCTTTCTCGGACGAAATCTAGTGATTAGCATGTTATATACCATTCAACTACGATCACGCAACAATAAATAACTGAAATCTAGTGATTACCATGTTATATACCATTCAACTGCGATCACGTAACAATAAATAACTGAAATCTAGTGATTACCATGTTATATATCATTCAACTGCGATCACGTAACAATAAATAACTGAAATTTACTGATTAGCATGTAATATACCATTCAACTGCGATCACGTAACAATAAATAACTGAGGCCACTAATGGCGATAAATTGTCTATTTCCGAGCACAACTGAGCCACAGTAAATATATAAGCGACAGACTGAGCTATGGTCATAATCATCATAATCCCTATGACGGGCCAACTACAGGGCACGGGTCTCCTCCCTCATTGAGAAGGGGTTAAGGCCGTAGTCCAGGCCGGCGAAGTGCGTATTGGTGGACTCCAAATACCTTTGAGAACATTATGTAGAACTCTCAGGCGTGCAGGTTTCCTTACGATGTTTTCCTTCACCGTTGAAGCAAGAGATATTTTGATCGCCATGCTGGCCCAGTGCGGATTGGTGGACTCCGCACACCTCCGAGAACATTATGGAAATTGCTTGCATTGCGAGCAGGTTTGGCATTGCTCACCATGTTTTCCTTCACCGTAGTTAGTAAGTTAGTTAATAAACCACTAGAGTACACTTTTTATGTTATGATTTTGGAAACGAATAATAAATTAATTTTAAATCTTAGATTCCAACAATCCGCTCTTTTACAATCCTAGTTTTTCTGAGTGGTCAAAATTCATCCATAATTAATTTTAATTATAAGTTTGAACATTATTAAGGCTCTTTTGCTTAGGACTATACTTTTTTAATCACAGATTACGCCAAGGCGATATTTGCCTTTTTTTTTAATTAATTACAATTCGCAAAAGATTTAAAAAAGAGTATTTGTACGTCAAATTTAATTTCGTAACGCGTGCAGAAGTTAGCCTGTAAACAGGGTGTAAAATGTTTAAGTTTTAGTATTGTATAATATATTTTATTCCATATGAACCCTGGGATGTCACAGGGAGTACCTACTCGAAATACAAGATGTCAATGTGACACACATATACTCGCACCGTGTTTCACAAGTAGAGACGCGCCGAGTATCTATGTGGTATCGCGCGCATTCGAACTATATATATATAAGTACAATCCACAATATTATCTAATATGTTTATACTAGATTGCATTGTATACAACGTTGGCATCCTATTAAATATATAAATAAAAAGGCATTCTGCACTTTTTGTCTATATAAACTACTAGCTGACCTGCACAAGATCGTGTCTGCACCGAATAGAACCTTACCTTAAAAAAACCTAGAAACGAATTGCAGCGCTGCTTACCAGGTCCAGTTTTATTTCCAATCTATGTTATTCGCGGCCGGGCGGGCCGCTGCATTTTTCTTGCTTTTTGCGTTTCTATACCCGTCGCAACTTCTAAGCGATAGGTTTAATGTATAATTTCAATAATAACGTATATAATTGAAATTAATATTTATAAAACTATTTAGTTGGAAAAGGATTTATATCATGATAGGA
This sequence comes from Pararge aegeria, assembly GCF_905163445.1. NCBI lineage: Eukaryota > Metazoa > Arthropoda > Insecta > Lepidoptera > Nymphalidae > Pararge > Pararge aegeria. Next base: position 1,723,807 of record NC_053208.1, read on the forward strand.
ATGTCGATTATACGATTACTTACGATTATACCCGTGTTTTGAAAGAAAAATTATAATTAAAGCAGTTTTGTGACTTAACCATACCAGTTAGACATATAGCCTCGTGGATTCGTTTGTTGAGATAATCACGATTACTTTAAACATGTAGTAAATTATTTTTATGTATCATCATTCATTTTCTGTTAAACTCTAAGTCGGTATGACATCTTTAGAAAACCATAGTAAAATATACACTAAAACCATCCAACCATCCTCACAAACTTTCGAATTCATAATATCAGTAGGATGGTAAGCATGCATTCGTTCGTTAAACCATAATATGTCTTGCGACTTGCTAGTATCTGTGAAGAGTTATGTCCTTTATGTCCGACAATATTTATCAGATCTTTATTAAAATTAATCAATACATGTTTGCTAGTATACACTTCCAAATAAAAAAAGAATTATTAAAATCGGTTCAAATTAATAGGAGCAAATTAAAGTAAAATTGATAAAAAATTTCTTTCCGTTTCCCGCAGGATACTTATTGTTTATCGGGATAAAAAGTATCCTATATGTTTACCCGAAATAGCAGCTACCACTATACCAAATTATATTTAAATTCGTTCTGTAGTATTCACGTGATGCCCGGACAGACAGACAGACAGTCAAAAATTAAATAATAATCTGTTTTGGACTCAGTATCGATTATAAAGCATCCCCCGATCAAAATTTTCAAAATATATTGAATGTACAGAATTCTTCCAGTTACAGTTTTATTATAAGTATAGATAGGTTTTAATAAGTGATTAAAAATTTTTCGTACAAAGGTTTTGCTTTAATGTAAATGATACCAATGTCCTCAATTTAAAATATCTCTACTCTAATATCTGAAAGCTCGTAAAATGAAACTGTAAATACTCCAAACCAAACGGATACAAGGACAATCAGGGAGCACGACTATATATAAAAATAATTTGTCAGGATATCCCATTGCATCGAATGCAGCATTCGCTATTTTTAACTATACGCCGCCGATCCATACACACATTCTGACATTCTTACAAATGCGTATGTATAATATAATGCAGTTCACCTGTATTACCAAATGCATAGGGTTCAAAAATATTAATATTATTCTAAAGAGACTATAGGGTTGCCAGCAAAGCTTTTATGTTCGCACTATTATATTTTGATGACTTTTCTGACAAAGCCGTTTTATTCTACATTGTATAATTGGATAGCTCTTGTCTTATCTTGCGGCAACGTAAGCCTTGAAAATCAAAACAATCATGAGATCTCACGTCCCATCGTTCCATTTTCAAATCAAAGTTACCAATTGGAATTGAAATTTGAAATGTCAATAAATATATGACACATTACCCATTAATGTTATGAACTCACTTTACGCCCTCATGGGTCTTATGCAGAGCGTAGGTCTAAAGTGACGTTCTAAAGTGAAGTTCGGGTTCTTTCGCTGCATGGTAATGTTTGCCTCTGTCCAGTGTCGTTTGAATCAATAATATTGTTAATCACATAAGTAAGTGACATCTGCATATCATTTGCGAAAGGAATAGAAGTCATTTGTGGGATTGAGTATATGCTTTTATACCTTATATGATTCCGAAAGTAATTTTGGACGTCTGCTGAGTTTCTTGCCGGTTCTTCTGGGTGGAATCTGCATTCGGAACCGGCGGTAGAGTCACTACAAACTGTCTGACTTGAAGTTTCATAAGTGCTTGTAAACTCAGGCCCAGTTGACCTTGAGGTAAATGAATTTTGAGTTCTTTGAATTTTTGAATTTTGAATCTGATAAAGTTCCAAGTTATCGATTTGTGACTTTGACACTGATGAAATTAATTATAGTTATTATTTGTTTATGTTGAAGTTGCTAGTTGGTTTTTATTTATCACCCCGTGTTCAGGTTGTTCTTTATAGATCTGCAGCACTATGCTGAGTCGCTACGGCATAAGGGTTTAGCTCTAACCTAGATTAATTTCTTAAATTTCATAGTTCCAACTATTTTTCTTTGTGTTTTCTTTCTTTCATTGATTCTAAGGGCGCGTGGCTACCCTAATTTCTACTGTCATTTCTGTCAAGCGCGGCAAATTTAGCCAGTACCTACCCGCGTGTAGACGGGGCAAGTAAAAAACAAACTTACTGACAAAACTTTTATTAGTGCCAGCCAGAGATTTCAAGATATGTCCCTTATATCTTCTAAGGATAATGATTATACAGAGTGATCACCGATTAACTATGATGGTGAAGTCCACAGCATCTCATACATAGCTACGCTTACTTTGGGGCTAGATGGCGCAATGTCGTAGTATATTTATTTATTTTACACCAGCTTCTGTACGCTTGTTCGTCTGCGTGGACTTCAAAATTGTTCCTAAAACGTCGTTCGTTAACAATTTTTAATCCTACAACGGGAACTATTTGAGAGATCGGTATAGAAAGTATGCTTATGCTTTTCCGTAACATGGGTGTCATGGATACCAAATTTCAAAGCTGCCTACCCGCGGCATAGCTCTTAAATTTGTGTTTCCTCGGCAACTACTTAAGGAATCCGGTAGCCTATGTTCTTTTCCACGTTAAAGACTACATGCAGGCCAAATTACATGCAAATCCGTTTAGCTGTTTTTGCGTGATTAAGTAACAAACATTCAAACTTTCACGTTTGTAATATTAGTAGGATAGTAGGTAGGATTATGTTTAATTGTATAGAGATTGGACACTATTCATTTCGTAGTTAATTAAAGCGGAATTCATTATTTAGCACTAGTGGAACCGGGTGACGTCGTCTTGCCCTGTAAAGCAACGCGTGTCCAATTTCCAGGAACACTTTTAAATACACACACAAAATTTCTTTAAAATCGGTCCACCTGTGTGTAATAGGAATTGAGCGACAAACACACGTACAGAAGAATTCAATATACTTCTGTCGTTTTATTTATTTATTTGGGTTCACAAACAACAATATATACATAGTACAAATAATTACTCACTGCGGCGTCAACTGAGTAACATATTACAAGAAATATTTGTTAATGGGGCTTATTCAAAACTTAATAAAACATAATTGTTGCAACAGTTTCTACAAAAATACAAACAATAAAAAAATGTAAGAAGGAAATCTATAATTATTTATCTATATCTTGTGATCGCAAAACTTTGTCCGTAACAGTAATTGATTATCACCCGGAATACTGGTATATAAATTTAATTTTAAGACTATTTTAAACGATCTATGACCAACTTCTTAAACGCGCCTACTCGCGTAGAAAAATGTCTATATTATTAAAGTTCTCGTTATTCGTTATAAACGCTTGCCTGCATTGGTGAATATTTGTTTTAAGTATTTGTCACCGTTTAAAACTGCCCTTGTCCATCGATCCGCACTGGGCCGGCGTGGGTCCACCAAGGCTTAACCGGCCTTAACCCCTTCTCACTGGGGGAGGAGACCCGTGCCCTTTAGAGGGCTGGTAAGGAGTTGATATGATGATGATGATCATGAAAACTTCCCGGGATTTGCTTGATAACCTAACCTAACCTAAATTAGTGAAATCGGTCTTGACCAGCCGTTTTAGAGTGTTAGTTGGACTAACAAATATCATTACAATTTTATATAGAATCGTTTTTTGTTAGAGAACTACAAGTCTCGACGTGTCTGTGTGAACTAGAGTGAGTGACCTTTTACAAAAAATAAACACGAAGGGAGTCGAACCCAGAAGCGACTTTCTTGGCAGATACATATACCATACTCTGCCAACGGGGTCACCCATACAAGTCTTACCTGCAAATGTGACGTTAATTGTCGAACTAACATAAAATTTTAAATAGTATTATATATTTTTAGACTGATAATTACTTCCTACTCGGAAAGATCTGGCTACTTTATGCAGTGGTTAGTATGCTCCACTAATGATAACGTCGAGGGTTCGATTACCAGGTTGGGTCAAAAATGGCTAATTATGTTGGGTTTTCATTTTGTGAATAATTTCATCGCTGCTTCAAAGGTGAGGAGTTCACACGGGATTTAAAAAAAAAACTCTTACAAACGCAGACGAAGAATGACAACAAACAGCTAATGAGTGTAAATAGAGTATAATAAAGTCATAAATAAAAATAAATATATTAGGATATACACGCATCGCAATCTAGCCCCAAAGTAAGCGTAGCTTGTGTTATGGGTACTAAGATGACTGATGAATATTTAAATATAAAATATACATAAATACTTATAATATACAGATAAACACCCAGACACTGAAATACATTCATGTTACAACACAAACGTTTTCCAGTTATGGGAATCTAATTATAATAAAGTCAGACAGTTAATGAAGTGTATGAACTCCTTTTGGTAACGATTAGTTTATAACATTATACCTACTTACTGATAATATAAGAAATCGACACACAATCACGATATAGGAGCCGGTAGATTTATTTCCGTCTGTACATCACGAAAATAAATGCCCTACTCTCGGCAAGTGTCAAAGACTTGCGTTGCGGGTTGATCGCTCCGCAGAAATGGGGTCGCCACAGCTTCCCGACACTAAAGTCTACGGGCACAGTTTGCCAATCATTAAGGCCGTAAACTGACAATAATTATATCCTAAACACAATTAACTCTAGCCACTTAGAATCGGAAGGGCTTACTCTCGGCAAGTGTCAGAGAATTTGGAAGGCCGATTGGCGCAGTGGGTGGGTTATTTTTATGATTAATATAGATAAATACATATAATATACTTATCTGTATATTATAAGTATTTATCTATATTAATCATAAAAATATTCATCTGACATCTTAGTAACCATAACACAAGCTACGCTTACTTTGGGGCTAGATTGCGATGCGTGTATGTCCTAATATATTTATTTTTATTTATGACTTTATTATACTCTATTTACACTCATTAGCTGTTTGTTGTCATTCTTCGTCTGCGTTTATAAGAGTTTTTTTTTAAATCCCGTGTGAACTCTCTAAGCTACGCTTACTTTGTGGCTTGATAGCGATGTGTGTATTGTCGTGGTATATTATTATTATTAATTGAACAGGTTTCCACGTTTCCTTTGGCCTGCCACGCTTTCCTTTGCCTCCCTCGAGGTGCCAATGACACTCTTCGTTAACTGACTTAATTATACTCTTTATACACTCACTAGCATTGCGTTCTTCTTCGAAGTTGGATGGATTCGGCATGCATGTAGCCTTTGCCGTGGAAAAGCCGTACGTTTTATAAGGATTCCTTAAGTAGTTCCCGAGGGAAAATTGAAAATTGTTTACGAGTAAAGCCGCGGGCAGACAACTTTGAAATTTGGCATGCATGTCACCTATGCTATGGAAAAGGACATGTACTTTCTATACCTACGTCTCAAATAGTTCCCGTGGTAGGATTAAGAAATTGTTAACGAACGAAGTTTTAGAAACAATTCCACGCAGACTAAGTCGCGGGCAGAAGCTAGTATACAATAAAATACATTTCTAGTACATGAAATTGTAGGTTGGCTTTTAGCAACTGTTAAATTGTTTCATACAATCCTACAGGTTCACAGACAGTGGCATGCATTGAGAGTAAGCAGATGGTATAAAATGAAAAAAAAACTGCAGTACGAGTTATAAATACATAAGGGTAGGCTTTTTATAACTCTAACAATGCCTATCCTTAAGTTTTTTATAACTCGTACATGTCCTTTCTTCATTTTATATCATCTGCCTACCCTGTGCATACCCTCTATGCACACCATTTCACAGATATTTCCTCCTCCATTTCGCACTTTCCTGATAAACATGAATTTTTCACTATGGCTTTGTAATTGAGCTCGGGCGTCCAAGGAGAACGAATTATGCGATGGCTTTGTTAAGTCCCAAATCGAGACTTTGAAGTAGGTGCTAGAAAATTCATCAGCAACCATGCTGTGTTAATGCAAGACTGCAAAGCAGGTTTATTATCCTCGCAAAATTACATGTCCATCGTTTCATAATTAAAAAGTATTGTCCCTACAAACTTTCATTCTTCTTCTTCTCTCTTCGTTCTTCACACTAAGGTTGTCCTTAGTGTACTTAAGAACTGTGTGAACTCGTATATATAACAAATAGCTTTGTCCGCTTTCGTTTAAGTTTTAGAGGATCACTTTATTTAACCAGGCTTAAAATTAGGTTAGGTTTAGGTTTCTATCGAATTTTTCTGAAGACCGGTCTTGCTGCTAAGCCGTTTAGAAATAACACTTTTTCTTTATCCATCCGGAAACTGGGAATTTGGAATACAAAGTGTCCTATGTCCTTATCCTATCTTTGAGCCAAATTCAATCATGACGGCGAAGGTTGAGCAAATCATCAAATATACTACGAGAATACACACTTCGCCATCTAACCCCAAAGTTAGGTTAACTTTAGTTATGAGTACAAAGGTGACTGATGAATATTTTTAATGAATGAAATACAAAAAATACTTATAATATACAGATAAACAGCCAATGAAAAACATTCATGTTCAGCACAGATTAGAAGCATTTTCCAGTTGTGGAATCCTCCGCCTCCCAATAGATGTGTACAATAGCAAGTAGTAATGCAAAGCAATTTTCTAACTCGTTTTTGACTTGCACCACAAAGATCAGAAACGCTTTTCCGACTTCCGTTTTCTCTGTAGGGCTCTAGCATTTTATTTAAAATTATTATTTGCAATGATCCGTCACCTTATGCTGGATTCTCAGGTGTAAAGCGCTGGTCTAAATTAATAAAAAACACTAAGCAAAGAAAAGGGTATTACGTAAGTGCATTTAAGAATGTCAGCAGCACTAAAATGCCGGGATTTTCGCTGCAAAGCAGTTATTAAGGGATTGTTCTCATTCTTCTTTTTATTTAAATTTGGTTTTTGAATTGGTTTATTTGGTTTAGATTTAATTTAGTTTTTTTTTTTAATTTAGTTTTATTTACTTTTGACATGTATTTATTTTAATTGCATGTAATTTTATCTCGTAACTGATCTTAAATTGTATGGGTAAAGCCTGAAATAAATGATTATTATTATTATTTGGAAGTGTTTGTATTTCTCAGCTCTTGGCTGGTTTTAACTGCATTTACGGGCCTTAACCAAGTAAATGCAGTGGTGTGTTTTTATGTTAAACCTATGCTTTCGTCTACCTGCAAAAACTTTCTTACTATTCTACATGTATTTAAAATGGCAGCTTTTTGCAAACCGATGTAGAGAGATTCTTCTAGACCTAATATTTTTAAGCTATGTAGAAGGTTATTGGGAATAACCCCGGTAGTAGAGATAACGATAGGTACCACATACACTTTGGCTTGTTTTCAGATTCTTGTAATTTCTTCTTTAAGTTCAGTGTATTTGCTAATTTTTTCACTTACTGTTTTCTGTATATTATGGGTATTAGGAACTGCAATATCTATGAGGTAAGTGGTTTTTCTTAATTTATCCTGTAGAATTATATCTGGTCTATTATAATGTATGGATAGAATAATAATAATAATAATATATCTGTAAGAATAAATAAAGTATCATCGGTCATAATAAAGTTTGTATGTGGTATTTTCTAGTATCGTTTGAGGGGTATATTTATAGTAAGGTGTGTTAGTGTTTTGTGTAAGCATGTGCTTGAGTGCCAGTTTTTGATTAATGATTATTATTATTATTTATATAGAATTTATATATTTATATTATAATATATATTTATATAATATATATTTATATATATAGAATCACAGATTTATGTATAACAAAAGACCGACCTGACAAGCGTGAAATCTGAGAGTTTGAATATTTGTTTTCATAACTCACTCGAGAAGAGAATGAATACGGAGAGAAATAAATGATTTAATATATAATGAGCCTTAAATTAAAAATTTAACTATGTAGGTAAGTTTATTGTTTAAATAAAATAAAGCAAAATCTAGCCCGACGAAGCGGGCTGGGAACGCTAGTGCGACTTTAAAAAGAACTTTGCGCTGTAAACAATTTGCTAAATTAAATAATCTGCATTCTTGACCTATAATGTCTCGCTGATGGGCACTGGGATTAATAGGGATACAATATTGCTAGGAGCTTAAGATAACTGCCGTATCCATAATGGTTAATGCTTGCAACCATCTCAGACTGTAAAATCAGTACCTGCCACTGGCAATTCACCAATCTGGAGATCAAACTGTTATGGTACTCGTTCGGTATTATCCCAGCGTGCTAGATACGTCATGAATTCCAAATCAAAGCTTATCCATGTCTTTAGAATAATCTTAGTCAAGTTTAACGAGAGCAAAGCCTTTTTATTTATTATCACCTATTATTTATAATAAGCTACCAGCGTCATTGGCGAAAAGAAACCTGAATGTTATTTTATTTAAGCGTAAAATTAAAGAGTTCTTACTTAAAAAACGATGTTATGATATTTAAGAATATTTACTCGTATGTATCTTTGACATATATTTATTATTATTTGATTTAAATACTTGATAAGAATTTAATTGAATGAGCATTGTAAAGACATAGTTTTTAACAAATCAAATTTGCATGCAAATTCATGGTGATTGTAGCACGATTATAATATTGTAATTTGTACCCACCAAGTATGTAACTCAATCTGCAAATAAAGAAATTCATTCATTCATTCGTTCACTCCTTAACGTTAGTGATAACGATCACATATAGTTTCTTAGACAAAATCAATTTCAATTTCGATTTATTCAGCCCAATACACAAAGTTACAACCCTACTAATATTAGAAATGTGAATGTAAGTTTGTTTGTTACGCTTTCACGCAAAAACTACTAAACCGATCCTCATGAAACCTTGTACACATATTCTTAGAAGTGTTATTAGTAATATAGGATACTTTTTATCCCGACATTAAGCTCGGTTCCTTTGGGAGAGGGGATGAAAGTGTTTGACGATTTATACCATAACTCCGACAAATTATAACCGATTTTAATAATTATTTTTGTACTATAGAGGTTATAATATGTGTTTAATTTTGTCCAAACTGTGGTTGGAGATAGAGGACATAACTCCTCAGCGGACAGCAGCAAACCCGTCATGCAAGGCTTAGCGATACTGAGTACTTTAATTTTTTTTAAAACTGCAACTAAATTTAATGTCACGTCAAAAAACTAAATTAAACGCAGACGAAGTCGCGGGCAACAGGTAGTTTATAATAAAATATTTGAAATAAATTCAATTGCATTATGTAACGTATGTACACCAAGTTTGGGCGTAGCCATAATTTTTTAATAAAATAATTTTATTAATGTTAAATCATAAGTAAGGCATCGTATAGTAGGGAAACCGATTTTATTCGGGATGCTCAAAATAAAAAAAAAATATTAACGGAATAAAGGCAGGGAGTTATTTTTTTAATATTTTACTTTTTTTGTTCCTGGCCGATTTAAAGACACTGCGTCTGGACTTTACTTTTAGAGCGCTAATTTTGAACAGGGGGCATTTAATTTATTTTTAGTCTAGGTTTAACTTCGCTGACTAGCACATCTACAGTGGAATAGAATCCTAAGTTCGCTTTGTCTCAATCCTCAGCCTTATATTAAGGTTATGGCTAACCTCTGGACTCTTTTCACTCGCTTTCTATAGCGCATCGCCGCGGGCTGCGACGATATTGGAATCTATAACGCAAGCTCATTTGACTACCTATTCATGATTCCTTTATAGCAAGGGAACTAGCGGAAAATTTTGGATTGGTAGTGGAACACTTGGCTTGATAAGGGAAAAAGTTCTAAGCTACCAAATGAAATCTTTGAGTTGTCTCTCAATAAGTTCAAAGTTTATATAAAACGTAAGCTTACAGAAAAATCCTATTATAACATTAACGATTACTTAAACGATAAAAAAGCTTGGGTGTGAATTTCTCTAGCTTCATAGCTGAATACAAATTTACTGTGAGATGGTGATAACAAAAACATTTTTACCCGGCTAAGTTTGTTGTAAGCTCTTCTTAGACCAGGGCGCGTTTGGAACCCTCGTAGCTTTAGGTTTAAGTTGGCAAACGAAGTTATCACCATCCCCTTACAATAATGTAAACATTTATGTACGAACGCTTCATAAGTGCCTGTGATAGGCCTACATGAATAAAGAAATTTTGAATTTGAATTTGAATTTGCTATATTTTCATCAAGCGACTCAAATTTACTCAGCGGGATTAAGTGCAAAAGACTATGCTCAGATTAATATAAATAGTTCCCGGACCGATTTTTGCCACGGTGGGTAATACCAGATTGTCGTGGTGAAAAACGGGTTGGCTTTTCTTTAAAGATTAAAAAACTATTCTAGTAAGACAGCCGTCAAAACGTAGGTTATATGTGCATATCGATTCGGAGCTCAATTCATATATTATTATAGGTTAGTCCGGAAATATCGAATAGCAACGAGTTCTATTTTAAAACTAAGATATAGTATATTAAGAAACGGTATTGCATAGTAATAAAGTACGATATCGTATACACGTACCTACATTGTACCTACACTACACTTACTGTTTTTTTTTTAAATGAATATTCAAAGATTAAATACCCACTTCGAATGGTTTCGTTTCACATATTACTACCTCTATACTACAAAAATAATTATTAAAATCGGTTATAATTTGTCGGAGTTATGGTATAAATCGTCAAACACTTTCACCCCCTCTCCCAAAGGAACAGAGCTTAATGTCGGGATAAAAAGTATCCTATATTACTTCTAACGAATCGGATCGGTTAAGTAGTTTTTGCGTGAAAGCTTATCAAAAAATTATATATTTATAATATTAATAGGGATAGGGATACGGAAGTAGGGATAGGGATAGAGATAGGGATAGCGATAATGTGTCTTGTACTTGCTCTAGATCTGTTTTATTTACTGCATTACTATTATAAGTTGCCTTTCTTTTCAGGATTAAGCATCGGACCAAATCATTTCACAAACTTATGGAAGATAGGTGACCAACAGCTAAAATGTCATTCAGGAATTATGTAAGTCGACTTTTTATTTAAGCTCTAATACGAGTCACATCGCTAATAGAGGATTCAAATGTTTTACTAAGCGCAAAGATGATACAAAATTGTAAATAACAACCTATTCATAGAATTTAGAACATTCAGAAACCGTGTATCATTAAAAACCATTCCACTTTAGATTGGTTTTTCGAGCAAATGATGGTTAGTCGCTTAATACCATTTAGCAGTTGACAGTAATTATTTACGCGGGTGTAAAGTGGGGCGTGCGCGGGGCGTTTTCACTGTTTTTGGACACAATGCACTGCATATTATAATGGCTGAATGAGGGTTCTGTTCTGAATTCAATGAACCCATTATATTTCTCAACCCGGGGATAGGCCAATATCTTCGTTCACAGTTTTATCAATTGAGCATTGGAGCACGGGTGGAAATAATCCGAAATGCAAATCCAAATAATATACCTAAGTGTAATAATAGACTCTTATTACCTGTTGATTTTTTTGTCATACACAGGACCCGAAGATACCTTCACTAAACGTTAGGTACATGGAGTGTAGTGTTAAGGATGAAAAGAGGCTTTATAGGTAGTCTATACTTATAATAAAAATGTAACGGGTCCAATTCTATACATTGAATATTTATTGAAAATATTTTTAAAGCCAAGATACTGAAGCCAAAACTGTAATTTTTTGGGACATTTTGGGGTAACAATTTTTCTCACACGAACACGTAAGCAAATTCTTTTTCAAGGCATTTTTAAAGCAATCAAACACGAAAGTATCAAAAAAAATGTTGGCATTTTAATTTTGTTTTCACCGTTTAATGTTTTAGAGGAGTTTCCATAAACTGCGGAGTAAAATAAAGCTGGCGCTAAATTCCATTCTTCAGCTCGCTATTAATCAGTCACTGTATAAGCGAAGGGCTCAATAAAACCCTTGTATGTTATCTCCGGGCGCGCATTCCTCCTGCTATTTATAAAGCGGTGAAAGGAACAGCTTTATGTCTGATAGTGTAGAATGAGGATTATGGATTTGAATATTCCTTGATGGCTATGAACTCTTTGTACTTTTACTATGAACTCCAGTTGGAGTTTATAGCAGAGTTTTATTTACAGTCATGCATATGTACGTACCAAAAACTGGAATACATGCATAAATAAGCTCTCAAGTTTTTATCTTTATTTCAGTACGAGTCATCATCTGCGTACAGCAAAAACCGAAACACAGAAAGAAATACAGCCGCCACGGAGCGACCTTCAACAGTTACAGCTAAATACACTACCACTCCATCTTATAAGTCATCCAGCATACCCATCCTAAACGACCGCTCCACCCGCGAAGAGACCCCGATATCGACCATAGCCAGTCGATATGCAAGCTACAAACAAACTGACAAACCTTCATCCAAATACGAAAAGAAAGACTATTCTAAACTATCAGTCCCATCCGTTGCCATAAACAGAAGTAGAGATGTAAGTCCAGTCTCAACTTCATCGAAATATAGCCTTAGTCGAACAGCAAGAAATACCAGCCCTGAGAGAAGAACGGTTAAAAGTTACAAAGATAAATGTCAAGAAATAAACCCCGTTGATCGTGACAAAGACATTCCAAATAAGACTGATAAGGCTTCTAGTTACAGTAGCTTATCAAACTATAAACTGTATCCACGCGCATCTAGTTATTCACGACCAACTTCTAGAGTAGAAGCCAAGCCGGAGATTACAGTGAACCGATATGCTATAGCCAATCGTTTATCATCGTCAAGTTACTTAAGAAGCCCAACGCCTATCAAAAGATCGCTTGTATCGCCAATTCTCTTAAACGACGTAAGTAAACCGGAAAATGAGAAATCTGTTGTTCCTTGTTGCATAGATGAAGACAAGAGTGAAAATAAAAATAAGATACAGATAACTGAAAATGGTATTAAAAAGAATGATAGTGAAAACGATGAAATTGAAACCGTTACGGTCATTACACGACATACATCTCCAACTCCACCTGGTTCTTCAGCTTATGTGCGAATGCGAAGAGCGGATATGGCTAAAACTATCGAAAAAATTATAACCCGTACAAGAAAACGACCCGAAATGATAGACAAAGAGATGCAATCCGACCGACTTGATGACCCAACACGATCGAGCAGGTTCGGAACTACAAGTAGAACAAGCATGACAAATTGGACATATTATTCGCCTAATGTTAATAGTTATACAGGATACGCAGGAAGACATTTGACACAGTATTCAAATTTATCAAACAATGCTTGTAATGACAGGAGCAGCAGAAGTCGAAGTAAAGAACCTGCTCCATTAGAAAACAAATGTTTAAGCCCAAATACAGAAGAGAGGGAAAAACCTTTTCATTTCAACGACATAGAGCCAAATAAGGAAGCAGTGAACATATGTGTACAAAATCAAGAAGATGATACCTCCGAAATAATAATTAATGTGAACCTCAAGTTAAACAAGGCTAAAAGTCCCCCGTCTACGCCAGCATTAAATGACATTGCTTTTTCTGGGGATATCAATATATCCCCAGAAAAAGTAATTGTTAACAATAACCAGCTACCACCTCAACCTCCTAAATCTGACACTACTGTTACTAAAGTCAGAAAAATAAAGATACGAAAATCAAGTACAGTCTCATCCTCAGACTCTACTACTAAAACAAAAGTTGTCAAGAAGAGAAGCAAATCTGCAAGTTCCTCAGATTCCGAACAAAATATCGAGAAAAATTGCAAATCTAAAGATTCCAGCAAAATTCCATCCAAAAGTTTAAGTAGAAATTCCTCAAGTACAAGTTTACAAAATGGCCCTTCAAAATTAAAATATTCTAAATCGAGAGAAAGTAATAGCCCAGAATCCAGCATAACATTATCAACACAATCATCCATAAGTGAAGATGAAACTGTATTAAAAAATAAATCTAATGACGTTTCAAGGCTTACAATAAATGACAATGCTGATCAAAATTCGAAGCAGAGCATGTTGAATAAAAACGAGGGATGTGAGGACGCTAAATCATTTTTAATCAGAGCATTAGCCCCAGTTACTAACCTCTTTAAGCTAAGACATCAAGATAACGATGAAATTAATCGTACAACTGATATATCAAATTCAGAAGCTGCTAAGGATAGTAACAATTTCATAACTGAAAATGGCTCGCGAAGTAAGAATAATACTTTTAATATAATAGCATCGAATGATGACAATTTAGTAAAGTTAAAAGCTATCAGACATATTGAATCAGGTGATCGTGCATCATGGTTTGAGTCGGACACTGATAAGAAAAAAGCTAGTAATGATTATGATCGCCCGCAAGAATCATTTAATGACTGTAATAGCACCCCAGAATTGAAATTATCGTTAAAACCCACTTGTTTTGCGGACGATGAAAAACCTTGGTGGCTTGACAGTAATGCTAACATTCCGGAAGGCATAGAACGACTGTCACCCCCAAAAAAATCCTCAAGCGACAGTGATAAAAGTGAAAAATTTAACTTCTTCAAGATCCGGCATATTGAATCTGGTGATCGAAAAGACTGGAAAGTTGTAAACACTGAAAGTTCATCGAGTGTTAATAAACAAGATATACCGAATAACTTGAGTCTCAGTAAATCGGGTTCTGATCAGCGAGTTTTTCCAATTAGACGTATACGTCATATCGAATCTGGGGAACGTCCATGGTGGTTGTCTAGCGACAAAAACATTCCAGAAGGTATAGAAAAGTTGCCCACACCACCGCCACAAGACTCTGACTCTTCTGATTCGGAAGAAATTGAAGTTTATATTCCACCTAGTACAATCCCACCGTTTCCATTACACTTGCCTGACGATGAGCCACTGGGGGCTAGAAGAAGTCCAGAAGGTTTAGAGACTCCTAAAGATATCGAGGACTATTCAAGGGGTCGGAGCTCTCCATATGAAAATAGCCGCCTGTACAGACGGGAGTCGACCAATTTACCGTATCAAAAAGGGGCCGAGAAATACATATCACGTTATACGGATATCGACGACATATTGGGCACTTCGGGCCAGATTTACAGTCCATTCATGGAGTCCATATTGGCGCGGAGAACCGGTCAGATACCTTATGACGATGACGACTGCGAGGAGATAGATCCCACACAAGTTAGGATCCATGACAGCACCGCCCAGATGCCCGTTATCAAGAAACTACGATGCAGGTAAATCAATTCACCGTTAGCTCACTTAGTTTTTTAATAAAGATTGACTAAATCGCATTTCTCTTTGCATTTAGTTTGTGTAATTCAAGTAGAATATCACAAGCACTTATGAAGCGTTCACATATACTCGTAATATAATTATGTTACCGTTATTGTGAAGTGATGGTAATAACTACATTCGTTAACCTAAAACTAAATTTCGGAGGTTCCTAAACGCACCCTGCGCCTCTTAATAGAGTATAAGAATCTTCAATCTATCAAATGGTAACCATGCAAAACTATTAATTTTTCTCAAGTGATTAATTTTTGTAATTTCTGATTTGATCACGTAGAGATACTCTTAACATAGCTCTCTCCATCGCGACTCTGAGCCTTCTTACCAGGCCCATAGTAAGCGACCGCGTTCGGATACGTAAATCATCACTGGCAACTCGCACTGTTCGAAGACTTTAGTCTTCAATTTTCATGCCTATTGATATAAAATTTTTAACATTAATACCAATTTTTTTATAAAAATAGTTGTGAAAATAGTTTGGAATAAAACAATAGTTAATATGTAGGTATCACACGACGTAGTTTATCGTACATAATGAGTATAATACATAATAAGTAGCTACGTAATTTATGTTAGGTAAATGAAATACCTTTTTTTGAGCTTCTGTTTTTCCTTTCTTTCAGAAGTGAAATCATCGATTGCCGAGATGAAGATCAGGTGAGTTTAGCTTTAACAGCCACATTTTTACGGCGTGTAATCAAACACACATAGCGAGTGTAGATAAGTTTAGTAAATCGCACAGATTTCCCTCTTTTTGTCCATCGATATAAATTGATAGCTATTTGACGGCAAATAAGAGATAGAGTGATCAAATCCAAATTCTAATATTCTTGATTCATGTAAACCTATCACACGCACTTATGAAGCGTCATATGTTTACATAATCGAGTAATGGTTATAACTTCGTTCGACCACTTAAACCTAAATATACGAGGGTTCCAAACGCGCCCTGGACTACGAAGAGCCCACAACAAACTTAATTTTGTTTGTTATCACCATCTCACAGTCAATTAATATTTAGCTATGAAGTTAGAGCAATACACACACAAGGTTTTTATCGTTTAAGTTATGCTTAATATTATAATCGCTACCCTCTCTTCACGCGTGTGTCGTACAAGACGTGCCTTCGGTAGTTTTTAAATGCCATTTAATGCGAGCACCACCCCGTCTCCCCAGCGTGGGCAAACCCAGAATCATGGGGAGAAGCCTTTTCATCACACTAACATTGTTGTGGGAATCGAACTCACCATGGACTCAGAAAGCAGGGTCGCTCACACTGTGCCAATCGGCCGTCAAAAGTAAAAAAGCCTTTAGTTCAATACTAGAAGCGTTTTGCTTCTTCCTTTCTGATCCGCACCGCAAAGGCCTGGAATGCCCCATCCCATCTTCCGTCTTCCCCGATACCTATAATCTGGGATTAAATCAAGAGTCAATAGGCATCTTATAGGCAAGCGCGCTTCATCTTAGGCTGCATCATCACTTACCATAAGGTGTGATTGCAGTCAAGTGCTTTTCTATATATTCAAAAAAAAAAGACTGTTATGGGCTATTTATTCCAATTCTATTGCATATAAATCAACTGAACTAAACTAGCTGGTCGGAATTCAAAATTCATACTTTCTCGTCCTACGTGACCTTGCCACGTCTTAACGTAAAAACTGTCAAGATAGACGTCACAAATGACGGTAACGAGTGTGATCCTATTAAAATGTCTCATGAAGACTCAACCTGAATAGAGGTAGACGAACTATTTATTTTTATGAAATGTTCAGATGATAAAACACATACATTTAATAGGCACTAAGGTGTATCAGTTGTTTCTTTTGTCTTGTAAATAAAATACCTAATTTTATGCATATTACCTATTTCGACTGATGAAGAAAAACTTCTATCGGGTAGGTATCGAAATATTAACATAAATTATATCAAAGCAGTGCCATTTTTTTTTTGCGTTTCTTTGTGTGTCTTATCCACTAAATAGGTATATTGGATTTACGTGTTACGATGTTACGATGACAAGTGAAACGGTAAGAAAAAAAAAACGTAAGTGTACTTATGTACACGCGTTAGAAGTTATGTTACATATCTTTCGAATTATTCTTCGTTTGTAGAATAAACGACACTTACAATAGAAAAACGTATTGTTTGAATTATTAAAAGTCAACTGCCAAACTTTTTTTTAGAAAAACTATAATGTTGACTATTGCTAACTTCATGGTGTCGGTTTTTGTGACGGTGTGCGCGCGCATTGTAAAAATTTACTCTCACCATTTTTCCCTAAAAATAAGTATAACTTCAAAACTATAAAAAACAATAAACTTATTACATAAAAAGTGTGGAAAAGTGCTTCAGTG
Organism: Pararge aegeria; assembly: GCF_905163445.1. Classification (NCBI taxonomy): domain Eukaryota; kingdom Metazoa; phylum Arthropoda; class Insecta; order Lepidoptera; family Nymphalidae; genus Pararge; species Pararge aegeria. The sequence goes on from NC_053208.1 coordinate 1,741,340, forward strand.
TTATAAAACCCGCCTTTGTCTTCGCCTCGGTTGGGTTAAAAATTGTACCCTCGCGAATGCGATTGGTTATTTACGGGTTGGAACTTTAATGCCTCGATAATTGATTTAAACAAATCGCCAAAAATCAAGCCGGCTGTGTGGGTCCTAATATTCTAATGCTAAGACCTTAAGGCTTCCGTGCCAGAGAGGGAGCACTGAACTGAAGAGAGCACATCCTTGAATCATTCCTCGATGGGAAGAGAGTGTGCGAGCGGGACCGGTATATACCTGTTGCTTACATTTACCGAGATGACGTCATGAACAAAGAATAACGCAAAGAATCGACTTTTTGACCCTTGTTTTGACCACAATTTATGATAATATTTTTAGAACTTCTCAAGGAGTCCACCACGTATCTACGTTTTGTTAATAAAAGATTTACTACTGACTACACTCAGATGTTATGGAATCAGTACCTACATGATATGTTCTGATACACAAAAATGTGTAACAATGTCTAATTACAAAAACAAATAAATAACATTATTTATAAATAGTTTAACCAATTTGACATGGCCTATTTAATACAATAAAAAAAAAATAGCCAGCCAGTTCTATGGGTATTTCTTGAAGGTCCAGAGACGGCTTATTGATTATTTGATCTTTTCAATGCCGATTAGACCAAAGTCAAAGTCAAAGTCAAATATTTCTTTATTAAATAGGCATAGGATCGTGTCACGAGGGACCACGACCCATGCAACTGGGCCGAAATATTGACAAATCCAAAAATATTATCGTCGTAGGTAGGTATGTACCCGTTGAACGATATTTAAGAAATGCAACCAAACTATTTCTAAAACTAATCTCTTAAAAGACAATAAATCTATATAAATTTTATCATAATAGGTATACCTAACATATGATAATTTTATTTCTAAAACAAGTTGCCGCATCTACAATGAATCGTCTTAAATAATCTTTGGATAAGGCTTATAATCATTCAGTGTTCGTCTCTTTCTTGCGCACCAAAAGATGTGATACAATGTTCCTCTAGAAATAACGTAGCCGGATAAAAAGCTCCAAATATTAGACAGCTTTGTAAGGAAATTAAAGACTTCTAAACTTCGCAGGGTTATACATGACGTGCAAACTATACCTGAGGCATGTTGGCTTGCAGCAACCTCTTCAGTTAAACATAAGCCTTATTCTAAGTCGGTAGGACCGGCGACCGATCGTAAAGTGTAAACTACAACGTATTGTTATGTTATCCGTTACACAAAACTGTTCAGTTCAAACAAAGTGATTAATTAATCTAGTGATAAAAAGACTGTACTAAGATATCATGAAGGTATTTTTACGTATTCATTAACTTAAAATTTTAAGGTACCTAACGTTATGCGAAGCCGGTTTTTTGATTATTTTATTTGTTTTTTTTTTTAAGATAATAACAATGGTTGTTGCAGCGTTAGTTTCGTTGCAAACTTCAAATATTTATAATGTATTTAGTCAAAGCTGTTTGCGTCAAGTACAACATTAATAGATTCTATATTTACCTTGTGTTTTGGAGATTTAATTAGACCTATGCATTAATCTTAGCTGTCTAAGTGAGAACTTAGTACAAACCAGCGGCTGATTTAGATTTTTTAATTTAATATCGGTTTTAATTTTTTTTGCGGCGTCTATGACATACCTAATATTCATTACATGTTATAAAGAATAGGATACCTTAATGATTTCATTTTTCGCTGTAGAAACACGACGCTTTGAGGGAAATAATAATTACGTCTTCTTATATATAAAATTCTCGTGTCGCGGTGTTTGTAGTTAAAATCCTGCGAAACAGCTTGACCGATTCTCATAAAATTTTGGGTGCATATTCGGTATGTCTGAGAATCGGACAACAACTTCTTTCATCCCCCCAAATATGGTCAGCTAGCTTAAAATAAATATAAGCCATCAGTTTTTATTAATTTTAAGAACACTTTTCTCTAAAATATCAACAAAACCATTGCGTTAGTGAATCGTGATAGCTTACGATAAACCATACTTTCCACTTGGAGTAACGCGAAGGTTTCAAAGGATGTATGAATACAACAAAAACTACTAAACAGAATGTGAAAAAACATAACAATAATAAAGCGTAAAATTCTGAATAACAAAACATGGGTTATCATTTATAAATATATTTATAACGTAGAATTTGGCCAGTTCTTGAGCAAGCAATAAGAAGATGAAGATAGGTTGACTTAGAGCAACCGCAACCTACTTTGATATAAAGATGGCATTCCATGAACGAGGCACAGCTAAATGCAATCAACAGCTTTTGTATGAATGCCCTTACAACTTAAATGTTGCAAAGAATCAGGGATCCCATAGAATCAGACTAGGGCCTTAATGGATAGTACTCGTAGGTCTAACCACTAGGGCTCTGGCCCTAAGATTAGAGATATGGTGATTAATTGCCTGGCTGCTTTTAATTACGATGATAAAATCTGCGTTATTGTAAAAAAGTTACATTATCCGCTCTGCGATTTTATTCTTTTAGCGACTGACCTATTTACTTAGTGTACCTACTATTTCTATTTTTTTTTACTAATACTTTAAAGAGTTTCTAAAACTTACGTCAAACTATTCAACACAAACTAATCTCTCTCTCTATTCTGCACCTTTTTTTTTCTAAAAAATATCTTTGGGGTATTTTACTATAAAGGAATAGCACTCTTTCTATATATAAAAGGAAACATAGGATTTTCATAATCATTACTAATTGCGGATGATAACACTTTAAAAAGAACCTTGCCAGAACTTAAAAAAACAAAAAAAAATGATCGCTAATTTAAACTTTCTCATAAGCCCCATTTCACTGAGTGGGTATGACCCCGATATCATAGTTAATCAGGACCCAGGTTAATTATATTTTTGTAACTTATATTCTTGCATCTAATCAAGCTTATGTGTATAAATAATATAGATAATAAAAAATTCCTTTCTTTCTAGCTTTTTACCAGATGAGACTTCTAGCACTGTTATAATAAATAAATAAATATACTACGACAATACACACATCGCTATCTAGTCCCAAAGTAAGCGTAGCTTGTGTTATAGCTACTAAGATAACTGATAAATATTTTTTATGAATAATATACATAAATACTTATAATATATAGATAAACACCCAGACACTGAAAAACATTCATGTTCATCACACATATGTTGTCCAGTTGTGGGAATCGAACCCACGGCCTTGGACTCAGAAAGCAGGGTGGTCACTGCCCACTGCGCCAATCGGCCGTCATGTTATAAATCGAGTCCAATGCATTAAGCTGCAACTTCAGAACCCTCCCATAAAATATAGGAACTACAGAGTTAAGAACGTACAGAACCCTCATTGAGCCATAATTGCATAATTGCACATCTCACTTCACAAGTGAATGTTGCTAGCTCACAAACTTGCCCCATTTTCCCCATTTAATTGTACTCGAGACATAAGAGGTAAAATAATTACTATCAAGATGCAATCACCTGCTAAATGGAATGACTTCATTCCATTTAGCAGTTGATCTTATATGAATAAAAAGTGGAGTGGTTTTCGATGCATCCATCTCTGTTCAAGTCTGTGATAGAAATATTGCGTCCATGAAACTTTGATTCTGGATCTCTTGGTGGTCCAATCGGTAATCGGAAGATCCTTATAAGAACTAAAGTTACCGCAACCCTGATGAATGTGATAGATAGAATGGATAAAACTTTTACGTAAAAAAAATCACCGCGTACAACCATATATTTGACCAAAAGGGGAAAGGGTGCGATTTCAGTATTTATCTAACCTAACGTTGAAGAAAAAGGCGGATTTAAGAGGCGATAGCGCATTGGGTTAGCTCGTATTCACTTTTCTAAGTTACGTGCGTTTTGAGTAATTTAAATATCACTTGATTCAACGGTGCACGAAAACATCGTGAGGGAATCTGCATGCCTGAAAGTTCTTCATAATTTTCTCAAAGGTGTGTGGAGTCCACCAATCCGCACTGGGCCAGCGTGGTTTAACCGCATCTCATTGCGGGAGGAGAGCCGTGCTTTGTAGTGGGGCGGTAATCGGTTGATATGATAAACCTCACAGAAAGCGATTACAGCCCAGCGGGTAGGACTTCGACTTCACTTTCGGGGTGCCAAGTTAGAAACCCAGCACGCATTTTTTCTTTGGAATTTAACCCCATGGTAAGTAACGCGGGTTTGTTGGCGTGCATCGGAATGAGGCTCTGCTTGAACCGTAGTCCAAAATGTTTGGCTCAATATAATATGCAATAAGTTCCATACTTATTGCAATGTCAAGTCTGACTATTTGTAGTGACTCTACCACAAAAAAAAGCGGACTATACCGAGAAGAAACCCTCTAGAAACTCACTCACTACACTCACACACTCACTCAGGTCTTTTCCAACATTAAGACTTTTTTTATTGTACCTGGCTGTAATAAATGTGCTTAAAAGCTTAAACGCATTTCTTAAACTTATGAATGGGTAGGTGCAAATTTATCTTTGGAATTATATTATAAAAGCATATTTTTTTTTGTTGATCAAAGAGTAGAGCGAGAATAACGAGAACTTGGTAACTCACCTTGTCTCAAACCACGGGTTTATGTGACAAGTTATAATAATATTTTTTTTTTTTTTTATTATTCTCTGTACCTTTCGCAAAATATGAAGATGTCTCTATATGTCCAATACAAGTTAGTCGATTGTTCATATCAACTTTTCGTTTATTTAAAAGTAATTTTTTGTCTTACTAATACTGAATTGTTATATTTATTATAGGATGTAGCTATTAAAGGTACATTAAGGGCAAAAAATTATAATGACTAAATTTCAATATACACAGCTGCTGTAATATTATCGTGACACACCTGTGTCCTTCCGCCAAACGCACTTCCGTTTTCGCCATCTTGAGATAACGCAGACAAAGTCGGCTTTCACGTCAATTCTTAACTCCCCTAAACCGGATATTTTATTTTTTAACCACTTTTTGTGTAGGTACGCTAATTTAATTTATTGATTTAGACGTCAATTTACTCCGTCTGTTTTATAGGCACTATAATTTATATTATATTAAATTTATGGCGCTGCTAAAATCTGAAGCGGCGATAGCGCATTGAGTAAGAGCTCAGAAAGCTTACAGAAAAATCCTATTATAACATTAAGGATTATTTAAACGATAAAAAAGCTTGGGTGTGAATTGCTCTAGCTTCATAGCTTAATTTAAATTTACTGGAAGATGGTGATAACAAAAAAATAAATTTACCCGGCTAAGTTTGTTGTGGGCTCTTCTTAGACCAAGGCGCGTTTGGAACCCTCGTAGCTTTAGATTTAAGTTGGCGAACGAAGTTATCACCATCCCGTTACAATTATGTAAACATATATGTATGAACGCTTCATAAGTGCCTGTGATAGGCCTACATGAATAAAGAAATTTTGAATTTGAATTTGAATTTGAAAAGCTTTTCGCTGTGTAATTCCAGCGCTTCTATTATTTACCTAACTGTACCTAAAAGCAGGAAACTGCCTCATTGGTATACTGATCAGCATGTTTAACTACGGATCACGAGCTGCTTGGTTCGTGGTCGTGACAACTCTTTAGGTATCAAGAATGGGGAGGTCTAATCATTTAATAAGATTATGATGCATTTACAGATTACAAAAATAAGTATTTTATATGATAGCGTTTATAATGTCATTATTTTTCATCTGTACCAGTTTGGTATAAATTTATCTTTTTTATTTAATTTTAATATTATAAAGTTTTTTTTTAATTCCACAATATAAATATTTCTATACATCCATCCCTATGCCAAATTTTAACAAGATCGGTTTGACTCTAAAGATGACTTTTTTTAGCATATATCTCACCTGCACCGCACCATTGTGGTACCGAATTTAATGAAATTTAGCTCATATAAAGTTTTATATTAATATAATAACCTTACTATACTATAATGACCTAAATGAAATTCAGCACATATAAAACTTTATATGTGCTAAATTTCATTAAAGTCGGTGCAGCAGTACATAAGTAAAAAATGAACACAAACATCTTTGCATTTATATTAGGTATAAATATATTACTGCTTCTTGTTACTAGAAGGTTTTATAGTCGGGATATTTGTGGTTGGTGTTAGTTTAACTGAGCACACAAGATAGCGGTAGTATTTATCTTTCTAGTAATAACAAAGAGGTTTTATAGCCTTTTTGTTCTGGAACCCCGGTCCTATTATCGGGGGATTTCCCCAAAGCGATGGGACTGGTTCGAGAAATTCTCAATGGCCTTTGTTAAGATTATTTTTTGTGCACATGTCACCATAGCGGGTAAGAAGACCTTCCGTTAAGCATACAACCTGTATCAGAAGGTCGATCTCATCCTCTAACAATTATTTTATTAAAAATTGAATTTTTAATATTAATAACACATAAATAACCCATTTGAGAACCTCCTCCTTTCTCCTCTTCCAAAATAAACCCATTTTTTGTAAGTCGGTTAAAAACATTTATTTCTTTACTATTTAAATATATTTATATGTGATAATTACTATTTTTTATATATTTTATATTCCAAAATTATGTTAAAATATCGCTATACTTTTTCAACTTAAACCGTAATCTATACTAATATTTTTTTTTATTTTTATATTTGAAAAACAAATAGCTATAAATAAATTGTTACAATGGACGAACTTAATTAATGGATGAACTTAATTATAGATCTTACACAAGCCAATAAAGTTTTCACTATTAATTAAAATTATCATAATGATACGGGAGTTTGGTTTAATTATATATAAGTAACTTATACTAAGTTATACTAGTTACAATAAGTCAATAATGCAAAAAAGATTGCTCATTTACAAAAAGTTAATCTAAGAAAGAAAAAACACACATTCAAGTGCATTTTTTGGTATTATGAATATTTTTGATATTGTTTGAACCCAGTAGGCTCTGGAGTTACTGGGCCGATTTTAACCATTTCTTAGCCAATAGAAAGCTCTACGATAGAAATATATCACGAAGTAACATATAACATTCATTACCAAAAAAAGATACTAATAAAATCAATGCAATACATACAGTGCACTGAGAAACTATCGATGATACATTAAAATTGTGTATTACATAGTTAAAGTAATCATTATTACCTACAAAAAAGTTCCCGAGGTAGTATATCTAATCATAGTTATGTCGCAATAAATAAATATACTAAGACAATACAAACATTGCCATCTAGTCCCAAAGTAAGGTTAGCTTGTGTTATGGGTACTGAGATAACTGATGAATAATTTTATGAATAATATACTTATAATATATAGACAAACACCCAGACACTGAAAAACATTTATGTTCACCACACAAACATTTTACCAGTTGTAGGAATCGAACCCACGGCCTTGGACGCAGACAGCAGGGTCGCTGCCCACTGCGCCAACCGGCTGTCAATAAATAAAATGAATATAAATGAATTTTGAATTTAGAATTTAGAATTATAGACTAGAGTAGAGTATTCAGTTAAAGGTAAGTTTAGATTAGTATCTACCTACCTCTCACTGAATGAAACAAAATGATAGAGGTTACATTCCTGTTGAAGGAGTCATTCACTATTAATCATTCTACAAGTCTTATTCAAGAATGATAAATTGGCACCATGTTTGAACAATTAAATTTAATTCGTTGTTTTCTACCGGTTACTGATACTCTTAATTGGAGTCTTATTGACAATATGGCAACTCACAGGGTACAAGTTTTCTTCTTAATAATTGTTGAGCGTTAATTCCCTTAAAAGAATTCGCAGCATATTTTATATCCCACTACAACACACTTGACGACTTCACTGGCGAAACGGTGAACGCTGTGAATTTGAGCAGGGGGTCCCGGGCCCGATTCCCAGCAGGGGCACTGTGGGAAATTATAATTTCTGAATTTTCTCTGCTCCGACAATGACGTACCGCTAAGCGATTTAGAGTTCCAGTTGCGATGGCCAGGAAGGGCTAACTTGTAATGGAATAAAAAAAAACTGCAATCTGACCTGGTGGTGATGATGCAGTCTAAGATGGTAGCGGGCTAAGTGTTTGATTTTCACATAGTATTTGCATCATCATCATTAATAGATTTATATTATTTAGTTAGTTAGTAGGTAGTTTATTAGTTAGTTAATTTATTAGTTTTATAATGCATAGCTGGTTATCTTATATAATTTAAATAAACACTCATACATAATGTGCGAAATATTTTTTTTATCACAAACGCAACACTCTTTTGTCGATACAGTTAAAATGTATATCATAAGGACAGCTAGTTAAAAAATTGTAGGTAAAATCGAAGTTTTGTTTGGCAAAAAACATAAAAAAACCAAAGACAGTACAGAGTACATTACAGTACAGTATACATTCTACATCTCACCGGAACACTAAATCGCTTAGCGGCACGTCTTTGTCGGCAGGTTGGTAACTAGCCACGGCCAAAAAAAAATTCAGAAATTATAAATTCTATATTGGCCCTACCGCGATCTCTTCTACAAATTCACAGCATGTTACATATTATATACATGCACCAATTAGCATGTAATCTTAATTTTCCTTATTCCAGGCTGGCCAATACAAACTCGATGCGTGAATCGAACGTGATAGCTCATAGACTAACAATGCAGTTTTCAGAATTAAGAAAATTTAAATCCAACAGTCACGTGTACAATATAAATCGTATTTCCGATAATCCTAGGACCTTTCTAAAGGTGAAACTACTAATTAAAGAGCTTTCTACTCCTTTGTTAATACTTAATTCATTAGAAAGAACCCGCGCAATTGTCATTTCAACGCGGGTATTTGTTTATATTGCGGATGCGTTCGCTTTTTACCCAACTGCCCCAGAAGAGTGTTTTTTGTTCAGCTTTTTCGTGTGTATGTATGTATTTTAAACATTTTGTTGCCAATTCTTAAAGTGGTAGGGTTGCCATGTTACACATATGACTCGGGATGAACGAAACTTATTTAAGCATGAAAGTCTTTATCTTTTTTTTAAGGATTTTGTGTAGAGGAACATCTTAGTAGAGATGGATGGATTGCGTAAATAGATTTACTTTATTTGCAAGAATATGGTACATGTTTTAATGTTACAATAATTATTTGTGAGCACCCAACTAATTTAATAGTATTCAAAAATTCTTATGGTTATAAACTAAGTTATTATACAAAACTAAAACAATCGGATAATACACTCGTGGATTTTATATAATTTAAATCCAATTAATACCAATTAAAAAAAAAACTAATAAGAAAAAGAATCACAACTAACTAAAATACGTACATGTCAAATTATAAAGTAGAGTACAAAATATTTTAATGTCGTAATATGACAGAAAGAGGATGTGTGTGTAAAAGCAGTGGATAGAGAGACATGTGCCGACCCCACAAATCGTGGGATAAGAACAAGAAGAAGAAAGATGTGCTTAAAATTCATTTATAACAAGTAAGCGTTCATTTTAAGCACTTTTGAAACGTCAAGTCTTTAAGTAGTGACCAACGTTTTGGATTGCATTATAAGGAGCCAGTAAAAAATGCAGCTGTTGCAGCTATTTCTGACATTTACAATCATTTGGGAATATGTGAAAGCATATATGAGCAGATACAAATCTGCTTGTATTTTTTTTTATATCATAGAAAGGTTTTTTTGTCGCACTATAAGTTAGACTTGCAATCTCACCTTATACTAAGTGATGATGCAGTCTAAGATGGTAACGGGCTAAACTTTTAGGGGTATTAAATTAAACACTTTCTACGCGACATCGACTATTCCCACTCTTCGCATCATAAAAACTGCACTAGACGGTCATTAATAATCGAAAGTACTAGTCCGGGAAAACACATTCCTGATGGCCGCCCTACACAATGTCGGTCGATGCTACTCACAGCCGGTTCTCTTCTCAACAGCCACTGTGTCAAACCAGTCGTACAACCTTTTATAATAAATTAAGTTTTTTATCAAAATGGGACCTTGATATTTGGATGATATTAAAAGCTAGTTTGTAAGCAGTAGGTACCATTAATTACACCAACAAATGCTGCCTATGTGGGAATAATCCAGCTTGAAATGAAAACCTCGATGGAAGTTATGAAGCTTGTGGCAGATCCTACATCTAGCAAGAGATGTGTTCAGAAATAATGACCATATATACAACTTCCAAAGATGAATGGTCGGGCTATGGTTCCTGAGCACGATCTCCAGCTCGGAGGAAGAATGTTACGGGCGAGGTCATAACTATAGCTCCCATACATTCGATACACAGCTATCTTACTTTACGTTGCCAGTTATTAAAGCTCTGTTCCCATTATATCAGTGCAGTGTCAAGAGTATCGCATCATTGTAGCTTAGAACAGCGTGGAGGGTTCCACGCTGTTCACGCGCTGTTCGGCGATACACAACGCGAAAGCTCCACTTATGCTCACATGCTATGCTCACAGGCGACAAGTGCGTTTAACCACTTCGCGCGACGTTCTAAATCCAAAAATTTAAAATTCATTTATTTGAAGTAGGCCTAATATAAGCACTTTCGAAACGTCAAGTCTGTCTGTGTGTACTGACTCTACCACAGAATTGATTGAAAAGATGAAAAAGTTACGACATTTTATAGAGCATTTTTGATCTGTACACGACTGCGTAAAGATCTTAGTAGGTGTTGACGTAAAGTCTGCCTTCCAAACCGTTGGTAGAGCCACTATAAACTGACAGACTAGATGTCTCAAAGTTGTTAAAATTAATTGGAATTTGACGCACTAATTTGTCTTATACTTAAAATTTACAGATACATAAGCTATCTTTGTCATTCGTACCGCTACAAGCAATCCAGAATCGACAATGTAGAGACCAGTCGAACAAGCTCCAATTACGTTTACTTTTTCATCAAACCCGGGTCCTTGATATTTTGTTGCTATTAATAGCTCATTTATACGCAAAAACCATGCGAATGCATTTAATAAAACCTGTTTGGGACGTTAACGGAACAAATATGCAGTAGGGGTGTGCGAATACTCGAATTTTTTAATCATTCGAGCCGAATCGAGTCGAATACTATTTTTAGTATTCGTCTCGATTCGTATACTCGCATACTCGAATACGAGTCGAATATCGAATATATTTCTGTGAGCTCAATCCATGCATACATTTTAAGTCTAATGTATATTTTTATATGGACGCAATAAAGTGCCATTTGGTGACGGCAGATCAGAATACAGTTGTCACCAACCATCCTCTTTCACGGGTCTCGTACGAGGTGACTAAGGGAATATATATATATATATATATATATATTTATACGGGCGCAGCTGCCCGTTTTCTGCTATATATATATATATATATATATATAGCAGAAAACGGGCAGCTACGCCCTCTGTGTTATTACTACCGACGGGTTGTTGATCTAACGAGATCAACAACCCGTCCGACCAGGTTAATATGGCCCAACCTTCCCATGGGAGAGGCCTTTAGTCCAGCGGTGGAATATGGAATAAATCAGTCAAAAATAAATAAGTACACTGATTTATGTGTACCAGATTTATAAAACACTTTTCTATTTGTAATTAACTTAGAAGATAAAGGACTCTGACAGACGGACGCTTTGACCAATGCAAATAAACGTTACGCTCGGTCTACGATATTTAATTTTTAATTTAAATCGAATCTTTCGGAATATTCGCACCCTTAAAAATATTCGTAGTTATCAAACTATTCGATTCGATTCGATTCGAGCAACACTTGCACACCCCTACAGTTAATTTTGACTAAGGATTTTCACTAGTTAAACATTTGTTGCGTTCGTATGCTCTTTTACTATGATACTTTCACTAATGGAATATAATCCAGAATCTTCAGATAGCAAATTAAGTTGAGGAGTGTGTATTCTTTTCATACTCTTGATTTAAGATAAGGATAGCACTACTGAAGTCAATCTGTAGTCTGAAGATTTTGATTATTAACAGAAGGAAATCAGTATTAATTGGACATAAATAAGGAATGATTTGAATTTTTCTCAGGCTTTTCTTCAGGCTACAAGATGTGCTGTCTCTGGGATTTTTTTGTGAAACTGAAAACCCAAATTATTGAGTAAACCACTGCCATAGTTTTTACATAAAGAAATCAGATACAGCCCTAACATCACATGCAAAATTAAATTCAATTGACTCCTGAATCTTTATTATGTGCGTGTCAGACTTTTATCTTCGTTTGTTAAATAAATATGTTTTTTTTGATTTAATATTTTTACAGGGTGATTGATGCAGATTCCTTATGAAATATACTAATGCATTATATACATTATTTCGTAATTCGGATACACTTTGGATAGAGATTTATTTTAAACTCTCTTGATGAGTAAATTTCAATATTCCCAATAGTTACTGGTTTATATAACTGTGGCACTCGGTCAAGGTGAAAGGCGTGGTGTTCCGTATATACCTATTTTTCGCAAGGAACCCTAGATACTGCTGTATTTCGTGATCAATTCGAAACGTGGCAACAAACGAGTGTGGAGATGGCAGAGACGAATGCGCAGGCGTTGACCTCACTCGCCTGCCCACAAACTTTATAAGCGCAAGGCCACACTAGCTACCATGATCGCAATAAGTTTCTAGATGCTTCTAGCTGGGACTAGCACTCCTCATGTCAAGTACAAGAATACCCATAGATTTCCCGATCCATATCTAGCCTAATGCTCATATCTCAAATTTGGTACAAGAAAAGCATTACACAAAGCCGCGCTTTATTCTCTTATAGATTTCTTCTCTAAGAACGATTGGAACTCTTTCTTTCACTCATTATCATCTTAATCGAGGGACGGTCACTATTGAAAATATTTTATAAGGATATCCACATTACCATTGAGTGCCTTATGCCACATATCTAAAGTAACTCTCCGCCACTCTTTGGTCATCTGGCCAACACGTAGGTCCCCTACGTCACTGGCGTGGGTTTCTCACCAGGGTATGCATACAACAGGAAAATTGCATAAAACGGCATATATAAACTTTAGGGTAGGCAGTGCTTTCGTGCATGTATGAAGTGCACGCCACTGCCCTACGTTAATTAACACTGCCATTATCAGTACGGGTTCACCATACCAACGCCGAGTGGCAAACGGCCCAGGACCGTGGATTGTGGAACTCCCTACAAAAGACCTATGTCCAGCAGTGGACGACGATTGGTTGAAATGACGATGATGATGATGAAAGGATAATTGATGCTAGACCGTGGTGGCAACGAGCCGTACGAGAAACGGAAGTGAAACGGACCCTAAACGTCACGGAACAACAAAGAGTGTCACTCGCCTGGACACAATGTTTTAAAACGGAAAGTCGTTAGTGGGAACCATCGCTTTATGTTACGAGAAATCGAAAACATGGACCCAATTCGTCCGCGCCCGCGCACCTGTACGACTTCTCTCGTTATTGCTTCTTTTTTAAGGTCCTGCAGTCTTACAAGCGGTCTTTATTTGATTATGGATCCCTTTTTTACTGTTAACGCTAAAACGGTTTTGTTTTTAGAGTCGCCAGCCGCACAAAAAGGGTAGTATTAAAGGAGCGGATCAATATCATCAGTATCATATCAACCGATAGACGTCCACTGCTGACATAGGTCTTTTTTAGGAAGTTCCATATCCCACGGTTCAGTGCCGCTTGGATCCAGCGGCTACCTGCGACGCGCTTAATGTCGACCAACATGTTCGGGGCTGCCATTCCAGCAATTTGGGACCCCAACGTCCATTCTTTATTTTTATTCACTACACACCCACGTAAAATGTAAACTGTTGATTTTGGAAAAGAGCAACTGCTGAGTTATTTGCCGGCTTCCTCTCGGTAGAATCTGCCTTCCGGTGGTGGTGGAGTCACTACACACAGACAGACTTGACGTTTCAAAAGTGCTTCTATTAGGCCTACTTGCAATAAATGAATTTTAAAGATAAAGATAATTAGAATGAACACGTTTAATAAAATTCAGCCTGTATGGCTTCCGGGTTTCCATTATGGTCTACGAAACCGTAAAAGCATTACACCTGCGTTATCGAGAGGTGTCCAATCGCTTTGTCAGCTTCCTTAAAAAACTGCAACCTTAACGTCGCTCTATTAATGACATTCTCTGGGCAACGAACGAGCACTTGGATGTCGCCTTCTTCCCGCATTGGTTGAAACAACATCGCATTATTAGATTTAATTTTATTTTTTTAGTTTTTGTAATGTTGTAATTGTAGTTTTATTTTAATTTTAAATTTTTATATTGTTTTACATTTTTTGTATTATTTGCAATTTAAATTTGATTTAAGTTCGAATGGATTTAAGATCGTAGTCTGTACATATTTGCTTAAAAGTGAATGTGGTGTCAATTGTTTATAGCAACGATAGTCGATAATATCTATCAAACAAATAAAATTAAAATTTTCTTTTGAAGAATGCAACCATTCCATCAGTATTTTCTTACGACGTTGTCACGTTCAACTATCGTCAGTAAGCCGACTTTACAGACAACCAATTTTTTTGTTTTAATTTTTGTCATATTGTTATTTGGCCTGAATTAAAGCATTTATTATTATATTAAAGAATCTCCTTAACTTAACTACGGCACGAATTATCAGAATAGTGGAGAGGAGCACGGGCCTTGACATCGCCAATTTTCTAAGCACTAAACCAACGAGGCAGTCAATCAAATCCTTTAATAGTATAAAACAAAGTTTAGCTGCATCATATCAACACTCCTGGTGGTTCTCCTCCCACAATGAGAAGGGGTTAAGGCCGTAGTCCTCCACGCTGACCCAGTGCGGATTAGTGGACTCCACACAACATTGAGAACAGTATGTAGAACTCTCAAGCATGCAGGTTTCCTCACGATGTTTTCCTTCACCGTTGAAGCAAGTGATGTTATAATTACTTAAAACGCACATAACATTGAAAAGTTAGAAGTGCGTTCTGGGATTCGAACTCCGAAAGTAAAGTCGAGCTCCTACCCACTGCGATATCACCGCTTCGGTATATTATTACTTTGCAAAGCTGACTACCACGAAAAGTTCTTTTCAATTTTCAGCCTCATATTTCTACTCATATTTCAGCAACAAAACCGGCTCACTTCGGGATGGGTTTGCACACTTAGGGTTCAGTACCGAGGTTCAAAACAAGGTGTAACCCTAAATAGTATTCATTTTATTAAGATCAGTAACCAACACGTTGCTTACAATAGCTGGATCCACATGGCATAAAACGTGCTTCGCTTATTAAAAATCCCGCGGGAACCGTACCGTATGTTTCCGGGTCAAAAAGTCTATCTCGATTTAAATTTCATTTAAATTGTTTAAGTAGTCCTGGCGTGAAAGAGTCACAAACATCTAGCCAACCATCCTTGCAAACTTTCACATGCATAATTTGAGTAGGGCATGTTAAGATAGGATCGGATATATTGTTATAGCGACAACAGAAATACACTTTACTTACAGTTCCTGAGGTAGAGCCCGCTTACGGATGGACGGACAGACGAATGGTGGAGACGAATTTTTGGTAAAAGGTCTAGTCGAAGACCCATCTTCAACTGCAAAGTAACATATTATATTACAATTAGTTCTTGAACCTACGAACTAATTTTCATATAATATGTTAGGGATTGTTAAGGAATGAAGGAATTCGTGAATCGTTTATTTTCTCCAGCCGGACTAATATTTTTTAACTTAGTTAATGCTTTATAAAATCGGCTTTAGGAAAACAGGAATGGTAAAATCTCGTGCACTAGTCGGGACCGCGCGACTAAACGTTTCAACGGGCGGCCATCAGATGACGCCACTTGTTCTTTCGTCGTCGATAGCTCGCGCTATCGTTTGGCCCTCGCAAAATGTATAAGAGGCTCAGCGTCACAACACCAACCAAACCAAATTGATACTTGGTATGCAGACAATTTTTGAAACGTCTTACGTAGATCATTCTACTGGACGTGTGTTATACTATTATAGCAACGCAAGATGAATCTTTGATTCTATTGCACTAGCGGTCTATATTTGTATGTTGCGTATTCTCGTACAAAAACCGGGTGTATTTTTTAAAAATAACCTTTTAAATTAACTGTAGCTCTAAAAAAAACTGCGTTGTTTAGGGACACACACCTTACGAACAGAACACATAGAACACACAGAACACACACACACACACAGAACATTACGTAGAACTCTCAGGCATGCAGGTTTCCTAACGATGTTTTCCTTTACCGTTGCAGCAAGTAATATTTTAATTATTTTAAACGCACATTACTTAGAAACATTAGAGGTGCGAGCTGGGATTCGAACTCGGCACCCCGGCAGGGAAATGGAACACCTGCCCAATGCGCTATCTTTACTTTATTCACCAGGCTCTAAACCACATCCATGAATCTAGGCCGCCATGTCGTCTAAGACTCGCTCTCAATGTATTTATTCTATTATTTGCAAATGATCTGTGCCCCTTTTATACATCGGACTATATTATTTATTGATACGCGATTTGACCTGGAAAACAAATCATTTATTTAGTCACATACAAAATATAGTTGGTACAGAATGCCACCGGGAACAGACCGATATTCGAGAGGAGCCAGTTTTGCCAAGGCTATATACCAAAGTTTGTTTGTTTGTTCTTTCTTCACGCCTTAACTAAGCTACAAATCAACTTGATTTTTGGCAAAGACTTATTCGTAAGGACGAAGAGTAACATAGTATAATTTTATCCCAAGAAATGAAGCCGGCCACGTCCTCCCCAGGATATGAACAATCCGCAATAAACGCGCACGAAGAAGGTCTAGTCATATACCAATTACTAAACATTTTTTTTAAATTAATTGTTAACTACATTAAGGTTAAATATAATTCCAATTATATAACATTAATATTTACAAAATATAAGCAGTTCAACTGTTCACTTATGGGCATCGTTCCAAAAATGCTGGCGCTATTACCCCCGTAAATTGCTAGACTTAGAGCTGTTGAGCTAAATAAGCGCCAGCTCAATCACCAGACGTCAAGACATCTCACCGGAACACTAAATCGCTTAGCAGCACGTCTTTGTTGGTAGGGTGAAAACTAGCCGGCCGAAGCCTTCCACAAGCCCAGACCAGAGAAAATTCAGAAAAAATAAACTTCCAAATTGGCCCCTGCCGGGAATCGAACTACATATATATATTCACGGCGCTCACCGTTGGGCCAGGGACGTCGTCGGATGCTTACTCTAATGTAAACTATAGTACTATTTCGCATGTATATACGATTGAGCCTTCTCGATGCTGACATAGCATGCAAATCCGCAAAGTACATACGACTGTCGTAAACATCTAGAAAAAAGAAGAAAAAATAATAAAAATGTAAATAAATACGTAAACAATTAACTGTTTCTTAACTTAAACATCGTCATCCATATATACAATAAGACTTGTTTGCAATAAACGGTGAAAACTAGGAAAACCTGTAATGTATGACATCAACAGTCATCATCTCCTGAGAAAAGTGCTAAGAGAGTAATTATATTGGTTGTGCGAACATTTAAAAAAAAATCACAATTCCAAATTCATTTATTTCTAGAAGGCCTAATATAAGCCTGCTTATGAAACATCATGTCTGTCTGTGTGCGTGACTCTAACACCAGTTCAGATGGCAGATTCTACCGAGAAGAAGCCGGCAAGAAAGCAGTTTCTCTTTTCCTACATTTTACATTTTACATTTTAAAATTCATTTTTCTACCTTGTGAGAGATGAAAGCGGAGCCGGATTCTTCCAAGCAACCTTGCCATTAAGAAATTCATCAATTGTATAGTAACCTCGCTGTAAAGCAAGCTTTAGATTTACAAAAGCTTTCTTTATAAATAAATAAATAAATATACTACGAAAATACACACATCGTCATCTAGCCCCAAAGTAAGCGTATCTTGTGTTATGGGTACTAAGATAGCTGATGAATATTTTTATGAATATAATACACATAAATACTTACAATATACAGATAAACACCCAGACACTGAAAAACTTTCATGTTCATCACACAAACATTTTCCAGTTGTGGGAATCGAACCCACGACCTTGGATTCAGAAAGCAGGGTCGCTGCCCACTGCGCCACTCGGCCGTCACTATCGATTTACTAAGTCAATATTTTTGAAGTATGTAATGTATTAACGCAAGGCGGTTTGTTCTATTACTTTGGTAGGTCCTCTGGTCGCTTTTCAAATATCATCAAACTGAAGTCTTAGTTTTACTGTAATTGAGCATAGTCTATGTTACGCCTGGATAGAAAATCTTTGTTCGGTAAAAATAAATATTAATATTGATCAAGTTCCCGTCGAGCGTATTCGGTACACACAAATAATTTGTTCACCTTATGACCACTTAATTTTCATTGAAAGTGTTGTTTATTTGTTTGATTCATACAATTTAGCTGGACATTCTTGGAAATAATTGTTCCGGGATTATTACCACTTCTCATTACTTTTATTAGATGGTTTTCTTGACGCGATAGCCCAGTGGGTAGGACTTCGACTTCACTTTCGCGGGGCCGAGTTCGAATGTTACCACGCACATCTAACTTTTGTAAGTAATGTGCGTTTAAAGCAATTAAAATATCACTTGCTTCAACGGTGAAGGTGAGGAAACCTGCATCCCTGAGAGTTCTCTATAATTTTCTCTGTTGTGAAGTCCACCAATCCACACTGGGCCGGCGTGGTGGACTACGGCCTTAACCCCTTTTCTTTGTGGGAGGATTTTATGACACAGTTCATAACGTTATCTAGTAGGTAAATAAACGAATGTCTCAATTTTTTTTCATAGAACAATAAGCTTATTTAAGCTTATGTTGTTGAAAGCAACATTCGAGGCGCCTACGCATGCTCTTTGCCGTATTTTCCCACGTGTATAATGTGCGGGTACGCACAAACATGACTACTGTACCTAAACGAGAGCGATACGGTTACGATATTTTTGAAGTTATACTTCTTTTGGCGCGTTAGGGAAAAATTATGAAAGTAGATTTATGCGATGCGACACCGTCACAAAAAATCGACACCCTGAAGTTAGCTACAGCTAACAGCTACAGGTTTGACAGTGTACACTTTCAATTGTCAAAATCTACGGGCTCATTCCGGTGATTTAATTGATTCAATTGTACAAAAATAGTAATGTTGAGTGAAACTTTGTTGTCAGATAATGATTATATTAGTATTCCAAATTTAATTACGTTTACTATGTCAATTTTTTTGTGATATTTACGAGTAAATAAACTTTATTAAACTAGATAATGCGTTATAATAAAACCCTTTTTTCTATTGTTAGGGTCGTCTTTTCTACAAACGTAGAAAAAGGCGAAAGATAAAAAAACAACCCTACCTATCTTGTTACCCCGAAGAAGTATAAGTCCTAAAGCGTGTACATAAGTACACACACGGTTTTTATTTACTATTTATTTATTTATCTTCTTACGACTAGCATTTCAGGGGTTTCCGTTCACTGACGTAGACTAGCTATAAATTTCTTTTGCTTTTGATTACAATAAAATAAAAACAGTTTACAGTATGTAATAATGGTTAATACATACTGTTAACTGTTATTATTTCTTCTCATGATACATCGTATGTTAGCATGTATAACAAATAACCCACAGCATGGCTAGCATATGGGCAGTGGACAATTATATCCGCGGGGAAAGGATAAAAACTTATCTTCTCCCACAGCTCTATCAACTCTTAGAGCACTGGCACACAAGTGGAAATACTATATAAATCATATATGTGTAATATTAAACAGGGGTAAACTTCTCCTATCCCGTGCTTGCAGGTCGACACGCTAATAATATCCTTGGCAGGGGATATAAAGGGGATATAATTTTTGTCTCCTACCTATGCTAGCCCTGTAGAGCAGCTCATGTGAGTTCAGTCAGAGTACAAGGATAAGTGAATCGCTACGATTGACCTTTTATATGACCTATCCTTTTTTATACTTGGAGTAAAAAACGTATTATTTATACATTTCTTTTCTTTCTTTTTTCTTTAATAAACATGCCTATTATCTTCAAATCATATCTCTACCTGTATCTTTTAACAGTAACTTTAATATACTTATAATAAAACTGTGACGTATCGCTTAGACGCTACTACGGGTTTAGTAATGCTAAAAGATATTAAATCCGATAAAAACCGATTTGATACAGACGAAGTTGCGAGGGTCAGCTAGTACTTTATTATATCATAAGCACGAATGAAGGGACGTACGAAGGCGGGGGTGCGGGGAGCGAGGGCACGCCGATAACTTACAGTTCAGACGCATTAACGTTAGGAGAGCTGTACAGAGAATTCATGTTTTATTGATACAAACCGATCCTGTAAAGTGTCGTACCACCGACGTTGACGATTTATCGTGAGCTGTAAACGCATCAATATCGCAGTGTTATGTTACTAGACGAGTATTGTGGGTAAGCTTTGTGTGACCTGTTTTTGTATGCACTCGACGCATTTTAGGCCTCTCCTTGAATTTGTAAACGTACCTAAATGACGTTGTCACTTTATGGTAATATAACGTATCTAGATGTACGAGTACGTATGCCCCACGATAGAGGAGACTCGTTTTATAATAGCTGCAATCGTTGGAGGTTGATATAAAGTATATACGAACACTCTTATATACAAATGCAACGCTGTGTACAGAATTCAAGTCAATTCAAGAACATTATATTATTACAACAGATTTTTATAAAGGTTTAGACTATGCGTTTGGAATATGATTTTTGCATTTGGAATATAGGTTGGATGTGTTTAATTCTAAATTTTTTGTTTATGTATTGTAATAAATATGTATTGTAATAAGCCAAATTATTCAAAGATAAGACTCTATGTAGATGTTATGCACAAAAAAAATTCTTACGTTTTTTTTTAAATTTTCTATACAATTTGAGAGCCATTAATAACAATATCTATTAATAGAAATAATAATAATTCTAAACCTAAGGTTATTTAGACGGACATAGTCGCATTGCAAGGGGTCCGTTCACACCATTCTGGTGCGTAACCCAAAAAACGGATTTAACTCCGCTAAAACGTGATCGGAACAATTACAGCTCATTAATTAATAAACTCGTATGTCGTTCTTTAAAATATCTGTCCCTACGCGTAGTGAGTGCAGCGTGACAAAGAAGAGACAGTTAGGGTGACCATCATACGACACAACCTTCAGGAAATGACATTACAGGCATATATTTTCATTAGTAGGGCTTTTTGTAACGTAACTCTTCCGAAGAAGTACAGCTTCCATACTTATTTCAAGATAGTTTATTAAACGTGATTGGAGTAATTACAGCTCACTTATTAATAAACTCTTATGTCTGTCTTTAAAAAATCTGTCCCTACGCGTAGTGAGTGCAGCGTGACATAGAAGAGACAGAGTGACCATTATACGACACAACCTTTAGAAAATGAAATTACAGGCATATGTTTTCATAAGTAGGGCTTTTTGTTACGTAACTCTTCTGAAGAAGTTCAGCTTCCATACTTACCTACTTTCTGGAGCCAAGCAGCATTGCTGTTTTGCAGTCTGTAGGGCGTGGTTGCCAATATTGTAAGTTAGCCACATGAGACTTAACACCTACGCCGCAGGTTGTTGGAAACATTTTATAGGACGTGTGCCCTGTATGCTCTGTGAATAACAACTATAAAAAATTACGTATATGCATGTGTTTCCGTTTTTTAAAAATCGTTCAGGAACCGTTTGTTTTCGTGGGATATAAGATATACGGGTAACAGACAATATATATCGATGCGAATGCAGGGCACAATTCCTGATGAAATACAGCATAATGGTCTACATTCTGGAGATATATACATTGGTTATTTTCATAGTTAAACTAAGTCTTTTGTTACTAACTAAATCATTAATCTTTGATGATTTTCGACTATACAATAATAATTGTCAATTATGACGCAGTGCAGCATCGTTTTATAATTAAAAACAGTCAATTCTTTTTTTTTTGGGGAGAATGGCAGTACTAAGACAACAATAATCTATGCCCGTCTCCGCATCAAATTAAGAAAGAGTCTAAAATAGTCTTACATTTTAGCGTTCAGAACATTTTTGGAGTTTTTAGGACTGTCCCTAAAATTCCACGTGGCGTGGCTGCTGTAACGTTGAGTCACATTTTAAAGAATGGTTAGAATGGGGATACGCTATTAGCTCGACTACTTCCCGTGACCGTCTCGTATTGTTTATACCTTAAGGCCGGAAACATACTTGTAAAAAGACACGCGTCACGTGTTGAATCAAATGTCTTTTGCGGACAAAAAAAAGATGGGCACAATGTTGCGTCGCCTCGTATGTTTGTAGCGTGTAATTGATTTGACTCAACACTCACAGCGTTGCGTTTGGTCGAGTGTTATGTGACATATAATTGCTACCGAATAACGCTCATTATATCTTTACATAAGTATAGTATTCCATTTATCAGTCGTACAACACAAAGCTCAAGAGCTAATCGGTGGGAATTTCTGGTTCTGAGATTTTATGTGGCTTAATGTCAACACTAAAAACTATGGTTGAGAGTTAAACCATGTCATGATATCATAGTAGTTAAGTTAAGTGACCATTTTCTGCAAGTTATCTTTTGTCTGCAATCTGACCTGGTGGTAAGTGTTGCAGTCTTAGCAGTTTTGGGGGATAGCGTCCCAAATCGGTTTTCACGCAGGATCGCTAAATCCCTTGGCGACCAGTCTAAACGCCTTCCACCAGACAAGACCAGGCAGTATTCAGAAGTTATAAATCCCCAAATTGCCCTTGCCGGTGATCAAAACTGGGACCTCCACTTATAAGACTGCAGCACATACCACTGAGCCTTATCTTTATATATATATATGACGGCGCCTCTGACGCGATATTATTTTTAAAAACAATGACGTCAGCAATACTGACGTCATTTTCCTCGTCGTTATCGTAACTTTCCATGTTAGCAGTAATAAGGACTTGTTATTCCAAATAATTGTTTATTTCACTTAAATAAAGTTATCACAACAATATAGAGCTCTGCTCGGTTTGGCTACTCGTGCCAGAATGATCCCCAAGACTTTTTTTTTTTTTTTTTTTAAACTGAACACTCTGTATTTATAAAGAACACCCAGGTGGGGTGATAAGCAATCTATTGTTTACAGGTGGTGTACATCAATTAGCTAATGATCTTTAATTATGAGAATAACAATTACAATTTATCTCTAATCAATTTAGTTTTTAGGGTAATCAATTTAGCAACTTCATATGTCGTGGCGCCGATATATATATACTAGCGGACCCCCGCAACTTCGTCCGCCTATAAGTCAATCGAGAAGCTAGAATATATCTGATGCTAACATAATCATCGTGTGTAGCTATGTATGTATCGTACCTACTATTATTTTACGTGGTATTTTAGTTGATACATACGTACATCCATCCCTACATCCATCCTCACAAACTTTCACATTTATAATATTAGTAGGGTGGTACGCATGCATTCGATCGTTTTCCCATATGCCTTGCGACTAACAGTTATATGTGAAGAGTTATGTCCTTTATCTCCGACAATATTTATCAGATCCTTATTAAAATAAGACCATACATGCTTGATAGTATACACATTCAAATAAAAAAAGAACTATTAAAATCTGTGCAAATTTAACGGAGCTATGAAGTAAAATTGATAAAAATTTTCATCCCATATTATGTAAATTGAGCTTAATTTGCTATACTCCGCGAGCAGAATGAGGAGATGTTGATCTCCTGAGGAAGCTCCGGTTCCGGAGCGAAACGTGCGAGGGTACATTGCCGAGGATCTGTTTGGTGTGGAGTATACGGATTGAAGTAATTATAAATTACACCATACAGATTCTCCTGCTGTTCGCGGAGTATAGCAAATTAAGCTCAATTTTCATAACATATTATGGATCTCCGCAAAGTAACGCCTGCTTCTATCCCCCAATTTTCATCCCATTTCCTGGAGGAAACTTATTGTTTATCGGGATAAAAAGTAGCCTATATGTTGACCCGGAATATCAACTACCACCATACCAAGTTTTATTTGAATCCGTTCAGTAGTTTTCACGTGATGCCCGGACAGAGAGACAGGCAGACAGACAGACAGACAAAAATTAAATAAAAATCTGTTTTGGACTCAGTATCCGATTATAAAGCATCCGCCGGTCAAAATTTTCAAAATATATTAAATGTACAGAAATCTTCCAGTTACAGTTTTATTATAAGTATAGATTTCTTGTGTGCGTGTGTATGTCACTAAACTCCTCCTGGACGGCTGGACCGATTTTGATGAAATTTTTTGCGTGAGTTCAAGGCGATTCGAGGATGGTTTAGATTCACAATTTGGTCCAGTGGTTTCCAACTTTACATACCGTTACATTATGTGCGTTTTAAGCAATTCAATACTTGCATTAATGATGAAGGAAAACATAGTGAGAAAACCGGCCTACGAGTACGCCATAATGTTTTCAAAGGCTTGTGATGTCCACCAATCAACATTGGGCCAGAGTAAAGACTCATCATTAACTGCCAATCAGAGGCCTACTACAGGACACAGGTCTCCGCCCAGAATTCTGAAGAAATCCTATTATAACGTTAAGGATTACTTAAACGATAAAAAAGCTTGGATGTGAATTGCTCTAACTTCATAGCTTAATATAAATTTACTGTGAGAATGTGATAACAAAAAAAAATGACCCGGCTAAGTTTGCTGTAGGCTCTTCTTAGACCAGGCCGCGTTTGGAACCCTCGTTTAGGTTTAAGTTGGCGAACGAATTTATCACCATCCCCTTACAATTATGTAAACATATTATCTGTATGAATGCTTCATAAGTGCCTGTTATATAGGGCTACAAGAATAGAGAAATTTTTGAATTTGAATTTGAATAAGAAGTGCTTAGGCTTTTTACCACAACCACGATCGTGGCCCGAAAAAGGACCCAGAGACCGGGCCGTATTTGCAGCACGCGTTTAGCCATTCTCATCCCTGGCCTGACGGGATATCCCTGATAGGCAAGTGAGAAGACCGCACTGAGAAGGACGGGATAATTTATGCCTGCTTTATATGATCAAGTCCCGTATCGTGACATGTATTACACGCACCACGCCTATTCTTCTATTGCGGAAAATATTAACAACGCATGGGAAATGTACGGGAAACCGCCGTACATAGATATGTACTAATTCCATGGTACAGTTAGCGACAGCCAGTTCGCTTTGGAACATCATGGGCAAACCGCTGAATCTAGAATATAAATTAAGACGGGTAAACGTTGCTTGAAACAATTACATATCCTTTTTCCTACTTTTAAGTGAACGTATACGAGTACCTTAAAAGCTATGATAGCCTAGTAGGTAACCTCTTACCAATCTCAGTTAAAAGTAAATAAATAAATAAATAAATATACTAAGACAATACACACATCGCCACCTAGCCCCAAAGTAAGCGTAGCTTGTGTTATGGGTACTAAGATGACTGATGAATATTTTTAGGAATTATATATAAATAAATACTTAGAAAATACATATAAACACCCAGACACTGAAAAACACTTATGCTCATCACACAAACATTTTCCAGTTGTGGGAATCGAACCCACGGCCTTGGACTCAGAAAGCAGGGTCGCTGCCCACTGCGCCAGTCGGCCGTCAAATCGAAAGTATTTTTTTTAAGCAATTAAATATTAGACATTTAAATAACAGTTATTAGACACTAGTCATCGTGTCTAGCATGCGCACCGAGAGATATTTACGTCTACCGATTATATCGCCTATCTCCACAGAATAGGACGAGAAACGGGTAGAGATACATTTCTCGTGATGCACATGCTAGCCCTACTGAACTGAGACGCAGTTGTAAGAAGATGAACAAGTTACCTGCCTATAAAGTAAATATAAAAATATAAAGTATGATAGGAAATATTCCAGTGAATTTAGAAATAACGAGTAAATAAATCAATGTTGGTAATGAAATAAAGTAATTTTTAGCACACTAGAAATTCTATTAAAAATGTGAAAGTCACTTAATCTAGTCACTATCGAGGATGCGTTGACCTCGCTCGAAATAAATTTGTAATCTGTAGCCTTAGTACAAGATTTCTGGGCTCCCAATCAAGGAGTCGTTTTCGAGTATGGAATAATTGAACGTCGGAGTAAGATGGATCTTATTTACATATTCTTATAGCTCGAAGCTGCCTACAATTCGTTAGCTCAACGTTTGTGAAACTAAAATCAGAAGAACTGCTTTTACAACTATAAAAAGATTAACATTGGGGCTATTTTACAATGACGATACAGAGTTTCATACTCGAAAACGACACCTCGATTGCAAGCGAGCAAAACTTGTACTAAGGCTACTGCACCATTTCACGATATTTCGACGAGTTTGGAATGTTTTGTATTTAAATCTGCACCTAATATAATAAAATCGCAGACTAGCTGTTGAATAATTTTGTAAAAAAATAAACTGGGAGGCGTTTTAAATAAGTCATAGGTAGAACACAAAAAAGCTATGTTAGAGATTTTTGCCTGTTTATGTTTGTCAATTTGTCTGTTAGTGTGTACGCGTATCACGCAAATACTACTAAACGGATTTATAGTTATATACTACGACAATACACAAATCGCCATCTAGCCCCAAAGTAAGCGTAGCTTGTGTTATGGGTACTAAGATGACTGATGAATATTTTAATGAATAATGTACATAAATACTTATAATATACTGATAAACACCCAGATACTAAAAAACATTCATGTTCATCACACAAACATTTTCCAGTTGTGGGAATCGAACCCACGGCCGATTCTCTAAACTTCTCTCTCGGGCAACACTCAGAAAGCAGGGTCGCTGCCCACTGCGCCAATCGGCCGTCAGTTGATGCTCACATTTAAGTAAAGAATAATTTTCATCTCTAAAAACAATATAGTTCGTTTGGGATGAACATTGAATTTTTTCGATTTCACTCCATAACTGCGCCATACATATACCTATTTTAATAATCCTTCATTCACCGAATTATTAGTTTAATATAGCTTTTATTGAACATAACTTCACAGCCGAAAGTTGCAAAATTTCACCTGACTGCATTAACTAAGTTAAAAAAAAAATGTGTTAAATTCCAGTTTCAACAAGTTGCACCTTGAATAACATACCTCCATAATAATAATTGAAATATAAAACGTACAGTTTCAAATTTTACACTATCCGATGCTTCTCAAGGATTACTCATTCGGTTTATCTCATACCACAATCTAGAGGAAGCGTGAAACGCTCAAATATACAGTTAAGAAATAAATGAAGGTCTTAGATAATTGACTGATGTCACGACGTTGCGGCAATATGTTCCGAGGATGGCCATCGAGGGGGTTTTAGTGGGTAAGAATCCAATGAAACCCGACCTTCCCTGAGGTCGGTTATCTTTAATTTGGTCGGAACCTTTACGCACGATTGAATTAAAACTTTTATTATTATTTATTGATGAAAAAGTGAATTGTTCCTGGGACTTCGCCATTTCATTTAATATTCACTATTTCATTTTATATTCTACTGGCTTTTGCCCGCGGCATCGCTCACGTTAAGTTCAATTTTTGAATTGGTAAATTTTAACTACAAATGTTTAAAAAAATGTCTCGCTGCAAATAGAAAAAAATATGACCGTAAATTACTTAGAAAATCAGAAACTTTTATATAAATTTTCATACCCTATTTGATGCCTATGGAGTTGAAATTTTTCAAATTTGTGAAACAAGTATTTCTTTATATTTAATCGAAAACCTAAAATCAAATTTTCATGGATGTAACTACAAAAATAAATTGATAAATGAAGGATTTTATACAAACTTTCATTCCCCATTTCACCCTCTTAGGGTTGGAATTTTCAAAAATTCTTAGCGGATGCCTTGTAATAACTATCTTTGTGCAAAATTTCAGCCCGATCCGTCAGGTGGTTAGAGCTGTGCGTTGAAAGATCAGTCAGTCATTCAGTCAGTCACCTTTGCATTTTATATAGGTATATATAGATTTAAAATTCATTAATTCACTTTCACATTTTAGAAATATTTTCATTTTTTAAATAAAATAATTGAGAGTAGCAAAATTGAAGGTTAGATCAGCACATGTCAATATAACCTTGTCATTAAATTTTATAGAATGTCGCAATCGTCAGAAAATTTATTTAATACAAAAGTAATAAATAAACTAAACTAAATATTTAGGCTGAACAAGTAATATATTTTAAACTGTTGAATTTCTCACTTATCGGAAATAAATAATCCTAATTGATTATGATATTTGCCACTAGCTAGCGTATAAGTCAAGAAGCGTGGAGTATATGACATATACTTAAGACCAATTCAATACACAGACGTCTGACGTAAGCGTTACTTCCGTCATATGGAGGGTAGAGGTAAGGAGAGTCATCTGTGTATATGAAAAAGTGTCGTCAAAATGTATTAAATTAGGATGGCGCCACATTTGCATCAGGGTAACTCTTAAATGAAGCGCCAAATATAAATATTGTTAGAGTAGGCTTGAAAAATAAACAAGGAAGTATGGAGATACAAGGAAGTTAGGTTATATTTACCACAATATTTTGTACAACGTAAGTTGTTGAAATTCTCAATAATTAACTACTTTAGTCGATAATGACATTAAATTTTTTAACTCGGCATACTTCAATTCATCTACGATTGCTACATTCATACCATACCCTGTGCATCCACCAGCGCCATTGTGGAGGATTTTTGAACTGTTATTTAACTTTTCTCCCATATAAGATGACTCTCCTTACCTCTACCCTCCATATTCCGTCAGATAAAAATCTGAATTACCCCCTAGTCGCGCATAAAGAAGTTAACTTTCAAAAAAAAAAAAATCGTGCATACACCCTGTATGCACGATTTTTTTTTTTGCACAGGGTATTCAGACGATATAAAATAGAGAAAATCTTCAGCACGATTTATAGAAAACTTCAGGGTAGGCTATTTATATGTCTAACAATACCTACCCTTAAGTTTTTAATGAATCATTCTGAAGAGTTGGAGACATTTTATATCATCTGCACACCCTTTGCACACCCTGTATGCACGCCACTTAGGGGAGTTCTATTCCTCTATCCCCCTAATAAATTGTTTCGCGTTCAAATGGCTAAATCGCCTCACGGTAGTAGGCCGCTAGTCGTAACTAGCCACGAGCAAAACTTCCACGAAAACTATCGATAAATATATAAAAGATCTCTGTTCACATTGTTGCTATAGAATAAAAGCGGCCGCTACTTTGTGGAATTCCTTGATATAAGTTAACCATGTATCAATATCGTTTTGCGGCAAATTAATAAGAACCGACCGCCATGTAAGTTGATTCTCTTATTTACAATAGAAAAATATACAATTTCATACTAATGCACTACTTGCAAATAATATTATGTTGTTACAGGGTGTTAAAAGGTTAGCTTGGTTAGTTTTCTAACATTAACTAGACTGTGAGATGGTGATGACAAAAAAAAACCTGGCTAAGTTTGTTGTGGGCTCTTCTTAGACCAGGGCGCGTTTGGAACCCTGCTAGCTTTAGTTTAAAGTTAACGAATGCAGTTATCACCATCACTAACATTAATGTAACACGTTAAATGTATGAACGCTTCATAAGTGCCTGTAATAAGGTCTACATGAATAAAATATTTTTGAATTTAGCTTAAGAACAGAAGGGTCAATTTTACTTATTTTTATTCTTTGGTCAGTATGTATTTCAAGCACATTTCTTATCATCCATCGATTATGTAATTTACTTTGACGACCTTCCTGGCAGCGGTGCGCGCTGTGAATTTAAGTAGGAATTTTCTCTGGTCTGTTCTGGTGGGAGTCTTGGGTCGCGGCTATTTACGACCCAACCGACAAAGATTTCCCGCGAAGCTATTTAGTGTTCCGGTGAGATGTCGCGTAGAAACCTATTAGGGGTATGACTACATAATCCCTAACGGGTTAGTACGCTACCATCTTGATTCTTGACTGCATCATCACCTACCACCAGGTGAGATTCCAGTCAAGCGTTTACTTATATATAAAAAAAAATATTTTTGTTTATGGTAACGGTGACGAGTTCACCATAATACGATAGTACAATATTTTATGTATACATTTAAAATTATTATTTTAAAACCCCCGAATTTAAATACAATGTTTCCGAAATTATTTTACTTTTCTACCCCTAAGTATCATAGCACATTGAGGAAGTTGTGAAGAGAAAAATGTAATCTGCCATTCGCTGGTTGCGGCCATCTTGGATATGAAATTTGGCGTTGTGTATAGTATTCTACTACTCAAGCTTTTTTATTTGACACACACATTGACGGAGTTGACACACACACGTTGACACGTAAAACTTGAAGACCCCGTCGTTTTTGCGTCGTGGGTTAACAAATACGACAAATTGTTAAACAATATGCTAATTGGTAAAGGAAACTTGTTATCGTTATGAAAATTTGAGAGCACCAATTTATTTTTTTTACTTAATTAAAATAGAATTGTTTTACAAGGCTATTTTATAAAATCTCTTTGTCTTTCCAATGGTTAAAATGGTAAAAAATATTTTAGCTTCAACTACGTTCCACCTTATTTCTTAGAAATCTAGTAAATATTTAAACGCAACTTACTTGGTGGTAAAGTCTTTTAAAAATATATAAAGCTAGTTATCAGTTCAAATATAATGGAAATGGTATGACTGATTATAAACTCGGTTTTATCGTAGATTTTACGTAATGTAATACGTAACACATATTTTTTGTTTAATTTTCGAACTGCAACCAAAAAAACACTCTGTATATCCTTTCGTATCGGAAGTGGAACTGACATGTAGCGGTGAAAATTAACACCGTTACATTCCCCACTGTTTCCCCAAGGGATAGTAATATTTCGGGGAAGGAAAGGCTCAGAGTCACTCAGAACTATGCTCGAAGTCTCAATACGTCAAATCTGTAATGTGAAGATCTGTAAAAGTATGTAAAGATTTAGCGGGAAGAACCGATGGACGTTAGTGATTTTATTACACGTCTGGTCTCTCCTGCCGGGGTGTAATCCTGAGTCCGGTGCATTTATGTAATGTATATTTAAGTCTATTAATCTCTATGTATCTAAGTAAGTATATTAATGTTGTTTTGGCTCACTTTATATATTTATTTTGTGCACGGGCGTGAGAGTAAATCTCTATAGTAATAATAATTTACTCACAAGAATGTAGGTACTTAGAGTTTTTATAATATTAAATAGTACGTTCTACCAGTTGGTGTATGAATGTTTCACATTATCAAAAATGTTACAGTAATGAGATCAAATTAAGGAAGTACTTAACAACTTATTATAATGCAATAGATTCATGATTTAATTTCGTCATATATGTTTTGAATTGATCAAATTAAATAGATGTTAGCAACATCTGCTTGCCCCCTCAATTGTTACCTGCTATAAAAAAGTACCTACATGTTAAAAAAATCTGTGAAGCAAAGCGAAGTTATAGAAGCAAGTTTTCGTAAGAACCACTGAAACAAAACCGATCATAATCTTATGTGTATCCAGCGTAAAATATCGTTATTGCTATAAACATCTTGCAACGTTAATTATTATACCCGTTATGACGCAATAGAAACGAGTACATTCTGTGTTAATGAGTAATTATTAGTACAAAAGAAAACCTATTTTGTTATTGTAATATTTTCGGCACTTTTTAGAATAACTAAATTATGTTTAAATAATTTTGATGGCCGATCGACGCATTGGGCAGCGACCCCGCTTTCTGAGTCCAAGGCCGTGGGTTCGATTCCCACACCTAGAAAATGTTTGGGTGATGAACAGGAATGTTTTTCAGTGCCTGAGTGTTTATATGTATTATATAAGTATTTATGTATGTCATTCATAAAATTATTCATCAGTTATCGTAGTACCCATAAAACAAGCTAAGCTTACTTTGGGACTAGAGGGCGATGGGTGCATTGTTGTAATATATTTATTTATTTATTACCGCCCACTACAGGGCACAGTAAGAAGGGGTTAAAGCCGTAATCCACCACGCTGGCCCAGTGCGGATTGGTGGACTCCAAACACCTTTAAAAACATTAACGAGAACTCTCAGGCATGCCGGTTTCCTCACGATTTTTTCTTTCACCGTTGAAGCAAGTGCTGTTTTAATTACTTAAAAATAAATAAATAAATAATAAATAAATATACTACCACAATATACACACCGCCATCTAGCCCCAAAATAAGCGTAGCTTGTGTAATGGGTAGGTACTAAGACGACTGATGAATATTTTTTTTATGAATATATACTCAATACTTAGATTATACATATAAACACCCAGACACTGACAAACATTCATGCTCATCACACAAACATTTTCCAGTTGTGGGAATCGAACCCACGGCCTTGGACTCAGAAAGCAGGGTTGCTGCAAACTGCGCCAATCGGCTGTCTATACAATAACTATATATAAAAAACGCGCATAACTTTGAAAAGCTAAAGGTGGGATTCGATCTCGGCCCCCCGAAAGTGGAGTCGAGCTCGTACGCACTGGGCTGTCAGCGCTTCCATGTCTGCCTTTTGTCCTACGTCATATATAAACTAAGGCTACAAATACTATATTGTTGTTCTAATTCAGTTGTAGTTTCTTAACGTCCACGGAACGCGTCCACGATGTTGGGCAATACTTACCGCGAAAATACTTCAGGACATTTATAACTAACGGTGGGCGTTTGACTTTGAACGAAGAAGAGCGAACGTTTTATTGCATTCAAAACATATATATTAATAAATACAACTCATAAATTTGTGGTGTGGTTACCTATGGCAGCACGGTTGGTATGGAGAAGAGATAATTATCTCCCCGGGGAAAGGATTTAACCAAATAATATATGTGTAGTAATAAACGGGGATAAACTTCTCCAATTCCATGTTCCCGTGCTTTAGGATTTGGACACGTTAGCCCTGCAGCAGGGCAATCACAGGCGGAGACAAAAATTATATCCCCCAATTGTATCCCCTGAGAGGGGATATAATTGGGGGATATAATTTAATTTAATTAACGTGTTCACCTGCTAAAGCACATGGAATTTACAATTTAGATATTATTTCCACGTGTTCTCCAATACTCTGAGGATTGATAAAGACGTGAGAGAAGATAATTTTTTATCATTTCCCGGCGAGATAATTGTTTGCTTACCTTACCTACCTAAAATATCACTTGCTTCAACGGTGAAGGAATACATCGTTAGGAAACCTGCATGCCTGACAGTTCCACATAATGTTCTCAAAGGTTTGTGAAGGAAAACATTTATATATTTAAGTCTATATAATCTAAATAAAGTAATATAAAAATAATTGATCGCTCTGTTACAACTATTAAAAATAAACTTTATGATAAGGGAATTAGATTGCTTGTCCCTTAGATTGCCACTCACTGTTGTCATTGGAATGGAACCATTGATTTAATATGTTACTATTTTTATGCTCACTGATTAGAATCATATGACAATATTAATTGTGAATCGTGCCTACGCGTGCAGTTGCAGCATGGGCTACGTTCTAAATCTCTTTCTGCTATGAGATAAGAGACCAGATCTAGTAGCGGGACTTTGAAAAAGGCTTGAGAAAATTTTTATCTTTCATTCCACTACGAGTTAGTCGTTGACTGCAATCTCGGATAACAGGCGAACCTATTAGGGGTATGTTAGCTATAAAAAAAAAACATACGTTATACATACACGCTACCACCAGACCAGACCAGAGATAGTTCAGAAATCATAAATCAAACCAGCTTTAAAGAGATGGCTCTTACAAAATTCATTTTATTCAGTCAAGGAATTTTTAGTGCACAAAAATATTTTACTAGATATATATACCTACCTATACCTAATTACCTATATTGACATTATTCTTAATATTATGCTTTTTAATTTACCTCAATATTTGGACGTCTATGTGAACGACAAAATATGCGTGAAACAGAAATGATAACATCTATATATAATTCAAAATCCATTTATTTTAAGTAGGCCCTACATACCTCCATTTATTTTAAGTAGGGTAAATAAGCACTTTTGAAACGTCAAGTATGTCTGTTTGTAGTGACTTTACCACTGGTTCGTAAGGCGGATTCTACCGAGAAGAAGGCGGCAAAAAACTCAGCAGTTTCTCTTTTCCAACATCGTTTTAAAGTATAGGTGTTTTCTGTCTACAATATTTTTTCCAAATAAAGAATTTGAATTCGAATTTCCGATCGGAGCCGGTACCCATTTAAAATCAAAGCGCTCTCCGCAGCATTTAAAAAAAGAACCTTTTCTGTCACACGTCGTCATATAAGTCTCTCTCAGTGCATAATTGTCTGCTTTACTAATGAATGTGTAAATCGATCTTCAATTAGTTATTTTGCAAAATGTTTCCACTTTCCGCGAAGAGAAGGCACCGGGAAGTTCCTGCGCCCATCATTAAGTGTTCTTAAGCCATTAACTCCACTGTGCATTGCATTTTAAACGATCTACACTAAACTATGCAGCCACCCCAGGGCCACGACTTTAAGAGATATCGATAAGCGACGGATCGGCAATTACTTTACTGCGGTGCGAGTTGTAGCCTCCTACTTGCGTGTCTTATGTCTGTCACCATTTTCATCATCCTCAATCTATTAATACTAGTATAAATATGAAAATCGTAACTACAATTACGATTACCAGACTTGCCTGCGAATTACATCTTTTTGTTTGTTGTTTAAACGAGCCAGCACTGTCGCCTAAAACAAAGGTTTGTAAGTAGCTTAGGAACAGTTGATTTCTGTATATAATTTAAATTATAAGAATAGTATTAAGTTATTCAAATTGTGCAGAAATAATGTAAGTTGTACTTATTTTTATTGGACATTAAACAATATTTTATATCTCTATCATTTATTCTTTTTCATTTTTTTAAATTCTCAACAATGCTTAAAAATAAAATAAAAAACACGATTAAAATATTTATAAAAATAAAACATTTATACTCCGCTTGGGGGGCTTTTGAATGCCCCAGCAACCGGCGGTCTGGGCTCCAGAGTGAGGAACCTCCGCACAATACGCGCCGTTTCAAGGACTACTGCCTTCTGTATTCGCGAGAACACCATTGACCATTTATAAATTCTCGATTTTGTTTAGTCTAGTGGCAGGTTTAGGCCGTTACCGTAGCGATGAAAACCTGCTTAAATATTTAGCGTTCCGGTACGTAGTCTCCTAGAAAACGATTAGAGTAAGGTATGGCTTTCAACACCAAGAGAGACTGCTCCAAGAGCTGACTTGTAGCGGAATAAAATAAAACTTAGCACGTAAGATAACCACCATCGAAACGTCAAATTACCTAACGAGCAATAAAAAAGTTTTATTTGACGTGACAACGTCTTATAATTCGGCTGCACGCCCGAAAAAACATGACGTATGCGGCGTTACCTCGCTCTAAGGCTTGAAGTGCAAGCGAGAGCACGGAACGAGCGGCAAAGAGGCACAGTCGGCCTCCGCGTTCGACATCTGTCTCTCTCCTACTTGAGTGAGCGATGCGTCCGCGTGGACAGCTTCTATACAATAATACATTTACATGTTTTCGGCAAGGATGAAGTGCAGTGAAAAGTGAATGTGGTTTCAATTGTTTATAGCAACGATAATATCTATCAAACAAATAAAAATTAAATTTTCTTTTGAAAAATGCAACCATTCTATCAGTATTTTCTTACGACGTTATCACGTGCAACTATCGTCAGTAAGCCGACTTTACAGACAACCAATTTTTTAATTATTAATTAAACCAAGGAACATAAGCAGCTTGTTTTAATTGAATTAAATTGAATGTTACAAGAATTTTGTTTCTAATCAATGTGACTAGCCACTTAAAACTGTGCTCAGCGTTAATTTAAAAATAACCTATTTAAACACGACAAACAATATAAAAGATAAAAAAAACAGTTAAACAAAAGTAATACTATCATAAGCAAAACTAAACAAAGATGTTTCTCAAGATGCATACTGTTTATAAAAAAAGTGTGGGTTCTTATATACACACGTTAGAAGTTATACTTACCAGATAAATATTTTTTCAAAATTTTATCTTTCGCCTTTTTACGGTTGTAGAATAAACGACACCAGCAATAGAAAAAAGGTATTTCATACATTGAAAGTTTTATTATCATCTATATAGTTAAATAAAATTTATTTAAATATTACAAAAAAATATTTCTACATAATAACTGACGTAGGTCGGTGTACATAATTTAAGAAATGGACATAATAAACATAATTAAATTTGAAATACTAATAGACTCATTATGGGACTACCAGGTTTTACTAAACATTTTTTTTTTTTTTTACTTAACATTAAAATTTGAGATTTTTGCACAATTGAGTCAATTAAATAACCGGAAAGAGCGAACTATTAAACCTTCAGGGTGTCGGTTTTTTGTGACGGTGTGCGCTGGCATCGCAAAAATTACCTCTCATAATTTTTCCCTAACGCGCCAAAAGAAGTATAACTTCAAAAAATCACAAAATGTTTGCAGACATTTAGTGACAGTGATGCGTTACCTATCGACACAGAAAATAGGCAGTTATTGCGGCGAAAGTTGTGGCCCGGGGGCTAATCTATGTGTCCAATGCATACCTTCTGTACCTACTACTACGGATAATGTAACTACTAAATATGCATGCACTTTAGAAAATACTCCTTAAAATATGCGAAAGTATGTTCTTTCGCTTCTCGTAGAAATACTTTTCACCATACTTTAGTGTTCTGAACTTAAATTTACTATTTTTATAACATTATTATCAACACGAACTTATTGTTTTATTTTTTTAAACACATTCATACATTTTGTAACGCGTGATTATTTAGCTTAATGTGCCAAAAAAACTGCAATAGCTTAGTAGTTAGAGCTTCGGCTGCCTTTCGCGAGGACCTAGTTCTAACCCCCGGAATGCACCTTTTCCTTTTCGGAGCTATGCGCCTTTTTAATGTATGCATCAAAATATCATTTGCTTTAACGGTAAAGGAAAAACATCGTGAGTCTGCACGCCTGAGAGTTCTCCATAACGTGTCTCCTCCCACAGTGAGAAGGAGTTAAGGCCGTACACGTCCACCACGCTGGCCCAGTGCGGTTTTGTGGACTCCACACACCTTTGAGAACATTATAAAAAAACTCAGGCATGCATTCCTCACGATGTTTTCATTCACCGTTGAAGCAACTGATATTTTAGTTACTTAAAAACGCACATAGCTTAGAAAATTAGGAGCGTGTTGGGATTAGAACTTGGCCCCCTCGAAAGTGAAGTCAAGCTCCTACCCGATGCGCTATCACCGCTTCATGTAGGTTACATTATTTTTTATTGAAATATCCTCGTAATGAATTTAATGCCGCACCAACCCGTTGTATCGGATTTACTTTCGCCATAGGTTGTCTGGGAAAGATCGCTTTAACGATAAGGCCGCCTTTGCACGCGAAAATACGTACTGTTATGCTTAGTTATTTTTTCTTTCTTCCGTATTATTTGTGTGTGCAATAAAGATGAATTAAAAAAAAAACAAACACAACAAAACTGTTTCGCCCTACATATAAGTAATATTCATGTAACAGGATGAGACCGAATTTGTAGCGAGTGATGATTGATCAATGAGCACCTAGTGTCACGCGCATGACATAAGCCGGTTGCGCAACGAACTTCAGCAGTTAAAAAAATCCTCCCATTGTGAGCAACTCACGCGCATGTCGTAGGGCTGCCAACTTCAACATTATTACAATTATAAGAACGCGTGTTTAAAATACCATTCACCCCTTTACAAGTCAAGACCGGACTCGATTTCAGAACGTTGCAATCACAAACGCGACCTAGAATCGTGCACCTTTTCATTTCCAATTTTTTTCGAAATTTTAAGTTGGCCAAATACATAAAACATTAGTCCCGATAAGTAACAAAACAGAATCTCATAATCAACAAAAAATAGCTAGGATTTTTTTGTTCCACTACAAGTTAGCCCTTGATAGCATCTCGTTTGATGGTCGGTGCTTGGATAGTAGTAGTTCTTTGTGATGCCGGCGAAGAATTAACAACATATAGAATCCATTACATTGCATGCTGTGCATTGTGTCCAGAAATAAAGAAGACGCCCCAAGCACTTCTCACTTCACACCCGCGGAATGTTGCTAACTCACAAACTTTTCTCATATTTTCCTCATTTTATGGTAGACAACGAGAACATTAGAGGTAAAATATTGACTGTCAACTGCTAAACGAAGTGACTAACCGCCTTCGAGTAATACTACTAAATCGGAGTGGTTTTTGATGCTTCAATATTAGTCGTGTACTCGGATTCTGTTTGTTTTAAATTCTGTGGGTGCAGTCTAATATGGTATCAGGCTAACCAGCCATAACCCTGTCTGCCGGGGATCGGGGACCTGGGACCTCCCAATTAAATCCACAACAATCATCATTACGCCAGGGAGATCGTCAAAAAGGATATCAGCTAATTTCACTCACATGTATTTTTACAGTGGAGAGAAATAAAGATTACATATTCGTAGCCAGCCTCGATAATTATGAGATTTAAAAAAAAAAACTCAAGCCTCAGCTTCGTGACTCGTTTAGCTATGCCAGTAACTATACTTCTTCTACGGATCTGCTTATTTCTGATTACTTCCAGCGTTGCTCTCTCCATCGCCCGCTGGGTCTCTGAGCGCTCACATGACGCCGTAGGATAAAACAACGTCTACCATTTCCTAGTCCTATTTCATTTCTTGTCCAATCAGTTTTTATTTATATTCCTACTAGCTGTTGCCCGCGACTTCGTCTGCGTTTGATTTTATTTTATATGTGGCATTAAATTTACTTGTAGTTCTAAAAAAAATTAAAGTACTCAGCATCGCTACGCCTTGAATGAGGAATTTGCTGCTGTCCGCTGAGGAGTTCTGTCCTCTATCTGCAACCACAGTTTGGACAAAATTAAACAAATATTATAACGTGTATAGTACAAAACTAATTATTTAAATCCGTTATAATTTGCCGGAGTTATGGCATAAATCGTCAAACACTTTCATCCCCTCTCCAAAAGGAACAAAGTTTAATGTCGGGATAGTAAGTATCCTATACTACTTCTAACACTTCCAAGAATATGTGTACAAAGTTTAATGAGGATCGGTTAAGTAGTTTTTGCGTGAAAGCGAACTTACATTGACATTTATAATAATAGTAAGGATAAGGATAAGGATTCTAACACTTATAATGACAGAATACTTAAACCTAATGCGATAGTGTAGCTTTTTTAAAAATAATCTTAATATCCTTATACTCTTTCCTATGCTATTTAATTATCTTTTCCCGTAAGAAATAACTCAACTTGCATTGCGATCCTTGTGAATTCACTCAGAGCGCAACAATAGAAATCGCCTTGTTTTGACAACCCTACGTAACGGTGTCTTCATACGTGCTATAAATCTGTAGCTATTATAAGTTTTTATTAAAAGTTTAACTCGCTTTAGTCGAGTTATTGCACTGGATAGGATGATTTCATAGGTATATCTTCTCGAAATAATAGCGCTTCGACTTAAATTAACACCTCGACCCGTACCCTACCGATGAAAACGTGCCGCCAGCGTTCCGGTACGATATTGCGAAGACACCGATTAGGGATGTACAGTTTTTATAATTTTTTAATCCCACCACAAATTTTCCCTTCACTGCAATGCCACCTGATTGCAGGCTAAGATTGTAACCTATATTGAATCCATACTCCTAATTGGTTTCTACGCGACATCGTACCGAAACGTTAAATCGCTTAGCGGCACATCTTTATAGGTAGGATGGTATCTAAATAATCTTACTCACATCTTTGGGTGGCTGGAAGGGATCTCTTATAGTGAGAAGCTTTCCTTTGTTTACTTTATTTGTTTATGTATGTAATCACAATTTTTGGTACATCCTATTAATCCTCTATATATATAAATATATATAACTAAATAAATATTATAAACCGGCTGAACCGATTTGAATGGAATTTGGCATGCATGTAGCCTTTGAAATGGAAAAGAACATAGGCTGCCTTTTATCTCGATTCCTTAATTAGTTCCCGTGGGACAATTGAAAATTGTTTACGAGCTAAGCCGCGGGCAGACAGCTTTGAAATTTGATATGTCACATATGATATGAAAAAGGACATGTTCTTTTCATACCGATCTCTCAAACAGTTCCCGTGGTAAGATTAAAAATTGTTAACGAGCGAAGTTGTAGACCCAATTCTCAAGTCCACGCAGACGACGCCGCCGATTATCATCTGATTATCTAATAGCGGAAGTTCGTAGTGGACGTTCGTCCGCGTCACCGTTGCCTACCGATGCTCGAAACTACGCAATGGTACGCGATGCTAATAAAAAACTGTAGGTTACACGGTTACAAGCCATAAGCGAATAAAAATTTACAAAAAGAAGAAAAAAGTACTCTACGTATACACCGAAGTCATAAGATCATAGGCGTCGAACATCTTTGTCTTCTTTTACTGTTCTGGATTGAATATTCAAGTTATTTTATACTGGCACTTGGCCGCATTCTTCGTGGGAACCGTTGGTATTCCTGGGATTAAAAGTAGTCCATTTAACTAACTGTATGCCGAAAATCAATGTGTGTGCGTAGTCAGAGCGCAATGGAAGGGCAAACAAAAAAAAACCAACACACCTTCACATTTATAACAATAAAGATTTTGGCTAACACTGGTCAATTATTCAAAAGTCATTTAAATCGACTTGGACCAAGGGTTAACAAAAGCGCACGATTCTCGCGCACGTATAGACAGCCCTACGTAGTAACAGTATGTAAAATAAACGATGCGCCTGCGCAGTGTACGCTGTTTGCTTGTAGTTATACTATGCTTACAACTGCTTTTTGAGGCGCGACTGAATTAGTATTTACGAACGGAATTAAATAACTTCGGTTCCTTTAAAATTATTTAATTGCTCACCGATAAAATCATCGTCATTATATCAAGCCGACTTCAGGGCCCTAGGGGTCTCCCCCCCATAACAGAGGGGTTTTGACCGCAGACCACCAATGCTGGCCTAGTGCAGATCGGTGGAAAAAAAGTTAAAAGTAAGAGGCATTCGAAGTCGGCCCCTCAAAAGTTAAGCCCGAGTCTTAATCACTGGGCTATCACCGCTTCTAGCCGGTAAAATTATGAACAATAGTTTATTCAATTGCAAAGCAACGGTTACTTTGAGAAGCGCACAGGGTTAAGAACATACAGACACCGTGTACACTATTAATATTGGAGCATCAAGACCACTCCAATTTATCAGTGTTTCTCGAACATGCGGTTAGTCACTTACCTCTAATTTTCTTAATGTTTATTATGAAATAGGGAAAAATTGTAAAGTTTGTGAGCTAGCAACTGTTCGCAGGTATGAAGTGAGAGGTGCGCAAGGCGTTTTCACTGTTTTCGGACACAATACACTGCATGCAATTATGGCTGAATTAGGGTTCTGTGTGTTCATAATCCTGTGGAGAAACGTCACCATGGAGTCGGTCGGTCATCATACAATCCTAACGTATTACCTATAGATTGCGTCACCACTAACGAGATTGGCCATGAACGCTCTGGTGTTGGTACGTGAAAATTGATATTATAAAATAACTTTTTATAAAAGGAATACTTTGACGGGCTTCGATCTCATGACAAATGCCGTCGGTATATTTTCTTTTTATAAATAAACTAGCTGTTGCCCGCGACTTCGTCCACGTTTGATTTTGTTTTTTGATGTGGTTCGGCCTCACATTGGGCGCCCTCAGGCCGACGATCCCTTCGCTTCTCTGAGCCCTAGGGTTCAAACTCTTACTGGCAGAGCGCCATTCCGAGGCACGCCAACAAGCCCGCGTTACGCTGTTAAAAACCTTAGGGTTAATCATCTACACACAGTCCCCACAATAAAACCCCAAAAGAAAGCAAGGATTATACTACTACTAATGTACTAGGGTACTAAGATCGAATAGTATGTAAATAAGAGTGAGTAGTAAGATTGCTGGTTTCGAGGCTATGTAGGCCCAAGAAACCATAGCGCCATAGGCGAAATACTGTAACGATGCTCATGTTTTATAAGGATATGAATAAAAAATTAATAGGAATTACATGGTTAACCCTTACGCATACAAATCATCCTTAACCGTGCTGATTTGACATGTAGTAACTAAGTACAAAAACATATACGTGTAAACCGAAATAATACTTCGGAGGCTATAGAGGTACATTATTTACTGTCTCTGAGACTTATCTGTGAAGCCGAAACGCTAATAGTTTCTGAGTAAACCACTGCCATAGTTTATACTGAAAGAAGTCAGATGCAGCCCTAACATCACATGCAAAAGTAAAATCAATTTACTCCTGTCACTTTATCAGTGTCAGTCTCCTATTTTGAATCGGGTTGTCATAAGTAAACACTTAGAATGTTTTGAATAAGCTTGTATGGGACAAACAATATGCTTATTTTGATTTAAACACTTTACAGGGAGATTTCCTATGGACATAATTACGAACCCTTCAACAGTAATTCGTAATTACGTTAACCGTTGAATCATCACCAACCAAAAATAATCATCATCTTGGCAGTCCCTTTTTTTTTGGCTTGGCAGAATGGAGGTTATGTGGGACTCTCCCCTCTAAAGGGGGTAGGTATCATATCGACCCTTTACCGGCCCTCTACAGGGCATGGGTCTCCTCCCACAATGACAAGGGTGAGTTAAGGCTTTAGTCCCCCACGCTAGCCCAGTGCGAATTGGTGGACTCTATATACCTTTGAGAACATTATGTAGAACTATCAGGCATGCAGGTTTCCTCACGTTGTTTTCCTTCACAGTCGTAGCAAGTTATATTTTTAATTACTTAAAACGCACTTAACTTAAAAAAGTTAGAGGTGCGTGCTGGGATTCGAACACGGCCCGCGAAAGTTAAGCTGAGCTCTTACCCACTGCGCTATCACCGCTCCAGAGCGTAGAATGTCACCCATGAGCCATCTGGAGAATCTTAAAAAATGTGGCCAGTGCAAAAAAATATATACCTTAAAAGATTAAAGGTTAAAGTAAGTACCTCTGTAGGTATTCGCGGTTTCTATCCGGTCTCACGATAAAATCGACATTCCTTTAAGATGGCCGAAGGTATTTTTATGTTGTTTATCAACATCGACATGAAGTAAACTTGAATCGCTAAAAATAAGATGGTCATTAAACAGTTTCTTTTGTTTTACATGGCGAATTTAACAATAGTTGTCGATAATTAAAATCATGGACACGTGCATTCTTTCCATCCTGGCACATGTGTAGGCCGGTTTGATCGCAGGTACCACTTCTCGAAACGTGTGTTATACAAGAAGTAATAATATAGTTAAAAAAATAATTAAAACCTACTTCACCGTAATGCATTTAATAGTCTTTAGGTAAATTTAAGATGGCCAGTAAAGAGTTTTGTTTTATTTACATGGCGAATTTAACAATACTTAGCTGTCGATAATTCAAATCATGGACACGTGCATTCTTTCCGTCCTCACTCATGTGTAGGCCGGTTTGATCGCAAATACCACTTCGCGAAACGTGTGTTATACTAATGTGTAACAATGGCGTTTTGAAAAAATATAAGACCTAATTCATTCGAAAGCATTTAACAGTCTTGAGGTAAAATTAAGATGGCCCGTAAAGAGATTCTCTGTTTTACATGGCGACTTTAACAATAGTTGTCGATAATTTAAATCATGGACACGTGCATTCTTTCCGTCCTCACACATGTGTAAGCCGGTGTAATCGCAGGTACCACGAAACGTATGTTAATAAAAGGGAATGTAACTTGCTTCAATGGTGAAGAAAAACATCATGAGGGAACCTGAGAGTTCTCCACAATTTTCTCAAAGGTGTGTGAAGTCCACTAAACCAGAATGGTGGGCTACGGCAGTAAGTGCCCTGTTGTAGGCCGGTAATAGGTTGATATGATGATGATGATTCCGGCACTTAGGTTCTGGTTTGTCGTTCATCGGTGCGACGAGCTACGTGATCCGTCCATTATCATTTCAGTTTCGTGACTTAGCGAGCTATGGCGATAACTCTGCTTCTTCTGCGGATCCCTTTAGTCGCGCCTCACGTCGAGCCGTTTTAAGAGACCCATAGTTTTAAACAATGAAAGTGCTAAAACATGTACAAACCAGTAGTTCTATTCTGAATTTCAATAGTTAAAAGTAGAATTATCAATATAAATCAAAGGAAGCTTCTCTCGCTCTTACTCTCTAGAATTTAAAATTCATAAAATTCATTTATTTCAAGTACGTAGGTACTTGATGTTTTAAAAGATCTTTTTAAGTAGGC
Organism: Pararge aegeria; assembly: GCF_905163445.1. Lineage (NCBI taxonomy): Eukaryota > Metazoa > Arthropoda > Insecta > Lepidoptera > Nymphalidae > Pararge > Pararge aegeria. The sequence goes on from NC_053208.1 coordinate 1,785,749, forward strand.
TTCCCTTTAAACGCACTTTTAAAACAAAAGTGCACGCCTCATAGCGGTCATTCACATTTTAATAAAAAAATCCTAATACAAAAACTCAAAAAAGTTTTTTAAAATGAAATAAATATCTATCAAATAAAATTAATATCTTTATGTCTCACGCAATTATATGAGACGAAATTTACATAGCGCATGCGCGAATCTTGATTTACCACATACTGTTGCATAAGAAAAAATAAAAAAAACTAAATATCAAAAAAGAAATTAAAAAAAAATTGTGGCGCCATAATTCTAAGGTGGGAAAAAAATATACTAAAAAACTTTATACATAGATATACAACGCAGTCGTATTTTTTAGTTTTTGATAAATTATAATTAAACGACAGTACTTAGAACGCTAATAATAACTAGGAATCAGCAAAGTGCATTACTTTATATAAAATCAAGTGCATCTGTTTGTTGTGAATCAATAATCGGTTGGGATGGCAGCGCACGAAACTCCTGCTGAGTTTCGTGCTGGAATCTCCTCGTAAAACGCTTTCTTCGCAACAAATGCATTTTACAATTTAATAATTCAGATTCTACCCAAAAGAGGAGTGCACGAAACTCAGCAGTTCTTCTTAAATATCATAAACATTTTAAAATTTAACATCCCTTATCCTGTCTTGTTATAGATGAAAGAAAAACTGACTGCTTTCAAAGAACCTCACTTGAGTTTGATTGCTTCACTAGTGCAAAATAATAACACAGTAATTGCACTAGTGAAGCAAAAGACACTAGTTGAAAACTGCAACAACGATGTAGAGTATTAGGACTATTAGGTCACTAATACTACTATCCTTACTTGATAATTGAGTAATGTATTACGCACTAGAGTAGCCATGTTCATTTTGCAGCTAAATGTATAAGCAAGCTAAGCAAACACGTGGGTGAGAATGTATTAGAATTATACGTTTATCAATTTTTTTTAATAAATTTAAATAGACAGTAAGGCTGAAATTTATAAAGCATGTTTAGCTTTATCCCAGACTATACCTACTTATAATAAATAAATATATTACGACAATACACACATCGCCATCTAGCCCTAAAGTAAGCGTAGTTTGTGTTATGGGTAGTAAGATAACTGATGAATAATTTTATAAATAATTTAGGAAATACATTAATACTAATAATATACAGATATACTGAATAACATTCATGTTCATCATACGAACATTTTTCAGTTGTTAATCGTATCCACGGCCTTGGGCTCAGAAAGCAGGGTCACTACCCACTGCGCCAATCGGCCCTCAAACGCCTTTGCCCAGCACAGCCTCAAATAAATCTTGTGTGGTGGGTCTTGAACTCGTTACACAGCAGTCACCCATTTGCAGTCCAGTTGACCACAAAAGGTACATAACAACTCGCTTTTCCGCCATCTCTAGTATGTAAAACTTCATTGCTCTTATTACACTCACTGAGCGTACTCAGCTAGTACGAGTATTAAAGCCAATTAGGTGCTTCGTTCCGCTTAATAATCCCCAGAGCTGATTAAACACCAACTCAGAGAATTGCTACATGAAGGCGCTCGAAGCTTAACCTTAGGTGAAATGGTGTTATGCATATTTCAAATATGCGATACCATGGCATAGTTATCAACCCATTATAAGAAGAAGAAGAAGAAGAAACACTGCAATAAGCACGTAAAACAAACAGGGAAAAAAACAGTAAGGAGTAGGAGAATCCTAATTTATTTTCTACATTAAATGAAATTTATCCAAACACGAGGGGCAGACCATATCCTCAATATAAACTTTGGGTACCAGCAAAAAGGTTGGCCGTCTTCTCAAACAATGCATTTTGTATGGTTATTACTTTGTATAATAAACTTCCGCACTGTCACAAAAATCAACCACTAGTAAAATAAAAGCGAGCGATTTAACAAGCTACGCTTACTTTGGGGCTAGATGGCGATGTGTTTATTGTCGTAGTATATTTATTTATTTACTTATCATATTCGGTTCTTTTTTTGGGTTAATAATATCTGTAGTATTGTAAAGGTTAAAGAGATACATAAGAATGAATGAAAGTTCAAAAACAATATTAGTAAAATCTAGACCGCCAGTTAGTAGCTCAGGGCATCTACGCGGCAGAACTTTCTATTAGTGGAAAATCAACCGGCGACGTGTCGGACTCTCGCAATATCTCTAAATTGGTGTAATGGCGCGAATATGTGGCACATATATTGTGCAGTTGTTTTTGTTATTGTGCCAACCACCTTTGCTGACATTATAAAGTGTGTTTGCTTGTCTGTTTGTATCTCCTTAACGCCCTAACTAAGAAACCAATCTACTTGATTTTTAATATTAATAGAAATTGAGATTAAAAATAATGTTTTCTGTTTTCGAGGAGGTTCTGTGTCCCACTATGCATTTTGGGACATCGAACATCCTCGAACTCATTTGGCTGTTGGCTGGCTAGATTCTCCTTCCTACAGGTACCTACAGTGTACACGGTTTACTGAGGTAATTTTTTTACATTAATAAATTTAATCTAAGTACAAGTAAAATGAAGTCGCTTAAAGTAAACGGGGGAAGTTTTAAATTTCAGTACGTCAACAAACTTGTTCTGTATCGCGGAAAGTGCAGAATGTGAGAATGAGATGACTTTTTTTTTAAGGGCGGAGAGTAACCAATGCCCGATTTCACTAAACCTAGGAAACGCCTAAATCAAATGCCTAATGATGTAGGCATTCTATTTGATTTAGGTTCGATAAGATTCTATTAGGTAAACTTTCTGATAGTATGTACCTATTAGAATCATATCGTACTAACAGATAATTATGTTTCTCAGATAATCTATATATATAAAAGAGAACTGCTGGACCGATTTCAATGAAACTTTCAGGGAATCTCCGGATTGACCTGGCGAGTAATCCTGTAAAGTTTGGATACGATCGGAGCACTCATATTTTTGAACTGTCAAACTGTCAAATACAGCTTTTATATACTATGATGATATTCTATTGTTGGGTGTACATGGGTGTAGATAATGATCTTCACCCGCTCGAGAAGAGAATAGAAGAGAATGAATACGGAGAGAAATAAATGATTTAATGAGATGAGATGAGACTTAAATTAAAAAAATAATGACGTAAGTTTATTGTTTAAATAAAATAAAGCAAAATCTAGCCCTGCGAAGCGGGATGGGTACGCTAGTTAACAATAAAAGAATATTGAAATTATAAATTGAGTTAGAAACTATCCTAAAAAGCTAAGTTCAGTACTCTCAATGTTCATCCCGGACAAACATCGTGACACCGGAATGATGGAAACATAATAGATGAACAATATACTAGCGGCCCCTCGCCGCTTCGTCCGCGTATTTAAAACATACGCATATGCCGTCGCGGACTTTTTTTTAACTTTCCAACAAATAAACGACCAAATAAACAAACTGACTGTTTATAATATAAGTATGGATTACTATTGCTATTCACGTATGTCTCTGAGGTCGTGAGCTCGGCTCGGAAGTTCAGCACTGGGTCACAAGCGGCCGGCACGACCGACGCTCGTGAACTCTCCCGCCCGTTGCACCGCCATTAAGCTGCTTACTTCCGCTATTACAATATTTTAGATATCTTTTTTTTTCCATACAAGTTATTTATTTATTTATGAATATCCTTAGTATACTTGCAGCTAGCCAAAACGTATTCTCAGTCAGTTACAAATGTACATTACAAAAATATTAGTTCATTAGTCTGAATATAATTTAGGAACTTAGCTAAACTTATATTAAATATGTCAATTGGTTGGTGCTGAGCAATCATAATATTAAAAAACGAGAGCGCGCGATATGTTGGAGCATTTCGAGCATAGAGCGTACCTACGTAACGAATCGAGTGAAAATAGTGGTAATCTTTCCTTGCAAGTTCGTACAGGTTCGAAACAGGCCCTCCGACGCCTTTGTTCCAAAGCCACCATACCTGATACAAATAAAGAAGGGTTTTTTTTTTATGACCACACTCCGAAACATACCCTATAGAACACCGAAAGGCTGGCAACCTTGCGACGATAGACTAGCTAAATATGTGGAGCATAAATACACTACGACAGTACACACATCTATCATCTAGTCCCCAAAGTAAGCGTAACTTTTGTTATGGGTACTACGATAACTGATGAATATTTTTATGAATAATATACATTAATACTTAAAATGTACATATAAACACCCAGACTCTGAAAAACATTCAATCAACGCACAACCCTCGGCGTTGGACTCAGAAAGCAGGGTCGCTTCATACTGCGCCGATCGGCCGAAACAATATTTCGGTTTTCATTTACACGTTGTATATGAAGAAACATTTACCTTCTATCAAAAATAAAATTAACTAAAATGGCATAAGAGTCGAAATGTTTACATTCGTGGTGTTGTACTTCATCCGGCTATGTCTGCCAGTGAGGTACAATATCTCCGCGTAGTGCCTCATTCGCAGTAAGCGCTAGGTCCGGAGGAGAAAATCCCGTTCCGGACCATAGCCGACGGAGCTTTGAACGGCCTCACGTCACACCGCTATCCGATGTAAACACGGACTCTCGAACGTTACCTATCAGTCGGCGTATATATACCCCCAGAATGTGAAAACTTTGATAGCGCGAGTTAGGGAAATCAATAATAGCTGACTTGCCTTGCCACCAGGTTGTAATTCGAGACGGATAACAACACGACTGACACGATTTCTTTGTTACAGGAACCTTTTTTATTTTTTCTACCAACTTTTAGTTAAATTTAATCTATTTTTTATATCAAACAAATAAGTATTCAATTAAAGTGACGTGTTTCATCTATTTGTGACTTCAGAGTTTAGAAATATTTCCTTCATGTTTCAATACGAACCACGGCGCTCCCAAATCTGTCCCGATTCCCGACGTAGTTGAGCCCTCGTTGGAAAGATGGCAGTATATTGATAGTAGGTATTGTAAGGTTACTTGAATTTTCGTCAAAGATAAAAGAGTAATTATTTTAAGAGTTTAAAGTGGAAGTATATTGTTAGCGTAATCGACAAATTATATGTTAGTGTATGATTCTGAAATTGGTTTTTTATTTGGACTGGAGCTTTTTTACATCTAGCTGTAATGGCAAATCATTCACCACGGTTATGGAATATAAATTGGGGGCCTCATTCCGTGAGTGATAATACTTCTCTGGATGTCTTCAAGAGAAGATGGCATTAAGTACGTGTACAATAAAGAATAAAAAATTTTAAGTACAGTACTTAGGTACATTAATAAAATACCTACTTTATACTTCTATCTATTGTCATCAAAATTGGCTATGTGACCCCCCCCCCCCCCTGGCGCCAAAGCTGGATCCGCCCTTGAATATAATAACGGTTAAAGTTTAGGCATGATAATTACAAATATTTATCATGCTTTATCATATAATCTCGTTTTATTGTTTATTATTTGAGAGACATAATTATCTGTTAGTGCAAGCTTTAGAAATCACTACCTATTAGATCAACGAAATATGAATAAAAACCTATATAAACCTATTTATAAATGATATTTCTTTCTAGTGTAGGTAAATTACAATTAAAACTTTGTAAACTATTCAAACCTATTAAGTCGGCAGCCGCACGTCCTATGATAAATTATAAGTACCTGCTTTAAATGATTCGAAAGTTAATTATTGCAACAAACTCACAAACTCAACAAGCAAACAAACTCTTAAGCTATGTACGAGTATATAAATATTAAAAGATAAATAAATAAATAAATAAATATACTAAATAAATAAATAAATACACATCGCCATCTATCCCCAAAGTAAGCTTAGCTTGTGTTATGGGAACTAAGATGACTGATGAATATTTTTTAGCAGTAACTAGCTGATCCGCGCAACTTCGTCTGCATCAAATATAATTAAAATATTTTTAAGCATTTCTATACCCGTCGTAACGTTTAAACGATAGGTACATTATCAATTTTAACTATAAAACTATTTCTTTGGATAAAGATCTGATAGGAACATCACCATCTTAAGATTGTACCAGTGTTTTGATTGACAAATTATAACAAAAAGCGGTTATTGTGCCCAGTTAGACATTTAGCCAACATTAAGTTAAACATCTCCATCGATTCATACTTACATACTCACAAACTTTCGCATTTATAATATAAGTAAGATGGTACGCATGCATTCGATCGCTGTCCCATATGCCTTGCGACTCGCTGTTATCTGTGAAGATTTATGTCCTTTATCTCAGACAATATTTTTCAGATCTTCATTAAAATTACACAACACATGCTTGATAGTATACACTTTCAAATAAAAAAAGAATTATTAAAATCGGTTCAAATTTAACGAAGCTATGAAGTAAAATTTGTAAAAATTTTCATCTCATTTCCCGGGAGAAGCTTATTGTTTATCGGGATAAAAAGTAGCCTATATGTTGACCCGGAATATCAGCTACCACTATACCAAATTTTATTTAAATCCGTTCAGTAGATTTCACGTGATGCCCGGACAGACAGACAGACAAAAATTAAATAAAAATCTGTTTTAGACTCAGTATCGATTATAAAGCATCCCCCGGTCAAAATTTTCAAAATATATTAAATATACAGAAATCTTCCAGTTACAGTTTTATTATACGTATAGATATACATACATATAAACACCCAGACACTGAAAAATATTCACGCTCGTCACACAAACATTTTCCAGTTGTGTCAATCGAACCCACGGCCTTGGACTCAGAAAGCAGGGTGGCTGCAAACTGCGCCAATCGGCCGCCAAACAAGATATGTAGATACGAGTTAAAACCAGTGAACTCATTTACTTACGCACTGTTGTAACAATAGATTAAACACATAGCAAGGTATTTAGAGCGCGGCTTAATCCTTGATTAACTGATGTCTGATTTAATCCGAGGATGATCCGATAAATCCTTGTCCAGGTTAATGCGGCGCCAGGCTTTGCAGTTCCATGTTACAGGTCCTATTCGGGGCGTTGAGGTATTGCTGGCTTTGTTTGTAAGTAATGTTTTAGCGGTGATACCATAGTGGTTAGAGCTTAAACTCCTATTCGAGGGGACCAAGTTAGTTTCCTGGCAACCACCTGTTCATTTCCCGTTTCGTTTCTCAAAGTAATGTACGTTTTTAATATCAGCTTTTAAATTATTACTTGCGTTAACGGTTAACGAAACCATCGTGAGGGAACCTGCATGACTGAGAGTTTTCAATAACATCCCAAAAGCGTGTGAAGTCCACCAATCTGCACTTGGCCAGCGTGGTGGATTACGGCCTCGTTGTGCATGTGTGTCCGACGAGCGGCCACAGAGTTAAATCATAGAAATGCCCGCGCCTTTATTTCACACTAGCTTATGTCCTCGACTTCGTCCGCGTTAATTACGGCTTCATACAAATCTCGCAGACAACGTCAATTTTCCCGGGGAATTTTTAACCTTTTTTCCAATTGTAATGGCTTTACAGAACTCTGTTCTTGACGGGGTACCCCGACTGCATTTTCGGCGCATTGAATTGTTGAATGATTTACAATATTTGGATGGCCAAAGTTCTAGAGCGAGCCTGCTTGAAATAAATGACTTTTGAATCTGAATTTCGAAAGACGCGGTAAATCCTATCGACGCGTCGGTTCCGAGTTCTGGGCGTTTAGTCATTTCATAAAAAAGTGTCATTTCAAGGTGCGCGTGACACGGCGGCATGGTCCCTGATGGCGTGATGAATTGACCGAAAGGGGACGCGGTGGGTTCGATGACCGACCATTTCCCGGCCGCAAAGAACGTTCTAGTGCGTATCAGTTTTCTGTCAGACCACATTTACTCAATTCTCACCCATTAATAAGTATATCTACTTTCTACCAATGTACACACATACAATGCTGTAAACGGGATTATTTTACCAAGATCTGTTTAGTGTGGAGTATAAGGATTGAAGAAAATGTTAATAACACCATACAGATTCTCCTGCTATTCGTGGAGTATAGCAAATTAAGCTTAATTTTCATAATACATCATGGATTTCCGCAGAGTAACGCCTGCTTCTATCCAATACCCTCCATGCACGCCACTGGTCTCCTGGATACCAGCTGGCTCTGTACAGTCCATGTCGGTGCACCGGTTAAGCCGTCCATAGGTAAGAAACAGACAGGCACGCTTTCGCATTTATTATTTCCTGCAGTTGACGCGTGTGTCGATTGCACAAAGCGGCGCGGTCAGCTCGTGCGGGGCCCTGCGTGTCGCAACACAGAGTGTCTCAAATTAAACGCCTATTGTGTGGAGCGGTGATAGCCCAGAGGTTAGGACTTCGACTTCACTTACGGTGGGCCGAGTTCGAACTTCAACCTGTAATTTCCTAAGTAATGTGTTTTAAGCAATTAAAAATCGTTACTGTGAAAAACACAATCGTGAAGAAACCCTGAGAGTTCTCTGTACTGTTCTTCGACGCCTTAATGTCTTGAAATGATATAACAACATTTTTTAAACCTCCGGCACCGCTATCCGTGTTCAATTCGACTTTATTTTAATGCCTCATTCTAATATAGTCATTACTCTAGTAGTCAAGCCCTTTCATTTGATACGAATATTGAGGGTGCTGTTAAAAAAATGCAATAGTGAGACTTATAGGCTATATATCTTATCTTACAGATCATTATTATAATTATCTATCGAATCATTAATTTCAAAATAAAACATTTAATCTAGCACTCAACAAAATGACTCACTAGGCAGTTGACGATAATGAGGCAGAAATCGTGATTTGCACATTAATTGTATGAAACCTTGTCAAAGGGCTAGCATTCGTGCCACGACATAATTATCTCTAGTCATTACTCGTATTTTTTCTATAGCGATAGACGAGATAATTTGTAGGTATAATTTTCTCGTGGTGTGCATGCCAACCCTATATACGAGTACATAAATGTAGAATTTATATATTTTTTGACGTGACAACGTCTTATAATTCGATGGAGCCGGCTGCACGCACGAAAAAACATGACGTATGCGGCGTTATCTCGCTCTGAGGCGTTCCATTCAAGGCTTGAAGTGCAAGCGAGAGCGCGGAACGAGCGACAAAGAGGCACAGTCGGCCTCCGCGTTCGACATCTGTCACTCTCCTACTTGAGTGAGCGATGCGTCCGCGTGGACAGCTTCTATACAATAATACATTTACATGTTTTCGGCAAGGATGAAGTGCAGTGAAAAATGAATGTGGTGTTGTTTATAGCAACGATAATATCTATCAAACCAATAAAATTAAAATCTTCTTTTGAAAAATGCAACCATTCCATCAGTATTTTCTTACGTTCAACTATCGTCAGTAAGCCGACTTTACAGACAACCAATTTTTTATCTTAAATATATATGCCTTTTTTTATTATGTATCTTCAAATTATATCTCTATATATATCACTAGCTGTTGCAATCGACATATAAACGAGCAGAGTTTCCCCCTACAACTATTTGATACAGAATGAATGCTTCAGAAGGACTGAGCATGGAGAGGGTAGACTCTTTACGAGTCTCATCAGATTGAGGCCGCCAACTTAAACCAGCTTGGACCTTAGCAACTGGCTTCCCTCGAACTGGAGGACCCTAATGAATGCTTGAGATGCTTTTTTGCTTTTTCGGAAGGACACTTGCCGATAACCACCTGAGGGGTTCCTACGGCGTCACCGGGGGAGTGGGGCGAGCGCGAAAGCTCTTTGAAATATCACTTATTATCACTTCGTCTGCGTTTGGTTTTGTTTTTAAAGTATTCAGTATCGCTAAGCTTTAAATGAGTATAGTAGTATATATATATAACATGTGACTGCCAATTAATTATAGACAAATAATTTGAAATAAAATAAAATTGCTACTATAATTAAAGATATAAGCTATCCTATCTCTTAAGTTGGACCAGACTGCTCACGGTGTACCAATTTAATTTTAAATCGGTTAAGTAGTTTAGGAGTCCATAGCGGACAAACATCGTGACAGGAGATTTATATATATTAAGATGTAATCTATATTATCTTCAAAAAATCAAAAAGTTCTGCACAGATCGAGCTTAAATTTTAGCATGATATACGCATCAAGGATCGTTTCTATCTATTCTTCTCAACCACTCAATCACAATGCGCCACAGCGAAGCGTGGCAGGGTACAACTAGTACGTTTTGCTTTCGCCACCTCGACACTCTTTTTTTATCACCCGTCCCACGGCTGTTTGGTCTTAAATGCTTTAGATTAATGATAAACGACTAAGACACCGGGAGGTATCTTTGCATCGTTCGGGTCCACGTAGGACTGAAGTGTATAGGAAATGCACCCGTATTTATATCAAAACACCCGCCAACTCAATGTAATGAACATTGGTTATTAATTAAATATATTTTTTTTATTGTTTCTTGAAAACTTTCAACTAAATAATAATTATTAGCGTTTTTGTCAAAATCCTAATCAATTTAATAAAGTATATGGCAAATATGAATGCATAGTTATCTAACGTTTAACTATTTACCAACTTTATAAATTGACTGTAACATTAACCATTTTGGTTGTTGGTGCAATAAAATGGTTAAAAGAACCCCACAGATATAATCGTGTCTCAGTATATTCCGTATCAAAATTCAAAAAATTCAAAATTCAAAAATCATTATTTCAAGTAGAACTAATATAAGCACTTTTGAAACGTCAAGTCTGTCTGTTTGTAGTGACTCTACCACAGGTTCGGAAGGCAGATTCTACCGAGAAGAAGCCGGCAAGAAACTCAGCAGTTGCTCTTTTCCAACATCAACAATTTAAATTTTACATTTTAACATTTATTTGTCTATCTTGTTAGAGCTGAAAGCGGAGCCGGATGCTTCCAAGCAACCTTGTCATTAAGAAATTCATTAATTGTATAGTAACCTCGCTGTAATAAATGTGTTATAACAAATTCTTTAAACTTATGCATTGGCAGGTCCAAAATCACCTTAGGAATCATATTATAAAAGCGTATACTCAATCATCTTTATCAACCCATTGCAGATTCCACTCTCAGTTGAGAAGGGTTTAGACTGTAGTGCATCATGGTCAAGTGTAGTTTGGTAAACTTCACACTCCTTTGAGAACGTTACGGAGAACTCTCAGGCACGTAGGTTTGCTCACGTTTTCCTTCAATGTTAAAATAAGGGGCTTCAAATGCTTAAATTAAAAACGCAACGCGTAGTTAAGTTTAAGGTACCGGCCGGGAACCGAAGCTGGTCTTCCGGAGGGTCAAAGGCCTTACCCATACCATAGAGCTATCACAGCTTATTGCGTATCATATCATATATTTGATGATATGATTGCATCAAATGATAGCTTCGTTTGATGGTTGGACCCAAACCGACTCGCCATGCACCAAGCTGTAACGCGTTTCGTATCGGGTTGTACTTGCGAGTTTGAAGACCTCCATTCCGCAGTGGTTAACGCTGTTGATTTAAGTGGGCGGTCCCAGGTTCTAACTCTGGCGCGGGCAATTGGGAATTTATATTTTCTGAATTTTCCCTGGTCTAGTCTGCTGGGAGTATTCGGCCGTGGCTAATTACCAGCCTACCGGCAAAGACGTGCCGGTACGATGTCGCTTAAAAACCGATTATAGGGATGGATTTACTATAACTGCCATACCCCTAACTGGTGAGCCCGTTCCTATCTTACTCACTAACTTACTAGCAGGAATTGCAGTCCAATGCACACTTATAAATTAAAAAAATAAGAAAAATAATAGTACTGCGTTATTTTATTAAGGAGGAGAAAAATGTTACCATTGAAACCGCACAAGTATAATTATGGAATATTCGAAATAGTAAGTCAAGATACTGGTCGGTGCGCTACAGACTGCAGACGGTCCGGTTTCTTGACCCACAAGTCACAACCACAGACAAGCGTCTTCTCTCTCGCACCATTCACTCTGAGTTCCCCTTAAAATCATACTAGCTATCACAAAGCTATCACCTTGACTCAAAGCGCCACAGCAAAAAGATTAGGCCAAGCCTACGTATGCCTATTACTATAATAACGGCTGTCAACTTTACTGCGGGTCGATTTTAAAACTGATTTTCATACACTCCATACGATAAAGCCAAGGTATCGCCGTACGGATACGTCACATCATCATCATCTATCACAACACTCATCTGGCCTACAGCTGGGTACAGAGCCCCTACTCTCATTACTTAGAGCAGTATTATTTTAATGTTTATCACGTTTTGTTTCGTTTACGGTTTTAACCAAAGGGGATAAGGGGAGAGTGGAAGATGCAATAACGACGTGGTGTTATAGGTGTGACGTGACAAAAAAATTCTGAATTCAAAATTTATTTATTTCAAATAGGCCTAGTTTATAAGCACTTTTGAAACGTCAAGTTAGTCTGTTTGTAGTGAAACTACCACCGGTTTGGGAGGCAGTAGGCGGTTCGTGTCTGTCTGTGCGTGCGTGTGAATATCTGTCTGTGGCATCGTTTATTGATTTAGCTATATTTGATGACAACCCGCCGCACCGCCACGAAAACAGACAACATATTTTTTCAAAACTTCCTTAATATGGGTAACAGTTATATGGGTCAAAGGGTGACTAGTGGAATACTTACACTATGACAAATTTGTAGTCCAAGATGGCCCCCACCACAAAATGTTTATGTGCTTTATTTTTCTGTTTAGAAAAACAAACCAATAAGATCGATTATTCGTGCAAATAAAAACAATATTCGCATATATCTCCCTTTTCCAGAATTAAAAGAAGCCAATATTACTCTCCGTCTTTTAAAATGCTGTGTTTTCCAAAAATAAAGTCGATTATTAGTTAAAAAAATACGAATGTTCCAGTAAACTAACTCCGCCTATGTTACTCTCAGCCTTTTCAACTAACTCTATGCCAAAAATCAAGTTTATTGGTTACTTAGTTAGGACGTGAAAGAAGGACAAACAAACAATACTTACCTATATATAATATAAACTCTTTCGCATACCACTGCGCCAAAGTTAGCTAAATTTTTTATCATTTTTACACATCACTTCACTTCCTTCGCACTTCCTAAAAGTGCGAGGTATTTTTTATGCGAGCGTTTATCTCGAATTTCTTGTGACCATTGATATAAAACAATCAAGGGCAAACAGTTTTAGCAACGTAAATGTGCATTTTTTTATTTTTGAACTTTATCATAGATACGATAAACTGATATTAAATAAAAATTTTGGAATCAAGATTTGTAATTCATTGTTAAAATTCTATGTGTACGATCATATTGGTTATTCAGTATATTATGGACTGATACCCGAGCTTCCACAATCATGACCGTTAATCACAGAAAATGTTAAAATAATTTCAGCTTCAAACGCTATTTCGGAACCTTCAGTATTTGAACATGAATCTCTCCGGCAATAGAAATATAAAATAATAAAAAAACAGAATATTTTGGGTACTTACGTTATTCTACATTACTTTGTTTTATAGTTATCGCCATCATCTCACTTCTATGCACAAATTTTAAATGTAATCAAAAGTGCCATTTATGTACCTATATGAATATAGAAATATTTTACTTCGACTATACAGGGAAAAGGTTAGAAAACTAATTCTAAACTAACTATTAAAAATATATCTTAATATATAGTTTATAAAAAGTAAATAAATAAAGTTAATATGTAGTTTAGTTTATATATATACATTTAAAATATATACTACACTACGGGCGCTACAGACAGTTTACCCGTAACTGCATATCTCCGATACTGTAAGACGTATCAATGGTGAGAACACGTGTTTTCCATAATACTAGGCTTCAGTTTTAGCTGCGCTCTCTTCGCGACCTCTCGTGCTCGAGAACTGAATGACCGAAGTCTTTGTCATAATAACGAATTAAAAAAACAAAGGGTTCGCGCTTTGTTATCTGTGTTAGTTTTGTCTTTACTTTTTAATATAAAAGGGGTGTTCGGGAGACGCGAATGTTTTTTATTTGTGAAAAAAGTTAACTTATATTGTTATTTTTTTTTTTATGTGTAAGGGTTTGAGTTCTAGTGGTTTCACGAAGATGTGATGCCAATGGGCATTGGGAAATCATTCGAAATTCGTGCGATATTACAGCAAAAATTAACTGTTAACATTAGAAAGAAAATAAATTCAGCTTAATAAAACACGATTCCATGAATTGCAATGATTATATTATGTATACTGGAGGGTTTGTTAGAATTGTCAACTGACTTTTCAGAAGGAGGTTTTGAATACAAATACCTCTCTGGGTACCTACTGAAAGGCAAAACTATTTACTTTCATTTACCTACATAATATCTATCACAAAATCGGCTTTGCTTTATTAGGTATTTACTTAATAATATTATAATTATACTTGCATAGGTTAAGTTAACCTACCTCAAGGTAACTTACCAATGTTTACCCATCTATATAATTTTTTCAAAACGAAAAAGTTAACGAAAAATTTACGAAAAGAGTGATGAAAAGAAGAAAAGTTAGAGAAAAAATTTATTAGGTACCTACGTAAAATATCTTCTGAAAAGTGTAAAATTTATAATTTCAGCTTTCTCTAAATGTTAACAATGTAAATATAAATTTATTATAAATCAGTGATTAAACTGTGATTCGTGATTAGTGTTAAATAAAATATGATCGAATTAGTGAAAGTGGGTGAGAACAGGGTGAATGGGTCGGTGCGCGACCTTGGCGAGGACTCCTTCGTGTGCCGGGTCCAGTACCTGAACGATCTGGACCCGTTCATGGAGTACAACGTGCGCGAGCCGCCGCGCCCTCTATATCACACCTTCAACACAACCATACCCCTGTCGTACCAAATCGCAGCTGTGCACCGACTGCTGCAAGCTCCGCATAGGGTAAGTTACCAACTAGGGTTCTTGATATCGACTGTGAGGTGGTGATAACAAAAATAACCTGGCTACGTTTTTTGCGGGCTCTTCTTAGACCAGGGCGTGTTTGGAACCCTTCTAGCTTTATTTTTTGGGTTAACGAATTTGCAGTTATCACCATCAACTAACATTAGTGTTGACATATTAAATGTATGAACGCTTCATATGTGCCTGTGATAAGGTCATATAAAAGCATTTTTTAATTTGATGCCCAAAGCAATCCACGACTGTGGATATTGGAGCTCTGCTATAAAGATAAAAAAAAACCATACTTAATGTTATAAATGCAAATTTCAGGAAATGTAAAGATAATATTCGTACGAAATTATATATTAATGTATGTATTATTTGTTCCTCAAAATGAATGTTACGTATTTGCGAGAAGTATTTATGCTTGTGATATATATTTTTTTTGTTATATCTCATATCAAATATCATTTACCACTCATGGTAAAACAAAACTTGTAAGTATCTATGTACACGCTTTAAAAGTCATACTTAAAGAAATGGACATAATAAACATTATTAAATTTGGAATACTAATAGACTCATTATCGAACAACCAAGTTTTAGGCCACATTAAAGATTTTTGTGCAATAAAATCAATTAAAGAACCGGAATGAGCCCGCAGACGTTGAAAATAATTAAAAGTGTACACTGTCAAACCTTATAGCTAACTTCATGGTGTCGGTTTTTGTGACGGTGTGAGCGCGCATTGTAAAACTTTCTCTTCTGTCTCTTAATTTTTCCCTGACGCGACAAAAGAAGTATAACTTAATAAAAATTGATGGAAATCGAAATAGGCAAAATGACAATGAAAAAATATTATTTCTAACCACTAAGCTATCGCGGCTCGTCTCTGTCCAGAATAAGTTTTTCTGGATCTGCGATCTCTTCTCAATTTAGTTCAGTTTTATATGTAATATACTTTTTAGGATGTAATTAACTCACCCTACCTATTTGACGCGCTCGAGAATTTCTGATGGTCAATTTTTTTTTATTCTGTATCCTTCACGGGCGGCCTTATATATCGGGCTCATGTTTGGTGGAGGTACTTAACCGGGTACAAGGTATCCCCCTGTAGATTAATCTGCCGCGTTTTAGTAAATCCCGAAATCCCCGCTTGGGCTCCCCTACTCTATGGAGTGATGTTTAACAGACGCATAACAAAACAAAGACTACAGATACTCTATAGTGCATAACACGGGTAATTTAGTAGTTACAAGTAATTTTTCCAGGGATATGGAAGGCTGATGTATTTCTTCACAGAAAAGCGTCTGTGTTTATTGTATTAGATACATTATTACACACAATTCTGCGATACGGCGGGAAGTATTTAAAACATATAACATGTATATTCTTGTGTTAGATAGGTACGTTAACATCACCATCTCGCTGTCTATCCTGGCGCAGCGGCCAGCACTCTGGTCTTGTAAACAAGATTCATTTATAGTCCAGTGAGTCAAAAAGAGAGCGTAGAGTCCTCAGTAAAGCTAGCATGCGCACTACGACAAAATTATGTCTACCCATTATCCCGTCTATCTCTATAGTAGCAAGACTAGAAACGGGTAGTAATATTTTACCCTACAGCAGGGCTAGCACACAGGCTGGAGACAAAAAATATATACCCCAATTATATCACCTGAAAAGTAGTACATAAGTAACGTTTCCATCTGCTATAGCACGGGAACATAGATTAGGAGAAGTTTACTCCCGTTTATTATTGCACATATATTATTTGGATATTATTTCCACTTTTGCGTCAGTGCTCTGAGAGTTGATAAAGCTGTGGGAGAAGATACAATTTTATTCTCTCCCCGGGAGATAATTGTATCCTGCCCTAGCCGTGCCGGGGTAGCCGCAATCAGTGACTTAAAAGTTGACAATTCTTTTATTAACCGTCTCATTATAACCAAGCTCTGCACTTCTAATATTATAATAAGATCGATATTTTTTTTTAAATACCAAGTATATCTATTTTTAAAGTAGCAATTAATATATGTACCTGTATAAATGAATTAATAAATGCACATACTTTTATTGCACACCACAAAAAGTAAAACAACGTATACAATTTGGCGGCGTTTTCGCTTCATAGCGATTTCTTGTAGGCAAATAATGGCGAATTAAACAAAAATATTTCGGATATTACCAATATCGGAAACTGCTATACAGTATTGAAGTTTTGTAGTCAGAAAAGGTTTTGATTTTTAAGATTTTTAATAGATTTTTTTTATTATCATACGTAAAAACATCGAACTTCGTGTGGAGATACCTATCTACGCTCAATAATGTTCAGTGATCATAACAAATAAAGAACGAAGCCAGGATATGTAGTAGTTATTTAGTATCGAAAAAGCTAACTGCATGCAATTATTGCACGGGTATGGATACCTGATTATATCACCGCCTCTCACCTGAGACGCGCAAATATTTGGAACAGATAATTTTAGCGGAATACCACGATGAGTAACAAGCCTATTACAAACATTATTTGTATCTCTCTGAATTTTCTCCGCGGTGTGCAATATAAGATTATTTTTAAATTAAAAACATACGCCCAGGAACTAAAATACAAATAAAAAATTGCCATTTTGGTTACTTTATTGTTGATTAACCACAGCTTGACCGATTTCGATAAAATTTAAACGGGACCACCTGAAAAGTATGCCCTTTAAAACAAAAAAAAAACAATTTTTCAAATTGGTTCAGGCGTCTTCGAGTATTCGGGTAACATATTTAAAAAAAAAAAATTTCGTCGAATTGAGAACCTCCTCTTTTTTGAAGTCGGTTCATCACCATCATGATCATATAAACCAATAGACGTCCACTGCTGGACATAGGTCTTTTGTAGCGAGATCCAAATTCCACGGTTTTGCAGCTTAGATCCAGCGGCTACCTGCGGCGCGCTTAATGACGTCCGTCCTCGTTGGGGTCTTACAACTCTGCGCTTACCAATGCGGGCTGCCATTCCAGCACCTTGGGACCCCAACGTCCATCCTTTCTCCGAACAGCTTCGCTCATTGCCATTTCAGTTTCACGACTTGTTAATATAAGCTTAAGGGCATTTGAAGTGGAATTTGTGACTTGGATAGTTTCTCAACTTCATTTATTATCATCACTATCATTATCAACTCATTATTTACAAGTGCAGGACACCAGTCTCCTCTCAGAGGAGGGTTTAGGCCGTAGTACACACCACGCTAGAGATAAAGGCCTATGCTGTAAAATCCTATTTGCTATGAGGCCTTCCAGCCTGTGCCCAACAGTTGGGCGTTCATCACATCATCACATTACCGGCCCAATATAGAGCATGGTTCAACCACAATGAGATGGGTTTAGGCCGTAGTCCACCACGCTTATCCGGGGTGGTAGATTTCCATAACGTTATGGAGAACTTCCACGCAGGTTTCCTCACGATGTTTTCCTTTACCGTTAAAGCAAGTGATATTTCAACTTCTGCACTCCTACAAATATGCACCCATACGTTGTTGATATAGCATGAAAACGTGCGAAGCATCCTCGTTTCTGAGTCGCACCGCAAAGATCTGGAATGCCCTTCCAGCTTCCATTAAGCCCAGTACCTAAAGTATGAGTACCTTCAAATCAAGAGTGGATAGGCATCTTTTAGGCAAGCGCGCTCTACCTTAAGAGTGATTGCAATGAAGCGCTCGACTATACAACGTGTAAATGAAAACCGAAATAATTAAAAAAAAAAGTTCAAAATTCATTTATTTCAAGTAGGCCTAATTAATAAGCACTTTTGAAACGTCAAGTCAGTCTGTTTATCGTGACTCTACCACCGGTTCGGAAGGCAGATTCCACTGAGAAGAGCCGGCAAGAAACTCAGCAGATTGCTCTTTTCCAACATCATTTTAAAGTTTAACATGATGTTGGAATTTAGAATTTTTCTGTTTTGTGAGAGATGAGAGCGGAGCGGCCTGCTTCCAAGTAGCCTTGTCGTCGTTTGTCGTTGTCGTAATACTTCACAGGCTATACAGATGCATTATGTACTGTCTCTGAGACTTATCTGTGATACCGAAAACCTAATCGTTTTTGAGTAAACCACGGCCACAGTTTTTACTTTAAGAAATCAGATGCATCCCTAACATCTCATGCCAAATCAAAATCATGTGCGCGTCGCGTCACGTAGCGTAGGTACTTTGCACGTGTCGGTCTTTTATCTTCAATAGGGTAGTCATAAGTAAACAATTAGAATGTTTTGAATTCGTTTGTATGGAAAAATAAATATGCTTATATTGATTTAATATTTTTACACGGTTATTCTTATGAAATATACTTAAACACCCTTCAAAATTAAAAACCAAACAAATAGCACGTTAATAAGTTAGAAGTTCGTGCCGGGGATCGAACTCACGCTCATAGGAAGCTGAAACTTTAACCACAAGACTAAACTTTCAACCAAAACCTATCCGTAATCAACCCTTATCCATTTGGATACACGCGAATCCCTCTGTGAGAAGTTTAAAGAAATAGGTATACTTACTGTAGCTTCACAATGTATTTATAATAATATAGTATTTGTAAGACAACAAATTAGTCTTTATAAATAAAAAGTGGATATAAACACTCGACTTACAAGAAATGGTCATTAATTAGTGACATCTGCATATTGTCTGCGTTCTATACAATTGATGAATTTCTTAATGACAAGGTTGCTTGGAAGCAACCGGCTCCGCTTTCATCTCTCATTCAGAAAAATGAATGTTAAAATGTAAAATGTAAATTGTTGATGTTGGAAAAGAGCAACTGCTTAGTTTCTTGCCGACTTCTCTCGGTAGAATCTGCCTTCCAAACCGGTGGTAGAGTCACTACAAACAGACAGACTTGACGTTTCTATAGTGATTATATTAGGCCTACTTGAAATAAATAAATTTTGATTTGATGAATTTTGATTTTGATTTTTGATATCTATGGATTTCATTAAAAAGCAAGCACGGTTTCACGTTACGGTTTTCTGGACAGCTCCCATAATTCAAATACGAAACAATTCGCCCTCTAAACCGCTAAAGTGCTATAATAATGATATCGCGTCGATATTATTGTGCACCGTCGATTATACGCCTGTGTGACAATTTACATGGCAGTTATAAGTCGGTAATAACATCAATTGTGCTCCCGGCTTTACTAGAGCAAGACGAGTCAAAACACAATGGTAACCAGTTCTTTGAGACGCCACGATATAGCCACATTTGGTACCTATACCAGTTGTATGCTATCAAACGTGTACACATGTGCCGACTAGTCTGCGCACACACATTCCAATCGAAAGTCTGATACATGTGTGGAGTAAACTAGCAGATCAAAACACAATGGAAACCAGTTCTTTAAGTCGCCACTCTGTAGCTACATGTGTTACCTATAGGTGTCACAAGTACCTTTACCAATTAGATATTATTAATCGTGTATACATGTCCCGGCTAGTCCGCTATACAGATTTTCCGATACAAATTATGGTTCATATTTTTAACGTGGCATTAATTAACTGGCTGTACACAATGATTGTCACTTGTTTAAGAGGTGTCCTATAACTGCATGTGGTTTGTAGTCCAGTTATAGTTTAACAAGCGTGTATATCTTCAGACTAATCTGCGCACACGTTCCAATCGAAAGTCAGATTTATAATTGCCTGGAATAAATTAGCAGACCAAAACAGAATTGTAACAAGTTTTCATATACGCCAAAATATAATTACAGTTGGTACCAGTTAGGTATATGTTATCAAACCTGCATATATGCCCCGACTAGTGCTCTGTACATACGTTCCAATCGACAGTCCGACTCATAAATACAATTTAACGTAGTACAAATTGGTATGGTTGGGTCCAAGCGGGCTTGAAGTCAGCCAAAAAATATATACTCCCGATTGAATAAGATACCCCACATAACGAAGTCCTTACAAGAAGACGTATTAGGTCTCTAAATCGAATATTTTATATATATTTCATTATATATTTCATTGTTGGTACACAAGTACCGCTTCGAATGACCTTGTATGCGATGAAGTTTTTCAGTCTGAGTTATCGGAAGGAGATCCAGAAAGGACTTAGGGATAAGTGAGCTGGGTCAGCATCCAATTTGTCCGCGTGTGCGTAGACGCTTTAATATAGTTATTATAATGATGCCAACCTGTCGCCACTCGCCACTCGACGGACTTGTAGCCAGTCCGTACCGTTATGTTCGACCAGACTTTTTTTGCCATCATTAAATTGGTACAACATAATATTTATTTATAGCCTTAACAACAATCTATCCTAAATTTATGTTTTTATTTAACTACTTAAATATAAACACACCGGTTTTGCTCGTAAATTAAGTTATAATCCTGGGGATTATGACTTAAAAAGCTATAATACAATGTATTTTCTTTAATATTCATTTATTTACTAGTATACCGGGCAAATATCACTCTGCCCGGTAACGTAGCGCAACCTACCGGGTCCAATTGTATTTTCAAACCAACCAGGAAAACATTGAAACATAAATACAAAATTTCATCAAAATCGGCTCACCGGTTTAGGAGCTGACATGTTACAAAAACACGTACATATAAATTATATGTATTACTATTTTTCTCACCGTTTAAACCTTCCCTAGACTTCGAATTGAGCCAGCCGTTCTCGTGTTTTAGTGGGACTAACAAACAGCATTTCATTTATATTAGATATAGATTTAGGAAAACAGCGAATACATTTTTTCTCGTCCATGTTTTTACGTTTTGTTTGAGTATATGAACCTATATTAATACAACTGAAATATAACAGATATTTTTAAAAATATTGCATAAAGTTACTTATGGTTATAATGTAAAAAAAAATAACCTCTACGTTCAAGTTTGATGCAGCTTAATTATAATTATTCGAAATAAGAAGAAGTGTTTTCAAAATATAATATTTACATCTTCTCACCTTCAAAATCGTCTTCTCCGTTTTTTCTTACCGTCTCGCGATTGGTCGAGCTATGTCGGTAACTCTTGTTCTTCTACGCATTATCCCTTTGATCACGTAGCAGCATAACTCTCTCCATCGCCCGCTGAGTGACTCTGAGCCTTCTTATAAGGCTCATAGTAAGCGACTACGTTTAAGAGCTGTAAGTAATCACAACACTGAGGCATTTTGTATGAAAGATGTCATCCAAGTTGGATTGGACGGCTCACCTCTTCCTCAAAACGGGTACCATCTACTTACGTGGGTAAAAACTATAAAATCCGCGGTGACCTTTAAACGGATTAAGATGTTTTTAAAGTGGCTGGAGTGTTGTGAAGCCATGTTGGATGACATCACACCGCCAAGTCAAGATCACAACAATTGCATTAGCGCCTGTGTGTATTCTATTCGCGGGTAAACGTTATGTAAATACATTTTGTTTTATATTTTTGTTATTTATAGATATTCAGTAGTCATACTGAATATCTTTAATACTATAAATAACACAATAATAAGCAACGTTCATTATGTACACCAACCAACATGATACTAATTTTATTTTGAAGAGGAACTACTTTACTCACGCTGTACTTGGAGAGAGAGAGCTGGTGCATACATGACGAGAGCGTTACAAAACGTGTGATAGGGCGAGGCAAACGGAAGAGATAGAAGTTAACAAAGATAGAAGTTAGTATAGTATAGTAGTTTAGTATATTACTGTAGGGCAAGAGAGAGAGTTGCGTGCATACATTTTCTTTCGGTTTCGCTACGAGAGAAAGAGTCTCTCGTAGCGAAACCTATTGTCTCGATCTTACAATCAAACACATTTATGATGTCATTGATAAAAAAACATTGCTTTCAAAAATATTAATTAATTGAAACATAAATGAAAACCCATAGTAAAATGTAGAAAATAGATATATGTATATATTATACATATATACACATACACAAACATATAGATGGATGTAATGAAGTTTTACATCAGTCGTGTGATTTTAAGTTCACTAGTTTTTTCAACATTCATACCTACCTGTTTTATACGTTTTTGGGCTCGCAAAATTTTCGTCAGTACTTTTGATATGTAAATTAGTCTCATGCAAACTTTCATTTATCGATAACAACGTCTTGTCAACCGCTCGTTGTCGTAAGCACACACAGACTTATAACCTGACCAGTAGTTCCAAAGATTAGCGCGTTCAAACAAATAAACAAACAAAGACTATATCCTATATTCTTTGGAGTTTATAGTTAGGGACTCTGCCGATCTCTTTTCTTTTTTCTCGTGGGGAAATCCTCATGGATACCACTACACCACGGGGAAGTGCAGTGGTTATGCCGGACTCTTACCGACTAAAACCCCACGGTGTTCCAACGCCTGGTGATTGGGTCATGAGAAGGCTTTCGCACACAACCGCAGCCAGAACCAAACCCAGCCAGCGGTGCTTACCGAGGCAGGCACACCTCTGTAAAACATCGGTTACCACTAAACACGCGTATGCCTTTCAACTCGAGGAAACTCTGCCGATCCCTAACCTAACTTAGTTTAATGATCTGTTTTGTATAAAAAGACCCACTTATACAGTTCTTTGTTAAGTATATGTGCAACTGATATAATGGCATAATGCAATCAGAATTCAGTTGTTACAAACCCAGTGTCGTACTAGCAGACTAAGGGAGGACGTATAATGGAGAACGCACTGTCCTCTTTTCTGCTTCTTCTATCTATCTACTTCCATCTAGCGCGTTCGCAGCGTGGTGACATGGGCAAACCCTCCCAAGAGGTCTTTACTTCAGCAGGAGACTGATATGAGCTATTGAATTGGTAACAACTAGACTAATGTGTATTTCGTTGTATCCTTCAAATTACGTTAACAACGCACGTGTCACCCCGTTACCGGAGTATCCTCTTGAGACGTAGAATTTTCGCCGCACAGATATGCCTTCGTAGATTAATTTTCATTTCATCACTTGGTTGTGACATGGCCAGATTAGATTTCAGTATGCAACGTTGCAATTTGCATTTTTTTTTCTATTTTTCACGCATTCTAATTGACGACGAGGTCATCATAAATTTTATATCTGTTTTATCTACATTTTTTATGAAATATCAGTATAAATTACTGCGCAATTAAAAAATTTAAACCAACAGAATACTCTGTATAATATCTACATATTCATAACTAGCTGATGCCCGCGACTCTGTCCGCGATGAAACTTTAATTTTCTCTGAAATTAGAAGAAATACCGGGACCGCCTCTTCTTCAGCTGAACCTAAATTCAGTAGCATCATGCTACTGATATACGTTATCAGGTTACGGTGAGAGAGAAATACATACTCTCAAGTTTATACTATTCTATTTATAAAAGCAAAGTTTAAAAAAAAAGTGCTGTTAAAAAACTCAAAATAGGATATTAGTACTGTGCTTCTTAAGGTGACATGCGGATGCCCGCGACTTTGTTGTAGAATTTCCGTGATCTTTAGAAGTTCCAATTTGGACTTAGGGTTGCCAGATCGATTCTTCCTGTTATCGGGATCAATAACCGATTTTTCGGGATTTTAGGGCCTTGGTTGGGAGAAATAAAAAAATAAGTTAATAATATTAATTATACATAATATATTAAGTAAACAAACATATTTTTGCATAGCACTGTAGATATTAGAAAAAAAAACATAGTAGGTACTTGTGAAGTTGTGACACATAAGATAAGAACCGAATGAGCATGTTTATTGTTTTTGTTCTTGCCATAAAATATTTGTAATTTTTTTTTGTGTGTAGTTTGCAAGTTTTGTTTGAGGAAAATGTGAACTTAAAATTATCGAACTTGTTTTTCGGGAGATTATTTGCTTTGTCGGGAGTCGGGAGGACATACAAAAATTCGGGAGAATCCCGCCAATTCCCGACCGTCTGGCAACCCTACCTTTGGTGCCTATGCTGTTCTCTGGAAAGACAGCAACCGGCTTTTTGATATTCCCTAACAGCAGTTCATCATTTTAAACGGCAGATGGCTTCGGCGTTTATAGTTATATTAATTTATTGATTACTAGCGGTTGCCCGCGACTTCGTCTGCGTTTTATTTTGTTTTCTGATATGGCATTCATTTTGGGTGTAGTTTCAGTAAGTATTCAGTATCGCTAAGCCTTGAATGAGAGGTTTGCTGCTGTCCGCTGAGGAGTTCTGTCCTCTATCTCTAACCACAGTTTGGACAAAATTAAACACATATTATAACCTCTATATTACATAAATAATTATTTAAATCGGTTAACACTGTGACGGAGTTATGGTGCAAAATCGTTAACACTTTCATCCCCTCTCCTAATGGAACAGAACTGAAATTCGTTATAAAAGGTATACCATGTTCTACCTCGTAGAGTAATAAATAATAAATAAATAAATAAATAAATATACTACGACAATACACACAACGCCATCTAGCCCCAAAGTAAGCGTAGCTTGTGTTATCGGTACTGAGATAGCTGATGAATATTTTTTTATGAATATAATACACATAAATACTTATAATATACAGATATACGCCCAGACACTGAAAAACATTCGTGTTCATCACACAAACATTTTCCAGTTGTGGGAATCGAACCCACGACCTTGGACTCAGAAAGCAGGGTCTCTGCCCACTGCGCCACTCGGCCGTCAAAGAGTGACCTCAAAACGTGTGAAGTTTCATTTGAATTCATTCAGTAGTTTAAGAGTGATGCGATGCGCGACATAAAGCCGGACAGACAGACATACAGACATGAGTGAAAAAAAAATAGTCTCGAGTTCAGTATCGGTTATAGAGTGCCCCCCAAAAAATAATTTTAAAATATCTTCAATTTACTGAATTTGACCACTTACAGATCTATAATACCTAGGTATAGATATTTTTTTATATTCCACGTTGAATCCCTATTAAAACTGAATAACCAGTTTGGCGAGAAATTTTTTATGTAACATTGGTGCATCTTTTTTGATAAAACAAATTAAAAAAAAAACGTATATCGTAAACGTATACATAATTGTTATCTTTAGAAGGTAACTTTGTCTTTTTCTTCTATCGAGAAAGTTTTAGTGAATCGTGTAAAGCGGGCACCCGTTTTGTTATAAACATGCTCAAGAATAACATTTATTTATTTTACATCTTGTTAGTACGGTAGTGTCACTATCCAGATGAAACTAGGTATATAATTAAGGATAACTATAACACAAGTGAATGAAAGATGACATTTAAACATTATAGTATATGACATTATTTTAATACTATCTGTTGCCCGCGACTTCGTCCGCGTTTGATTTTGTTTTTTGATGTGGCATTCAATTTAGTTGTAGTTCTAAAAAAAAATAAAGTTTTCAGTATCGCTAAGCCTTAAAAAACGGGTTTGCTGCCGTCCGCTGAGGAGTTCTGTCCTCTATCTCCAATCACATCATCAGATATACACGAAATTTGGGAAAAATTAAACAGATATTATAAACTCTAAAGTACAAAAGTATTTATTTAAGTCGGTTATCATTTGACGGCGTTATGGTGTAAAATCGTCAGACACTTTCGTCCCAAAAGAACTGAGCTTAATTTCGGGATAAAAAGCATCCTATATTACTTCTAATACCTTCAGGAAAATGTGTACAAAGTTTCATGATGATCGTATGGTAGTTTTTGCGTGAAAGCGTAACAAACAAACTTACATTTACATTTATAATATTAGTAGGAATTAGTTGGGATAGGGATATGGATAGTGTACTCTGAGAATATTGAAGGGAAGGGATTCAATATTCTCAGAGTATCTCAACTATTCACGGAACAATGCTGTCCACCCGTCATGGAATAGATCCTATTGCGTGTTGAATGAAGACAATGAACGCGGTATAGGCAGTGCCGTGAACTGGGTTTTCTTACCAGGGTATGCAGCAGAAAAATTTTATAAAACGGCAAAAATTCTCATCCTATACGTTACATATAAATCTGAGGGTACGCAGTGCTTTTGTGCATATATAAAGTGCACGCCACTGAATATAGGTGCCATGCTTCGTGCAACAGTGTTACAAGAAGAGCATAGATTATATTATTGTTCTTCTTGCAACCTCATGTAGCGTATTTTCGGCAGAGAGATATAATGTAGTAATAACCATCGTATATTAGATATATCTAAATATATATATATGTCGTAGGTATCATCTTGATGAGTGATGACTGTTGACTTATTCACTGTTGATTCATCTACCCCGAGCTATAAATAGCAATATGGTTACGTAGAACTGATATTTCATTGGTTATTTTTAGCCTAGCAATTTCCAGCTGAAGTGGTAATGACCCAGTGGTTAGGACTTCGGCTTCACTTTAGGGGGCCGAGTTTAAATCCCAACACGCACCCGTAACTTTTCATAATGAATTCAAAAGCGTGTGGAGTGGACGCCCCACCCCCATAGCAAATAGGGTTTTAGAGCATATAGACCTTCGTTTTCTTTGACGATTTTTGTTTTATTTGGATGGATGTAAGGGCGCGATGGTCATGTCGGAATTGTACAACTCGTTGCGTCGCCTGGTGGGTCACGGGAACGCTTTCCAACCCATCCGCGATTTCCCTAATTCGCAATTTTTTTTTCTTATTCTGACGGCGATATACGCGTTTATGTGAAGGTCATAACTTTGCGATGCGACTCGTTCCTTCTTTCTTTCTCTCGTTTGCCAATGACTGTTTAAAACTCGTTACTTTATTACTCGTAGTAATTATTGCGATAACAAAAAAAAACATTGAGTTCCAACGAAACTTTCCATTTCCTATTTGATTCTTGGAAAACATTCTGGCATACCTACTTATTAAATATCACACACGTAGCTACGTGATTCGATTCGTTAAAATCCGCGCATAGATATCGATATCAATTGAATTTAATCGAATCGAATCAAAAGGCATTAGTTTCGGCGGGATTAGTGCCGGTCGTTGAACGCATCAAAATGGTCAAGTAGACACGCGGAGCAAAAACTATTCGAAAAAAAGAAAAAAACATTATAAAATAACCGGTTAAGTGTGACTCAACCCGCGCACGAAGGGTTCTGTTCTGCGGAAGGAATCAATAATTATAATTTGTATATATATTATTTTTGGAGCATTTATGGGGCATTATTAACTAGTTTTGGACTTTGACTTTACTTTCGTGGTGCCAAGTTCGTATCCTAGCACGCACCTCCAACTTTTCGAAGCTATATCCGTTTTGCGCAATCAAAATATCACTTGTGTTAGCAAATCTGTATGTAGGTTTGGTGAAAGAAAAAAGGGTATCTTCGTTCAGACTAGACAATGCATAATATGTGGTCGATATGAGTTGGAGTAGGAATTCAAAATGACAGGAACCCAGGTCAAAAAGGAAGGTCATAAAAAAGTGGTTGGAAAACAAAGGTACAGATGTGTCAAGGAAGGTTGAAGGAGTTACATCTTTGTAGGGATTTAAGAGCGCTATAAGTTCAGATAGATTAATGTTTGAGTTTATAATGTGCAATGTATATTATCAAAATTAAGCTTAATTTGCTATACTCCGCGATAAGCAGGAGCAAATAATTGTTAAAACAACAATTGTTGTTGTTTAACAATTATTCATTGTAAAGTCAACATCTCCTGATGATGCTCCGGTTTCGGAGCGAAACGTGCGTAGAGGGTGTATCGCCGAAGATCTGTTTGGTGTGGAGTATAAGGATTGAAGAAATTATAAATTACACCACACAGATTCTCCTGCTTTTCGCGGAGTATAGCAAATTAAGCTTAATTTTGATAATATATCATGGATTTCCGCAAAGTAACGCCTGCTTCTATCCAATGTGCAATGTTGTAATTAGAGATACTAAAACGATTAAACGCTGTAAGATATGAATATGGGATTTATTTTACTTGCATGAACGGTGAAGGAAAACATCGTAAGGAAACCTGCATGCCTAAGAGTTCTATATAATGTTCTCAAAGGCGTGTGGAGTCCACCAATCCGCACTGGGTTAGAATGGTGGACTACGGTCTTAATCCCTTTCAAATGTGGTGGGAGATCCATGCCCTGAAGAGGGCTGGTAATGGGTTTAAGTATATGATGATGAATGATATAAGACTATGAAGCATATATAGGTACTAGGGTGCCATACTCTTTAGAGAGTGAAATGTTCAGCGGTTCTTTAGTATTTAAGTGCAATTGAAGATTTCCACATAGCTGGCCGGCAGCCAGGGAAGTCGCTCGCAGGTGTTGACATTTCGCCGATTCCTGCTATACACCTTTGCGATAACACGGTGGCTAGTATGTAATTTATTTTGGGTGCGTGATTCATTTTGTTTTTGGGACAACCCTTAGTCACTGAAGTGTCATAACAGTAGAACTGATGAGACGATTGCGTAGTAGTAGGTAAATTAGGCACCAGTAGGTATTTATAAATATATTCGTCGTCCCAATGACGTGCACGTTCATTTATGGCTTAAATTTATGCGGCGTTTAATATCGCTGCCTCTTTTTGCGAGGAGGTGATGTCCGCAAAGGAAGCGACGGAGCGAGAGAGTGAATGGACACCAACAATCCGCAGCTCACAAGAGTCGGACGGCAATCAATGACCTCCGGCCACCATTTTTTTAATGAAAGGCCTAAGCAGCTGGCGTGCCATGTAGCGCACGCCTCCCTGGAGGATTCGGCAGCGACCTGACTGCCAACGCCGATGGTCATAACCTTAACGAGAGTGCAGTGAATACGCAAGTGAATCCTTATAGGTAGGTAAACTCTGGTATGTACCGACATACCACACTTTTAGTGAGTGCAAGTCCCATATAACTACACCGTTTCCCCCAAAGGAGTGGTATGCGTCAGGCATAATAAAAGGTCATAATACTAATTTAAAATAAAGCAGAAAATAGTGCATAGGTATCTATGTGGTCCTGGTAACAATTGTTTACAAAGTTCTTTAAAACTCATTTACACCACCAATGCTGAATTAACAGCAGTTAAGAGAAATAAGTTTCTCTTGTTATATTTTTTATTTATTTGCTTTTCAAATAGGTTCTCAATTTGAATATTATTTTTTTATTCATAACGTACTCGTATGTACGCCGATTACGCTGAGATATATGATCCGATTTACGTGATTCTTCCATAGTTTTATGCAGAATACTAAGTTATCATTTGGTCCCATAAAAATTAACATAATTTGATTCCGCAGTTCAAATTTTGTGAACATTTTTAATTACCTATTTCTGTAATCCTTCTATAATATTCTACTGTATATAAATAATATTATAAATGTGAAAGTGTGAAATAGGGCTGAACAGATTTGGATGAAACTTGGCATGCATGTAGCATTTGAGATGGAAAAAAATTATAGGTTATCTATTATCCCGATTCCATAACTTGAAAATTGTTTACGAGCTAAGGCGCGGGAAGACAGCTTTTAAATTTGGTTTACATGACACCTATGCTATGGAAAAGGGCATGTACTTTCTATACCGATCTCTGAAATAGTTCCCGTGGTAGGAATAAAAATTGGTAACGAACGAAACTTTAGAAACAATTTTAATGTCCACTCAGACGAAGTTGCGGACAGAAGCTAGTGTAATCATAATAATAATAAAATAAACGGCGCATTGTGAGGAGGTTCCTCACTCTGGAGCCCTGACCAACCGGCGGTCAGGGTCTGGGGTATTCAAAAGCCCCGAAAGCGGAGGAGTGATTTTTTTTTTAATAAATTTTTAATAGTTTTTTTTATTTTTCTTTTATTATATATTTTACTGTTGAAAATAAAAAAAAAGTATATAATTAAATGATACGAGAAATAATACAATATGTATTTATAAAAACCATGTCATGATCATTTACAACCTTGATGGAAAATAGGTTACAAGGCGGCGATTTGATATTTTCTTAACGCGAAAGAAATATAGTTTGCCTGATAAGTTTACGTACCCACAGAATACATATTGTTTTTTAATCTTAGGCGTACCCATAGGTATGCTACTCAGTGTATACTACCTAAGTGTGTGACTGAATATTGTGGAATTGCATATGAGAGAATGCAACATTGAAATTAATGGTATCCCGGAGCATAAAACCGAAAATCTAATTAACACAGTAGTACAATTAGGACAGGCTGTAGAAAACCATGTTTCTGTTGATGATATTCAGCTAGCTACTCGAGTAGCTAAACTGAACAAAAACACTGATAAGCCACGTTCTGTAATAGTAAAGCTCCGCACCACAAAGCACCGTGACGCTCTTCTAGCAGCTGTAGCACAATACAATAAGAAGAATCCTGAAGACAAATTAAGCACCCACCACCTAGGAATTGGAGGATCACATGCTCCTATATACGTATCAGAACATCTAACTCCGGGAAGTAAATCTCTACACGCTGCTGCACGCATAAAAGCTAAAGAAAAGAAATATCGCTTTACGTGGATTCGAAATGGGAAAATTTATGTCCGCAAAGATGAGTTTAGTCAAGCTGTAGTAATAAAGAATGAAGATAGTCTTAAGCTTTTAGTTTAGTTTAATAAATAATACTATTTATGCGAATGTTGTGGCTGTTACATATTTTTTACGGGTCTAGAGATATATTATCAAAATGTGCGAGGATTGAGAACAAAGACTAACGATGTGCTTAAGAATATCTTTATTTCAGATTATAAAATTATTGTATTTACTGAGACTTGGCTAAATTCTAGTATATTCGATAACGAATTATTTGATTCCCGTTATGTTACCTACAGAAAAGATCGTACCTGTTCCCTAGAATCTAAAAAAGATGGAGGAGGCGTTCTTATTGCGATTTCACGTGAGATTTCATCTTCTCGTGTAATCGGTTGGGAAACTGGTGAAGAGAATATATGGGTAGTCCTAGAAATATGTTGTAACCACGTTATGAAACGAATTGGTCTTTGTGTCGTTTACTTGCCTCCACCGGTTAAACTAGACATTTTGAATAAATTTTTGGAGAGTGTAGATAATGTAACCAATCACGTAGACGACATCATTCTGTTGGGAGACTTTAATATGGGTTTTATTAATTGGTCTTCTAGTGATAATTGTGCGTACACAACACCATCAAACTACAGTAATGCTCTTGGATTCTCCCTCGTCGACTTTATATGTATTCATAATTTATACCAATTTAATTGTATCAGAAACTGTGACGACAGACTTTTGGACTTGGTACTAAGTAACATGATTAACATTACTGTAACTCAACCCTCGAACCTCCTTAGCAAGCTTGATTTGTACCATCCTAGCTTGTTAATAAGTATCGAATACTCACATGTCTCGTACCTTCGCCCTAAAAGTCGTGTCGATTATAATTACTTTAAAGCTGATTATACTACCATTGTTAAAAAAACTAAAAACATTGATTGGATACATAAATTTTCTGCCTGTAAGGATGTCGATGCTATGGTTCAGACATTTCATAAATGCTTGTTTGAGATTATCGAAAATTCTGTACCGAAACGTAAGGTAAAGTCAACTAAGTACCCTACTTTTTTCAAACGCAACTTAATTAAACTCTTAATTGATAAAGACAAACTCCGAGCCAAATTTCGCAAATATAAGAACCCCAGAGATAACTTAGAATTTGAAATCATTCGGGGACGCTGTCATAAACTCTACGATATATGCCTTAATGAATATAAACATGATGTTGAATCAAATATCCTAATAAATCCAAAATACTTCTGGAAATATTTCAAAAATAAAAAGAAAGGTGAATCATCCCTGCCCGATTCTATGAAATTGGGAAACGTAATTGCAAAATCTGGAACGGATATAGCGAATCTTTTTGCTGACCATTTTTCTTCTATCTACAGTAATACAACTAATAACAATTCGATAGTATTGCAACAAAGTAGCAACTTTACTCATTTGGCTAAGATAAAATTACTAGAAGCTGACGTATTAAAGCAGATTAAATCATTAGATCCCCAAAAGGGTGCGGGCCCTGACGGTATTCCTCCCATATTTGTTAAGCGTTGTGGCTCAGGAATTGCTCTACCTTTGACACTCATTTATAATCGATCTCTAGAGCAAGGCATCTTTCCTGAAGAGTGGAAAAAGGCTCGAATTGTACCCGTATTTAAAAAGGGTGATCGAACTGATATCAAAAATTATCGCCCCATCTCTATCCTTTCGTGCTTTTCTAAACTTTTCGAAAGTCTTGTGTACCCCATGCTTGCCAAACACTTAGATAATTTTCTGACAAGCGCGCAACATGGGTTCAGAAGCGGACTGTCCGTACAAACGAACTTATCAGATTTCACATCGGATCTTATAAAAGAACTGGATAAGGGTCAGCAGATCGATGCTATATATACAGATTTTAGCAGCGCGTTTGATAAAGTTGACCACCAACTTCTTGTCCACAAGCTTTCTCAGTACGGTATTGGGTCTTCCCTTATAAAATGGTTTAAATCATATCTTGAGCAGAGATCCCAAATTGTTGTAGTAAATGGTTATGAATCTATCAGTTACCTAGCCCAATCGGGGGTACCTCAGGGTTCTCATTTAGGGCCTCTATTATTTCTGGTTTTTATTAACGACATAACAACTGGAGTGAAAAACTGTTCTTGCTCATTATTTGCAGATGACTTGAAAATTTATAAAACCGTAAAATCGGAAGATGACATTAATTTGATACAAGATGACCTGAATAGAATAGTTAAATGGTGTGAGGTCAATAGTATGGCTCTTAATGCTAAAAAATGTTTTCATGTAAAATATACAAGAAAGAAAAAACCACTTGTCTCTAGTTACTCAATTGGTAATGTTGTACTGCAAGATGTACCGGAGATCCAAGACTTAGGAGTCACTATTGACAACAAGCTAAATTTCAGATCACATGTGAATAATGTTGTTACTAAAGCCGCGAAGATTCTGGGGTTCTTAAAACGTAATACGAGGGGGTTTTCCATTAAGACTAAAATTATATTATATAATGCCTTAGTGAGAAGCAGCCTCGAATACGCGAGTACTATCTGGAATCCTGCTTACTGCGTGCACTCGCAGCGCCTTGAAAGTATACAGCGCGCTTTTACTCGGCACCTGGCTTTTTATGTCAGTGGCCTTTCACACAGACAGCCATATAATCAGCGATTGGCAGTATTTAAAATGACATCTCTTCGTAACAGGCGGGATATTCTTGATCTGTGTTTTTTACATAAAATATTACAAAACAAAATTAAATGTAACAACCTTCTCAATCATATATCTCTGACTGTCCCGCGCCGGTACACCAGAAGTTGCAAATCCACAAATTTTTTTCATATACCATTTACTAAATCCCATCTCGGAAAACAAGCGCCTATTATACGTATTTGTGCGAAATACAACGATTTATCTAAAAAGATACCTAGCATCGATATCTTCCATGACTCACCCACAGCTTTTAGAAAAAAACTCACCGAACATTTATCGGTGAGTTAAATTTTGTGTTAAATTTTTTTTATTTTTTGCAAATTAAGTTTATATGACGCTTTGTCAATGCTATGTGCACTTGTCATTGACGTGCATATCAGTCCATGTGTTCGTGTGTGTCCTATGTTTAAAAAACGTGTAATATGCATGTTGTTAGTGCTCTTAAATAAATAAATAAATAAATAAATAAACACTGATAACTGACTTTCATCCGTGACGAGTTTCACGGTTCCGAGCCCGAAAAACAGGAAATCCCTGACCCTGATTATGTCCGATAATCAGGCACGTTGCAATTTTTAAGCAAAATAATGACCTTTTTCACTTATTCAACGAATCGCCTTAATCGAATACATATCTAATGATTTAGGCGATACCTAAAAAAAGGGTGTGCGTAAACCTTTACACGCGATTGAAGTAAAACTTGTATTATTATTTATTGATGAAAGAGTAAAATGTTTCATTCAATTTAATTTATGTTTAATTATGACTGTGAGATGGTGATAACAAAAAACCGTGGCTAAGTTCGTTGTGGGCTCTTCTTAGACCAGGGTGCGTTTGGAACCCTCCTAGCTTTAGTTTTATGCAGTCATAACCATCACTAACATTAGTGTAACATGTTAAATGTACGAACGCTTCATAATTGCCGGTAATAAGGTCTACATGAATAAAACATTTTTGTATTTGAATTTTAATTCATGGTCTTACAAAAGAGGCTGTCATAAATTTTGTAATACAATATAAAAATAGCGCCATCTATCAACACACTCGCGTAATCTAAATACTACCTAGGAGAGTACCACATCTCTATCCAGGTCACAACGTGGTCCACGCAAGCGTCAACAGATGGCGCTTTGTCATCTTTTTATAAATGAAAATATTATTTTTAAAACCTTATAATATTTATAAAGGGACTCAATTAAGGTTCACAAAACAAAAACTGTTTCAAGTTTCAAATTTTAAATTTAGCCTGACATTTCCGTAGTTTGCGGAAGTGTCTTCAGATAACGCTGTGAATTGTCCCTAATAAAAAATTCAAATGGTTTATGTAACGATTTTTTACTTTGTTTTAGTTGGACGATGCAACGCTGCAAGTGTTCAAAGACGGCGACTACGGGCCCTATCTCGATCTGGATTCCACCCTGGGTGAACAGGACGAAGAACTGGAAGGTCTTCCAGACAGGTGAGCTGTTTGCACCTATCTGATTATTAAATTAACACTCGAAAGAAACCTAAATGCAAACTCACAATACAAGTAGTCTACACGAAATAAAAAAAAACACAGTTAGGTACATGTAGTATAAAGCTGCGTTAGTGGGTAGGAACTCGACTTCATTTTGGGGGGCCGAGTTCGAATCTTTCCAGTTATGTGCGTTGTAAGTAATTAATTATATCACTTGCTTCGACGGCGAAGGAAAACATCGTGAGGAAACCTGAATGCCTTAGAGATCTACATAATGTTCTCGGTTCTCTACATAAGGTTTGCGGAGTCCACCAATCCGCACTTGGCCAGCGTGTAATTTTACACCAAATATCGTGTTACCTTTCTTCCAAACCAAGGTGGAACCATTTATTATTTACTAGCTTCTGGAATTCAACTTTGGGTCTGAAGCTCGTTAACAATTTTTAATCCTACCAAATGAACTATTCGAGATTTAGGTGTAGAAAGTACATGTCGTTTTCATTAGAATTGGTGACATGCATACAACATTTCAAAGCTATATGCACGCGGCTCGCTCGTATACAATTTTCCCTCTGGAACTTCTTAATGAATCGGGTTAAAAGGTAGCCTATGTTGTTTTCCATGTCAAAGGCTATATGCATGCCAAATGTAATCAAAATCCGTTAATATATTATCAAAATTAAGCTTAATTTGCTATACTCCGCGAAAAGCAGGAGAATCTGTGTGGTGTAATTTATAATTTCTTCAATCCTTATACTCCACACCAAACAGATCTTCGGCAATATACCCTCTACGCACGTTTCGCTCCGATTGTTAAGTAGCACTTAACAATTATTCATTGTAAAGTCAACATCTCCTGAGGATGCTCCGGTTTCGGAGCGAAATGTGCGTAGAGGGTATATTGCTGAAGATCTGTTTGGTGTAAAGTATAAGGATTGAATAAATTATAAATTACACCACACAGATTAAGTAATAGGAAATTAAGCTTAATTCTAACACTTACGGTTCGATATTGAGGTTAGAGTAGGTCCTTATAGTTCGTTTATAACAGATCGACCTGTACTTATGAATCTCATTGAACATTGCATTCAGTGCTGGTACTGAGAAGTTCTTGAAACCTCGATACCTCACAAATATTTCTCTGACCCTGGAAACGTGATCACTGGTAGAACTTTTTACCAAACCACTCACTAAAAGTTGAATTATTTCATCATCATCATCTCCCATAGGAACGATGGTTTTCGTTTAGAGCATAGACCCACCATGCTGCTCCAACGCGGGTTAGTGGGCTTCTTTTTTTTATTCCACTACAAGTTAGCCCTTAACTGCAAACTGCTGTTACGTTATGGTTCCGTCTAAGATGGTAACGGGCTTTGCTGTCATACCTCTAATCGTTTCCACGCGACATCGCACCAGAACGCTTAATCGCTTAGTTGCACGTAGTTAAGGTGATAACTAGCCATGGCAGAAGCCTCCCACAAGACTAGAGAAAATTCAGAAATTATAAATTTTTAAAATTCCCGTACCGCGTGTCGAACCCGAGACCTCCCACATAATTCCACAGCGCTCACCACTGCGCCAAGGTCGTTAACAATCTCTAACGACTATTGTCACAAGTGATAACAACCGGTAATGACGGCTTACAGTGCTCTCAAAGAAAAGTCTTCAACAGAACACAATACCTCACTTTTGGTTCGACCCGGGATTCGAACCCAAGACCTCGTGTTCCGTATTTAAACATACTAACCACTAGAACAACGAGGCAGCGAGTGGAATAATTCACCCACAGGAAATTCCCGATTTACCCGCCGGGTACTAATGTAGGTATGTATCCAGATTGTTACAGCGCATAAGTTTATTTCACCCTCCCATTATCACATCACTTCCCGAGTCCCCTCAGTGCGGTTTAATGAAAGCAATTTGCTATTTAGCTACTTCCCTGTGTGAGCAAAATTGCACCTCCGACGTTTATATAATACACAATACAATCAATGTAATACACGGCTTCTGGTTTAGGGAAAAGTGAATTTCTTTTAAGTCAGATCGAGCACAGCGGTTTTGTGATTTTTTTTTAAAGGGGCCTATTTCGGTACCGAAGTCAAAACGGTTTTTTAATTTTTATTAACGCGTCCACCTGCTAAAGCACGGTAACATGGAGAAGTTTCCCTCGTTTATTATTACACATAATATTTCATTTGATATTATTTCATGCACAGGTTCGCCCATAACATTTTTACACGCTTTATATAATTCGCTTCACCTGTATGTTTGTATTTTTGAAAACGACTCGTTTGGACTTAATTTTAACGGCCCCTTGAAACGGTCTGATTTCGATCGAACTTTGTAGATATAAAATGTATAGTCGATAAGGCAAGAAACACGTTAATTTTAAATTCATTTGTAAATCAATTTGTTAACGAATAAGACGTCAGCCAGTGCACCGACCACAGATTATAGATAGACAATTTGTCAAAGTCAAGCCGCCATGTTGTCGTACCTCACCGCCATGCCAAAAATGCCGCCATTATGGTTTGGTACGTCAAGCTAGCCAATGCCCGCCATTTCTTTGAAAAGTTATTGAAATATTTTGTTGTTATATTGCTTTTATTTTCGTATCAGCTACAGTAAATAAACTGAACTAACAGTTACAAATTATCTTGGTTTTTTATACCCAGAGTGTTTGTTCAGTTTTTTTCAATATAAATTCTCTTTGTATGCGCAATTAGGGACCCAATCCGGCATCGTAAGGTTATAAGCATAAAAATGAAAATATTTATTTTTATGTACAAAAAACTAGTTATTATAGGTTGGGTCTAAAGCGCCGCTCGTTAATAATTTTTAATCCTACCAAATGAACTATTCGAGATATAGGTGTAGAAAGTACATGTCGTTTTCATTAGAATTGGTGACATGCATACAACATTTCAAAGCTATCTGCACGCGGCTCGCTCGTATACAATTTTCCCTCTTGAACTTCTTAATGAATCGGGTTAAAAGGAAGTTACTAGTTTTTGTAGGCATAATAATGGTAATAAACTTTATTCAGCTTAAAGTTATGAAAACTAATTACTAATTACTCTAAAACTTATCGAAAGGTGCTTCAGCTGAAAAGGATGCTACCTCAGCAAGAAGCTGTAGTATTTGACTACTGCAGCGCTGATTTTTAGGTATAGCCTTGATTGACACGGATTTGCTTGGAAACGTGTTAGAAGATAGAATGCGAAGCGAACTTCAGGAGAGTATCTCCTTGTCAAGTTCAGTATACGGAAAATGTTAACTAAAATAATTAAACGATACAAAAGAACCACCACCACATAAAAAATAAATGTAAATAAAATAAATATACTACGACAAGTATTATATTTATTTTATTTATTTTATTGGTAAGTTTTTTGTTTATACAGAAATAGCTTTTTAATGGCATTATTGAACGAAATCATTGACTTCATCATACGGCTTGGAGGTGGAAGGTCATTCCAGACCTTAGAGGCCGAGTATTTAAAAGTACCACCAGTTTTATCAAGCAGTACAACTTTTCTCTAGAAATCAATCACACAATGTCACCGTTCGTAAAAAGGTTATCGTTAGCCCGATTTTCAGACTTATTTTGCAAAAGCAAAGCTGCTTGAGAGCAGGCCGCTCCGCTCTCATCTCTCACAAGACAGAAAAAAACTGAAAATCGTAAACTAATAACATGACATTGTAATATTTTGTAAAAAAAAGGACCGACATTGTAAAACAACTAAAAAACAAGAAATAGAATAGAATATCGTAGAAAGTATCTACTTAGTAATTTTCTACATTTTACTTGTTACTGACTTAATAATGTTGTAAATACTAGTATTTATTTCTTACCTTTTCGGTTGGTCGGTTCTTTTTTGTCAAAAAAATTCCTTGCCGGCTCTTCTCGGGAGAATCTGTTTTCCAAACCGGTGGTAGAGTCACTACAAATGGACTGACTTCACGTTTCAAAACTTATGAACTATACCTACTTAAATAAATGAATTTTGAATTTAATTTAAATCTACTGACAAGAAATGGTCTTTTAATTTTTCGGATTAATATATAGCCCATCGAGCTGTAAGAAGGATATCCTGGAGAGTAAACCTATCTGTCCTAAGTAGAATAGTGAAGAATAGATAGCTTGAATGTCTCAGCCATATAATGTGAAACCGAAAATACAACTCATCAAACATCCACGATCCAAGGAAAATAAAGCTTGGGACCGAGATCTTCATTCGTTCTTTAATGATCGCCGACCTTCGACAGAAGATGGCGGTTTAGAAAGAAGAATTATACTCTATGATACGATTTAATATTAATGTAGTTTTCTATAGGCAAAACAATTTTCTTAATCGATCCAGAGATTCCCCTAAAACTTTATCTCTTTATTATATTAAGCATACATTTCATTATTGCAAATATTCACTGATTCACCTTTTTAATTTAATAACTAAACTTCATTTAAACTTTTGCTTCATTGCCTCTGTGTCTTACCTTAGAAAAAGCCTACATCAATAATATAAGTCCTCCCCGGAGCGATGTGGTCTTAAACGTAGGATGTCCTTGGTTCAATACAATTTGAGAATTTCTGATTTTTCCCTAGACTGGTCTAGTGAGTAGCTTCGGCGAGGCTAGGTTCATTAAAGACTAAAATCATTAAAGACTAGTCGCGACTGAAGATGGCGCGTAGAACCGTTTAGCGATTAGCCCGCTGCATTCCTTACAACTAAGTTTGATTGCAGTCAAGGGGCTTCCCTTTATAGGAATGAAAAAAAACATACCCATCGTCTTGATAGTCGAATTCGACAAATCTGTTACAAGATAACGCCAGTGGCACTCATTTACCCGGTCACGCGTAACGGTAACCCAAATAAAATGTTCGCTTGAATCCGGCTGATCTATTCCTGTCCTATGGAAATGGTGCGACGACCTTAGCCATCCCAGTTTCTCTTAGCTTCAGCGCTAACTGACCACTGAAAACTGAGAATCATTGCAATTTCAACGTAAACAATTAAAAAAAAAATATTATTGTAACATAAGAAGTTAAATAATCATAAACAAGAAAACATGTCTCTTGAGATCTTTACCATTGACCCGAGGCAGTGAGATAAATGAAAAGGGAAGGATCTAAATATACAAAAGAGGAAGCCACTGATCCACTCATAATTCACAGCAATCAGGAATTCACAGTACCTATAAAACTACAACTTAAAATTTGACAGGTAGGTAGCTTATAGGATGTAGAAAACGTCAGATAAGAAAGGTTTCTGAAAAATTATGCCTTTAAGAAGGTGAAATAAGGGTCGGAAGTATGTATCAAAGTACTAATTTTGGATATCCCTTAATAAGGGTTGTAAAAAAGGGGTGGAAAGTTTTTGCTAATTTTTTTCGTTAAATAGTCTTCAAACCTGAAATTTGAAAGTAGATTTATTTTATCATAGCATCGACATGCATGAAAGCCAAGTGTTTTTGAAGTTATAAATAGATGAAAAGTCTTTTTTTTTTCTAATTTCCCGGGATTTTTTTTATTTTCGTGGGAAATCAAATATTCATCGCAACCGATGTGTCGGGATACAACTAGTGCTCAAATAAAGTTGAGTAATTAAATAAAATTAGTGAATCAGTACGCTTAGCACTGAACAAGTGAGGTTTACAAGTATAGACAAACAATTTAATAAATTAAGAATGCATAGAAAGTATAGAAAACTGTGGATGCAAGCGAAACCGTGCGTCCTAAGGTTTTTCATCTCACGTTGAACATTTCATTCGCGCGAACTTAGACGCCGACAAAAACAGTCTGAGAGTGTACACAATTAACTTGCACTTCGATGGATTATGCACTATACAGGGTGATTGTTTTAATGAGTTTTCTGATTTTTAATCTGGTTGCGAAAAATTAGGTTTTTAATAATCATCACTTCAACTGACTGATATCCACTGCTGGACATAGGTCTTTTGATGGAAGTTCCGAAATCCACGGTCTAGGGCCGCATGTTTCGCCGACGTTGAGCGATGCTGCGTTAACCGGTGCGGGTCGCCATTCCTGTATCTTGGGACCTAGAAGTCCAACAGTTTTTAAAACACCAATCAATTTCTTTTATTTCTATAAATTCAAAAATATTTATTCATGAGACCTTATTACAGGCACTCATGAAGCGTTCATACATTTAAAATGTAATTATCTAATTGATATAAAGATTTCACTAGCTGACCAGTGCAACTTCGTTTTGCACCAAATCGTTTATTACCGGAAAACAGAAATAAAATGTCATTTTCTAAAAATGAATCCTAGCTAGATCGATTTATCGCCCCCGAAACCCTCTGTATAGTAAATTTCATGAAAATCGTTGGAGCCGATTCCAAGATTCCAATTATATATATACAAGAATTGCTCGTTTAAAGATGTAAGATTCACATTCGATATAAAGACTTTACACGTGTGTTGTGACAGCTGTTCAGAATTGAGCTGTCACCACTTATCTTACGGCGAAGCGACTTAGGGAATATATTGGAAAACTCTTACTACTCTGTGCTACTATAATCTACTACGATCAGGGATCCACCCAAAATGATTATAGACAA
Source organism: Pararge aegeria (assembly GCF_905163445.1). Classification (NCBI taxonomy): domain Eukaryota; kingdom Metazoa; phylum Arthropoda; class Insecta; order Lepidoptera; family Nymphalidae; genus Pararge; species Pararge aegeria. The sequence continues at coordinate 1,827,753 of NC_053208.1, forward strand.
TTCCTCTCGTTCGGCCAGGCATTTAGACCAGCTGTGGACTGTTATAACAGAAATGATGATATTAAAACTTGCGGCTTCTTATATTTATCAAAAGAACAAACCTTATATATACCGGAAGAATAATTTCACACCAAAAATTTGGCCTAATGTTTTGTGGATAATTTCATTCATGAGCTAAAATAAGCTTAAAAGTTTGAATCACTTTGCAATTTACAATTCTTGACACTTTCGACAGTTTGCAATTTTTGACCGCAAAAATTGTGGTCCATGTTTGTTAGCATGGTCGAATATGTTCACAGATTCCTGGTTTCGAGTCCCATTTACCACCATGACTTGTACAAGATTTATTTTTTCTCGGGCACATTAAGTTGTCGGCCCCGGTTATATCCGTAAAATGTGATAACCCAGCTTTGATATGCTCTAGAACCCTATGTCTTGCCTATGATAGTAAAGGTTCATAGGGACAATAGACCACAACAAACGTGCACACTAAAGTTACGGGAATAATACGCGTTTTACATCCATAAATATAAATGTTTAAATGTTGAAACGAAGAAAAAGAATCTCTGTCACACTCCTGTATTATATAACCTATCCCGATTAAATTTCACACGATGGTCAAGTCTTAAAACAAGTGCTAAAACATGATAATACCTATTTTGGGTTTTAGGGTTTTGGTATTAGGGTTGTCTGGAGGAGATCGCTTAAAGCGATAAGACCGACTTTGCGCATTATTATTCTTCTTTTTATAATTATTCTTCTTATTATATTTATGTTTTCAATTTATATTATAAATTGTGTGCAATAAAGAATTTATCTATCTATCTATTTATAATGTTATAGCAATGCCGGTAAAAGGTTCAGCCTAAAACTAAACGCACCCAGCTCAGAGAAGTCCAAAAGAGACTAATGCCCGAATTATAATAATAGTCAATGTACAGATCTTAGTGGAGCCTATGAAAATGTAATCTTTGATCTAAAGGTTTCCGATTAGATAGATATTGGTTTTATACGATAAGATGAGATATTTAGTCGTCATTACCGGCTTTCTACAGGGTACGGTCCCCTCTGCGATTAAGAAGGGTTTAAGTCAAAGTCAAAAATATCTTTATTCAAGTAGACACTACATATGACACTTTCGATGCGTATTTTACATTAAAAAATCCGTGGAAGTGAGACAATGGCGATAATTGTTTCGTTAACTTAAAACTATAGCTCTTAAGAGGATTCCTAATGCGAAAAAATGCTTTAAAAAGCGATCAGATTAGAGCAATGTAATAGGACTTTTCTATAAGCTTACGTTTAATAAAAACTTTGAACTTTTTTGAGAGGCCATAAGCCGTAGTCCACCACGCAGTCCAAGGCACGCGGATTGGTAGATAAATAATAAATAGATATTAAAACTAAATAGGGGCGCGCACCCTAACCCATCAGATGACGCACAAGTTACAAAAGCTTTGAGATGAAAGTAAAACTAGATATTAACCTGACCCTTTAAAATGTTCACAACACATTATTAAAAAGTTTCGAAGGGTCCGTCTGCACGTGTTTGGTTTTACGGCTTTAATTGAGATGGGGAAGCATTAATAAAATCATTGTGTACAGACTCCCGTAGTTCCCGCAGGTCGCTTGTTAGTTGTGAATCAACGCCGGTTGGGTGCGCAGGCGTCGGCATTTGGCCCACATTCGCGTGTACCGCCACAGTAACATAAACCGAATAAAAGCACAAGTTCAAGTCAATACATCGTGCTGAAATTCAATTTTTTTTAAGTTTCAAAGTTCCTAACGCAAACTATATATTGAGCTGTAAGCAAAAAGTTTGCTAAAATATATATTTGTTTAATTAAATATATTTTAGTACGTGTGTTTATGTAACACCTACAAATTTTCTGTAGCATTTTATTTTACGCCATTGTTGGCCTGGAAGAAATCGCTATAAGGCAATAAGGCTCGCGAAATTGTATACGCTGTGTTGTGATTGTTTTTCGGTTTTCTGCACTGTTTATGTTTTACAGTAAAATTGATCTTACATTCATTCGTTTATTCGTTTATTCATAAATTCAATTTTAGATTTTCGTACTCACTCATATTAATAAAAATAAAAAAATAAAATATTGGCTGTCCTGCCCGTATGCCGTCACGATAAACCGCAAAGCAATGCAGCGTAAAAACCGATTAGCGGTTTGAGTTTAATGCATTAACCCTAACAAGTTAGACCGCCACTATCAGCCTCCAATATCAGTTTTAACAAATATAATATATACGAACCGGTGGTAGAATCATTACAAACAGACAGACTTGACGATTCAAAAGTGCTTATATTAGGCCTACTTGAAATAAATGAATTTTGAATTTTGAATTTTTTGAATATATTTTAAAACTCAATCCCTTCAAGCACTGTTGCCTATACTAGTTCGCCAAATAAATAATAGGTTCGGTAAGAAATCAAAAATCAATACTGACACACCTACACAATAATTGTATTGCAATGTTCGAATAATTTCAAAATAAATTCGATATTGCTATGTCCTAACGGGGCTTCATGTTCATTTGCTATCTACCTATTTACAATATTCTGTGCTGTATATGTATATATAAGGAAGGTAGGCCTAACTTGTGAATAAGATACAGAAGGAAGCGATAGTCACATCCTGTATAGCTAGTGATGTTTGAAGATGCAATCGATCGTGAACGGTTCCCATGGCTGGCGTGCGAGACCGGGCGATTGTTCTGGCGACTGCGCCATCATCAGACAGGGCTCAGTCGACTCGGGGATCGCGGTGGAAGGCCACGATACTAGAGACATCTTTACCCTGGATTCGGAAGATGATATATCGGAGCTGGAGGACTTTCAGGACGCATGCGACTACATTGAAGCGCTGGACGAGTGAGTATCTGCTATCATGGGCTGGAGACATTCTTCTCCGCGGGGAAAGGACAAAGCTAAGGCCGCCTTTGTATCCTACTTAACTAGTACTGAGTGTACTAAGTGTCTAGTTCTCTCTGTCTTAACATGTCGCGCATTAATAAAAACTATAAACAAAATTAATCCCAACTAATATTATAAAGACTTTATTAAGGCTAAGACAATAATTCACTTGATTTTTGGCATTGAGTTAGTTAAAAGGACGGAGTAACTTACTCATTATAAGGTACAAAAAAGTCCGCGAAGAAATAAATCTAACTACTATAGTTAATTACCAATAAGCAGCTTTTGTGTTCTTAAATTTTATTCGAACGCCGCTGCGAGAAACTAAAATGTGTTGCATTAGTGTCACAGTATTAATTCTTATTTAAATAAATAGTTTTATCATCAAGCGTACATAGTTTTATCATCTATACTAATATTATAAAGAGGTAACGTTTGTGAGATTGTGGCGTTGTAAGGGTTAATCTCTGGATCGTCTGAACCGATTTTCAAAATGATTTCACCAATAGAAAGCTACGTTATTGTAGAGTGTCATAGGCTATATATTAACCTGAAAACTGAAAAGAGCGCTTCGTGGGAGTCGGATTTACAAAGTAAGTAGGGAGACAAAAGGTCGATCGAAATAGTTTCATACGAACGCTGCCTTAACGATGAGAGATATATGATTGAGCACTAGAGAAAAGCTGTAGAGCTTAATACTGCCTACAAAGTCAGCGATAGCATATGTATAACTATTATATTTAAGTAACAAAAAGTTGTTTCTTATATTTAAAAAATAAATGAAATCGTCATGTTTATTGGTCATATTATTATAAAAAAAATATTAGAATTCTAGTCAAAATAAGCAAACTAATAGTCTTAAGTATTTAAAACGAATGACTTTTTCTTTTACTGCATATAATTTGGTCAAATGGTTAAAAAGATAATACCTGATAGGTAACCGCGACCATGTCGTAATCTTTTGAGTTATATTATTAAAAATCTATTTAGAAATAATCTTTGTTAGCTTATATCGGGTTGGAACTCCAGAAGAACCGTATTATATTTTTATACCAAATAATAACATTACATATTGGATAGAAGCATTATTACTTTGCTTACTAAGGAAGTAGTTGTAAAAAAAAATTAATATTAAGCGAAACTGAATATTAATTTTTTTTAGCCTTAAATGAGGGATTTGCTGCTTTCCTCTGAGGAGTTATGTCAGTAGTGTAGTCAGATCTACACAAAGTTCGGGCAAAATTAAACACATATTATAACCTCTATAGTACAAAAATAATTATTTAAATCAGTTATAATTTGTCGGAGTTATGGTGTTAAATCGTCAAACACTTTCAAACACTTCAAACACTTTGAATTCGTTTGGTTAAACGGGCTAATCTCAGGAACTGAGGTTTCAATTGGATTTTTTTTGTGGTGGTAGTATCAGTTGTATAACATCACGCTACGACCAATAGATACCACGACCTCGCTATGCAGATCATATTGTTTCTTTAAAGTTCTAAAAAGAGTCCGCTGCAATATACGACTACTTTTAAAAGGTTAACTTATATGCGGACAAAGTCGGGAGGGTCCGCTAGTAATTTATATATTAGTAAAATACTTTTTAATTTATAATTCCAATCGGAAAATTAATGTAGAAGTTATCGCGAGTTTAAAAAATTGAAGGACTACACATAAACAAAACTTGATTGAAAAGTTCTTTTTGAAAACTACAACCGCTTTGTTTACAAGAAAACACAAATTAAAAATATGTTATATAAACAAAAGCAAACGTGAACTAAATTACGGGCAACACCTTGTCGTTTATTTTTTAATTGGATCTTTCTCAACCTTGAACTTACTAACAGATATCTCCAATATGTTATCCGATTGTAAAATTTTGTTTAATGTAAAATTGCATGCAATTCGTTTTAACGAGTTACTACATAATTGTATGTATCCTAGCAGTAATGCACGGCAAGTTTATTCTTACCATCTTTGGTGTCTTTACCTTGTAATGTTCAAATCATTGCAGGTATTTTTTTTACACGTTTTATATTAGCTTCACTTGTATGTTTGTAACCGACTTCTTTGGACGCTATTTTGACCCACTTTAAACGGTCAGATTTCGTTCAAACTTTGTAAACATATGGAGGACCGATGACAATAGACTAATTTGAGAAGATTATTCCAATTCTCAATATAAAAAATAAGATTTTTATTTTCTTTATTAGTATGTTTGTAACAGACTCCTTTGGACTTTATTTTGACCCTCCTCAAGCGGTCTGATTTCGTTCAAACTTTGAAGATATATCGAGGACGGATGACAATGTACTAAAAATAAGATTATTCCATTTTTTAATTTGTAATATAAGATTTTTGTTAATTTATATAATTTTCAGCTATTTATTTAGTGACTACTAATGCAGGTATGATGTTCATTTTAATTTCCAATCATTATCTTTAACTTCTCTCTTTGATCTCTATTTATCTCTTTGACGGTGAATGGGTTACCGATTAATTTTGCTCTAATAAAAATAATAGATTAAGAAAAAATAAAAAAAATAGCTTTTATAAATAAACTAAACTAAAAGGTAGAAATTAGTTTAGTTTTTTATACCAAGCGTGTTTTTTAGTTCGAACTATTTAATTACGGTTGATAATACTAAAATATCAAAAGCGGGGGTCAAATTTCCTAGTCGTGTGTGGGTACGTACCATGTCCGGCCGGTGTGGTCGGCCGACGAGGCACGAGCTCAAGCACGATGGCCTCAGACCATGTGCAGGAACTTTTGAGGGCACGTAAGATTTCGCCGTTCCATGGTGCGGGCGGGATTCCACACCCACACCATGGCAATGGCAACCGGAGTTACGGACAGCCTCCGCCCGAACCATTTCAGAGGCTGTATATATATATATATATATATCCCTCGATTTCAAAAACTTCAATAGCGTGAGTTAGGACATTGATTTTCTTTGTACAAACCAGGTTCGAGTCCTGCCGACCCAAACAATTTTATTGTAAAGGAACATTTTTATTTTTTACCTTCTATCTATCTATTTTGAGACACCTTTATTTGAGAATTTTAATAATGTAAGAATACATTATAATTGTAAATATCAGCTGGTTCTAATGCCTAACTAATGTATGTAATGGTATGGGATCTCGTCCATACTAGAGGTATTGAGGAGAACCCATACCCGTAGTTCCGTTATCAGTCGTAAGAGGGCATTTATTAAATAATGTTTTTTATCCACTGCAAGTTATCCCCTGTCTGCTATCTCACCTTCCACCATAATCACCTGATGTTAGGTGATGATGCACCTAATATGGTAACGGACTTACCTGTTAGGGAGTATGGCGTTCAAAGTAGCAACCTAACCTCAAAAAAAAATTAACAAACATTCATCCACACTTTTGAAAGCGATTAAAAAATATTAAAAAAATTCTCTAAAATATTTACGTTACTTTAACATAAATATTTTGTTATTAGCATGTGGCTTTTAAATTTGGTTTTAGGAAAATTTGCAATACTTGACATGCATAGGCCTGGAACTTTTGATCTACTCGCCACTAGATGACACTAGAATATAGCCCGTTATTATTTATTCAATTAAAATTATATAATAATCGGTATAATTAAAAAAAATAAACCTTTTTTTTTTTTATTACTTTCAGTTCTTACCAAATCATCTTAATCATCCTATTACCGATCCATTTACAGACGTGTCTCTTAGAATCCCGTCTTCTAGTGAAACGGGGTTGAGAGATCGTATGAAAATTCTTTTGGTTTCGATTTTATGTTGCAAATTAAATAATAAAACAAAGCTTTAATTTCAAGAGTAGAGAGTGGAGGGACTAGAGATTAAAAGTAAGCATGGAATTTTTTATAGGTAACGAAAATACAGAAGTCGCAGCAACCGCTAGTTAACAATTAAAGTATTCCTACGTTACACAGTATCGATGGATTAACGTCCGTTATCTATATTCAATTTATCTGTAATCTGTTAAAAATTGTAGGCGTATCTTTTTGCAACAACGACGTTGCTAAGTAATAAATCTATGGATTGTGGATAGATTGAATAAAGAAAATGTACAGAGATCAAATTAAGCTATCGAATTAATTTGTCTAGCCATCTTTCAATGATTTACAATGCAAACTTTAAGAAGCGCTTTGCATCTTCGGCTCGATTCGCACCACAAAGATCTGAAATGCTCTTCCAGCTTCCATTGTCCCCAGTACCGATAACGTGAGTACCTTCTAATCAAGGGTGAATAGGCATATTCTAGGCAAGTGTGCTCCACCTTGGGCAGCATCATCAGTTACGGTCAGCTGTGGTTGCAATGAAGCACTCGTCTATAAACATAAAGTTAAACTTAACTCGTTAACTCGTCTATAAAAATAAAAAAAACAAAAACAATGGGATGCAAGATTTATAGCTTAGAACACCACGCTGCTCTGGTGTCTGCTACATTGATTATAATATCCTCAATGTCGAGACAAACAGGCAAAGTAATAGAGTAATAGAGTAATTAAAGTTTTTTTTTTGTATCCTTAGATAAAAAGATTCATTCGTCATCACTTGTTTATCCCCATAACCAACATTTGAACATTTATTATTATGGTCTAGAATGGATAGCGCGTAATACAAACAATAGAGGTTTTTTTTTTGTTGTTAAAATTTCGTACCCCTCTCAACTGAAACGTTATACTGATTTTGTCTGAATTCACGATCATCATCATCAGTCTATTAAACAATCCTGGAGACAGGCCTTCACTCGCATAGGAAAGAGTTTCAGAGCTCATTGCACGCTAGATTATAACGTCGATATAACCGCTCAACGTGACAATACCAAATGAAAACCTCTAGGCTGGCACTGAATATGTGTTAACCGGAAAACCTTGGCGTACCTGGAATTCCAACGTTCGTGATATCTGTACATCTTAACCAATAGACCATCGAATGAGTTTAGGTGGCCTGAAAATATTAGTAGTATTGTGATAACGACTAAGACACTGTGAGGTATCTCTGCATCGTATACAGTACACACAAGACTAAAGTGTATCGAAAATGATATTTATATCACAATACCCACCAACTCAACTCTAAATATTGTTTGGTACTAATATTATAAATGTGAAAGTGTGGATGTTTGTTAAAAACGGCTGAACGTATTTGGGTGAAATTTGGCATGCATGTAGCCTTTGACATGGAAAAGAACTTTAGCTACCTTCTATTTTGATTCCTTAAGTGGTTCCGGAGAGAAAATTGAAAATTGTTAACGAGCTAAGGCGCTGGCATACGGCTTAGAAATTTGGTATGCTATGGAAAAGGACATGTACTTTCTAAACCGATCTCTCAAATAGTTCCCGTGGTAGGATTAAAAATTGTTAACGAGCGAAGCTTTAGATCCTATTCTGAAGTCCACGCAGACGAAGTCGCGGGCAGAAGCTGGAAAAATAATATTTATATCAATCAATTAATTAAATTTCTGGCAAATATTAATTTATATTAAACAAAAACTACAACTTAACCACTTTATAAAATTACTGTAACGCTTATTGTTTTTATTTGTTTACAGTCGAAAGAATGCCCTGGTTCTTCGTACACAGCTGTCGGTACGAGTTCACGCTATCATCGGTGAGTTTATAAGACTACTTAATTTTAACATAAACTGAAAAGTAAATAAAAAATGATGCCGTAGCATTATAGGTCCATCTCCAGAATTGCATCCTTGCTTTTTATTCCGTACCGGCAAGTATTTACGTATGACCAAGTTAAAGCATTTCTATCATGTCTAGCCCAATCAAAAATTCACTTCTTGTGCGTTCATGTGTCAACAATACATTCAAATTTTTTTTGAATGTATTGTTGACACATGAACTGTGACTTGGCAGTCATGGCATGAACTGTGAAACGGTGATTTGGCAGTGGTTAGGCCTTCTACCTCACTTTCGTGATGTCCGAGATTGACGTACCTCTAGTTGAGCGTATTACTTGCTTCATCGGTGAAAGAAAACATCGTGAGAAAACATGGGTGACAGTTGTCAAAGTCCTGTGAATTGTAACAATTCGCACTTGGCCAGCGCGGTGGACTACGAACTTACCATTACCTAAACTGGGCTGCTTATGATGGTTTTAAAGTCGTCAAACTACTTGTTTTCCAATTGATAATTCTTAAATGATTATTGAGTTACTCCAAACCATATAACTGCTATCCATAAAGTGAGTATTTATATTATTTCTTTTGATCTGGTGTCTTGCATCATTATTATTCAAACGTAGCAATTCACTGGTTCAGAAAGGTTTGGAATTTTCTTAGCCTTAAATTTTTCATTAACAAATGTCTTCTCTGATTTATAGTCGTCCGGGTTTCGCTAGTTTTCTACTAGCTTTTCCAACGTACCTATTTCAGATTTAAGAGCGGCAAGTTTTCTGGGGAGATTTCTTCTAGAAATTGCTCCCTAAATTTTATATTATCCCTCATACCTTATACTCGTGAATTGAGGTTTTTCCAAGCTCTCATCTAAACTCTTCTTATTGGTACCATTTTTCACCTTTACATAAGCAGCTGTTTACACTATTTCTTTATTAAGACTAGCTGGTTGTAACTTTCTAGAGGACCAAATCTGCTATTGCAATTGCATTTAAGTAGCCAATATATTTAAAAAGAATCAATATTCATTTATTTCCAGTGGGATCACTGTATAACTTTTAAAACGTCAATTCTTTTTGTTTGTTATGACTCTTTCACCGGTTCTGAAGAAGTTCTAGAACGAGAAAAGCCGCCAAAAATCAGATCATTAGATCTTTTCCACATCAACATTTTGCAGTCATTTTTCAGTGGGAGATGAGAGCGAAGCTAACAGCTTCTAAGCAACCTTGTTATTAAGCAATTCATCTATAATTTACTCGCTAGTTCCTGTATGTGTAGCACACTAAAGCTTACATCTTAGAAAAACTGTGATTTTTTAATTCTAAGTGTTTCTCAATTTAATACTATAACATACATTTCAAAGGCTTGGTTTTATTTGCATGTTGAAATGGTGTGGTCGTTTTTATACAGCACTAATAGAAAGGACCCCAAAATTTAGCCCTGTGGGACAACACTACCTATAAGGCAGATGATCCATGAGACTTTTCATCTTTTATACCATACCCTTTGTATTCTATCACTTAGATAATAGGCAGGTGAATTGAGTGCATACTTTTTAATGTCCTTGATTGAATTTAGAATTATAGGAAATTATGGTAGGAACATATGATATTTTCTTAGCAGATAATAATATATACAAACACTTCAAAAACGCTTACTTTCTTTAAATCACCTGAGGGGGTTTGATATAGCTACACTCACTATTGGAATCACTAAAAAATGTATTTTGGTTCTTTTTTAAGTGCAAATTCAAAAACCCTTGTTTGCTATTCATTTTTATCATCAGTGCAAGCTATTTCCTCTAATAAACCACAGGTTTTGCATACATTGTGTACCACTTATGGATATTGAGGTTATAGAAAGAATGTTTGCTTTTCTATCACTTCCACTTATATATGAAACCAAAATTCTGTGTTTTGCAAGATGATGAACTTTTATTTTATGTGGATTGTATATTAATAACACTTTCATAGGAGTTGCTCTGTAAATGTGGACTATTATTTCATTTTTAAGACCACCACTCCTGCCTGCAATAAAAAAGAAACGATGCTTAAAGTTTATTCTTTAAGCAAATTATTAAATAGTTTTTTGTTTCTTTATGACTAATAACTACAGAATATTTGTCGAACCTACATCGACCATTAATCTAACCTAACCTAAAACCTTCTATACGACAGCGCTGACTGCGGCAATATTTAAATTGGGCATATTATGAAAACACTTCCTTTCAAATGAATCATAGACATCATAGACCAATCTTTTTTTTATTTATTTGACGACCATGCACACATTCAGTCATTTAAGGCCTAGCTCACTGAGCTAGAAACTGTACCATCAATGATAATACAATCACTACGTTAACCTACCTCAATAACGGTCAATGGTCTGCCTGTAAAAAACTAGGTAATACAAGTGGTCAGTAGGTAAAACAAAAAAGTAGTGGCTACCTAGTTATTCCCCATTTTCTTCGAATACATTGACGGACTAGGTGGTGATTCGTCAAATAAAATATCTGAGACGATTTTTTTGCAATCGCCTGCCAATGGATGCCAAACAACTACATCTAACAGCATACGTTTAAAACTAATATTGAAGAGAATGGAGAACTAATATTGAAGCATCAAAATCCACTCCACTTTTGTAGTGTTTCTCGAACAAACGGTTTGTACTTCATGCCATTTAGCAGTTATTATTACCATTTCATAGTAATTATTCTACCTCTAATGTTCTCAACGTTTCCCATTAAATAGGAAAATGGCATAAAGTTTGTGAGCTAGAAACTTTCCACGGGTGTAAAGTGAAACGTGCGTAGAGCGCTTTCACTGTTTTTTGACACAATGCATTGCATACAATATTAGCAGAATGAGGATTCTGTACGTTCTTAATTCTGTGGTTGCAAAATGTTTTGGGAAGAAATAAAACAAATTTGTTCAGAAGACTACTACTACTGCTATGAACTAATTTCGAAGCAAAGCAAACAGTTTGGATAAATTCATACCTAAACCTCTGTCTCACCACACACACACCAAAAGTCGTAGGCTCTTTCCGGCCCTTAGAAGTCCTATGGAAAAAATTAAATTACAAAGTTAAACGTAATAACGAGACCTAAGAAAGAGAGAGACCACTTTTGTAATTACACTTTGTTCACATAACCTTAAAATTTATGTGAAATTTCTTCTTTCTGATAATGTAAAAAAATATATCCATTACCTAGGGTAAAATGTTCTCAGAAAATGCAAAGAAAAGAAAAAAAAACGTTTTTTTTTATTACTATGTACAATTTTGAGCTATTTAGTAAAATTTACACTTTAATTACTTGAAAAAAGTAAGATTCTCATATGGATTTGTAATTTCTTTGTTTTACATAGAATCTTATGGTTTCAAAAATTATCAACCCGACGATATCGATAATTGGTGTACGGCAAGGCGCAAAATAAAATTCTTTTTTTCAATAGCCACACCACACAGAATCTGGAAGTGCATAGAAAGCTTTCAATCAATACTTTCACCAAACCATTTCGCGGAAGATTAAGCCGTACGTGAATTAGTTTTTTGTCTTTCTAACAACAAGTGAAAAGCTCGTTGACAGCAAAATGTCGAAGTTATGGCATGAAACGTTAAAATCATGCATAAAAGACGTCCTTGAGGAGTCCAAGAAGAAAAGACGTAAATTGTCAGAGTCAGTACAACTACAAGTCGTGTTGAAAAACTATGACCTACAGAAGGGGAAAGATTTTTCCGGCACCATTAAATTAAATTACATCCCGAGGCCTAGGATGAAAATATGTGTTTTGGGGAATAAGGAGCACTGCGAAGAAGCAAAATTTAACAAAGTTGCATCACTTTCGATCATTTCCCTCAAGAAACTAAAAATCGATAAAAAGAATGTCTGGAAACTGACCAACAATTATGACGCATTTCTTGTTTCTGAGTCTCAGATTCGAGATATCCCATCTTTCTTGAGCTTCGGACTGCAGAAGAGTAACAAGTTATCTGGTACTATCTCCGACACAGAGAATATCGTTGATAAAATTGACGAACTCAAGGCAACCGTTGATATCCACATTACAAAAGGGTCCTGTGTCTCGCAAATCATCGGACACGTTGAAATGACACCCGAAGAACTGTTTCAAAATATTGTCCATACTATCGATTTTTTGGTATCCCGTGTCAACGGTTGGCAGCACATTAATTCAATGTCCATCAAATCGACGAATGGGTCATTCCATCGATTTTATTAACTTTTTTGTGCATCTTTAATGCATTAATTATGTTCTATGTTTTATATTTTTTGAAGTTCATTATAAAAAACAAAGCACGGTGATAAAATTACTTATAGAGAATTAATTTATAGATTACCTTTAACATCAGTTTCATGATTTTCAATAATTTAGCTGTAATAACAGCTAAATTGTTGAAAATCATGAAACTGTGTAATAACTTTTCTGGATTAACTTTTAATTTCAAAATAATAAGAACTTCATCATAAATGTTTACAAAAACAACAGAAAAATTGATGTAACTCACTCATTATTATTAAAATTGTGCTCTCGAAAAGATTAATTTAGGATTTGTCCAATTGTATCAAGTGTAGTGTGTGTCAAGTGTGTCATCTTAATGTATTAAGTGTTTCAATTAATTAATTAAGAGTATTGAATGTACTAAATATATTTATTTCAAATAATTTGTGAAAAATTATTTGCATCCTGATAATTTCAATATCATCAAGCTTTGTTTCTTATATTCTAATGCAATATACATAAGAATATAAGAAAGGAAGCATGATGATAGAATAAACTGTTTAAAGACAATTTTTTTAATCAAGATTTCGTTAACATCATTATAAAATTATAATATAAAATTGTTGGAAAGGAAATTTTTGGCAAAGTTGTTACAATAGGCAGAAGTCTAATAAATTATTTATTAATTCCAATCGTCTTAACGAGTCAATTTTAAGTTTTTAAGGAGTAATCCAGATGAACTTATTGAAATAAATGTCGGGTAAAGGCAAAACTGATGAAATATTATATTTAAGTCTTTGCATAATTTGGTATTATGTGGCGGCATTGCCTACACACTCAGTTTGTACTCAGATAGACTTAGAAAAGAAATAACTAAAGATAATCTCAATGCTAAATTGAAATTTTTACTATAATCACCAACTCACCAACAGCACCCCATGAAAAACTAAATTTCATTATTTTTTGGTGGTCGCTTGCCTTATTGTATTATAATATATTATTCGAATCTCCTGAAAAAATTTAATAATGAGTTTGTGAAAACTAAATCTCGATATTTAGACTTTTAATAAAAATAATAATAAATGCTTTTAATTCAGGCCAAATACCCATATGACAAAAATTAAAACAAAAATAAAATAATACTGTGAAAATAATACAAAAAAAATAAAAACAATAGTAAAATTTAAAATTAAAATAAATAACCAACTACTAAAATAATTAAAACTAAAAAAAAAAGTTCAATAGTTAATTGTTGATTTTAATAAGGTAACAGGCAGACAGAAAGGTTTCAAGTACTTTTGAAAACTTTTTCAGAATGTTTCTATTTCGTTAGATCACTAAATCCAATAAATGTTTCAATTACAATATAATTGAAACGTTTATCTGCAATAGATATTATTAAGAACTTCAAGTTGTTAAAATCGATATTTAGACTTTTAAGAGTTAATTGTTATAGCCGATTAAAAATTATATAAGCCTGTGAAAATCCAACTCAAATTTCTGGTTTTCGCATAACGCTCATTATCTTATAGGGGCACATATAAATCTACAATTTTATAATAATGAAATACTTCAGGCTTTATTTATAGATTCCTAGAAAAAATGCTAAGTATCCTTTAAAAAGTACGCACACGTCCGTCATACCAATTGTAAAAAAAATTCATAGCACGCGTCGATATTGATCCATTTCGCGCAATGGTGGGGGATATTACCTCCCAGTAGGCGGAATGGAATCGGGCCGTGTACGTCATTCCGCTTCTTAATTATCCCAATCTTTGTTGACACCCTACTGCGATTCTGTTAACATCAGGTAGTGTATTGAAATGTTAATATTTTCATAGGTTAGGTATATCGTGTTTATTCCTAGAAATTGAGTAATAGGTCCGTTTTGTAATATGAATCAAATTTATATCTATTGTATTTTGGAAAATTATTCAAATAGGTATGTCAATCAATTCAGCCAACATAATCATTCATCAAGGGGCAGTGTTACTACATCTGATATTGTGAAAGTGGAAATACATGTTTTAACGTTTTGAAACGAACGCATTATTTATTAAGATGTTAACGTTTATATTATTGTTTATTTAAAATAGCAATCGGAGTAGGTTATTTGTTTGTTGTCACTACTCGTAGTTCGATTGATTATCTTAAATTTTTAATTGTAAATTTGGTTAGTAAATTTGTGAACGAATACTTTGGTTTACCAAAAAAGATAAATAATTGATCCTTTTTCTGGGATATGCTTTTTAATACACTGCCCTGCTGACAAACTGAAGCTTGTATCCTTTTTATATAATAATAGGAACATAATAATTTCGTCTTGGAGATGTTATGTTTGTACAAAGATGATGCTTAAAGTTTACAGTTGTAAATTGTTTTTTATTCGCTGATTTTATCTTACTTGAGGATATTTACTTGTGTTTGATCTGTGTGATATTTTATTGTTGTCCAAGATGGTAAAACTGGCCCTAAGGGTACTGATTCTCTAAGGGCCAGTTTATAACATCTTCTGATAATTCTCGGATAGCCTAAACTTGTTTTGGCACATTTTTACTATATGCCTAGTGACAGAAACGAAATCGGCAATTAGCAAAAGGTGGTGTTGCAGGCCCTTAATCCTATACTCTCACTATTTTAGAATTTGAGTTAAGGTGTTCCAATATAAAAACTATTTATATGAATGCTTCAAAAAAACATTTAAATCCAATCAATTTTAAGTTGTACTTCTACTTGGCTAATTTTTTCATTAGCTGACAGTACACATAATTAAATTTAATAAAATTAAGAGAACACACAACAAACTCAAAACCAAACACAAACAAAACATAACTAAGGATAATAACTAGTAGTGCTGCGATGCGCCATTTTCTTAGGACAGATCGCGAGTGGAACCCGCGCCGCTTTACTTGTAAGCAAAATTATGCCACTGCTTTATATTCTCAATAAAAGTGCCTTGTTAAGGTCTTTTTGAGTAAAAACACTAACTAAGGCTTTGAATTTTGAATCGCAAAAACATCAACAGTAAAATTTTAATGTTGAAATTTCAATAGTTTCATACACATCAAAAACGTAGCTCAAGGTACATGAACTAATAGAGTCACAATGCGCCATTTTCTTGGTTTATATGATTTAGCGCTAAAGAATATGCCGCATATGCATATAAGAGCTCTAACTTTTTAAAGTTCTAAGTATACTTATACATAGACTGGTTTAAAAAAATTGCACTGCAATCCTTAAGTTACGCTAAGCATGCAGCAACAAAACACTACAGCTGGTTCTTAGGACAGATCGCGAATGGAACACGCGTAGCTTTACTTGTAAGCAAAACGATGCCACTGCTTTATATGCTCAATAAAAGTGTCTTGTTAAGGTCTTTTTGAGTAAAAAACACTCAGACTAAGGATTTGAATTTTGAAACGCAACATGTTTAAATTTCAATAGATGTGTATTACAAACACAACAAACACATAACTCGGGGTACGTGAACTAGTAGTGTCGCAATGCGCCATTTTCTTGGTTTATATGATGAAACGCTAAAGCCTATGCCGCATATAAGATATCTTACTTTTTAAAGTTCTAAGTATATAAAGAGACTGGTCAAAAAATTTCTAAATATAAAAAAAATCGCACTGCAATCCTTAGTTACGCTAATTAAGTATGCAGCAACCAGATCACTAAGCTAAGTTTTTACGGGCTTCTTAGGACAGAACGCGTAACTTTACTTGTAAGTAAACGATGACACTGCTTTATATGCTCAGAAAAAGTGCCTTGTAAAGGTCTTTTTGAGTAAAAAACACTTGACCAAGGATTTGAATTTTAAAGCGCAACTACATCACTGGTAAAATTTTAATGTTGAAATTTCAATAGATGGTTATGATATATCATGTCATCTTCAATTACGATATCTAAAAGGTGTTTAAGAAGCCTAGGGAAAATCAATACGCGTTGTTTCCACGTTGTGAGAAACACACCACTCCTAACACCTGACCTGAGCCTACTAATGCCTTGTAAAGGTCTTTTTGAGTAAAAAACACTTGACCAAGGATTTGAATTTTAAAGCGCAACTACATCACTGGTAAAATTTTAATGTTGAAATTTCAATAGATGGTTATGATATATCATGTCATCTTCAATTACGATATCTAAAAGGTGTTTAAGAAGCCTAGGGAAAATCAATACGCGTTGTTTCCACGTTGTGAGAAACACACCACTCCTAACACCTGACCTGAGCCTACTAATGACTGTTTGAATGACCTCATGAAGTAAGTGCGATTTCGAGCTTGAAAACACTGCATTCAGGTTGATACTCAATGTAGGATTAAGGCATTCCGATCACACAGTCCAAACTTACTTAAATCATGGAATTGCGCGCGCAATGGTC
The DNA here is from genome assembly GCF_905163445.1 of Pararge aegeria. Lineage (NCBI taxonomy): Eukaryota > Metazoa > Arthropoda > Insecta > Lepidoptera > Nymphalidae > Pararge > Pararge aegeria. Next base: position 1,844,947 of record NC_053208.1, read on the forward strand.
CGCTCCCCTATTTCCTACGCTACAATACTGCATTTTAAATTCGCCTTCCTTATTCATCACAAAGCCATTACGCTATCTCGCATCAAATTACGCTTATGACATACTACACGCTAGTCCCGTTAGTGGCGCTATGTAGCACTGCCCAAGGAAATAAATATATAGCATAATCAAATGGCATGGCAATATGTCATGGTATTGCTTGGCAAAAGCAATTACGTTAATTAAACGATTGCACTGAGAACTAGCAAGTTGTGGGCTGAGGGGCCTGAGGTGTCCTACTTCCTAAATTCTCAAAATTTACATGGACATTCCATTAGCATATGGTCTAAACTGCACCGGAAACAAGCTGTCTGCTCACAGATAAAGGCTGAGCTATTGCCTGCCATAGACAAAGGAATTCCCAGCCAATAGTGGTCCGCTACCACTAGCTCATATCGATCTTTGTGCACGGCTTTCATGAACAGGAGATAAACATATATATCCCTGACAAGGGATGAAATTAAAATGTCCACCTGCCAAAGCACGGCACCAGGGAATAGGAGAAAATTACTCCCGACACGTAAGTATATTCATTGGATATCATAGACACCATTGAATAGTTTGTTATGATTTAGATATATGTCTCCATGATAACCCTGCTGTTCGTGATTAAAGCAGCTTGACTTCAAAAACCGTTGTTGTTTCCCTCCGCAGAAAGATTGCTGCACTCTCAAGGGCGGGAGTTGCGGCGAGCCCTGTTCACCCTCAAGCAGGTCCTGCAGTCAGACAAAGACCTGGTACACGAGTTCGTCGCTAATAAGGGCTTGGACTGCCTCATGCAAGTCGCTAACACCGCAGTGCACAACTACCTGGACTACATCTTGAGGGCTCTGGGACAGGTTAGTGTTATTTCCTTTTTTTTAAAGGCTAACCTTCACTGCTGTTGGCATTAAAATCTTTTTTCAAGGTCATCGCGAGCGCGTCTTTCAAGTGAGATGTTCAGGTGGGGTGGCTTCGGCCGCACCTTGTTGCCACCCTACCGACAAAGAGGTGCCGCAAAGCAATTTAGCGTTCCGGTTCGAAACCCAGGTTATTGGGTTCAATATTACTGTTATACCTCTAGCAAGTAAGCCAGCTACCATTTTAGACTGCATTATCAGTTGGGATTGCAGTCAAGGGAGAATCTGTAAAGGAATAGAAAAAAATACGTTTTATCACTTCGACAGCACCATCACTTACCATCTGGTGAGATTGCAGTCAGAGTATTTGATATTTAACCTTCACTCCTAATCGGATTCAACGCGAAATCGTTCCGGAATGCTGCTAAATCGCTTGTCTATGTACCTACATTATAACGCCACGGTAAAAGCCTCCCACACCGGCAGGCCTAGCATGCTCACCACGAGATAGAAATCTCTAACCGTCTCGTATTTTTTCTATAGAGGTTGTCGAGATAATGAGTAGACACAACACTTTCGTGGCGCACAACCTAACCATAGAAATTTTAAATACACAAATTGGATATGCCGAGAGTCGTACCTGGGACCTCACACTTAAACCCACAGTACTCACCGCTTCGCCAGGGAGGTAGTCAAAGGGTTTCGCAGTCTGAGCGACACCACAAGAGCAGCAATGCGGATAATCTCTTAACTGTACCTACTTAGTAACAAACTATTTGATTATGACCATGTCCTAACGTATTATAATATCGAATTAAAACAACTCTAGGCAGACCAAAGACAATTCACATACGATGCCCACTGACTTGTCGGCGAGTTCACCGAGCTCATGTTGAGCTATTATCATCGTCATTCTCATAAACAACGACGGGTATATCTCCGTAACAAGTTGGACAAATTCATCGACGGTGCTAAATCACAAAGTTAATAACTGACGGAGCAGGATATACCACTGATGGTACGTGGAAAACCATCGGCTGCAAACAGAGTATCACTTCGCAGGGCATGGAAGGAACACGTACTAAAAAGGGCCCATTTTGTCCGTCAACCTCAAGCGTAGGTGGGAAGTCTCATGAGCCCGTAATCGTACCGGCAACCACGCCTTTCAGACCGGCTGGGTGGTTACGTATATCGCGACAGGCTTGCGACAGGCGTAAATCTTGCAAACGAAATTCAAAATTCAAAATTAATTTGTCCATTCTTTCATTCATTCATTCATTCATTCATTGGCGCAGTGGGAAGTGACCCTGCTTTCTGAGTCCAAGGCCGTGGGTTCGATTCCCACAACTGGAAAATGTTTCTGTGATGAACATGAATGTTTTTCAGTGTCTGGATGTTTATCTGTATTTTATAAGTATTTATGTATATTATTCTTAAAATTATTCATGAGTCATCTTAGTACCCATAACACAAGCTACGCTTACTTTGGGGCTTAATGACGATGTGTGTATTGTCGTAGTATATATATTTATTATTTATTTATTTATTTCAAGTAGGCCTAATTAATAAGCACTTTTCAAACGTCAGGTCAGTCTGTTTGTCGGCCTCTACCACCGGTTCGGAAGGCAGATTCCACTGAGAAGAGCCGGCAGGAAACTCAGCAGATTGCCCTTTTCCAACATCATTTTACAGTTTAACAATCTTTAGATTTTTTCTGTTTTGTGAGAGATGAGAGCGGAGTGGCCTGCTTCCAAGCAGCCTTGTCGTTACTCTGTCAATAATCACTGCTGTCAAACATCACTCTTCCATACAAGAAATAAACAAACGTGACGTTTGACAGCAGTGATTGCTTGGCAATCGCCAGTATTTTCCAGGACGAGAACTATAATATACACTATAATCTCCATCATCACCATCACCTTCATCACCATCAACCGATGATTCCAACCTACGCCGCGGATAGCTACCAAGAAGTTCCCTCAATCGATGACATTTTTTAGATAACTCTCGTTGCTTTTTTTATGGAGAAAAAGAAACGTGTGTTCAGTATTTGTGACTCCAGTAAACAAGAAGAATCGAGATTCAACTCTGCCAAGTATTTTGACTAAAGAGATTTTTTTTAAACGAATCATCATCTTCTTTATCGTCATCATCATCTTCATCATCATCATTTTCATCATCATCTTCATCATCATCTTCACCGTCATCTTCATCGTCTTCATCATCATCTACTTCTTCATAATCATCTTCATCATCATTTTCTTCTTCATTATCATCTTCTTCATCATCTTCACCATCATCATCAACAGATTAACGGCCAAGTACACTACAGGGTTGAGAGTTTGTTGCCTTGCTTGCTTCTTCGCGGTAGAATCTGCCTTCCTAACCGGTTGCAGAGTCACTACAAAACGACATACTTGACGTTTCAAAAGTTCTTACATACGGCGAAATTGATATAAATGAAATTTTAAATTTTGAATTTTGAAATGAGAAGGGCTTAGGACGTAGTTCACATGCCCACCACTTGAACACTCTACTCATCATCATCATTACTTCTATCGATTGAAGTCCACTGCTGGACATAGGTCTTTTGTAGAGAGTTCCAAAATCCACGGCCCTGGGCCGCTTGTTTCCAGCGGCTCCTAGCGACTCGTCTGTCTACCTCGTTGGGGGCCGACCAACGTGGTGAACCGCCACTTGAACACTCTACTAATATTAACTTATGAAACAGTATGCTGCATATTAATGATTTATATTACTTCCGAAATTGCCTAGCAACTAAAATATAAAACGCACATAACTCAGAAAAGTCTAGCAATTCGGAGCTATGTGCGTTTTATGGGGTTCCATGAAGTAGTAACTAGATATTCATAATAGCAATTATTGTCCGAACAGATCCTGCTCTACGTCGATGGCATGCATGGGGTAATGAACCATAAACGCTGCATTCAATGGATGTACTCCCTCATAGCAAGCAGATTCCGGCATGTCGTCAAAACAGCCCTCAAACTACTTCTAGTATTCGTGGAGTACACTGACAAAAACTGCCTTCTTCTCATCGAAGCAATTGCCATCGTGGACAATTCTAACGGAAGACCTTTTTGGTTCAACGTCATGAAAATCCTACAAGACGTCGACGCTTCGGATACGGAACTCTTGATTTACGCTACTACGCTCATAAATCGATGTTTGAACAGCTTGCCGGAGAGAGATATGTACTACGACCACGTGGATTCCCTCCAGGAGCAAGGAATAGATGATATTGTTCGACTGTACATGTCAAAACAGGGTACTGATCTGGACCTTTTGAGACAATTGCAAATATTTGAGGCCGTGCTCTTGTATGAAGATGGGGATGAGAGTGGCACTGCTCTTAAGTAAGTACAGTACTTTCGTTATTCATTAGGAATTAACGTATTGTTTCATGCTATCGTTGATTTGGAATAAGAACACATTGACTCTTGGAAGACTTTCGTCTTGTCTTCAATACAAAGTTACAGAACACACTTCCTATCGCAAGTCAATCCTAATCTAGCATGGAAGCCGAGGTTACTCTATTTCAGAGTTAAAACTTGTTTTATTCACTAAAGTATCACTTAGATTTTAATTCACGTCGCTCCCAGAGAAGATACTTTGTCGCGTCGGACACCCGCTTTTATAATTAACTTTATGTTTTTTGTAACAGTATTTATTAAGTCTTAAATATGAATATGAAAAGCGACAAATTTTAAACCTCAATTTCAAAACACATGCTTTTTAAAAAAGATGCCTCTACCGCCTAAAGATTCAAGATGTGGATCTTGAATTACCTTTTACTTATATTTTTACTGTAAATTTCAGGCAATTAGATGAATCCGTAATCACCTCAGTGAGAAGGAGAAGTCTTAATTTGAAAGGTTCAGAAAGGAGGAAGTCTAAGAAACAAGAAGACAAAGAAAAAGGTATATCATTGTTTGATTCTTATTAGTTTAGCCTTACATTTTTGATGTTTTATGATGTGATATGAATTATCCTTTTGCATGCGAATTCCTTTAAGTTTCGGTAGTTGACTGAAATAGTTTCAGGGCTAGTGATAGCTGTTCATTAGTGACCTGCCGAGACAACAACAATGCAAAAGGCAACAACAATCAACCACAGATAATGCCAGGTTAACTTTAGCTTTTCTTTAATGATTTCCCACTCAACGCTGAAATATAAGCTACCTAGCTAAAAGTTAGAAGCGTTATAAAGATTGTATTTAAAATAAACATTTCAGTTCAGTAAAAAAATATGCAGAAGCGTTGAGAAATTTAAAAAAGCATTATTTTTTTAAATAAGTAACTCTCAGTCAACTACCGAATTTTATTCACGATCATGATTGATTTGACTTTCAACCATTCCTAATAATAACCGATCCGTAGTTAGAGAAGTATTTATTTTAATTAAAATCAACCACAAGTCATTACTGTACCTCAATATGTAACCAATTTTTATGTTTTCTCGAACTTATTGAAAACTCAATTATTGAGAAATCTCAAAATATCATGCGCAGAAGTTTTTGGACTTCTATTTTGGACTAGACGAAACAAATGCTGTTCACTATTATCAACACAACATAACACATTGAACGTGCTTTGAATTAAGATCATTCTTTTATTTACAAAGGCGTTTTTGGAACCTTCGTAGCTTTAGTTCATGATTTACGAATTTATTGCTTATTTCCATCATCTCACTACATCAAAACGTCAAATCGCTATGATCTATTTTTGTGTGGTGGGAGTCGTCGGCCAACTTTGTCTTTATTACAACTAAATACATCTTATTCCTGACTTTATTTACTTAAGCTTTAGTACGCCAATTAATGCTAATAATAATAAAACTCTTTATTACACCAAATAAAAACAATACAGAAAACAAAAGCTTATGAACTAATATAGGGCGTAAGGGCGGCCTTATTGCTGGTAGCTATCTCTTCCAGGCAACCACTAAAGGTAGGGACAACAAAGATAAACTGATGATTGGTGCGCATAAAAAAAATAAAAAAAAATTTATTAATTTTAAAACATTCAATAAACTTACATGAAACTACATCCACTATAAATTTACATCCTAAATCCATACATAATTAAAAAAATATATTGTAATCATAAATATTGAGACTATATATTATACTTACGTTATAAAATATATACTCGTAGAAGATAGATTATAAAATATTTAGAGAAGATATAATAAACTACGGCCTTAACCCCTTCTCATTGTGGGGGAGACCCGTGCTCTATAGTGGGCTGGTAACAATTTTATTATTTATTTAGTTACCCTCTGAATTCTGTTTTCAAGATACGAGCTAAACCACGAGAGCAAAGGCTCGTGGATCCTACACTCACATAGCTTTAAAATCAAAATGCTGTGGTCAACTTTATCGAAGGCGCTGCTGAAATCGGTGTAAATGGAATCGACTTGTTGTTTCATATCCACACTTTTAGATACATTAGTTATATAGCCAACCAAATTTGAGACCAGCAGGATCTATGGCTGTAGAAGACTGAGTAATTTCTTTACATTTTTTACGCTGTGTAATGTTAGAGGATGGCTCATTGTTATCAGCGTCAGAGGGACAAGCAACGTGTGCTGTATTGATGGGGTGAAGGGCCGTATTTGAATTGTCCGTTTTAGGTTGTTTGCTGCGACAGCCGTGACATAACCACGATCGCTTCAGTTCTTTGGTGAATAAGTTGTACTTATTCTCAGATAATATGTTTGCGCATAAAAAATCGAATCTCAGTTTGCAGATAGAACATTAGAGGAATTCTCGACCCTTTATGATATTTGGCAGCTGACACATGCAACGACATAGTTCGACTTGCTAGCCATCGCAGTTCTTTGAAAAATATGTAGAAGAATTAAAAATGAAAAAAGAGCGCCGGGGACCCATGGCATCGAACTTGCGGGTCGCTGTTTAATTCTAGGCGTTTGGCCGCTAGGCCAAATCAGTAATGATCGATGAGTCGAAATTGTCGACTGGTTCCTTTAATTTGAATTTGTTTATAATTGGGTATGCATGAGGGTAGCAGTTTTAGAAATTTAATGAGTACTGACGAACTTGAAAATAACAATTTACAACGCGTACACTCCGCAACACAACATTTATATAGCGTCGTTTCGAACTTTATTTCACAGTATTTTTCAACCAAAGCTAGGTATTAGGTTAGACAGTGTGTAAAACTTGGTGAAATTGCAAATGTTATGCGATTGTTTTGTGCACTCAACTGAAGGTATCTTGTAGTGAGGCCCGCTTCAGTGGATGCGCTTCGACCCTCCAGGATCTTTTGTGCTCGTGTAACTGAAGGTAACCATTTGTACAGTTATACTGTTATTCCCAAAAACCCAGGATCTTATCGCTTCACAAACATTGATACAGCACGAGAAAACATTATTTATTACATTATTCGACTTATTTCACTGTATAAATCATTATAGTATTATTTCAAAGTTATTTTAACACGGAAATACTACCTATATAAGTAGTTGACAGCTAGCTGTAAATAGTTCAGTAGTTTATGTTATGATGATGATGATGATGATGATAGGTTTTAATAAAGATACATAACAGAACTTACACATATATTCATAAACATATAGATATGAACTTGCCGAGATAAGAGGTGATCGTTCAGACGACTTTTAATACTTAATGCCTGAAAATCAGGATGATGTTATAATACTCTCTAACTACGGTCGGTTACATTTAAATACCTGAATTCGCATTTGCTTTGAAATCTAAGGCCTTATACGTTGCATTTAACTAACAATCAACAGCGAAAACGCCGGTAAAGATTCCAAATGAGCAGGAGAAAATCGCACCGCCAAGACCTACGCACCTGCCCTCCATACTAGATAGTAAAGAGAACAAAGAGCTCAGCACTGCACTCAAGCGGCGAAGGGATCGCTACGCGAGGCAAGCCCACCATATACTGCAACAACAGGAACTTCTAAACGCCAATGTTAATGTTGAAAAAAATTGTGAACAGTGGAGCACCAACCCAACCAAAAACTACTCCAGCTTCAACGGCAATCCTAATAGATACGCGGAGTATATTCCGAACGGCAATCTCAATGGCAACGCCAAATACAATGGCAACGAAATGAACGGGCACGCAGAAAGCAACGGAGTGAAAACTCCAAACCTTCCAGATATTTTGTTGAATGGTTTGTGCCTTACTAACCCACTAATTTCGCCTATCATATTTATCCAATACAATTTGTTTTAGTTCTTTCCATGATCATGGCTTTCATATTGTTTTCTAATTTCCTTTCTCTCGTTTCTAACTTGTTTAATTATCTTGTTCAGGAAACCAAAGATATACTAGTGGTCTTAAACAGAGGATGCAAAATGGCACGTTAGGTCACAGCGTCAACGCTGCTGACACTTTAGCGGCGGTCGGCAGGCAGTTGGACTTCACAGCTGAACCGAAAGATGACAGGGAAATATTGTTACATAGAGAGCACAGCATCAAAGACTTAGCGCAAAGGTTGACGAGTTCTGTGAGCCCTTCTACGGAAGAAAAGCCACTGAGGGTGTCAGATATGGCAGGAATTGTGTCGAAAGCCAAAGAAGAATTAGCCAAATCAAAATCTAAAGGTACGTTTAATTTAGCACAGATATCTGTTTCATGCAGCCCGAGAGTAGTGCGTGCAGAAGGTGGTGGAACTTGGAAGGTATGATTCCTGTTATCATCGCTTCCAAGTAAATAGACCACGTCCTCTTCAGCTTTATAGAAGCTATATAGCTTTATAGCGGGTATGAGATATGGCCATTATGTATAAAAACTTCGACAGCGCGATGTATACCAAAAGAATATAGACAACGAAAATCCAGCAGTGAACTGCTATATTTTGACGGCCACTTGGCGCAGTAGACAGTGAGCCTGCTCTCTGGGTGCTGCCCACAACTGGATTTTTTTTATGTGGTGAACATGAATGTTTTCTGTCTGGGTATTATCTAATATAACTTGTTCTGTTTAAGAAATATTCATTCGTCATCTAAGTACCCATACCACAAGATACTCTTACTTTGGGGCTACATGGCGATGTGTGTATTGGCTTAGTATATTTATTAATATTTATATTATAACAAGATCCCGAAAACAATTTAATGTGGTCTAATACTATCTACCTTTAGAAAAAGTAGAAATTTACAAATTTCGCATTCGTCAGTACAACAGGTATCAAAATGGACACAAAAAATCCTATTTTTACCAAATCCTTTTCTCAAGAGTACTTATTTTCATTTCAGAAATTATAAAAAGCCCAGCAATAGAAAAAAGTCCAAAAATACACGAGATAAAAGTGTCGGAAAACGATCTCCACTGGGAGGAGCTGCGAAAGGGATGTTTAGACCGGGAATTTCATCTTTGCGACTTGGACTTTTCCGACCTAAGATACGACTCAGACGATGATACTGTGTTCCCCGCAATCAACGCTTCGAATGGGCCCCCACCTCCTCCTCCTGGAATGCTTCCTCCTCTAGGAATACCCCCTCCTTTACCTGCATGTTTCTCGAGCTTACCAAAAAATTTACCAAGTTCCTCTATATCCTCTGAACTCTCAATCGATTCAGCAAACTCTACGCTTAAGAAGAATAAAAAGACTGTAAAATTATTCTGGAAAGAAATTCAGGAGAATCCTCTGCCAACACCTGTCAATGCCAAAGTGGGTGGATCTATTTGGGATGACTTACCTGAAGTCAGTCTTGATACAGCTTCCTTGGAGCATCTGTTCGAATCCAGGACAAACGATTTAATTATTAAGGTAAACTTTTACCATATAGATGATGAAGACATTTTTAATGAACTCAAACAAATGGGTTTTGAAGTTGATTTCTTTTCTTGGGTTTTAAAAAACTTTACTAACTTAAAATTTTTTTCTTGCATGTACCGTGCCCTCTTCTGTCAACTTATGTCTACTACAGGAAGTAAGTATATTATAAGAATAGTAACTTTGTCACTACAATAAGGTTAAAGACACCGAATTAAGAATTTACAGAAACCGTGTATACTACTAATATTGAAGCACCAAAAACACTCCAATTTAGTAGTGTTTCTCGAACAAGCGGTTAGTCACTTCATTCCATTTAGCAGTTGACGGTAATTATTTTACCTCTTATATTCTAAACGTTTACTATAAAATGGAGAAAATTTTGCGATTTTGCATCATTCTGTGGATGTGAAATGAGACGCGCGCGGATATGTTTTTGGACATTGCACTGCATATAATTACGGCTGAATGATAGTTCTGTATGATCTTAATTCTGTGGTTAACATTATTTGTTATTGCATCACAATTTATTCTACTCTTCTCATTTTTTATTCGTAACTTCTAGAAACTAATGGAACCAAAGAGAAACCTTATTTTGGACACAAAACGGTCGAACGCAATCAACATAGCGATGAAGAAGCTACCAACACCGCAGACTATAAAAGTAGCTATAATGAAGATGGACGCGACTGTGATAGGCCGTGAGGGAATAGAGAAATTGCTAACTATGCTTCCCACGCAAGAAGAGAAAGTCAAGATACAAGAGGCACAGGTTTGTTTAGACCTCATTATTTATAAAGCCCACTATCGGTTTTAATCTGTGCCAAAACCCTGACCACCGGCCCAGCAAGGCTAGCGTAGGCAAAAGACAAAAATTCATCCCCCGATTAAAACTACTGACGAGGGATAAATCTTACTTGACCACCTGCAAAAGTAAATAAATAAATAAAAAACGGTAACAGGGAAAAGGAGGTATTGACACCGTTTGGTATTACGCGTGTTTTTATATCACATATTTCCACCCGAGCGCTCATAGTCAGAGAGTGGATAAAACTGTGGGAAATTATAAACATTTAGTACCTTTCCTGTGGAGAATATGTCCCCTGCCCAGTGACTTATTCAAGATTCATCGACCAGTACGTTACGGACAATTATCTCCCAGGAGAAAGGATAAAAATTTATCTTCTCCCACAGCTTTATCAACTCTCAGAGCATTGGTGCACAAGTGGAAATAATATCCAAATAATATATGTGGAATAATAAACGGGGGTAAAATTCTCTTATTCCATGTTACCGTGGATTGCAGGTGGACATGTTAATTATATCCGCTGTCAGGGGATACAATTATTGGTACAAAAAGTCATGCTAGTTCCTACTAGTTTAGTTTGTTTATAAATGTTTTTTTAAACTATTATTTTTGATGAAAATTATATAGATTAAAAATATATATATCTTGAAAATTGAAAAAATTTAAGAATCTTATTAAATTAGTGAATTGTTATCGGTCCTCGATATATTTACAAAGTTGGAACGAAATCAGACCGTTCGAAGAGGGTCAAAATCAAGTCCAAATGAATCAGTTACAAACGTACAAACACACTAAAATTGTGGTGGCCTACGTCCCCTCGTCATTGTGGGAGGAGACCCGTGCCCTGTAGTGGGCCGCAAATGGTTGGATATGATGATGATGATGTATTATGCTTAATTTTTTAATCAACGAAAATATTTTTGTTTTTCTTGCAGTACGCGAATCCAGATTTACCTCTGGGCAGCGCAGAACAATTCCTGCTCACCCTGGCTTCTATAAACGAGCTATCGTCGAGACTTAAGCTTTGGGTCTTCAAGCTAGATTTTGATAATTTAGAGGTAAAGTTAATAATCTCTATACATCTAACTAGTTAATCGACTAGCTAAAAAGTGGCGATAACCCAGTGATTAAGTCTTCGCCTCTCTTTAAGTGGGACCCAGTTCATTCGAATTATAAATTATTTATTTCAAAAATTCATTTATTTCAAGTAGGCCTAATATAAGCACTTTTGAATCGTCAAGTCTGTCTGTGTGTAGTGACTCTACCACCGGTTCGGAAGGCAGATTCTACAGCAAATTGCCCTTTTTTAACATTATTTTACAGCGAACATCTGACAGCGAAGTGACGCTGCCAGATGGGTTTGGATGGTGGAATGGGCAACCTCTTCCTTCTGGAGAGGCCTCAAATCTTGCAGTGGTCTGTTATATAACTTGATTGATATGTGCGACTGGCTACCATAGAACACAACATTCCTCATTAATCTATCTCAAATTCCTAATTTCTCAAACCTTCCAGAAAGAAATAGCAGAACCCCTAATGGACCTAAAGCAAGGCATAGAACTGTTGAAGTGCAATAAGACGTTTAAAGTTATCCTATCCACATTGCGTTCCGTGGGGAGTTTCCTTAACGGCAACCAGGTGAAGGGGTTCCGTCTGGAATACCTCTCTAAGGTGATGGAGGTGAAAGACACTGTTCAGAAGCATCCCCTGTTATACCACATCTGTGAAATGATTATAGAAAAGTTTCCGGATACGACAGACTTTTTTAGCGAGGTAATTATAAAATTTTACCCCTGTTAATTAAGTAAAAATGTAGTTGGCGAGTTACAAATAGAATGTAAAAAATACCCTAACCTGTTACCCTATTACTCTCTTTTCTCTATGTTTAACAAAAGAACGCGAGCCAATATTAATTGTTGCTTTAATTGACGTTTTTTTGAATATCCCATTCATAGTCAATTATTTATTAAAATATAATATATAATGTATACATATATACATGGTGATATCATTATTCGAAAATTTAAAACTAAAGCAAGGAAGTACTAGGGTTCCAGAAGCGCCCAGGGGCTACCATGTGCGCCACGAGAAAATTAAGTTAAGTTATACATAGTTAGAGGAGTAAGGGTGGAGATAATTATCTCGTGGCACTCATCTCAGCCCTGCTGGTCTAATTTACACACACAACAATTTTACCCGGGTATTCCTTATGTTATCTCCATTGTTTAGACGGCCGATTGGCGCAGTGGGCAGCGACCCTGCTTTCCGAGCCAAGGCCGTGGGTTCGATTCCCACAACTGGACAATGTTTGTGTGATGAACATGAATGTTTTTCAGTGTCTGGGTGTTTATCTATATATAATAAGTATTTATGTATATTATTCATATTATAATTATTCATCAGTCATCTTAGTACCCATAACACAAGCTATGCTTACTTTGGGGCTGGATGGCGATGTGTGTATTGTCGTAGTATATTTATATTTATATTTATTGTCACTTGAAGTAAAACTATAAAAGCAATAATTGTAATGCCCAAAATTATCTACCGTTTATGTTACCTTTTATGTCTAAAGATAACCTATAGATATTTTACACCTGTACCCTTAAATTCAACTTGAAGGTTGGTCCCGTTATCCGAGCCTCGAAGGTAGACTTCGACGTCCTGAACGTGAACCTGATGAAGTTGGAGACGGACTGCAAGGCATCCTGGGACCACATGAAACGCGTCGCGAAGCACGACGGTTCGCAGATCTTTAAGACCAAAATCAACGAGTTTCTGACGGACGCGGCCGAGCGTATTATACTCTTGAGTCTTATCAAGAAGCGGGTTATGACCAGGTAAAGATTCATTTTAACAAGACATGGATGTCTATGGCAAAGATGTTAAAGAATGACAGTATTTATATAGGCTTCAAATTTAGGTATTTACCATATCTGAATTTTACTTACTTTTTGACAACTACTACTTGACTTGACTTACTAAGACGTGCCGACAAGCAACGTTCGGTAACCTGCTGAACGTAATATAACGAAAAATAATAAATGCTTATTCAGGCCAAATACCCGTATGACAAAAATTAAAACAAAAAATACCGTTAAGATAAGCAAATAAAGACAAAGATAATATCACTTAAATGAAATTAAAATTGCAATTAAAACAAAAACATACATAATAAAAGGTCCCCGACATTCCTCATTCCTCATTCGATGACCAGTCATGATTGACTCCGATCTCCTCTGGAAGCTAATTAAAAACCCTAATTTATCACACTCTAATGACACATCAAGCTAAGAATCAGTCAATATTTGCTTACGAGCGTAGTATACTAATCGTTGCTCGATGTCGAGCAATACTACGGACACACTTCTGACTTCTATGAACGCTACACAACCAAGATTATCAAACAAGCTTTCTACGCATTGACTTCACAACGCACACTTACTTCTTTATATTGTAAAAGTTGTGCGTTCTGAAAACAACTATGTACTTACTCCTAATTTTGTTTTTATGGAAGTATTTTTGAATTCGGCCAAGTACTTATGTGTTGCATAGGAACTTACAGAAATCAAATTGTTTTGTGTAATATTTGTATAATATTAGTGTAGTTTTGTTAGTATTAATTATATTTTGCGAAATTATTTGCGAATAATTATTTGTTTTTTAAAGGCGCAATCAGACGATTATTTATCGTTTTCTTTTCGATAATGCATCGATATATTACTAATGATTTACCTCACGCTGATTTTGTTTCGATAGCTCTTAGTTTTTATACGTCTAATCACAAACGTCTTGTTGCGCCCTTATGATGCGTTGCAATTGTATTGTAATTATTTCATTGCGTTTTCTTTGCTACTTTTGATTTGTTACTTATACTATGTTTTAATATGAAGCTAGCGATATATTTTTTTAATATGTTTCGATTTATTCTGGTGGAAGGCTTTGGCCGTGGCTAGTTACCACAAGTGGCGTGCACTTCATATTTGCTTAAAATCACTGCCTACTAAAACTTTTTTAATATTACTCTTACTTAGGAAGACTTTTCCATTTTATGAATGTTTATCGTGCGTTGTCGCGTAGAAACCTATTAGGGGTATGACCACCATACTCTCTAGTGGAAACAAAAGAAAAAAAAACAAGTCGGTTCTTTCAGATACAACAAATTCCTTCTATACCTCGGCGTACCACCGACTGAAGCCACCAAGACCAAACCGGCGGAGCTATTGAAAGTGATCGCGGAGTTCGCGTTGGAGTACAGGACCACGAGGGAACGGGTGCTTCAGCAGTTGGAGAAGAGAGCCAACCATCGGGAACGTAACAAGACCAGAGGGAAGATGATAATTGATGTGAGTCTGTTTAATCTGGGAAGCTAAGAGTCTTTTTGGGCTTAGGTACACCCATGTTTCAAACATTATAGAAACGTAGAGCATCCAATAAGACCTTTATCCCATAGCACCGTAGACCGTACCGCAAAAACAGAATGTCTTTATGACTGACTAGCTGTTTTTTTTATTGTTTTTAAAGCATTTTTTTAAAGTTCTGTAATCTTAAAAAAATATCGGTTTAGTTTATAGCTATATTCATACCCTTTATGATTAAGCTATTTATTTCAATAATAATTAAATAATATAATTAATACTGCGATGATGCTTGCTTCTCTCTAAAATTTTAGAGCACAAAAGCTGCAATTGAGACTTTACTATGATATATAGATATATTCCCTGGCAGTCTTTTTGTAGGTACTTTATGAGGACTTTAATCATGTAGTTCATAATTATAAAGTACTAGCTATTGAAAGCGTAACAAACAAACTTACATTCACATTTATAATATTAGTAGGGATAGGCATAGGGATGTTACTTCGTGATAGTTTAGCTTTCTTTTGGCTTGGAAGAAATGGTTAAAAACGGTCCAGTACTTACGGAGCCACCTGACCTGGCACGCACTAACGCACACTTTCCAGAGTTATGTTCGTTTTTAAGTATGCAATTAAAATATATGCCTTGCTTTGTTGCTGAAGTAAAACATCGTAGAAAAACCTGCACGCCTGAGAGTCCTTCATAATGGTCTAAAAGGCATGTAAAGTCTACCATACATAGCTAGCGGGATAGGCTACGTGCAAAGCTCTTGATGTCAGCAATTTTTAATATTCTATTTTTTTTTTTTTTTTAATATACTACGACAATACACACATCGCCATCTAGTCCCAAAGTAAGCGTAGCTTGTGTTATGGGTACTAAGATAACTGATGAATAATTTGTATGAATAATATACATAAATACTTATAGTATATAGATAAACACCCAGACACTGAAAAACATTCATGTTCATCACACAAATATTGTCCAGTTGTGGGAATCGAACCCACGGCCTTGTACTCAGAAAGCAGGGTCGCTGCCCACTGCGCCAATCGACCGTCAACTACCGACGTATTAGTTTATTGGTATGGTTCTAATTTCAATGAAAATTACACGAATACCTTTTCTATGCGCTAGCATCCGCTAGGACGAAATGGATTCCGAACAAGATAGCCTTCCCGAACTTGTGTGATGAAAGCTGTTGTATTTTTGGCCAGGTGGGCAACTACTCCAACAAGAGCGGCGAGCACACGGCAGACAGCGCTCTCAAGGAGCTACTGAAGAGTGACGCGGACGCTGATCTACTTGCTGACAGAAGGAAGCCACCTCCTACGCGTTTGCACAAGTTAGTTAACATAACAATGCTCCGGTTTCGGAGCGAAACGTGCGTAGAGGGTACATTGCCGAAGATCTGTTTGGTGTGGAGTATAAGGATTGAAGAAATTATGAATAACACCATACAGATTCTCCTGCTTTTCGCTGAGTACTTAACTAGTCGTTTAAAAGAATATTATTTATCTACGGAGTCATAAGCTTATATATTTGCTCTGTATATATATATATATATATATATATATAAATATATATATATATATATATATATGTATATATATATTTATGCATATATATTAATATTGTATGTATTTATGTCTATATTATTTGTATTTGTATTAGCTATTTGTGTATTATTGTTGATGTTGTTTATGTAATGACAAATTTTTGAAATTGCACTTTCCCGTTTCCATAATCATTTTCTTCTTTCATCAAGGGTTGTCTGAAGGAGATCGCTTAGAGCGATAAGACCGCCTTTGCGCATTTTTATTTTTCTAGTTTTAATGTTTTCAAAATATGTTATCATTATCCCTCAATTGTGTGCAATAAAGAATTTATCTATCTATCTAGTAGTATATATTATATAATTTTGAGGACCTTGGCGCAGAGGTGAGCGCTGTGAATTTAAGTAGAAGGTCCGGGGCTCGATTCCCGCCATGGGTAATTTGGGAATGTATAATTTCTGAATTTTCTCTGGTCTGGTCTGGTATGGTGGGAGGCTTTGGCCGTGGCTAGTTACCACCCTACCGACAAAGACGTGCCGCTTAGCGATTTAGTGTCCCGGTGCGATGTCACGTAGATACTCCCTAGCAGGTTAGCCCGCTACCGTCTTAGACTGCATCATCAATTATCACCAGGTGAGATTGCAGTCAAGGTCTAACTGGTAGAAGAATATATATATATATTGGAATTTCGCAAAAATATATATAAGTCCAATATAGACCGATATATAAGTCCAGCAGTGGATAGCTATTATAGACTATTGATGAAACGAATCTCATGCAAGCGTTATCATTAAAATAATTATCCTTTAAACTTATCATTTCCAGTGGTGAAGACGAGATTATAGAGAGCTTGGTACGATGCGCCACCTCCAAGAGAAGGCCGCTTGCACGCGACCGTCGTCGGAACAGGCTTGCCGACCGAAAGAGCTGTAAGTAAATTTTTATTTATAATTATACTATATATATGTTTATGTGGTGAAAAATAAAAGTGTATTCATTCATTCATTCATTCATTCATTCATTCATTCATTCATTCATCATTTAATTCAACACAAACTAAAAGCTTACGTACGAAAACAATCGCCTAGAAACAGAGAATATTGTAGGGCATGCCAAGAACACGTACAGCATCGCTAATAAATGAACTTACCTATTTAGTACTTACACCTCGATGTTATACTTTAGAGATAGGAACAAAGTAGCTAGTTGCGTTTTTGTACGCCCAGTACTTTCAGCTCCTGTTTCTTCGTGTCTTAAGTGACGATGATGTGGAATGTCAGGTCTCTTTGTAACAGCAACCCTACCGCCATTGTTAAATGTCATTAAGAGTCAGTGCTTCCAGAGTAAATTATGAAATTAAAAAAACTCATATCTGTGAAATTATGTGTAATGTGTAAATAAAGTGGATGAAACTTAGCGTTTGATCCTTAAAACTTTAAAATGACAGATACAAATCGCTATCGTCAATGTTGCATTAGTTTACGTGTAAACTGTATTAAGACCAATTCGGTAACATCCTTGACAGTTTCTAATTATTAAAACCTTGATTATCGTAATGGCACTAGAGAGAATTTGTAATTCTATCACCTAATTTATTATTTTATGAATGTAGTTACAATTAATTGCTGGTGTGTCTTATGAATAAATAAGTAAATAAATAAATAAATAAATAAACCTTATGTAGCTAACCTAATCCATCTTTCCCATAAATGCAGTTCTGCGAGAGTTAAAGTCACTGATCTCTATTTATACTTTAGTATAATAGATATCAGTGTTGAGTATATTTGATGAAACAATCTTGTGAACCTAACTCAAAGCTTACTTTATTCAAACAAAATGACTCACCATCGCATAAAGCAAATATATCTAAATATCTACTACTAATACATATTACGTTTTAATACATATTTATTTGGTCGTCCCTAAATTAAGGATTATAAATCGAAAAAAAAGGATCAACAACATAGGTACTGCTTTAAGTGATACTATTAAGCCCCCACGGACTTAAGATATTACATATAGTATAGTAATATTAAAATAATACCGCTAAGTGATGGTAGGTACATATTATGGTATACTTAGAGATAGTTTTGCGTTTAAAAACTGACCGGGAAAATAAAAAAAACTGTTCTGGAGAGCTGGGATAAATTTGAGACTTAGACTCTTGTAGATAAGAAAATCGTTCCATTTTTATCCGCAACACGGCGAGGGTTTTATGCTAAGGTTTCAAATAAATTTTATCTGATTATGACGCGATCGCACCTTGATATTTCCAAGCTGGCGATTAGGTAAGATAATTTGCATTGCGTAGAATATGCTGGGCGAATTGTTATTTCAACCTTTATGCTGGCACTACACTATCAAGTTAACGGACAAGTTTGCAGAGGACTTGTATGGGTATAAGTGAGTATATAGCCATACACCGTCAAGATTGCGCTTCAAGTACGCTCCAAATTTGGCAGTAAACTTGATCGTGTATAGTCAGCTTTAGCCACACAACGCAATATTACTTACAGTGGCTGTTGATGTTGTTAACGGGCGAAGGTGCGCCGAACAACAAACTGAATATACTACGTAAAATATGAATTACAGAGACCCTTGTCTCACTGTCACATTTGGTGCTCCAAAAAATTTTTGGTTGCCATTTATGTGGTCAGTCAGTCCAGTTTCCTTTTTCTGTAACTTTCCCGACAGTCACTTAGCGTTGGCCACCTGTTACCTCCATATAAATTTGAAGGTTTTTTTATGAGTTGGCAACTTGTAGGGAAAGTTAGTGAATCGGCCAGCAGTCAATAATTAATGGTATGTGTTGCCATGTCAGAGTAAGTCGTCATATCAGAGTCAGTCGTCATATCATCAGTTGTCTGTGTGTCTTGCTTCTAGCGGCGCGGTGGTACGATTAATAACGTTTGATTTGCAGTGAACAGGACACTCGACGGACACCAGTCGTGGCCCGGCAAGCAGTCCAATGACCAGTGAGTGTTGAATCATGTTAAACGTTGGTTTTTACTAAACCAGTAAGATTTTATGCCGGCTAACATGTTAGGGAGTATGGTAGTTATACCCCTAATTGGTTGGCACGACTATTTCTGTAGAGTGGTAACAAGCCACGGCCAAAACCCCAACAGAGCAGACCAGAGAAAATTCAGAACTTATAAATTCACAAATTTTCCCTGCTGGGAATCGAACACAGGACCTCCTACATAAGTAGCTGCATCTGAGCAGAGGGCAGAAGGCTGGATATTTCCTCTGAAGCGAAAAAAAAAAGGACGAGACGTTTCAAAGCAAACCAATAATAAATTAAATATTTCAAACAAACTAAAAAACGCCTTGATATTTATTTATTTAGGAAACCAACCGCTAATACATTTTTTCTTGTCCAAGTTTTTACGTTGCGAGCTAAGTGAATGTTCAGCTTATTACAGGTTTTCACAACGTTTACAAATAATTTCAAAATTAATTACATTTTATATATAACTGCATTACAAAATAAATGTCTAAAAATATTTTAATAATTAATAATGTTAAAAATATAAATAGAATTAAAATTAAAAATCATATTAAATTAAGAATTAAATTAAAAATTAAATTTAAAAAAAAAAAAAAATTAACATCAATGTCCAAGTTTAAGCTTATAAATTTTGAATATTTGATAACATAAGAAGTCAAGTATTTATTTTATTTTTATCTTGAAATGAAAAAAAAATATAAAAAACTAAACTAATTTCTACCTTTTAGTTCAGTTTATTTATAAAAGCGATTTTCTTTAGTTTTATTTGATCTATTATTTTTATTAGAGCAAAATTAATCGGTAACCCATTCACCGTCAAAGAGATAAATAGAGATCAAAGAGAGAAGTTAAAGATAATGGTTGGAAATTAAAATGAACATCATACCTGCCTTGGTGACTATAGCTGAAAAATATATAAATTAATAAAAATCTTATTTTACAAATTAAAAAATGCAAGTTCTAATTATTATTTAAAACAGGCCATCAAAAAGTAACAGCTAACGCCCTCTACCATCTAGTAGCTTAATGTTTTTTGTGGAATTTGTTAGGTACGCGAACGCCATAGGTTTTTTACATTTGGGTCTAGATGGCGCTGTAGTAATTAGTAAAATATCTTATTTTTTATATTGAAAATTGAAATAATCTTCTCAGATTAGTGTATTGTCATCGGTCCTCGATATGTCTACTAAGTTTGAAAGAAATCTGACGGTTCAAAGTGGGACAAAATCGAGCTCAAAGGGTTCGGTTACATACATACAGGTGAAGCTAATATAAAGCGTGTAAAAACATCACCTCTCCGTTCGGTGAAAACGGCCGGATGCTTATATCTGCCGCTAAGCAGCATTGTTGCAATAGTGTGTAGCGGCGTGGCAATTGGTGACGGTTCCACTTACCATCAGGTGGGCCATATGCTTAGTTCGTCAATTATAACTATTCAAAAAAAACTTTTTGTTCCAGGTCACCAGCTGAACTACAACAAAGATAATAACAATTGAGTCTAATTAACTAGTACATTACTATCGAAGTTATACTTCTTTTGGTGCCTTAAGAAAATCAGACGCAAGTGAATTTTTCTGAATGAGTATAAATTTACAGATTTATAGGGCGGAAAGGAAATTTTTCGTCTCCCAAAGTCTTTTTGATACCTTGAAGCGGTCTCTAAACATTGGTATATATCTTGTTACGACTAGTTACGAATGAAATTACGTTGGGTAAAGATTAAAATGCACTGCCCAGTCGTCACCAGTGTGCTTTGACGTAGTCATTAATACTGCAGTAGTGACCAACATAGTTTAAGAAAAGAGGGTAGACAAAAGCATTGTTTTTTTTTTAATAACCTTTTTATACAATGGGGACGAAACGTTCATAACATCACATTCTTGGGTTAGATTATCATTGATGTCGATTGGGTTGTACATAAATCTTTATACTAAACTAAATTGGCAGGTCTAATGGTAGTGCTGTCCTTTTTACTACGTTATTTGTGGAACATAACTGGCACTGTTATGGTTTTTAAAGAGATTTGTGGCTAACAGAATTGGTACCATTAAAGTCATTTTTGAAATAGGAATTCGCTTTGGCATTGCTTATTCAAAGAAGATATTTGCTGTCGTCTTTTTACTCAGTTCGAAATTTGAATGCGTAACAAATTCATTTGTATTTAACGCCAATGAAGTATGACTTCTTACGTGAGTACATAAGTACACACGCGAGTTTTTTTTTTACTTTATCGAATCTCATTAACCATAGTCCCGTAGGTTTAACTCAAACAACCATTGTTAAAGTATACTCTGATAGTTTAGAAATTTCCAAAATGGTGCGCCGAGACTCAAGTGTCATTTAAGGGTCCCGATTATTAGAAAATGTAAGCCTATATATCTGTCAAGTCAAAACCTAAACAATATGTAAATCGATTTAGTTTTGTCAACAAGAAACCTAGCAGGTGTATTTTTATCTATTTGCTATCGATTTTGTATAGGAATTATGGACAAAGGATAGTTTAGTAAAGGAAATAATAAGGTATTGTATAAAGGCGGGTTTTCTTTTTAATTGTTCTTTTCTACGTTCACTGTATGTCTCCACGCCGGCTGTCAGAACCGTGGGAACACTGGTTCCGATGTACCTACCTACCGCATTAGATGGTGGTAAACCGTAAAGATACAGGATAAAAGTATCGCAATTTAAAACTAAATATAAAATTCGCTGTGTCGATATAACAAAAAGGATACAAACACAAGGGTCACTTGAATTATTTGGGATACTGTCGCAGACATTGTACTTATATGCTGCTGGGATTCCTGCATAACATACAATAAACATGCTTGGAAATTTCTAAATTCTCCGATTTTAGATAGGTAATCATTTTTATTTTGTAGTTCCGAGCCCCAGTGCCTTATAATCGCTTAAAGCAGTATCATATTAATATAACAGTATTATTTTAAAATATTACTGCTTTAAGCTTTTACACTACTTTTAGTACCTACTTTGATAATAAATAATGTATGATACTGATTATGAGTTGATTAAATTATGTAAATTATCCTCGAAATGTATTAAGAAGTATCTTTATAAAAAAAATATTGTGACGCAATATTTATTGTCATTCTTAATAGCCGCGTCAATAACAGTAGAGAGTGATTTACCTATAACTATAGCCCTCCACGATGCTCTAACTTGGTTTGGCGGGCTTTCACGATTGTTATCACATTATTTATAATAACCGAAATAAAGACCGACGGCATAACATACTCTTTGAGGCGTAGAGTTGGACAGAGACCTCAGGCTTTGTAATGTAAACTTTTTGAAATAATACACCAATCGCTAACAATACACTTTTGACTGAACCCAGGAATTGTTACCAGGACATCATAATCCGCGCGTAGAACTGGGCGCGTACATATTATGCTATTGGCAAGTCGAGGGCATGCATGTTTGCAACATGAAGCAAAGTTTAATTGAATCATAAAAAATGCTTATGTAAAGGCTATTTATAATTTTAAAAAAATATTAATACTTAACTTGTTAATATATTGGCAATAAATAAATTATCTACTTGAAATTTATAAATACTAAGAGCATTTAACATCATACGGTAAGAGTTCCAGTTTTTTTTTTTCATTAGCCTACTAAATTACAGCCACTATACAACCTTTATAGCATTAGCTAGCATTACCTTTAAAGCTTATTGGAAATACTTTGTGTTAGTTAGTTGCCCTACTATTATTACTAATGTTTACCACATACAAGGTCACTGTCGAATTACGCATTATAAAGAACCGCTACTTGCATTTGTGAGTTCAGAACTGGCAACATCGATTCTTGTTAATATATTATATATGTTTCGTACTGTTTATACTTTATATACGCAATATTATGTATTTTATTCTGAATATGAAATCTTAGGTGCTCGCATTTTTTATAATTAATAAAATATATGTATGTCTACCACAGAAATCTAAATCATTTATTATGGAAGGTAATAAATAATGTTAGGATTGGTAAACTTTGTTTGGCCGCTACTACACGAGTATTACTAGAATACCCGGTTTCTATCACCACTTTCATACTGCGTGCGACGAAAGAGCAATTGATACGAACAACTGAAGGGCGGCGTTGTCGGTGTAATTCCAGGAGGCTCCGGACCTCACGTGGATGGGCCGTCCGTCAATTATTACCATAAAAAGGCCTTTTTGTTTAGATTTCTTTGGATAAGACTTTAAGTTTAATTTTAAAAATATATAAAATAACGACCTTCCTACTCTTGACTGTGTCGAGACCTGTTGTCGGTATGTTGTGTTGTTTCCTCTTTTTTTACCTATTTATTATTTGTGTAAATATCTGTGTAAATAAAAAAATAGAATAACATGTGTGGTTTTATTTTTTTTTCCCAATGAAAAACTTGTTTTTTATTTGAATTAGACGTCACGTTCGCTTGAATTACTGAACAACAGTAACATTCGATTAATTTTTGTAACCTCCTGTAAGCTCATCCTACTCCAACGGATGAGCGCAACCACTTTGTTCAACAATTCTGGGGCCTGGGGCCTGGAGCCTTAAGGTCAAATGGGGCCAAAGATGACTTTTTTAATACTGAAATACACTTTACCTACTTTAATTATACTGAAAGGAAATGAGATGACCAAGGTAGATGTAGTCCTTGACATATTCTATATTTGTGAACTTAATGGTAATTGGTACTCGGTCTTTATTAGTCATAACTTTAGTTTTGCCTTCATTCGTTTCTAGTCCAACAGTCTAACTTTCTCGGTTGAGCGATTCTAACATGTAATGTAGTTATTTTCGATTTCCGAAAGTACCAAATCGTCAGCAAATCTTAATTGGAATAGGTATTCACCATTTATCTTAATACCTTTGTTTTAAAACCCAGTTTAATTTCCTGAAGATGCTCTCCAGACCAGTCATGAACAATTTTGGGGATAATGGGTCTACTTGTTTTACCCCCCAGTCTATTTTAAAAAATGGACCTGGAGATTCCAATCTCACTCGGGACCTACCTACTGGTTTCGTAAATTCTTTTTATTAGTTCTATATACTTAATCGCTATTTAAGCCAGTTTCATTTAGTGATTGCCAAATGCTATTATGATGTAGAGAATCAAAAGCTTTTGAGTAATCTATAAAAGCGATATAAAGGGACTTAGTAAACTCTACATACTTCTCTATTATTAACTTTAAAAAGCTATCAGCCAAAAGAACACAAAATGACAGTTGTGTTGTGCTAGCAAATGTTACGTTACTCAAGAATAACCTGCAATTGCAAACAACATTGACAAATAGTTGTCTTTAATCTAATACAACTCTTAGAACACCGAAATGTCTAAAAAACAATTGTTATAAATTCAATTTGTACAGACCTATCTGTCAATTGTTAAATTGACGAGAAAACTTTTGTTACAGCACTTTGCACTAAACTATAGATGTATTACACTGTTAGACTTTTAATTAAAACGATTAAATTGGATTTGGGCAATCAAAGCACACAAAATAATAATTAAAACATAAAATAAATTATGGAGAAAATTTGAACAGCTGTTAATCGATTCCTTAAGTAGTTCCAGAGGGAAAATTGAAAATTGTTAACGAGCGAAGCTTTAGACCCAATTTTGAAGTCCACGAAGACGAGCCACGCGGGCATAAGCTAGTAAAAGTAATAATATTAGCTTCAAATAATCACCCCCACACACGTTTTTCTAGCATGCCCCAAGGTTGGCTGGTAGAAAATGCTTTAGCATTGAGTCCACCTTTTGTAAAACAATTTTTTCAATGCTGCAAGAGTTGAAAAATTAAACTCCACAATTAATATGTCAAACTTATATTCTATATAAAGTAAAAAATTACAGTAAATTATAATAATATGTAAAAAAAAGTTCTAAACATTGGACGGAATAGTAAATTAAAACAGTCATCAACATTACTAAGGTATCACAGAATATAATTCCTGATAAGAAAAGTCGAAAGACTACTTGGGTCAACCCAGGGCTTGAAACCGGTTTTCAAATAACCAATAAATTCAATAATGTCAATTAAATTAATATTGGTAGCAAAATTGCATACCAGCCCTTCACGAATGAGTACATCTGATCTGTAGAACTCATCAAATCTTAATCACTAGTTACAATAAAGCTTACACTAGAACAAGTAAAAACTTACACTATAGTATATTTAAAAAAAAGTTCCATGGACGGTATTATTGAACGAACTAGATAACTATTATTTATCTATATATTAATACGTAAAAGCAAAAACTTTGTACCCCTTTTTATGAAAGTTGCGCGGACGGAGGAGTATGAAATATAATATATATTTATAAATTTAAATAGGGCATAATGCTATTTTTTTTTATGAAGCTTATAACATTACACACAGGTAGTAGTGACACGAGACAAATTAACAATGTAGCCTTGGCGAAATCTGTGTATATTTATTTGTTTATAGTAGAGCGCTTGACTGCAATCACACCTGATGGCAAGTGACGATGCTGCCTAAGGTGGAGCGCGCTTGCCTACAAGATGCCTATTCACTCTTGATTTATAAGAAATTCAGTTGGAATAAAATGAAATTTTTAATTTAGTTGGATTTATAAGAAAAAATTGAATTAAATTTTTTTTTAGCTTTACACAGATTAGCCAATGTCTGTGGTCTACTGTGGTAGACTGAATAATGTTCAATCTTATAATTTTAATTAATTATATTTAAATTTCGTTCACTAGGCGACCACTATAACAGTTATCTGTGTCAATATAACTTTGGCTACATATACACTTGCATGCAGTATCACTGAATCAGTTCAAGAATAGACAAACATCAAAAAGACAAAAAGCACAAGATGTGGTAAAAGCACATGGTGTGTATAGGACGCATCAGCGAAAACCGCTTAGTCTATTATATTATATTAATAATAGTACATACTGTACTTTGTGACATTGTATTTCTAAATTGATATCGTAACTTTGTGGTAGACCCAAAAAGTTTGAACTTCAATCCATATATCTTAATAAAAAGACACTAGAAATAACGTTTAGCATTTTAAGTATAAAAAATAACGAACGACCGCTCCAAGCACCACTACGGGTTCTCGAACGCGCTGTTGTCATACATTTCTTTTCCTTCCTTCCTTCCTTCAAATAATTTGATCGAACAGTTGTTTACAACAAGCCTATTCGATCATATTACTTGGGAGGTCTGTGGCCCGCATTAGAGTGTAAGAGGCAATATAGTTTAAAATTACATTAAAGTCGCTAGCTGTAACATAAAGTTTTGTTAAAATTCGTGTGCTCCGAGTCTTGTTCGGGGCGATAAGGTGACGCGTACACAACATTTTTAGTGTCTTGTAATTAAAATTTCTATATATAAGATATCAATTATTCTATATATAAGATTACCATAATATGACTCCATGATCAAATCTATGCTTAGATGCTATAGTTTTTGTATTATACAGGTTTAATTAAAAAATACCAGAACGCGTTGTATTCCTATTCTAACAACTTTTGTTCTACGACTTTATAAAATTAAGTAATAATTTCATACAAAAAAAGAATTAATCATATATTCATATATTCTGTAATGTGACATTACACTGTTAAACAAAATAGATGTCCCAAATAGTAAAATTTTTAATTTTGATTATTTCACAACCTCAAGTTGAAAATAAAGTTGTAGAACTAAAGATGTTAGTTTTAATGTAAACAACTACAAATATAAACCGCATAACAGAAGTGGTTCAAACACACTTTACTTGTAAAAAGTGGAAGCAGGATATAATATATCTTAAGTGTACATAATTTTTGTCTAATCATGTTCATCCATGTTTAGGATGCAGCTAACCAGCAATAGACTGAGATGGTGTGCAAATGAAGAGGCCTTAGTCCAGCAGTGGACTGAGATAGGCTGATGATGATGACGATGAATGTTAATCCCTATTCCCCTGTGACCGATAGTAACATATTAATCAACGCTTGTGATAATTTGTGATTCAAAAAATGCGCTTGTATTTAGTATTGCCTGAAATCTATACTATCTTATCGGAGTCTTCAGATTGTAGATTTAATTTGCTACATAGCTGTCCAGCTATCCAGCTGAAAGCTTGAAATTTATGTGGGCATGTATTTACTTAAGTCCATGGCAGCAGACATGGCTGAATAATTTCCATTTAAGATTATGTTACTTGCTAAGTGCTTACCATAATGTATATTACTAAAATTGTTTGCTATAAAAGAGAAATTGCTATAAAAGTAACTCATCTCCCACTCTTTTATTATTTTTAGTATATTGATTTTAAGCTGAGTATACATTTTACGCATAAGAGACTTTTTGCTCATAAGCCTCTGTCTCATTCCACAAATCCTGATCTGCGAATGTTGTGTGCCTCAGCTTACACCAACGTGCACCAAATCGCAATATCAGAATGATCACCATCAGCACGAATAGAGAGAGGATAGCTATGGCTGGGTATAACATAAGGAATGCCATTTTGTATACAAAATGTTTTAGCTTAAGTTAAAGTATTTGTGCACTTAATTTAAATTTATTAAAGTAAAGTATATCTTTATATGTAGATTCCAGCTATTCTCAGCCTATATATCACTCTCTCTCTTGTGCAGCTCAAAATATTCCTGCGAAGCAGTTAATGGTTGTCTTGACACTGAGGCATGGACTTCTGCGTGTCTGTAATCCTCACTATGCTCCGCGTTTTCAGGACGTATATACTGAGTGTATTGGTATTGATTCTCTAGTTCTGTCAAGTCCAGGGGTGGCTGCTTGTGAGGAGTTGCTGACCATATGGAAACAATCCAGCGGTTGCCTTGAAAACGAAAAGTTATCTATGAGAATTTATTCAGTTTAGGTTCATCTACTAAAATGGTAATATGGATGAATATGATATGATACTAAGCTTGATAATTTGTACATCCGTGATGATGCCAAATAACCTTAGCAGTCAGTTAATTAACTGTTATTTAGGATTTGTGCACAGCTGAATTGTGTAAAACCATTTCAAAAATATCTTCATATTATAATCCTATTAGTGCACCGGGAGGTAAAGAAAAAATAAACCAAATACTTAATGACACTTTTGTCACTAAA
The DNA here is from genome assembly GCF_905163445.1 of Pararge aegeria. Lineage (NCBI taxonomy): Eukaryota > Metazoa > Arthropoda > Insecta > Lepidoptera > Nymphalidae > Pararge > Pararge aegeria. The sequence goes on from NC_053208.1 coordinate 1,873,457, forward strand.
GCAACAGTTATATATACAGGATGTTATTGTAATTTATTAAATTTATTGAAACGTTGATAGACCAGTGAAGTTCCTAACAACTTCAGCTTTCTTCACTTTCAGGTGATTTTGGGCCTGCCAATGCATAAGTTTAAGGAATTTCTTAAAACCCATTTATTACAGCGAGGTATACAATTGATGAATTTCTTAATGACAAGGTTGCTTTGAAGCATCCAACTCCGCTTTCAGCTCTCACAAGAGAGAAAAATGAATGCTAAAATGTAAAATGTAAATTGTTGATGTTGGAAAAGAGCAACTGCTGAGTTGCTTGCCAGCTTCTTCTCAGTAGAATCTGCCTTCCGAACCTGTGGTAGAGTCAATACAAACAGACAGACTTGACGTTTCAAAAGTGCTTATATTAGGCCTACTTGAAATATAAGAATTTTAAATTTTCAGGGGCCCAGCACACAACTATAACTAAAATATCACTTGCTTCAAAGGTTAAGGAAACATCGTGAGTAGCCTGTCTACCTGAGAGTTCTCCATTATGTTCCTGACGTTGTATGAAGTCCACCAATCCACACTGGGCCAATGTGGAGGGCGACAGTATAAGCCCTTCTTGTTGTGGGAAGGACAGTGCACCATAGTGGGTTGATATTATGATGGTGACAATTATTTGATTGGTATTTCAATCTTATAAGCTGGGTTTATACCATTCAATAAAAATTATTATTATTAATTTACTATCATAATTTGTGTAAGTTTTGTATACACAAATACTGGACCTTGTTAATTGCAACATGTAGATGTAATTAATTTTAATTTCTAAGTTTATTTTATATTACAATTAACAAACTTAGCAATTTTTTTTATTAACAACATGCCTTCTGCACCAGTGGAAGGTGTTGGAATCAAATGATTACATGATTTTGGATGACCCATGTCCAATTATATGTTACACTGTGCACATTTGTCTGGTATCTAAAGATAACAGCAAATCTTAATTTTTAAAATATTGGATAAAAGCAGCTGTTTGCGGAATTCCATGTTATACAACATTACATTAAGCTTAATTTGCTATATGCCGTGTATAGCAGGAGAATCTACCTTACCTATATTTTTATTATAATTTCTAGCCGAAGATCTGATCTTCCAAAACCAGATTTCCAAAAGCAAATGAATTGCTAAAATTTTATTTATACATATTTTGTATACCAAATTAAGCTCAATTTTCATGATCTTAATATCCAATGCATACATGACATTGTCTCAAATGTAATATAAACAGAGAGTATTTATAAAATAATACCTGTATGTCTGTCGAGCCAATAGACTGAGTGTCGCGAGCAACAGCAAACAATGTTCAGTATCAGAAGAAAGCCAAAAATGACAGAGCAGATTGCGATGGCTATATAGAACGGACTAAAATCGCCAACTTTAGATATAAGCGGATTAACTGCTTTGTATGTGTCATTCCCTGTAAAGTAAGTTTGTGATTCATAGGGCGACATTATTTTTCTATACCTGCCGAAGAAAAAGGGTACTTCAAACATTTAATTTGTCTACTATTTATTTTCAAATCTACTAACAAGAAACTATTCTATCACATGAATTGTATAAACTGTTCTCGATAGCTTGTTTTTAATCTGAAATTATTTCTCCAAGGTTCAAACACAAGAAAACTATATGGTGATTGTGTAGAAGGAAATTTACTTTATAACTTGTATTCCTATTATGATGAAACTGAAGAAAATAAAGTTTGCAAAAAAGTTTTGTACAAAAGTGTACTGTAAGTGGTCATAAAAAAAAAACTTTTTTATAAATATAAAAGATGAGCATTTTGCAATAATAATACTGGTTGCATAGCAATTACCTAGAAATATTATAAAAACCTTTAAATAAGTGCTCATGAACATATCTTATTATGTTCCAAGCTTTTTTCCTAACCTAGGCTCCCAACTTTTTCACTTGCTTCTTTCTCAATCCCATTTACAGCACACAATTGAAAACTTACTGCTTTATATTATAATTTTGAATTCTAAAAAATAAATATATATATGCCTCTACAACAGAAGGTATGATAGGGGGTGATTTTATCCCCGTTGGCTCAATCGGGGAGGCACATTTTAGCCCAAACTTAACTCCGAGATATGGAGTGACTTAGTGACAATATCGGCAAACAAACGCTTCGAACTGGTGAAGTCTTCATGAGTAAGTGAAACAACGCTTTCCAAAGTAATGGATATTAAAGACTTACGCATAGCGCAGATAAATTTTTGTTTATGTTATTTGCGGTACTTAACATAGGTATGACATAGGAAATATGATTGGTGGTACTTGTAAAAATACATGGGCGTTAACCGTTATTACCGCTAATTTTAGGAATGTAATGTGAAAGCGTTACCTAAATAATATATGATAAAATTACTTAGATAGTTCAAAACTTATCATTTAATTGTTATTTCATTTTATATTTACCTTAAACTTCAAGATTAAATGTAAATTATTTTTGCTTTCACAGTTCTATGAATTCGGAAAACGGAATCAGTGTTCAGACAACGTTTAGAACAGTCAACAAGTGTTTGACAATTATCGATTTAAATTGTATATAGTAGTCTGTGGCAGTTGACCACAGACGTATTATGGAGGGTAGAGGTAAGGAGAGTCATCTTATATGGGAGAAAAGTTGAAAAAGTGTCCAGTGTATGCGCTAAATAACAGTTCAAAAATCCTCCACAATGGCGCTGATGGATGCACAGGGTATGGTATGAAAGTAGCAATCGTAGATGAATTGAAGTATGCCGAGTTAAAAAATTTAATGTCATTATCGGCTAAAGTAGTTAATTATTGAGAACTTCAACAACTTACGTTGTACAAAATATTGTGGTAAATATAACCTTACTTCCTTGTATCTCCATACTTCCTTGTTTATTTTTCAAGCCTACTCTAACAATATTTATATTTGGCGCTTCTTTTAAGAGTTACCCTGATGCAAATGTGGCGCCATCCTAATTTAATACATTTTGACGACACTTTTTCATATACACAGATGACTCTCCTTACCTCTACCCTCCATACACAGTATGTATATTGTATGCCAAAGAGGTAAATACCTTATAATAACCATGAAAAAATAGTGCCCACCTAATGTTGATGATTTAAAAATAAAGGCTTACGATAGTGTAAACTATTTTTAAAATCACTTTAATGGCGAATAAACATTACAGCTATATTAATATGACTATTAACTATCCGTTCCATCCTCTTTTTTTTAATACTAGTTCTCAAACGTTGTTTGATTGCCTATTGAACGTATAATATAAAGAAACTAAAAAAATAATCCGAAAGCATAAAAAAGATGTAGCTACTTGATATAGCAGTAAATATGAAGAGGGTGGATGTCGGTGTTCAACCAGTGAACGGCAGGAGGCCTGGCCTATTTATAAATAAAAATGTAATTCAAAGGCGCGGGCCAGCGGGCGGGTCGTTGCCAACCCGTCAGCGAATCCGCTAGGTTATAAACTATACCTACTCATTGACCCACTTTTATGTGGCTACCATTCATTGCAAATACGTTGTACTATCGAATGCTAGCCATTCGTACCATAAAGCATCTTATACCTGGCGGTGAGACTAATAGCGTCGATGCGAGGTAGCCCAATAAATTGAGGTCAGTGCCCAGCCATGCCATGCCAGCTAGCACTTAGCAAATTATATAGAGAAATAAAACAAAAGATTCGACAAAATATACATAACTATAGATTTAGTACACTGGAACATTTCATAGGAAGAACTGGAGGAAGGCCAATAAACAGTTAAATAATATCAAGCAAGTGACACATCTGCAAAATACATCAGAGTCTATTATAACAAACCGAAAAGATTGAATGAACATAGCCAATATATTTTATCAAAATTTATACAAAACTACTAGAAAAACCACAAGTTCTACACCTATTCGACTAAACAAAAATGATCTAGTACTTCCGTTTATCGATGCAGAGATATAACTGTCTATTAAAGATAAATGCCCATGCCCGGATGGGATAACGAATGATGTATTATAAGCTGGTTGCAATTTATTTATTAACACACACAATAACAAAGCTTTTTAACCTTTTTACAACAGAAATTCTATTCCAAACCAATGGATAACATCAGAAATCATATTAATATACTAAAATGGGCATGCCAAGCAAATATCTAATTATAGACCCATCAGCCCCATATCTTGTATTTACAAAGTTTTCGCCACGCGTCTACTACGCCGTGTAACTCAAATTATTGATGAGAACCAAACGATTGAACAAGCAGGTTTTATGAAGAACTACTACACTTTACCATATCCATACATTAACACGTTGACTGCTGCCTAACGTTAACAAATACGATACAACGAGAATGAAAGAAATTTTGAATTTGAATGGGGATAAAAGGTAGCCTATGTTCTTTTCCATGTCAAACTACGTCATTCTACATGCATGCCAAATTCCATACACATCCGTTCAGCCGTAACCGTTTTTGCGTGATTGAGTAAAAAACATCCACACTTTCACATTCATAATATTAGTAGGATTTACGATGACTTTACGAAAGTTTACGAACTACAAGCTTATTTATAGAAGGGAAAAAAACTATTTATTGCCTTATCGCGAACACTAAAAATCATTTTTTAATGGTAATGTTAATCATCAATCAAAGTAAGTGTTATTTAATAATATGTTAACTTACCTTAAGGTAATGAATATAACTCTTCTTTCTGTATTTGTGTTTGTCTATTTCTACCTAAACGGCTGGACCGATTTGGATGAAATTTTGTGAGTATACTGCAATGGATTCCTCCTAGAAATTGATTATATCATATTTACTGTGGCGCTGCTTTTCCAGGCTACATGCCGGGTTCGTTAATAAAGTCAACTCGGGGCGGGCTGCATTTATAGAATAAATTAATTTATACAAAAACTATTCGCCTATCGTGAATTATAAGATGCTTTTTTTTGGCTAGTAAATGACCATGAACTAGAACAATATATACCTAATATTTTGTTTAAGTTACGTATTTTCAAAAGTTCTAAATTATCGTTAATTATCGATTTCAAGAAAAGCTTATGTGTGAAGATCGCATTTAATATTGCAAGTAACGTCTATATCTTCTTTGCCGTTAAAAATGTATGTAGAATACAATATCTTTGGGTGTAATCTATGAATCTACGGTACACAATAAATTTCTGGTCTGTGGTTAGCATCATGGTGGTTCACAAAGAAGACACAGTGCGATACAAACCCTACGACTATTAATTACACGATCGAAGAGTAGTACTAGTTGCTCGTCGACTATTTTAACATCCGATAGCCACAATGAGCGTTGCTTTAAACCCAGAGGCTCCTGAATTATAGAGGGGAAAATAACTATATATTGCCTTATCGCGAACATTAAAAAATCATTTTTTAATGGTAATGATCATCAATCAAAGTAAGTGTTATTTAATAATATGTTACCTTACCTCAAGGTAATGAATATAACTCTTCTTTCTGAATTTGTGTTTGTCTATTTCTACCTAAACGGCTGGACCGAATTGGATGCAATTTTGTGAGTATACTGCAATGGATTCCTAATAGAAATTTATTATATCATGTTCACTGTGGCGCTGCTTTTCCAGGCTACATGCTGGGTTCGCTAATAAAGTCAACTCGGGACGGGCCGAATATTTAGAATAAATTAATTTATACAAAAACTATTCGGCCTATCGTGAATTATAAGATGTTTTTTTTTTGTCCTAGTAAATGACCATGAACTAAAACAATATATACCTAATATTTTGTTTAAGTTACGTATTTTCAAAAGTTCTAAATTATCGTTAATTATATCGATTTCAAGAAAAGCTTATTTGTGAAGATCGCATTTAATATTTCGCGCCGTTAAACATTTATGTAGAATACAATATCTTGGGGTGTAATCTATGAATCTATGGTACACAATAAATTTCTGGTCTGTGGTTCACAACATGGTGGTTCACAAAGAAGACACAGTGCGATACAAACACTACGACTATTAATTACACGATCGCAGAGTAGTATTAGTTGCTCGTGGACTATTTTAACATTCGATAGCCATGATGAGCGTTGCTTTAAACCCAGAGGCTCCTGAATTTCTGCCAGCCAATCTTGAATCCTCCATCGAGGTAAGTTATTTGATACGTTCAACGTCCTTTGCCTATAACTTAAACATGTGTTTCCCACAAGTGTTTGGATAACTCAAAGAGGTCTCAAATTTGTTTAATCATAGTTGTTTTTTTTACATCATTTAGTACGACTCTTTATTATCGCATCAAAAACAAATACGTATTGGCAAGTGCGAGTCAACGCGCTTGGCGTAGGTACCGTCATCCGTGTTCAGTTACTGTGATTTTATTTTTGTATTTATAAATGTAGTTATTATTATATTAATTATACAGGTATGAACCCATAAACTTTATAAAAAAATAACTCAGAACAGCTGTATTCTGGTTGTATTGTACTCTGGTTACAACAAAACATGTAGAAATATCAAGTATAACTTTGTGTCAGACTGTAACTTTGTTACAATTCAAATAATAGATAGATATACTATCTGAGATGCGTTTGGCCCGTTACTATCTGAGATGCGTTTGGCCCGTCCATCTCCACTTGCAACAATGACAATCTACTTGGCAATTGGCGTTGCTTAGTTTAAGATAAGGCACTGCTATATTGCAGTTATAAAATGTAAGTGACATTTAGTCACAAATTTTGATTAATGTTTAGCAAGTTCTTTCATGTAAATTTTATCAGTCACCAGTTACAAATTAGAGTCACCAGTGTTAGGACTACTGATATCAAAAGTTAACAACTTCTATTTCTGAGTGCAACATATTTGCTTGTCATTGTAGTCTAGTTGCAGCTCCCATTTAGCACTTAATTGAGAGTACAATAGGGTCCATACAATAGGCACTTGATGATACATTTATAGGTATTCTTCTCGTTACTCTGAGCTGTTGGTGTCACCAATGCAATACCTACTCTCAATATAACAGCAATTGCATAATTCTCCATCCTATATGCGTTCTTTATTGGTATATTTCTATAGTCATGCTCTTATATTAAATATTGTTGTACACATCTTGTAGAGATAACATTTTCTCATCTATATTTCTATAATATTTATATTGTGGTGCACATTTTAGCCATATATGGTAGTCATCGGACCAAGCGTAAGCCATGCATTGGCAGATATAAATCACACATTTCAATTAATGAATGATTTGCTATGATTTGAGTCAAGTAGGTGTGGAGTTGTATTATGGTGCGTGATGCCCATATTAATACCAGCCTCCCAGCTTTTATGATTTAATAAAATATATGTATATTTGACTATTATACCTGTTTGAAAGCAATGATGAGGTCTAGGTTATGGTGCACAATAATAAAGTTATGCATCTTTGGACTAGGCTGTAAGTGGATACTTCAGCAAACTGAACTTGTTCTAGAAACCGAGCAGGCCGCCCAGGTTTCCACAAACTTTCATGAAAGTGGCTGGGGTTACAGAGAGATAATCAGGTTATATATGTGGCTGGAAACCAATGCAGAAAGAGCATTTCACAATATATCTATGAAGAATTTTTCATACTCATAAATGTTTCATACATGTTGACTGAACATTACCCCATAAGCACACAATCGTGATGCAGTAATAAGATTAATAAAATGAAATCCCAATAAACACTACTTTATGTAGGCAATACTTTTTAAATACTTCATGAAATAAGGCTACTTAATAAATGATTACATGAGTTTCCCATCTAAAGTTATTCCATTAACAGCTAACAATGCGGTGATAATTTTTTTTTTTTAGACTGGCTTAACTACCATGTGCAGAACCATAAGATTGTCAAACAGTTTGCCGATTGGTATTTCATACAAAAAGTACGAAGGAATTCCCGACTTTAATACTGTGACAAAAAAATTCAATCAGAACGTGGTATATCAGCTAAACAGTATACTTGTGACTGAGCTTCCGGCCTTCAAGTTGAGAGAGTAAGTAGCTTTGACTTTTTAATTGATTACCTAACTATGGTAGAGTAGTTTATTTAGTGATCTGTAAGCTTGTGTTTGAGCACTTATCTGTTCTCATTTTTTTCATTTTTAACGCCCAATGCAAAAACAATGCGAGTGTTATAAGTTTGTTGGTTGTTTAGTTAGGATAACACACAGGGGTGTTATAATGAGATTTTTGTTATTTGTCCTTTTTAAACAGTTGTAAAGTGTTCTTTTGTTTGTTCGAATGCACTAATCTGGATGGATTTGAAAAAATCTTTTTTGATACTGTAGCCCAAATCTTGAGGACTATTATAGGCTATTTAACATCATGCTATAACCCTTAGAAACCCTAGAAAGCGAAATAACAGGCCATGCAATGCTGGATATCTTGTGTGGAATAACAAATGAAAGTTTTAATAGGAACCATATAAGAAGCTACAGCTAGTGTATGATTGTGCGGTAATTGACTGCTAGCGTTTAATAAAATCTGAAGCTATTGAGAGGCATTTTAAAAAAATTCTGCTTGTGTATGATGCATTTACTTACAACACTCAAAATTATTTTTACATTCTGTAAAATAGTGCTTGTGTCCAGTGTGCCAGACAGGTATCGAAAAAAATCTTATTGATATAGCAAGTACAGGTAGTACCTTAAAACATATAGCCTCTAGATATATATTATGTATGTGTTTATTAATATTTTAAATCAATGAAACCATGGGCATTGCCAGCTTTAAATAAATATGTTCTTAGATAGCGAATTTTACTTGCCATTTTATTTTTATTTTTTTAACCTTTGAATGCAATCCCACTTCTGCGAACCTATGATGCTGTAAGATGGTAATGATGGGGTATGGCAGTCGTAAAAAACCCATACCGCCAATCGGTTTCTACGCGACATTGTACCGGAACGCTAAATTGCTTGGCTGCCCAACTTAGCCGGTAGGGTGGTAACTAACCACAGCCAAAGCCTCCTGCCAGACAAAAATAGAGAGAAAGACTTGCCATATTAGTTAGTATGTTTGAGGTATATCATCATCCATAAACGTTTGTTTTGGATGATGAAGTATTGGAGCTAATTGATATCATTCTACATCCAATATGGAGACGTCCAAAGATGGTGCACCAATATTATTTGTAATGCACCTACCTGCATTGTATAATTTTTACTTAAACGCACCTCATGTTTAAGTAAAAATTATACAATGCAATGCAAAAACATTTGGAGGTTTCTTGGAAGTCAGAAAACTATTCAATTATTAATCTGCTGGTTTCATTCCATATTTAGTATTGTTCTTAGATTATGTTATCATTTATTATATTATCGAGTCCATCAATCCACACTGGGCCAGCGGGGTGGTCTACCTTCTAATTGTGGGAGACCCTGTAGTGGACCGGTAATGAGTTGTTTATGATGATGAAAGATTAGCTTTAATTTATCAAAGCCAGTAGCGAAACTAAAGCTTCAATAATTTCCGAATTGAGCTGAGCATTGTCTTAAAGTTGTGATTTTTTTATGCGCCATAGCAATTTTTATAAAACTCTTTTATCAATTTTTTATTCGCTTTTAAAGAAATATGTTTTCTTAGATAACAATAGTTTATTGTGCTTGCAACTGCGTAGCTACATGGTGTATTTTCCATAGTTTTAGAAGTGCTGTTGGTGTGGTAGCTTTGCTATATTTGTATGTTTATGTATATGATTTGAATAAATTCTTATCAAGCAAGTTAATATGAGACTTCATTTATGTTAAACCACTATTCAAAAAACTTAAATTTTCCAATTTGCTTACTTTTGATTATAACTCTCTTATGTATCACGCAGAAACGACATTGAATTCAATATGGAGCGACTTACAGGAGCCAATGACAGCATATTGGATCGAATTTATAGTAATATTGACTGCTTGAACAAAGGGATTGAACCAACCAAACATAATGACTTCTACAATCCTATTATCACTACCATACAGGTTAGTTCGGAAGTATTGTCTCTATTTTATCTGTAAGGGGGCGGCCATAAATTACGTGAAGAGTTTTTTTTAATTTTCTGTCCTCCCTCCCTCCCCCTCTGGTGAGATGTCGTAAGATTTTATTCAACCCCCTCCCCCATGCTCCGAATGAATCTCACGTCAAATATGGTTTTTCTTACGTAAACGCGTTGGATTGTTATTTTAAAAAGAAAAAAACAAATGGTATAAAACAAATATGGTGGTTTGACAGACAGTAGATGGATAACGTCGAAGTATGAATGAAATTATTTTCTTTCGAACAAATAAGTGAATGATCTTAATCGTATTTTAACAAAATCTTAAGCCTGTACAATATAAATTGGACCAAAATAGGTTTTTTTTTTTGTTACAATCAGAAAAAAATTTGCGTGATATTTGCAGAGACCCCTCCTCTTTCCAAAGTAAGATTCGATGAGATTTGACTCGACCCCCTCTCCCCCTTAAAAATCTCACGTATTTTATGAACGCCCACATTTTAATCATTCCTGATTCCTGATTTTCTGTGACATTGAAATCTTAATTGGCGGGAAATTCCCCGACGGTTAAAAAATTAAAAATTAATTTTATTTAATAAGGCCTATATTTAAGCACTTTTTAAAGCCGAGTATGACTATTTGTTGGGACTCTAACAGCGGTTCCGAAGGCTGTTTTCACCAAGAAACTCAGCAGTTGGTCTTATTTAAATAGTATCATTTTTTGTTCAGCTGTTTTCAGTTGTATAGTAACCAGGCTGTCATATGTTTTAATAATGTTTAATATTTTATTTTAAAGCATTGTTTAATCATATGCACGGGTAGGTCCAACATTTCCTAGTTAATCATAAATGACTTTTCTACCCTTCGAAGAAGGTACTTTTCCGAGCGAGCTTAATTTATCTTGCGAAAAGATTTTTTTTACGTTTATCATGCTATCAGACTATGAATAGTCAAAGATTGGATAGAAACAAACATTACTTTGCTGAATCCAATGATATACCATGAATATTGAGCTTAATTTGCTATATTAAAACCTCATAAACGTAAGCTTTTACAAATGTCCTATTATAGTATAAAGGACTATGTAACTACCACTACGTAATTGATAAAAAACCTTGGCTTAATAATTGCACTAAGCAGGTTGCTCTTCTAATAATTTTAAATGACAATGTGGGATAGTGATAACAAAAAAGAACACCCGGCTTGCCGTGGGCTCTTAGACCAGGGCGCGTTTGGAACCCTCGTAGCTTTAGTTTTAAGTTAACGAGAGCAGTTATCACCATCACCTAACATTAGTGTTAACAAGTTAAATGTATGAACGCTTCATAAGTGACTGATGAATAAACATTTTGATGTTGACAAACATTAGTCAAAAGTGGCAACTATGGGGCCTAAAGATATTTTTGACTTTGCCTTTATTAAGTTTAGTGTGCAATAATGCGTGTATATGAACTGTTACGTTGAGTGGGTAAATTGGCGAACAGGGAAGAGAGAAGTTAACAATAATGCTGGCATTATTGTTAACTGCGCTGCTATGTGTTGGATTTAGCTGCGCAGTCGACAATGCCGCGCCCGGAAAGTTACCAAGCCTTGCTATAATATACCAATATAGCTAGTGGTTATACAAACATATACGGTTGTGACTTGAATTAAGATATTTTTAGATACCGTGGGGAATTAGAAAATTGTTTAAGGATATATTTCTGTGCACGCATATGGTAGAGTCACTAGAAACAGACTGACTTGACTTTTCAAAATTGCTTATAAACTAGAAGAAGAAGAAAGAAGAAGAAATACTTTATTGCACACAAACATAAAAATATAGAATAAGCAACAGAACAAGAATTGTAGGCATGCAAAGGCGGCCTTATTGCTGCAAGCAATGTCGCGTGCGGGAGTTGTTACAAGGCCGACGTTAGCAAGGCGAGATTATTATATTTTGTAGAAGTGTAGTAGCAAAGTGCGTCGTCGAATTTTAATTCAGTAACTTATAACTTCTAATCAAATTTACTACATCATAAACTTTGATAAAACCGTGCTCCAATTCACGCAATATAGATATATAATATAGTATTAGTAAGCTTTGGTTTATATTGGGCAATGAAGACCTGTGAAGGTTGTTCGAAGCCGATCAAAGATGGTGCTTCCCTGGTTGCTCAAAGTGCAAGAAATATTATCATGTGAAATGCTTAAACATAAACACGGCACAGTTCAACAAGTTAAAGAGAAACCCTAACTGGAACTGCCCTACGTGTCGTCTGAAAGCTGCAAGGCATGATGATACTCCAGTCCAAAGTACAGTTGAACCCGATGAAGAGTCCAGCAGTTCCGAGTCAGAATTATCAAAAAATATTATCATCAGTAATCCACGACATTGTGAGACATCAACACCTACCCTCACAATTTCATCTCAAGGCAGGGATTGTCAACCTTCGGATTTGTCGCAAAATATCTTCAAACTATATCAACGCAAATTTCCGAATTGCAAATTTAAATGTCATCAATGCAGATAATAAAAAATGACTTAAGTGCCATGAAGAAGGATATACCAGAGCTTAAAAACACTTTTTTTACTAAAATTGATGATCTGGTCCATCGGGTAGCAGATGTGGAGTTGAAGTTGTCTCAACTGAGTGCAGTACAGTCTGAATTAGATGAGTTGAAGGCAAATGTGGCTAGCATTATGGAATTTAATGTAAAGAATGAGCAATGGGTGCGGCGCTTAAATATCCAAATAAATGGCATTCCACAGAGGAAGGATGAAAACCTTGTCAACGTCATAACAAACTTAGCTGAGAAGAGTGGTTACAAGTTGGATCCAGCAAAGGATATCGATTTTGTAACTCGAGTTGCGGTTAAAAATGATGTTGATAATTCGTATCCTAAGTCAATTATCATTAATCTATTGTCAAGGTATAAGAAAGATGATCTTCTATCGTGTTTGCGCCGTCTGAAGGATTTAAAGGCTTCCTATATTGGTTTTCCTGGCAACCAAAATCGCGTTTATATCAACGATCATTTCTCTAGTTACAATAAAATGTTGTTGCAAAAAGCCAAACTCAAGGCTAAAGAAAAATATTACACTTATTGTTGGGTACGTAACTGCACAATCATGGTTCGGCAAAACGATAAATCGAAAATCCTACATATCACCTCACCACTGAGGTGTATGTATGATTGTAGGTAGGTAGATGAGGTGTAGGTGTGATGTAGGATTTTCGATTTCGAGGTCTCTAAAAAAATTGTTTCAGTAATATCTTCTTTGTTATAATAATTGTTTACTTGTCTTACTTATCCGTACCATGTTACATGGTCTTAGACAATTATTGGACAGGCTCTGGTTGTTTTATCTTATTATTAGAATTTAAATACGGTACCATTCGATCCAAATCAGTTTATTTAATATATAAATTACACCTGACTTGGTATTGTTTGGTTGGTTGGTTGGTTTATTGGTTTACAATACATGATTACTCGCACAATATTAGTTTTTTGTCTTTACACTTTTACTACGATGAAACAGGCATTGGTCTTTTACTTCCAAACGTACTATGCATTGCCGGCTTAGTTAGCACTGATCGGCACAGAAAACTCGTTAGGTGCAATGTACATCGACTCATTTGAACACATAATTACTTTTACGTATTTACTTGATATCGTAAGAATTTTTAAAATACAATCTCCGCGTGAAACTACCGTACATATTATATTGATATCACTAATAGTTAATATTTTTTACTGGAATGAATTGGATGATACGTCTGCCAAAATTACTTTATGTTGTTGCATGTATTTAATAACCGTTCAACAAACAAACTGAAACACTGTTAATTAGTGTCTTTTACCAAAACGTTCGCGGGTTGCGAACAAAAACAAATGAATTTCTGAAAAATGTTTTAAAAAATTATTATGACATCGTATAGTTTAACTGAAACTTGGTTACTGCCGGGAATCTACGACGCGGAATTATTTGACTTGCGATATAATGTGTACCGGACTGATCGTGACTATGAACGATTAGGAATGACAATAGGCGGTGGTACCTTAATTACCTGTTCACCGCATACTTAATATTAATATTCTGAATGTGCGTCCGTTGCCTGTATTTCCCGATGCTGAAATCACTCAAATCAATATATCACTATGTCGCGGCCCTACACATAAAAATCTTCGTTTGTTCTGTTGTTATTTCCCACAGAATGCACATCAAATATGGTCTCAACATCAACTTTTCGAGCACCTTTGAGACTTAAACATTGAAAATCCAACGATTGAATGATGAATTTTTAGTGGTTTGTGATTTTAATATAACTAACGGAGAGTGGCAATGTGACACTCGCGAATCAAACTATACTTCAATAAATCCTACTGTTGGCAACTTACAACCCAACTTTCGTCTTTTTTATGTTTTTTTGGTTGGATGCAATTTAACTGTATTAGTAATATGAATTATAGATATTTAGACTTAGTTATATCTAGCTCTCAATGTGCAGTGACTAGATGTGAACCACTATCGCTACCTGAAGACAGTCATCATCCTCACCATCCTGCACTCAATGTAAACGTCGATGTGCAATATGTGCAACCCAGTCTACGTCCGCCTCCTCACTTGGTACGACGTTTTCATACTGCCGATTACCACATCATTCCCAGCAGTACGACCATTATTGAAGCCCTTTCAACATGGGTTTATAAATAAACGCTCTACGGAAACCAATCTATGCCAACTACTTGATGTCACTTTAGAGGCAATGGACAATGGTTTCCAGGTTGATGCCGTGTACACCGATTACTCGAAGGTTTTTGATAAAATATCCCACTATATATTAATTAGGAAGCTAGAGGCAATCGGTATACATGGTGACCTCCTGAGATGGCTCACATCATATCTCCGTGAACGTACTCAAGCAGTTGCTGTCAAGGGCTATACTGCTACTTTTGTACCAATTGCATCTGGAGTATCTCAGGGTTCTCACCTCGGGCTTTTACTTTTTAACAATTTTATCAACGATGTTGTAAATTGTATCAAAAAGTCTAACTTAATTTTAAATGCTGACGACACGAAAATCTTTAATATCATTAAAACAGAAAAAGACTGTCAAGATTTGCAGAATGACTTAGACCATGTCAGTCAATACTGTATAAACAACGGTTTAACTTTGAACGTTGATAAAAGTTGCTCCATTACCGAGGAGGAAAAAGAAAATTATATCTTACAGTTATAATTTACTCGGTACAAAACTACGAGTAAATGAGGTAAGAGACCTGGGAGTCCAGTTGGATAGTCGTTTATCGTTTGAACCTCATCTGAATATTATTCGTAATAAAGCTTATAGAATGCTTGGTTTTGTTTTGCGTCAGACCATTGGTTTTAAGAACCCAAATACTCTCATTTTACATTTCAACTCACTCGTACGATCCCACCTAGAACAAGCTTCCATTGCTTGGAATCCACAGTACGCCATTCACGTGGATATGATAGAGAGCATTCAGCGTAAATTTTTTAAGTGTGTTAGTAAAAGATTTAATCTCCTTGACCCTACAAAATTAAACTCTTTACAACTTGAAGAGAACACAAAGATCACATTTTTTTGTACAAAATAATAAACGGCCTAATCGATTGCCAATATCTGACAAATAAAATAAAATTTTGTGTTCCCAAATCCGACAAACGTACTAATCGTAAAATGAACACGTACCTTCTCCCACGTGCTAAGACCAACTATAGCCGGAACAGATTTATTATAAGAACATGAACATGATATTTACAATAATAAGTATCAACATATGGAAAGTTTGTATCTGCTATCAAAAAATGCACTTGAATGTGTGTGTTTTTTTTTTATTTCTTAGATTAACTTATTGAAAATGAGAAATCTTTTGTAACTAGTAAATTATTGTAACTAGTATTACTTAGTATAAGTTACTAATATATAATTAAACAAAACTCCCGTATCATTATGATAATTTTAATTAATAGTGAAAACTTTATTGGCTTGTGTAAGATCTATAATTAAGTTTATCCATTGTAACAATTTATTTATAGCTGTTTGTTTTCCAAATAAAATAAAATTAAAAAAAAAAGCAATCTCTTACAGGCAACCTCTGGTAGAAGGAAAAGCTGCAAGAGAGCGGGATAGTGCAATTATACATATATATTCGAAAATAAATACATATATAAATACTATAATATTAATATATATATATATATATATATTAATAAATATAATATAAATACATTTATAATAAATATATATACAAATACATATATAATGATATAATGAAAAAAGAAAAATACAAATAATACACATTAATAACGATATTTGTTCAAATTACTTCACTCAAAGACAGATAGTAGTCTTTAAGACGACATTTAAATATGGGAAGGGATTGACTTTTACGGATGTCAGCAGGTAAATTATTCCAAAGCACAACAGCCTTAAAAGTGGAAGAGTTACCGAAGAAAATGGTTTTGCAAAATGGGAGTACCAGACGGTTATCGTGCCGAGATCGGAGGTCAGTATGTGAAGCAGAATCGGAAATATAGCGAAAACGGTATTTAAGGTACGAGGGTGTAACTGGATTATTTAGGATAGAGTACAAGAATGAGAGAAGATGAAGTTCACGACGCAATCTGATCGGCAGCCATTTAAGTCTAACCCGGTACTCCGAAATGTGGTCAAATTTACGCAGTCCAAAAACAAACCGGATACATAAATTTTGTAGTTCAGCAGTTCTTCGGTAAGATCAGGATAGCATGAGTCAGCGTAGTCAAGTAAAGGAAGAAGAAGAGATTGTGCAAGAGAAATTTTCGTTTTAACAGTAAGGAAATTTTTCCAACGTTTTTTTAAATAACCAATCGAAGCAAAAAGTTTTTACTACTCACCTCAGCTACTTGCGGGGACCAGGATAGGGTGGTATCTATAAGCAGGCCGAGATTCTTTACTGTAGTGCTAAGAACCAAATCAGTAGAGTTAACCTCAGCAATGCCCTCACAAATACTGTGTGAGGGGGATCCAATATAAACTTGCAAGTCATCGGCATAGAGATGAAAGCTGGAAGAAAGTTGTTTTGAAACAGTATTTATAAAAATAGCAAATAGAAGACGGGGGGAGGTTGCCACCTTGAGGAACACCAGCATTGAGAGAAGAATAGGAGCAGAATTTATTTTGACTATTGCTGACGTCCATTTAAGTAGCTATGGAACCAATCAATAGCTGCCTCTTGAGATGTTAATGGATTTGAGAATAGCAAGGAGGATATCAAAATCCACAGTGTTGAAGGCATTGCTGAAATCTAATAAAGCAAGGAATGTAATAAGCTGATTGTCCATATTAGCACGTATATCGACACAAACTTTAACAAGAGCAGTTACAGTACTGTGGCCGCGTCTAAAACCGGACTGATACGGACTGAGGATATTGTTATTGACCAGGAAAGAGTTAAGCTGGAAATGCGCGATGCGCTCCAATACTTTAGATAAAAAGGGAAGAATGGAGATAGGGCGATACTGAGAGAAAGAAATTGAATTTTTAGTCTTAGGTATAGGAATAATGTGAGCTTTACGCCAAGATTTAGGAAACTCTCCAGAAGATAAAGAGAAATTAAAAATATACGAAAGTACTGGCACGACAGTATCTAGGAGAAGAAAAATCATTTTGCGGTTAATTCCGTCACACCCAGTAGCATTGGACTTAATTGCCAGAACATGTTTTTTTTACCTCAGCCGGAGTTATAGGACAGAAATTAAATGGAGCGCAGTTTAAAGGAGAAAGAGTCTTAAGATGACTTAAGGTGCTGCATTTATTCTGTGGATCCATAGGCGAAATAGAAGTGAACTGGCGATTAAGAGCATCAATATCCAGGTCACATGGGGCGCTCAAGCGCTGCCGGCCAAAACCGAGTGTCTCCAAGAATCTCCAAATCCCAGTGTGGTCACAGTTTTCAACAGAGGAGAAAATATAGCTCCGCTGTGCGTTCCTGCAGATTTTATTACAACGGTTGCGCAGATGCCTTTATTTATTGAGATAGTTTTCAGTTGGGTTACGTTTGTACTTGGCTTTGGCAGCATTACGCTTCGCCATCCGTGCCCGGGATATCTTGTGTCAACCATGGCGCAGGGAGATGCTTCAGTTTAATTGGATGAAGGGGAGCGTGCTTACCAAAGGTCAGGATTGAGTTAAAAATGGAGATCTTGTCGTCAGCAGTATTAGCACCAAGAATAGAGCCCCAATTAATGTTATTAAGATCAGACATGAAACAATGATTATTGAAATTCTTAAAACTACGTCTCATGACAACAGTGGGCTTAACTTTTGGAGGACGGATTTTGTACAACAAATATATAAGATCATGGTAAGAGAACGCATCTGCTGAAAATTGACCGTGAGTGACAACGTGTTCTGCAGAGGTAATCATTAAGTCCACTTTAGAGGGAGTACAATTTGGAAAGAAGTTTGAAGCCTGCGTTGGAAGTAAACAAAGGTTAACACTATTTATTATGTTCATGAGCCGCCTTGCACGTATTTCATCCTTAATAATACATGTGTTAAAGTCTCCCATAATGATAGTGTCATTAACAGTCGCGACTTATTGTTCAAGAAGATTTTCAAAGCTATCAAAATAATTTATGCAGGAATGCTTTGAGCATTAATATGAATGACGTTAAAGTTTTTTGGAGAAGGGGAAAAAGTAGAGTCAAGAAGGGAACAGAGAGGAGTCGACACACTATGAAAGCTCTGATAAAGTGAAGATGATGATGAGGCAGTGAAAAAGTTGTCATCTGATCTATCATGAGTACTGTCATTTGAACTCATAACAAAGAAAAAAAAATAATATTAAAAAAAAAATGTATATATATTTATAAACTTATATAATTAATTTAAATAAAATATAAATAGTGATATAAAAAAAAATTAAAAGAAAAAAAATATAATAATTATAGTAATAATAAGAATATTTAAGATTTGCGAAGTTCCTGTACAAACTATACAGGTAATTTACCCGCCAGCTACGTAAGAGATTGCAACATATAAGACTTACAATTTAGCATTAACCCTAAACCAAGTAAACACAAAACAAAACAAAAACTTACATGATAGGAAATGTAGAAATAATACATTTCCTAGATTCCTAGAACACTGCAAGTGTTTGGATCCTCTTCGAACTCACAATAACCGGTAATATTTACAACGTAAAAAGAAACGTCTAAATTGTCTATGGCAGAAATAAGAATAACAATTGCAACTATTTGACAGGTGACAATTAAATATGAAAATTAGTAGGTATAGTCGTAAAAATATAATAGGCCCGTTTTGACATTTGTCATCGCGACGTAACTAGTTATGGAACCATAAGACTCTGTACTCGATACTCACGATAAATCAATTCAAGTTTGTATCAGTACTTGATTGATATTATTATGTATTGTAAAGTGTTCGTTCGTTCAAAGTATTCCTTTAACTCCACAACCAATACGCGTGACTGGCTGTTGATTATACGTCGACTTTTCAACATGTTGAAACAGAGTTAGTACTATATAACAACAAACACAAAAATCGAGTCAAATCACTATGTTTAAATTAATGTCCAAAATAGAAAAGCCATAGTTAACGTAATAGTAAACGGGCGCACAGTCAACTTTACAAGATGAGGAACGAAAAACTGCGCAGTGCGCGCGGGGACGCTTCAGTCATGTGCCGCTTGGTCAGACACATCAACTCAGACTCATTATTTAGAACCCATTTTGAGAACCAAGCTTATTCTTTGCAGTAAAGATAACTACACCATATTTAATTTCGATATTCAGTAAAAAAATGGTTACAGCTCTAGTATAAAAAAAAAAAAGACTGAGAACGTAACTGTTTTCGGAACGTTTCGCAACAATTATAAATTGCATGCTACTATGAAGTAAGCGCAAAAAGAATACTCGCGATATATTCTTTCATATTATTTAACGTCCCAAAAAAATTTACGTATTTTTTAAAACACTGTATGTAATTGATTTTAATTTTTTTGTTTCTTTCAGTTTCGTTCCAAGTTACATTCTATGGTCTTGCACAAATGTCAAAACGGGCCTATTACATTTTTCCGACTATAGTAGGTACGGTGTTTAGTGAGTGTTGTGACATATTTCAATAGACAAAATTAAATAAGTTATTTTTAATTAACCGTCCAAAAGGCATAACATTAGATTGCTATGTGGGACCCACAAGTTAATAACAGTTGATCAAAAAGACTTGACAAATTGCAAATGGTTTGCCTAAACTGAGCGATCTGAGAAAATACAACTTGCGATACAATAATTGTTACTGAGATTTTAAAAAGGGAAATGGTTTATAATTCTATCGCTTAGTGACTTTCCTTAGTCTATTCACTCTGACCAGCTTGGGATCCGAGTTTGCAGAACTAGTTGAAGCAGCTGCTTTTAGCCCCTGAGTAGGAGCTTGAGACTCTGTAGCAACAATGATGAGCTCAGCCATGGAAATGATATATTTTCGTGTGCCATCAGGACCGATAACTACAATGCGTCCGTCTTTAGTCCAGCTCTTTGTAATACCAAGATGCTGGCTAGCTGCCACAAAAACATTATGCTGGTCCTTCGTAAAAAAATCAGAAACAGCAGTTGCCAGTATTTTTAAAGCCAGTTTTACCAAACCATACCTTATTTCTAAATGATTGGTCAATGTGAGGTGCTGCGACAAAATCTTTGTGACAGTTACATCCAACTTCTCACCCTTGGTCTCTGGCACCCCATGAATTAGCAAAGTCTTCCTCCTGCTTCTCATTTCCATAACATCTTGCAGTTTAAAGAGGGATTGAACTTGTAACTGAAGTGCTTCAAGAGCACTTAGGATGAAACTTCTAAAAGCAGCAAACTGTGCATTTTTGTCTAGTACTAGGCCTACTTGACATAAAAAAATATTTAATATTAATATGAGAGTCGCATGCTGAGCCACGGTTAGGTTTAAATACTTCAAAGAACATATTGTTTACTTATTTTTCTTCTTCTTCTGCTTGCGACTCAGGTTCGTCTGGTCCCTGGTGTCACGTCGACCTATTGTGACGCCGCTGTCTAGATCTCCCAGCAAGTGTTGGTCGCCTTCAGGAAAATCAGCACTTTCCTTGCTGGAAGAAGTTTAGCATCCTCTGGTTGCATTATATGCTTCCCCAAAAGAGTGCTGTGTTTATGCATCAGCGCGGGGCAGAAACAGATCAAATGCAGCGGCGTCTCCGCAGCCTCCTTACAGAGTCATAGACATAGATCTGTGTCTTGCAGCTTTAGGTTGAACATGTGTCTGTTAAGCCCACAGTGCCCCGTAAGCGCTCGCACTAGGATGCATAGGTTTTTTCTGTAGAGTGCTAATGCCTCAGAAGCGGCCCTTTTGTTGAATAGTCTTATTAGCACTCGAGAATGGTTCATTCCTGGGAGTTGTCTCCAGCGAATAAGTGTGTGGTAGTTGCAATAGGTTTGTAGGGTGAGTTGCGCCAGGCTTTTGGGTATTCCGCAGACCGGCTCAGGGCCAATTCGCTTCTCCAAAGCCTGTTTTTGCAAGTTCATCGGCCTTTTCGTTACCGATGATCCCCTTATGGCCAGGAACCCAACGTAGAATGACCCTGTTAGTTAGTGCCAGGGTATTCAGGAATTGTCTGCAGTTTTCTACCAGCTTTGAGTTTAGAACCTCATATTGTTTACTTACAAGATAACTTAAAACTAAAAACATTTAATTGCAGTGCTACAAAACAACAAATATTAATTATTAAACAGTTAATAATTTTGAAATGATTTTTAAATTTTTTCTTAAAGCTATAAAACGACTTTCTTCAAAAAATATTTTGGTAACTTATCATATAGTTGCACTCCCTCAAATTCAATAGTTTTGGCTCTAAATATAGTTAGTCCAAATTGGCTTAATTTATTGTCTAATAGAGCCATCATCGTCGTTCACAGCCTATTTACGTACCATTGCTGAGTTTCTTGCCGGCTTCTTCACGGTAGAATCTGCCTTCCGAACCGGTGGTAGAGTCACTACAGACAGACTTGACGTTTCAAAAGTGCTTATAATAATAAGCCTACTTGAAATAAATGAATTTTGAATTTTGAATTTTGAGTGCTCAGAACAAGCCTCCTGTCTCATAGGAGAGATGGTTTTAGAGCAAAAACACGCCTCGCAGTTTTGTGGGCTTTAACGAGTATTATCACAAGTTGTTAAAATAAGTTAGACTGACGGCTTAACGTGCTGTCCGAGGCACGGTGGTTGACAACAATTTCGTAATTCAGGGCTAAGTACTCAATAATCTTTAACAGAAAAAACAATACGTAACAATTTTTGAAACCAGGACTTCCTGATTCGTCGTTATCCATGACAATAGACCAACGAGGTTGCATCCTTGCAGGCATCCCATATAGTCGTCTACAGAGAAATAGATCTATTGGTTCTTGGTTCTGAGATATTTCCTCCAGCCCTGTATAGATATATCCCAAGTATTTTGAGTATTTTGCGAACAGTAAGGCAGCTTCCTAGTCACTGTAAATGTTATTTTGTCAAGTTTAGTGGTGCAGGTAGTCCCGTGCAGAGGAATTTGTAAAATGGCATAGAATGTCAAAATCCTCCTCTGTTACCAGTTATATTAAATTAGGCACCGCTTTTGTGCATGTATGAAGTGCACGCCACTGGGTACAAGCTATTATATTCCATCTAGTCAGCCATTTGTCGATTTTATTCAAGCATATATATAACATATAACTTCAGATTGTTTTTCAAGGCATTTGCTAACAGCAGTGTCACCTACGGAGGTAGCCAGAGTTTTATACACAGTAGTGTATCGTTTTTGGAATAATAACAGAGTACCTAGTCATCATTATAGATTGCTCGCTGAACTCTGCAAACTCTGGACTTGTTCAAAAGTACCATGACGCTGTCTGAAGTCAAATTGATGAGTACATCGCCTTCTAGCCCCAAAGTAAGCGTAGCTTGTGTTATGGGTACTAAGATGTTTGATGAATATCTTTATGAATAATATACATAAAGACTTGTAAAATATAAATAGACACCCAGACACTGAAAAACATTAATGCTCATCACACAAACATTTTCCAGTTGTGAACCGAACCCATAACCTTGGACTCAAAAGCATGGTCGCTGCCCACTGCGCCAAACCGTCTATAAATGACACCCATTTCACATAGATCTTTCAAAAGACATGTAGCAAAATTTTTTCATAAACTTTTGATGCAGAATCATTATAGAAGGCTTTCTGAGCACCAAGATGCTGTCGGAGCCAATTTGATGGTCTGATATGATACACCTTTCTCGAAAGTTCTTTCAAAGGCCTACACAGCAAAATCTTTCCGTAAAGTTTAGATGCCCTGGGTAAAAAACTATAGGTTTTTGAGGTTCCCCCTTTTTCACTTACAATGATCTGTAAAACCTTCCAGAGAACTGGGAAATATTCAATTCCCATTGTAGCAGTGGTTAGTTATTTACGACGTACACATGAGAGCTTAAAACTTTCTCAGAGGCTATTTCTAAGTAATTTCATAAGTGAAAGTAGTAAGAGTAAGTTAAATAAATTAATAAGACGTTTTTTTTTTATTCCAGGTTGGCTCCACAACCTTTACGGGTGGCAAAAATATAATTCTACCCCAGCTGCTATTTAAGGACAAAGTTGACAACTCATCATCCCTGTGGGTGCCCAAGATATCAGATAAGCCTAACAACATAAAACCTCTGGCACTTCAGATACACTATAATGACTGTGGAGAGGCTATAGGGTAAGTGCACTTATATATTACCCATAAACTACCCGTTGACACGTTGGCATCTTGGAGATGTCTCTTAAAAATTTCAAAGTTTGTGTTAAGCGTAAACTTAAAGAAATGGCCTATTATAGTATAAAGGACTACGTTATAGATAAAAAATCTTGGATCTGAATTGCTGAATTCCATGATATACAATGAACAATTTGCTCAATTTACAATATTGAAACGTGATAAACGTAAGTTTATAGAAATGTCCCATTATAGTATTTAGGACTATGTTATAGATAAAAAAGCTTGGGTCTGCATTGCTAAGCAGGTTGCACTTCTAATAATTTTAAATGACAATGTGAGATGGTGATAACAAAAAAGAATACCCGGCTAAGTTTGTTGAGGGCTTCTTAGGTCAGGGCGCATTTGGAACACTCGTAGCTTTAGTTTTAAGTTTACGTATATGGTTATCGCCATCATCTCACTACCGTGTACAAATTTTTCATGTAGTGTACAAATCATAAGTGCCATCAATAAAGATATTTTTGACTTTGACTTTATTGAGCGTGCATTTATAGCCTGTCAACCGAAAGCATCTCCCAACTCAACAGGAGTGTTAGGCCAAAATCACAATGCTGAGCAGACGGGTGACTGCAGTAGATTGTCACTCTCAAATCTTGCATTGCAGGAAAATATTTCATCATCATGATTATCAGTTGTTTAGTTTCCAAATCCACGATCCTGGGCCACTTGTTTCCTGTGGCTCCTAGCGACAGCGACGACGTTTGATGTCGTCGGTCCAACTCGTTGGGGGTCGACAAACGCTGCGTTTACCCGATCCCAACGTCAGTTCTCCGAGCATATGCCCTACCCATTGCCACTTCAGCTTCGCAACTCGCTGAGCTATATCAGTAACTTCTGCTTTTTGAGTCCAAGGCAGTGGATTCGATTCCCACTACTGGAAAATGTTTGTGTGAAGAACATGAATGTTTTTCAGTGTCTGGGTGTTTATATGTATACTATAAGTATTTATGTATATAGTCCTAAAAATATTCATCAGTTATCTTAGTACCCATAACACAAGCTACGCTTACTTTGGGACTAGATGGCGGCGTGTGTATAGTTGTAGTATATTTATATTTAGTATATATTTAAGATTCACTGGCAACATAATTTAATGTGAAATACAAATAAATTGACATTGAACACTGTTCGAAGAGTTTGGTCTCCAGGCACTCAAGGATTTTTTACGAAAAGGTATCACGTAGTTTCCCGAACGCTGCCCATCCGAGTTGGATACGGCAACTGATTAAAAATATAATTATTCCAGATACGAGCATCCGTACGAGACTGAGCTTTCTCTATTCAAACCGAGGCCCGAATGGCTAGAACGAGACGTTGAGGAGCTACACATGCCACCGCCGCCCGAGGAGACGAAGCTGACGTATGTTTCCACAGAGGAAGAGCTCAATGAGCTGCTGAAACACCTGGAAACAGTTGAGGAGTTAGGAGTTGACCTTGAGCATCACAACTACAGATCATTTCAAGGTAATTTTATCAATGTGTGCTTTATTTAATGACAACTTTTAGTCTTAATATGCATAACTATCTTAAATTCAAAATTCATTTATTTCAAGTAGGCCTAATTTATGAGCACTTTTGAAACGCCAAGTCAGTCTGTTTGTAGTGACTTTGCCACCAGTTCGGAAGGCAGATTCCACTGAGAACAGCCGGCAAGAAACTCAGCAGATTGCTCTTTTCCAACATCAGTTTATAGTTTAAGTTTTTTTAACTTTAGAATTTTTCTGTTTTGTGAGAGATGAGAGCGGAGTGGCCTGCTTCCAAGCAGCCTTGTCGTTAAGGAATTCATCAATCGTGTAGTAACCACGATTTTTTTAATGTGTTTTAATATATTGTTTAAACTTAGGTAAAGGTAGGTCTAATATTACCTTCGGTATCATGTTATAAAAGCATATACCCATCCCCACAAAGGATTTCTGTACTTTTCTCAGACGATATGCAGATATCACTAATTTATGTCCGTTTCTAGTAAGTCAGCTGTTTTTATCGACTTTTTGTTTATAATTACTTGTTTTGTTTAATAAAGATTATATTATTATAAATATATTGCGAGGCTACTGTAAGTATACCTATTTCTTTAAATTTGGCATGAAGGGTTTCGTAGTGTATACACTTAGTGTAACTGGATGCTCGCCGAAACTTAGTCCACCTGTAATTTTGAGTTTTATCAACACAGGTGGACCAAGTTTCAGCCATAGAAACCCTGTACTTTTTCTGGGATATAATGTATCCAACAGAATTAAGAACATGAAACCATGTACACTACTAATATTGAAGTATCAAAAACCACTCCACTGCAGTAGTGTTTCTCGAACAGACTGCATCATCACTTATCACCAGGTGAGATTGAAGTCAAGGGCTAACTTGTAGTGGAATAAAATAAAACATAATATAAAAATATTAATTGGTCACATTAAATTTAGCTAAAATGAGGCAGATCTCTGTGATAGATGTCATCATCGTCATCGTCTCAAACCATTAGCAGCTCACTACAGGGAACGGGTATACAGGTATCCTGCCACAATGAGAATGGTGTAGGCCGCAGTCCACCACGCTGGCCCAGTGTGGTTTGGTGGACACCTTTGAGAACATTAAGGAGAACTCTCAGACTCTCAGGCAGGCTCTTGGTTACCTCACGATGTTTTCCTTCAATGTGAAAGCAAGTGACATTTATTTTGACGGCCGATCGGCACAGTGGAAAGCGACCCTGCTTTCTAAATCCAAAGCTGTGGGTTCGATTCCCACGATATGTTTGTGTGATGAACATGAATGTTTTTCAGTGTCTGGGTGTTCTGTATGTATCTGTATAATTTAAGTATTTATGTGTATTATACATTAAAATATTCATCGGTCAGAAAAGTACCCAAAACAAATGCTTTAATGCTTACTTTGAGTGTAGATGGCGAAAAGTGTACTGTAATATATTTCTTATTTATCTACTCAAAACTGCAGAATGTTATCGCTCGTGGTGGAGAAAACATAATAAGTACACTATTTAGATAGACAATTTTACTAAAAATAATTAGGTTACATATTTGCAATAATGACAAGTAGGCAGTAGGATGAACAAGCAGAAAAAAGATAGCAGATTACGGAAGGAAGAATTGATTGTCTAGAAATACTGTTTCTGCCATAGACAATACACCATGGATGGGTTGCGCTCATAAACTTAAAAAAGTTAGAGGTGTCGGGTTCGAACTCCGTACTCCGCATGCTAAACCGAAGTCTTAGCCACTGGGCTATAACCGCTTCCCAGTAGTAGTTATAGATGTATTTTGGTATAATGTATTGAACGTCTTGCTTTCAGGGTTTACGTGCCTCATACAAATAACTACTGTGGGTGGCGATTACGTAGTGGACGCGTTGGGGCTACGCGAGCATCTTCACAAGCTGAACGAGGTCTTCACCAATCCAAAGATATTGAAAGTGAGTATCTAAAGAAATAAAGATTTTATGATTAAATGGAACAAAAAAAAAATTTTATGACTCAAAATGATCTCTTCAAGAAGAGATGTGACGGATAGGTAATCAATACTTATATCTCCTCTCGTGTCCGCGGCGCACCGACTCCCCTACACTCTTATAATCTCCTCTCGAGCCATTTTCACAGAAGGGAGAGATGATGATTTAGTATTATTTCTGTTTTCATTTACACGTTGTATTGTGGGGTCCATTCCATTGGTCCTTTTGTCCATTCCTTTAGTTTTTGTATGCAGCAGCCCCAAAATAAGGCGAAGCGTGTGCTATCTTATTAAGATGACTGATGAATATCTTTATGAACAACATACATAAACACTTAAATTATACTAGATTAAAAGATGAAAACGAGACAAAAAAAGAAAGAATAATAAAGAAATGGGAGATCTGATCATCTTACGCATGATGTATTCGCAGATCTTCCACGGCGCAAACAATGACGTGCAATGGCTACAGCGCGACTTCGGCGTGTATGTGGTGGGAATGTTCGACACGTTTCAAGCGGCGCGGGAGCTAGGCTTGCCGCGCAAGTCACTGTTGGCCCTGCTGAAGGAGTACTGTGATTTGGAGATCGACAAAACGTGAGTAAACCTTTACCCGGGTTTTCAAGGACGCATGACGCATTTTTAAGACACGCTAGCCGACCACCATTATTTTCAATAGTAACTTCCATAGAAATCTTAATAACCTTAATTATTAGGGCTTTTACCCGGGTTTTCTAGAACACAGGGTCCTAAGGGACGCCACCCGACTGTCATAAATTTCAATAGTAACTGCCACAGAAATCTTAAGAACCTTAGATTTAGGGCCTTTACCCGGGTTTTCTAGAACACAGGGTAATAAGAGACGCTACCCGACCGCCATGAATTTCAATAGTAACTTCAACAGATATCTTAATAACCTAAGTTGGCGAACAAAGTTATCACCATACCCTTACAATTATGTAAATATATAGGTATGAACACTTTGTTGAGTGCCTGTGATAGGCGTACATGAATAAATAAATTTTGAATTTGCATTATCCACAGTCACCAGCTGGCGGACTGGCGTTTGCGTCCGCTGACAGAGGCGATGATGCATTACGCGCGCACGGACACACACTATCTGCTCTACGTCTGGCGCCGCATGAAGGAAGACCTATTTAAGAAGGATATGGGCAGTCCGTCACGTCTGCTGGCGGTCTTCGAGAACAGTCGCAAGGTCTGCTGCCTGGTGCGTATACCAATGCCGTAGAAGTAAGATTGGAAATGCCGCAGCCAAACAGCTGGGCCTCTTCTCATATTGGAGACGGTTTTTGACTAGTAAAATTTTATTTTATTAATTTCGGCCAGTAAACAATTACTATTATTATAACAATTGCTCTCAAATCCAAGCAAAAGGAGTGGGTTAATATATAGTCCACAAAACTATCCACTTAATATTTTAAGGTAAAAGATAGAGGACGACCCCCGTGGCGCAACGGTGAATTTAGTGTTCCGGTGCGATGTCGCGTGGAAACCGATTAGGGGTATGTCTACCGCATTCCCTAACAGGTTATCCCACTACCATCTTAGACTGAGACATCATCACTTATCACCAGGTGAGATTGCAGTCAAGGGCTAACTAGTAGTGGAATAAAAATAAACAAGTTACACTTACTATGCCAGATAATCTTAACTCTCGGTACCTAAAGTACCTAGTTAAAAATTAAAGGACATGGCCAATTTCTGTAGTGGCATTCGAACTCAGTGTACACCAATGATTTTGAGTTTTATAAATTCGTTATTATAGGCACATTCAATTGCTATAAATATAAATAAGCTCACAGAACTTATGAGTACAGCGGACGAGACGCCAACCTGTAAGAGTGGATTTTGATAAAAAATACTTCATCAAGGGTTTTTGTAGAGCGTTCCAAACTCCACGATTCTGGCCACTTGTATCCACCGGCTCCCCGCGACTCGTCTGCCCACCTGGTTGGGGGTCGACCAACGCTGCGTTTACCGGTGAAAAATACTTAAGGCGCTTTAAAATAGTGAACAGTTGCAAAGTATTACAGTAAACCGATAGTGATAATAGGCATTTAAACAAGTAAAAGGCCACCTTCTCAGCAGTTGTATGACTTTTATATGCTATAAGGTTGTTTACCAACGGAAACATATACTCTAAATAATATCTAATATTAAGTATTGTACTACTTCAGCAATTACATAAAAAGCTGCTTTATTTTATTTATATTTCTCTATAGTAGGAAAAAAAATCACCGAACACTTATCTGTGAGTTGAATTTTATGTCAAGTTTAGTTTACATGACGCTTTGTCAATGCTATGTGCACTTTTAATTTACGTGTAATAAGCATTTTGTTAGTGCTCTTAATATATAAATAAATATGGTACAGTATGTCGGAAGTTGACGAATTCATCTTGCATTCTTTATTAAGTTGTAATAAAAACTGACTAGTTCAGAGAGGTCAAAACATATTTATTAATTCATCTTTCTATTTCAATATTTTATATATATTAACTATGATTTGTACGTGAAATGTACTTTTTTGGCCATGTCCTTACCTCTCATAGCAAGTTAATGCAAAATCACTTGGTGCTAATAAAAAAAAAAAAACAAATTAATAGAAAACTAAATTAATAAACTAAATAAATAAATTAAATAAAAAGACACATTAAACTTAGGAGACTTAATTTCTAATCAGAGATTAGTAGAATAAAATAATAATAATAAATTATGATTAATTACTCGGCAATAATATGGATATTTCAATTTGCTATATTAATAGTTTTTTCTATAGCTACATTCGAACAGAATTTAGATGTCAACATTTTAAAAATGGTTATTAAAAGTGTCCAATGAGTCTACACATAAGTGAGCGTTTCCAGCACTGTTTCTGCAAAAACATACAGCAACTAACTTATGAGCACGCATCTGTCGCCATCTTGTGATTTTTTTTAATTTCCTCTTCATACAATGTGTTGCAGACGTACCAAAAGGAGGAGCTCCAAGTGGACAGCCACCTTAGCATATACTACCGCCACAAGAAAGAATTCAACTCGCGGCAGATGGCCGCCCTGCGCTCACTGTTCCGCTGGCGACACGAGCAGGCACGCACCCTCGACGAGAGCACCATGTGAGTAGATGGAAAAAAAATAAAAACAAAATTCATTTATTTCAAGTAGGCCTATTTTATAGCACTTTCGAAACGTCATGTCAGTCTGTTTGTAGTGGCTCTTAACCGGCAGGAACTCGGCACATCGGTCTTTTTCAACATAATTTTGCTGCTTCATCTTTATGTACCCACCATGATGCGCCGGTTAAGCTTGTAAATTAGTGATCAGGCACAGACATTGATCTAGCCTCACTATTGTCATTATCAAGTCGACATTTGGGCATAGGTTTTCTATAGGGAGTTCCAAATACCACAGTCTTGTACAGCTTAGGTGCACCAGCTCCCAGCAACGTACACCTGGAAACTACTCCTGCATCATCAATCACACAGTTCATGTTAGTGATAATAAAAGGACCAATGCATTAACTTGCTCTCCAGGGCATGGGGGTTGTTACAACTTAAGTTTCCTAACCCTGAACCCATGACAAAAACATTTTTGTCCCGACCCTGCAGCTTGTGATCTTTAGTTAAACATGAAGAGCACTTCTTTGAAGAGTTAGAGAAGAGTTATGATAATTTTTGTCAGAAATTTATTGTCATGCTGTTGTTGTGACGGCAGGTGAGAATACAGTAGTTAGGGAATCTGCGACATCCTCAATGCTTTGACTTACATCTACTGTGATCACCAAATTTCTGTATTTGTGTTTAATTTGTAAAAAAATGTGTGTGTGTGCAATAAAGACTTCAAACAACAAACAAACAAATAAAGTATGTGCTCAGGGTGGTGATTATGTGAAAACCTTGCGCGCGGGTGCGTAAGCCGTAACAACGTCAAATCCATGACGCTCTGTTTTTTTATTAATAATTAGTGAATAAAAACAAGTCATATCAAGCTAAAATCACGAATTAACTGTAGATAATAGTGTTTTTAAAAAAATCGTTAAGCTATAATAGTGTTAATAGTGCTAACTAGTGCTAAAACAAAATAATTAAAACTGTGGTGACGTAAAATTGAGCTCTAACAAGAGTGCCAAGGCCGGCCGTTCACCGGCCGGGTCATTGACCTCCGCACCGCACGACTGTCCCCGTCGCACGCCAGCGGTAGCAGCGGTGCGTCCCTGTCGGCGCTGCGCAGAAGGACACTGCCGCCGTTGCACTTTGCGACGCGCGACGCGTGAGTCACAAGCATGTCACAAACCACAGAACTACGAGCGCGCGCAAATATGAGCTGTGTGGCCTGTAGCAACAAGGTCGCAACTAACGAACTACTAAACTGCACCTCTTGTCGGGGCGCTTTTCATTTTGAGTGCCTCAACATGACAAAATCACAATTTGAGGGGCATTCAAATGATCTTAGACGCTCTTGGAGATGCATGCAATGCGAGCAAATTACACGCCGCTCGAGGAATGACAACACCCCTGTACGACGTAACTTCGAAGGCGACATGACGACGACAAGTATCGACACTGACATGTCCATGGACGACCGCTTCGCCGAGGATCGCAGCATCCTCGGCAACACAATTACTGCAGAAACCCCCACCCGCAAAACCACTACGTCATCCCCGTTAATCAACACAAACTGTACATTAGAACAAATTAGCCAGTTATTAGACACAAAACTAGAAATAAATAAAAGGTCCACCCTTAGTGAGTTAAAAACGATGATTCAAACCGAAATAAACTCAGCAATTAACACACTTAAACAAGAACTCACACATAAGACAGGTATGTTATTTAGTGAACAGACAAACATAAAGAAAGATATAAGTGAACTAAATGGAAAAATGAAGACCATGGAATCGGAGTGTCACAAATTAAAAACTGAAATAAACAGTATATCGGAACGGTTTGCACTTAAACCTAAGCCAGAGAATGGCGCAGATACCAGCAAAAGAATAGTGCTTTATGGTCTGAACGAGTACCATCGCGAAACAGAGGCGGAGCTAAATGATAGGATAATTAACTTATTTGGCAACATACTCAACATAAATCTTCTAGGCTATATCGAAGACTTAAACCGCATCGGAAAGAAAAGTCCACGACGCCCTATAGTCATCGAACTCATAAGTAAAAGGATGACCAAATATATATTACAGAACAACCGGTACTTCAGAAACACCGGATTTGCCGTCACAGCATTCCTAACCGGCGAAGCTTTGCAAGAGAGGAAAGAACTGAAAGAAGAATACTTGAATGCACGGAAAAGTGGTAAACGGGCATCGCTACGAGGCAGTAAGCTGATCATTGACGGGAAAGAAATAAGCAGAGCTAGTACATCCCACCACATGAATGAATCACAGCAGTCACAGCCCCGCAACATTGATATGGAATTCTACAGCCGGCCTACCCATAATCCACACATCAACGCAGAAATTCATGAGACATTTCGGAACTAATAGTAATAGTAACAACAAAGATAAAAATTTTAACATATTGATACAGAATGCGCAGAGCGTAAAGAACAAATCTGATATATTAACGAGTTTCCTTGAGGAACAAAATATTGACGTAGCATGTATTTCTGAAACTTGGATCTCTGACTCCCAAAAAGACTTTGTAAAGATAGACGGCTACAACTTTGCGGCATCCTTTCACCGTAAAAACCGGCAGGGAGGTGGTGTCGCAATACTTGTTAAGAATGGTATAGAGTTTAAGGATAGACATGATATAACGGATTTATCGACCGAATACATCATCGAGTGCTGCGCGATAGAGTTAACTATACAAAAGCTAGTACTCATAAATGTGTATCGTGCTGATCGCGAAATTGAGGTCTTCTTTTCTTGCATAGAAAATCTGCTTAAAAAAATTCGCGCCAAATTACCGAAAAAACAAATTATAATAGCGGGAGACTTTAATATTGATGCCCTTGCAACGCCTAAAACAAAAGACTACCGTAAACTCTCGAATCTATTGCTGGAACTAAACCTCTTGCAATTAATAAACCAACCAACCCGGGTAACTGAAACGACGTCCTCGTGCATAGACTTAGTTTTCACTGATAAGAAAAACCTCGTTACTAAAGTCGAGGACCATGGTATCTCAGATCACAAAAGTATAATCTGCGCGCTCAAAGTCGACGATGAACCAAAAACAAACCTTACCCGTTATTTAACTAAACGTATCTTCAATACCAAATCATTGTCTAATTTTAAAGCAAGACTAAAAACTGTAAACTGGAATAAAATAATATCGCAGAATAACAACGCTAACGAAAACTACAACAACTTTATTAACCAATTAACACAAACCCTAGATCTATGTATTCCTAAACGACGACTTAAGATTAAAACCACAACAAAAACCTACCTAGCCACCGGGCTAAAACGGTCTTGCCGCCACAAGCGTATAATAAAAATACTGATTAATGAGTCCAACAACAGTATTTTAAAAAGACATCACAAAATTTACAGTAAACTGCTTAAAAAATGTATAAAACAATCGAGGAAATTAGATAATATACAAAAGATGCGTAACTCTAAAAGCAAAACGAAAACCATGTGGTACATAATAAGAGATTTGACGAGCAGGAACAGGCAGACAGACACTAAAAATATAACACTCTCTACTCAATCGGGTTTAGTCCAGGAACCACAAGCAGTCGCGGACATATTTAACGAGTTCTTCATATCGGTCGGAAGGTCATCCTTTGACGATGAGACGTGCTCTGAAAACCGCAACCCGTATAATATGTGTAATGCACAATCACGATCTATTAACTCTTTGTTCCTAGAGCCGGCTACCGAGCACGAAATACATAACACTATTCGTAGATTAGAAAACAAACGCAGCTTCGGCGCAGATGAAATCCCACCGATATTAATTAAAAATTGCATTAATGAATTAAGCTCCCCATTGACATTTTTAATAAACCAATCGTTCAACGAAGGCTACTGCCCCGATAAACTAAAAATAGCAAAAATAAGACCCATTCTGAAGAAAGGCGGGAAACCCAATGATCCCAGTAGCTACCGACCTATCGCCTTATTGCCAGCACTATCAAAAATTTTCGAAAAAACCATAACCAACCGTGTGTATGGTTTCCTCGAAAAATACAACATCTTAAATGAAGCCCAATATGGCTTTAGGAAAAATCGATCGACAACCCTAGCCGTCTTTAAATACATTCAGGAGGTTCTAGACTGTTTGGAGGGAAAAAAGTATGGTGTCGGGCTGCTGTTGGACATGACCAAGGCCTACGACAGGGTTTCCCACAAGATGCTGCTCAAAAAAATTTATGATTCGGGTATACGAGGGAACGCTCACCGATGGCTGGAAACCTACTTGAAGGACAGACGACAGTTCGTACAAGTGCAATATCGCGATGAACAGACTAACGTAATAAACGACTTTGAATCCGACGTACGTGTTTCTAATTGGTCCATACCACAAGGAAGTGTCATTGGATGTATACTATTTTTGATATATATTAACGACCTACCTACCTATATAGACTCGATAAACTCACACTCGCGATGCATCATGTTTGCGGATGACGTATCGATCCTATCCATGTGCTCGAATGAGACAGATTGTGAAAATTTTATCTCAGAAAATCTAACAAACATCAAAAACTATTTAAATTCCAATAACCTCGAAATGAATGTTAACAAAACTAAGTTGATACAATTCCGGCCACACCAAAAACAACCACTAAATCTAAGATCGCTCGTGAATACTACAAAAATCAAAGAAGTTACAGACTTCACCCTTCTCGGCCTAACTATTGATACACACCTGAACTGGAAGAGCCATATTCAAAATTTAAGCGTCAAGCTCTCACGATTTGTATATGCTCTCAGCATACTAAAAGCAAATACAAGTTATGAAATTGCACTCTCCGCATACTATGCATACGCGTATTCTTGGATAAGATATGGGATAATCCTCTGGGGTGCAAGCACCAACGCAGAGGATATCTTCATCCTCCAGAAAAAATGTATCCGCATTCTAGTCAACATAAAACCTCGCGAAAGCTGCAGACCCCACTTTCTAAATAAAAGAATTTTGACACTACCCTCAATTTATATCATGGAGACGGCTCTATTTGTTAGAAAGCACCATTACCTGTATAAAACAGTGGACAATGCAAAAAAACACGAGAGAAGCACGCGTCGCAAAAATAAGCTTGTACACCCTAGGTGCAAACTTAAAATGTCCAGCAGAGGCCCATTAAACAGATCGGTAAATATTTATAATAAAATCCCGAAATATATTACTGACGAAAATACTGATGCAGCCTTTAAGCGGAAACTCAAAGAATGGCTCATACACAACTGCTTCTATGAGATAGATGAGCTATTGCAATCCTAAAACTAGACGTACTTTACCTTACTTTAATATACCTACTCAAGACCTCAATAGCGTGACAGCTTATAATTTAAATTCAAAACGACTATGTACATCTAACTTAACTAAACTAAGTGTTTGTTGTTGACTATAATTGTTGTAAATGAATTAGTAAACATCATCATTATCATTTTTCTCTACAGCGAACACGTGACAGGACCTATGACAGAACTAATCTGACTAACTATCTTTAACACTGACATACTTATTAAATTATAATATTATACATTTTGACATTAAACTATTAATTATGAATCTGCCATTAAATTAAAACCTTTTGATTAATAAATAACTAACAAACTATTATTATAAGACATATTTTATTAGATTAATATCGATAGGTACTAAATATTGGAATAATGTTAATGAACTTCGCAACAATGTAGCAACGCCCTGACAGGGCATCATGTGTATGTACTATAGTTGTAAGGCATGTACATGGAAGCTATGAATAAATGAATTGAATTGAAACCTTCCCTTTGGGAGGTCAAACCTCTTCTCATTCTGAGAGTCTGTGTCATCATCATATCAACCTGCCTACTACAGGGCACAGGTCTCCCCCCACAACTAGGATGGGTTAAGGCTTTAGTCCACCACGCTTGCCCAGTGCGGATTGGTGAACTCCACACAACTTTGAAAGTATGGAGAACTCTGAGGTTTCCTCACTATATTTTCCTTCCCCGTTGAAGCAAGTGATATTTAAATTACTTAAATAGCACATAATTTTGAAAGTTAGAGGTGTTTGCTGGGATTCGAACTCGGCCCCCGAAAGTGAAATTCTACCCACTGGACTATTAGGCTGCTGAGTCTTGGGCCAGTAATGGGTTAATGTTGATGATAATCTTTTAATAGTTATTTATATATTGGAATCCTTACTTATATTATACATGCAAAAGTGTGTTTGTTTGTCATTACTTTTCGCCCTAACTAAGCAACCATGAACTTTATTTTTTTGCACAAAGTCGGTTGAAATAACAGAGAGTATCATCGACTAACTTTTTATCTTAGGAAAACTGACGGTTCCCACAAGATTTGTCAGAAACCGTAACAATATCAGACGAAGAACGTGGGCAACTGCTATATGTTTTATCATTTCAATTTTTGTATATTTTATGTGCTTTTGAATATAAGGTTCTGGCTTAAGCTAATGAATAAAAGTTAAATAAACAAATTTCTTTTGCAGGTATTTATTGCCGAATCACATGCTTTTGGCGCTCGCTGAGAATCTTCCCAGGGAAGTTCAGGGCGTGATCTCCTTGTGCAGCCCCACGCCGCCCTTCGTGAAGCAGAATCTCCACTCCATACACAAGACGATCCTATCTGTGAGTACCATCACCATCCAAATTCAAAATTTCTTTATTCATGTAGGCCTATCACGGGCAATTATGAAGCGTTCATACATATATGTTTACATAATTGTAAGGGGATGGTGATAACTTCGTTCGCCAACTTAAACCTAAAGCTACGAGGGTTTCAAACGCGCCCTGGTCTAAGAAGAGCCCACAATAAACTTAGCCGGGTAATTATTTTTTTTGTTATCACCATCTCTCAGTTTATTTATATTAAGCTATGAAGCTAGAGCAATTCACACCCAAGCTTTTTTATCGTTTAAGTAATCCTTAATATTATAATAGGATTTTTCTGTAAGCTTACGTTTTGTATAAACTTTGAACTTATTGAGAGACAACTCAAAGATTTCATTTGGTAATTTGTTATAAAATTATATACAATTGCCCTTGAATGAATTTGCAATTTGTGTAGCCTAGTAAACTGCACAACGAAATTATTTTTGCTTCTAATATAAATATTGCTACAGTTTTAAATTTTGTTATATTTTTATGGACATAAATTAAATTTTCAAATATGTACTGACTACGCACCGTCATTATTTTAACTTCTTTAAGTTTATCACATAATCATCACCATCACAATCATCGTCATCAGCAGCTTTGAAACTGCATCCGCGGTGAGCACTGTGGTCCTAAGTGGGAGGTCTAGCTTTATATGACGACCTCACTGGCGCAGTTGTAGGAACTGATGTTTAAAGTGGGAGGTTCCGCTTTATGACTATCTACCTGGCGGTGTTGTGAGCGCTGTGGTCTTGAATGGGAGGTCCAGAGTTATGACGACCTGCCTGGCGCTGTTATGAGCACTTTGGTTTTAAGTGGTAGGTCCCGCTTTATGACTATCTACCTGGCGCTGTTGTGAGCGCTTTGGTCTTGAATGGGAGGTCCAGAGTTTCAACGACCTACCTGGCGCTGTTATGAGCGCTTTGGTTTCAAGTGGGAGGTCCCGATTTGAGACGACCTCCCTGGTGCAGTTGTGACAGGGTGTGTGTGGAAAAACCTTTCCCACCTGACATTGGGTAATCTCTGTCAAGCCAGAAGAGAGAAAAAAAAAAAATCCTCTGGCTCCTTGTAAAGTTGTGCGTGCTGTTGTTTGTCTTCAGTGTCGCACGCTGCCCCTGGCGGACGAGACCGACACGCCGAGAGCATTCGGCAACCGCATGGAGGAGCTGGAGCTGGACTACGAAGTGCACGATATGCTCGACTTCGACGAGTGGTGCGTTTTATTCCACCATGTTATACACATGCAGGCTAGTGAGCATGGGGGGCGGAACGTCAGAGCTGTGTTTCGTCACTCTTCGACTGACAGCTCCTTTCACATTGCAGAACTTGAAAGAAAACTGCCCAACTGTCCCGACCTTATGTCACGTTTACTAATAAGGCTGTACTTTAATAATGAACGCGACATAACGTCGGAACGGTAGCGCAGTGTTTTTTCACGCTCGTAACATTTGCAGGATGCTGTCTGTTGTCTAAATAAACGCTCCCACTTTACTGCCTCGTATCTACACTTATTGCCATCAGGGGCGGTGAAAAAACACAAGTTTTTTCTGTCAAAGAATTTACAGTCATCAAATCTTAATGCTCACTTATGATCATAGACGCCGAAGCCCAGTAACAAACATAGGAGCGGCATAAAGGTGTATCCTCTGAAAACGAAATATTTGATTAGATTGGCGAATGAAATGCAATTTACCCGCGAACCGCTTGTTTTTATCACTTTGTTGCTACTGGACTCTAGGTGGCGCTGCTAATAAGTTATTGCTTGATTTAATATTCACGCATCATGCGGTTCGTTTCCAAGTTACGTTGGCACTAATTGATACTAGATAGCGCTGTCTATTTCTTTTTGTTATGTTGCTTTATGGATGGTATTTTATCTACTCTCTTCACATTTATTCTACTACCATAATTATAAATTTCTCTTAAGATTAATATTATTGTTAGTATTTCATATTGTTATTATACAACATTATTTATTAATTTATATATCCCTTCATTAAAAATGAAGGGATATATATATTCACATTTTATTTATAAACATTATACACAATTACAATACATAAAAGAATGCACTAACTTATAGCATCTACACTAACCTTAGAAATAATATTATATAATTTTCCGTTAGGTACGGTTACACACATAAAATACGAATAATAATAAATATAAAAAATAATAAACTAATATATACTATAACATACGATAAATACTTAAATATTAGTTAGAGTTAATCACTAATAATATTGTAATGTGACGCAATGTAAAAAATAAATTTCTTTTTCTTTCTTTCTTTCTTAATATTCATTCATTGTATCCACAGGGAAAAGACATTTCAGCAAGACAGCACAGGTTCCGCTGGTGTGAAGAAAATCCAGAAGCCAGCAGCTACCTTTGCAGAAATCGTGAGTAGTCAAATATCATTTATTTTTGTCCTCGCGAATGTGCTTATGAAGGTTCTACTTTAGATTCTACCGTAACGACGTACTTTTTTTTTTATTCCACAACAAGTGTGCCCTTGACTGCAATCATACCTGGTGGTAAATTTCAAATTCAAATTAAAATTCATTTATTGCATATTAAAAATTAGGTTGGATGGAATTATAAGTATGAAGTCCCAATGTATATTGCCTCTTTGGGCGTGCAACAATTTCAGAGTATTATATTTTACAGACTAAAATTAATTATTTAGAACTAGTACATTAAATGTAATATTTAAACTAATTATAAAATTCATTAATATTATAAAATGTATTGTGAACTAAAAATTTAAAACACTCTTTTTTTTTTTTAATTAATTAAATTATTTTCCCTTACGATCTATGGTAACTCATTATATGTTTGTATAGCCATCACACAGACACTTTTGTTAAAGAACGCGGTTTTGTGAGGGGGAAACGTAAACTTATCTCTACAGCGTTCTCGTTTATAACGCTCAAATGAATTGTCATTGTTTCTTAGAAATAAAGCAAGTTCAAATATGTATAAGGATGGAAGAAAATTAAGTTTCTTGATGAATGACTTGCAGCTTTCACTTTTTTTTTTATTCCGCATATCTCTCTTATGCACCTTAAATTGATTGAGTTAGCGGGCTCACCTGTTAGGGACTATGGCAGTTATATTACAATCCTAATCGGTTTCTACGCGACATCGTACCGGAGCGCTAAATCGCTTTGCGGCACGTCTTTGTCGGTAGGCTGGTGACGGACCCTACTGGGAAACGAACCCGGCAGGAACAATTTGGGAAACCTCCCACTTGAATTCACTGCGCTCACCGTTGCGCCAGGGAGATCGTCAGAAACGAACGACGTTTTTTCGTCTACTAAGTTAGCCCTTGACTGTAATCTAATCTAAAATCTGCAATAAGTGATGATGCAGATGATGATGATTTTGCTCTTCTAATAATTTTAAATGATAATGTGAGATGGTGTTAAAAAAAACCGGCTTAAGTTTGTTGTGGGCTTCTTGTTAAACCAGGGCGCGTTTGAAACTCTCGTAGCTGTAGTTTTAAGTCTACGTATATGGTTATCGCCATCATCTCACTAAAGTGTACAAATTTATCATGTAGTGTACGCATCACAAGTGGCGTCTATGGGCCTACTTGAAGAATGGTATTTTTGACTTTGAACGGTGTATTGCATATACAGCAACCCTATTGTCAGCTGTCAAATCCTAATTTTAGAAAGCTGACAGCTTTTCCACCACAGATAACGTAGGCTAGGTTAGCTGTGGTAGAAAAGTATAGGTAAGCCTGGGCCGCATGTGTCGAGACTGATTTATTACAAAATATTTACAGGTTAGCTTAGGGCTGCGCGATCCCGTCACTCCCGTCACAATCGTGCCGAT
The DNA here is from genome assembly GCF_905163445.1 of Pararge aegeria. Taxonomy (NCBI): domain Eukaryota; kingdom Metazoa; phylum Arthropoda; class Insecta; order Lepidoptera; family Nymphalidae; genus Pararge; species Pararge aegeria. The sequence goes on from NC_053208.1 coordinate 1,914,426, forward strand.
GTTCGACGATAAAGAGAAAAACGCAAATGTAAGGTTTTTTTTAAATCACATATATATCTATTTTACTACTATCTATGTGTCATTTATGTGTTTGTTATGTAAGTGTCGAGACTGATTTATTACAAAATATTTTCAGGTTAACTTAGGGCTGCGCGATCCCGTCACTCCCGTCAGAATCGTGCCGATGTTGGACGAGAAAGAGAAAAACGCAAATGTAAGGTTTTTTTTTAAATCACATATATATCTATTTTACTACTATCTATGTGTCATTTATGTGTTTGTTATGTAAGTGTCGAGACTGATTTATTACAAAATATTTTCAGGTTAGCTTAGGGCTGCGCGATCCCGTCACTCCCGTCACAATCGTGCCGATGTTGGACGAGAAAGAGAAAAACGCAAATGTAAGGTTTTTTTTTTAAATCACATATATATATATTTTACTACTATCTATAGGTGCTAGGTGGCGATGTGTGTAATGTCGTAGTATATTTATTTTATTTTATCTATTAATTTAATTCGAATAATTAGATAGAATTTATATTTTTCGCTAAAACTAGAGAATATCTAATAAATAAAGAAGTTTTTCTTAACTAGCGGACATAGCTCAGTTGGTGTGGCCTCGGTTCGGACAAAGTCCGAGGTCCGACCCGGCACGCACCACTACTTTCTCGGGAGTTATGTGCGTTTTTGATTTAAGGAATTAAATGTTACTTGCTTTAAAATATGAAGGAAAATGTATGTGAGAAAACCATTACGCCTGAGAGTTCTACATAATGTTCTCAGAGGCGTGTAAAGTCTTGGCCAGCGTGGTGGACTACGGCTCACTTTATTTGTAAATTACTGTTCTATACGCAGACCTTGTACCTAGAATACGGACATAATCAATTTAATACTGCTTTAAGCGAGTCTAGTGAGCCCCTAGCTCTCAGATAAATACATTTTAAAGTTATACTTCTTTTGCGTGTTAGGGAAAAATTATGAGAGTAAATTTTTACGATGCGCGCGCACATCGTCACGAAAAACCGACACCCTGAAGTTAGCTGTAAGGTTTTACAGTGATACTTTCAATTTTCTAAGTCTGCGGGCTAATTCCGGTTATTTAATTGATTCAATTGTTCAAAAATCTCAAATTTTAATGTTGGTGGTCCCATAATGATTCTAATAGTGTTAAAATTTAATTATGATATTTAAATAAACTTAATTTAACTAATTGATAATCCGTATAATAAAACTTTCAATGTATTATAACACCTTTTTCTACAAATGTAGAATAAGGCGAAAGATGAAATTTTTGTAATGATTTTATCTCGTTACGCCAAAGGAGTATAACTTCTAACGGATTTACATAAGTACACACACGTTTTGTTTTTCATTATATAAATTAATAATCTGTCATTCTCCCCAGGGACCAGAGGATGCCAAAAATTATCATGTCCTGACACCGTACGAGAGATACCAGTGTTATCGCTTTTTCTATCAGGTACCATCATCTGTCTAATTCCTGTCTCCCTGCTACACTGTTAGCATGGGTGTAGTAGGAGACAACTATCTCTATATTACCTCCAAGAATATGTTTGCAAAGTCTCATGACGATCGGTTCAGTAGTTTTTGCGTGAAAGCGTAACAAACAAACTTCATTCACATTTATAATATTAGTAGGGATTTATTAATTCATATCCTCATCATCAACATCGATCCTATGATAATAACAGGGACCAAAGACTTTTCTAGGCTTTTAAGTGAAAACCCACTTAAATTCTATTAATCGTGATTAATGTAAAAAAAGGATGTCCACTGCTGGTCAAAGGTTTTTTGTACGGAGTTCCAAAATCCACAGTCTTGGGCCGCTTTGACCCACCGTCTCCTTGGGACATTTGATGCCATCCGTCCACCTCGTGGGGGGTCTACCAGAGCTGTGTATACCGATGCGAGCACTACAGCACCAGCAATTCCAGCACCTTGGGGCTCCAACGTCCGTTTCGCGACTCGCGTAGCTATGCCGGTCTGGGTTTTTACGCATCTCCTCATCCCTGATTTGATCAGGTAGAGTTACTCCGAACGTAGCTCTCTCCATCGTACGTTGAGTGAATCTGAGCCTTATTATGATACCCAAGGTCAGCGGCCATGTTTCGCAGCTATCACTAGCAAGTCAGGCGTCCATACATGGTATGCACTAAGTAGCTAGGCATTGTAAAAGTCATAAAAAACCTACCCTTAAGTTTTTATAACACGCACTGTTCGAAGATTTTCGAATTTATTGATCCGAGCATAGATTCGAATCTGGGACCTTGTGATCCCCATTTGTAAATGCTAACCACTAACGACCAACGAGGCGGTGAGTAAAAATTATAAAAACCCATTTTTCTTTTACAGTACCCAAATTCAAAGCAAATCGAATACATCAGAGCAGCCTTTTTTACGAAGAAAGTCGAAGTGGAGCAGGAAACCGTAGTCGCTGAAACGAGCGAACCGCCAGCCGACGTCGAAACACTGAGCACCACAGATGCAGAACAAAACCTCCGAAAACGCAGGGCGAAGACCGATAACGTGAACGAACTATCGACGAATGAAACCACAGACAAAAAACCCGAGTCCCTCCCTACCGCGCCAGAGAAGAGACCACCAGCCGAGGTCCTACTCGGTGGTCTGAAGAAGAAAAACAAAAACAAGAAGTCGCATAAGAAAAATAAGCGTTACAACGTGTCCTCTCTGAAAAGCGATCAGAAAGACCAGTTCTCCGAACTGTCCAGTTATCAAAACAAAAGTTCCACATTAGAGATTATGAACTCCATGCCCAAGAAGAATTCATCACGCAAAAAGAGGCACCAAAACAAAACGCTGCCTGGCGTCACCCACCAGCATACCAGTTTGTCCAAAACTGTGTCTAGTTGGAAGACAGGCAGCCGGGACAGTTCCCTAAAGCGCACCCCAAAACCCTACGCCTACGAGAACGCATCATACATAAAGTTCCTCGAGACGAAGAAATCCGACACTAAAACGCACAAACATAAGAAATAAGATTTCTTTGCCCAGCACCGTAACGTTGGTGTGCGTTTCTATAAATGTAAGTCGATAAAAATAACATGTAATGTGTATTTTTCTTCATATTTTGTTAAAAAAAAAAAAGGAAAACTATATGTTTTTCAGCACGTGTTGTGCTTAGTATTGTATGTGTAATCGTGTATTTTTCAAGGATTACTTGGGCAGTGGAGTATTTGCACCGCCTACCGATCGTCCCTGATTCTCTATTGAAAACTTAATTGTACGTTATTGTAGTACATCACTGCTGGGGTCAGCAAAAGAAGCATTGACGGACGCACGTATAAGCGAGACACACATAGTCAAAGCTTAGTCGTGGCCAAGTCTTGTATAATAGTTTTCTCAAATAATGCAAGGAAAAATTTTTTAGTAAACGCCTTTTTTAAAAAAAAATTACGGACAACGGACAACTATAATTTTTCCCGCGTTAAAGTAAACATTTATTTTGTTTTTTTTTTGTTAAAAAATAACTGCTGTCTTTTTGCAACCAGTTCGAAATTTAAATAAAACCTTTAATGTGTTACCTCCTTGGTTGCCGTGTTTGGATGTTAATCGTTCCATTTTTAAATTACACGACAGATATTAGTTTATTTTGTAATTTATTTGAGCTCTCAACTAAGACAGATATAGATTTTTATACGTTTTGCCTTTCTGTTCGCATTTATTCGGCCGTCTTCAATATAATGCTAAAATTTCCAAGCATGTTTTTGAAAATGCATTTTGTAACGTAAACTTCACCATGTACGGAGAATTTTACGATTCTACTGTAATAGAGGAACAGGGATCATTCGAGCACAGTTGTACCATTTTAATAAGTAACATCGACAGTTAGCTCAGAAATGATTAATCTATCGTCTAATAGCGTTTAAAAACGCCAGTGTAAAACGCGCCTTGTTGCTTTAAGTTAAGGTATGAAATATAATAACAACAGTAGCTTCTTATGATATATGAAGGGATATAAATGACGCGAGACATCAACCAATGACGGGTCGAGACGTTTGTTATCTTCTTTTAATTATAAAAATATTAATCAGCCATCTTAGTAACCATAACACAAGCTATGCTTACTTTGGGGTTAGATGGCGTTGTGTGTATGATCGTATCAAATTGATTTCACTTTATTAATCGCGTGTGCTAGTTATTTTCAATATTATTCAATTTCACTAAACCAGAAAATATAGTTTATATTTTCAAATATAATATAATAAAATAAATCATATAATAAAATTATATTCGACGAGCTGAGTTCGTGTGAACACAAACTCTGTAGACTCTATATGAAATCTCTATCATGATAAATATTATTATTTTTATATGTACGTTATTTTATATCATGGAACTCCTTAAAATAAAGCCAGCTTCTGTCCAATATTTTACATACTTTTTTTTTCTTTAAACCATACAACAATAACAAAGAATGAAGTATTCAAATCGGTTGAGTGATTTACGAGTTTATACGTTACAAACTTACAGCAATAGGGTATTTGACTTTTTTTTTATCGCTTCAAATGAACCACCATGCATAATTTGAATGGTTCTTTAGGACACGAAGCCCACCAGCCTAATATTATCGCTTACCAAAAATCGCTGAACATCGATGTTACTTATAATGGTAGTCTACGCTCTGCTTTTGTCATCGGGCATGTATTAAGGTCATTGCCATAATACCACGTAAGGTGTGACGCCGAGATCGTTACAAGCCAGACATCGGGTCGGGTCGTAGAGATACGCGACTAAACGTTCCGGTACGCATAGAAACAGCCACACCTCCCGTATAAACTGAATTAATTATTCAGTTGGTATGCTTATTGTACGCGTTTTTTACGGTTTTTTTTACAAATATCGAGGGAGCCTTTTTTTTCTCCGTCCTTTCAAATTACTCTGCCAAAAATCAAGTTATTGGTTGCTTAGTTACGGCGTGTATGAAGGACAAATAAACACGCGCTCCGCATCTCACAAGATAGAAAAAATCCAAAGATTTTAAATTATAAAATTATGTTGAATAAGTGCAATCTGCTGAGTTTCTTACCGGCAATATTCGGGAGAATCTACCTCCTGAACCGGTGGTAGAGTCACTACAAACAGACTGACTTGACATTTCAAAAGTTACAAGCTAGGCCAACTCAAAATAAATGAATTTTGAATTTGATACTTCTCGTTAAATACGTTCAATAATAGTATGAGAATACGGAAATACTAAACCTAATAAGTCTTCTTTAAACTAACTCTATGGCGAAAATCAAGTTTTTATTCAAGTTCAAATTCAAAAATGTGTTATTCATGTAGACCTTATCACAGGCACATATAAAGCGTTTATACATTTGACATGTTACACTGATGGTGGATTAGTGATGGTGATAACTGCATTCGTTAACTTAAAACTAAATCTAGGAGGGGTCCAAACGCGCCCTGGTCTAAGCCCACACAAAACTTACCAGGTTTTTTGTTATCACCATCTCACAGTCTAGTTAATGTTGAGCTATGAAATTCAAAAAAAATCAAAATTCATTTATTTCAAGTAGGCCTAATATAACTGGCACTTTTGAAACGTCAAGTCTGTCTGTTTGTAGTGATTCTACCACCAGTAGTAGTGAAGTAAGAGCAATTCATACCCAAGCTTTTTTATTAAACATGTAATCCTTAATATTATAATAGGATTTTTCTATAAGCTTACGTTTTATTGTTGGTTAGGATCAAACAAACAACCCGGGTCGGATCCTGACTAGAAATGCGAAGTGTCTGTCCTTTCTTCACGCCCTGACCAACCAACCAGTGGCGTGCATAGAGGGTATGCACAGGGCATCCAGTCTATCTCTCTCTTGAGTCGGTCCCTCATGACTGAGGGTCGTGATCACTGCTATGGCGAGGAGTAATCTTGTGATATATGATCTCTCTCCATCGGGTCCTATCCTTAGCCATTTGTACGGGCACTGGTATCTCGTAGTATCCATCACGATCCATGTATCCACGTTCCACGTATGCAGTACGAGTTATAAATACTTGAGGGTAAGCTTTTATAACTCTTACTGGAGTTTTTCTTCATTTTATATCATCTGCATACCCTGTGCGTACCCTCTATGCACGTCGAAGCTACCAATAAATTTGATTTCCGGCTTAGTAATATAGACTACTTTTTGTGCCAGGAAAACTAACGGTTCCAACGGGATTAGCATTAAACGCGGACAAAGAAGGCAAGAAAAGGCTACTTTTACATAAAAGCAAATACATTATAGCGATAAGGTTCAATATACCTTTTAAGAAACCAAGGGCGTAAAAAGATGGTTGCGTGAACGGATAGGTTTATTTTAATAAAGGGTGAATAGGCATCTTCTAGGTAACTGTGCACACTTAGATCGCATCGTAATTTACCATCAGGTATAACAACGGCCTGTTTAAAAAAAAAGCAGTGATAAACAACATCGGGGGGAGAAAATCTCCCTGTCGCACTCCTGGCTGTAGTTGAAATAGTGTTGTATACTGGTTTCTTAATCGATTCGGCAAACCTGTAGTGACCTTGATACAGTCCAAGTTTCTCATCAGCCCCCGTATTCGGTAACGTCAGATAGGTTGTCAACCGGTCCCATTATTACAAGAGCCTGTATCTTTGATACAACTGTATTAAGAACGTACAAAACCCTTATTCAACCATTATAGCATGCGGTGCATTGTGAAAACGCCTCGCTTCACTTTTTTTTACGGGGTAAACGGGACCCTATTACTAAGAATCCGCTGTCCGTCCGTCTGCCACCAGACTGTATCTCATGAACCGTGAACAAATACTAAAAAATATAATAGAATAAATGTTTCAGGGTGCTCCCATACAACAGACATGATTTTTATTTGCCGTTTCTAATGGTACGGATGCCTTCGTGCGCGAGTCAGACTCGCACTTAGTCGGTATTTTATATTTTTTTATAAGGACTACCTAGAGATTAAAAAAAAAATCCGGAAGAAGTATTTTGACAGCGTCGATTGTAAACTCGCTGCGATTATTTACTAAGAAGTTACATAATACGAGGGCAGGTGGAAACTACTTTCTATATTTATCTAATAATTAATTATTATTCAAAGTAGATTGTGATTCCTTTAAGTAATAAACCTTCAGCCTATTTCTGTTTTCCTGTGACAGGGATGGTTAAACGAAGAAAGCTTTTTAGGAATAAAGCGTAACCCGGTAACGGTCTTGCGGTTTTTATAGATCGCGCCTAGCCCGTGTGTTTGAAGCACTGTATAGACCTCCTGCATCGACATACATCAATAGATATGTTACGGCCAAAAAATATTTACTCTTTATCAGCGCAATCTCTAAGAATACGCATGTACAACGAATAAACGTATAATGTCGTAATTTGTCAATCATTTAAAATTAATATGTACGAAAAATCCGTTAAATCGTGCAGTTAGAAAAACAGAGTAATCCAGTCCCGCTTGGTGCTCTTTCAACTTTTAGCACCAATGAGTGAGTGCCAGTTTGTTCGTTTAACAGTTCAGTCATAATATAGTCTTATGACCCCCATAAATTAGCGAAACCGCAAACGTCTTAGTGTGGCGAACGCTTGGTTTTATATATAGTATCGTGCCAATAAGCAATGCGATTGTCATACAGTACGTAGTAGTACTGTAAAGTGCGTTAAATTTACCTCGTCAAAGCTGCTCTAACATTGACAAACCTAATAAAATAGGTAATCTAACAACGCTGTGTTAATTAAAAATTTGGTCTCAGCACAAGTCTTATACCATATTAACTTTAATATAAGTATTAACCTCATACCGTTAGTTCATAACACGCTTAACTAACCGGGTTACTACACCTTTAGTTTCATATTCGCATGAAAGTACCGAAGAAAGACCTAATTGGGGCAATATCCCCACGGTGATAGAAATAAGAAGCTTTATTGACCACAATAATTACAGCAACATACAAATATAAAAAAGAAGAATAATAAATAATGCAAACGTAACATACAAATATAAAAAAGATGAATAATAAATACTGCAAACATATGTCGCGGCATTTCACTCAAAGGGTCACAGTGGCAGTAGGTTCCTGCTAAAGAATATGGGTAAAAATAGTCGTGATACTCTCGCACGTGCGGAGACGCAGACTATAGGTGACTCGCGGACGCTGCTTGCACCATTTAACATAAATCGCTGTCTAAAATTTGCCAGTAGTGACAAAATGCGAATTCTAGTTAAGTCCGGCACATATTATTCGACCGCGTGTCAAAAGTTTGCCATCCCTGTCCTTTGATGTTCAAATTGTAATTCAATTGTGACGTCATACGACATAGTATGTAACGTAGCGCGTCGCGCGCTGAGTCTAATAGATTTTTAATATATTTGTAACAATTACTTAGCTGGTCTTACGATTTGAATATGGAGAGACAGGACCCGGAGCCCCTAGTGTCACTTATCCAGTTAACGTACATAAAGTGATGTCATTGTCGGTGGTGCCAAAATGTGTCGATACTTTTAGAAAGTATCGATATCAATTTCGATATTACTGCAAGCTTGCGTTGATCGTATTTGTTATTTTCTTGCTAATGAAAGAAAGTAAATTGAAAAAACGGGTGTTGGATTTATAAAGCGGCCAAAAGTTTGAATAAGTTCAGTGATGCGTTTAAATCGAGTGTTTTAAACGGTTTCGATCTTTCCAGCAAAGCTAGTCAAAAAATGATTTTTTATCGTCATATAAAATAACATCCACGATTGTAAACTTGTTAACTCACTTGGGGCACTGGGATTGCTGACAGTCTAGGCTCTGTTGGTTTTGCAATGTATCAACATTAATATATAAGTCGTAAATAAATGATTCGTATCCAAATGTAGTTTAACTTTATTATATCCTTATATCCTAACCACACTGTTTTAACTCGAAATTTTCTTTATATTATTCAAAAAAAAACATCGCCTATAGATAGCAACACTTCGAAGAACATGTCAAGAATACGTCCTGTTAGAATTTAATTTTATTTAGGAAAAGTTTGCTATGATTGCTATAGGTATCATCATCATCATATGAACCCATTACCGGGCACGGGCACCACTACAGGGCACGGGTCTCCTCCCACAATAAGTAGGGTTTAAGGCCGTAGTCCACCACGCTGGCCCAGTACGGACTGGTGGGCTCCACACACCTTTGAGAACATTAACTGTTAGGCATGCAGGTTTCCTCACGATGTTTTTCCTTCACCGTTGTAACAAGTGATATTTTTAATTACTTAAAACGCACATTCGAACTCGGGGCCCCCCCGAAAATGAAGTCGAGCTCCTAACCACTGGATCATCGCTTCCAATATAGATATAGTTAATATACATGTATTTGAAGACCTCCCTGGCGCAACGGTGAGCGCTGTGAATTTTAGCAGGAAGTCCTGGGTTCAAATAATTGGGAATTAACAATTTCTGAATTTTCTTTGATGTTGGTGGCTTAAACCGCGGCTAACGACAAAGACGTGCCGCTAAGAGATTTAGTGTTCCGGTGCGATGTCGCGTAGAAACCGATTAGGATTATGAGTTATGACTACCATACTCCCCAATAGGTTAGCAACGAGTACGGGTAAAAAATCGTGTAATCAGAATAAAGACCACAATATGAATATTGCCTATAACCTTTATCACGTCGCGGGCAGTCGCGCCCTTAGATCTTGCTTGCTACTCATTGATAACATTTACGCTACAAAATTAATTCACCGTTGGTTCAAGAAGAACTAACAAGAAACTCGGCGGCATGTAACTCTGAATACGTGTCAAAGTAATATTATTAATGACTATGGCTTAACGCGGCGTTTATTATGTAGAATAGTCCAGAATACATAGTCCTGCATAGGACTGGTTTAGGCTATTGCTCATGAGTGTACAATATCTGCATATATCGTTAGCGAAAGGTGCAGAATTCCTTTGTGGGGCTGAGTACACGCTTTTACATGATTCCTAGGGTAATTCTGGACCAACCAATGCATACCTGTAATTTTTTTTTTTTAGTAAAACATCTAACAGCAATGCCTACATTTGATGAATTTCTTAATGTCAAGGTAGATTGAAAGCAGCCAGCTTCGCTCACATCTCCCGCAAGATAAAAAAATGATTGTAAATGTTGATGTTGGAAAAGAGCAACTACAGAATTTCTTGCCGGCTCTTCTCGGTAGAATCTGCTTTCCGAACCGGTGGTAGAGTCACTACAAACAAACATACTTGACGTTTCAAAAGTGACATACTTCCTGGCTGTGACATGCCAGTGTTCGAGATTGAATTGGATAATGGGTATAACTTGTTACGTTGTCATCCAACAGATGGCGCTGTTTTTTTCAAAACTATAATAAGTAAAATATGTGTGTATTCGTGTACACACGTAATATGGAGGGTAGAGGTAAGGAGAGTCATCTTATATGGGAGAAAAGTTGAAAAAGTGTCCAGTTGTTGCGCTAAATAACAGTTCAAAAATCCTCCACAATGGCGCTGGTGGATGCACAGGGTATGGTATGAATGTAGCAATCGTAGATGAATTGAAGTATGCCGAGTTAAAAAATTTAATATCATTATCGACTAAAGTAGTTAATTATTGAGAATTTCAACAACTTACGTTGTACAAAATATTGTGGTAAATATAACCTTACTTCCTTGTATCTCCATACTTCCTTGTTTATTTTTCAAGCCTACTCTAACAATATTTATATTTGGCGCTTCTTTTAAGAGTTACCCTGATGTATGGAGGGTAGAGGTAAGGAGAGTCATCTGTGTATATGAAAAAGTGTCGTCAAAATGTATTAAATTAGGATGGCGCCACATTTGCATCAGGGTAACTCTTAAAAGAAGCGCCAAATATAAATATTGTTAGAGTAGGCTTGAATCACTCTAAACGCACGTTTGGTTATAATAAAAGGTTATATTTACCACAATATTTTGTACAACGTAAGTTGTTGAAATTCTCAATAATTAACTACTTTAGTCGATAATGACATTAAATTTTTTAACTCGGCATACTTCAATTCATCTACGATTGCTACATTCATACCATACCCTGTGCATCCACCAGCGCCATTGTGGAGGATTTTTGAACTGTTATTTAGCGCAACAACTGGACACTTTTTCAATTTTTCTCCCATATAAAATGACTCTCCTTACCTCTACCCTCCATACCCTGATGCAAATGTGGCGCCATCCTAATTTAATACATTTTGACGACACTTTTTCATATACACAGATGACTCTTCTTACCTCTACCCTCCATAACACGTAAGAAGTGAAACTTCTTTATGTCAGATTTTTTTTAATTTTATCATTACAATTAATTGATTTTTAGTAGATTAACAGTTGTATAAATTAATAATTGCTAGTTTTAATAAACTTATTTACATTCACTGATATTTACAATCAAAAACTGAGGTTAACCTGAAATAACTTTTTAAAGAATATACCATAATCGCATCTACTTGTTGAATGAAAACGGTTCGTAACAGTAAAACGTAGACTAGAAGCTATAAAATTTCTCCCATACGTCGATAAAGAAGTTTCACTTCAATAAAGAATACAATTCGACAGCAGCCAGTGGAGAACTTTTGGTAGTTTTAAATTTTAAATCAAAGTATATTTACATTATTGGCTATAAGTACATACAAATCGCTATAAAAAATCGTCCTTGTTTTTAACATTAATATAGAGAACGGTCACTGTTTTTATAATTACCGACTGTGTTTAATAATTGGATCTAAGGAAACAAGGGAAAGGGCTAGAAATAAAAAAAAGTGTTTGCACTAGACATACATTCTATTTGCTATATTCTTAGCTCTTAACATAACTGCATGTGCGGGGCAATCTTACGAAACTCAGATCTGGTGTTCTAATTAATAATACATTTTTGCACGTAGCATCAGCATGAGACATAGATTATATAATCCGATTCTTTCTCCCCTGACAAGGGATAAAATTAACATGGCCACCCTCCAAAGCAAAGAAATTAGAAGTTTATTATAGGTACTAAAATAAGATATTACGACAATACACACATCGCCATCTAGCTCGCATACAAAGTGAGCGTAGATTGTGCTGTGTTAGCCCACAGGTCACTGCCCACTCTAATCGGCCGACACATATTATCTCCACCTGAGATACACACTACACACTCCAATTCTCGGTTGTTAAAGTTAAGGGAGAAGTTAAAATTTTGTCCCCTCCCAGAGAGAAAAAGGTCTCCAGCCCACACTAGCCGTGCTGGTGGGACTCTTACGCCCAAAATTAAGAACATTATCAATCTTCCCTGTAGAAAACGATAGTACTATGAAATTCAATCTATCCAAAGATTTTGGATTCAATCAGTTATTAATTTTGGGTGTACAAGTATAAAAATTACAAATTGCAGTTGACATAAATAATATACATCATTTGCCTAATAAATGCAATATAGCCTTTAGAAGGTATTATTAAACTAACAATTTATAAAATATAAAAAACTTACAATACAATGTAATATGTAAATAAAGATAAAAAAAAAATGGACGGAACCATAAATTAAGATCATAAACCTTATAAATGCCAATACATAACTGCCTTATTTTTTCATGTAAAAGAGCTAAATTCAGTCAACAGTCTCATTAATTAGTAGCACAACTTGGGCAACAAATGTATTGTCAGATTTGTGCGTCTACCTTTTATAAAACGGGTAGATAAAATCGCTTATATACTAAAAATACATGTAAAATTAAAAGTTCTACAACTACGACATTCCATGACATTTTTCTGCATTTTAAAGATTAAATTTATGGCAAATTGCTTAGGATGTTCTGTAAAAAAAATATAATGACGTCACATTCGTATCATATGCAATCAGACAATAATATTAAATTTTGAGATGGTTGAAAATGGCAAGTGAAGTATGCCTCTCTGACAGAGTTACATAATTTTTCTGTGGAGAGAAAAAGACCCTACATATTACTCATATGAGCACTTTGTCTCATAAGCCTTTTCCTTCTCCGTATTTTCTGCTCAACAAATGCAGAGTGCCTCAGCTTACACCAGTGTGCACCAAATCTCAATATCTGAATGATCACCATAATAATGAACAGAGAGCCATTGTTGGGTACAACATAAGCAACACAATTTTTAGTATAAAGTCTTTCATACTGTTTAAGCTTCAGTTATATTGTTGTTTTCTTCCAATCCCCAATATATTCTTGATTTATATATTATGATTTAGTGTATATCAACTCCAGACAGGCTAGACCTAAATATCACTCTCTCTTTTGTGCAGCTCTAGATATTCTTGTGAAGCAGTTAGTGGTTGTCTTGACACTGTGGCGTGGACTTGTGTGTGTCTGTGAACCTCACTATGGTCCGTGTTTTGAGGGTGCATGTATTGAGTGTATTGGTATTGACTCTCAAGCTCTGTTAAGTCCAGGGGTGGCTGCTTATGTGGAGTCGCTGATCATATATAGTATAGTTCAGTGGGGGTTTCCATCAACAATGATAATGGAAAAGGCCCACAAATGTGCCTTTCTTTTATTGAATTATGAGATTTGAATTTTATTTACTTTTACTATTATAATTTTATTTATTTAAGAGAATGGGATAGTGCTAAGATAGAACTAAAAGAAGAACAAGAAAATAAAAAAAGAACAACCAGCTAAACAAGTCATAAAGAAATTTTACCAAAGACCAAAAAAAAACCTATACCTGTATGTCTGTCCAGCCAATAGTCCGAGTATCGGGAGCAACAGAAAACAATGTTCAGTATCAGAAGAAACCCAAAAATTAGAGAGCAGATAGCGATGGCTATATAGAATGGACTAAAATCGCCAACTTTAGATATAAGCGGATTTATTGCTTTGTAAGTCTCATTTCCTGTAAAGTAAGCTTGCGATTCATAAGGCGTCATTTTTGTTCTATTCCTGCTGAAGAAAAAGTAACTTAAAAATCATTATATAGTGTCCATAGTCTGTCCCAACATACGTCAATATTTTTATTTTTTTTAAATCCCGTTATTTTCCTAGATAAAAAATAGCCAAAGTTACTCTCCGTCTTTTCAACTAACTCTGCCAAAAATGTAGTCGATTGATTGCTTACTTAAGGCGTGATGGAAGGACAAACCAATACATTTTCGCATTTATAATATTAGCAATGATTATTAAGGATAACCGTGCAAGGGATTTTATCCTCAGAAAGAACTTATTGGAAGGAGCATTAAGCCACTATTAAGTATACCTCAGTTGTTCAAGACAAATTCAACTCATAACATTTAGAATATTTAGCTTGATGTGCAATATCAATTAAATAATGAAACAAAACAAAGGTTTAGTTAACTATCTTGTTATTATTCATTGTTTACCTTTGCCTGTGAGTCCCGAGATCAAAAATAATAATTTGTTTTTATAAACTTATTCAAGCTGAACACACCACAAACACGACGTTTGCCGAAGTATGGCAAACTAGTCTCACCACTGGCGCATTCAGCCAGAAAAATAAAATTATTAAAATGTAGGAAGACGACAAACAAACGGACACGGTAACGGTACCTAACCTAAATAAATACCAAAGAGCATAAATAGTAAATACTAAAGTTAAACACCACAGATGAAAGTAATAAAATTTGAGATACTATCAACCACCAGCCATAAAACTATTACAACCAGGTATGAGAGATTTTAAGGGGATAAATATTTACAGGTAGCGCAAAATGGTTTAAATCGATATAATTATTAAATACGTTGCGCACTTCATAAAAACCGACAGAATTATGGATGTGGGAGGAGGCACCCTCTCACCTTTGATGGAATTTAGCGAACATACTGTTTACATTACATATGTTTTTTTGGCACATTACATAATATGTATGTAATGTTAAATGCTATGAATACTATTGGTATCCTCGTGCCTGGCAGTATTAGTGATAACATTCTGTTTCACTTGTCTCAGCGTGTGTGTAGGTGCCTTAACATAGTCGTCTGTATATATAATATAGTTTACCTATGTACATTCAATTCATTGTTCACTCGTCTGTTCACTCTCGCCCCGTCGCGTTTCTACGCAGTTGTCGCGCCGATTTATTGATCGTCGGCTGCCCGGGATGTAATTTCCGCGTCGCACTGCAAATTATTTACTATAGATGTTCTGAGCTATAGATTGCTAGTTGAGGCTAGCAGTTAGTTGCCGGTGCTCAGCGTATCGTCTAGGTCGCGGTCATATACGCTAAACAAAATGAGCGAACCAGAGCAAAACGGACGGAAGGATCAGGATCCTGTGGACGTAAGTTGTTTTTTTAATACATAGTATATTTTATTTTTTTTGGTATTGGCTAGCATAATTTTATTATCATCGTCACCACCATTATTAGTATTATCATCAGAACCAGCCTAGTTAATCTGGCCTCTTACAAAGATCGATATGGAGATTAGACCTACCACAACTGCGGGTCGGTGGTCTAAGGTACTCTTAGTTTATAGGCTTAGTTATAGGCAATTTTTTGTTGCAGTTTAGAGATTACTTTTTTTAAGTTAATTGTAGTTACTACCTACTTAATTGTTTGTTAAACGTTATTTATTTAATTATTTCCAGAACCCCCCTGATGCCCCTAATGTTAAGGCAGAGGCCGCACAGGGCGAACAGGCCGAACAGGCTGAACGGAGCGCAAAGGCCGCACAGGTCGAACGGGCCGCAGAGAGAGTACAGGGTGATCAGGCTACACAGAGAGCACAGGGCGAACAGGCCGAACAGGCTGAACGGAGCACAAAGGCCGCACAGGGCGAACAGGCCGCAGAGAGAGTACAGGGTGATCAGGCTACACAGAGAGCACAGGGCGAACAGGCCGAACAGGCTGAACGGAGCACAAAGGCCACACAGGGCGAACAGGCCGCAGAGAGAGTACAGGGTGATCAGGCTACACAGAGAGCACAGGGCGAACAGGCCGAACAGGCTGAACGGAGCACAAAGGCCGCACAGGGCGAACAGGCCGCAGAGAGAGTACAGGGTGATCAGGCTACACAGAGAGCACAGGGCGAACAGGCCGAAAAGGCTGAACGGAACACAAAGGCCGCACAGGGCGAACAGGCCGCAGAGAGAGTACAGGGTGATCAGGCTACACAGAGAGCACAGGGCGAACAGGCCGAACAGGCTGAACGGAGCACAAAGGCCGCACAGGGCGAACAGGCCGCAGAGAGAGTACAGGGTGATCAGGCTACACAGAGAGCACAGGGCGAACAGGCCGAGCAGGCTGAACGGAGCACAAAGGCGGCACAGGGCGAACAGGCCGCAGAGAGAGTACAGGGTGATCAGGCTACACAGAGAGCACAGGGCGAACAGAACGATCAGGCTGAACGGAGCACAAAGGCCGCACAGGGCGAACAGGCCGCAGAGAGAGTACAGGGTGATCAGGCTACACAGAGAGCACAGGGCGAACAGGCCGAACAGGCTGAACGGAGCACAAAGGCCGCACAGGGCGAACAGGCCGCAGAAAGAGTACAGGGTGATCAGGCTACACAGAGAGCACAGGGCGAACAGGCCGAGAAGGCTGAACGGAGCTCAAAGGCCGCACAGGGCGAACAGGCCGCAGAGAGAGTACAGGGTGATCAGGCTACACAGAGAGCACAGGGCGAACAGGCCGAGCAGGCTGAACGGAGCTCAAAGGCCGCACAGGCCGAACAGGCCGCAGAGAGAGTACAGGGTGATCAGGCTACACAGAGAGCACAGGGCGAACAGGCCGAACAGGCTGAACGGAGCACAAAGGCCGCACAGGGCGAACAGGCCGCAGAGAGAGTACAGGGTGATCAGGCTACACAGAGAGCACAGGGCGAACAGGCCGAAAAGGCTGAACGGAACACAAAGGCCGCACAGGGCGAACAGGCCGCAGAGAGAGTACAGGGTGATCAGGCTACACAGAGAGCACAGGGCGAACAGGCCGAGCAAGCTGAACGGAGCGCAAAAGCCGCACAAGGCGAACAGGCCGCAGAGAGAGTACAGGGTGATCAGGCTACACAGAGCGCACAAGGCGAACAGGCTGCACAAAGCCCACAGGGCGAACATGATTTACAGAGTACACAGGCCGCACAGAGCGTGCAGGGCGAACAGGCTGCACTGAGTGCACTGGACGTGGACAGTGCACGGGGAGCACAAGCCGTTAAAGAAAATTCTGAGAACCTTCTGAGGTGTCCTGCATGCTGTTTGCTTGGCATACTAGAAGCACAGGCCAGAGAGGAAGCAGAGGCCACACAAGCATTGCAGGCTGAACAGAAAGCACAGGCCGCAAAGAGCGCACAGGAACCTATGGGCGCACAGGAAGCACAGAGTACACCGAAAGCGCAGGGCGCACAGGCCGCAACGGATTTTAATAACCTGATGACATGTCCTTCATGTCGTAAGTTGCGACCCGCACAGAAAACACAGAAAGCACAGGAAGCACAAGTCATAAAGGAAGCAAAGGCTACACCGGGCGCACAAGCTGCATCAGAAGCACAGGCCGCAAAAGAAGCACAGGCCATACGGGTAGCACAGGCCATACGGGTAGCACAGTGCATACGGAGCGCACAAGCTACACACCACACCAAGCCTGTACACCCTGTACAGGCTGTACAGAGAGTACAAAGTGTACGGGGAACTCAGGCCGTGCAGGGAGCACAGGCTGCACAAAGAGCACAGGCTGCACACGGAGCACAGGCTGCACACGGAGCACAGGACGCATGGCGAGCAATGGCTGCACAGGGTGAACGGATCGCACAGGGAGCACAGGCAGTACAGAGAGCACAGGCCGCATGGAGAGCTCAGGCCGCATGGGGTGCAATGACCGCACAGGAAGCATGGGCCGCACAGGAAGCGCGGGCCGCTCAGGAAGCACGGGACGCACATGCCGCATGGAGAGCACAGGCTGCATGGGGAGCACGGCCACTATGTCCACATGCTGCATGGGGAGCGCAGGCGGCATGGGGACCGCAGGCGGCATGGGGACCGCAGGCGGCATGGGGACCGCAGGCGGCATGGGGACCGCAGGCGGCATGGGGAGCACAGGCGGCATGGGGAGCACAGGCGGCATGGGGAGCACGGGCCGCATGGGGAGCGATTGCCGCACAGGGAGCACGGGTCGCACGGGGAGCACAGGCTGCATGGGGAGCAATGGCCGCACTGGGAGCACAGGCCGCAATGGGAGTACAGGCGGCATACGGAGCACAACCCGCATTCATACGTTTAAATATCCAAATGAGGTATCCTGCACGTATTGCATTGCACCGAGTCGACTACGAGTAAGTATAACCTTTTATATTTTCATGGGTTACCGTTTTTTACGTGGGGGCTAGAAACTGTGCGATTTCGAGCTTTTTGTGACAATTACATGCGAATTGCGCTTTCCTTTTACAAATATTATTAATGCAAGTCTGTACTTGCATTAATAATATTTGTAAAAGCAAATCTGTTGCGGTACAGCACAGCCATACAGGCATATTATGTGCAATGAGTAGTTCGTCAGCTTCTTTGAGTATACTCATTAAGAGAACCGACGCGCAAGCGATGCCATAATTTACCCATTCTGTGCGCACGAGTGCTCATTACACATATGACAGTAGTCTCCCGACTTATTGAAAAAATAATGTAGACTATACTACGAGTATGTCTAAAGCTAAACGCGAAACCTTTGCCGAAACTCGCTACTGTTGCGATACAGAACAATCATGAATAATATCGCGAATGGTTAATTTTTTCGTTTTGAGTGACTCGTTTATTAATCGTTTGCTTGGTTGCTTGTCGCTACTGCCATATGCAGCGAACGTTACTTTATTTATAGTAGTTATTATATTGGCAAAATCTTGTAGGAGCTTGTCATGACAAAGCTCGTCACTTTGTAGGATGGATCATGGCACAGGGCGGTACGTTGTAGGCCGGGTTGCACTCTTGCGTTGCGAATTTTTGCTCTGTTTATAGGCGATGGCTTTACACTTACCCTCCAGTGAAGCCATATGCTTGGTGCGTCAATTATTAGTATAAAAAAAATCCATTATACTTCAGCCGATTACTTACGTGGGTAGTTACTACCCTGTTGAGAGTGTGATGGCAAAATATCCAAATACCTAACAAGTTGACTCATTAACACAATAAAGACCCGATTGGACCACCTACCTCATACATCTTAACTATGGTAATATCCTTTTACGAAATCGCTATGTAACGACAAGGCTAGCAGTCTGGATTCCCTATCTTGCTCTTTTGTGTTTACATCTCTCTAACTTTTTTTGTACCTGTGAATTACCATAAAATGTATCCATTCTTTTGAAAAATTTTATGTATGCCATTGGAAGGTAATTGAAGGTTAAAAAACATTAGAAGGTATCTGTATTTAAAGGCAAATTCGTATGTGGTAAACTATTCAAGGAAGACCAAACTCTGCAAAATAGACACAGGCGTGTTATCACTAGGGCGACCAGATAAATCCTAAGTTTTTTTTCAGTTTTACAATTTCCTCTCAAAGGTACTTTTTACTAAGTAACCACAACTTTACAATTTTAAAAAGTCGTAATATTATCAAAACCAAACGAAGAAAATATATTTTTATCATGTCAGTGTATCTTTTTGAGGTTTCGAAGTTTTCATTCAATATAATTTGAAGAGTTTAAAAAGAACATTTTATAAATCATTAATTTGAGAAAAAAATATCAAGTTCAGCTTTATGTTATTGAAAATTCTTAGACGTCTGGATAAGTACTTACGAAGCCCAGGTATTGGATTCATATTTCACAAAGATAAAAACCCTTTTGCTAGAAATGTAAAGTTCATAATTGCACGTGACAACAACATAACGTGTACTTATCATATATGTACCTAATGCTTTCGAAACAACAAAATTATTACGAGAATAGTCATGATTTGAATATTAAATATCTATATATTCTTATAATCACTTCTGAATGACTCTTGCACCGGTTCGGAAAGCAGATTTTACCGAGAAGAAGCCGGCAAGAAACTAAGCAACTTGCTCTTTTCAAACCTCATGTTACAGTCATTTGTGTATCTTGTGAGACATGAAGGCGTAGTAATCACGATTTAGTTATTGATGTGTTTTAATTTGAGCATTGTTTAAACTTAGGCAAAGGTAAATTTAATATTATCTTCGGTATCATGTTATAAAAGCATACACCACAAGAAATTTCTGTATTATTTGAAATGCAATACCACTAATTATTTCCGTTATCAGTAAGTCCATTGTCTGCTTATATCCACTTTTAGTGACTAATGTTTTGTTTTATAAAGATTATATTATGATATACATATTGCCCAGCTACTGTAAGTTTACCTGTATATTTTTATGTTGCACGAACGGATATAAGTACCTATATCAATCGTACAGCTCTTTTCTGTCGTATAAATATAGTTTTTTATATCAGCCGCTCTGTCCCATAGCAACATAACGTACGAAATTATACATCTGTTAACTGTCTAATTTTCCTGACAGCATAGGCAGGCTAAGCTGAGCTTACCCGCTTTTGTCGCACTGAAGCTTGTGAATCAAGGTAACTCCCCAAAAAAAGTTTAGAATTATCCATCCATTCTCCATTATCAATTTCGATCAACTTTATTACCATTTTGGTACAATAAATTCAAAACACATATTTTTTTACGTTCATGTAGCACAGTCTACAGCTTCATAATTGTCTGTACTTCTGTTAGTTTTAAAAATTAAAGATGAGAGAGAACATACACCATAAATAGAAAAGGACCTAAAATTGAGCCCTATGCGACAACGTTAAGTTTGGTGTACTCTGTGACTTTAATTAATAGTCTAAGTAGTAAGTAGTAAATTATAAGTTCAGCGCAATCAAATGCTTTGGATAGATCACAAAAAACACCAATTGCATTCTGTGGGCACTCCAGGGCACCGTTAACCTATGTTTATGATCAAATCAAATCAAATCAAAAATCAAAATGATCATCTATGTTTTTTTGAATTTTAAATTTAACTTAAATTTCTTTAGTAATTTTTATTTTAACAGATTCGTTAACAATTTTCTATCTTATTATATTATATATATTATATATTATTTCTATTATATTTAATACGTAGATATTTTGCTTGAATAAAGTTAAATGTTTTGGAATAAAGTTTGCGTCTCATTATACCTACTGTTTTTCAACGTACAGCTTATAGAGCCTTTTTGTATATGCCTACAGTTCTAAGATAAATTTTTTCTTGAAAATTTGTAATTAAATATTCTATAGAATTCGTTTTTTTATTGTTTTAAAAATAGTACCATAAAGGCTTTCGGGATGGCAGTTTTTAAATGCAAGGACACGAATTTTAGGGGATATTCTACCTTTTTTTACTTCAAGTTATGGGTTATATTCAAGTTACATTTTAAAATTTGTTTATTTTTATTTCGATTAATAGTACTATTGTTAAAATAATTTGTTAGCCGCAATGATCTGACCTTAACGTTGTTTATTATCTAGTCGATGTAGGATGTTATCTAAATAAGATGCTGAGGTGGCTGTGGTTCTAGTTGGTTCACTAAAAGCATGATTAAAATAAAAGCATTTAAAAAAGTTAGCAACCTTGAAATCTTCGAATACTATAACTCCGCTAGCAGATAATATACAAAATCGCCTCAGTACATTCTCCATACAACACTCAGTACAATATCCTTTAAATGGTCATCTTTTCGTTCTTTACAAGTGACATTGTTACACACAAAAATTAAGGGACCACGAGTGGTAGTGACCACTGAGGAACACACTTCACAATGTTGTGTATTACATACTACTTCAGTAATACACAAAATTGGTTTTCCACAAACGGTTCCATTTCTCATTCTAATAAGAGCTTCTCTGTTGTCTTATTATCTACTTTTGTAGATTATTAGATTTTATAAGAGTAATTTACTTGAGTTAGCAACACATAAAGTGATAATTGAAGTACGATTCGTGTGCGTGTCAGTAGACTTTGTTATACTTGTAACTGTATCATTAAAATTTTATTTGCAAGCCAACAACGACGCTATATAATGTTGCATTTCTTTGGCAGATACAAAGTATCTTAACTCAATGGAAACGAAGACATCAATTAATTTGTCCTGATAAAAATTGCGTTGTTAAGACTATTAATTAGGATCATCATCTTTTCCTCATGGTTTACAAGTGAAGAAGGTTTTAGGGCTCCGATAAGTGTTAAAAATGAAGGCGTACGTCGTGATTGAGTTAGTCTGTTTAGAGAGCAAAGCAAATTAGTGATCAAATATTTTAAATCCCAGTGTCCTTGGACATTTGTCCGTTCTGGACAACAATTGACTGGCTATTGTGGTCTTGTACTAAAGTCTTACAAGAGTCATCAGGTGTATTTATTTCAATTTCTTGAACCAAACACCCGGCAGCGTGTTGGATGGTCTTAACTCTTTACTTTTTGAGAGTAGAGCCGTGCCCTGTAACGGGGCGGTAATGGGTATTTAGGTATACACTAATTACAGTTACATAGTTCAATATCTTTAGTTTCTCACATGCATCAATGAAGTCGTATTCAAAGTGTATAAAACGTTACCAGACTTCATCTTCGTTCCATTTCATTTCCCCCTAGACCTAAAAGTCCAAAAGTCCTAAGGTACAAACACATGGCATACTTTTTTATTTTCGACAACTAAGGAATCGTATTATCCGCGTTAAAACAGTATCTATAATTAAAAGTCAGTTATAGCGGAATAAATTGTAATCTAGCGTGTAGGACCCATATTTAGCAAAATAAATATTTCATTTCATTTCATAGGGCTCCTAGAACCGGTCTTTATTTAGGACCAGAACAACTTCGGAAGTTTCCTTAAGGAACCGGTATTTTCCGGTTCTTTCAGTATTTTCAGTAGTTCTTCTTTTGGTGACTGCAATTGGATCTG
The DNA here is from genome assembly GCF_905163445.1 of Pararge aegeria. Lineage (NCBI taxonomy): Eukaryota > Metazoa > Arthropoda > Insecta > Lepidoptera > Nymphalidae > Pararge > Pararge aegeria. The sequence goes on from NC_053208.1 coordinate 1,937,309, forward strand.
GCGACTACAAGTATACCCACTTCTTGCCCACTGGCCTTGTTGACGTCACGAGTGAGAGGTGCCTTGCGCATATCATCTTGGAGAAACGAATTTGTGTGGTGTAAGATGTTCTCCCACCGACATCAAGCGAAGATGTTAAAGCAAAGAAGGTAGCCTAGGGATTTTGGCTTTGTCCTTAGCGGTTGGGGCCCAAGGTTTGCCTAAAGAGGTACGAGTACGAGGTCTAGAACGACAAAAGTTTCCCCGAATCCATGACTAGTTTCTCTCCAACTTTGTCAATATTTTTGCACTGATTATGACGTTCTTTAACTATCTGCAGGACTCGTTAAAACTTTTCTCTATATCTGAAACCTTATGATCTTTAAAGGATTCTTAATGCTTTGGCCCTTGACTGGTAAAAGCTCTGTTAAAGATGGGTATGATCCTCAATATCGGGATCCCTGATTGGTATCTATGCGAACTGCTCGAGATCATAGCCCGGTACTAAATTGTAAGCAGACCTTCCCGGTTCAGTGCTTACCCTTCATGCGTAATCCGAGCAATTCCACACGTCGAGCGTTTGAATCTCTTAAGATCAATCTAGCCCCTGTCATATTATTGTTAGTCCCCAAACAAGAACTTATATCATGGATATCCGCAAAGTATCTTTTCTATCCAAATAGGTAGGTAGTTATAGGTTCACGGGCTGAAGAACGACAATAGGCTATTTTTATCGCGAAACGGTGCACGGTTCGAATGTTCTAGAGACAAAGGAGGGGGGGGGGGGGGGGGGGGGGTTGGGTTTAATTTGATATCACAATATTTTACCTGTCGGAGTATATAATATTCATGTAGATATAGGTACAAGCCCGGCGCTGCGGCGCTTTGAATCAATAATTTTGAACTTGCGCCGTCCGCTGCGAGACTGCGCGCCGCCGCAAATCTGGTCTTTGTTAGTTACGCCTTGACACGGCAACTTGAGTTGCCATCTTTATTATTGAAATCAAGTAAATTATTTGTAAATCCAGTAAAAGAGTATGACTTTTAAGCGATAAATGAAGTACCTATAACGTGCGAAACAGAATTAGGTTACCTAGGAACCTAGTTCGGAAGGTACTTACTGTACTTCTTAAAATTTTGTTCGATTATTTTTTTCCCGAATGAAAATTACCCTTTTTAATTACTGGTTAGACTACTGTTTAGACTGTGAATAAAAAAATATATTACTAATTGTTAAATTTTATACGTCATATTTCCTTAAATTAATATTCAATAATTTGTGTTTATGGGGATATTAGGTGGATATTTACAATGTATTATGTTTTCCACAGGGAAGACTCCGACGATAGTGATAACGAGAGTCTCATGGATTCCAGCAGGAGTGCCTCAGACGACGAGTTCAACGGATATCCTGATCTCAACAACCCGGTAAGTAGTTAAGGAATAACATTGTATTTTTTTAAAAGATGTACCTACCGCCATCGGATTTAGCGTTCCGGTACGATGCCGCAAAGAAACCGATTTCAGGTATGGGTTGAATATAACTGCAAAGACCCCCAGACAGGTTAGTCCGGTATCATCTTAATGCATTCAACGGTTAACTAGTAATCGAATAAAAATTAAAAAGTAAGTAACCATCAATATACACATATACAACAATACACATCTTAGATATTAACAATTAAGAGAAACAATATAAGAATCTAGAAAATTACCTAAATTATCAGATCAAGAATCTGCTCGATTGCACCAATATACTTAGCGTTCAATTAAGAGCGTATTGCGTTAAGTTGGCAATACTGCTTCTTTTACACTACTGACCTTCATCAAGTGTAGTTTCAAACAGAAGAACTCAAATAAAGACTCTTAAGTTATTGAGAATACATAATAGACGAAATCACACAAAGACAAATTTAAAAACTAATTAGACCAAGCAGAAAAGCACATATCAGAAAGCGTTTTATGAAGTTTTTGTGGCCCAAAGGAAACTGAAAGAAGCTAAGCAGCTCTAGAAAATAATATTTAAAAAACAAATTTTATTCCCGACCTTTATTAATTGTTACACAAATACGGGTCGTTGAAAGAAATTTGCATTAGTCCACTGCCAGTGAGTCTAAAAAAGACTACTACAATGGATTCAGAATCCAATGTAATTTCGTGTCTAGTTAGGTTACTGCTAAAAGTATAAAAATAATGGTTTTCCCAATGGGTTTAAACTCTTTTATGGGTTCTTAGGGTTCTATGGGTTGTAGCTATGTTTGGTGAAAATCCGGCCAAGATGGCCGTCGCCACAAAATGGCAAATTACATATTTTTTTACTACTCCCGTAATATGGATATCAAATGAAAGGCCTTGACTAGTAGAATAATCTAAACTAAACTATAAGTCGGGGGTTAAAATTTTAATTAATATATTATCTCTAAAATCGAATCGATTCGATCGGCCGAAGAACCTAGACTTTACCTTCCGCCGTGACTCGTGTAGCGAGGCCGTAGTTAATCAATTCGTATCGCTCGTCTCGGCAATCTTCGGTCGGATATGCGCGCGCCGCGCGACCTCCTGTTAGCATTTCCTTCTAATATATTATTGTTAACAATCAGAAGGGATAATAATTAAAAGAAAAAAGATTAGACATAATCTCAAACTGAAAGGTAGGTTAAATTTTACACGAAAACAAAGAAATACACCAGACAATTATTAATCACAAGATGGCGGCCAAACGCCACTCGTTCGCTGCTAGACGTAAGACGATAAAATGACTGCAAAACAATAGTGTCAGCTACGTTTTATAGGCAAATGCCGATTGCATTGTTGCTAGGTTGGAATTGATTCCTAATTCAACCATAGATAATATAACACTAAGTGTAATTCAACAAGTTCCCTAAGCGAGTGTTAGCAATTTTTTTATGCCGAGGTTGTTTAATTTCAATATCTCCAACAATAATAAGTTATCCCTGTTATCTCAACGATTCTACTTGGATCTTTTTTTAATTGTCAGTTTCTGTGGTCAGTTTAGTTCAATACAGCGATTTTGCAGTGGTTCAATCGCATTGATTGTAAATGGGCTAATCAAAGTAAAGCCAGCAGGAAAAAAAAATCGGCAAACAAAAAAGTTAAAAAAACTATAGAGGAAATTGAAACGATGTGGGTGTAGTTAAAAAAATGAAGGTGCGACAAAAATATTATTAATCAAAGGAAAATTAGTAAAATAGGTTTTAGTTTTAAAATCATTTTCTGTCTCATTACTTGAACTGACTGACAAATGTACCACACACATGTAAACCACAGATTTAGGCATATTGATACTTACACACGTAGTGTTTATATCCTCTTTGAATTTCATTGATTAAATTGTTTTTATTTAATTTCAGGGGTTTATGATATTGTCTTATAAATTATCTCTGTCCTCTCTCTGAATCTGTTTCTGACGTGAAGAATTTGTTCGCTTTCTACGCATCATCGTACTGGAACGTTAAATAGCTATACATCTTTGTCGGCAGGGTAGTACTAGTCTAAAAATAATGTTTAAGGATAATATTTTTATTGAAATTGATACTTATACGTTAACTATCGTATAAGTTTATTTTTTTTTTCTCTTTCATCTAATATGAAAATACTGCATTCGTCTTTGAAAAGTAAGTGGCAAATCGAACTGTTTGTCTAAATACAAACTTTTCAGAATTGTGTCGAAGAAGTATACACCGAGCGACGACGGGTAGACCACTCGCTGCCCGCGGGGAAGTCACTATTTTAATGACAGATTATATTGTTTGGTATTTTAATAAGGAAAAACTTGACTTTGACTTAAACTACGCAGATAACGCATATGGGTCTTGGTTGCTGAAAAGTACCGAGAAGCTGTGCATGCGTGCAATCAACATCCAAAAACATGAGGTTACCTACATAATACTATAGCCCGTAGTGAAAAGTAGCTATGATAAATTGATGCTAATTTTCGTAAATTTCCTTAGTCTGCGGGATATCGTGTTTTAGCATGTTACTAATTGCTATGCTATTTGCTAAAAATAAAAAATCGAAATGTGAATGTTCGTGTAGTACCGATAAACTAAAAGATTTCCCTCTCTGACACTAGAATTATTTAGCGTATCTTTTTCATTCCGGGGGAAAAAATAACGGGTTAAATTCGCAGCGCCTCAGTAATTTTGCGTTGTTAAGTTAAGTACTTGATTATTACGATTTGAAATTTCACGAATTTGACATTTGAGGAATAAACCTACACTGGTGCACCCTGGTGCAGATAAATCTCCGACAGTGACGAAATTTATAATTCCAGAATGTTGTCTGGTCTAGTATGGTGGGAGGCATTAACTGAGGCTAGCCCTACCGACAAAAACCTGCCGCTTTCTAGCAATTTAGCATCCCATAGCGTCTAACAAAACTGCCGTAACCCTAATAGGTGAACCCGCTACAATCTTCGTCAAGGGCTAACTTTTAGTGAAATAAAAGACACTATTACCGGAAATTGTGCAATTTAACAGACAATTAAAATTAACATAACATCATAGCAGAGTTATACGCTATTTAACGCCGAGCGATATCGCATTCACATTTCAGAGAATTACGCAATTACACTAATGCTAAATCAGATTTCCGCAGTTTAGTATTTATTTATACGTTTCGCTAATTATTAACAACATACAACAAGTAGTACGTCACTCGTTTAATTTAAGTAATATTCTATTGCGCTACTATTCACAAAGCTTTCGCCTATATATAACCGTTAACGCACAACTTTAAAAAAAAAACATCCGCAAAATGGGGAATTCCCCCAACCAATCCATAAATTTAGTAAAAAAAAATCTACAGTCCGTTAGTTTTAATAATTTTATTTTTAGTGCAAACAAAACATTATATTCCAGGTTTTTTTTAGCTTTCTGTTAGAAAATTAAAAAAAAAAAAAAGAATTTGAGGACCCAGAGCCCCTGTTATTAAACAGATTTGTAGCTAGTAATAAAGTTAATTGTTATATTATATCTAGATTACACGTAAAAGTGCGGTAAACTCACATTCCGGCACTGTCTGGTTTTTATGCTATTGATATTTTATATAAAAAAACCTTTTTTCATTTAATAAAACTTTCAAAGATTTGTATGTAGGTGATTAATAGTATATAATGACACTATAGTCGGAAAAATGTAATAGGCCCGTTTTGACATTTGCGCAAGACCATAGAATGTAACTTGGAACGAAACTAAAAGAAACAAAAAAATAAAAATCAATTACATACAGTGTTTTAAAAAATACGTAAATTTTTTTGGGACGTTAAATAATATGAAAGAATATATCGCGAGTATTCTTTTTGCGCTTACTTCATAGTAGCATGCAATTTATAATTGTTGCGAAACGTTCCGAAAACAGTTACGTTCTCAGTCTTTTTTTTTTTTATACTAGAGCTGTAACCATTTTTTTACTGAATATCGAAATTAAATATTGTGTAGTTATCTTTACTGCAAAGAATAAGCTTGGTTCTCAAAATGGGTTCTAAATAATGAGTCTGAGTTGATGTGTCTGACCAAGCGGCACATGACTGAAGCGTCCCCGCGCGCACTGCGCAGTTTTTCGTTCCTCATCTTGTAAAGTTGACTGTGCGCCCGTTTACTATTACGTTAACTATGGCTTTTCTATTTTGGACATTAATTTAAACATAGTGATTTGACTCGATTTTTGTGTTTGTTGTTATATAGTACTAACTCTGTTTCAACATGTTGAAAAGTCGACGTATAATCAACAGCCAGTCACGCGTATTGGTTGTGGAGTTAAAGGAATACTTTGAACGAACGAACACTTTACAATACATAATAATATCAATCAAGTACTGATACAAACTTGAATTGATTTATCGTGAGTATCGAGTACAGAGTCTTATGGTTCCATAACTAGTTACGTCGCGATGACAAATGTCAAAACGGGCCTATTATATTTTTACGACTATAGTGTGTTTTGTTGGTTGTTGCATTCAAGACGATGCAATGCAGTCAGGCGATAAGCGAGCCGAGAGTGAGTGTATGATCAATAAACAAGCTTATCACACGACGATTTTTCTACACACTTGCAAGGCTATTTTTATTAATTAACTTTTACTTTTTAAAGAAATATTAAACCAGACTCTCCTCAATTTCCAATGGGAAATTATCATAAAATAAATTAAATATCTAAGAACACATCTGCTCATAGTCCAGTACTGATCGCGGGATAAAAACAGAAAAAAAAAAATATAGAATACGGCATCTAGGTCAAGGGTAAAATAAAACGATACTAACAATATTTTTCATTAACTTTGGTAAAATTAAACGATTGTCTAAACGACTAAATATGAGCACTGGGTTTAACGCTTAGTATTTAGCAACATTAGTTATGTGAATTAAAATAGATATTACATTTATTAGTATTAGTACTAACCCCTGGTAGTCTGATATAAATGTGATACAAAACAATAAATATAAATTGAAGTGAAAGTCTGTTATATCAAAATAACAGCTTTTTCGACATACTTAAAAGTATAAGAGGGAGCTATGAAATTGTGTCTTTAAAAAGTACCCCGACACAGATGAATCGGGGTTTGGGTGATAGTGCGAAAGTCCTATGTTTTTGAACTCCGGGTATTCAAATCTAGTCAGTTCTTAACAAAAGCTTTTTAACCATCCCCGATGTAGAATGTGTGATAATAAAGGAATCAATTTTTATGGCATATTTCTTAAATATAGTTCAACGGGTACATACTACGATTAAAGGGCATAGTTTTACGTACTATGTACTTTCACGCGTGCAAAGTTGCAAGCATCCGCTAGTTTACCATAAATTAATATTATGCGCATATAAACTGTTCATTGGTGTAAGAAGAAAAACACAGTGCTACCAAGGTGGCACGCAATATCAAAAATACGAGAGCGGTATTGTTAAGTAAAAAACGGAAGTGATTAAAATGCGATGTGATTTTATCAACGTTACGAGCAAGTGTGATGGAAAATACGTCATTATTTTTCGAAATCGCTGATAAATGTGCTTGTTTTCATTCAATTACGTCTAGCTTTAATGATTTTTTAAAAATAATTTTGCATTAACTAGGTATAAAATAATACATCTGACTAAAAATAAAATTGGTAGTCAGTTAGTGAGTTTAAAATAGCCAATACAAATAAATTGAATTGAAGTGCCTAATTGTTATTTCAAAATGACAATTATTTATTAAATGCATACGCAACTAGCATTTTTTATATATATTTAAATAATTTATCAATGGTCTTTGAATTTGAATTTATCTGTAAACATACTAACTAACAAAGTAAAAGAATGCATAATTAGGGATTTCTTATTTTATTGAATACCATAGGCTGAGTTGTTCAGAATTTTCACACGGTAGGAACTCCCAAAAAGAAGAAAATATAACTTTTAAATAAAAAAAAAACTCGTAATTCTATAACTTTATTAGAATAACGGTACAACCAATAAATTATTAAACCTAAGAGATTAAACAACATTTAAAACCAAATTAAATTCAGCTAATTTGAAACTGCTATAGTCGGAAAAATATAATAGGCCCGTTTTGACATTTGTGAAAGACCATAGAATGTAACTTGGAACGAAACTGAAAGAAACAAAAAAATAAAAATCAATTACATACAGTGTTTTAAAAAATACGTAAATTTTTTTGGGACGTTAAATAATATGAAAGAATATATCGCGAGTATTCTTTTTGCGCTTATTTCATAGTAGCATGCAATTTATAATTGTTGCGAAACGTTCCGAAAACAGTTACGTTCTCAGTCTTTTTTTTTTTTTTATACTAGAGCTGTAACCATTTTTTTACTGAATATCGAAATTAAATATTGTGTAGTTATCTTTACTGCAAAGAATGTGCTTGGTTCTTAAAATGGGTTCTAAATAATGAGTCTGAGATGATGTATCTGAACAAGCGGCACATGACTGAAGCGTCCCCGCGCGCACTGCGCAGTTTTTCGTTCCTCATCTTGTAAAGTTGACTGTGCGCTCGTTTAAGTTTGATATATATTGTTTACTATTACGTTAACTATGGCTCTTCTATTTTGGACATTAATTTAAACATAGTGATTTGACTCGAGTTTTGTGTTTGTTGTTATATAGTACTAACTCTGTTTCAACATGTTGAAAAGTGGACGTATAATCAACAGCCAGTCACGCGTATTGGTTGTGAAGTTAAAGGAATACTTTGAACGAACGAACACTTTACAATACATAATAATATCAATCGAGTACTGATACAAACTTGAATTGATTTATCGTGAGTATCGAGTACAGAGTCTCATGGTTACATAACTAGTTACGTCGCGATGACAAATGTCAAAACGGGCCTATTACATTTTTACGACTATAGTCATATCCAAGTCATATAACGATGTAGTGAGACCAGCGCCATCTAGCGAGAGAAGCCAAAACTAATTACTTACAACGTAAGATCTGCCATCTATTGCAGACCGCAACCACCGTACTACGCAGTACACCATTATTTCAACAGAGGGCGCTAACTTATTAAATTTAAATGAACACAATTAAGTTTTTACGCAATAATGGATGAGGTAAAAAATTATTTAGAGAAATGCAACATGACTTTAGCCAGACATTAAATGCGATTGAATCATTAATGAAATTAACCGCGATTGAATCGCGATGACTGTCGGGGGGCAGAGTTCGAAGCCTCGCACGCACTTCTAAAGTTATGTGCGTTCTTCTCATTGTGGTACGAGACCCGTGCCCTGTAGTGGGCCGGGAATGGATTGATATGATGATGATGAATCGCGCATTGCCACTTCAGAACAAAAGATATCTTGTTAACAGGAAATTTGAAGACCTAAAAAGATAAAAGATCTGAGTTTGAAGCTAGGTGGCCAAGAGAAAAAGATGAGTGTCATAAACAAACTGAACGTACAAAGAAACTTAGTTTTGATCGAGATTGAAGAAAAAGAAAGGGCCAAGATAAATATTAAACATTAGAAATAATGAACTGGAAAAGTAAATGCAGAGGCACAGGGTTAAATATAAATATAAATAAAATTAAAACCACGCTTATTTCTAATACCTTCTAAAGCTTCGGGGATTTGAAATTAAAGCTGACAGTAAATTTTAATATTGAGGTAGGTATTTTACATGTACAATTGGACAAGCTAAGGCAGCTTTTTACAAAATGTCAAAAATTTTGTGTAACCCTAAAATTCTTAAGTGCTATGTCTGGTCTACTCTTTTATATGGATGCGAAACATGGATTTTAAAGGAGGAAAGTTGTAGACGTTTGCAAGCGTTTGAGATGTAGTCATTACGAAAAATGTTTAAAATATCATGGGGACAATTCATCTCAAACGCTCAAGTATTACGAAAGGCCAAATGCCAACGGAAAATAAGCACAACCGTCGTACAAAGGAAGGTTTCGTTTTTCAGTCATCTACACTGAATATCTCTGTTCGAGTTTCCAAGGTTGGTCCTTGAAGGGAAAATTACCGAGAAAAGAGAGGGAGACCGAGCACGAAGTGGTTCGACGATATAAGAGAGTGGACTGGACATACCTATTCGGAATTGAAGAAGATTCTCCAAATATCTGCCTGCGAATAGATTTTGAAGTGCGGAAAATAAATCAAGACCCATCTCTGTATCGGAATGATAACAATGCTGGGACAAATCTTACATTCAAGACGAATTCCACAAAAGATCCGAAAAATAAACAAAAATTGTATTTGATAAAATATACATAGCTTATCGGAAATATGATGAGCTCACCGTTAATTATAAAAAAGAAACCACTCCATACAGTTCACAAAATCCCCACTGTGCTAAAAAACCCCTAAAAAGTTAACGTATTAGCGTCAATCACACAAGAAATATAGATAGAATTCCAATCCCATAAATTCAAATATAAATATAGTGCGACCTAAGAATGGATGAGCTTACTTCGCTAATACTGTTTAGAACACCAAAATATTATTACAAAAAAACCGCGCTCCCAAACCTGGTCATCGAGGGAGTTGTAGACCAAACCTGATAAACTTACTAAAAATACAAAGAACTCAAATTCAGTGGTTTCTACATCACAACCTATAACGGATTTATTCTTAGTTCCTATGGACGATAAAGCCGAAAAATAAATGAAATAAGACGTAGTTGGACTATCTGTAGTCGAACGACTAGGAAGTTTGATATAGGAATATGCAGATTTTATCCTTTTTTTACATAGGAACTGCGAGTACTACTGTCGGCTTTATTGTAAAGAAATACCTACAAAATACATCATTAGTTACAACGAGTTTCAGAAAGAGTTAAGATCATATACCTTTTAATTAATCAATATAACTTATCTGTCATGCAAGTACGAGTATATGCATCACCGATGCATCAGCCAAAGATCACCTAGAGTTCTGCGAAACTAGAAACTATAAACTACTAAAATTAACAAAGCAAAACCAAGAACTAGGAACAAAAAAGTTTAAGCAGTAATAGACTTTGCACATGAAAACAATCTACCTATTTTAAGCACATTCATACAGAAAAAAGAGAAATTAAGGTGGAGAATGGTGATCGCCAGATGGGTCTACAAAAAACTAAATAGATTTAATTTTATCAAACGGGAATTGCGCCTAGACGATGGGTGGAACCAAAATCATATTACATACACAATATAGCAAACTATCTCCCAATATGTTTATTACCTTGCCTCCACAAACTATTTGCGTTAATTGAAAGAAGAATAATTGAGAGACATTAATTGAGAGAAGAATAAAAGTAAGAATGGAGTTTAACCAATCAATTGAACAAGCTGGCTGTAGAAACGGGTTTTCAAAGGCTGACTGATCATGCTATCGAAATGCTAATAGGCAAGTTCCATTAATACCGAAAACATGTTATATGTAGCTTTTATCGATTATCAAACCTTTGATAGTATGAAACACCATGATCAACAATACATAAACACACTAAAATATGTATACAAAGGTGGTACGAGAAAGATAAGACTAGATTCAATTCCACCAATCCCTATTAACCGTGGTGTTAAACAAGGCGAACCGCTATCACCGAAAATAATTTTATAGCAGTGACATATTGAATAGCAAAAAATACCAGTAATTATGGAATACGAGTTTCACTTGGAAATTTAAAAAAATATTTGAAAAGTAAACCCTTGATCACCTAAAAACTTACGTAGACAACGTAAAATTAAGGCATTAGTAGAAGCTGGTGGTACTCAACTTTCTACTACTAGCAGCAATTTTCTCAACTTATCCAAAGAATATTGGTCCAATTTCGTAAAGTTAAAACGATAGTCAAAAATAATCATATTTATTTTTTGTAGTTTTAGGTAGTTCCGATTTTTCTAATTATTTGAAATGAAAGTTTTTTTATTATATTTTTGTATTTAATTTTATAATTATACTTACTTACGGAAGCTTCGCAATATATTTATTATAAATATAGTTACACACATTAGTCTTTATAAACAAAATGTGTATACCAATTAAAAAAATATTTTTTTATACTAAGATTACCATTTTTAACATAAATTACATAAAGTACAAATGTGTTTATAAAATGATACCTAAGGTCATTTCGGGCATAATTTTGAACGATGCGTTTAAACACACATTAAGTATTTTATTACAGCGAGGTTAGAAATAAATAAAATTCATTTATTCATATTTAGTTTTACAAACAGTTCCTGCATCTTAAAACGTGTATCTTGATTACGTTGTCTTCTTTTTAACGACCCAGGTGTTCGTAGCTTTTTGACGTCACAATAAAACCAATATAGCAAACACGATGTTCAAGATTTTTAAAGTGACAAGTGTATGTGTAATATACTTGGGAAATAACTATACTTAGTCCTTAGCAATCGTTTATTTCTAAATGGCCATGGTTTAACATTGATTATAAAACTACTCACCTATATACTACAAAAAGAAATTTAACCGTTCGTCTGTGGTGAAATGGGGTTTTTGTAAATTTAATTTTTTTGTAGTTCCCATTGAGCCGACTTAATATATGGTATGTTGGCCACATTTTAGCTTTTCGAATGTTCGTATGACGCCACGGTAAATCCCATATGCCAGATTTGATATAAAAACTACGCAAAATGAAATTTAAGTACAGATATTTATTTAAAAGAAATGTGTAGAGTTTGGTATCAAATGTAGATATGTAATAGATTTTCAGGTATTACGATATACTGTACTTAGATGAAATTTCGTCTTGTTGTAATCATTTACTATTATCTTCGCAATTTCATTTCAAATTTAGAGCGAGAGAGCAGTTGCATCTTTTAAGTAAGCGCCTAACATATTATTGATCATAACTTTTCGTGAGACATGATTGTACTTAAGCGGGGAGCCTGTAAAAAAGGAAATATATATGAATATATATATATATATATATATATATATATATATATATATATATATAAAGTTTAAATCCTTTAGTTACGTACAACGAACGTTTTACGTGCGTGTTACGTGAAAGCTGAAAACAAAAAAACAGTTTTAATCCCATACATAATAACAAAAATCTTATATTTAATAAACAGGCGTAGTTAATGACTACACATTCCACTGAACTAAAACGACATTTGGCAGTGTTCGGCCATATCATCAAAACGGAACACCACTACGGTGGCCACCGACTATGCCTTTTTGTTAACACAAGATCTTTGTTATTAAATCAGGGTAATATACACACAGATTTAGATACTAATAATCTAACTATCCTGTCTCATCGTAGATAAAGCTAACAGAATTTTTATATTGGGATATTTTATTATCTTAGTTTAATTTACGAATGTATCGCTTTAATTAGGAATTCTTGCAAAACATGCAGCCTCGGCCAGAGTCCCAAGCCGACTATGCGGCGCCGCGGCCACAACAGCAGCAACAAGTGCCCCAGGGATACTACAAGTAAGTGTTCTTTTATAAAGGCCACCATACACGGCGCAAGCGGCAGATTGCACGTGTACGACCATAAAACTAAATCGAAGGCGATTTCGTTGATTGTATGTAATCTGGTGCACTCTCAACTCACGGCTAGCATGATCTCCTCATAATAACACCCCCAGATTATATCCCCTGATGAGGGTTAACATTTGAGTGTCCTCCTGCCTGAGTTTACTCCCATTTATTATTACATCTAATTCATCGGTCATAATTATTTCGATATTATTTTCGCTTGTGCAACGCTCAGAGCTTTTGATGAAGCCGTGAAGAAGATGAAATTTTACCCTATCCCCGGGGAGGTAAATGTCTCCTGCCCACCTTGCTAGTGATATATGTACCGCTTGTGTTAGGTACAGTTTTAGCTTGAAAGAAGTGAAGATTCCCCTATTAAGGTCCATAAAAGGGGCAACCATTCATTGTCCTGAGATTTCAGGATTTTTGGACTCTTGGACTGCGGCTTGATTTTAAAAATGTCATAAAATCTTGGGATTTTTAGAATTACAATAAAATAGTTACATTGTAATGGTCTTTAATAAAAAAGGGAATACCAACTAAATATTATCTTCGTTTGGTAATTTCGCAATTCAAATCAATACTTATTAATCCTAGCAACTTAACCAGTTTTATCACACCTAATATCAAATATGTTAATATAGCTCTTAAAGTAAAAGTAAAAGTTTTTTTTTTTCTAAATTGATCGCGCGAATGTTGCACGACTACTACCATGGGCTTACCTGTGGTAAGCCCATGGGGGTGGGCTTACTTGTGGTAAGCCCATGGGGGGGGGGGAGTATGTACGTAGAGATAAATGTTTGGCTTTAGTATCGATTATAGAGCCCTTTCCGCCCTCCCCCCAGAAGCTGGGTACGCCCATGACTACTACAACTTGCCTGCGAATGGGACCTTTAATTGACGTTAACATATTATGTCCCTCAGTCAACAAGTGTTAGCTGTGCAGCCGTCCCGCTTTAATATGGGATCTTACCAGCAGAACGGCACCCCTGTAAGTATATCTTCTTCTAGCGCCATCTCTTGTCAGGAGCTCGTAACAATTACATCTCAGGGTTCCGTAAAGTGCTTAGAATTTCACAGTCCCACGAACTGTGTTAGTTTGGCAGTTAATATTTTCACAGATGATGCATTTCTGTTCATTTTATGACTACAGATACAAAAAAAGTAATAGTACAAAAAAAAAAACAAAAAACCTCACTAATTTGTAACTGTTAGTTTAGTTAGTTATGCAAAAATGAACACTCCTGCCTTAACGACTTTAGATGAAAATAACATAAATTAACAAAAACCTTATTTCTCAAATTGAAAATTGGAGTAATCATATCAAATTAGTGTATGTATTGTCGGTCCTCGATATATTTACAAAGTTTTAACAAAATCAGACCGTTTGAAGAGCGAGAAATGGCTTGACGGGAGTTTCTTTTAATTTTAATTTATATCTTTGTTTTTTTTGAAGCCGTGGTAGCCCAGTGGTAAGACTTCGCCTTGCCTTCAGGAGGGCCGATTTCGAATCCCAGCACGCACCCCTGACTTTCCAAAATAAGCAATTACGCTTTAAGCAATTAAAATATTACTTGCTTCAACGGTGTAGGAAGACATCGTTAGGAGACCTGCCTGCCTGAGAGTTCACCACCAATCCGCACTAGGCGAGCGTGGTGGGCTAAGGCCTAAAGTAGTGTAGCTGGGCTGTAGTGCTGCCCTTTAGTGGTCCGGTAATGGGTTGATATGATGCTGATGTGCTGATCTTTGTTTCCAGCACTACCCTCCCCCTAGTGGCCACTATCCCAGCACATCAACCTGGGGGTATGAACTTTTTGATCGGAATCCTGAGATTCCTGAAACTGAAGGGCGACCTGCCGTGCACAGCTTATACGATTACGAGAATTGGTAAATATGTATTAATTAATTTTTATACCATTAACTGACCGGTAGCCCATAAGGTGTCGCTGGGAGCCGCTGGTTTCCAGCGGCTCAGGATAGTGAATTTTGGTACTCCCTATAAAAAACCTATTTCCATCTGTGAACGTCAATCGGATGAAATGGTGATTTATTTAGTTTACATCTTGTAACAGGGGCCACTTACACTAACTAGATAGAACTACATAATTTATGGATATAACTATAAGACAAATGAATTTAAGATGACATTAAACATTATACAAGACATTATGAAGTGAAGGTCATTCAATATTCTCAGAGTACCTCAACAATTCATGGAACAATGCTGTCCACCCGTCAAGGAATAAATCCCATTGAGCATTGCTGTCCAAGAGCGCGTTGAATGACGTCAATTAACGCGGTATAGGTGTCATGCTACAGTGTCACAGAGATATGATGATAAGAGCTTTTTGACACTCGGCCGAAGTAGTACCGCCAAGAAGCATTGCTTTGTTCCGGTCCACGGGCACATGAGGCTAAATACCTACGCCTTAGATTGATGGACGCTGGCGCTTTCTTAGTTAACATTACTGAATATTTTAGTCACTAGTATATACCGTTATGGCTAGATATGCATTATAGGCTTATATAAAAAGTCCCCTGAACTTAACCGACTTATCTTAAAGATCGCTTTACATTTCTTGGTGCCAATTCAATATTTTTCAATTCAAAAACATTCAATTCATCGACTTAGTGTCTGTTCTCAGAGTGACTATAAGT
Organism: Pararge aegeria; assembly: GCF_905163445.1. Lineage (NCBI taxonomy): Eukaryota > Metazoa > Arthropoda > Insecta > Lepidoptera > Nymphalidae > Pararge > Pararge aegeria. Next base: position 1,952,917 of record NC_053208.1, read on the forward strand.
GAAATTGTCGAATGATCTTCCACGTGTCATTCGTTACGCTAAATCACATAATATTTTTAAGAGTCGTCTAATGAATTATTATCAAACACTGTAAGTATGATAACTATATTCCGCATTTACTTTCTGAACCGTTACCGTCAACATTATTATGTATAGTTTTAGTATGATTTATTTTACCGTATACTTTATTTTACCGTAGGGAAATATGTATTAGTTTATTTTATTTATTTTATATATTTACTGGTTTTGTAATTATTAGCAATGGGCAAGAGACAATTATATCCCCGGGGAAAGGATAAAAATTTATCTTATCCCACAGCCTTATCAACTCTCAGAGCACTGGCGCACAAGTGGAAATAATATTCTAGTGATATATACATGTATTAATAAACAGGGGTGAACTTCTCCTATTCCCTGTTACCGTGCTTTAGCAGGTGGACACGTTAATTATATCCCCTGTCCGGGGATATAATCGGGGGATATAATTTTTGTTTCCTGCCTGTGCTAGCCCTGCTGTAGGGTATGGTTTTTTTTTTATATTATGGCAAGAATTGATACTATAAACTTGGTGCCGCGATCACTGTTAAACTGTTGCAGTGGTAGAAACTGTGTCGCCACAATTAGCGCCCACCTCCAACAATAAATGTATGGGACCAATAAAACAAATGTATAAGAAGAACAAACGAAAAACCTTTCATATACCTTTCGCTAGGACGCATCTTAGAAAAAAAAGCCCCGATAGCCCACATATGTGCTGAATACAACGTAATATTACGATTATTACCTGGCATCGACATATTTCACAACTCTTACCCGGTATTTAGAAAAAGGTTACCTATTGGTTAGCACTCCTTTAGGATAGATATTGCATACAGAACACCTGTTCCTTCCTGTCTTTATTATTTTTGCTGTGTTTACATGTCATTATTATAATTTTTTGTGAATTTCATGGGCACCTGTTATCGATGTACATATAAGTGAATGTGTAGAATATTGTAAAAGTTTATTACTGTATATGGTATATGTGTATAATGTATATTGTTAGTGCCCTTAATAAATAAATAACCCGCATGGTGGTGCGCCAAGCGTGGTGCAAACTTTGTTACGGGAAGCTAAGACCAACCACAGCCGTACAGACAGACAGCAGGCGAGTCGCTCGGAGTCGCTGGAGGCAAGCGGTCCAGGACCGTGGATTGTGGAATTCCCTTCAACATACCTATGTCCAGCAGTGGGCGTCCATTGGTTGAAATGATGATGATGATGATGAAATAACAATAATGATCAAGTTTCTAATACAAAAAAAAACATGCAGTGACTTATTTAGTGTGTATGGGTGTGTATAAGTCTGTGGGAGTGTGTTCATGTTTGTGTGTCTGCTTAGCCAATGCATTTCTATAGTTTGGGCCTCAATTAAAAATCCGTTGAAGTAGGTCTTTCCTACATCACTGCAGGATAGATTCATAAGCCAATGTATAATAGGACTTCTACATTTATGGACAGTTAAAGATATATATTTGAAGTAAAATTATTTTTGTTATATGGGGTAAGTACAGCTAGCATTGTTAGAGTTTTGAAGGCCGATTGGCGCAGTTTTCTGATTCCAAGGCCGTGGGTTCGATTCCCACAACTGGAAAACGTTTGTGTGATGAGCATGAATGTTTTTCAGTGTCTGGGTGTTTATATGTATATTATTATTATTATTATTCATAAAACTATTCATCAGTCATCTACCCATAACACAAGCTACACTTACTTTGGGGCTTGATGGCGATATGTGCGTTGTCGTAGTATATGAAGAAAAAAAATAAAAAAAATCTGTTCTTTTTGTCCGTGATTGCGTGGGTACGGAAATGAATACCAGCCTGACAGGATGCCTAGTAACCAGTGAGCTATACGCAGCTAATTGGCTACCGAGTATACCTACACGTTATCGATAAGATGTGTTGGAGAATGGAGAATGCGTTATAGGTATTCTGCCTACAGTGGAGATTTCCTTGAGCCGAACATGACCGCACCCAGTACCAGCAGCGCCGTCGAGCAAGAAGGCGGGGGCCAGCCTGAGGAAGTCACCTACAACACTACTGACCTCGTAAGATCTCCAAAGTGTTATAACCATGAAATTTTTCACAACGCACTCATTATCGGTAACAACTAAAAAAAGGGAACTTGCAGTTCCCTTTTTTAAAGTTTCAAAAGTACGGTCGCTTCTCCAAAATGTTACAACCATGAAAATATTCACAACGCACTCAATATGGGTAACAGTATATCATAAGTTCCTTTTTTTAAAGTTGAGTGAATGTTAATGATAGCATATATTAATTTCGTCACTGGTGGAATGACTTAGTCGTAAAGCGCTCAGGCCGCGATCGCCACAGGGGACCGAAATTTTGTATCGATTTAAAATTCCATTAGTCGCCTCGTACGACACCCGCGGGAAGGTAAGGAGTAGGGTAGTGGTGAGAACTGTATTCTCATCTGCCGCTACCACACGGCATTCACGGACTCGTCATCGCAAGTGGGGGGGGGGGGGGAATTTATGAAACCCGTCATCACAATGGGGGGGTGGGATATATTAAACCCGTTATCGCAATGGGGGCAGGGGGGGGGGGATTTATCACCCCCCCCCCTCAATTGCGGTGACAGGTGAGAATACAGTTCTCACCACACCGTACTCTTCCCGCGCGTGACGTACGAGGCCACTATGGGAATAAGCATAACAAATGACGGGCAGCAGTGTGCTCTGTTCTACTACTACCATATTGCGATCAGCAACTCGTGCTGATTATGGGCAATTTCTCCCGTTGGGTTGGGCCTTTAGTCCAACAGTGGGCTATGATAGACTATTGATAATGATGAGTCAGGTAAAAACGAAGGCGCATGGCATTTCTTTACTAATAAAGTTCTTTACTAACATTTATAGGATAACTCGCAACGGAATTATAGTGCCGTTCCGCCTTACTACCAAAATGAAAACGTAAGTATTTTTTTTGCTATAACTCGCACATCCATTTGTCTATTCGCCATTTTTAAGGTTCATAGCGTCTTATTAGGGCTCAGTACCCAAATTATAAAATGGGACCGTGTTACTACGAGTCTGCTGTCCGTCTGTCTTTACTCATGAACCGTGAAGACAGTTGAAATATTCACAGATGATGCATTTCTGTTACCGCTATAACAACTAATACTAAAAAACATATTTAAAAGTGCGTCCATACAATAGACATGAATTTTGTGCCGTTTTTATTGATAATGTTACCGGACCCTTCGTACGCGAGTTCGGCTCGCAATCGGCGGCTTCTTTTTAATACAACAGGTAGATTTAACGGAAAGGAAACACTAAGTGATACATCAAAACAACACAGGCTTTATTTTCAAGAAAATTGGAAAAAGATCCTTAAGAAAATTGTAAGAACCTAAGAAGCAAAATTTTTCCTAAGAAATCCATGACTTGGCGTGCGCTGAAACAATCATTGATGATAAATAAAAATAAAAAATTAAATTAAAAAAAATATATATGTATTTATCATACACCTTAATTTTAGACCAAAAATATGCGACATATTTTTGTTTTAAAATTTTAGTATATCGTCGGTAGAAACAAAAGTGGGTTACTCTAGTATCGCAGTACTAAATAAAAGATTCTGATTTCAAATAAATAGGTATAAAGGGTATTTATATCTCAGTAAAATACTTTTTAATCCATTCCATTCGGACATTTAATGTCCGATTATGAAGATAGAAGTTATCGCGAGTTAAAAAAAATGTAAGGACTTCCTAAACGTTTTTTTTTTTTAAACTAAACGCGCACAGTTTTAATAAACAAATATTAAAAAGTGAGTTTCGAATTAAATCTTTAAATTGATATGTAATCGAGATGTGAGCGTTCGAACGGAAAAGAGCATGATATAAGTAGAATAGATTTAGACATTTTATTGTTTTTTTTTCTTACTTCATTAATTTAATTATTCCCGATCTATGATATCCATATAAGAAATCCAAACTTATTTACTAACATTTTCAGATACAATTGGTTCCCAACTACGCTGTAGCACAAGCGCAGTACGAAAATGACGGCGTAAGTAATGTTTGCGTTTACGCTATTATAGAGATTAAAAATTTAACTATGTGAAAATAAACCAAGAAAATCGCAATCCGTAGCTGAATATGTCAACAATAGTTTGCACACAAGTTGTTAGCCGCTATGTTACGCGCACAATTAAAAACCCAAGCAACAATTTGCGCACGGACTGTAGCCGGCATGTTTGGCTACGCATAGCTAGTTTCTAGGTTTTTTTCTTATATACTAATACTTCAACTAGATTACACAAATAAAATAATACATAATATAGTAAATATTAAAAAAAAGATAATAATAATAATATACTTTGACATATAACATATACATACATAGCAGTAAATACTATTACAAGTCGTCTTTGATGTGTAACTGTAGTATAATGTGTAACTTATTATTCTTTTCTGCAGTACTAAAATAAAGTTATTATTATAGTCGTAAAAAAGTAATAGGTAAGTAAGTTGTTAGCCGCTTTGAACATACGAGTATAATCTAATAACCTCACCAAACCTGGCGCTCCGACTATAGACCGCATGTTCGGCTACGAATAACGAGTTTCTGGTTTCTTTTCCCCTACTTTTTAGGCAGTGAGTATTTTATGCTATGGCTTCATACAGCCAAACTGGGATCGATAAGTTTCGTCTATTTTGACAGAACTAGGTGGGGATTTTATTGATTTTGTTCTAATATTATATATTTTATACTCCCATAGTTATCTTTTTTACTATGCATATGAGAAAACTAAGTTGTTAAAATTAAAGAAAATGGGTGATATATGGGGTATGTCGGTAATGGTATTATTGATATCATTGCTCCTCTTTTAGCCATAATTTTCAATGAATGTGTTGATTTAGGTACTTTCCCAAACCTAATGAAACATAGTAAACTCATTCCTCTATTTAAATCTGGTAATCAAAATGATATAAACAATTACAGACCTATCTCAATCTTACCAGCTCTTTGTAAAATATTTGAAAAAATTATATTAAATCAACTTTTATATCACTTTAATGTAAATAACTTACTACACCCTGAGCAGTATGGCTTTACTAAAGGTCTTAGCACAACGCAGGCGCTAAACTTATAAAACATGTTTATGATGCCTGGGAATGTTTACAGAACGCCATGGGGGTTTTTTGTGATCTATCTAAAGCTTTCGATTGTGATGATCATAAAATCTTGCTTCTTAAGCTAAGCCACTATGGTATCCAAAACGTTGCACTAAATTTGGTTGCCTCTTATCTCATCAATAGAACCCAAATTGTTTGCATAAATGATGCAAAGTCTCAGGGTTCAAATATCTCGATTTTGGGTCCTTTTCTATTTTTAGTGTATATAAATGATCTACCATACCATGTCAGTGGAACATACGACATTGTATTGTTTGCAGATGATACATATCTAATTTTTAAGACTGACAGGAGTAAAGACAACTCTGACGACGTAAACCGTGTTATGTCGCATGTGTCACACTGGTTTACAGTTAACAACTTACTTCTAAATGCAAAAAAAACAAAGTGTGTCGAATTTATCTTACCAAATGTAAAGAAAATTAATAAAAATATAATGATTAATGGTGAATCACTAAAAATGGAGACCTCCACAGTTTTTCTGGGCGTGACCTTGGATAATAAGCTTCAGTGGGGTTCCCATATAGATGCACTAGCGGGTAAAGTAAGCTCGGCTGCCTACGTAGTCAGAAAAACTAGACAGATTACTGACGTTGAAATAGCTAGGCTTATTTATTTTGCGTACTTTTATAGTGTTATGTCCTACGGAATCTTGTTATGGGGTAAAGCTGCTGATATCAAAACTATATTTATATTGCAGAAAAGAGCTGTAGGATCAATATATACACTTAAATCACGCGAATCCCTCCGTGAGAAGTTTAAAGAAATAGGTACACTTTATGTAGCTTCACAATATATTTATAATAATATAGTATTTGTAAGACCACATATTAGTCTTTATAAACAAAAAGTGGATATAAACAGTCGAGTTACAAGAAATGGTTATAAATTAGTGACATCTGCATATCGTCTGCGAAAGGTACAGGGGTCATTTGTGGGATTGAGTATACGCTTTTATAATATGATTCCTAAGGTAATTTTGGACCTACCAATGCATTTATTACAGCGAGGATACTATACAATTGATGAATTTCTTAATGACAATGTTGCTTGGAAGCATCCGGCTCCGCCTTAATTTTTCTATCTCACAAGATAGAAAAATGAATGTTAAAATGTAAATTGTTTATGTTGGAAAAAAGAAACTGCTGAGTTTCTTGCCGGCTTCTTCTCGGTAGAATCTGCCTTCCGAACCGGTGGTAGAGTCACTGTAAACAAACAGACTTGACGTTTCAAAAGTGCTTATATTAGGCCTACTTGAAATAAATGAATTTTGAATTGATTTTATATTCCCATAGTTATCTTTTTTACTTTGCATATGAGAAATCTAATAAGATATTTCTTCATAGCAAACCGCGGGGCCAAGCTATACTGTAATGCCGGGACCATCGCGCCACCAAGATGAAAACGTGAGTAAAGTTTGCATTCACGATGAGATAGGTAGACAAAACGAAAAAATATCATTAAGTATTACGTGAAAATAAACGGAGAAAATTGCAATACGTAGCTGAACATACAAAGTAAATGCTGCGCACAAGTTGTTAGCCGCTTTGAACATACGAGTATAATGTAATAACCCAGGCAAAAACTTGCGCTCGGACTATAGACAGCATGTTCGGCTACGAATAGAGAGTTTCTGGTTTCTTTTCTCCTACTTTTTAGGTAGTGGGCATTTTATGCTAAAGCTTGATACAGCCAAACTGGGATTGATAAGCCTCGTCTATTTTGACAGAACTAGGAGGGGATTTTATTGATTTTGTTCTAGTACTATATATTTTATACTCCCATAGTTATCTTTTTTACTATGCATATGAGAAAACTAATAAGTTATTTCTTCATAGCCAATCGCGGGGCCAAGCTATACTGTAATGCCGGGACCATCGCGCCACCAAGATGAAAGCGTGAGTAAAGTTTGCATTCACGATGAGATAGGTAGACAAAACGAAAAAATATCATTAAGTATTACGTGAAAATAAACCGAGTAAATTGCAATACGTAGCTGAACATACCAAGTAAAGGCTGCGCACAAGTTGTTAGCCGCTTTGAACATACGAGTATAAAGTGAGAACACAGGCAAAAAATTGCGCTCGGACTATAGACAGCATGTTCGGCTACGAATAGTGAGTTTCTTGTTTCTTTTCTCCTACTTTTTAGGTAGTGGGCATTTTATGCTAAAGCTTGATACAGCCAAACTGGGATTGATAAGCCTCGTCTATTTTGACAGAACTAGGAGGGGATTTTATTGATTTTGTTCTAATATTATATATTTTATACTCCCATAGTTATCTTTTTTAATATGCATATGAGAAAACTAATTAGTTATTTCTTCATAGCCAATGGCGGGGCCAAGCTATGCTGTAATGCCGGGACCATCGCGCCACCAAGATGAAAGCGTGAGTAAAGTTTGCATTTACGATGAGATAGGTAGACAAAACGAAAAAATATCATTAAGTGTTAGGTGAAAATAAACCAAGAAAATTGCAATACGTAGCTGAACATACCAAGTAAAGTCTGCGCACAAATTGTTAGCCGCTTTGAACATACGAGTATAATGTAATAACCCAGGCAAAAACTTGCGCTCGGACTATAGACAGCATGTTCGGCTACGAATAGAGAGTTTCTGGTTTCTTTTCTCCTACTTTTTAGGTAGTGGGCATTTTATGCTAAAGCTTGATACAGCCAAACTGGGATTGATAAGCCTCGTCTATTTTGACAGAACTAGGAGGGGATTTTATTGATTTTGTTCTAGTACTATATATTTTATACTCCCATAGTTATCTTTTTTACTATGCATATGAGAAAACTAATAAGTTATTTCTTCATAGCCAATCGCGGGGCCAAGCTATACTGTAATGCCGGGACCATCGCGCCACAAAGATGAAAGCGTGAGTAAAGTTTGCATTCACGATGAGATAGGTAGACAAAACGAAAAAATATCATTAAGTATTACGTGAAAATAAACCGAGTAAATTGCAATACGTAGCTGAACATACCAAGTAAAAGCTGCGCACAAGTTGTTAGCCGCTTTGAACATACGAGTATAATGTAATAACCCAGGCAAAAACTTGCGCTCGGACTATTGACAGCATGTTCGGCTACGAATAGTGAGTTTCTGGTTTCTTTTCTCCTACTTTTTAGGTAGTGGGCATTTTATGCTAAAGCTTGATGCAGCCAAACTGGGATTGATAAGCCTCGTCTATTTTGACAGAACTAGGAGGGGATTTTATTGATTTTGTTCTAATATTATATATTTTATACTCCCATAGTTATCTTTTTTACTATGCATATGAGAAAACTAATAAGTTATTTCTTCATAGCCAATCGCGGGGCCAAGCTATGCTGTAATGCCGGGACCACCGCGCCACCAAGATGAAAGCGTGAGTAAAGTTTGCATTTACGATGAGATAGGTAGACAAAACGAAAAAATATCATTAAGTATTACGTGAAAATAAACCGAGAAAATTGCAATACGTAGCTGAACATACCAAGTAAAGTCTGCGCACAAATTGTTAGCCGCTTTGAACATACGAGTATAATGTAATAACCCAGGCGAAAACTTGCGCTCGGACTATAGACAGCATGTTCGGCTACGAATAGTGAGTTTCTGGTTTCTTTTCTCCTACTTTTTAGGTAGTGGGCATTTTATGCTTAAGCTTGATGCAGCCAAACTGGGATCGATAAGCCTCGTCTATTTTGACAGAACTAGGAGGGGATTTTATTGATTTTGTTCTAGTATTATATATTTTATACTCCCATAGTTATCTTTTTTACTATGCATATGAGAAAACTAATAAGTTATTTCTTCATAGCCAATCGCGGGGCCAAGCTATACTGTAATGCCGGGACCATCGCGCCACCAAGATGAAAGCGTGAGTAAAGTTTGCATTCACGATGAGATAGGTAGACAAAACGAAAAAAATTCATTAAGTATTACGTGAAAATAAACCGAGTAAATTGCAATACGTAGCTGAACATACCAAGTAAAGGCTGCGCACAAGTTGTTAGCCGCTTTGAACATACGAGTATAACGTGAGAACACAGGCAAAAACTTGCGCTCGGACTATAGACAGCATGTTCGGCTACGAATAGTGAGTTTCTGGTTTCTTTTCTCCTACTTTTTAGGTAGTGGGCATTTTATGCTAAAGCTTGATACAGCCAAACTGGGATTGATAAGCCTCGTCTATTTTGGCAGAACTAGGAGGGGATTTTATTGATTTTGTTCTAATATTATATATTTTATACTCCCATAGTTATCTTGTTTACTATGCATATGAGAAAACTAATAAGTTATTTCTTCATAGCCAATCGCGGGGCCAAGCTATGCTGTAATGCCGGGACCATCGCGCCACCAAGATGAAAGCGTGAGTAAATTTTGCTTTCACGATGAGATAGGTAGACAAAACGAAAAGGTTTTATTAAGTATTACGTGAAACAAACAGAGAAAATTGCAATATATATATAAAATTGCAGCTGAACATACCAAGTAAAGGCTGCGCACAAGTTGTTAGCCACTTTGAACATACGAGTATAATGTAATTACCTAAGCAAAAACTTGCGCTCGGGCTATAGACGGCATGTTTGACTACGAATTGCGAGTTTCTGGGTTCTTTTCCCTACTTTTTACTTTTACTAATTACTTTTAAGGTTTATTTTATGTAATAAAATATTTGTCCGATCAAAGTCGTTACGTAACGCTATGGGGAAAAAAACAAGAAGGAGTGGAGCTAGCCTACTGGAAGCAATGTTAACCTAGAGTTAACCTAGTGGGAGTTCTCCGTTATGTTCTCAAAGTAGTGTGAAGTCTACCGATCCGCACTTTGCCAGCGTGGAATAAAAGTTATAGGTTTATGAATAGTCGAGCTAATTCGGACGAAAAAAAGCTTGATGTAGCAAAACTGGAAACGATAAGCCTTGTCTATTTTGACAGAACTAGGTGGAGATTTTATTGATTTTGTTATAATATTATATATTTTATATTTCCATAGTTATCTTTTTTACTAAGCATATGAGAAATCTAATAAGTTATGTTTTCATAGCCAACCGCGGGGCCAAGCTATGTTGTAATGCCGGGACCATCGCGCCACCAAGATGAAAATGTAAGTAAAGTTTGCGTTCTCGATATATGATGATATGATAAAACTAAAAAGTAACATTTAAGTGTTACGTGATATAAACATAGAAAATTGCAATTCGTGCCCAAACGTACCAAATAAGGCTTCGCACGGCAGTTTTTCGCTGCTTTGAACGTACGAAAACAATGAAATCACCCAGGCAACATTTTGCGCTCGGACGATAGACGGCATGTTTGGCTACAAATAGCGAGTTTCTGGCTTCATTTCCCCTAATTTTTTGGGTAATAAATAATTCGTTGCATCAAAGTTGTTTCGTAGCGTTATGGGCCAAAACGAAATAGGAGCGGAGATAGAAAAGGGTAAACATCGTAAGTTTTCTTCATAATGTTCTCAAAGGAGTCTACCGATCCGCTTGGGCAAAACTGGAATCGATAAGCATCGTCTACTTCAAAAGAACTAGAATGGGGTTATCATGTTTTTGTTCTAATAATATTTATTTTATATTCCCATAGTTATCTATTTTACTATCTATATGAGAAGTCCAATAAGTTATTTATTCATAGGCAAACGTGGTGCCAAGCTATGCTGTAAAGCCGGGACATTCGCGCCACCAAAATGAAAGCGTAAGTAAAGTTTGCGTTTAAATAAACGTGTAAATAAACCAACAAAATGGCAATCCGTAGCTGAACTTATCAAATAAAGGCTCAATGGAACGATAATGAATATCAAAAAAAAATATTTGTTATTACTAATTCATTACAAAACAACGTTTATTACAGATAACATAAAGTAACCAATATATTACATTTTATATAATTTGATATTTTTTTACAAGTTGTTAGCCGTTTTGAACGTACCAGTATAATGGAATACCCTAGGCAAAAACTTGCGTTCGGACTATAGACGGCATGTATGGCTACGAATTGTGAGTTTCTGGGTTCTTTTCCCTAATTTTTACTTTTACTAAGTATTTTTAAGGTTTATTTTATTTAATAAAATATTTGTTCGATCAAAGTCGTTACGTTACGCTGTGGGGGAAAAAACAAGAAGGAGTTGAGCTAGCCTACTGGAAGCAATGTTAACCTAGAGTTAACATAGTGAGAGTTCTCTGTTATGTTCTCCAAGTAGTGTTAAGTCTACTGATCCGCACTTTGCCAGCGTGGAATAAAAGTTATAGGTTGATGAATAGTCGAGAAAATTCGGACAAAAAAAAGCTTGATGTAGCAAAACTGGAAACAATAAGCCTTGTCTAGTTTGACATAACTAGAAGTGGGTTTTATTATTTGTATTGAAATTTTATATATTTTATATTCCCATAGTTATCTTTTTAATGCGCCTATGATCAATCTAATAAGTATTTTCTTCATAGCCAAACGCGGGGCCAAGCTATGTAATGCCAGGACATTCGCGCCACCAAAATGAAAGCGTAAGTAAAGTTTGCGTTTACGTTATACGATAGGGACATGAACGAAAATGTAGTATTTAGGTTAAATAACCCAGGCAACAACTTGCGCTCGGACTATAGACGACATGTTCGGTTCCTGGGTTCTTTTGTCCTACTCTTTAGGTAGTGGGTATTTTATTCTAAAGCTTGATATAGCCAAACTTGGACCCGATAAGCCTCGCTTGGTATGATAGAACTAGGTGGGGATTTTCTTGTTTTTATTCTAACAACTAGTTGTCCCGGCGAATTTCGTACCGCGGATCTTTTTTTTTTTTTGATGAATGTGATAATTTAATACTTATTATCCTATTTCGGACTAAGAGAAATCCAAAACATCAAATATCTTAAAAATTGGTCCAGCCATTCTTGAGTTATAAATGGTGTAACTAACACAACTTACTTTTATATATATAGATAATATGTTCATATTTTATATTCCCATAGTTATCTATTTTACTATCCATATGAGAAATCAAATAAGTTATTTATTCATAGGCACACGCGGGACCAAGCTATGCTGCAATGCCGGGACCGTCGCGTTTTCAAAATGAAAGGGTAAGTTAAGTTTGCGTTCAGGATATGATATAGAGATATTACGAAAAATTTACTTTAAGTATTACGTGAAAATCAAAAAAAAATATCTAATCTAATTTTATGGTGACCGTCACCCCAAAATGGCTTATTACATATATTTACTTAAAAAGGCTATAAAATGAAATGACAAGTAAAACAATATACATAGTATTGAAAGGGAGTGAGTAATATCAACGAATTAAATAAAAACTAAAAACTTCATAAACATTTTTTTATCACTTCACTACCCTGGATTTAAGAGGAAAGTCGAGTGATGACCAGTACTTAGGATCTAACGTATTATTTTTATTAGAGTTGAGTGCATTACGTGTTGAGGGGTTTTTATATTTTAAATATTAAATTATCCATATGAGAAAGCCAACAAATTTAATTAACATTTATAGGCAAACTTGGGGCCAAACTATGCTGTGGTTCCTTCACAATCTCATTACCTAAATGAAAGCGTAAGTAAATTATATCTTATAGAATATGGTATGTAAATAAAACGGAAGGATGTCATTCAATTCAAAAAATAATTCAATAATTAATATTAATTCAATTTAAATATTCATTTAATCAAGGTGCGCGGTGATAGCCTACTTTTATATTGTGAGAGTTCTCCATAATATTCTCAAAGCAGTGTGAACATGGTGAGCGTGAAATAAAAGCTATAGGTTTATTAAAAGTAGAGGCAATTTGAACCTATGTTGCTATACATAAGATAAATCTAATAATTTATTTATTCGTAGGCAAACGTGTGGCCGAGCTATGCTGTAGTTCTGCCACAATCGCACCACCGAAACGAAAGCGTAAGTAAAGTTTGCGTTTATGATGTGATAGAGAGATAAAAGAAAAAGGTAAAATTTAAGTATTGCGTGGAAACAAACCGAGAAATTCGCAATCCATAGCCGAACATACCAAATATTGTCTTCGTACAAGTTGTTAGCCGCTTTGAACATGCGAGTACAAATAAATAACCCAGGGAACAACTTGAGCTCGGATGAAAGATGACATATTCTTCTACCGAGTTTCTGAGTTCTTTTCACCTGCTCTTTAGGTATTGAATTTCTGTTCAATAAAATATTAGTCCAATCAAGGTTGTAGCATAATGCTGTAGCCAGTAAATAACAGAGAAGCGTTGACAGTCTAGTGAAAGTGGTGTTAGGCTAGAGCTAACAACGGGACAGTTCTCCATAATATTCTCAAAGGAGTGTGAAGTCTACCAATCCACACTTTACCAACTTGGAATCAAACTTATAGGCTAATGCATAGTCAAGGCAATTCGGACAAAAAAGCTTCATATAGCAAAATTTGGACCGATAAGCCTCGTTTGGCGTGACAGAACTAAGAGAAGATTTAATTGTTTTTATTCTCATAGTATCTATTTACATAGTTATGTATTATACTATCCAAAATGAGAAATCCAATAAGTTATTTATTCACAGGGAAACGTCGGCCCTAGCTATGCTGTTGTTCAGCCGCAACCGCGCCACCAAAATAAAAGCGTAAGTAAAGTTTGCGTTCACGATATTACAGAGAAATAAAACAAAAAGTCGCTAGGTCGATAGAACTTGGAGGGAGTTTTATTGTTTTTGCTCTCATATTATTTATTTAACGATCCCACATTAGTCTTTATTAACTCCCGAAGCAAAAACGACGGGGGTCTGATTTCAGGGGGATTTTTTTAAAAATATTTTTTGGATGGTGAATTAGTCGGGACAATAGCTATATTGTGGATGAAAATGGTCCGAGATGGCAACAGAACTAAATTGCAGATTACATTTATTTCACAACTCTCTCAATATAACCCATATCAAAGGGAATGAGAAATTGTAATTAACGAAATGAAAACTAAAAACTTGATAAGAATTTCCATTCAGTGCTCTAGATTGATGGGTTAAGTAGAGTACATAGGACCTAACGATTCACTTTTAACAAATTCACTTGTTGTGATATTATTAAATTTTAAGTTTAATTTTAATTTAATATCATTCATATGTGAAATCCAATATGTTATTTATTAAAATTTACAGGCGAACTTGGGGCCAAACTATGCTGGGTTTGCGTCACAATCGCACCACCAAAACGAAAGAGTAAGTAAATTTTGTCAATCAAAAAATCGCAATCCGTATCTGAACATACAAACTATAATCTGCGCACAAGTTTTTAGCTGCTATGAACATTGGAGCACAATGGCTAATTGTAAATGTAATAATTCAATATAATACCATTTGGATATTTAATTTTCCAGTATTAATCAATATCTTTTTCATATAGAATTTTTTGAATTTTTCTATTATTTATATTCATACAAAAAAACTAATAATATAGTAACTTATTAAAATGTTTAGGCAAACTTGGGGACCAACTACCCTCAAGTACCGGCACAATATCAGCACCAAAATGAAAGCGTAAGTAAAGTTCACGTTTACCATATGATAGGGAAATAACCTACCAATCTGCACTTGGCCTGCGTAAATAAAGCTAAAGACTTTTGGAAAGTCGGAGCAATTCGGACGAAAAAAAACATGATGTATCGAAATTGGGATCGGCTCGTTAATTTCATACAACTAGAAGGGTTTTTTTATCATTTCCATAGTTGTAGATTTATTTTATTAATAAAGTTATTTATTAACATTTATAGGCAAACTTTGGGCTGAGCAATGCTGTAGTTCCAACTCAACCGCAGCACGGAAATAAAACTGTACGTATAATAAAAGTATAAATATAGTCAAGTTGATTATACTCGTAGGTACGATGTGATAGAGAGATTAAACGAGAAAGCAACAGTTAGCCGTTTTGAATATGCAAGTAAAATAAAATAACTCAGGCAACAACTGGCAGTCGGACTATAGTCGCCATGTTCGGCTTGCAGATGTAAATGTTTCAGAGGTGTAGATGTAAATACCTCCTGGCATTAATCTATAACTTACGGTAGTTTTAAATTATTAATAATATTTGGGTTAAATTTGTTTTTTTTGGTTATGCGATATATATGTCCATGTGATAAATCTTATAATAAAGTTTTTTATAAACGTTTATAGGAAAACTTGGAGGGGAGCTATGCTGTGGTTCCAGAACAACAGCGCGACGAAAATGAAAGCGTAAGTATAAGCTTTTTGAGCTCGTCCGGAAAAATACCATCGCCATGCTTATTTCAATGCTGTGTTTTGGTCGTGAGGGCGTGGTTGCCATAGTAATTACAGGCACATAAGGCCATTCATCGTATAATTTACGCCTGTGAAGCGTTGATATGTCTATAGGCGATGGTTTCCACTTACCGTCAGCTGGACCATCTGCTTGGTCAATTATTGATCACTATAAAAATACCTAAACCATTCTTATTCCGAGAGTAGACCTGTCCTGCAACTTTACGCTTATTACTAATGATAATCATTGTGAGACGGTTATAGAAACATAAGTAGCAGTGCAAAATCAGTGTCTTTGCTATCAACATGCATTGAAACACCTGTCAATTTTGATGTTTGCCTGCGATTGGGTTTTTTCGATTTTACTTAGAAACTCAATATTTAAGTAAGTCCAACCATTTTTGACTTTTTGCGAGACCTTAATAAAACATACTTTTTAAATTGTAATGGGAACATGTAGTCTTGTTGCTGATAATTCTTACGAGTCATTGCAAGAGTGCCGCGTCTGGTGACAGAAGGGCTGGCTTATTTTTGCTTAAAGGATCAGCCTGGCTGGTAACCATATTAACATATAACCATATTAACATATTTCAATCTACGAAAGCGGAGGAGAGTTTAAATAACGATTGAAAGTTTTCTACCTAGCAAAGAATCATAACATCAAAAACCTTAACCTAACTCAACTTAAATACGCGCGCGTTGATCGGTGTTTTCGCGGTTATTTCCCCTGAGTTCATCAGTAAATTTTATAATTCGGATCTTGCGCACAAGTTGTTAGCCGTTTTTAACAACTTGAGCTCGGACTATAGTAGGTATGGTATCGAATCACCAACTGTGGGTGTTGGGATTAATTAAATTTTGATAGCCTTAGTGATTAACACTGTGGCTTCTATCCCCGGCACTTTGGCTTCCATCCCCTACTTCAATGAATGGAAATGTGCATTTTAAGCAAGTAAATATCAATTGTTAGGAAAACACCGTGAGAATTCTCCATCATGTTCTATTTTATTTCTATCGTGGAATAAAAGCTATAAGATGATGCGTCAAGGCAATTCGGACGAAAAAAAAGATAAAGCAAAATTATTATCGGCGTGCTTTGTTTGGTGTCATAGAGTTAAAAGGGAATTTGATTGTTTTTGTTTTAAATGATTTAATTAATCATTCACATAGCAGTTAATCTATTTTATTACCTAATAATGAATTTAATTTAACATTTATAGGCCAACTTTTCGCTGAAGGATGCTGTTGTTCCGGCTCAATCCCAGTACGAAAATATAAGCGTAAGTAAAGTTTGCATACAAGATTTGATAGAAAAATTAAACAAAAAGGGAACTAATGAATTAAGTAAATCTATAAAAATTAAATAAAAGTCTATAGTTAGACTATAGTTTGCGCACAAGTTCTTAGCCGCTTTAAAAGAGTAGGTACAACGAATGACCAAGGCAACAACTTGCGCTTGGACTATTGTCGGCTTGTTCGGCTTGTAGATACAATATGATAATAAAACAAGATATTTTTCCTTTGTTATATGTTTATAAAATAATCAATGTTTCATTTTTGTTTGAGTCTTCTTTTGGCGTATTGATATATCCACATATCCATATGAGAAATCTTATAACAAAGCTATGTATTAACTTTTTCAGGCAAACTTGGGGCAGGGTTGTGCTGAAGTTCCAGAACAAGAGGGGTGCGAAAATGAAACAGTAAGTAAAGTTTGCGTATGCGATATGATAGAGAGATTAAACAAAAATATAACAATTAAGGAAATCGTGAAAAAAACAGAGAAAATCGCAATCCGTAGCTGAACATACAGACTATAACAGCCGGTGCACAGGTTGTTAGCCACTTTGAACCTACGAGTAGGTACAATGAATAACCCAGGCAACAACAGTATGATACTAAAGGCCAAAGGGATGTGTATTTTCCGGTATCAATCAACAATTAAAGATAGTTTTTGTAAACTAAAAGGTTACATTAAAGGAAATCGTGAAAAAAAACCAAAAAAATCTAAATCCGTAGTTGAACAAACAGACTATAGCCTGAGCACAGGTTGTTAGCTGCTTTGAACATACGAGTAGGTACAATGAATTTGCGCTCGGACTATGGTCGGCTTGCAGATACAGAATGATACAGGTATATGTATTTTTCCAGTATCAATAAAAAAAATATAGATATTTTACGTATTTTATATTTTCAAAAAAATTATTAGAATTAGAATCTTCTTTTAGCGTATGGATATATCTACATATCCATATGAGAAATCTAATAACAAAGCTATTTAATAACTTTTACAGTCAAACACGGGGTCGAGCTGTGGCGAAGTTCCAGAACAGGAAAATGAAAAAGTAAGTTAATTTCGCACATCCAGACTGCAACTGTCCCGTTTACGATAGGAGACATTCCGGGGAGATTTTAAAGCCCCCGTGTTTTCAATAGATTAATTACATAAAAGTTGAAGAAATGGTTGCAAGGTAAAAATTTGTACTCTGTTGATGATTTTTCCAATATGACAAAGTCAACTGTGACATTTGTTTTTTTACTTTGACATTGAACACGAATTTTCAATTAATGTTTTTGTTTTTATTTTAAATATTTTTTTACTCTTATTATTACCGCTATTGTATTATTGTATTGTATTAAAGTTGCATATTTTTACATTTATTCTATGTGTTGTAATTGCAATCAATGCTTTGTAATATTTGCACGTCAGCTATAAGCGGCAATACAAAAAAAAAAAAACCCAGTGCGGATTGGTTTACTCCGCACACCTGTGAGAACATGTGGAACTCTCAGGCGTGCAGGTTTCCACACGATGTTATCCTTCACCGTTGAACCAAGTGATATTTCAATAGCTAAAACGCACATAACTTAGAAAAGGTGATGGTGCGTGCTGGGATTCGAACTCGGCCCCCCGAAAGTGAAGTCGAGCCCCTATCCAATGAAGCCGATAAATACATGGTAATGATATTCATTAACATTTACAGCGCAATGGAATTCAAGTGCCGACAATCAAATTTGGAGGGAGCGAGACGGGGAATGTAAGTTTAGAATCAGTGTGACGGATGTTAATTTATCTTAGTGCAAATCTGAAATCCAAAACGCTGCCCATTTTCGGGAACTTACAGGCATGCAGGTTTCCCCACGATGTCATCCCCCACCGTTGTATCAAGCGATATTTTAATTGCATAAAACGCACATAACTCAGAAAATATAGCCGGTAGCCACCGGTACCACATTGTCTATGTACAGCGTCGCCTGTCTATATACTTGCCTACTGTAATTTGTTTACATTTACAGAACTTACTGCCGTTCGGTGATGAGATGCCACTCTCAATCCACTTCGGGGAGGCCATCGCAAGCGTAAGTTTCAGAATCAGTTTTAATAATTATTCGAACAAACAAACAACCGGACCGATTTGCGGTATGGGTTTAGTATCGCTGTACCATTATACAGGTTGGCCCGCTACGATGTTACACTACATCATCACTTACCATCAGGTGAGATTGCAACCATGGGCTAACTTGTAGCGGAATATAATAAATATTGTACACTGTAAAAAATAGGTATTCCGCCATTATGTGGCTGCTGACATGAGACGTCTTGAACCGATTATCATCAAACATAAAACACTAAGAACACAAACTAAGAGTACTCCCGTCTTATTCACCTTTCTAGTTTCTAACGAAAATCAGTTCATAGAATCCGTTCGATGTCGCATTCTTACATACACACACACACACACACACACAAACACACACACACACATATACATATATGTATATACACTAACGCGCACACCCACACAAGCACTCACTCGCACAACGCGGACACACACGCACGTGCACAACAAACACACACACACACACACACACACACACACACACACAAACATACACACACACATACACACAAACTTACAACACTTTTACACGGTTTTGCGTCGGAGTTTAAAAAGT
Source organism: Pararge aegeria (assembly GCF_905163445.1). NCBI lineage: Eukaryota > Metazoa > Arthropoda > Insecta > Lepidoptera > Nymphalidae > Pararge > Pararge aegeria. Next base: position 1,972,314 of record NC_053208.1, read on the forward strand.
GTAAAGGCGAAATACTTACACCTTTTTTTACAATGTTATGGATTTTACCAAATTCGTGAGAACAATTCCATTTAGGTAGTAAGAAATTAAACTTTAGAGCTGTGTATGTTTTATTTTTTAACGCGGGGTAGGTACGAGTAACTGATAGTTAAATGATAAGGTTATTTATTAACATTTACAGAATATACCACAGAGCGATGGCGGGATTGCAGTGAAGACAATTAAATTTGGAAGGGGCCTCAAAGAGAATGTAAGTGACAGAATCACACTTTTTATTAATACAATAGGCATGAAGAAAAATTCAAATTTCAAATTCAAAATACAAATTCAAAATTCAAATTCAAAATTCAAATTTAAAATTCAAATTCAAATTCAAAATTCAAATTCAATAATGTTTTATTCATGTAGACCTTATCACAGGCACTTATGAAGCGTTCGTACACTTAACATGTTACACTAATGTTAGTGATGGTGATAACTGCATTCGTTAGTTTAAAACTAAAGCGAGGAGGGTTCCAAACGCGCCCTGGTCTAAGAACCCACAAAAAACTTAGCCAGGTTTTTTTTTTGTTATCACCATCTCACAGTCTAGTTAATGTTGAGCTATGAAGTAAGAGCAATTCATACCCAAGCTTTTTTTATCATACATGTAATCCTTAATATAATAATAGAATTTTTCTATAAGCTTACGATTTATATAAACTTTGAACTTATTGAGACACCTCAAGGATTTCATCTGGTAATTACCCTTAAATGAATTAATAATTTTATGCAGCCTTAGTAAACTGCACTCCAAGTTTATTTTTACAGTCCACTTTCTTTTTAAAATTTGACAGTAACAAAGTATCGCTAAAATATTGTATTAAACGTATATCTGCTAATATTATTAGTGAGATTGTTCTTTATTTTCAATAAACAAGACTGCACAATGTAGCGATCCGCCATGACAGGTGAAACGCCGAATGACGTCACGTGTATATAAACATAATTTTGTACCACTTGAACTTCGAAAAACGCTGCGTAGATCAAATATTTTTTTGTTAAAAACAATCAGCTGCTCAGTTTTATGATATCAATACAAAAATCAATAATCTTTAGTTATGAAACAGAGGACTTTCTATATATTATTCTAGCAGAAGAAAGCAATATATTGTACATACAATTAGAATTTAATTAAAATATAAACAGTAAATAGATATTAAAAAAGTGTAAAAAAGATGTTGCACTATAAAAGGTAATCAAAAAAAAAAAAAAAACTTCGGGCTCAATAATGAATAATTGAAGTAGTAATACTTCAACAGAATTTTAACAAGGACTATGAAATTTGAATTATTCTTCTTTTTGACTTTGAATTATCGCTACAGATCTAAAAAAAACATTTAACGATCACAGATTTGCTACACATTTGGGCCAAGCAGTCAAATAGAAAGCGTTTTTTATATTTCTTCATTTTATACTAATATATCTATTACCTGTGTAAGTTTGGAAGGAATCGTTAAAGTTTTCACTATTGTACATTCTGTTGTGCGGGCTTCCTTAAACATTTATTTTATTATGTTTTGTATTTGTTGCTATATATTACTGTAGGTTGTATTTACTTACGTTTACAGAAACTACAATCGTGCGATGATGGGATTCCAGTGAAATCAATCCACTTCGGCGAAGACGATAACGCGAATGTAAGTGTCAGACACAATTACAATTTATAAAATTGGTCACGGACCGTTGTAGACCAGTGGCGTGCACTGAATTTCTTACCAGGGTATGCATAAGGCAGGAAAACGAGTTATATATCAATTTTAGGGTAAGCAGTGCTTTTAAGCATGTATGAAGTGCACGCCACTGTTATTTAAAATAAAAAATAAATATTATTTCACATACATTTTAATTGTACAATAGTTTCATATACGAAAATCCATTAAGATACATTTTAGATTTTTTTTAATTATTGTCCGATTTGCTATTTGTCATGTGCCGTTATACTTGTAGGATAATTCGTATCGTGTTAGGCTGTCATGCAAAAGTTAGACAATGGCAGAGAATCAGTGCGTTCATCGTCAGAGTGCCTTTTTTTTTGTTTATGAGGGGAAATCTTAAAAGATGCCAGACCTCAGGGAAGATCGGGTTATGTGGGATATTTATCTAGAAGAACCCCCTCGGTGGCCAACCTCGGCACATATTTGGGAGGCTCCAGGATCTCGCACCGGTGCCTCCCTCGTACAGTGCATGCAGTGCAGTGCAGAGCTCCTCCCGGGAGGAAATATTCCCCCGACTTCATGTGCCTCGCTATGGGCTACGGCAAGCTGCTGTCCTCCCCGGGTCGTGTAAATGTTAAACCGACACGACCCGATGTCCCTTCATCTGGGACTATTGATCAGACGGAGTTGGGCCTCGGCCTGTGCAGGATCGGCTCTCTCTCGGTCGCGCTCGGCATTTCTAATCATTACAATCTCGCGCAAGGAGACCATCGCCCTCCATGCGTCAGTCTCCACCAGCATCGTCAGAGTCATCATCATCGTCATCACATCAACGTCCACTGTATTTATTTATTTATATAGAAAAAAAAAAAAATGTCGTCTGTCCACCTCGTTGGGGCCGACCAACGCTGCGCTTAACAGTTCGGGGCTGCCATTCCAGCGTACCAGTATCTTCAGAGTGCCTAGTGTGAAATTTCGTATCTATTCGATCTCGTTAAGTTCACTGCTATTTGTATGGAATCGAAGAGCGCCATCTAGTGAAAACACTGGAAAACAGTTTTCTCACAAGATGGCGCTATTAAGATTTCATACACACACATAATATCTCTAGGCACTTTGAATTAATAATAATTTTCCCGCACGAATCAGTGTTAAATGACGATTAATTAAATAATTAATGTTTCTTTCCATAAATATACTCTATTTTTCACGCCGGTGATTCAAACCAGTGAATGAGAATTTCATTGGTGATTCAGTTGCGTTCACGGATTGAATCAGTGAACAGAATTCGTACGCATGTACGTGAGCATATAAATAAGAATCATGACAAGTTACCTTATATGAGTTGCCTAGTGAAAAGCGATTGGTGAAAGGTAAACGTATGCCTAGGAGTCTTTGATTAAGCGTTACTTACTTAGAAATTGCTTTGCTAGTAAAAACGGGTATAGGTGCAGTAAATTCTCATTCACTGGGTCGAGTCACCGGCGTGCAGCTTCTATCATTTGTTTACATTTACAGAACGGGTCTGGGCCATGTGACTCTAGCGTTCCGCTGGAATGCATTAGCTTGCGTGAGGACGAAAACGCGAATGTAAGTGACACTGTCACAGAGATGGATGTGTATCTTAGGTTTATGCGTGTTAAATTTATTCACATGCGACATAATAAATAAATAAATATACTACGAAATTACACACATCGCCATCTAGCCCCAAAGTAAGCGTAGCATGTGTTATGGGTACTAAGATGACTGATGAATATTTTTATGAATAATATACATAATGACTTGTAATATACAGATAAACACACAGACACTGAAAAACGTTCATGTTCATCCCACAAACATTTTCCAGTTGTGGAACATCTGTGGAACATCCATTGTGTGGGTTTACATCGACATAATTAGATTATATTAGTTTTTATTATGTTATTATCATATCGACCCCTTACCGGCCCACAACGGGGCACGGGCCACCTCCTTTAATTTAAGGCGTGGTGGACTAAGGAGTCCCCCACGCTGGCCCAGTGCGGATTGGTGGACTATCTTATACTTAATATACAAAGCTGAAGTTTGTTTGTTTGTTTACTTGAACGCGATGATCTCAGGAACTACTGGTCTGATTTGAAAAACTATTTCAGTGTTGGATAGCCCATTTTTCGAGGAAGGCTAAAAGGCTAAAGTCTATATATATCATCACGCTTGGACCAATAGGAGCATAGCACCAATGAAGAATGTTTCAAAATCGGGGGTTTTATTTCTTTTGAGAGCTTCCGCTTTAACATATACACTTATAATTATATGTATGTAATATATTGATATGATTCTATTTATAGTGTATTTTTTACTGCAAACGTAGAATAAGGCAAATATAATATTTTTGAAAAGACTATTTTATCTTGTTACAACAAATAAGTATAACTTCTAACGCGTGTACAAGAGTACACGCACGTTTTATTCTTGTTTTTGTCATTTCTTGTTCTCTCTTTTTTATCTATCTATACTCTAATTCTGACTATACAGTTATATATTTTATTAGTATTTCTGCAAGGAGTACAATAAGGGTGCAGGGTAACAGAAGTGCGGGCAAAGTCGAGGATAAAGCTGTCTGTTAAAATTATAATGTTATTTTTTAACTCTTACAGAACAGCTCGGGGCCGAGCGTTGGAAATTTGATCCAAGAAAAACCCCAAGACGAAACTGAGAAAACTGATGCAAAGGTATGTGTCAGAATCACTATCACTAGAGTGTGCTACTTCGATTCCATAAAAATGTACACAAAATATTGAAAAGAATGCACATATATCCTTTTCAGGGTCCTTTACCTCCTTGGCGCAGCGGGTAGCGTGTGTTGTGTGTGGTTTTAAGTCCCGGATTCAAACTCCAGCAGGGGCAATTTGGGAATTTATATTACCACCCTACCGACAAAAAAGTGCCGCTAGGCGATTTAGCGTTCCGGTACTGCGTAGAATTTAGAAACCGATGAGGGGTGTGGGGTTTAATATAACTGCCGGCCGTACCCCTAACATAAAGACGCAAAAACGACGGGTGTTATAAGTTTGATTAATGTGTGTGTGTGTGTGTGTGTGCGCGTGTTTGTGTGAGCGCGCGTGTGTGTTTGTGTGTGTGTGTGTGCAATACGCATGCTTTTAAGCATGTATGAAGTGCATGCCACTGAATGCACCGCATGCAATAATGGCTGAATTGTGGTTCTGTGCGTTCTCAATCTGTGACTGCACCATTATTTCACAGGACGATGAGAAACGCAACGAGCCTTCCTTCTCCGAACTGCTGAAGTCAATCAAGTCCTCAAACCCGAGGAAGCGTAAGGCCGAGTCTGGAGAGCCGTCGTCCAGCGACAAACAAGAAGATTAAGTCTCCAACCTTCGAGGTTATGATGCCAATCATCATTGCGTAAAACTAATTTCGGAAGTACTGTTTTAATTCAGTAATTTATTGTGGAATATGTTTGGGGGAGTGTCACAAATGTGACCGGGCTGTGACAAGAAAAGGGGTAGAGTGTCACAAAGGAGGGGGGGGGGGGTCATGTGACGTATTTGACAGATGGGGTGGCCTACCCGTGTGCATTTATGAAGCACGCCGTTTTTCTGGACATATATGTTCTTTTTTCATAGCTCTTTTCTTTTTACTCTTTTCTAATACATTTGCCAAAATAAATATGTGCAATATCCGTCCCTTTTGCAACCTCCCTGAAGTTCTCGCTCTTGTTAAAGAGGAGTTATTTTGATGGGTTTACTTTTTGGACTCTTTTCCGACTACCCTCACTTAAGACGGTACCCCCCATCTCTACTTTCCATAGTTCATATATTTTTTTAAACGACGTAACTCTTAACTACGTCAGATATCTCTTTTAAATACAGCGGTCCTAGGTGTTTTTGAGACACGATTATTTAGCAGATGTAATAAAAATATTAGAATCGTGTCATATTTACAATTTAAAAAAAAATTATAAATGTTTATCACTTTTGATCGTGGAAATGAAAAAAAAAAAGTTAGTAGCTACCTAAAAATAAAGATATTTTGTATTTAGAAATACCGGCCAGGTGCGAGTTGGACTTGCACACTAAGGTTCCTGACCAAGGTGCAATTTAAATCACTAATACTTATTTATTAACAGATTTATTTTTATTTATTTTTTTGTATTACTATTTATTATTAGTTATAAATTATCATAGTTTTACTAAACAATGCAACCATAGTGTTACGCGTTGTTCGAATATTTTATCTGTCTACTTATAACGATATTTAATCTGTATTTGAGACCTAGCCGAAGCCAGATAGATGGACAGGCAGGCTCGGATAGTAAGGGTGCCGAACCCTAATATATACCCCATCAAAATGGTCACCATAATGGTGCCCAAAACTTTTTGGTCTCTATTGTGTTTGAGACCAGCTGACGCCCGCGACTATGTCTAACGGTTTACGGGTAATTACAAATAAAACGGATATTAAACTCTTCAATTACATCATAATTTCGAGCTGGAAATTGACACTCGTTTATGCTCAAAGCGAGAAATAATAAGCAAGCAAGAATAATATAGGTCAACGTAGTATTCAAATAAAGCCAGACGAAGTTGCAGGCAATAGAGATGTAGTATTAATAATCTGTGATAACCCAATTAACACACACACATCGAATTGCAGCTTATTTTATGACCTTGAGCTGTATAACGGTGGCTCAAGAGTTTAGTCAGCAGGTTTAAGTTAGTCGATACATATATCTATTTAATTCGCTCAAAGTAGCAACAACGAATATATGTGTTAGTTTTACAATAGTGCGTTTTGGAAATTATTTGCTACCGAATGCCGTTGCCACATGCAATAAAGAGTTTATTGTAGAAGGTTCTAAACATTATTCCGCTTCCACGTAATTTTTGCAGTTATAATAGGTTTTTTCGGATCCTGCGGGGAAATGTGTTATATAAATTTTGTGAGCCTCATTTTAAGAAAACTCAGTGTCGAATTGGCTCAAAAGTCACTATGCAACGTTTTGTGTTAGTTGGGTTTAATCTATAAATGTAAGGGGGTTTTTTTTAATCTGGTTGTATTAGGACTATGTGTATTAACTTCTTGATGTATAACGTGTTTTTTCGAGATATTAAACTATTTAAGGAGTAGAAAACGAATCAAATGTATTTGTTGTAACTTTAAGTAAATGTGAGTAAGTAAATGAATTGCTTATATTGTAGTTCGTAGTAAAACTTGTTTATGATATTTACGAAAAAGTGAAAGTTGATGTACCTGTGTAGTGTTTATTATACTATTATGTTGTATTACTAAATTTTATGGTTTAATATAATGAAATGTTTTTAAAAAAAAAGCGTTTCTACCGATTTATTTGTGCCACGTGCCAAAGGATTCGTTAAATTGAAAACATATAATGTTTTATTTTTTTGTAATTTTCAACTTGTATAACGATGTGATGTAGTTCTTTAAATATTAGTAGACATAAGTATTTCTTGTAGTATCTAAGATTTTGGGAGATATTTGTGTAAAATACGAGAGAAGAGAAGAGAGAATGATACGACTGTTTTTTGTCGCCATTAGGGCTTTTTTAATGTGTACCAATGATGAAAAGAGGTTTTTTTTATCTTACTCTCCGAATGCTTCTTGTGTTTCAACGATATCATTGTCATGGCGGAACCAAACTACAGCTCTCTATATGGCTTACTCGCCGGCATGTGACGAAATGTTTATATACTTAGAGCTAACTTAGGTTAAATATTTTTGCTAATACGGCGTAAGCGTATACCGAATAGCTGCCGTAGAAATCTTAGTAACAAGACTAGAAATTTTGTGTACGTTTGACGTGTCACCTTGTCGCCGCGAACAGGACTCTTGGCACTCGTATTTTTATCAAACATATTACACAGTTAACGACTATTTTATAAACTACATTGCCTCTAATAGTCAGAAATGTGGGACCCCAGCGCTTGCGTACGTTATGGGAGCCGTCACTCGACCAATGTATTCTAAAGTTAAATCGCTAAACGGAATTTCTAGTTTCTTGTCAATAAGTTTTCTATGATGTGGTTCCATAAGATAAAGATTCACATTTCTCTGAGAATACGAACACTATTTGAATATAATATGATACTAGCTTAAGATTGATATTAATAGATGTTTTTATCTTATTGATGTTGACGCTTATACTTAAAGTGCTATTGGTCACAGATTTGACCATTGTAGTTAGTTGTCTGTTTACTGTGGATGGTATTTAAGAAGTTTTGAGACGGTTTTTATGTGGTACCACTAAGAAGTACTAGGCGGGCCTGTATACGTATAAAATAATCTTCTCAGCTGGCCTAAGTACGTGGAGGTTTGTACTGGCATGAGAGGATCCGATAGTTTCTCCTCGTGACTTTTTTTTTAATGTCTGGAGTCCACTTAGTGTTTATTGGCAAGATATTTCGTAATCTGAACGCCAACTGCCAAGGGTGAAATATTGTCAACAGGTGTAATCTCTTAAGTGTATCTTTCTTACCTGTGTCGATATTGATGTGGATAACACAGCAGGTTGTGAGATAATATGACCTACGTCACGTAAAGTGAAGTGAAATTAGCCTATCTTAAAGAAATTTGATGGCTGCTTCCACTTATTAAAATTACACAGTTATTTCGTTTATTCATTACTATGCGTTTTTGAGTTTAGTTATTCTTATTTCAACTCCCATCTATAACGTTTACCTTTATGAGGTTTGTTTTGGTAAAGATAATGCCGTAGAAGTTTAGGAAAAGAAAAAAAAAATCGGATTAAGGAATACGGTCAATTAAGGAACGTGATTTAGACGCGGGCAGGGTTAAAAAAAGTTGTAGGAAAGTATATTTATTTTTTCTGTCTAATAATTCTAGTCCCTCTAAAATATTATTAGAATAATATCTATTGTATTATGTATTATTAAAATAAATGTATGTAGTCCCCTAAACAAAACTATTTTTTTGTTAACCTTTTAAATAAATGATCAATAGCCTGTAGCAGTGTATTGCTAGACTCCCAAGGGGAGGGTTTGCGCATACTATTCTGCGTAGAGTCCTTAGAGGGGGACCCGCGGGAAAAGGTTGGGTGGTAACAGCTGTATTCTTTTTTTTAAATTTATTTTACGGCCATGGATTCAAGTCCTTTAAGGCTAGCTGTATTCTGATCTACCGGCACCACAGAGCACCGGCTGAAGGCTATTGATGATTAAAATATGGATAAAATTGATTAATAAGCTAAGGGTTCGTGCTGTTTTGTAAAAGGAAATAATACCTAAGCTAGTAAGCATGTTTACCTGGCATCATTTCCTTTTATTATTAGGTAATAAAACATTTAAAAAAAAAATATATAATTATTTGTTGTGTAAAATTCGGGATGGGAGACTGTTTGTTTTATTTTTTTATGGTAATCTTTTTTTAGGATCTACTCGATCAAGAAAAAAAAAATTATATCAACTGTAAATTGTAATTTATCTCGGTACCAATGTACATTTTTTTTTGTATTGTATAAGTACGTAGGTAATATTCTATTAAAAGAACGAAACAGTGTAAGAAAGAGCTTGGATTTGATTCCCGCCCTTGGGAATAGCGAAGTAAACATTTAAGCTTTATTATATTTGATTCCCGCCCTTGGGAGTAGTGTCATAAACGTTTAAGCTTTACTATATTTGGCTGAAAAAGTGGAACATTCGATCCCCTTTTTCCAAATATACACCCAGGTATTTGCATCCAATATTCCTCTTCAATGGTAGGTATTTAGAATGATGTATGTGAAAAAAAAAAATTTACAGGAAAAAATGTTCTGTTATCTGTCTAATTAATCATTAAATGTATTTTTGTCGTAAAAAAATGTTTTATTCTACCTATATCTACATAAAATATTATTACTACTACACAGTATATTAAAACTGTAACTAAAATCCATTTTAATCGGCTTAAATATCTTTAATAATATTTATCAGAGTCGGTACACCGGCAGGAGAAGTTGCCATTTTACATTAAATAAATAAATTAGTAAATTTAGCTTTTTATGTAAATACTTTAGCGACCACCCTGGCGCAAGGGTGAGCGCTGTGAATTCAAGTAGGAGGTCTCGGGCTCGACTCCCAGTAGGAGCAACTTGGGAATTTATAATTTCTGAATTTTTTCTGGTCTTGTCTGGTCGAGGAGGTTGAGGAGGCTTTGGTCTAAGCTAGTTACCACTCTACCGACAAAGACGTGCCGGTAAGTGATTAAGTGTTCAAGTGCGATGTCGCGTAGAAACCGATTAGGGTAATGACTACCATACTCCCTAACTGGTTAGCCCGCTACCATCTTAGTCTGCATCATCACTTACCACCAGGTGAGATTCCAGTTGAGGGCTAACTTGTAGTGGAATAAAAAATTAAAACTTGTTTATTGAATATATTGTTTTTGTATTTTATTTCTATGGTGTTATAATAAATACGAATATAAAAATAAAGACAAGATTAAGGAAAATTAAAAAGAAATGTATGTATGAGTAGATGAACGAAAGTAAAATAGACACTATTTTACAACACGCGGGGTGTTGGGTTCATCGTGTCCTGCACCTATTTGTAATAAAGGATCCAACGTCATATCGTTTTGAATTCATACTACCAAGCATAACATCAGTCCTATGTCCATCAAGTACGAAAAAAGATTTTTTGTCAAAGTCAGCAAATAGAACCTTTCACTACGGCATGGCACTTCGGTATATCATGCCAAATACTCCTGCGGATGTACGCCGCACGCGGTGTCCTTTGGAAGCCACCACCTGAAAATGTAGTCGAAGTCCTAGCCACTGGGCTATCGCCGCTCAAAGTAACGTTTTAAATATGATCGTAATTCAGAGCGCGTAAGAGAACTGTCAGTAGGACGACCTCCGCTATATACTCGTATGTATATAGCGCTGTGTGTAATATGATTCCTAAGGTAATTTTGGACCTACCAATGCATAAGTTTAAAGAATGTGTTAAAACACATTTATTACAGCGAGGTTATTATACAATTGATGAGTTTCTTAATGACAAGGTTGCTTGGAAGCATCTTGCTCCGCTTTCATCTCTCACAAGATAAAAAATGAATGTTAAAATGTAAATTTTTGATGTTGGAAAAGAGCAACTGCTGAGTTTCTTGCCGGCTTCTTCTCGGTAGAATTTGCCTTCCGAACCGGTGGTAGAGTCACTACACACGGACAGACTTGACGTATTGTATTACAAGCACTTTTGAAATAAATGAATTTTGTATTTTGTGGTGTTTTGAAAGTCTTGGGATCAGTCCCCGGCCGGGTCACCTGATAATTTTATAATTAAATGAATTTTATATTTATTTTGTACACGGGCGTGAGAGTAAATCTCGATGATAATAATAATTTATTTGCTAGAATTGCGGGTCAAAATAAGTTTTTTAAACAATAATTAAAATACACTCCTACACAATCTACTGTCAACGACAGTGTGCAAATATTTTCTCATTCTACGGAGCAAGATTCAACTCATTCGAAAAAAGAAAAATAAAAAATGAAATTGTCAATTAAATATTCGCTAACACTGTTTTTTTATACTGGATATACTTGCGCTTGGCAAACATCATGCTTGATGAAAAAAGCAAATTAAATGCGGTCTAAGTTGGGGCGCGCTTGCCTAGAAACCATTCAAGTTGTATGAATCAGGTAACACCGAAGCCGGAAGAGCGTTCCAAACTTAAGCAGTATCAGAAACGTTGATGAAAAGCGCATCGTGCGTGTAGCCAGTATGTCAACCACATAAGGAAGCCAGCGTTCTCGGCGTCTCGCTGTTCTGTGGAAGAATGGTGCCGGAGGAACAAAATTATGAAGTTCCTGTGCACACTCGCCAAAGTATATCCTAAAAAAAACTTTGGTGCTGGAAGCTGTGTAGTTCGCCTGAGTAAGTTTTATCGTTAGATTGTAGTAAACTGCTAACTAGTAAAATAAAAGAAGACTCAAATAAAAAACAGGAATTTATTCATTTTATCAATTGGACACATCTTCGGAGATATCTTCGCGAACTTTTATCTTATTTTTAATGTGTCTCCGATTGGAATAGCCGGAATCATTCCTTTCCTTCGCAACGCCCTTGCCTTCCGTTTTTCTTGTTTTCGTGTTCTTCTTCTTAGCCTTTTGCGAATCTTGTTGCTTCTTGCCTTTGCGCACTTTGGTGTGAGCTTCTGTGGTAGCAAGTTTATCGTCTTCGACCTCTCGCTTTAACGCGCTTTTGAAAGTCTGCCCGCGCGACGGTTCGTGCAGAGAGAACGTGATGCGGTCGTGGTGTATCTGTTGATTTGACAGGTGACGTTTAGCATAACAGTGGAGTGAATACATGTACCTACAAAAAGCAATGCCTACCTAAGCTATGCTTAGTTAGTGTAATGAATAGGTATAAATATTTGTGATTGTGCGTCGCAGGTAGTCGCCGGATCCAAGCGGCACAAACCGTGGAATATGGAATTCCCTACAAAATGCCTATGTGCAGCAGTGGACGTCTATAGGTTGATATGACGACGATACCATTACCTCGTCTTACCGGAGTACAGAGAAATGGACGCTTTAAAAAAATCGGATTGTGTGTAGCTGATTAACCCGAATGATTTTAACAGCGTAACGCGGGCTTGTTGGCGAGCCTCGGATTGGGGTTCTGCCAGGAAGAGTTTGAACCCTAGGGCGAAGAAGCGAAGGTATCGTCGGCCTGAGGGCGCCTCATGTAAGGCCGAACCTCGGCTCAGGCGACTATTGAAGTGAAACAGTTACGGACGGTGATTGGTCCAAACGCTTCCGAGAACGTGGTGTGAGCCCACGTCCGGGTGACGTCAGATGTCGGGGACCTGGTTTGTACAGAGGTTGATTGTGTGTCCTGATGGGTGCATTGTCAGTAGTATTCTGATCGTGAAGGATATGTTTAGACCTCCTCTTGTTGAGAGTGGCGCTAAGGTCGGGTGAGTAAAAAGAAGCCGCAAATATGAGAGGGTTGGGATGTCGGATAGACAGGGAGAAATCGATACGAAACAATGGTGTCATAAGGTCCGATAGGTCCGTTAAAATAATACACTGATCGGCTGGGGCGTTGAACAATACATTTTTATGATGTTTCAAATATACAACGTGTAAATGTAAACCGAAATAATACTTCAGCGGCTTTAGAGGTACGTTATTTACTGCCTCTCAGACTTATCTGTGAAACCCAAACGCTAATAGTATTTGAGTAAACCGTTGCCATAGTACCTATTTATTGAAAGAAGTCCGATACGGGCTGTATGATACGCTATACACGAGTGATACGTAATCAGAAAACGGTCATAAAGACAATCGTTTTTGTATGGGGAATGATTACGCATTCCGGTCCAAAACTCACTCTGTACTCGACGGTGAGAAAGCATTCGTCTTCGTCTTCGCAGACCAGTGAGTTGACGTCGGCAGGCTTGGCGGCGTCGGCCGGCCGGCGGTCCGCTCGGACGAAGCGCCAGAGTGAGCTAATGCGAGGCCCGCACGAACGTACTATTTCGCTAACCTGCAATAACAATGGGTGATTGAATGCGCGAATGATGACTGTATGAATAATTGCATGAATGTATTTATACTCTTTGGTACAATGTACACCGCGGAAAAAAAAATAGAAAATAAGAACACACACAGTAGAGCTTTTGACGTGACAACGTCTTATAATTCGATGGAGCCGGCTGCACGCACGAAAAAACATGACGTATGCGGCGTTACCTCGCTCTGAGGCGTTCCATTCAAGGTTTGAAGTGCAAGCGAGAGCGCGGAACGAGCGACAAAGAGGCACAGTCGGCCTCCGCGTTCGACATCTGATTCTCTCCTACTTGTTTGTGACAAAGCTCGTCCGGGGAAGTACTACCACCATGTTTATTTCTGCCGCTTAGCAGCATTTTAGCAATTCTGTGTTTCTGTCTGAAGTTACCGGTGTAGTTACAGGCACACGCGACTTAACACCTACGCCCAGGTTGATGGACGCAGCGGCATTTTGCACTGCTTACGTGTTCCTTGCATGCCCTACGAAGTGTTGCACTGATTATAGGCAATGGTTCTAAACTTACCATCATGTGACTCCTGTCACTTTATTGAGTAGTTAAGCTTCGCGTATTTTATGTACTATGTACGTGTTTTTTTGTATCTTCAATAGGGTTGTCACAAGTAAACACTTCGAAAGTTTTGAATTAGTTTGTATGAAAAAATAAATATGCTTTTTTTGATATAATATTTTTACAGGGTGAAAATATACTTATGCATCCTTCAACAGTATTTCTTAGTTCCGTTACACGTTGTATATATAAAGATGAGTTGTTCAGAGGGTTACCTTCATAAGTTCGCCACCGTCGCACGTGGCGCTCGGCCTGGTTTCGATGCCGAAGGTATTGATACAGGCGCGATCGTCCTGCGTTAATGCTTCAATTTGGAATGCACAGTTCGGTACAGTATCTGCGCGCTCCTGCCACAAAAAATTGTAAATAACTGCATAAAATAATTATAAATATTATTTCTTTATTTATTAAGAGCACTAACAACATGCATTTTACACGTTTTAAAACATAGCACACACACAAAAACATGGACTGATATGCCCGTCAATTACAAGTGCACATAGTATTGACAAAGCGTCATGTAGTCATATAATATATACAAATACATATAAACACCGCTAAGCGATTTAGCGTGCCGGTACGATGTTACGTACAAACCGATTCGGTAGCCAGGGGCTAACTCGTAGGAACAATAAAAAAAATGCTTCAGTGAACGTGTGCTAAAAATGTTTTCGGTTAAAAAGGTCTTACCCATCCAATTTCATCGCAATGTCTAGGTTCATCATAACATATATAATAATTGATCGCCTTCGAGCCGTCCGCCCGTTTGTCCGAAGACCAGGTGTACCAGTTCTCGCCAAATTTGAACATACTCTTTATGTGACTCTGCCGATAAATTAACGGAAAGAGCAGTTCATTTGGGTGCTGCCTTGGCTTCTCTGTGGTAGAGTTTTCCTCTTCATACTCTACTATAGGTTTCTTCTCGTGCCGCTTTCTAAGGAACGGTAACATAGTAATTTCTATTTTCTTCTTGTAATCCCACGATTCTGTCTGTACCTCATCTTCTACTCTGGAATCTTCATCGGAATGCATGATGACTTTTACTTTCACTGATAATACGTCTGATGCTATTTGTATGATGCACAAGAACACGTAGCTGGCTCTCATGGTGGAGTGTATGGAATACGAATGTGTATGGAATTCGTATGAAAGAATGGTGAAAAGTGTTTCTGTTTAGCTAAGCTAAGGATGTTGATGATGGGGTGGCGATAAGAAGGATGTTTATAAGCAATTTTACGTTACAAGCTAGCAGTAAAAAAGATGATTTTTACACTGCTTACCGACTTTAGCATAGGAGGCTTGTATTATTTTAATAATAATAATAACAATAATCATTTATTTGCAAGAACGTTTGTACAATATCAAGATGTTGGTAAACAATATAGTTAGTTTAGAGAGCATAACATTCTACTAAATTAATAGTGTGCAAATTTGGTTCAAGGATATTTAAAAGATCAACCTTAATTAAATGTCAAATTAAATTAAAATAAACACTACAAACACATGATAAAATTATTAATGTATGCACTATGCGGCCAATTATATGCACCCATGAATAAAACTTTATGAGTTTTCGAACTTCGCTCTTTTCAGCGCACATATAGACATGTTGACGAATTTTGAAAAACTGTCCTAATATGCACCGAAATATCTTATTTTTGCAGATATTAGTTTTGTTGATATAAATTGCAAATTAGGTATACTTATTAAAAAAATATATTTCCCGCGTAAACGCTCGCCGAGTGTCATGGCCGCATTCGTAACGTCAGTCCTTGTTTCATAACTAAATATTATTGATTTTGGTATTGATAACAAAAAACTTAGCAACTGATATGATACACACGCAGAGATTTTCGAAGGTCAAGCGGTACAAAATTATGTTTTTATAGTCGTGACGTCATAGATCTGAAATCGTCGATTCCTCTGGTTTAGTAGATTTTGCACTTTTATTTATTGAAAAAATACCAATCTCACTTCGATTATAAATAAAAAAACTTTTTTCATAATACATGCATCATATAAATACAATATCCTTTGTAACTGTCGTCATGAATATTCAATATTCGGTATTAGCCAATCAGGAGGATCGGACGGCTGCTTGCATCGCCATTATATTGATAACGACGAATACACCGGGGGTTATATAAGCGCCGTCTAAGTCTTTTATGTAGGCTGAAATATATAAGCAACCATATTTGTATCAAGAAGTTGAAAATCGGACCCAGGAGGAGGATGGACATATATGGCAACAAAAATATTTCTTCTTGGCTGTTATTTAAGGTACCATGGATATAAACCGAAATAATACTTCGCAGGCTTTAGAGGTACATTATGTACTGTCTCTGAGACTTACCTATCTGTAAAATCGAATACCTAATTGTTTTTGAATAAACCACTGCCATAGTATTTACTGAAAGTAATCAGATACAGCCCTAACATCAAATGCGAATTTAAAATCATGTGACTTCTGTCACTTTATAAGGCATGCGTCGCGTAGCGTAGGTACTATGCGCGTGTCGGTCTAATTTCTTCAAAAGGGTTTTCATAAGTAGACAACGAATTCTAAAATTCGTTTGTAGGGCAAAATAAATATGCTTCTTTTAATTTAATATTTTGAAAGTGAAGTCTTTTCACGCGTAGAAAAGTACCTAGCAGTAAGAAATACATATAACGTGATTAATTTTATTAATTAAATAAATAAATAAATATACTACGACAATACACACATCGCCATCTAGTCCCAAAGTAAGCGTAGCTTGTGTTATGGGTACTAAGATAACTGATGAATATTTGTATGAATAATATTCATAAATAATTATAATATATAGATAAACACCCAGACACTGAAAAACATTCATGTTCATCACACAAATATTGTCCAGTTGTGGGAATCGAACCCACGGCCTTGGACACAGAAGCAGGGGTACTGCCCACTGCGCCAATCGGCCGTCAATTTAGATACAGTAAACAACCATTGAGCCAAGATCTTGTCGATCAATGGTTAGGATACTTGCAGAGAGGATGATTTTATAGCATATGAAAATAATGTTAAAGATGCAGTAAACTGTCGTTTTCTGGAAAACCGATTGAATTCCACGGCGGGACCTTTTGTAGAGTTCCAAAATCCACGGTCTCCGATCTATGCCCCGCCCATTGCAACTATAACTATCTCGTTAGCACCAATTCTTCTACGGGTCTCCTCAAATCTTTGATCATTGCAGATATACTCCAAGCATCGCTCTTTATACATCGCCCGCTAAGTGTCTGAAGAACCTCGTTGCAATGCGATCTTGCCATAGACAATATAGGTATATTATCTATGGCAACATCGCAACTACGACTATTAGGATTTTGCGGCTTACCAACCAAAAGACTCGTTGGGATTAAATAAAACCTCTATGATAAGTTAGAATATTGCTTTTATTTGGGTACAAAGATTGTAGTATAAAATAAAAATACTGCATTTGGTATCAAGTATCAACCGCCGTAAAACTTTAATTATGAAAATTAAGCATTTCATTCAAATACACGTTTTACACTATTTGGGACTTTGCACGCGGCGGCGTAACATCGCGACCGGCCCTGATTCTCTGCGGGATTTAATTAATCTAAAATGCGCGCGAAATGCATTTTGTGTCGTGAATTTTGACGTATCTGCATACGCAGGCTGCCAATTGTGACATCACCAATTGCGATTGAGAGATAAATTAGAAAGGAGCTGTCAACATGACTGTCCCTGCTGGGGCTAATTATTTATGACAGTGCTATATATCTCTATGATGTCAATGTTGACACCTCTTTATACAAGAACTAGCAGCCTTGAGGTGGCAAATTGGAACGTTGAATGTGATAGACAACATTTATCTGTGACATAATTATTTAATGGCATAGAGAATCCGTTTGCTTTTGCATACGTACGTACCAACGGTTACCACAATTTGTAACGTCGTAATTGACAGTATTTCTAATAAGTGCTAAAATTGACGTCACAAATTACACTTAGAATTTTAATTCCACAAAGAATCAATCACAAATCGCGCGAAACCGTCGCCATTTGCAGAGCCACATAAAAATAAAAAATTAAAGCGTTAGACATAATAAGTATTTATTTCTATAGTTACTAATTATTATTTATTTATCTAAATAGAAATTGTATAATCGTATAGTACAAATAAAGAAGCGAACGAATGTTGGACCATTGTTAGGAATTTAAGATTTCCATAGCTCACTGCTCATATCATACATCAGCCATAAAACCTCGTATTTACAACTTACCGCCATTCGCACTGCAACAACAACATATAACAATAGCTTTACTTTGAGAACACTTTACTGGGATTTGCAATCCTTAGTAATACTATAATAGTGAAAATGTGCTTGTTTGATGTAAAGCATAGAGTTAGTTGAGAAAAGAACGGAGAGTAACGTAGATTACTTTTCATCCCACGAAAACCAACAAGATTTGTAAACAACGCGGGCAACAGTTAGTGATTTATATTACGTGTTTTTAGTACATGTACTCTATGACATTAAAATACTACCCACAATATGCATTTAGTGACGTAGGTAAACTTTGTCAGATCTTCATACAAGACTATTGATGTTTACGTCATAAATTATGGTAAAGGGTATGTTACCATTCAAATCACATATATACTAAGTTTCGGTTAGGTTAGCTTACTTTCCCCCCGCGTTTAAAAATATTCCGGTCACTTTGTTGATTTTCGAAACATGTTCATCGTTCAAAATTCTTTAGTGGAATCCTAAAGATTACGTTTTTGCTTTCTCTGACATTAAAATCGTAGGTAATTTTTTTTTACCAATGTCTAAAACTACAGTGAAATATAATGATATGATTTGTATAACACTCTGATTATCTAGACAGTTTGACAGTTCTTAGGTACAACCGTAGCATGCAGAACATGCTACAGTTGTTAGTAGGCATTTTTGAGTTATATTAAATGTAATAGAATTTAATTTTATTATTAATTATGTTTATTAGTTTAGATTATATTGTAGCTTTTATTGAGACGTTTTCAATAAAAATAAACTGTGTATGTATTTTAAACACTTGGGTCTGTTTTAATTTATTTTATTTTATTGTATTGTATTTATCGATGTATAAACAGTATACTCTGTTGAACTCTAAACATAGCATAACCAAGTTTTTTTAAATAAATAAATGATCTTATTAAAAAAATATAACGTCACAAATTTGCACGCGGTTACGATTAAAGTGTCATGGCGTCGACGAGGTGCTCTCTATGAAAAGTTGTTACAATGCGAATGGACATTTAAACCATCTAAAGTGATATAATTTGTAGCAGTCTTGACTCAACGGGTCGGGCGATTCGCGTTCGAGCCCTCGAGCGAGACTGTAAAACTCTATAACAGTTGCTACCCTGCGACCTGAGTGCCAAGCGCGATTATCTATCTACGTTTACTTATCCGATTGCGTAAAAGTTAACTACGATTAATATGGTATCGATAAAACTCCATCTAGCTTCTGTCAACTACTGTCAGATGACAGTACGCTATTCATAAAATTTGCACGCTTGTAGAGTCACTTCGAGTTTTCAAATGAATAATTGACCATAATTACAAGGTCTTGGATATAAAGGTGGGACAACCTTGGAATAGTTATTTAAATGTCACGATAAAACACTAAATAACTACTTAGGCATTATTCCACATTCGATGTTGTATGCATGCATTTAGCAGGAACATTAAGTCCAGTTTACTCTGACGTAAAACTGCTTTGTTATCTATAACGATTCCTAAAATTGTCGGCGTGCAAATTTTAAACGGAACGCCATAATCAAGTATTCTGTCTAGGATTGTTAAAACGTTATAACACTGAGGAAACGAATAGGAATTACTATATGGCACGTGGCCATCGAGTGTTCGCCACGTGACATAACTGGGTCGCGGTCGAGTAGCAACTGTAACAAAAATTACACAGTTTCATCCTAAAGTATAAGTACATAAATGAAATGAAGAGGCAAGTTTGTTTACAAAAATGGACTTTTCTTTACGTCTAGCGTAAATAGCGTTAATATACGCGTGAATCGCCCGCCCCGCCAGATCTCTTAGGGGGTAAAAAGTCGCGTCTAAGGCAGAGGGTGTTATTGTACATCGTTATTAGTGCCTAAAATCTAACTAACTCACAGCTCCTTATCATTACAACTTCTTATAAAGCTGATAACACATTAGGCATATACCATTTAGAGGCAGCTGCTGGCGTACCGCATTTATTACTCGCGTCTGATTTGGCTATTCGCGTAATGTGCTATCACCTTCAGACACCAATTATCTATGGAATACAATATCCAAAAAACATCTGTCAATATCCAGCTAAAAATATATTTCGTATTTCATATATGGCTTTAAGTTTTTTTTTTTTTAAATAGAATAGACTAAGCATGGATGCCATCCAATCATATGATTAGATATGATAAAGCCTACGGTTGAGGGCGCTTGCCTGTTCACACTTGTTGGAAGAGCATGTCAGATCTTATTAGTATTTAAAATTATGCGCGATCTTCTATATTCGATTCTATTTTAACAAAAAAAAAAAAACATTCGTCAGTTAGTAAATCCAGTTTAATATAGATATTCAGAGAGAATCTGAATTATTGGTAGATTAAAAATGACGAATGTACGTTAAGTTGTTGGAATCAAAATTTTAGTGTCATTTTTCTTAAACTTTTCGAATCATAAAAGGAATTAAATAATTCTTACCTTTACAGATGTAGGGGAGAAAGGATTAATGGCGGTCATTTAATACATTTAATATTCATTTTAATACACAAGGTAATCCTATATATTATATTTATGGTAACACTAACGGTATATAAAAGTGTGATCATAATTAGACATCGTGCATATAATCCAGGTTATATTTTTTTGTATCCATAGAAGATTGATATTTTATAAGAAGTTTTAACCTAGCGGCTCTCAGGTCGCCGAATCGAATCGCAAACAAATCACCTCTCTTATCTTTACCTACTATTGTTTGAAAAATCAAACGTAATCTTTAACTCTATTGCAACTGTATATCTTTTTTTGGAGCGAAATTAGTCAGGGTTAACTGGGTGGTCTGTCTGTCAGTCCGGATTTACTAGAGCACCACACTCAGGTAGAATGGATAATAAAAGACCTAATATAGACAAATTATACTGAATCCAACCACAAGAAGAGAAAATGATTATAGAGGGAAATTGTCATGATTTGTTTTTTTTTTTTAAAGTGACAAAGTTTTTTATAGAAAATTTCAACTTATCTGATATATGGCAATGAGGTATTTAAGAGGGAAACGTTATAAGATTTGATTCGGCAATTCCCTCCGCGCTAGTCATTGTAATGTCAACGAACCATCACGGCACAAGGGGACACAGGAAGATAAGGAAGGGGAGGGGAGGGTAAAGAGGTATTAAAACTACATACACAAACTATCTAGTGTATAAAAGCCAGATAATAACGAGAAAATAAGGCCAGTACACTTAGCATCAGATGCGTACGCTCAGTTTCTTAGACGTTACTGAGTACACAAACACGTCAAAGGCGGGAAAAATCACATGGCATGGTGGGTGAGGTCCTTTTGATCTGACCTTGATGTACCAATGCCCAATAACGTCTGCGAGATCTCATGCTAAGAATACAGATCCGTAAAAAGTAAAGTCTTATACATATACATAAGTACCTACACCCATTTTTCGTATAATTTTAAAACGTTTTTTTAACCACCGTTAATTGAAATGTAATCAATCACTTTCAGACGAACACAAGTCGCGGTGGCTTGCGAAACAAGACTGACCTAAGGTTGGATAATTAGCCAAGTTTTTAGAGTTTCGTTTAGTATACAAATGGTTAAAAAAACGTATTGAATTTCACAGGGTTCAATCAAGTCTTCTATATATAACTAATATTACATAGACCTTTTGTGTTAGCTTATATTACAATCGATCAAATAATCAATTGTCAGATCTCAGCTAAACAATAGCGTCACCAGTGAAAGCGTAAAGCTGACAAATCTGTATGCGATCGACATACCATGTCATTATTTGGCTGTCAATACAAATTGACAGTTGGACGCCAACCCTAATATAGCGTTGGTTTAGTTGAAATCTTCCACTCAGCTTCTGGCTCCAAAATCGTTATTGTGCGGGTACTGAATGGAGTTGAGTACGCAAAAAACCTGCAAATACTAACGCCCAGTGCGTACGATATTCTATTCCTTCCACGTGCAATGGATAAGGTACATAAAAAGAAAACATCCGTCTAAAAAAACAGCTTTACGGTCGATGCATGAAAACAATCGCACGATTTCACCCGGCATTCAATAAAAGAATAAGATTACTCTCTATGTATGTTTAAAAAACAGAGACTTTAGTGAGTATATTTTGCTAGTCCGAGAGGCCATATTGACTACCAATTGATCAGTGAATTGAATTAGTTCAGTAAACACGGGAGAATTTTCACACGTCACAATGATTGCACTGCGCCGAGGTTCCTTTGGAAATTGAACCTTTATCTGTGGAAAGGATTTTAAAAAACCCTAGTATTATTAGTTTATTAGGAATATAGATGTTTAATGCGATATCGATATAGGAACGAGCAGTGTTGCTGACAACATTAAGCATATCAACGTTTTGTGTTTATATCCTCTAAGTTTGCATACTCAACTTAATTCGGCGCCTGCTCTGTATGACATTGATATCGTAACAACCGTAGGATTATATTTTGTGACGTCAAATTTGCCACCTTCAAACTAAATGAATTATTTTATTTATTTTCTCCACATTACTTACATAGAATAACTATACATATAACTTACAGTCTAGTTTATAAAACAATTATTGTAATCTGGAGACTGGTGATTTGTTGAAAACAAATTTTACGTCAAAAAGGGAATCCCCCTAAAGTCATTAAAATAAAAATTTAAATTACGAACACCTGGTTCCACTGTTCAGTTATATATCATCTGACTTGATACTTGTTTTTTTTTTATTAACTATAAATTAGCTTAGGACTGCAATGCCATATAACCTGGTACTCGTAAGTGACGATGCTGTCTAAGATGGTAGCGGACTAGCCTTTTATTGGTATGGTAGTCATATTAAAGCCCCTAAACGGCATCGCACCGGAACTATAAATCGCTTGGCGGCACCTCTTGCTGAAGCTTCTCACGAGACAAGCAGGGCTAACACAGACAGGAGACAAAATTATATCCGCTAAAAGGGGATATAATCGGGGGATATAATTTTATCCACTTGCTAAAGTACTGGAACATAGAGTAGGAGAAGTTTATCCCCGTTTATTATAACAAATATATTATTTGGATTGAGAGTTGATAAGGCTGTGGGAGAAGATAAACTTTTATCCTTTCCCCGGGGAGATAATTGTCTCCGGCCCATGCTAGCCGTGTAGACAAGATAAAATTGCCAAATTTTCTCTGGTTTCTTCACCACTGTACTAGGGATCTCTGGGTGAGCGAAATGCACGGCCGATAACGATATCAACATCATACCTAATATGGCCCTTTTCTACTATACATTGGTTCCGTCAGTGTTCAAATATACTACGTAAAATACAAGTAACGCAAACTAGAGATGGTCGCTTATATCTACTTACATGTGCTAAATATTTAGGCTCTCAGAGTTAAGCCGTTTTAAGTTTCGGTCCACGGGAACATAATAACTAGTGATACCTACACTATGAAGCGACCGAGTACGTGAGTTTAATATTATATAATATAATAACGAATTTTGTTTCAGACAATGTCCATATAAAAACAATTTTATTATAATGTATTTTGTATAATTGCGTCGACGGGTCTGGTCACACAAACTCGCTATCGGTGGTGGCGTTAAGCTGTCCAAGAATGATTTTACGGTGGAACTCTCCAAGATTGCCAAAGTATCTGTTTCCAACGCGTACGTATTACGAGTAAGTATTTCTGACGCTGGTATGCAACGGGTTCCCAGGGCGTCTAACAAAGCTAACAAGAGAGAGGGGGGGATAACCTCCGTCCTGCCCAAGGGACGGAGGTAGCAAAAAAGCTTTTCCACCACGACAAAAAAAAAATCTGTTAAATGTTTTGGCCAGTATGTGGTGGTCGTGAAATCCACTTGGCGTCGGTTTTTTAATATAGATCAAAAGGTGGGGTAGAGTCGGTATGATGGCCGACGCGTAAACGCTTAAGCACCAGTGTGGTTTGTATAGTCGGAAAAATTTAATAGGCCCGTTTTGACATTTGTGCAAGACCATAGAATGTAACTTGGAACGAAACTTAAAGAAACAAAAAAATAAAAATCAATTACATACAGTGTTTTAAAAAATACGTAAAGTTTTTTGGGACGTTAAATAATATGAAAGAATATATCGCGAGTATTCTTTTTGCGCTTACTTCAAGTATGCAATTTATAATTGTTGCGAAACGTTCCGAAAACAGTTACGTTTTAGAGCTGTAACCATTTTTTTACTGAATATCGAAATTAAATATTGTGTAGTTATCTTTACTGCAAAGAATAAGCTTGGTTCTCAAAATGGGTTCTAAATAATGAGTCTGAGATGATGTATTTGACCAAGCGGCACATGACTGAAGCGTCCCCGCGCGCACTTCGCAGTTTTTCGTTCCTCATCTTGTAAAGTTGACTGTGCGCTCGTTTAAGTTTGCTATATATTGTTTACTATTAACTATACTCTTCTATTTTGGACATTAATTTAAACATAGTGATTTGACTCGATTTTTGTGTTTGTTGTTATATAGTACTAACTCTGTTTCAAGATGTTGAAAAGTGGATGTATAATCAACAGTCAGTCACGCGTATTGGTTGTGAAGTTAAAGGAATACTTTGAACGAACGAACACTTTACAATACATAATAATATCAATCAAGTACTGATACAAACTTGAATTGATTTATCGTTAGTATCGAGTACAGAGTCTTATGGTTCCATAACTAGTTACGTCGCGATGACAAATGTCAAAACGGGCCTGTTACATTTTTACGACTATAGTCATATTTATCTTTTAACTTATATTTCGTTTCGTTATATAAACCGCATTCACTGTGCTGCACTGTGGAACGTGTTTCATTAACCATATTCGTAAAGTAAAAGTTAAAAAAATAAAATGGACCCCGTTGTTCTTTGTTCAATCTTCATAATGTAGAGGACACTATGTAGAGTTCTTTTTAGCCGATTTTTTCTTATTTTGGTCATTTTGACAAAATAACGTCATTTCCAGTGACAAGTTTGCTTACCCAAAAGTTCATAATACAGTGGACAGCATATTTCCGTCATACTGATATTACGTACCTATACCACTGTTTTATTGTAAAATGTAAGCGAGGGTATTCCGAACGATTACGGTTTTAAAAGAACAGTACATGTACGGAAGAAAGGTTAAGTTGCGTTAAATATTTTTGGTTTAGGGTAACCTAAACAAAAAATATCGTTTAAAACAGCATACAGGAAAATATACCAGTTTCTGGGGAGTCCTTTTTTAATTTTCCCCGCGTACTCGGTCGCAATATTTTAAGAATAAAAAGTCACTATCTAATCGATCGATATATTGTCGTTACAACTGTCAACTAGAACTCCGTACAGTCAGCGTTAGAGTACGCGATAATGAACTGTCAGTGTACTCAAATATATACATAAATGTACTATAATAATTTACTTCTTTAATATTGTGTATTTTTTTATTTATTCATTATTTTTTTTTATTCACTCAGCAATGCAGCCGAATATCATTGCCATTTTTTGCGTGGAGATAATGAATGAGCCGGAAATTGACTAAAGCTACTTTGTATATAAATAACATATATTGTACACATATATTCAAATTTACTTGAGTTCAGTATTCGGAGAAATCTTTAGATTATAAATTAGCTATCAAAGAGCACAGCGGTGAGGTAGAAAAGTTAAAACAATATAAAAATTGATGTACAATTACATTTGCCAGGGTTGCCAGTTGTAAAAGTACGTGTTATTAAATAAGTCACTATTATCTTTTTACCTTGTAATTGTATGGGGATTTATCTTTTTAATTTATTAATATAATTTTGTTTAGGAGTATTTTAAAGTTTTTTTTTTATTTGTTAATCTCTGGTTATTTAGCATTACTTTATTTTGCTTATAAATACATAGTTTCGAATTCATAATTTTAAATACATATAAAAAATGCAGAACCGACAGGATGTGGAAATGCGACACTGGCAATCGCGGCCTGAACGCTTTACCTAGCTACGGATTCCATGACGCCGATGCCGAAATCAATATATATGCCATTTTACAATACTGTCAAATTAATATATGACATTGTACACGACTGTCAAACCCTGTCGGTTCCGAAATTCTTGTAGGAATTCTCAATCATAAATTTGATATTTCATCCAAGTGTAGGTAAAAATACTTGAACAAAGATTATATTTAAGTACTTCAACAATTACCACGTACGACGCTGACTGTACCAGCAAACTACGGAAAATAGACAAATTTTCTATGTATATAATTCTAATATTCATTTTATAGTCAATCTTTTAAATAATTCATCCATTCGATTCGAACTTCCACTATATCTAACTTACGATTATTATTATTCTCAATATGTAACGGGATTCTGCGTTTATTGGCTACGGCATTCAGATCGAAAGTATATCTACAGTGCCACCGACTTGTCTGTGAAAAGTACCATTAGTTTTTGCCCCATCGCAATCGAGGAGTCGTTTTCGTGTATCGAATTACTTGAACATAATAGTAAAATGGATCTTACGTCTTTTATTTAAAAGATCAAATTTGCATGAAATTCTTTAGCTATGGCTTTTTGCAGAGCTATTGTAGAATAAACATACGGGATTTGCGACTCTAAAACAAGTTTCATAAGAAGCATTTTACTTTTAACGGTATAGAGTTTTATATGCAAAAACTAATTTTCGATTGCGTGCGGGCACATCTTGCACTAAGGCTACAGAGTGCCAAGTGTCAGATTTTCTACCTACGTTTACTTAGTTGATCGCGTGAGAGTTAACTACTATTTATATGGTATTTTTTTTGTTTTTTTAAATATTTTTACCTGTTTACAGCAGCCGTATGTATCCAGAGGATTTGAAGGCTATGTTATGTGTCTATACAGTCCAAATACAACTATAGTTTACATTAGAGTAAATAGTATAAAGGACTACGTAATCGATAAAAAAGCTTGTGTGTGAATTATTGCTCTGACCAGGTTGTTCTTCCAAAGATTTTAAATGACAATGTGAGTTATGATAACAAAAAAAACACCCGGCTAAGATAGTTGTGGGCGTCTTCTTAGACCAGGATTCGTTGGGTACCCTCGTAGCTTCAGTTTTAAGTTTACGAATATGTTTATCGCCATCACTTTACTACCGTGTAATTCTCATGTAATGTACGCATCAAAAGTGCCACCTATGGGCACACTTGAATAAAGATATTTTTGACTTTGAGTTATATATAAATACTGGGAAACAGGCTTGTCATTAGATGGTGCTCTTTACGTATAAATGTAAATGTATTATATACCATATAAATCGTAGTGGCTTTTAAGTAATCGAAAAAGAAAGCGTACGTAGGAAAAGTCACTTTCGAAGGGTCGATTTCGAAAGTTTTCTATTCATGTATGCAAATGTTAAAACTGAGTGCCCAGTATTATCTAACTAACTATTCGATCGCGTGTAAGTTAACTGAGATTTGCATCCACAAGATGGCTACGTAGAAAAAAAATCTTACATTAAGCACTCTGTCAGGTTAGGACGACCAAGTCGCGTTCATTTGTCAAACATTAGACAAATAAACGTAAATTACGCGTCACTTGAAACTTCAAGATTTCATTAACTGGTCGTCATACATGTCAGGTATAAGATAACATTGCTAAAACACGGTAGCTCGATTAGAAATTTCCGATTTGGTGGCACTGCAATCTGTGACGTCACACTTGACACTGTAAGAAGAGGTGTCAAGCTGAGGCGCGTAACAACGATTCCAATGGCATAGAGAATCAACGCTTTATTGTAAGGTGTAATATGAAAATAAATGACTATCATTTTGGGGTAACTTAGCGAGTTAAAATTTGACAGGTCTCCGAAGGGACCAAGGGACGAGTGGCACCACCGTCTAAAACGCTACAATTTAATCAAGTGATTTCCTATTTAATGCATTAAAAAAAGATAGCATACTTTAGATTTTTAGGATTATTTATTTAAGCTTTTAACGTTTCATTCACCTCGAATCGTTTACAATTTTATATAGATGCCGATAAACTGTCATTTTTGGTTCGGGAAACGTAACCAGTACAACGTAATCCGTTGTCAAAAACTTTAACCATTACATTTATTTAATTAATTGTTAATTATGTAACTTCCTAGAGTTATCGTTATAGGCTTCACATGTCTATCCCTAATATAAACTGACGGTGAATTTTAAAGAGGGAGGGGTTATAAATTTCCTTGCTATAGACTGTAGTGCATCTCTATTCTGAAACTGGACGCACACTGTCTACTATCGCTTAACTAACGTCTCGACACATTGAGTACATTTACACCAAACGGATTACTTGATGAAAGCAACGTATCTGCTGAAAGTAACGTAAAAGAATACCCGGCTAAGGTTGTCGTGAAATGTAACATCATGGCCATCCCACCACGCTGGCAAAGCTCGGTTTTGTAGACTTAAGTTGTGGTGGACATGGGAGGTGGAAGCCTTTGAGAACTTGAATATTAAAAACGCGCATAACTCCGAAATGTTAGGAGGTGCGATCCGAGGATCAAACTCGGTCCCCCTAAAAAAGGGAATCGAAGCCGCTAGGCTATCGCCACTTTTTGTTTAGTGTACAATATGCAATGCTTTATAATATTGCACTTTGGTACGAAACCCGTAGATACGGAAGTCCAAACCGCATTTAACCGGGTTTTTTTTTAATAATATTATTTTAGAAAAGGATCAGTTGACTTGTTAAACCGCAAATCTGCTGTAAAATATAGTATGTGAGCTCTACGACAACGTAAGCGACTATTATTGACGCGATAGTAGCCAATGCACGACCTTAATGTGGTGGGGAGAGTGGGGGGTGCAGGGCACAAATGTCTATAATTCGTAGCTCACTCGCAGAAACCTTGCAGCGGGTAAACATTAAAATCGATTCATCAAGTGTTAATCGACGAATCTGTGAGTTTACTACTTTAGCTTAAAGCAATATTATTTTAACATTGTTGGCGTTTTCCGGATTATTTGACATCAATCATTATAATACTGCTTTAAGGCACCTGGGCATTTATGACAATTGATGTTGTGTCAGCAAAATTTATAGACCTTTCAGAATGAGTTTTAAACATGCTGTCACAAAATCCATTTCGCACTGCAGTCTATGCAGATAATGTCTAGTTTTGTTAGCACATTCATCACATACATGGCATTAATTATTGGCGATTTAAAGCTTAAAGATTTACTATTTAATCGTGAATTGCATAAGGTCTACATATAGTTATATGGACAACTATATTGGATAATGTTTAAAGAATGTAAAAATGCACCAAAAGAGGATTTCTCTAAACGTATTTACTACGAGAATAAACGGCCGATAAAGTTTACTTATTTTCGCATGTGTTCTTTTAAAAAAAATGTTGTTAATATAATTACAAAACTTTTTTTCGGAGAATATCATTTCTTATTTGAGAAAAGCAATAGTGTCATTTTTATGAGATTACTGTACCTAATCGGGCAGATATAAATTTCTGTGGAAGAATAGAAATTCCCGTTGGCGAATTTACATGAGCTCGTTCGCAATATAAGTGTCCGTGAGATGTTTTCAAATCTAGACATTCTTATCTGCACAGACTTCAGCTCGCTTTTAGAACCAAAGCTCTGCAACGTTAGGTTGTTCTGTCAAAAGTGTACAACGAGTTGTGACGCCCGACTTTACCCTAACATTAGCTATTAAGCTCATTAATTCAAAATTGTGCCTTTACACTAACCAACTAAAACACGATACCTCATGACGTCATAACTGTGACGTCATAAGAGCTGGCACACCGTTTGTTATAACGAAATCGAAGTACTATAATTTGATTGATAATTTCATGGAGTTAATTAAATAAGAACATGCGATGAATACAAATCCATCCGCGGTAAGTGGATAACAAGATAATATATCCACTCAAAACTACATCAATTCATCATATTTACGTAATTAGATATAGGTTTATCTTAAAAGTTAATTATTATACACGTAAATCGATTACTTGCGATATCTAGGCAATGTGAAAGATTCGAGAAAAAAAAAATTCAATTGACGAAGATTTTCTAGTCACTATCGTTTTTCGAAATTATAAGAAATTCGTTTCTTTTATAAATTGATTAAAAACAGCACAAATAAAATATTGGTACAACTTTAATCTATTGATGTTTTAAAATGATAAAAATACATTTGTTTATTAGAAATAGTGTATCTTTTATTTTTTATTATTGTAAAAACTACATGCGATTATAAATCAAATTATAACATACATCCGTTTTAGCACGAGAACCTAGTACGAATTAGATACTACACAGATGCAAGTCTTTTAAAGTGTGCCACTAATTGTGAAAATCGTAACGTACAGACATACGACAAAATTTAAAATAAAAAAATACATCTAAAACGTATGAAAATGACGAATAGATCATAATCTAAAGATTCGTTGCTCTCGGTGCAGTGCGAAAGTTTTGCAAAGTACAAAATTACTTTTTAAGTACAAAATTACACATTCGCGTGTTATTCAGTCGATATGATAACATGAGCTTGAGACATCACTGGTAAATTTTATGTTACGATGAAAAAAAAGTGTTTCTTTTTGACTTTAAGCACGTTACTTTATGAGTAATTCGGTGATTTTGTGTCGATAGGATACTTAGCTTGGGACAACACCAGCGATTTTTTTAACGATGAAAAAAGTGTCGGTGAGATTGTGTCGATAGGATACTAAGCTAGGGACATCACTAGCGATTTTTTGTTATGATGAAAATGATTATTACTGTTTTAATTTAAACTGTTATATAATAGTGTAGATGGGCCATAGATACCAAATAAAGAATTGATGTTATTGTTATTTTTAATACAGTGATATCCCAAACTAACGTACCTACGAGACCGACGGGCAATGTTGGGAAAAACCCAAGCTTTTTATATTATATAGTGAACTAAGTCTAAATACCAGTCTAGATAGATCTAAACAATATTTAAAAATAACGCAATATTCTATTTGTTTCCCGTCATAATCTGTCAAGCATACGCGCCGAAACTGATTTACTTGTACATGAAGTAAAAAAGTTACATTATATACAAGGTTAAAAAAAAATACTAGAAAGCTCTCGGCCTGTAATAGCTTATATTAAAACTAACAACTTTTATTACTACCTTTTCTTTTAATAGTTTGTAAAAAGTTAAATGTTTAAAAATGTTTAAAAAAATACTCTACTTTTTATTACTCTGTAATGTAATATCGGCGACAAAGCGCGAAACACGGCTCTAGCATGCGGTCACTGACCCGACTAAACGACGTTGTCGAATCACATCGTCATATTTAGTATCACATCTTAATGTCACTTTGCAGAAATAATATTTTTAATAATAAAATGTGTTTGTATGAAATAAATTAATATCACGATACTGAATAAGGAATGCCGTAGAACAAAAGTTATAACTTTTAACGATAGAAACCGAAGGCCGAGGTTTCTGGTATTTTTTTATTAGACCCTGTATTTTAAAAGAATAGTTTTTGTCAACTAATCAATGTGAAAATGTGTTTTAAAATTAATTAATAATAAAATATTAAATATCATTTATATATTATCGCGATAGAAACATTATTTAATATTATAATTGAAATTCCTAGCCCGGTATATGAACTAAGATGTAATAAATAGTATTTTTTTTCTTAATAAAAAATGAGGCCGATTTTGTATTATTGAAGAATATTTGAATACGTTTTATGCTTTATGGCACAAATTGTGATGGCATTTTGTGTTCGTTGTAATCTTATATTTTGAAAATTAAAGCTTTCTATTTTTTTTTTCAATTAAATTAACTTGAACTAATTTTATAAATTATATTATTAAATACAAGCCTTCATTGCAAACTTAGACTTAGATTTGTATTACAATACATATACTCAATAATTATTTCGATAAAATTAAAAAAGTCTTTTGTTCTTTTTTACATTACAGTGTTTGTATGAATATATCAAAACAATTCCGTATAGACAGTTAAATTAAAATATCATTATATCTATTTAGAAAAAAAGCAGTAAAAATTAAAGTCTTAGTTATTTAAATGAAACTTTAACCTATGTATATAATATAATAAATAACTTTATTTGACTAAACTAAGTGTCATTTCAGAAACGTACATATTTAAGTATCTTTAACCGGAGAATGACAAATACCAAGAAAGTGACAAACCATTTTTACAAATCAAAATTATAATCTTTTTTCCGTCACTGGCCCACTAATCTATTAACCAGATCGCCACCAACTTACAATGCAATATAAAACATATAAAAAAAAATTAAGGGTATTAAAAGTTTTGGATGAATTCAACTCGTACTCAAATTCTGTATGAATTGATAAAATCCTAAATAGACTAGCAAGTACAGTCCAGGACAAATCGACAAGGCACGATCTGTAAGGTGAGGCCGGAAACGGGGTAATTCTTGGTGCTTCACCAATTCACACTGAATTTAAATCTTTGCTTGCGTTGTTATTAGCAAATTTATCTGGGTATTATTGTTAAGATTGACAATTCGACTTGTCACGGACTATTCTCATTTTTATCCGGAATATTTTCATTAGTTTATGCGTGTTTAAAAATAATTAAAAACAAACAAAGTCAATGGATATTTTAAAACAAACTTTACATTAAAAGATCAACGAAAATATTCTTTACATTACGACACAAGTGACAGAAAACTCTCATGGTAGTTCTTAGCCATATTCGATCAAAATTAGAGTAATTGTGGTTTAGTAAGTATTGCATAACTTTCATCCAAGTGGAATGTTTTATGCAGTCATATGTGTGTAGACTAATAGATTCCTGGAACAAGCTAAGATCTATGCTTCTACAATTACTTAAGATCGCAGAAATATGAGGGTGAGTAATCTATTGTTTTAGGCAGTCGTATGTTTGCGGCTTCTAGACCTAGAAGCCCACAGCTTCTAGGCTTCTGGCAATGGCTAAGGTTGCAGAAATATGAGGGAGAAAAATGGGTCGTTTTATGCAATCGTATGTGTGTGGACTTCTAGGCTTCTGACGTAGGCTAAAATCGCAGAAATATGAGTGAGAGAAATGGATCGTTATATGCAATCGTATGTGTGTCGGCTTCTAGACTTCTTGAACTAGCTAAGAACGCAGAAATAAGAGGGAGAGAGAAGAGGTAAGAGTGCGGCGATCTGGTAATAGATAAAGTGAAGGCGTTTTACAGCCACGAGTTGCCATGAGCGAGGCCGCCGCGCAGTCACGAGGAGTACGTGGCAGTCTTCCTCTGCAGGAGGGAGAGGAGTTCAGCGAAAGTGGGCCGGTCCAGCTCGTCGCGGCGCCAGCACTCCACCATCAGCTCGTACACGTCTCGAGGGCAGCCCGGGGCACGCTCTATGCACTCGAATAGGCCGTTGTTCGCCTGCACGTGCGACAGGTTTTCCAAAACCTGCACACAGATAGACGGACTTTTGTAGTTACAACTTCTCCCTACTTATGCCCGCTTTCAGTAATAGCCTCTATGGAAAAAAAAAGTTTTACCAACTCTCACGTCAGGGTTTCCTGACCTGAACGGCGCAGAAAGTACAAAACACTTCAAGAAATCAAGAAAAATAATTTTTTGACAGTCTTTATGCAGCGTTGTCACGGCTTGTCCTACGCTTAGAAAAATTGTGTGGAGGCATTGTTGGAGTAGTTTTATTTTAATTTATTCTTTGTTAAAATTTATTATTTATTACTTTCATAA
The DNA here is from genome assembly GCF_905163445.1 of Pararge aegeria. NCBI lineage: Eukaryota > Metazoa > Arthropoda > Insecta > Lepidoptera > Nymphalidae > Pararge > Pararge aegeria. Next base: position 2,006,118 of record NC_053208.1, read on the forward strand.
TCAGAATGTTTTAGTTTTTGCGCCTATTTGCGTAACCAACAAGTACCTATAAATAAATATATTACGACAGTAACAAGTCGCCATCTAGCCCCAAAGTAAGCGTAGCTTGTGTTATAGGTACTATGATGACTGCTAAATAATTTTATGAATAATATACATAAATCTTTATAGAATACAGATAAACACCCAGACACTGATAAACATTCATGTTCATCACAGAAACACTTTTTCCAGTTGTGGGAATCTAACTCACGGCCTTGGAATCAGGAAGCAGGGTCGCTGCCCACTGTGCCAATCGGCTATCTTTTTTAACTAGCTAAGTTAGGACGCAGGCGCCATGACATAAGTTGTAAATGCGCTGCTAGCTTAATAATGTTGGGAACCCCTACATTATTATTCTTAGATAATAACTATTGGTGTACAGTTGATGTATGACTAGGAATCTCTCTAAGATATTTATTATATACAGGTAATCGGCCGATTGGCGCAGTTTGCAGCGACCCCGCTTTCTGAGTCCATGGCTGTGGATTCGATTCCCACAACTGGAAAATGTTTTTGTGATGAGCATGAATGTTTTTCAGTGTCTGGGTATTTATATGTATATTAAAAGTATTTATGTATCCTGTTCATAAAAATATTCATCAGTCATCTCAGTACCCATAACACAAGCTACGCTTACTTTGGGGCTAGATGTCGATGTGTGCGTTGTCGTAGTAAAAAATTATTATTTATTATTTAAACACTCATACACTGGAACACAATCAGGTTCGTCTCACAAACATAATTTTTTTTTTTTTTAAATAAATATACTACGACAATACACACATCGCCATCTAGCCCCAAAGTAAGCGTAGCGGTACTAAGATAGCTGTTGAATATTTTTATGAATATACTACATAAATACTTATTATATACATATAAACACCCAGACACTGAAAAACATTCATGCTCATCACACAAACATTTTCCAGTTGTGGGAATCGAACCCACGGCCTTGGACTCAGAAAGCAGTGTCGCTGCAAACTGCGCCAATCGGCCGTCAAATTCAGTTGTGGGTATCGAACCGACGGCCTTGGAGTCAGAGGGCAGGGTGGCTGCCCACTGCGCCAATCGGTCGTCGCGTCGATGAAATATCTATATCCAATAGATATCCATTTCACTGAATGCCGATTGGCGTATGAGGAGTGAATCTAAAGTTAGGATTACTGTTACACAGCGCCAATCATCTGTGGGTCATGTCAGTGTGTGATACAATACGTACCTCAGACTCGGTGAAGTGTTCGTAAGGGCGTCTGCGGCAGAGCGAGAACAGCTCGTGTAAGGTGACGCCGAAGGACCACACGTCACTCTTGGTGGTGTATTTCCCGCGGAGCACCGACTCCCACGCGGCCCAGCGGATTGGTAGCGGCACCCTTCCGTCCACCTTGTAGTAATCGCAAGCGTACGCCTCGATGTCGGTGCCGAAATCGCTGATCTTGATATAGTAGCCCTTGCCGATCAGGCAATTCCTGGATGCAACAATTATACTATACTATCGATGATGATTTTAAATTTTTTTTTTTAATATTCATTTATTTATCATAGGTAGGTACATGTACAAGTAAAGTAACGTAAAGTAATTATAATAATTATACAAACAAATGCGTACCTCACAACTTATATTGGTGTGTGTGTAATAAATGTATGTAATGGTGCCATTTAAAATCTACTGTCCCTGATTTAGGTAAAAACCTGTATTACAGGCGATAGTGCACTCCTTAAATTGTTATTGTGATTATTTATTTTATTCTTCTTTTTCTTTCTTCCCTCTTTATGACATATATATATATATATATTGTATATATTATATTATATTTATTGTATATCTATGAGATACCAAAATTTAATAAATTATGTTACTTCTGTGATGCTCTATAGTACAAAAATAATTATTTAAATCGGTTATAATTTGTCGGAATTATGGTGTAAAATCGTCAAACACTTTCATCCCCTCTCCCAAAGGAACCGAGCTTAATTTCGGGATAAAAAGTATCCTATATTACTTCCAACACTTCCAAGAATATGTGTACAAAGTTCATAATGTGTTCATTATGTGTTCATAAAACGTTGGACACATATTCTTGGAAGTGTTGGAAGTAATATAGGATCGATTGGATAGCAGAACATAGAAAAGTTACGTTCGAAGTTGGCCCCCCGAATGTGAAGTCGAGCCCTCTGGGTAGGAGCTCGACTTCACTACCCAATTTAGCATGCGTTTTTACCGAATAAAAGATTTATTTGGATTATTAATACTTCGGATTACGATTACACACAGCTCAATTTTTATAAAAATATAATTTGCTCGTACGGAAAACGTCGTGAGGAAACAAGCAGGTTTGAGAGATCTATACATTTGTCCCAAGTGCGTGTGTAGTCTAACACACTAGCCAGCGTATACGATTACGGCCTAAAACGGAAGTACAAAATGGCAAAAGAAGTGTTTATTCTATCCCACAAAAACTGTATTAATTTGACTTGCGCAGTGTGTTAGTAAGTGTTAGTTACCTGGCAGCCACGTCGCGGTGCACGAAGTTCAGCGACTCGAGGTAGTGCATGCCGGACGCTATCTGCACAGCGATGTGTAGCAGCGTACCCGTACTTGGGGGCGGGCCGGTACGCAGAAACGCGCACAGGTCACCTGCGAAGCAACGCGACCATTACAGCGTACACCGATAAGCTATAGTATTCTACTAGTCTTGCCCTTTCATTTATTAATTTATTTTGGTTAAGTCTGCATAAGAACGGATATAAAGAAGGGGATAAAATAAAAAAAAAATTCAAGCCAAAGGCATTGGGGGGCCAAGTTTATCCGTTCGGGAGCTGCGATGCCACAGACAGACACACACGCAGACACGTCAAACTTATAACACCTCATCGTATTTGCATCGGGAGTTAAATATAAGATACAAAACGCCCCGAACGGAGCTATTGAGACCCCATTGACCCCATTGAGGCCGAAAGTAGAAATAACACAAATATATACACAATGCTAGATTATATATAAAAAAGGATAACATAATAAATATCTATAAATACAAAAAAAATACAATCAATAATAATGGTGTATACTACTATATTTAATATTCTTGATTGTATGTTTTGAAGAAAAAAAAAAGAAATAAGTTAAAAATTTATAACGACGGATAATATTTCCTTATACTTGATTTCAAAACCGCTTCAGATTAAGATTATTTAATTTCGTCAGGGAGAGCGTCCCACAGAGTTGCAGCACTCACAGTAAACGAAGCAGAATTTATTTATTTATTTTATTTATTAAGGCCCAAACAGTATACTTGATACTTAAAAATAGTACAAAGAAAATAACACATACACCAATTAAGTAGCCGCTAATAAATCTAACGAAATACATTAAAATTGACAGCAAACTTATAACATAATTATGAAACTTTAGAATATGTATAAAACACATATTATTGACAGATAATGTAAATAAGGGAATACCCTTATTAACAATATCCATCCAATCCAAGTGGATATGTGAAAACATAAGTAGAACTTTTACGTAGAACAATTAGAAGTTAGAATTTAGAATAAAGATGTTTTTTAACTGAGCAAGAGTAAGATTAAATAAATCTAAATCCGAAAAATTATTATTATTATAGCTTTGAGTAGCTAATAAATATAATAATAGCTATGAAATCACATTTTATACTCATATTGAGAGCGGTGTAAAAACATATGTCAGCCATTTTGTGGCGGCGACCATCTTTACACGATTGTTATCAAACATTTCAAATTCACCTTTCAAATATTAAAAAAAACCGTTTATCCGTTCCGGAGCTACGATTTCACAGACAGAGACACACATACACGTCAAACTTATAACACCCCATCGTTTTTGCGTCGAGGGTTCAATAAAAGATACATAACGAAAAGTAAAATCTCGGCTAAGATGATCCGATATCAGAAGTGGGATCCTACATACCCAGTTCTAAGTACTCGAGGACAACAGCAACTGGCGGCGAACGGCAGACGCCCAGCACTCTCGACAAATGGGGCGAAGACAAAGCCGCGAGCACGCGTACGTCCTTCTCGAACTCGTCCCTGGAATAAGCAGTCATAGTACACTCGCAAGTTGTTATGTAATACAAACGAAAAAGTGGCTGAAACATGCAACAAAAACGTTTAACACGAATTATTTACTATCTTAGGATGCAAAAACATTCAGTAATAGGAGATTATGCATGCTTGGACCTCCTAAAATTCCTGATGCTATTGAAGAAGATAGACAATTAAAGTCTCGTCAGCAATTTGTCCTTGAAACAAATAGCTCATCGCAAACAGAATCTAGGTGAAACTGAGCGACTACACTTAATCGATGCACACCCTTCCATTTGCCCTTTGCGATGTAACCTGACCTTGAGTTTCTTTAGAGTTAACCCTCGACTGCTAGTAATGATGGAGTCTTAGATTATATGGGCTAACCCAGAGCTTCCGAACCTTGACACCAAGAAAGTACATAGGAGAACCGCGAGGCAGTCCAAAAATATCTATCAAGATTTTGTGCAGCGTTGTCACGGCTTGTGCCACATTTTGAAAAATTGTGTGATGGCCTCTCAGCTCGAATTACTGGGGTAGTATTAATATTCTTAATCCTTTGTTTCAATTTGCCTATCTGCCTAACTAACAAGTACCTATCTATTTGAATCTCCTAGGTATCCTATGTAGCTCGGTTAGAGCGTGGAAGCTGTGACAATTTTATAAGAAAAGAAGAAGAAACACTTTATTGCACCTATAATATACAGGAAAAGAAACAGTAAGGAGTACACAGAACACAATGAAGACATGCAAAGGCAGCCTTATTGCTGCAAGCGATCCGTTACAGGCAACCTTTGTAGTTAGGACTTACAGCAAGAGAACGGAACGGCGCCAAGAGTGTTGATAGATATACATAAATACTAAAATGTAAAGATACAAATACATAGATAATTTATATAAATATACGTTATATATAAATGTAAAATAACTTGTAAGTGCGCCGCTGGTTTAATAGAGATGGGAACCCATGGGCTGTTAGGAGTTATTTTAAACCTAATCAGTTTCTAAGGTATCGTACCGGAACGCGTCATTGCTTAGCGGTACGTCTTTGTCGGTAGGCTGCTAGCCAAGGTCGACGCCTCTCAGATCAACTCTCAAATCAACACAAATTCTTTTTTTAAGTTATTTTTTTTGCGGGTCACGTGCAAAAGTTGCAATAGTCAACACAATACCAAGAGATTGCCCTGATTTACTAGAAATGGTCGAAGTGTTACCAGGAAATCATAAAAAAGTGGGTCTCTTAAAAAATTCCTTCAGTAAATCAAATATTTTAATAACAAAGAAAATCAGGAACCCAGGGGGTCGATTGCCGAACAGCTAGTTCCTTACGATCTAGGTACATCTAGCTAACCTAATATTGCCAATAGAGGTGACTTTTATAAGCAATTCTCTTCCTATAAAAGAACTTCATCTATACCATTAACAAGCACTATAAAACATATGAAATAATTAAGAATTAGAGAATTATTATAAACTTTCGTTCCAATCACTCTGTGTTTTTCTTAGAATTTGTGTTGAAAGTAACAGATCGTGTTGACTTAACCAAGAATGCAATCAGATTTATAAGACATACGTTCAATACTTTATTCCACTCGCGTTTAAGACAAGAGAAATAAAAAAACCGACGTCGATAATATTGTAGTGTGCTTTATACCAACTAAGAACTAGTTTCTTTTAAAATTACAGTTCTTGGCACTGTTCTGTTTGGCTCGCTTTGTATTTGTTCTGTTATGAAATAATTAGTATAATCTTTTTTGGTAGTAGCTTCTAATCAATTTATTATGTTCTTTGTTGTAGTTTACTTTATACTTTCATTTAATTATTTAGGTTTTGTTATTGTGGGTAAGAGCACTCTCAATGTCTGACAATGACATCTGACAAGCGGTGACAGATGACTTTGACTGACGTGTATTTGGTAGTTCGTTTAGAAACATTGAAGCATAGACTTTATAAGGCCTGCAACACACTGTTATGTTTTATTTTTATTTTGTTATACGCAGTTTTGTTAATTGTTTTTTTTTTGTTTAACTTCAATATTTTCTGTGCAAATGTTTTAATTGTCTAGTATTCTTATATTTTCAAGATGCAGCTGGCGGATTAGGAAAATCTATATATTAATACCATAGTTAGTATTCTTTTTTTTTCTTTTACTCTTTAAGTTTATATATATATTGCTTTATATTTGTTATTTTTATTGTTTTTTTTTTTTTATATTTATTATTTGATATATTATTTTATTCTATACAATGTCGTTGAACAGTATGGACAGTGATGTTTTTCTGTCTATGTCGTCTAGTGATGATAGTTTCCACAGTACATCTTTCCTTCCACTTGATAAAACTCTTGATTCTTGCTTCTCAGATTGTTTGAAGAACCTTAATGTCATTCATATTAATGCACAAAGTATCCCAGCTCATTATCCTGATATGCTTGCATCTTTTGATTCCCGTAACATACATGCTATACTAGTGTCTGAGTCTTGGCTTAAAACTTGTTTACCTTCTACCTCTTATTCGCTGCCAGGTTTTAGGCTTATTCGCAATGACCGTGTTGGTAAGGGGGGTGGTGGAGTAGCGATCTACTTGCGTTCTTATATTCCTTTTACTGTTATTAGTATGTCTTCACAACCCCCCTTACCTGATGCTGCTGAGCACCTACTTGTTGAAGTTCTTATTTCCCATACCAAAATTCTTCTTGGAGTGTTCTATTGTCCACCATACGTTTCTGATTACTTTCGTTCATTTGAATCCTTATTAGAGAAAGAAGTTCCTCTTTATAGCCACTCCATTATTTTTGGAGATTTTAATACTTGTTTACTCAAAAATGATTATCGCAGCAAGAAATTTTTGACTACAGTGGAATCCTGTAATTTGTCTGTCCTGCCCCTTGCTGCTACGCATTATTCTCCTGGTTGTACTCCTTCTCTTCTTGACCTTATTATGGTATCTTCTCCGGATTTCGTCTTTAAGCATGGCCAGTGTCCTGCCGATGCATTTTCTTATCATGATTTGATTTATCTTTCATATAAAATACGTCCACTTAAAGCAAAATCGAGGGTACTTCTGCGGCGTAACTTTGGAGGAATTGACAGCCGTCGCTTGTGTGATGATGCTAGTCATCTGGACTGGGCGGCTATCGCAGCTGTTGACTCAGTTGACCGCAAAATTGAGATATTTAATTCCCTGATAACGCAACTCTACGATACGCATGCTCCGTTAAGACCAATCAAGCTGAAACATCTACCGGCGCCTTGGTTATCAGAAGAGATAAAAATTTTAATGGACAAAAAGATTGCGGCGAAATATAAATACAAAACAAATAATACTGACGCTAACCGGGAAAAATATCATAAAGCACGGAATCGCTGTAATACATTGTGTAGGGATGCTCAACGACGCCATATTCATAAGTCTGTTGAAAGTGGTGACACTGCTAAAACCTGGAAGTTTCTTGAGTCTCTTGGAGTTGGTAAATCATCTCATAGATCTTCTATTAACGTTGATATCGAACTCCTAAATAAACATTTTTCTACTTCTGATACAATTAATAGTTCCGATAAAGAACGTACTCTTAGTATTCTTTCTTCCCACTCAACTCCTAACTTTTTACCATTTACCTTCGAGTCTTTTACTGAATGTGATGTTAAGAAGAGCATAATATCCATTGCATCGAATGCTGTTGGTGTAGATAGCATTACCCGTAATATGATCATTCCAATTCTTGACGTTGTTTCCCCTATTCTAACCCATATCTTAAACTCTTCCATTCTCTGTAGCAAATTCCCTGAAGAATGGAAGTTTGCTCAGATTATTCCTCTACCTAAAAAAAACAACCCTTCATCGTTTTCTGATTTTCGCCCCATTTCTATATTACCATTTCTCTCAAAAGTTCTTGAAAAACTCGTATCTCAACAACTTAGTCTCTTTCTTAATAAGAATAACCTTCTCAGTTCTTTGCAATCTGGCTTTCGTCCTGGTCATAGTACGGCTACTGCTCTTGCTAAAGTAACTGATGATATTCGATGGGCGATGGATAACAAGCAGCTAACAATTCTTATTCTGCTTGACTTTAGCAATGCCTTTAATACAGTTGACTTTGACATCTTGCTTAGTCTTTTACGCTCTATTAACATATCTCCATCAGTAATAGACTGGTTTCGGAGTTACCTCAATGGCCGTCGACAGCGCATTCAGATTGACGAGTCCTTTTCGTCTTGGTGTGATGTAGCGGCTGGGGTACCTCAGGGTGGCGTGTTATCTCCTTTACTTTTTTCTATTTTCATTAACTCTATTACTCAAAACATCTCTTCTCTCTATCACATGTATGCAGATGATATCCAAATATATCGCTCATCTACCCTTCAAAATCTTGGTTCTGCTATTGCAGCTATAAATAATGATATGGCTGCAATTTCTGAGTGGAGCAGGCAATATGGGCTAAAGGTCAATCCTGCAAAATCAAAAGCTATCGTTATTGGTAGCTCAGGAATGATCGCGAGGGTTGATTGGCTGAGCATTCCTTCTGTTATTTATAATGGCATCGCTATTCCTTTTTGTGACTCTGTGAAAGATCTTGGTGTATACCTCGACCGGGAATTGTCATGGACAGTGCATGTCAAAGAGCTGAGTCAGAAAGTGTTTGTGGCGATGAGCTCGTTGCGAAGGCTGCAATCATTTCTTCCAATTCCGACCAAAGTTATGCTAGCACATTCTCTTTTTCTATCTATTCTCGATTATGCGGATGCAAGCTTTCTTAATCTGACCGAGGATCAGCTTAATAAACTTGAGCGTCTTCAAAATCTGGCTATTCGGTTCATATTTGGCCTTCGCAAATATGACCATGTTTCCGTATTTCGACAAAAACTCAAGTGGCTTCCTATTCGTCGTCGCCGGGATATGCATGTACTTTCTCTTCTGTACTGTGTGTTATTTCATCTAAATACTCCCTCGTATTTAAAAGAGAAGTTCACTTTTCTTGGTGAGCAATCTGGTGTAAGATCGTGCCGTGCGCTGACGCTGTGTATGCCTTATCATAAGTCAAAATTTTATAAGCGTTCGTTTAGCGTACGAGCTGTGGAATTGTGGAATGCGCTTCCATTGAGCATACGACGATCCAAATCACTGGCGATATTTAAAAGAGCAGTTAAGGCCCATTATATTGTTAACGACTTTTAATAGTATGTATATATGTACTTACTCATTTATTGTATGTTAAAGTATTTAATTATGTAAGTGTTGTTATTATATATATTAGTTTATTTTTATATTTATTTATTTATTATATTATTTACTTTTTATCTATTTGTGCACACTAGTTTATGTATTGGCATGTAGTTATTTGCATGTATGTATTTTAATATTTGTACCACCAGCAGTCTATTCTCCTCTTCTTTTTTTTTTCCTAATTCTAAGGTTGCCTGGCAGAGATCGCTATTAAGCGATAAGGCCGCCTTTTGTATTACTACTTCTTTCGATGTTTCTGTTTTTGTTACATTTTAAATGTTGTGGTATACAAATAAAGAGTTTAATAATAATAATAATAATAAGAAGTACACATTTTTTGTTTGAATCAAGAATAATTAAAATTTCTACAACTAGCTTCGAGTCGCGATATAAAATCGAATTGTGCAAAAAAAAAAATTTTGCGATTCCGTCTATAGACGACGGACTATATTAAAAATGCCCGAACGTATAATACAATAAAAAAAAAAACATCCTCTATGATAACCTCCCCCTTTTTACCTTAAGGAAGTCGTTTAAAAATACTGAGCCATCGTTGCCCACCGGTTTAGCTAATCCACCCACCTTTTGCAGTGAAGACAATAATATTTTCTTAACGCGAACGGACTTTAAACAAATTATGCCACCGAAATTATCATATACACATACAATTACATTTTTATCAGTGCTAAAAACACTTTAATGCAAAATATTAACAATAGGAACGGACTATACTCTCGCAAGCGACCCCCTGGTGTCCAGCGTACAGATAGAAGTGCAACAGTGATATAAACAGTGACATAGTATAACTGCTTCGTCATACATGATGTACCTCTCCTTCAAGGACGCGTCTTGGCAGAGGAACTTCACTGCGACTAGCCGCGTCTCGGACGAAAACGTTCCATTGTACTCCGGGACGCAGTCCGCCTCAGCGATGTACACCTGTGCGGGGAAAGAAAGAGGTCGTGCTATAGATGTTTAAAGTGTTATTTTGTCGAACCGGTATTTTTCATCTCGGAAAGGCTACTTTTGTTCTTAGGAAAATGCAACGCGTGCGGATTTTTCCGCTAATGCGAAAATATCATACGCATTTATTAATTTGCTTACGTTTATAAATTTTTTTTTTACGAATCCCGTAGAAACCGTTTGTTTTCCTTAAGACAAATAAAATAAATTAATTCGTCTGTATTTCTATGCTATTCCAACCATATCTACAAAGTATTATATAATTTATTATAACAGCGAATTGTGAAAAGGAATTTAACCTACTTGTTTGTATGTATGTATGTAAATACTTTATTTTACACCACGGAAACTTATAATTATGACGTAAAAATATAGAATAAAAACTCGATACAATATAAAAAAATTCAGGTCAGTTTTCAGTGTTTACCGTTTATGTGCCGTGGTCTTTTCAAATTCAAAATTCATTTTTTTTTTTTTTTTTTTTTTTTTATATTTATAGACGAGCGCTTGACTGCAATCACACCTGATGGTAAGCGATGATGCAGCCTAAGGTGGAGCGCGCTTGCCTAGAAGATGCCTATTCACTCTTGATTTGAAGGTACTAATGTTGTAAGAACTGGGGAAAATGGAAGCTGGAAGAGCATTCCAGATCCTAGCGGTGCGAATTAGAAACGAAGATGCGAAGCGCTTCGTACGCGTCCGCGGTATATCGACCACGTAGGGATGCAGATCCTTCCGGTGCCTCGCGGTTCGATGGTAAAAAGGCGAGGGGGGAACTAGATCAAATAGTTCTTGAGCACACTCTCCGAAATATATCCTATAGAATACCGAAAGGCAGGCAACCTTGCGACGATGTTCCAAACTCTTAAGTTTTTTATTGGCTAGGTCACCGATGAGCCTTCTAGCACGGCGATCAACCGAATCCAGGGCATCAAGCTGATACTTGGCAGAGCCATCCCATAAATGGGAACAGTACTCCATGCACGATCGAACTTGAGCTTGGTACTAGGTAAGAAGCTGTTCAGGCGTGAAGTACCGCTTGACCTTATTGAGGATGCCAAGTTATTAATTTCAAGTACGCCTGATATAAGCACTTTTGTAACGTCAAGTCTGCAGCAGATTCTACCGAGAAGAAGCCGGCAAGAAACTCAGCTGTTGCTCTTTTCCAATATCAATAATTTACATTTTACATTTTAAAATTTATTTTTCTCTCTTGTGAGAGATGAAAGCGGAGCCGGATGCTTCCAAGCAACCTTGTCATTAAGAAATTCATCAATTGTATAATAACCTCGCTGTAATAAATGTGTTATAACCCATTCTTTAAACTTATGCATTGGTAGGGCCAAAATTACCTTAAAATTTTTAGCAGCCACAAATGCGTTATGTATTAGAAGTGAACTCACAGTGCCAAAAGAGCCCTCGGCAAGTTTGGAGATCATTCGCAGCCGGTGCCGCGGGAACTCAATGACGTTGGGCCCCTCGAGCCGCCGCTTCACATCCATCAGTATTTCCTGCTGGCTCGGCGACTGAAAACAAGCAAGTCCATCGTACCCAGAACACGCGACGCAACTCTTATCTCAATAAGTCTCAAATAATAATAAAAAATGTTACAGTATATTTTTAAAGTGGGTAAATAATTAAACTTTTGATCACTATAAATTCATATTTGCCAGATATTTTATTAAATTGTTAATAGGTAGTTTTCAAGAAACAAATAAAATAATTTTTGACTAAAAACCAATGTTCATGACATTGAGTTGGTGGGTATTTTGAATAATACGACTACATTATCGATACACTTCAGTTCTACATGGACTCGAACGATGCAAAGATAGCTCCCGGTGTCTTAATCGTTTATCGAATTAAAAATAAAATTAAATCATTATATTTTCGGTCGGGGAACCAAATACACAATTGAGATTAAAATAAAATTAATATAAAAAACACTCAGATTCAAAAAATAAATATATGAAGTTAAACAAAAAATACACTATGACAATACACACATCGCCATCTAGACCCAAAGTAAGCGTAGCTTCTGTTGGGATACTAAGATGACCGATGAATATTATTATGAATATATTACACATACTTATATGTATATAAAAAACCAGACACTGAAAAACAATAGTTACAAATTAAATAAATAAATAAATATACTACGATAATCTAGCCATCTAGCCCCAAAGTAAGCTAAGCTTGTGTTAAGGGTACTAAGACTTGACTTGACTGAGAAAGCAGTGTCACTGCCCACTTGCGCAAATCGGCCGTCAACATAAATATTTACTAAAAATATAGTATACCGGTGAATAATTGTAAAATTTTACGTAATATTAAATAATTGTAAATTGGCGGGGCACATAGCTCGGAGAACCGATGGACGTTGGGGTTCCAAGGTGCTGGAATTGCGACCCCGCACCGGTAAACGCAGCGTTGGTGGCCCTTACAACGAGGTGGACAGACGACATCAAACGATTCGCTGGGAGCCGTTGGAAACAAGCGGCCCAGGACCGTGGATTTTGGAACTCTCTACAAAAGACCTATGTCCAGCAGTGGAGTTCAAGTCATGATGATGTAAAGATACTCGCTTACCCTGGTGCTGTGCTTGGAGCGTATGGAACTTGCGGCTGAGCGTCGCGCGTCGAACTCGGTGAGGGCTTCGTGGTCGGACATGATCTCGGTGGCGCGGTCAGACAGGCTGTCCACCAGTCGGCGCTTGTTGAGGAGTGGGGCTGAACACAACTCGGGCACTGCGTAGTCGTAGTTCGAGCTGTCTGTGTGCACCAAACATTGCATTCACTACACGGTCTCATCATCGACATCGTGATTTAACGTCTTTAAGCACGTTAAGCTATTTTTGGGTAAACCAAAAACCGACACCGAACGCTTTCCACCATATGTATCCCGTTTATATACAGGTTTAAATAAAATATACCAGAAAGCTCACGGCCTTGTAGTAGCTGCCATTAAAACAAACGATTTTTTTTTTTTTAATAAATCATGTTATTTCTGTAGAGTGACATTACACTGTGTAACCGAATACATGTGATTCGACAGCGTCGCGCAGTCGGGTCAGTTACCGCAAGTTACGGTCGTAGTTCGCGCGCTGTTGTTGTTACATTACAGAGTAGTAACAAGTAGAGTATTTCTGGTATTTTTTTATTGAACCCTGTATATATTGTGTATTTTTTGGGTGAACAAAAATCATGGCACTCTTTCACGCTTTTCATGAGCTATGTTAACTGTGTATAGGTACATGTATGTTTATAGATTTAAATTTCACATGTATCGGCAGTCCCCAAAGACTGTCCAGATTATTATTGAAGTTATACTTCTTTTGGCGCGTAAGGGAAAAATGGTGAGAGTAAATTTTTACGATGCGCGCGCACACCGTCACAAAAAACCGACACGATAAAGTTATAATATAAGCTATAGTCAACATTTTAGTTTTCCTAAAAAAGGTTTGACAGTTGACTTTCAATAATTCAAAAAATACCTTTTTCTATTGTTAGTCTAATTTTTACTGCAAACGTAGAATAAGGCGAAAGATAAAATTTTTGAAAAGACTTTAATCTTGTTACGCCAAATAAGTAAACTTCACATGCGTGTACAAGAGTACACACGTTTTTTTTTACTTGTGAAAGTGCGAGGATTAGAAAAAGGTTGAGCTACAACGGTGCCTGCTAAGACGAAGCGAAATTCGCTTCTCGCAATAGAGGAGTCGTTTCTGAGTGCTAATATACTTGAACATCGTTGTAAAATGGGTCTTATTTGCATTAAATTAAATCTCGAATTTGCCCACAATTCTTAGCACGGGTTTTTAACAGTAAGTTTGTACAAGAAAATCAGAGGACTCTAAAATCTGAGACATTAGATTCATTTTACTTTTTGAGTTTAATCGCGCGAGCTAGAAAATTTTGTAGTAAAGCTACATTTTCTTACCTGATAAAGCGGTGTTCGAGTCTTTAGCGAAGTCCTTCATTTCCAACAGCACGGTGCTGTAGCTTAAGTTCGGCGGGCACTTGATGGCTTGATAAGGCTCCTGGTACTCGTCGGATTTGACGTCCAAACCGCAATCGATTCGATCGATTATCATCTTATTGTCAGGGAGCATCGACGTACCGCAAGGGTTGTAATTGTCTGGGACAGACCTTTGAGCGATTGTCGTCTTGGCAAGGGGTGAAGCGAAGCATTTCCTGAAACAATATTAAGGAGTATAATGTATTGATGGAACTTCCTTGAAAATTTCTATGTCCTTACTATTATGAATGCGGAAATGTGTCTGTGTTTTTTTTTTTTTTTGTGATCCTTTCTATTTTACTCCGAAATGACAGTCGGAGACTGTTCTAGGTCGGTACTTACGGTTTTGTGTATTCTCATATACATTGAGGTGCTGATTTGTCATTCGGTGTACATTCTTATCTATCACGCTGATTATACGTGTATACTACTATTACATTACATGTCTTTTTGTTTGTCCTCCCTTCACAAGACCAACTTGATTTTTGGCATTGAGTTAGATTAAAGGTCGGAGGGTAAGAAAGGCCTTTATCCGCGGAAAACAGCTATATGTACGGGTTAAAGGCGCATCAAGTGAGAATAATGTCTACGATTTCCTTGTTCTATTTATATGAGATAAAACGCGACAACGAGGTTTGAAATATATCAATAGTATAGTAACCTCGATGTATTAAATTTGTTTTTATACATTCTTTAAACTTATGTAATGTTGTAAATCTTAGGTAAATCTAATATTACCTTCGGTATCATGTTATAAAAGCATATACTTAGCCGCAAAACTTCTCACCTGTGTCTATGCCTGTGGATGATGAGGAAGACGGCAACCGCCAGCATTATCACGAGGGCGGACAGCACGCCGACAACGATGGCCATATACAATGGATCCTCCTGGTGCGCCGTGGATATGGGCAGGTCGCTGCTGGTTTGTATCTTCGCTTTGTCCTTCCCGTTCGTCGGCTTCAGGATCTCGGGCGTGTAGTTACCTTGAGCTACGTCTGAAAATACATTTATGCCCGATTTCACTAACGACTAACATTGCAATTTGACTAAGATTAGGTGTTACTTAGAGTATCACTCAGCATTCCTTTACCTTTCTTTGTCGATTTTCACCAGGCAACTAATATAACCTAACTTGTCTATGATTCGTAACACAACCTGATGTTTTTTTGCGTTTGTATTATATATATTTTTCATTATACGTATGGATTTGGGGTTATTTATTTATTATTGTTATTGGGTACACAAAACAGGTTATAACTAAAAGTAGATAAATATAAGTAATAACAATTTTTTTTAGCTTTACAGTGAACTTAACAATTATTCGTGCGTAGAGTTTTTACGTAGGGGCAATTTGGGGATTTATAATTTCTGAATTTTCTCTGGTCTGGTCTGGCCGTGGCTAGTTACCTAGGTTAGTGGCCTACCGACAAAGACGTGCCGCTAAGCGATTTAGTGTTCCGGTGCGATGTATGACTACCATACTCCATAACAGGCTAGCCCGCCTACCATCTTAGACTGGTGAGCTTGCATTTCAAAGCTAACTTGTAGGGGAATAAAAATGGCCACTGAGTTTAGATCTATAGATATTTCACTGTTAACTTTGCCTTACCGGAATCGAACACAACTTCGCTGATGAGGATCCATCGCGCCGAGAAGTGTAGCTGGATGCGAACCCACTTCCCGATCCTGTGGTGAAGTTTGATGGTGACGTTCCGCGAGTTCTCGAAGATGTTGTCCCGCACGTTGGTGTAGCGGATGGGCTCATCTTGGAAATGGCGGCCGCCGATCGAGAACGTTACTATCGCCTCGGAGAAAACCTGCCGAGAAAGATAAGACATTCGAATTTTTGACATACTTTATAAACCTCCACGGTTTCAACAATAGCTGGGTACCTACTTCGTTGAGTTTTATGTTTGGACGGTCTTAGTACCACACCGCAGTCTCCCCCTTCCCCCCGATATCTTCGAGCACTGGGGCTCTTCTCATGGCGAGCCCTCGCGCTCGCCCCACTCCCCCGATGACGCCGTAGCAACCCCTCATGTGGTTATCGGCAAGTGTCCCTTCAAAAAGGAAGTACCACACCGTTGCTATAGGCCTATTCCAAGCAATTCTCCTCTTACACGAGTTATACATATCAATTTTAGGGTAGGCAGCGCTTTTGTCCATGTATGAAGAGCACGCCACTGTAGACTATAGATAGATAGTAGCGTTTACTTATATGTTTAGACGGTCTCAGTACCAAACCGTAGCTACAGGCCTATTCCGTGCAGTGATACATCAATGGTATAGGAATAAGGTGTTATTTAATTATATAGATTAACACTTGACTGAAAGACTACTGATGATAAATGTATACGCCACAACATATAAGGTAAGGTTTACATTAAAACGTGGTGTTTATTGCCGAGCCGTCCAAAACGACTTTCTTCGTTCATTGAGCGTTGAGGTCTCATAAGTGACCCGGGTGATATGCGAGTGAATTAGTTTACCACCCAACCGACAAAGACGTCCTATGCCGCTAAGAAACCGATTAGGTATGTATCGGTTTAATATATACTATCATCTAAGTTAGCCAGCTACTATCTTGGACTGCATCATCACTTATCACGGACTAGCTTGTAGTGTAATAAAAAAAAAAGTTCAGTTTGCTCACCTGAACGTCCCTCATGAACTTGTTATTGCAGAACAGATGGACGGCGCTGAACTCCCGAACCTTGTCGAACTCGAAGGTCAGCACCGGCGGGGTGGGTCTAGAGTCGTTCCGCCATCCGACCCAGGCGGCGCTCTTAGCTGCCTCGCGGATCTCGTCGCCTCCGAACTGACCGTCGACCAGCTGGCCCAGCCCATTCCTCAGCTCCTCGCCCCATTGCCCGTCGTACGTCAGGTCGGTCAGCTCAATGCCGTTGCTGCGCTTGTCGCCTTTCGGCATTGAGTACGAGACGATGCCGACTGTAAAGAGATACCATTCAATCAATCAAAAGCCTATAAACTTAAGTTAATATATTTATATATTTTTTTATTTAATTGCAATTTTATTTAATTTTTACTAGCGTACCCAGCTCGCTTCGCCGGGCTAGATTTTGCTTTGTTTTATTTGAACAATAATGTTACATAATTAAATTTCAAGTCTCATAATATATTAAATCATTTATTTCTCTCAGTATTCATTCTGTTCTATTCTCTTCTCGAGCGGGTGAAGATCATTATCTACACCCATGTCCACCCAACAATAGAATACCATCATAGTAAATAAAAGATGTATTTGACAGTTTGATAGTTCAAAAATAGGAGTACTCCGATCGTCACCAAACTTTACAGGATTACTCCAGGTCAATCCGAAGATTCGCTGAAAGTTTCATTGAAATCGGTCCAGCCGTTTCGGAGCCTATACGGAACATACCCACACACTTTCTCTTTTATATATATAGATAGATAGATAGATTTATTTATATAATAGCAGTCTTTATTTGCTTATCTTAAGAGTATTTTTGGTTTTAATTTTTTTCATATAGGTATTTGACCGGAATTAAAAGCTGCTGGAAAATGCAGACAACCGGTCGACGTGACCAAGCGAACCAGAGCCAGAACTAGAAGAAAGGGTTCTACCTAGGTGAGGGTTAACCTATAATCATCCCGATGTGGTAACTGGAGGTAATAGAAGCGGTTCACCCCCATTTTATATTCTTCAATAGCCTATAACAGTCCTCTACTAGGACAAAGGAAACAGGCCTCTACTGGGACTAAGGCATCTCGCAACAGCAGGGTTCGTCCATAATCACCGAGCAGGGCAAACGGGTTTGTAATCGCAGTAGATGTAACTAGTAGCACAGAGGACGCTACTGTCTACACTGTTATATTCCCTTAGTCACCTCGTACGACACCCGCGGGAAGAGGAGAGCTGGTTTCAACGATATTCTGATCTGCCGTCATTATCGGGTGAAAAGGGGGGATAACAAACCAATCGCGTTTAAAAGATTTCAATTATCTCACCAACTCATTTAGGTAGGTTCAACTAGCGTGATTGCCTTCTTTTAACTAGGCCATGCAATCTTCATCAATTCCTGCCTATTCGTTTCAATTCTATAACGGAGCTGGGAAATCTAGGTCGCATATAAAATAAAGGCTAAAAACCTGCAACAAAGTTACTAGTTTCATTTAGTTTGTTCTAAGTTCGTTGGACTTGACCTAGTAAGTAACGTGAGTTTTCTTCTTAGAAAATATGTTTCTGGAAACAAGACTCTGGACTTTGATAGATCTGTGATTGCATAATACACACGTAATACACACACACGCGCACACACGTTACACGTTATCCGAGATGTAATGTTACTCGTAGATTTAATGAAAACCAGAAACACAAAACCGACAACCTAAGCGACCTCACGTGTGTTTTGAAATCATATTATAACAATATCATAACATAATCATAGCAATTAGTACCTAATAGTTATAAAAGTTACATTGAAAAAGTCGGTTTATTTTTTTATACAGAAAATATAAAAGCTGGTTTAAACTGGGTAACAATGAAAAATCACGAAAGCAATGTCAACGGAAACTTTGCGTTGCAACAGATTCATTGCCTGACAAGGGGGCCAATGTATAATAACGGAACATATGTATGATATCAGTATCAATGCATGCCAACGGAATCAATGCAAGATAACGGAACCAATGCATGGCAACAGAATAAATGCATTATAACATGACCTACTCGTATGCACAATCTATGTATGACAACGTAAACTATATATAACAACGGAATCAATGCATGACAACGCAAGCTAATTATGGCAACAGAATCAATGCATGACATCGGAACCAATGCATGCCAACGGAACCTATGCATGACATCAAATATAATGTATGACAACAGAAATAAAATATATTTTATGTTATAATTAGTACCATTACTGCGGTAAGAAGTGCCAGCGCATTATATGTTATCGTATTAACTTTCCACAATACTCAATTCCCATACACTTGCGTCGGACTACTTTATTATATTATAATGGTGGATGATTTCGTAAGCCGCAGGTGTGTACCGCGGTTTGAATACAAAACGCATTGACTCACACCTCGGAGATTTCGTCCTTACATATTCCTGAGGCGACACTTTTTATGGCGCTTTCGACCATTGTTTAAAGGATACACATAATTTCTTTACAAGTTTACAAGTTTGTTATTTGTTCTCGCAATAATAAACACACGTATTCTTTAAAGTCAAAGTCAAAGTCAAATATTTCTTTATTAAAATAGGCACATATATGGCACTTTTGATGCGTACATTACATGTAAAATATAACATAGAAGAGAGTAGATGGCGATAACTAAATTCGTCAACTTAAAACTAAAGCTTCCAAAACTAAAGGTAAAGGTTCCAAACGCGCCCTGGTCTAAGAAGAGCTCACAACAAACTTACCTATTTATTTATTTATTTATTATACTCTTAATTTGTACACCACTCAGAAAAACAAAAAAAAGAACAAATACTTGAAGAATGAAGCATGAAACAAAAGGCGGCCTTATCGGTAAGTAGCGATCACTGCGACGCAACCATAGGATTGGGAAAACTTAAAAGAAAAACGAATAGAACGAAACTTAGCCAGGTATTTTTTTTGTTATCACCACCTCACAGTAAATTAATACTAAGCTATGAAGTTAGAGCAATTCACACCCAAGCTTTTTTATCGTTTAAGTAATCCTTAACATTATAATAGGAGGTAAATGAAGCAACCGGAAATAAACCTAAAACAGCTGCGATACGAGACAGGGGTTCATAGTTTGGACAAACCATGCTGCTATTATGCGTAATGACGGGCTCTTAGATAAAGAATTAACCTACTAGCTAGTGGCTTAACGAAAGTTAATACCAAACTGAAATTTGCTGTCCAATGAATTTCAAAACAACGTCTGCCCCATACCATCCTAAAATATTGATATCTCTCGCGCCCCAATGGTTCCGTATAATGAAAGTTCACGTAGCTAAGTGAGTGCCTACAAGATAAAAGCTAGATGCACAATGCACTAGGTGAACCGGCGAACTTCGTACCATACAAAGAACAATATACATTTTTCATTCCCATACAAAATTACCTATTCCGTTTTTTATAAAAATTAAGCTTAATTTGCTATACTCCGCGAATAGCAGGAGAATCCTTATGGTTTGATTAATAATTTCTTCAATCTCAGATATAATTACACCATACAGATTCCCCCGCTTTTCGCGGAGTATAGCAAATGAAGCTTAATTTTCATAATATATCATGAATGTCCACAAAGTAACGCCTGCTTATATCCAATATTCCGTTTTTTATATTATCTATAAATTATATGAGAATTAATTCCCCTTGATGACGCACGATTCATCTATATTTTTTTAAAGTTATGTGTATGTATAACGTGTTCTTACGAAAAAAAGGAAATTTGATATTTAATTTAGAATTCTGTTACACGTTGTATATAGAAGATATACAACGTGTAACAGAATTACGAAATAATGTTGATGGATGCAAAATTTCAATAAATATAAATTAATAATAGTGTGAATAAAAAAATATATATTTTATTTAAAAAAAAGCGTGGGGTGCTTTTTAAGATATTATCAAAATGATAATCACTCTACTCATATCTGTCAAAAAACCCACGCTTTTTTACAATATTTTTTTTTTTTATTCACACTATTATTAATTTATATTTATTGAAATATTTACCACTATTCTTAATTTAAATTTATTAAAATTCATTTTTTATTTTTTAGTTCGGTCTTCTATAAAAAGCGTGTTTTTTAGTTTTTTGTAAATTATTATTTGGTGTATTTAGTCCTGTTACTGTAAAACGCGAGTGTGACTTGATAAATTACTTGCATGTAATGTTTGCTTTCTTTTTGCACGTAATAATTGCTTTTATGCATATAACCAGCACTGTATAGCAGTGGCGTGCATAGAGGGTATGCAGATGATAAAGAATGAAGAAAACCTCCAGTACGAGTTATAAAAAACTTAAGGATAGGCATTGTTATACTTATAAAAAACCTACGCTTAAGTATCTATAACTCGTACTGGATATTTTCATCATTTCGTATCATCTGCATAACCTGTGCATACCCTCGATGCACGCCACTGCTGTATAGTGTGCAGCCCCACAAAGCGTTTGGTAAACACAATCCCGAGGGCGTCATCCGTCGCGACAAATTAATTCCGCGCACAATACCTGCGGCCAAACATCAAAATTGCGCGCTAATGAACGCCAATACGCCGCGCCGACCGTAGCCAATAACGCCACTCGAAACATACCGCGAGATGAAATACAAGCGATTTCGACGGAATCATCGTATTAGTACATTACTGCGGCGGCCAACAAAACAGGCATTGACGGACGAACGTGTAAATGTGGTCTGGGGCACACATATGTAAGTCTTCAATGCCTATTTGTGGCCAAGGCTTGCGCAGTACTTTTCTCAAACATGTCTTCACTTGGCAAACAACAATAACCTTTTCCGCTTCATAGTGTTCATTTGTTTTTTTTTTAAGAAACAGCTTGCTATTTGAAAGCCAGAAATTTAAAACCTAATTTAAAAACATTGATAAGTTACCTCATTGATTGCCATGTTTCGGAGTAAAAGATCGTTCTATTTCCTATGTAATTTAATTGGCCGCTAAACCACGACAGAAGATATGGATTTTTATTAAATTGTTGTACAACAACTTAATCTAGAAGAAGTTTGTCAAAATAATGTTCAAATTACCAAGTATGTTTTTGAGAAAAATAATTTTTACACCTTTTATACCACTGGTCGTGCGGTCTTTAATCGTTTCATGCTGTATTTTAAGCCCATTCACACACGGGAGATTAAAATAAAACCAGTTTCCAACGTTGTCGAGGCAACCGAAAGCGTTAGCACATTAAACTGTTGCAATGGCATTTTTCCAACGGGGCAACTTTTCGAAAAGGAACTAAGTAGTTTTAATACAAAATAAACTCCATTCATAATTTACTAAAATTACTCCTATATTGTTTTGTCAACTTAAATACTTCTTTCATCGATATAACAGATTACGGGTAAGGATTGAATAAAACTGCCATACTCCCTAACAGGTTAGCCCGCTGCCATTATGGCTTGCATCATCACTTAAGTACGACCAGGAGAGATTGCAGTCAAGGGCTGACTAGTAGTGGAATAAAGAAATAAAAAAAACTAGTTATGTATACTCGGATCCCCTTTGTAACCCGGTTAGGGATGAAATTGAGAAGTCAACTGGCAGTTTCATAGATTAGCGCTTTCAAACAAACACAAATATAGACGTGTACACAGTGAGCGATGTCGTAATAATCTAGCTTAAATCGTTAAGTAACGTTGCACCTTGGTCGTGTGAAAACGTTTAGTTACATCGCAGTTGTCTCGCTGCCAACCAGTGTGGCACAAACACTTCAAAAACTTATAATATATCAATATTAAATATACAAAATAATTACAAAATAGAATTTCTGCCTCCAGGCAGCCCTACATGGAGTTTAATATAAAGCTCGTAAGTTTGAGCGTCGGATCTATTTGTTAACGCCTTCAGAAAGCTGTCGTTGCTGATGGCTAATAAGTCATCAGAATGAGCCCTCGCGAACATTTCAGATGCACTACAATAACATATATCTAAATTATTCCACAAGCTAACGTTTGTTTATTCGTACCGAACGAATTTTCGGGAAGCACTGCCGAGCCGCTACCCATGGCATGCAGACCACGCTTTGTATACAACACGTTGTATAAAAAGCATGTTTGTTTGTATACAACACTTTGTATAGAAAGCCTGTATGTTGTCACTTGTATCGTCAGTCCCCAAAGACTGCGCTGCATTTTTTTTTCACTTCAATTCTTCAATACACACACTGGCAATATTATTGATAATATTCAGATTATTATCAATAACATTGATTTGTCTGTAGGCAGCCTATGGATGTCAAAGCAAATAAGGGTCAGCATTCACTGCGATCAAGTAATAACAAACAAACACCGTGATGTATTACTGAGTCACACAAGAATCTAGATTCCAGTAGCCTCAGTACTTCGCACGCTCGCAATCGAGTAGTCGTTTTCGAGTATTAAACTCTGTATCGCCAAAGTAAAATTGACCTAACCCAGTCGCTATAGAGTCGCAAATCCTGTACTTCAGTTTTTTCTTTTACAAACGTTGTCATTCGTTTAGTCAGATGTTCAAGTATTTCTATACTTGAAAGATTGCGAGCGAGCCAATCTTGTACTAAGGCTACAGTACATCCTGGTGACGCGCATGCATTACACTGGACGTTTTAATGTAATTAGCATCCGATTTGTGATTTAAATATCTCCTTCGCTCTGAGCGCAGTTCCTAGTAACTGGCTTGAGTTTGATTTGCATAAATTGATCACGTCTCCAACATTTTAACCGATTACGCAAAGGATTATAGCCTAGTGGTTAGGAGTTTGCTTTCGGAGGGACGAATTCGAATCCCGGCACCCAACTCTTTCGATGTTATGTGCGTTCGAAGCCATAAAATATCACTTTGAAACCTACATTCCTGACAGTTCTCCACAGTTTTCCCAAAGCCGTCTCACAATAAGTTCAAAGTTTATGTAAAACGTAAGCTTATAGAAAAATCCTATCATAATATCCTATCATAATATCAAGAATTACATGTATCCCAAAATAGCTCGGGTATCAATTGCTCTAACTTCATAGCTAACCATTAACTCGACTGTGAGATAGTGATAACAAAAAAAACCTGGCTAAGTTTGTTGTGGGCTCTTCTTCCACCAGGGCGCGTTTGGAACCCTCCTAGCTTTAGTTTTAAGTTTACAAATGCAGTTATCACAATCAACTCACATTAGTGTTAACATTTTAAGTGTATGAGCGTTTCATAAGTGCCTGTGTGATAAGGTATAAGTACATGAATAAAACATTTTTGAATTTTGAATTTTGCGGGTAAATTCTATCAATCCCTATTTGGTGGAATACTGGTGTAATATGAACAACGCTATTATAACGAGGATAATGTGTTCGTTTACCCGACTGCCCCAATTCATCAAATCAAACCAATACCGGCCCACTACAGGGTACGGGTCTGCTCCCACAATGAGAACGGTGTAGGCCGCCTCTCTCTGCATGGATAAGGCTTATTTTAATAAACTTATGAAACGAACTCACTAGGTGAAACAACGTCGTAATGTTCGGGAAGAGCTGGAGATATAAAAGTGACCCAATAATCTCCGATTACACGACTAGTGCAGAAGGCAGAAATTGTAAAGTGCATTGTGAATGCAATTTTATATCGCTGAATTAGTTTTGCCATCCCCAAAGGACTAGCACGGTGCAGTGTTTGCCGCTTTTCGAATGTCACCGTTCCGCGAGTAATATGACACCGCAGGTATATCTTCGGAGTGCGGTAATGTGACTTTACAGGTATATCCTAAAAACTTAGTATACCAAAATTAAAATTCATTTGTATCAAGTAGGCCTAATATAAGCACCTTTGAAACGTCGAATCTGTCTGTCTATGTATACTGCATATATGCGAAGCGGTGATAGCGCAGTAGGTAGGAGCTCAACTTCACTTTCGGCGAGCCATTTTAAGTAATTAAAAATATCACTTGCTTCGACAGTGATGGAAAACAGTTCTACAAAAAGTTCTCAGAGGTATGTGGAGTTCACCAAACCGCACTGGGCCAGCGGGGTGGACTACGGCCTTAACCCCTTCTCATTGTGGGAGAAAACCCGTGCGCCGCGCTGTAGTGGACCGGTAATGGGTCGAAGTAACGATGATACTGTATATCTGTATTTTAAAAAATCTAAGCGTACAAACAGCGGGAGTGCTTTCGTTTTATACTAAAGTCTATTTTTTCTAAACTGTTTTATTATGTAAACAATCCTTTGATTACTTTTTTAGTGTGAAGTTTTATAAATAGAAGAAAAACAAATAAACTAAAGAGATATTATTTATCTTTTTTTTATCTTTGTATCTTTTTTTTTAATTTTTAGTCCTCAAGCAAATTTTGATACCCATATTGAGTGAAAAAAATATTGTAATCCGCCATTTTGGATCGATTTTCATCAAACTAAGAGCACACCCGACTAATTCAGCTTTTAAACAAAAAAAACTCCATTATAATCGTTTTATTCGTTCGGGCACTACGATTCCGCAGATAGACATATACACACAGACACGTCAAACTTATTACACCCCGTCGTTTTGGCGTCGGGTGTATAGAAAATATAGTGAATGTAAAGATATTGTACATAATTTGTAACATAAGCACTAACAGTGAACGATTGCAATCTGTGGAATGCTATTATGGGTCTTTCGTGACGTTCGTCCGTCACAAAAGCGTTGCACGTTGTTTAGACCGATTGGACTCCACAATGGCGGGAAAAACTAACAAAAAATACGGCGAAGTGGGAGGAGAAGTCGCGCCGTTATGGGGTCCCGTATGATAACGTTGGCAGTGATAGCCTAGAGGTTAGGAGTTCAGCCCACCCCGATCTCAGGCACCCACCTCTTACATTTTGGAGCTATGCTCGTTTTAAGCAATTTATTACTACTTCCTTCCCCATGAATTATTACGTGCACTTCCCAGTTGTAAAGTGGTATCCATGAGGATTTCACAACAATAAAAAAAGTCATTTTAGTAGTTTTGACAACAGATTTTGTTTTTAAATTTTTACATAAGACTGAAACTAAAATTAATTTAAATTTTTCCAGAAAAATAAAATGTTGTTTACCTCTTTCACAAAGCGAAAGACCTGACATTTGTGTTTACATTTAATCCGAGGAAAAATTGGGCGCACTTTAGTATGTTATAAATTATCAGATATTAAAATTATTTAGATTTATAAGTAGATATAAATAAAACAATTGATGTTTTTCATCTATGTTTCCATGAATTATCTGCAAATTATTTTTTCATTAGCATTTAGGTACCTACTTATTTACCGATGTTTTTTTTTATAATAATATTTGGTACTAGCGGCTTTAGATCACAAAATGCGCGTATCTAAGGATCTCTAAAAATTGTTGAAAGAAGCAGACGTGTGATTAAAGGAACAATTTGCAACGTTTTCCCGTATAATGCCTCGCATGTGCCGATCTAGACTGCGATACTCGATTCTAGGTATTGCCCTAGGTTAAGCTGCACTCTGACGAGCTATTAAATACTTCTATCGCTAGTTAATAACCCCGTAGCGAAATATTATTTACTTTAATATATCGAGAAAGATTCATTATATAAGAGGACGTCTAACGACCCGAGCTTAAAGTAAACGAAATAAAAATTCACAGGCCCGGCCCAGCAGTGGAGTTAAAAGCATCTTAAATGTTAAAGACGAGGAACCAATATAAAGGCTATTTTACAGCCATAGTTAGTTAAATATAGTTAATAAGCACTTTTGTAACGCAAAGTCAGTCTGTTTGTAGTGACGACTAGTAGAAGGTAGTTCCTGCCGAGAAATTTGCTCTCGTTGAAAATTGCTCTGTTTCAACATCAATTTACAATTCGAGATGAGAGTAGAGCGGAGCGGCCTACTACCAAGCAGCCTTGTCGTTAAGAAATTCATGATTTATTAAATGCTTTTTAAAACATTAGGAACCATTTTATTTAAGCACATACTTAATCCTACTAATAACTTGTGCACCTTTCGCGGACGGTACTCACTAACTTATCTCCATTTGGAGTATATCGGTTGTTTATATCCACTTATCGTTTATAAAGAGCAATGTTTCGTCTTAAAAAATATACTGTATTGTTAGGAGTATAGTGATGCTACAGTAAGTGTACTTTATTTTTTTTTTTTGCGTGATTTAAGTTGGTATAGATTACTTACCACTCCAGAAGCAGCCGTAGAGTTCGACTCTCATGCATATCGTGCGCCGGTGGGTGGTGTAAGGGATGAAGCGAATCTTCGACGCCCAAATCGGAGGGTCCAATTGGTTCTTCTTCTCCAAATAGGTGTTGGAGTTACCGGTGAGGACCTGTGGGGAAATACCAATTATAACATCAAGTACAAGACTTCTACGGTGCAACTTAACATTCTAAAATATTTTTTTTTTAAAGTAGGCCTACTATAAACCCTTTTGAAGCGTCAAGTTTGTCTGTTTGTCAAATCGGTAGCAATGGAGATTGTATCTATCCTTTGCCTATACGGGAGGACATACGAGACGAGGAGACGACTTACGAGAGGAGGCCCAGCATTGGAGTTAAAAACATCTAACAGGTTAAAGATGAGGAACAAATAAAAAGGCTTTTATCTTAAAATTCAAAAGATTCAAAAGTAGGCCTGGTTTTGAAACCTAGAGTCAGTCTGTTTGTAGTGACTTGACCACCGGTTCGGGAAGCAGATTTTACCGAGAAGAAGCCGGCAATAAACTCAGCAATTGCTCTTTTGACTTAACGGAAAATCCTTTGCCATCCATACTTCTATACTAATATTATAAATTATTGTTTATGTTTGTTCGTAACCTATTTGCTAAACCAACGGAGTGCATTGAAACTTGGCACAGAGATTGCATGAGTTCTGGAAGTGGACTAGAGGATACTTATATCCTGGAAAAGCACCCTTGAACCGCTCCTCAATTCTGTAACAGGTACGCCGATCGCAGCAGAGTGCTTAGAGGGGAAAATCTCCAGTACGAGCTATAAATACTTAAGGGTAGGCTTTTTGTAACTCTTTCAACGCGTATCCTTCAGTTTTTTATAGCTCGTACTGGAGATTTTCTTAATTTTATATCATCTACATACCCTGTGCATACCCTCTATGCACGCCACTGACCGATCGGGAAGTAATTTTGTATTATGTCCCGTACGTTTTGTTTACTTTTAATTTAAACTGAGCGGACTAAGTTAAGCGGTGATAGCCCAGTGGATATGAATTCACTTCACTTTCGGGGGGGCGAGTTCGAATCCCAGCACGTCCCTCTAACTTGCAGCGAAATTAAAAAAAAACAAAACACTCTTTCTCACAATCACGTCTTACCTCTTGCCCGTCAGCGCCTCGGTACCGAATCCACTTGCCCAACTTCGGTCTCCAGTACTCCAGGACATAGGCCTCAGCGTACTCCACCCCCTGGCCGTTGCCGAACCGCCCCTGGGTGCCCGTAGCGGAGATGACGTGGACAGTGTGTAGGTTGATCTCCAGCCATTCGGCAGACTCGGTGGTGATCTGCGACTTCGGACACCATGCGCCACCTTTGATTTCCTGGTTCAGCCTGTGGACAATTTTGGTGTACGATATAATTGATATTCAGTACAATGGACACGTACAACGGACGGTTTAGGCCAACCGAGTACGAAGACAGGACCAGGAAAAGATGATATTGAAGCAGTGGTTAGAGCTTCGGTTTCACTTTCGGGGGGCTGTATTCGTATCCCAGTATACCACGCACCTCTCACTTTTCCAAGTTGCGTGCTTTTTAAGTAATTAAAATATCACTTGCTTCAACTGTGAAGGAAAAACATCGTGAAAAAACCGGCATGCCTGGTAGTCCATAATGTTCTTGAAGGCGTGTGCAGTCCACCAATCTGCACTGGGGCAGCGTGGTGGACGTACTGAACCTTTCTCATTGTGGGAGGCGATTGGTGCCCTGTACTGTACCGGTAATGAGATGTGTTTGCGGTATATTAATAAGATCACGTTAACAAAGAGATTTTCCAGATTATTGTTTAGTGTCATCTACACATAAATTATTGTTCAGTTGTTCAATGTTACCAACGCATACTCTCGTATTTCGGGGACACTATGCGGCGGGGGAATGAAAGCCTAGAAAAAAAACCGTGTGTGTACTTATGCACACGCTTTAGAAGTTTTACCCCTTTGGCATAACATGATAAAAATCTTTTCAAAAGTTTTATCTATTCTATGTTTGTAGGAAAAGATATTCAATACATTGAAAGTTTTATTACAAAGCATAATTAGTTAGTTATTTACTTAAATAAAGTTTATTTAAATATCACAAAAAAAAAACTATATAATTAAAGAAATTGCAATACTAATAGACTCATTATCGGACAAACGACATTAAAATTTGAGATTTACGAGTATGTACAATTGTATCAATTGAATCAGCGGAATGCGCCCGCAGACTTTGACAATTGAAAATGTACACTGTAAAACCTTATAGCTAACTTCAGGGTGTCGGTTTTTTGTGACGGTGTACGCGCATTGAAAAAATTTACTCTCATTATTTTTCCCTAACGCGCCAAGATGCATAGCTTCATAATTATAGTTACAGGCAACACCGAAGACAAAAGACCGGTCACCAAGTTGGGCTGACCAGTTGAAAGAGTCAAACTCGTGCCGGTTCTATAAAAATGGCCTCCAACAGGAGCCGATGGAGACAAAATTCCCCTACTCGATGCTGACATCTCACCCAGGCCACGATCTCCAGTAATAAAGGAACGGTCAAAGATAGTTAAGAGACTGAGTTAAGTCATTGCTTTATATCCACTGCCTATTAACATCCCACTTCTGAACACAGGCATCGTATCTCTATAGGAGAGACGGTTTTGAGCGTTAAGGCATATCTTAGTAATAGTCGATTTTCTTAAACACGTGCCTTTTCGAAGCTACTTGGCACTGGCAGAATGCATTGTGCTTTTTTGGCACTAAGAAAAGCCATAATCCAAAGAAGAAGTAGAAACGGAGCAACACTTCGCCGAGCAAGAAACACTTCGTACGCAGTGCATCACGTGAGGCGCAGGTGTTAGACCTCATGTGTCTGTGATTAAACCGGCAACGCGTTACAGACCAGAATAAAGCATTGCTGCTTGGCGGAAGATAGAATTTCAGTAGCTCTGTCATAGAAGGTTCTACTACTACTAAAATTGGATCTAGCGATACACTTCAGACTTTCCCAGGCCCTCTACGGATATAAGATTCTTGAAGTTTCTAACATGTGATCCGATCAAACAAAAGTTCAGCTTAGAGTAAATAAAATAAGTTTAAGGTACGAGTATATTACGTCGAAGAAGACGCTCAAAGAGGTATTCGCGAACCGATTTAATGCGGTAAATCAGTTAGCATTCCATATGCTAACCCACGTGCGCACTATTTGTACAACGTTTATAATTTACTAGCTGTTGTCCACGACTTTGCGCGCCTTTGTTTATCTTTTTAAAGGATCTCATTGGAACAGTTTATTTGAGAGACGTGTGGAATTAAATTTAGAGGTGTATGTCTACTGATATTTATAAGATGTGAATTGTAAACAAAACGAAAAAAAAAATTTAATAAAATATCTCAAAAGAACTGTTTTGTTAATATAATTTTGAAACTAGCGATTACTTCTAAATTTTATGTCCGATTGTAATTTATTAAAAAGTATTTTACTGCTATATAAATACTTTTGATGGAAAAATCTTTTTTTTATAAGAATGAATACCGAAATAGCAATAAAAATTTTGAGCACAAAAGTTACCAATGCGACTTAACTATGAAAGTTATATATATTCCATCGGGTCTTTCTTTTAGGTAATGAGTACTTTAATAATGTAATATTTTTTATGTATTGCCAATAGTTTATTAGCGCACGCCGCGTAATGCATTGTACAGGCAAAATTATGCTACTTTTGGTTACATTATTGCAATTTTCTTAAAAATGAACAACTTTTTTCAAAATCAATTAAAGCCTATATTACCGCGTCACAGTTTAGCTTTCTCTTTGCGAAGAAATGGTTAAAATCCGTCCGGTACTTTCGGAGTCTATTGGGTACAGACAAAACATAACAAAATTGTTACTTTAGAATATAGATATAGATAACATGCGCACTAAAAAATTATGCGCAGGTATATAACTTTCATGAACTCAATGGCTCAGTGTCTTAAAATGTTCAATTTCCAGCAGAGGCAATTTGGAAATTTATAATTTCAGATTTTTCTCTACCCTTTCTTCCCTGTCTTTAATAGTGGCAGACTTGGCTATTCGTTATCTACGGGCAAAGACATTTAGCCAAGCCAGTCAGAGTTCAGGTAAGATGCTGCATTTCCGATTAGGGGTGAGGGTTTAATAAAACTGCCATACCCCTAACAGGTCAGCTTTCATTTCAGCATTTGCATTATCATTTCACCGGATAATAATTTTCATGGTCATCATCAACATCATTGTCAATCTATTACCGGTTACTAAAAGGCACGGTCTCCCTCCGCAAAGAGAAGGGATTATGGCGTAGTCCACCACGCTGGCCAAGTGTAGATTGGTGGACTTCACGTGCCTTTGCGAACATAATAAAAACTCTCAGGAACGCAGGCTTGCTCACCAATTTTTATACGAGTAGCAAGTGATTTTTAATTGCCTCAAATTTAAAACGCGCATAACACGAAAAATTCGAGTTGCGTGCCGGGAATCAAACTCTGTCCCCCCGATAGGGGAGTCCACTAGGCTATCACAGCTCCTCGACTTGATATTTACTAAGAAAATATCAGAAATGGCCGAATGGAGCAGTGGGCAGCGGCGCGGCTTTCTGAGTCCATGGCCGTGGGTTCGATTTCCACAACTGGAACATGTTTGTGTGATTAACATGAATGTTTTTCAGTGTCTGGGTGTTTATCTGTATATTATAAGTATTTATATGTATATAATTAATAGAAACATTCATCAGACATCTTAGTACCCATAACCCAAGCTACGCTTACTTTGGTGCTAGATGGCGAAGTGTGTATTGTCGTAGTATATTTAGTATAGAATGTATACATAAACCAGGTAGCCTTTGTGAGAAGAAACTAAATACACCGTGCACATATAATACACGTATACCACATTTGGGTTAAGGATGGCGCACCATTGAAAGCCAGCTTGTTACTCGCTGGAGCACGAGGCATCATTACGTCGCGAGGTGCGTTGCAAACCCCACCCCCTCTCTTTAACACGAATGGGGAAAAATATGGTTGAATCATAATATCATACATTTTCAAATATATAAAACTTCCTACGCAGACGGCTATAAAAAGACTCTCAATGCATGATATGGTACCTACAGATGGATTGTTAATGATTATGAATGTATGGAAGCGGTGAAGCGGTAATAGCGCATCGGTCAGGAGATCGACTTCACTTTCGGGGGGCGAGTACGATTCTAAGTTTTAAGTAATTAAGTGTTCAATTTAGTGTGTAATCCTATTAGTGTGAATCCCGGGTCAGACCTAAAGTCGTGAGAATTTTTAGCCGTGTTTGTGACAAAATTCACGGTGTCATAAAGACACGCCAATTTGCTGAACGTTAACATCTTGGCGTTATTTTTACAGTATAGAATTAATGGCTATATAATTGTGTTTTTGTGTGTTGTGTTTCTTGTGTATACCATCACGTATCAGAGAAAACGTTATGCCGTCACTACAAGGCACAGGTCCCGCTTTCTACTTAGCTATATAATATATATATATATATATATATATATGTATATATATTAGCTCTGGATTCCATTCTCTTAGGCCATAGATTAATAAAAAAGCACAAAACTCGGTTTATAAGTATTAATAATCGTATTGTAGAGTTTTTCCAAATCTCTCGTGTCTATGGATTCACATCGCAAATGGAGGCTTTTTCCATTGACAGATTGGATGGTTTTGTATTGACATCCAAAATGCATTAAGCCTTTTTTCAAGTTGCTCTGTCGGTGTGTCTATCCATTTGGAAAATTGTGATCCATTTTTCCTAGCGCATATTTACTTCGGCTATAGTGCAAACAAGATTTTTTTTTACGTTTTAGTCAAAAGTCTGACCAATTTATATTATAATTGTTTGTCAAGCTAGCTGTACCCCGGAAGTGCACCCGTGTAACGTATTCAATTTTCAATTATCTCCCAAACGATGTATCTAAATACATTTTATAAAGAGCAATAATTAAAATAAAAACCCAGATATGTTATATGTAAGATTGTTGTAAAGGCATTAAATAAATAAATTAATATATATTAAGACAAACATACTCGTATGGACCGAATTATATTGTACTTCAACATATTTGATACTAGCAGTTGCTCTTTTCCATAAATCCCGCGGGAACTGTAAATTGTTCCGGGATAAAAAGTAGCCTATATGTTAATGCAGATTTTAAACTATCACTCCAAATTTCAGTAAAATTGGTTCAGTAGTGTTTGCGTGAAAGAGTAACAAACATCCATCCGTAGAAACAATCTTTCGCATTTTTTATATTAGCAGGATCATTGTTTACGCGTCATGTGGTAAAGAGCAATAAACAAAATATGGCCTCTCTCTCAGCCTATAGGTGTAGGACTCCATGACAACGTAACAGACCGAGTAATGTAGACTAAAGGCGGGCTACTAACTATTTCAACAATATAAAAGTACACAATACAATTCGACATGCAAACATAAATTGATACCGAAACCATACTAGGTCTCCTTGGAAATTCTACAATTTCTAGACAGTCTAAAACTGTCGTGTCCTGTGAACTGAATTAAGGGGAGGGCTCAAAGAAAGCTCGCCTCTACAATGACCGATTACAGTCACCCGCCGATAAGCGCTAAGCCGGATTAACTTACTCCGGACTTTACTTCGCCTCAATGTATTCCACCTTACTGGAAGGCTTAGCGCACGTTTCCATTGCGCCCGGCCGGCTGTTTAGACGGAAGCCCGGAAAAAAAAACTGTGAACACTCACGGTGTTCACAGTTTTTTTTTTTGACGACCTCCCTGGCGCAGTGACGAGCGTGCTTTTAAGCAAGAGGTCTAGGGTTCATTCAAGGGCATATTGGGAATTTTCTCTTGTCTAGTCTGGTAGGAAGCTTTGGCCGTAGCTAGTTACCATACTACAGAAAATGACGTGCCGCAAAGCGTTTTAGCGTTCCGGTACGATGACGCGTAAAAGCCGATTAGGGTTATGGGTTTAATATAATAATTGCCATAAGATTAACAGGTAAGCCCGCTACCATCGAAGACGGCGTCACTTCTTACCAGCTGGTGAGCCATTGCATGCAGTCAAGGGCTAACTTTTAGTGGAATAAAAACCAATGTGGCAGGTTGCCTAAATCTCAAAGTAGTGATTGAGAATTTCCTGGCACGCAACCCTTAACCTTTCGAAGCTATGAGCGTTTTTAATT
This sequence comes from Pararge aegeria, assembly GCF_905163445.1. NCBI lineage: Eukaryota > Metazoa > Arthropoda > Insecta > Lepidoptera > Nymphalidae > Pararge > Pararge aegeria. The sequence goes on from NC_053208.1 coordinate 2,040,495, forward strand.
AAATCAATTAAAATATTACTGGATTTAACGGTGAAGGAATCATCGTGAGGAAACCTGTATGATTGAGAGTTCTTTGTAATGTTTTGAACGGCGTGTGAAAGTCTACCAATACGCACTTAGTCTGCGTTTTGAACTACGGCCTCAACCCTACCCATTCTGAGAGGAGACTCGTGACTTTTAGTGGGCCAGTAATGCGTTGACGATGAAAATTTCATCCGCAACATCCGAATAAAAGAAACCTTGCGGCTGACCAGCATTTGGGATGCCGAGTATAGAGTGTATTGTGGGCAGCCGCATTACAGGGTAAATATACAGTTTTATTCAATTTATTTATACTATTCATAAATTACACGCAATTAGTGTGTTACTCGAGTCTACAATAACCACAGTCGGCTAAACCGTGCATTACGTAAATAAGTTCCAAAATTACTTGTAATTACTTACTAGGTATTGATACCGGACGGCTGACCGGTATGCCAAAGCCACAATATATACTAATGCTCGTTTTCACTAACAACGGCCAAGGCAATTCCTAAGTAAGTAACATGTAAACAAAGAAGATTCCTAGACATACATTTAACTTCCACCAATCGATTTTTATTAGGCAACTCAAATAATCCAAATTGTCTATGGTTCTTGCCACAAAGGGTGGTATTTTGTGTTTTTATAATCATATTTTTCATATTTTATATGAAAAAAACCGAGTTCATATTTTTTTACAGCACATCTGATTAGGTATAGTCTCGCGACTGATTGCAGATAATATTAGAAAAAAAAAATAATAATCATCAAAATTCAAAAATTCAAAATTCAAAATTTCTATATTCATGTAGGCCTATCACAGGCACTTATGAAGCGTTCATACATATTTGTTTACATAATTGTAACGGGATGGTGATAACTTCGTTCGCCAACTTAAATCTAAAGCTACTAGGGTTCCAAACGCGCCCTGGTCTAAGAAGAGCCCATAACAAACTTAGCCAGGTAAATTTATTTTTTTGTTATCACCATCTTCCAGTAAAATTAAATTAAGCTATGAAGCTAGAGCAATTCACACCCAAGCTTTTTTTTATCGTTTAAATAATCCTTAATGTTATAATAGGATTTTTCTGTAAGCTTACGTTTTATATAAACTTTGAACTTATTGAGAGAACATCTGTCTAGTGTTCCCTAAACTTTACGATCCTCCGAATTAGACAGCGCCTAACGTCGTAGGACGTCACAAATGAGTTCGTGAAACATTTTTTTTCTGGGAATCACCTAAATCACGAGGCGACAGATTAATGTGATTCCTAGATTTAATCAAAACGGGTATAAGTTATATGTCTAAAACTTGCGTTTCCGTCAGCTTTGCAGGTCCAAAAGATTACCCGGCATGCCACAATGGGCACTCGCGATTATTTGATACTTTTAATATGTTCAAAAAGTATACGCGTCGCGACTATACTTAATCATTTGACCTCATTTGTAAGTTTAAGGTAGCGTTATCTGAAAAGCCTTTTGTATATTTACAGCCACATCCTGTGATTAAAAAAACTGTAAATTAATATTAAAATAGTATCTATATATATAAAAATTTAAAGTCCCGACTGAGTGATAATCAACGCACAGCCTAAACCGAAAGGAAAGGATTTTTTTGAAAATTCACCCCAAAAAGTAACCCTTGAGGGTGAATAAACAAAAAAATTGGTCTTTTAAGTTCGTATGACAGTCTGTCATTTTTCAAGTTATATCCATGAAATATGAATATATTTAATCTTTTTTTATTGGATAGGTTGTATCATTAGTAGTTACCTCTGCCCAGGGATGGTGAAGATAATCTATATATTAAACCATCTATCTTCTATATTTATATATATAAAAGAGAAAGTGTGTGGGTATGTTTCGTATAGGCTCCGAAACGGCTGGACCGATTTCAATGAAATTTTCAGGAAATATCCGGATTGACCTGGCGAGTAACCCTGTAAAGTTTGGTGACGGTCGGAGCACTCCTATTTTTGAACTGTCAAACTGTAAATACAGCTTTTATTTACTATGATGATATTCTATTGTTGGGTGTACATGGGTGTAGATAATGATCTTCACCCGCTCCAGAAGAGAATAGAAGAGAATGAATACGGAGAGAAATAAATGATGTAAGTTTATTGTTTAAATAAAATAAAGCAAAATCTAGCCCGGTGAAGCGGGCTGGGTACGCTCGTCTTCTATATAAAAACGGTGCGAATCGGTGAAAGCCGGGTAGGACATCGATTTCACTTTCGGGCGCTGAGTTAGAATCCCTGCACGCACGCCTAATTTTGTGATGTGCGTTTTAAGCAATTGAAATATCACTTGCTTCAACGGTGAAGGAAAATATCGTAAGGAAACATGCATGCTTCTCCATAATTTTCTCAAAGTTGTGTGGAGTCCACCAATCTGCACTGGGCCAGGGTGGTGGACTACGGCCTTAAACGCTGACTGACTGATAATATACAACGCTTATCGCAAACTAATTAGAGCGGAACAGAATTCCTGAGAAGACAGTAGCAACCAACTCAATTAAAACTTCACGTTGCTTTATATGTACGCGCATGCCACATACGAGTATATGAGAACGTGACTTCTTAATAAAATGCTAAGAATTTTCTTTGTTACTGCATGCGACTAAACTACGACTGTTAAGAAGCTGAAATTAACGTTAGCTAAATTCTCCATCAAGCCTCCTAATTTGGTCACTGAATTTGATATATTTTCTGTCTTAAGTCGATCGCAATCGACAATTTCTTGGGGCTGCTTCTAAGTCACACATCTCTCGATTATTATAAGTAGATTGTGATAGGGAGTAAAAACGTATAACAGCTAGTATGAAACCGTAATATTGTTGATTCGGAAAGTTTGTCCGTCTTTTCATTTATTATCTATGTTTAATTCAACCTTCGCTGATCTTAATGAAGTTGGGTCAAAGATATGATATGAACATAGGATAATTTGTATCCTAAAAATGTACAAGGGTACAGTTTCCGAATGATTAAAACCAAGTGTTATTTTCAAACTGCTTATAACTTGCTTCTAGGAGTTAGACGTTACAAAGTGGTAAAATCAACTGTTCCTACGCGATTCTTTAAAATCCTAAACAAATGCAAACGAAGTGGCTGGCTTATGCTAGTAGTATATAAAACCTGAGTCAAATATGTACTATAAATTTACTACAACAACCAAAAAACTACGAACACCTGAATCATAAATGAAATCTTTTCATTCAATGCATTCATTACTATTAATTTTAAGGATTTCCCAGGATCTTTTCTTGGTGATAAAATGTAATAAAAATATAATCGAACGAAACAAAGCGATCTTCACAAGTTCAGATCCAGTTTGAAGAAGATTTGTTTTACCGATCTCATATAATATGGGCAAGAAGAAGAAGCTTTAGTTACTATTCTTTTTGATGCAACGCAAATAAAAAAACATGATAGTACGACTAAGACAGCGGGAGGTACCTTTGCATCGTTCGAGTCCATGTAGGACTGAAGTGTATCTTGGTTAACAATCAAATATAATTATAACTGTTTCTTGAAAGCTATCTAATAATTTAATAATAATTATTTGTGTATTTGTAAAAATCCTAATCAATTCAATAAAATATCTGGCCAATATGAATTTATAGTTATCTAAAGTTTAATTATTTACCCAATTTATATATTTACTGTAACAAACATTTATTTCACTCGGCTCACGTCACGCTAAAGTGGAATCCTTATCACTGCGCCTGGTAGTAACAGTCGAAACAGTTGTTTCGAAATCCTGTTGAGGAAATAAATTTCACAAAAAGTAGCGAAAACGAGCGTTTCGTAACGACATCGTATAAAAGTAGCGAACTTATCCAACTGTTGCTGAACAAGAGGCCGACAGCAATTGTCTCGGCCAAACTTTTAAATGTCGCAAGTCAAACTGTGTTTCTATAGATGAAAGCCAGTTTAATTTACCGCAAACGATGTTTTGTAAAACACGTGTTTTACCAGACTACCAAAGAAGTATGATGATTTTAACTGTTGTGGGGCTTAGTTTTTAATCACTTTTTAACCGACTTAAAAAAAGGTTTATCGCATATTTTTCTATACTTAGTAATTTTCTTCATTTTACTTTGCACCGACTTAAAAAACATTAGAAAATATTTATTTCTTGCTTTTTAGTTGTATAAAAAAGTCTAGTGAGTGCTTGTAGTAACTCTACCACCGGTCCGGAAGTAGATAATTTTGTTTTTTGCTATAATTTTTCTGCGGGGCGGCCTTCTTCCAAGCAGCCTTGATATTTATCAATTGCATAGTATTACCACGAATTGATATAATATATTTATATTTTTTTATAAATTTGTTTTAATACAGTGTTTGAACACAAAGTTCTAATATTTCCTTCGATATCATGTTATGTATATACTCACAGAGCTGCAACTTAGAAGATCGCGTTTTAGTTAAATACGTTCTAAAGTCGACTAATCTCATGTCACGCCCTAGTCAAATCCTTAAGACTGCGCCCGGTAGGTAGACGAAACAGTCGTTTTGAAATCCTTTTAAGGGAATAAATTTCACAAGTAGCGAAAACGTGCGTTTCGTAACGAAATCTTACAAAAGTAGCGAACTTTTTTTAACTGTTGCTGAACTCATGTTCAGCCGCAATGGCCGGCAGCCATCGTTTCGGCAAAACTTTTAAATGTCGCAAGTCAAAGTGTGTTTCTATAGATGAAACCCATTTTAATTTACCGCAAAAAATATTTTGTAAGACACGTTTCTTCGTAATTTAGAAATTTTGTTATTAGATGTTGTATTTCAAGTAGGCCTAGTTTATAAGCACATTTGAAACGTTAAGTGACTGTACCACCGGTTCGGAAGGCAGTTTCTGCCGAGAAAAAGCCGAGAAAAAACTGAGAAGATTGCTATTTTTTAACACAATTTTAACAATCAGGCACTGCTTGACAATCTGTAGCATTTTTCTATCTTGTTAGAGATGAGAGCGTAGCGGCTCCAAGCAGCCTTGTCGTTAAGACATTCATAAATCGTGCAGTAACGAATTCCCCGAAAATGGTTTTGAAGTGTACATATTGCATTTTTGAGACCGCTATTGTTTTCGTTACTTAGCGAAATTGATTCTATAATATGTTTAATTAATATTAATATTTTAATGAAATAATATAATATACTTCATTAATATTATATTAATTACATATATTTCCCTACGAACGTGTCCACCAATCCGCTCTTGGCCAGCGTGGTGGATTACGGCCTCAGCCCCTTCTCGCTGTGGGAGCAGAGCCGTGGGTTGATATGATGATACATACGAAAGAACGATATAATTTCTTGGCCAGCTATGATACAGCCAATTAAATGACAGAAAAAAAAGTATATTGTGCAGTCATTCGGTCCATTTGTGCGTTTCGAGTTTTTGAGACGCGCCGCAGTAATCAATCTGCATGACGTCACTCATTGCTGCTCGTTGACGCGTGTAGTGCCGCGTAGGGTGACAGTGTGACCTACCTTTGTGGAACACACGCAGCCAGCCTTAAAAATCTTAATGATAATAATTCTTTATTAGGTAACTATGACCCATCTACACTATTATATAACAGAATAATTGAAAACAGCAATAATCAAAAACGTAATCAAAAAACTTACATGAGATAAAAAATTAAATTACATGAAATTAACAATTAATGTACAAAATAATTACAAATTAGAATTTCTGCCTTCAGAGTACCTAATTATTATTGTTTTTGCCCGCTGTTGCGCGCGACTTCGTCTGCTTTTGTTTTTGTTTTTCGAAAGACATGTGGCATTCGATTTAGGTGTAATTCTACGCACTTTATGTATTTAGGATAGCTAAGCCTTAAATGACGGGTTGGCTGCCGTCCGCTGAGGAGTTGTGTCCATAGGGGACACAATTCAATCACATTCATCAGATCTACACGAAATTTGGGCAAAATTCAACAGACATTATAACCCCTAAAGTACAAAAGTAATTATTTAAATCGGTTATCATTTGACGGCGTTATGGTGTAAAATCGCCAAACACCTTCTACCACTCTCCCAAAAGAACTGAGCATAATTTCGGGATAAAAAGCATCCTATATTAATTCTAATACCTTCAGAAATATGTATACAAAGTTTCATGTTGATCGGTTTCGTAGTTTTTGCGTGAAAGCGTAACAAACTTACATTCACATTTATAATATTAGTAGGGATAGTGATATTATAAGTACTATTATTCCACATGGCGATAATCTTGTGAACGCACCCCGTGCTGAAAGACGCGCTGAGAGTTAAAAGTTAGCAAAGTACGGGAGATGTTGTAGTCGTTTGCCTTTTTAAACTCCTTAGGAATAGTACGACAAAGCGAAGTTAGCGAAAGCAGATATCTCAATTCGTTTGGTTGAGCGTTGTTTGTGACAGATCAATAAGTTTACTCCACGAACCTTTAATTAGTGAGTTATAATTAGTTAATTCTCGCATTCGTTTCGTTGAGCACCTGACTTTGTGCAATTAGTGCATTGACTTGCGCGGGTTTAATTAAACTTGGGCGACGACGCGGCTTGTTAAGCCGTTACGCTTTGGTGGTGGGGTCGAAGCAAAACAACTATCACTAAGAGTTCAACAAGAGGAAGTTAACAACTTCGGGGGTCTACCTCCAAAGAACAAGTTCTTCTCATCTCAAAACCTGTAGAATCCATTCCGATAACTTACAATCTCGCGTTAGATTTATTTGCCGTCGGTTTCACCCGCAGGCAGCGGATAGTTATATAGCTTGAAAGGTATGACATAAATTAAAAATTTGAGATTGGGAGTTGCGAAAAATTATGTAATCTGCCATTTTGTAGTGGCGGCCATTTTGGAGAATCCTACATAGCCCAGAACAAACCCATCTATTAACCTTAAAAAAAATCTATGCTACGTGCTACGATGTCACACACACACACACAAATGTCAAAATTATAACACCCCGTAGTTTTACAAACATCTGTGGATATTTTTTTTTTTTTTTTTGGTCGAACAGTAAGTGTAAAACCATCGCCTATAAACTCTCCTAGCTTAAATTATTCCATCTCTCCTGTTCGAGAGTCGTACGAGGCGACTAGAGGAATATAACAGAGAACGGGCAGCAGCGTCTGCTGTGCTACCACTACAATTTACTGCGATCACCGACCCGTCTGCCCAGCGTGATGATTATGGGTAAATCCGAGGCCTTTAGTCCAGCAGCGTAAAACCTATTGATGGAAGGTAGAATTAAAAGATATCGTTTCCACTGTTTACACCTACTCGGTGCTCAACGAATATTTTCTCAAAGATTCAAATTTCTACGTTCAGTAATTTGGGATATCATTTAGGACAAAGGCTTTATTGATGCTGGATAGAGGCGTTACGTTGCGGCCTGCCATGATGTACAATTGAAATGAATCCTAATTTGCAATACGCCGCGAAAAGCAGGAGACGGTGCAATTGATATTTCTTCAGTCCTTGTACTCCAACCAAACATATCTTTCGAATTGTTCCGATTATTGTCAACGCAAGTTTCGCTCCGAAACCAGACCATCCTCAATTAATAATTTCTATTTAAAATTCTTTATTTATTTGGCAAACTATATTATTGTTTTTGTCATGATTGATAAGATATTAAAAGCGTGGGTGTTACTCTTAATTGGCCTATTTTAGATTCTAATTCTGGCTTATGGCGTTCTATCTTTGGAATAGTTTTCAAGGGAAAGTATTAATCTATTTTCGAAAAAGCTCCATGACCATGCCCGGGGTTTGTTCCTTCAATGGGATTATCTAATAGAATCTAATGGTTCTACTACTACTAAAACTTTTGGTCATAAAGTCTGATTGGTGGTTCATTTGGAAATAACACTTTCGCGGAGTATAGAAAATGAAACATAATTTTCGTGATATATCATGGATTTCTGCATAGTAACGCCTGCTTCGATCCAATAGAATCTTGCTATAGATCTCTACAGCATTTAATCGTATGTGCTAAAATAAAATTCTTGTTTCTTAGTTAGCAAAAATAACGCATTTTTGTGTTCGAACAGTTTTGATAAAGGGGTGCGATATGACTGTGTGTGAGTGTGCCTTGGGACTTGGAACACCGTTGTCAACCATTGCTGTGAGAAATGTAATAGCACCATGTTTTTGGCTTAACATGATTGCGTAAGAATATAGCATAATTACTAGTAGGTAAAACTATTGTAAAGTTATTTGAATTGATATAATTATGTTTTTTGTTTTTATTTCTTTCTTTCTTTATTCTCGTTCTAATCTGTATAATTTAATCTGCTATGTATTTAATTAGTGTAATTGGTATTAACCGCACTAATTGAATTTAAAAAAATGAATAATAATAAAAAAAAGTCTAATAACAATCTACCTTAAAACGCTTATTTGGTTCAAATGGACCTTTAAAGAGATGAGAGAGAGAGACCATGCTTTTGACACATTTTTTACTTTGGAATCGTTACCTTTGTTTGTTTGTGCTTAAGCGACCAATGTAGTTGATCTTTGGAAAAAAGTTAGTTGAAAGGGCGGAGGGTAACTAGGCCACTTTTCATCCCAGAAAATCAAACCGTTCCCGCGGGATTTGTTCAAAACGCTGACGAAAAACGCGGGCGACAGCTAATTATCAACAAAATTACAAGTATGTCCCGACTCCGACAATCGATTTGGTCGCCCGTGATATCAATGATGCGTTAAGGAGCAGCTCTCGTAATTGATATCATCCCGTACACTCATTTCACTACTTCATACACCAACGTTTTAATTGATATTCAACTCTATCACTATGCCTCTTGAGCGCACAATCACTTTTTTGTGATGGGTCAAATCGTCTCCGTTTACTTTAGTTACGGGCTTTAAATACAACATGTTCAAAGATTAGATCATTGTTTGCCGACTTTGCTTAGTGGGATAAAGAGCATTACTTATATGAGAGATCCGTGATAGCTTAGTGGGTAAGGGTTCGGGCTTTTCTTACGTGACGACCTAGTCCTGGTACGCACCACTGTACTTTTCGGGAGTTATGTGCGTTTTTAATTTAAGCTATTTAAATATCCTTTAAACGGTGAAGGAAACATCGTGAGGAAACCTGCATGTCTGAGATCAGTGGCGTGCATAGAGGGTATGCAGATGATATAAAATTAAGATAATCTTCAGTACGAATTATAAATACTTAAGGGTAGGCTTTTTATAACTCTGAAAATACCTAACCATAAGTTTTTTTTTAATTCGTACTAAAGATTTTCTTCATGTTATATCATCTGCATACCCTCCCCCCATAGTTGTATTTCCCCAGTGTTCTCCACGGCGTGTAAAGTCTAACCATCCGCACTTGGCCTGCGTGGTGGACTACGGCCTATAACCTTTTCTTTCTGAGAGGAGACCCGCGCTCTGTAGTAGGCCAGTAATGGGTTGGATGATAATGATGATGATGATGATGACGTCATCTCAGCCGCTGGACGTCTTCGACTTTCTTTGTAGTATCTTCAATTATATTCTAAGGCGTGTCTTGTAAACCGGTCGGGGAATTTGTTAATTAAAAATCCCTAATAATATTATTATAATTATAAATGTGAATGTAAGTTTGTTTGTTACGCTTTCACGCAAAAACTACTTAGCCGATCCTCATGAAACTTTGTACACATATTCTTGGAAGTGTTAGAAGTAATAAAGGATACTTTTTATCCCGACGTTAAGCTCGGTTCCTTTGGGAGAGGGGATGAAAATGTTTGCCGATTTTACACCATAACTCCGACAAATTATTACCGATTTTAATTTTATTTTAGTACTATAGTAGTTATAATATTTTGCCCAAACTTTGTGTAGTTCTGATGAATGTGGTTGGAGATAGAGGACAGAACTCCTCAGCGGACAGCAGCAAACCCCTCATTTAAGCATAGCGATACTGAATACTTTAAATTTGTTTAGAACTACAACTCAATTGAATGCCACATCCAAAAACAAAATCAAACGCAGACGAAGTCGCGGGCAATAGCTAGTTAAAAATAAATGCTGAACCCCAAAAGGCTAATTCGCTTCCATATAAGAATGCATCATCGCTTACCACCCTGTAAGATTTTGCTCCACCCGCGAATTGAATCTTGTTATCAGTAGACTTTCTACACATTCTAAACGCAAAACCAAAGAGGCAATTTGGAGTGATCGATAGCTTAACACGAAAGCGCTCGTTAAGTCAGCCAACCGACAATCGTAAACATAAACCCATAACATCTTGTTCTAGATGCTAGCGAGGCAACAACTTTCTGACCTTTCCAAGATTTGTAACTAAAGTTAATAGTATATTAATACTACATGTCGGCGCCATGTCCGCGCACTGTTGACATATACGCAATAATTTTCTATGCGATTTCGGAAGTTGGTGAATTTGCTGCCCAATAACCGGGCGATAGTAATGTCGCCGGGCTGGTCGGCAGCTTTTGTAAGACATTTATCGGAAGATGACCTCAAATCAACTCATTATCGGCCCACTACCGGGCACGGGTCTCAACCCACAGTGAGAAGGGGTAAAGGCCGTAGTCCACCACGCTGGCCCAGTGCGGAATGGTGGACTCCACACGATGTTTTCCTTCACCGTTGAAGCAAGCTATATTTTGATAAAGTTGCGTGCAGGGATTCAAACTCGGCTCCCCGAAAGTGAAACCGAAGCCCTTTTCACTAGGCTATCACGGCTTATGTTGACATGTTGCTTATAAAGAATGAAGAAGTTATAAACTGAGTACACTATGCAGCCTTCTCTACTTGCTGTAAAGTTTAAATAGCAAATATTATGAAAATTAAGCTTAATTTGCTATATATACTCCGCGAACAGTAGGAGCAGAAATGTGAATGTAAGTTTGTTTGTTACGCTTTCACGCAAAAACTACTCAACCGATCCTCATGAAACTTTGTACACATATTCTTGGAAGTGTTAGAAGTAATATAGGATATTTTTTTTTATCCCGACATTAAGCTCGGTTCCTTTGGGAGAGGGAATGAAAGTGTTTGGTGATTTTACACCATAACTCCGAAAAAATTAAAACCGATTTAAATAAATTTTTTTGTACTATAGAGCTTATAATATGTGTTCAATTTTGCCCAAATTTTATGTTGATCTGATGAATGTGGTTGGAGATAGAGGACAGAACTCCTCAGCGGACAGCAGCAAACCTCTCATTTAAGGCTTAGCGATGCTGAATACTTTATTTTTTTAGAACTAGAACTAAATTGAATGCCACATCAAAAAACAAAATTAAACGCAGACGAAGTCGCGGGCTATAGCTAGTATAAATAATATAATTATAATGAAATTCCAAAAAGTAACGCCTGCTTCTATCCAATATTAAATAGCAAATTTAGATTTACATGCATTACTATGGACAGCTTATTTACTTTTGGACACTGGCGTCCTGTCTCACATAAGATAAGGTTTTAGATATTTTTATCTATATTAATAATTACCGGACACAGCAGATGGCCCACCTGGACCTGATGGACCACCAGATGGATGGTAAGTGGAAAACCATCGACTATAAACAGACCGACGGCCGATTGGCACAGGCCGTGGGTTCGATTCCCACTACTGGAAAATGTCTGTGTGATGAGCATGTATATTTTTCAGTGTCTGGGTGTTTATATGTATATTTAAAGTATTATTTTTATTAGTATATGTTATTCATAAAAATATTCATCAGTTGTCTTAGTACCCATAACACAAGCTACGCTTACTTTGGGGCTAGATGGCGATGTGTGTACTGTCCTAGTATATTTATTTATTTATTATTTATTTATTTACCAACACCTCACAGGGCATGCAAGTAACACGTCGTGCAACATGCCGCTCTGTTTCAATCATTTTGAGCTGTAGGTGTTATGTCTCATTTGCCTGTTATAACACCGGCAACGACGCCCTTCAGACCGGAACACATTGCAACAATATTCCTTAGCGATAGAAATAAGCGTGGCGTACTTCACCGGACGAGCCATCGTCACAGAAATGTCTACTACTACTATAATAGACCCACCAAGCTACTCCAATGCGGATTGGTGGGCTATATTAACGTTTACTTTCACATTAAATTGATTGATTAAATGGCCACCCCTAATTTCCTAAATCCACCCCTAATTTCCTAAATCCGAGCAGGTGCTGGGAATTTCTAACAAAAAAAATAGTAAGTACCCTTATTGAATATTTAATTTTTTTTTCGGCTTGATTTGGGAATCGAAACAAGTGGAACCATAACATAAACTTTTGATAACATTTATTCTATCGAATCCTGAAATTTAAATGAAAAACGAGATAATTAAAATCGGTTCATCCGTTTGGAAGCTACGTCGCCAAAGACAAATACACAGGGATATAAGTTAAATTTATAAAGCCCCAATGCATGCGACGGGGGTTAAAAAAATAGGGGCGGTAGAAAAATCGCGTGATCGCCCCCGTAATGGCATGGCGCTGTTTGCATTCGATTCCGTATATATGCTTTGGAAATACCGATTGTTAACGTCCTGACATTTAGGATATTGAGGATGCAAATTTAATGCCTTCCCATGCCTGAACGTATTCGCGATATTCGTGTGTATCCCTACTAATATTAAAAATGCAAAAGTCTATACTTCCTATACAACGTGTAAATGAAATAATAAATGAATATACGACGACAATACACACATCGCAATCTAGCCCCAAAGTAAGCGTTAGCTTTTGTAAGGGTTACTAAGATAACTGATAAATAATATACATAAATACTTATACATATAAACACCCAGACACTGAAAATCATTTATGTTCATCACACACAACATTTTTGAGCTGTGAGAATCGAACGCACGGCCTTGGACTCGGAAAGCAGGGTCGCTACCGACTGGGCCAATCGGCCGTCAAATCGAAATATCACTTCACATGCTTTAGAGGTACAATATTTACTGCCTCTAAGACTTGCCTGTGAAACCCAAACGCTAATTGTAAGCCATAGTTTTCACTGAAGGAAATACTATACCGCCCTAACATCACATGCAAAATTCAAATTAAGCGTGTAACATTATTAGGTATCTACGCGGCGCGTAGCGTAGGTACAATGCGCGTGTCGGTCTTTTATCTTCAATAGGGTTGTCATAAGTAAACACTTCGAATGTTTTGAATTAGTTTGTATGGAAAAATAAATATTCTTATTATGATTTAATATTTTTACAGGGCGATTCCTCATGAAATATACTTATGCACCCTTCAACAGTATTTCGTAATTCGGTAACACGTTGTATTTATCCTAGCAAGTTTGTTTTATTTATTAATTTATTCTAAGCTCAACCAACAGAGTTTCATGTAATACATGCCACGGCCAAAGCCTGCAGCCAGAGGAGATCAGAGGAAATTCGAAAATTAAAAATGTCCTAATTGCCACCGCTACGAAGCAAACCCTCTCTCTCTCTCCACTTAAGACCACAGCACCGATCACTTCGCCAGAGTGGTCGACAAGTTCAGTCCATTCAGTACTTAACTTCTAAAGTATTAATAGTAGCCTAAGGTATTACATACACATATTAACTAGTCTGGTGGGAGGCGTCGGCTGTCTCTAAGTCCGACGCTTCCGTCAAGCGATTTAGCGTTCCAGTACGATGTCGCGTCGAAACCGATATGCTAACAGATCAGCCAGTTAGACTGTCTCTCTTACAAACAGGTGAGATCAAGGAATAACTAGTAATGGAATAATACAAAAATAAAAATTAAAATTTGGTAACTATTTTTGCAGTTTTTAGCAGGCGTATTTTAATTCCACCCTCATCATCTGGATGCCTGGTATTCTTCTACTGTTCGAAATACAAGATCATTTCTACCGCACACTTGCAAACTATGGAACAATCTCCCATCTAATGTGTTTTCTCAAAAATACAATCTAGGGTTATCCAAGAGGGGGGATAAACAAATTCTTTAAAAGCCGGCAACGCATCGGTGGCTCCTCTGGTGCTGCAGATGTTTATGGGCGGCGGTGATCACATATCATCAGGTGACCAACTTGCTCGTTTGCCCGCTATTAATATATATAAAAAAAAATTTTTTACCACCAATTTGTGTAAGCTTTTAGCTTACTTTTAAGTCAGAAAGAGGCTAAACGTATATATATACCAACTAAAGATACCCCAGTAAACTTCTCACGTTGTCAAGTGTTGAAACTGGGAAATATTTCACTGTGCAAGATCGAGTGGGCACGTCAACTGCATTAGAATTTCTGCAGCGGCTCGGATACAAAGCGGACGTTACATCTGATGAATGCAAACTCCACAAGGAGGGCCTACCTACTCTCTACATAGCAATAACCTCAGAATAACAACGCATTCACGCCGCACTCGTATGCGAGAAATACCGAGCCGTAAAGCACATAGGAGATTAATGCGGTGTGGCCTGCCGATTTAGCGACGCTTAACCAGTTAAACGATGGTTAAAACTTTGAAGAAAAATCTCATAGTTCTTATTTTCACTATATTCACAAAAAATACGTAATTAATTATATAAATAATAAATAAACATACGACGACAATACACACATCGCCATTCGCCATCTAGCCCCAAAGTAAGCGTAGCTTGTGTTATGGGTACTAAGACTACTGATGAATATTTTTATGAATAATATAATTCAATCAATCAATCAATCAAAAATACTTTATTGCACACAAGAAAAATAAAATAAAAGAGACAAAAGCAACAAAGGTACAATTAAATTTGTGTAACAAAGGTGTATATAACAATTATATAGACACTTATGTTCATCGCACGAATATTTTCCAGTAGTGGGAATCAAACCCATGGCCTCGGACTGAGATAGCAGCCCTGCTGTACGCGGTACATGGGTGATAGCCCGGTGGGTAGGACTTCGACTTTACTTTCGGAGGCCGAGTTCGAATCCCAGCACGCACCTTTAACTTTTCTAATTTACGTGCGTTTAAAGCAATTAAAACATCACCTGCTTCAACGTTTAAGGAAAACATCCTGAAGAACCCTGATGGATGAAAGTTCTCCAATCCGCACTGAGCCAGCGTGCTGGATTACGGCCTTAACCCCTTCACATTGTGGGAGGAGATCCGTCAGCTAAAATGAGAGTTCTATAGCCAGCACGTGTGATTAAGGGATAAGTACATACCGTCCGTTCTGCGAGCCCACGTTGCCGTCGTTGTACGAGGAGCTGGCCGTCACGTCCCGGTCAGCGATCAGTCCGCTCTCCATACCGAGCGGGGCGATGCATTGCGCTGGAACAAACGAACAGCATATTAATGTCTCGCAGCTTATGCAAAGCAGACCCCACCCTCGCTATCGTGTATATGTACATATAATATTAACACCCTCCTCTATCGGTGTCGTACGTGGCGACTAGGGAATACAACGGAGAACGGCCAGCAGGGTCGTCTGTGCTACTACTACCACTTAATGATATCCTATACCTGTCTGGGCGGCCTATAATCCGCCTATATTGGAAGATACCGCTGGTACTCAAAACTATGAAGCGGTGATAACCCAGTGGGCATAGCTTCTACTTCACTTTCAGGGGGCCGAGTTCGAATCCGAGCACGCGCCTCGAACTTAGAATAAGTTATGTGCGTTTTAAGCAATTAAAATATCCTAGCTTCAATGGTGAAGGAAAACATCGTGAATAAAACTGAGAGTTTTCCACAATGTTCTCAAAAGGTGTGTGGAGTCCACCAATCCGCACTGGGCCGGCGTGATGGAATACGGCCTTATTGTTGGAGGAGGCCCGTGCCCTGTAGTGGGCCGGTAATGGGTTGATATGATGGTGATGACTAAAAAGAAACAACACACGAACCTAACCTCATATGATTTACGTTTGAAAATTTGGTGATCCCATGGAAATCAAGGGGAATCCTCAACTTGAAGTTTCTTATTTCTATTTAATTAATGAGTCCATGTCTCAAGAAGAATGAGAAGATCCGTAGTAAAACTAAAGTTACCGAGATAACCCGAAGAACCTATGGGTCCCTAGTAGTTGCTAGAAATGCAAAACCGCACCGGTAAACGCAGCGTTGGTCGACCCTCAACGACCTAGACCGACGACAAGTTTATCAAGCAGCTTGAACATGTTTGAACATGTCGCTGAGAGCTTCTTGATAAACGGCGCAGAATCTTGAATTTTACAACTACCTACATAAAACCGATATGTCAAGAAGTGGACGCAATGATGATGATAATTATTGCTCCCAAGATGATCATGTAATCGTCATCGCATCGTGTTCTTATTAATCAATAAGGTTGACCGAGTCGCTTTGGGACTTGAATACAATCAATGGCTACATGGCAATCGAAGGGGCAAACAATAAACATTAAAAATGTATTTTCTCTGATTGCTTTATTTACTGGCTGTATGTATTCTCTGTTTGCTTTATACACAAGCTGTATTCCCTAGACTTGAACCCTTATTGAAACTTTGTTTGTTCATCAGAAATATCAATCAAGTTAATGTTTTTATTCTCTTAAACACTACTGGAAAATATATATTACTGGCCAGTACTTCGTCCGGGTACAATCTGATTTCCCGTGAGGTTAGGAACCTTTCCACGGTCAAAGGCAACCTATAACCATCTCCAGAAAGCAGGCTGAAGGTGAATGATTACAAATTGCTCGAGATCTTTTCAGTGGGTTTTACTTTAGAAGGTCAAAGGCAGATAGGAAAAAAACACGTTATCATTTTCAAACTCAACGTAAAAAAAATATAGACGTAAATTCTGTGTGGGAATTTACACTCGTGCACTTTTTATTTTATTTAATACACTCCATTGCACAACGCAAATATCATAAAAACTTTAACAAGGATAATATTACAAATGTTGGGGAGGTACGGTGGCCTTATCAAGCGATATCTACCGGGCAACCTATCACAGAAACAAGAGAAAAGTTACTACACTAAATCGCGTCGTTGTCAGAAGAGTGGTAGCCACTAGCCACGGCCGAAGCTTCCAGACCAGACCAGGGAAAATTTAGAAATTATAAATTCCCAACTTGCCTCGGCCGGGAATCAAACCCGGAACGACCTACTTCAATTTATATTTATTTATTTAGTACCCAAAATTAACATAAAAAGAACAGGACGTGCACAAGGACAGCATATATCTCTAAAGGGATTTGTTTCAGAAGCCCTCGGAAAACATTATTTATAAGTACATTAAAAGTTAAAACATACTTCTACAGGTAAGAATTTGATTACTTGTAACTAACTATACGATGATTGTATCTAACTGTACTACCTTTAGAAACTTAGGATTTATATTACATCTTTCTACCCCAATTTAACATCCTTCGCGGTAGAATTTCATAAATTCCTATCTCAGCCTGTCAGCCCAATGCCTACGCCCTAGAATGAAAGGAAATGCGCGTCGAATAGCGCATCTTTTCAGGAATATTATGTAAGAACCAGACTGCGGAAATTTCATCGCACAAAGGATTTGGTTTTAAAACCACCCAATCTCGAAACCCATTAAATGATTTCGTTATTCAACGAAAAAAAAATTAAGTACCCAATCTGTATTTAAGATATTATTTACGACTAACCTAATTCACTAAGCTTTAAAGGAATTTCGGGGACCGAGTACCCCATCAATCCTTGGAAGTTGTATATATCGTCAATTTTTATTAACACTTCGTTAGTGCGTTGCAGAATCTTTGTTTACATCTAAACAAACTCTTACTTCCCGTTTCAAGAACTGCAGGGTGATAACGTATCTCGCGACAGCAATGCGACAGGCGTAAATATTGCAATCACTGCTGTCAAACGTCACTTTTCTATGAAATAAATACACAAAATAAACTAAAACATAACTAATTAAATATTAATTGTAATTATATAGCCTTAATGAAATTAATTGTAATTAATCTAATTCTGAATGTTATTAATTATTTTTTTGTTAAGAATTGCATGTCTTTAAATGTGCTCTGTTCTGTATAATTTTTTGTAACATCTATAATTTGACATGTTTTTTGCAAATAAATGATTATGATTTGTGGCGCCATCTAGTTTGGTCATGTGGATACCGCTACAGAGCTTAGTGGTATTCACTACCAACATTCAAGATTGCGGGGATCATCCATAAAAACATAATTAATTAACTTTATTTATTGTAATAAAATCAAAGGGCAATGTTTATTTGAATGGGTTCAGATGTACAACTGATCAGATTCACAGCCTCAATACCAGAGATTATTCATTGACTGGTTGCTGAGTCTCTCAGCGATGACACTGAAGTTTGTGTTGAATAGAACCTAAATTAATACGGAAACACCCACAGGCATCACGTGACATAAACAGTCGCGGTAAGTCAAATATTATTTCTTTAAACTATCAATAAATTAACACGGAATAAATTTTAAAAAGATGCTTAGAAGATTGACCGATACCTACTTGAGACCCTGTTTTAGCGATTACCGCTTTTTATAAGGGCTTAGCAGTCGTTCATAAAGTAAGACCACGCTATCGATGTGACCACAGAATTGATAACATACAGTACCCTCATTCGGCCAAAATACAGTGAAAAAGCCCGTCGCTCATCTCGCTTCACACCCGCGTAATGCTGCTAGCTTACAAACTTAGCCCATTTTCCTCATTCTATGGTAAACTTTAGAGGTAAAATAAGTACTATCAACTGCTAAACGAAATAAAGTCACTATCACGCCTTTTATAGAAACAATACTAAAGTGAAGTGGTTTATTTATTTTACATCTTGTTAGTACGGCAGGGCCACTTACATTAACTATAAGACAAATGAATGAAAGATGACATTAAACATTATAAAAGACATGATATTAATATAGTGTACTATAGTGATACTCTACTCATTCTTTATTAAGCTACAATATTAGTCGTATACACGGCTTCTGTGTGTTCTTAAATCTGTGGATTTGACGTTTGTTTACTCAAAAACTAAAACTAAAGGCAGTGTAATCGGGTTATCGTTTCTGGATGTTATCTTGCTGAACGCACTCCATTGTTCTACACGACATGCGCGCTATGCATACGCCTTCACGAAGTCACGAGGTACCGAGAAACGGAAGTGGAAGCGCGTTCGTGACTCTTGATCGCGCGTCGATTGTTCCGATATTAATGAAGCTCGGGTCTTATTAAATATTAAATGCGCCGGCTTTAGGTCGATCGAAAACACTTTGTCGGAGGGAGTTCTCTTACGACCAGCTAGCGATTTCTGTATCTCATTTGATACCAGATTTAGCTATTCTGCTAGATTCTGCTAGTCGTGATGCTTTAATTCAGGGACTGTGGTAAGTAAGTTGCCACCAAATAACCTGTTAAATCCATATTTTACAATCTTAGTGACACACTACAAAATCGTTTATAAACGCTTTATATTAGCTTCACCTATATGTATGTTCATAACCGACTCCTTTGGACTTGATTTTGACCCTCTTCAAATAGTCTGATTTCGTTCAAACTTTGTAGATATATTAAGAACCGATGACAATACACTAATTTGATAAGATTATTCCATTTTTTAATTTGCAAAATAAGATTTTTGTTATTTTTTATAATTTTCATCTATAGTCGATAAAGCAGGAATTATGTTAATTTTAATTTCCGACCATTATCTTTAGCCGATTTCTCTAATATTAACAAATTTGATGGTGAACGGTTAGACAATTAATTTTGCTATAGTAGTTTTAGAAAAACTATATATACGCTTTTATAAACAAAATGAAACTAATTTCGTTTGGTTATTTATACCAACCGTGTTTTTTGGACTATTAATTTTTTTATATTGCCTATTGATTCTTGCTTAGTAGGAGATTTTCACAGTATCATTTACGTATACATTTCATGTAAGAAACGAAATAAGCTAAGTTCATATTATTTAATCTTAAGTTTCCATATTTGATAAGAGATGCTATGAACTCGGTTGGCAGACACACATTACTTAATAAAAAAATAATTGTATTAGCATTATTTGATGGCAACTATTCACAGAGGCTAGCTAAATTTTGTGTCAAGTGAAATACAGAATAGCAAGGCTATCATGGGCTGGAGACCTTTTTTCTGGACGAAATTTATCTTCTCCCACAGCTTTATCTACTCTCAGAGCACTGGCGCACAGGAGGAAATAATATACAAATGATATAATTTATTTGAGAATAATTTAATTTATATGTTATTTTTAAATGACATTCCATGATTATAAATTTATTATTCCATACTGAAAAATTAATGACATTTTTATTATATTCAGCCGACTTATTTTGATTGTTTTGATTTTGTTTATTTTGATGATTTTCTTTAGTTATTATATAAATGAATTTGTGTAAATTAAGATTTGCATATCATAGATTTAGATTATGACTATAAATATATCTACAATGTTTTAAGCAAATAAAAGAATTGAATTGGGCTAAACTTCTCTTATTCCCTATTGCCGTGGCTTTGGCAGGTGGGAGTATTAATTTTATCTTTAATGAGGGTATATGAGGAGTCGTGCAGGCCTGGCTCGTGCGGCTCATCGTCGTCATCTTCATTACTAACCCATTACACGTTTAGGCCACCAATCCGCACTGGGCCAGCGTAGCTGGCTACAGCCTTAACCACTTCTCATTGTGGGAGGAGACCCATGCCATGTAGAGGGCTGGTAATGGGATGATATGATGACCTGTTTTGTCAGTATTCCATGCTGGGCGACACCGAATTGGTTGACTTCCCATGGCCTCTCCAACCTTATGGTGCACTGTGACGTGCAGGTGACGACTTCATTGTTTAAGTATGATATTTTAATTGCTTAGATAAATGAATTTATTATTATTTATATATATTTAAAACTCGGTCTGCCCTAAAGGGAGGCTGAAGCTCCAACCAGTAGGCAATTTCCGCTTCCAGATTCCACTAAGTTCCTCCAAAATACACTTCTACTTAGCTCTTACTCACTTTTAACATTTCGCTCCGGTACGCGTATCATCAGGTGATAAAATATAATAAATATACTATGACAATACACACATCGCCATCTAGCCCCTAAGTAAGAGTAGCTTGTGTTATGGGTACTAAGATAGCTAATGAATATTTTTATGACTATAATAGGTACATAAAGTACTTCTAATATACAGATAAACATCCAGTAACTGAAAAAACATTAATGTTCATCACACAAACATTTTTTTCCAGTTGTGATAAAGACGAATGAAGCGAAAAAGAAAAAGAAGGCACATTATATAAAGTTTGGCCCGACCAAGGATTCAAATCCAGGACCTAATGATCCAAAGTTGAACCTGCTGACCACTAAACCAAAGAGGCAGTCAATGTTCATTGTACTTCAATTGTATTCGTTTTGCACGGATTTATTCAATCCACGGCGACGCGTAGACGAATATTCGTGAATTAGTCGTGCACGCGGTCGGCGGCTCCAAAAGAAATGATTGAAATGCAGAGCGACGCGGCGCCAGTTATATTTAAAACATCACGATAAGATCCTCTGGGATGTGCGGCAAGGACGGCCGGCAGGCGGAATTTGTATGCACGGACTTTTGTGAAAAAAGAGGTCGCTCCAGTCTCTTTTTTTATTGGATAGAACCAGTTACATTGCCGAAATCCGTGATTATTATAAAAACTAAGAAAAATTCCGTATACTGCGCATAATGAGGCTTAACCTACGTCTCAGGTTGACGGGCACAGGTCGGCACGTCGCAGGGCGTGCTGACCTGCGAAGTGTTGCACTTTCTTTAGGCGATGGGTTGTCACTTACAATCTGCTTGGTCCTACTGCTATTCATCATCATACTCATCATATCAATTAACGACCCACTGAAGGCAGTGGCATGCATAGAGGGTATGCACAGGGTATACAGATGATATAAAATGAAGAAAATCTCCAGTCCGAGTTATATATACGAGTACTTAAGGGTAGGCTTTTTATAACTCTTACAATGCTAATCCTTAAGGTTTTTCTAACTCGTACTGGAGATTTTCTTTATTTTATATCATCAACATACCCTGTGCATACCCTCTATGCACACCACTGACTGTAGGGCAGGGGTCTCCCACACAAGAGAAATGTTTAAGGTCGTGGTCCACTGCGCTGGCCTTATGCGGATTGATGGACTCCGAACGACTTTGAGAACATGATATCAAACTCTGAGGAATATAGGTTGCCTTACGACGTTTTCCTTCACCGCTGAAGCAAGTGATATTTATAAATCGCACATAACTGCAGAAAAGTTAGTGTCGCGTGCTGGAATTTAAACTCGGCCCCCACAAAATTGATGCCGAATTCCTGACTACTAAACTATCACCGCTTTGTTTTTTTACAATTATTACTATACAGAGAAACAGTAAGACAGACAATGCGATCAAACCCTCTCAAGAGTCGCGGTAGGTAATCGCAATTATCATAGAAGCAACCTCAAGTTACATTAAAGGAAGTGTTTATCGCTTCCTTGGAGCGGTCTCTGTAATCACTTGTTTACCCTAACTAATCAATAGTTAGGTTGCTCGCACATTGCTTAGTTGAGTCGCAAGTAACGTCGTTCTTATTCTCAATCCACGATGCACGACGCAAAATGAGTGGTCTTGATAATTTTAAAACAACTTGGTCAGTTTCTCTGTTTTGAGACGGCCGAATCGCGCCGTGGGCAGCGATCCAGCTTTCCAAGGCTGTGGATTCGATTCTCACAACTGGAAAATGTCCATGTGAAAAACATGAATGTTTTTAAGTATCTGGGTGTTTATCTGTATATTATAAGTGTATATGTATATTATTCATAAAAACATTTATCTGTTTTTGTTTGTTTTTGTTTTAAAAATATCTTTATTAATTAAATAATTGTATTACAGTACAGTTCATATCCTAGTGACTAGCCTAGGTTAAACAAATAAATAATTAATTACTTACAGTTTAGCAGATTCCAACACCTTTATAAAACTTTACAGCATATAAACTAAACATTTTTAATAACTTATTGAGCCACATAAAAGATGATAATATTTTTTTTGCGTAGAACTCAGTCCAGTCATCTTAGTACCCATAAATAAAGCCACGCTTACCTTGGGGCTAGATGGTGATTAGTGTATTGTCGTAGCACATTTATTACTTTTATTTCATTTTCTGGGGTATACTTTAAAATGGCCCTAGTCGAAATCCCCTTAAAAAGAAATAGGCGGATCATTGCACTATTATTATAAGATTTCATTTACGATTTAGGTGACTTTACCTTCAGTTTCAACTGAATAAATGATGGAGTGCGCGATCGACTTTATACCGCTGGTCCGCTGTCACAGAAGTAATTACAGAGTCGCTGGCCGTGCACCTTCATAAATATCGGATGACTTGTGAATATGGATGGCTGCGCGCTGAGAGCTGCTTAATGTATTTGTAGACTCCTCGATGCCCAGGCTTAAGACTTACACGAAATACAGTGCAACCTCGATGTAACAAATCCGTAGGAAACAAGTAAATATTCGTTATATCAAGTGATTCGTTAAAATGAGTTTTGCTATATTGAGGTTAGGTTAGTCTAAAATTTGTTATAAAGAGGTAATAAAAGTAGTTTTGATCTAATAAATAAATGTTGACAAATTTCATTTTTTAAAGGTTAATAATAATATATAAATAAATAAAGCGCTATCACCGCTCTATTTATTTATATATTATTGGGTAGGAGCTTGATTTCACTTTCGGGGGGCCGAGTTCGAATCCCAGCACGCACCTCTAACTTTTCTAAGTTATGTGCGTTTTAAGTTATTAAAATATCACTTGCTACAACGTTGAAGGGAAACAACGTGATAAAACCTGCCTGAGAGTCCTACATAATGTTCTCAAATGTGTGTGGAGTCCACCAATCCGCACTGGGCCAGCGTGGTGGACTGCGGCCTTAACCCCTTGTTATTGTAGGAGGGGACCCGTGCTCTGTGGTGGGCCGGTAATGGGTTGATGTGATGATGATATATAATACAAATACAAATTAACACTACGACAATACTCACATCGCCGTCTAGTCCCCAAAGTAAGCATAACTTGTGATATGGGTACTTGGATAGCTAATAAATATTTTTAATAATATTAAAATATGTAGATAAACATCCACACACTGAAAAACATTCATGTTCGTCACACGAACATTTTTCAGTTGTTGGTATTGAACCCGCGGTCTTGAACTTAGAAAGCAGGGTCGCTGCCCACTGCGGACATTCGACTGTGATAAACTATTAACACTTTTTTGATACCTAAAAATTCGTAATGAAGAGGTTGTTAGCAAAAAATATTCCCTATGTATCGTTATTTTTTATATTGACTTATGGAAAATTCAACGGGGTTACGAAGAATTTGTTCAATCGAGGAAGTCATTATTTGCACTGTAGTACAATTATTTTATTTTTATTTATTTATTAAGAGCATTATAGAACATGCATATTATACGTTTTTAAATATAGCACACACACAAAAACATGGACTGATATGCAGGTCAATTACAAGTGCATACTTTGAAATGCTATTCATTATTTCCTATTACGGTTCATGATATACGGCTCACTAACAGACGGACAGACAGTCGGCGGAGGCTTAGTAAGTAATAAGACCCCGTTGCCACCCTTCG
Source organism: Pararge aegeria (assembly GCF_905163445.1). Lineage (NCBI taxonomy): Eukaryota > Metazoa > Arthropoda > Insecta > Lepidoptera > Nymphalidae > Pararge > Pararge aegeria. The sequence continues at coordinate 2,065,085 of NC_053208.1, forward strand.
GGTACGGAACCCTTCAAAAGAACTTATTTTGCTCGCTGGCACGATTTAAGGTTAGAGAGTTTGCTTTGAGAAAATTTACTTCACAAACAATTAACTTAAGTAGGAATAAACTAATTGTAGAGCACACTTTTTCTTATAAAATAACATTCAAAGTTTATTTGTATATCACTGTACTGTACAATAAATCAATGAACGGTATCTTGGGATGCCTTTCTTACATCAATGCCTTTATAAAACGTAAGCTTTGATTTCTGAATTTTCTCTGGTCTGGTGGGAGGCTGTGACCGTGGCTAGTTATCATCCTACCGACAAAGACGTGCCGCAAAGCGATTTCGTGTTCCGGTGCGATTTCATGTAGAAACCGATTAGAGGTATGACTACCATACTCCCTAACAGGTTACCCCGCTACCCCATCGTAGACGGCAACACCAAAAAAACAGCTTATTGAAATCGTATTACGACATAAATGATCATGTAAAAGTGAATTAATATTAACAATTAAGTTCTCTTACCTACTTAGTTTTAACAGAATTTCATTCAAAATATCCATACTAATAACATTATACAAAAGAATATCCGTTTGTTATTTATTTGTTTTTTTGTTATTCTACGACAACCAATGCACCAGATCTTGATGTAATTTGACTCAAATATAACTTGCACCCTCGAGATGGATAAAGAATATTTTTTATCCCAGAAGACAACGTTCTCGATGGCTTACTTGGGTATCTAAGACTATGTTTTTTCATCCCCTGCACCTTTTTTGTATCTGTAACCGCTACTGTGATTAACCTATTACGATAGAATTTTGCATAAAGGTAGTTTGCACCCTGGAGATGGACAAATTAATTCCCTACTGTGAAAGAAGGAGGGTTATGCTTATCGAGTGTGTGTATATTTCTTTGGCACGCAATAGAGCCTAAAAGGCTTGTTGTATTTTTATGTGAATGGTATCAATAGTAGTGAGATCGTCTAAGTCGCGATAGTGACCACAGGGTATATAAAATTAAATTAAATAATTAAAAAAAGAACAAAAAGCCGACTGGGCCAATATGTACCATTATTATTATATTCGTTGATTAATTACACGGTCTCGTAACCCTTTAGGCGGTTATCAGCTACAATACTTCCGGAAAAAAAGAATTCAAGAACGAAGAAGAAGGATCAAGAACTCGGTGATGATTCCGGACTATGATTTATATTTAAGCTGCGAAGTGTGTTTTTCAAAACCCTGGTCTAAAAACCTAATTAAAAACCCCACCAGAGTCCTCAGGTATTCTTATCTATCTATATATATGAAAGAAAGTTGTGTTAGTTACACCATTTATAACTCAAGTACAGCTGGACCAATTTTTATGATAATTGATTTTTTGGATTTCTCTTAGACCGGAATAGGATAATAAGTATTAAAATATAACCTTCATAAAAATAAAAATATATGAGCTGTTAAAGTTTTTGTTTCTTTTTTCGTTTTAATTTAATTCATTAATTATATTTATATAATAGTAGACTCTTATGTGTAATAGTACTGTTAGTTTCCGTTAAAAAGTAATAAATAAATAGATGAAAAAAAATCCTCAAGCCCCAGAAAATAACAATACAATACAATAGAAACATGAAATAAAATTACGCGGTTTCAATCGACTTTAATGATCAAACAACTGTGCAACAGTGTATCTAGGGAAGACACCTTTAAATAAAGAATGATATAATACATAACTAATGACACTTGTATTACTTGTACTACTTACATTCTGTAGTTAGAAATGGCGAATCTATTTAAATTATATACACGTCGGCACCTGCACACCTTATTAGACAGTTGATTCTAGTTTCTAATTTAGTTTTTGTTGAATACGCCCAGTCGCAGTACTTGAATATAGTTGGAGACACTTTCATGCTGTTATGTTATTCATCGGACGGCAATAAAGCAGCTTGGTAGGTCTAGAGTGAAATCGCATTTGTCAGCATCGATTCGTTTTTAGCTGGATGGGCTTGCTCACAATTATACGCATCGTAAGTTGTCATAATTGGCTATTGCATGCTTTTACTTCACTATCCATTCGATCCGTAAGCTATCTGCTGTCGTAGTTAAATAGTTGCAATGAGCTCACGCTTTTGCATGAGTACCTAAGTTATTCTATCACATATTTATTGATACTACGAGAATAAATTAGGTTAAATCGGGTCGATGATTAACTTATTCATTTTAATTTTTACACTTTACTTGTACACCACAAAAAGAAAAAAAAACAATTGACACAGCAAGAGGAAATTTATTTACGCGTTTGAAAAACAAAACAATACGATAGTGCTATTCTTAATGTCGTGTAATGTAAGAGGGATCTTATCTTATAAAGAAATATTTTCGTATTAATATATTCGTGAAGCGGTGATAGTCCAGTGGCTGGGACTCTAGCTTAATTTTAGGGGGTTGAGTTCGATCCCGGGCACGCACTTCTAACTTTCTGAGTAATGTGTGTATTAAGAATTAAATATCTCTCAGAGTTCTCCATAATTTACTCAAAGACGCGTGAAGTCGATCAATCCGCACTTGGCCAGCTTATTGGCTTAAACCCTTCTCACTCTGAGAAGAGACCCATGGAAATGGGGCTCATGGTGATATGATCATACTTCAAGTGACACCTTTCTTCTTTATAACCACCTTTTTCCTTCCTTTTATCGTTCGAGGTATACTTTATACTTTATGCCTCATTAATATACCGTGTATTCCAAGAGGCGAGCTCCCATCGATCGCGCAGTATTATAATTTCCGAGGGGGTCACTCATTAGTCAATGTAACCAGACATTGTCGCGTGCGGAATGTATGCGAGTAAACATGAATTTAGTGTTTACTACGAACTAGTTGTTGCCCGCGATTTAGTCGCGTTTGTTTCGTTATTAATTTTTGTATTCCACTACAAGTTAGCCCTTGACTGCTGTCTGGAAATCTTCTTTAGAGATACCCAGCTTCCAGCTATCCAATATATCTGAATATTTTTTTAATTAATTTATATATATTACTATAACAGTACTTTATTAAAAAAACTATTAGGTTTTCGCTTCACAGATAAGCCTTAGAGACAGTACATAATTTAGCTACCTCTAAAGCCTGTAAAGTATTATTTCGGTTTTTATTTCAACGTTGTATATGTGTCAAATTTCATCACGATCAATGGCAATACAAACGGCCAAACTTTACTCCACTAAAGCTTTTCTAGATTAATGATAAATATCGAAACAGAATTTACCATTGAAGACACATGGATCATCTTCATCATCATATTAAACCCACAATGACAAGGGGCCGCAGTCCACCACGCTGGCCCAGTGCGGCTTGGTGGACACACCTTTGAGAACATTCACTCTCTGACATGCAAGTTTCTTCACTATGTTTCCCTTCACCGTTGAAGTGATTGCTTAAAACGCGCACAACTAAGAAAAGTTAGAGGTGCGTGCTAGGATTCGAACTTGGCCACACGAAAGTGAAGTCGATGTCCTACCCACCGGGCTATTGTAGTGATTGCGAGTGATTTATAGTTGCTGTGAGTTCAGTCTTTTTCCCGACGATTTTCTTTCATTCAACAAGACGGTAAACGATTTTAATCACACGAAGACGGCGGACTTAATATGCCTCGTGCTGTGATAGCGGAGTGATAGTGATGAAGTGGCCGGCAAACCACTGGGGTAACTATTATATATTCATACACATCGTACGTCGCCCGGGCCTTAATTGGCCAGCGGTGCTGTCGCTGATAACTTGAGTGCCGCCCGGAATGCGTGATGCTCCAAGTCATAAGCGACAGCGGCATTCCCCTTCTACATTTGCAACCAGTGTATAATCCGTGCTATTAAAAAAAAATTATATAAAAAGCAGGCGATTTCTTGCTATCTCTTTCGCACACTATACGGGCGTGGAACTATCGTGCGAATGAGACAGCACGACATATGCCTCTTTTTACAAATCTATACATTAAAAGAATACGGGTACCGGAGATGTAACAGATACTTAAGATGGTGACGGATCGGTCATAGACAATCGGGGCTGGGTGCTAAAATGGCGACCTCGCACCTCAAAACCACATAGTAAGCCGTCTGGTAAGAGCAATAGTACGGGGTAATGCGGGGCGAGGAAAACCCTGTTACTGCCATCGGTCAAGGGACCTAGCACCGCTGAACTGTGACTGTTTAAGCATTGCCGGCATTTAACATACGTTCAAAGGCTACGTATTACTTCTCCTTTAACCAGGGCGCGTTTGGAACCCTCGTAGATTTCGTTTTAAGCTCACGAATGTAGTCATCGCCATCGTCTCACTACCATGTACACATTTTGTATCTAACGTACGATTCAAAAGTGGCGTCTTTTAGCTTACTTGAACCAAGAAATATTTGACTTTGACATGGCAACTATGGTCTGTGGTCATACGCAACGTTGTTAGACCCCACTGTACATTAAATGTGTACTCATTAATTCACAGAACACACAAGATATAATTATGTCCAGCAGTGGACCTCGATCAGACGATATCACTATATTGACGATAGCGATACAATCTTCGATGTGAATCCATAACTTTTCCATAGTTGAAGTCACACTTTTCGTTGATAAATCACACATGGATATCAATAGCCCCTTTTAAAGGTTCAAATGAGTAAAGTTGCTGGAAACTCATATTGGTTTTTCGTGGCATAATGTAAATAAATTAAGTTGAAAATGGTTGTGTAGCTCGATGATTGCCATAACAAAGCTGCTACGTTTTTGTATTGAATCTATTGTTACTCGATTGTAATAACTAAATAAATACTAAGATCATTTACTATACTTACTATCTGTTGGCAATGCGAACGAGAATCAAAACAATATGCATTTAGACGTATAATAAGACGTTTCATTAAAAGCGGATTATTTTTTATTGAAAGGCGAACAGCAATGAAATACGATTTAAATTGTTAAGACTCTTTATTTCTAGTGCTTCGTCGATGTCGATACGCCATTGGAATGAAACCAATTACTGTGAAACGACGATGTACTGTTTAATAACATCGTTTGATATTTACAAACAACTTCACAAGAAAATATACCTAAGGTAAATAATTCTAGTTGAATTGGCTCTGCGTTTCGACTACCGATTTAAAGCCCTGTGGTTCTATTTCCGATTCGGGCCAATTAAGTTAAGGTATTAAGATTTTCGTAGCGCTGATGGCCCAGTAGTTACCTACTACTAGCGCTGAGCTACGAAAATCTTCGATTTCACATTCGAGGGGTCGAGTTCGCACCTCTAACTTTTCTACGTTATGTACGTTATAATGCAATTAGAAATAACACTTGCTTTAACGGTGAAGGTAAGAAAAATATTTTCTCACCGCATTTTTCAAAAAGTAATCTAGGCAGATTCGCTCCAATTAATCGTCTAGTAAATAGTTAAAACAATCTGGCCGACCCTGACATTGATATCTTTTACGATACCCTAGAAAGTTTTAGGAAGAAAATTGTATGTAAATGAAATATAAATAATCTTAATTATAAATTTTAATTTTATTTTAATATTACTAATATAACTAATATACTGTTTAATAACTTAATTCTTCTTTATATTATTATTTTTAATCATCTATAGTTAAATACTTATTTAAGTTTTCAATTGTTTTTTTTTTATTGTGACCGGAGATAATGCTGTAATTACACCTAAAATTGATTATTGTAATGGTACTAGACAGAATTTGTAATTCTTAAACATATTATTTTTTTTTATTTTTTTTATGAATGTAGTTACAATTAATTGCTGGAGTGTCTTATGAAAAAATAAATTAAACATCGTGAGCAAACCAGCATGCCTGAGTTTTCCATAATGTTCTCAAGGGTGTATAATGTCCACAATCCTGCATTGGGCCAGCGTGGTGGACTACGGCCTTAATCCCTTTTCGTTGTGGGGGAAGATATGTGCCTTGTAGTGGGCCTTTAATGGGTTGATATGATGATAACTAAGACTTTCTACCTGAAAAGTTTCAGTTTCAGTCCAGAGTTGACCAACATATGCATTGCAAACCCCTGTCTCTAAGAGCATGTTTATACAGAGATACTGATCGATAAAGCTCGCAAACCTTAAGGTGTTTCACTGACGCTTTGCAAACAACCCCAATCAGCAAACATCAAACATCAAGCGCGAACATGTGGATGGCCTTAGTTGTGTTTGCCAATGTTCGGCGTTGCGTCTGTGGCGGTTTTAATGCACAAATCAAAGAATATTCGACATACACGTTTGTGCTTGTCAAGCAATCCGTAGTACGCGCAAGCTTCCAGCCTACGGACGGATTTAATAATGTGCTCTCTACTGCGCTCTGCCATACTGCATTGAGGTATTTATTCTTGCTTTTTATTTGTTTAACAAAGTCGGTTTTTTACTGTTAAGTTTTTTTTTTTAATCTAGTCAAAAAAAGTCAAAGTCGTGTATCTTCATTCTTGTAGGCCCATAGGTGGCACTTGCGTACATGACATGAGAATTACACGGTAGTTAGATGATGGCGATAACCAAATTCGTAAACTTTAAACTAAAGCTACGAGGGTTCCAAATGCGGCCTGGTCTAAGAAGAAGCCCACAACAAATTTAGCCGGCTGTTGTTATCACCATCTCACATAGTTAAAAAAATTAAATTATTAGAAGAGCAACCTGGTTAGAGCTATAATTCACACCCAAGCTTTTTTATCGATTACGTAGTCCTTTGTACTATAATAGGGCTTTTCTATAAGCTTATTCATAGGTCGCAAGTGTTTTCTGCCACAAACTCGTCCGCACTGTTTACCTATCCGGAATATACCTACTAATGCGTTCGCCAAGCATGTGAATGCCATGTTTGTGCTTGTTGATTGGTGGTCTGTTCGGCTCGTGTTAGGTGCTCGTGACAAACAGCAAGCGTGTGGACGGACTTTATTTATTATATGAATAAAAACGCCGAAATGTATGTACGCTCATAACTTCCGAATGACTTCTTTATGTGTTCTTTACTAACAGGAGAAGGTTTGTATAAAAGAAAATAAAATAATAAAAACAGTTTTTTTACCTATGCTCAGTTTACCCGTTGAACCGATCTCGTTTCCTGTTTGTGAAATATTTATCTGGAATGAAGTTAACCGGGATTTCAACCATACCTGTGCACTGTTTACTTATCTCGGTGAACCCGGAAAAATAAAGGGTTCCCGCAAGATTAAAAAAGAAATAAACGCCGGCAAAGTCGCGGGCAATACAGCTGGTAATATAATAAAAATCAAATAAACACAATTGTGTCGTATGTATAAAGAGGTTGCCACACTCTACATAAGAGACACTAACGCACCAGCAAAACAATTCGCATAACTATACGGAATACAAATGAAACAAAAATCACGCAGCGCTCATAACTTAAACTAAATAATTATACACATCAATTAATCATAGTGAAATACATGGACGTACAAGTAGGTATCAATTTAAATTTACCAACTATCCAGTGAGTGACTATAGCATAGTTCACAAGGCGGTACTTTGACCACACTTTGTTATCTACTGGCAGTCAACTGCTATTTTATCTGTGCAGGGTAAGGTCCTGTCCGCACTGCGAAAAACGTGCGCGCGGTTTTATTTTCGCAGAATTTATATAATTTGCAGTACACGGGGCACGGGCACAACACACGGATTTTTGATTGGACCCTTTTTCTGTCGCGCGGTTTTCTGCCTGCGTGTGTGTGAAAGCGCTGTACAGTTGAACTGTGTCCCTTGTTATAGGAACAAGTTATGTGTAATGATAGGATTTTGGCGGACCGCACGCGGATCAACAAAAACAGCATGACAAAATTAAAATTCTAAATATCATTTCTTTTAAGTAGATGTATGTAGGTATTGACTCTTCTACCGATTCGGAAAGCAGATTCTACGAAGAAGAGCTAGCAAGAATCTCAGTAGTTACTCTTTTCCAACAACAACATCAACACAAGACAGGAAAACGGATCCTAAACTTATAGGAAGACGGAAAGCGGGCCGCGCGGCAGGAGCGGTCATCGCTACCCATGGCATACCAGGTATATTTCCATTCGACACGATTGTCCCGTGGCCAGCACGTAACAAGTACTATAATAACAAATTTCATCTCCATCTTTGCCAGCTTTTATGAAGTAAACACATATATAACTTCATACTGCACTACATTTGGCGTAGTGGGCTTTCTGAGTCCAAGGCCGTGGGTTCGATTCCCCCTACTGGAAAACGTTTGTGTGATGAGCATGAATGTTTTTCAGTGTCTGGGTGTTTATACATATTCTCAGTATTTATGTATAATATTCATAAAAATATTCATCAGTCATCTTAGTACCCATAACACAAGCTACGCTTACTTTGGGGCTAGATGGCGATGTGTGTATTGTCGTAGTATATTTATTTATTGATTTACATTTCCGCACCGCACCGCTTTAAATTTGTATCAAACCCAAATCAAACCACAGTGTTTTTTACCGAGCGAGTTTTAAATCGCTAGGGCGTGTATCTCTATATGATTGCAAGTGCCACAGAATCGCGAATAAAAAATCGCGCAGTTTTATTTTCGCAGTGCGGGTTAACTCTAATTTGCTCTCGCCGTATTTTCCTCGGTAACGAAGTAGCCTAAAACACTCCTAGCAAAATCCAGTCTGGATAAACCCTGTCGAAATCAATTCTACGTTAGCTAAACAGAACTGACTTTTTAAAAACCTGTTTTTTTATTTTTCATTATAGCCCGCGACTCTTAACGACCTTCCTGACCCGCGGTCTTGTGACAGGTCCCGGGTTTGATGCCCGGGGGAAAAAATTAGGGAATTTATCATTTCGAAATTTCCTCGGATCAGGAAGGCTTTGGGCCCATACTAATTACCACCCTACCGACAAAGACGTGCCGTCAAACGATTTAGCGTTCCGGTAGCATAGAAACCGATTAGGGGTACGGGTTAAATATAACTGCGCTACCCCTTACTGGTTACCATTTTAGAAAGAATTATAACTTGCCGTCAGACGATATTGCAGTCAAGGGCTAATTTGTAGAAGAATTTAAAAAAAAATTAAATCTCTCCTAACCAGTGAATTTGGAGGGCAGGCCAGGTAAGCATGGGCCTACCTGGCCTAATTCCCTGGAACCTAAGAGCTTGGATTCCAACATAAGTAATTGGGATAGTGCTTCAGTGAGACAAGGCGATCTTGATTAAATAAGGCAAAGATTTTCTTTATTTACATTAATAGCGGGAAAAAGAACAAGTGTGTCACCTTATGTTCAGTGATCACTGCCGCCTATGCACATCTTCATCTACAGCGGAGCCACCGATGCGTTGCCGGCTTTTAAATAACCCATACTTAGTTACTTCTTATGTTATTTTAGATAACATATATATTTGATACAAACAAAATCGGACTATTTTTTACCTCGCGAAATAAAACACGGAAACTTATAAGAAATACATAAAATACACGCGTAGCACTATATAATACAGGTTAATAAAGGTCTGTTTACCATGCAGGATGTTCTTAGGTGTTATTTAAAATGCAAATGCTATCGCTAAGCAAGTATGTAGGAAAATAGTTCCCTTTTTCGCTAAAGCATTCAGCACTTAACTCATAGCTCTCCATAACTACAGCTTGTGACGTTGAACTTGACAGATCCCTTCAAAAATAATTATCTTCACAGGCATAATTATCGTAGCGTACAACTTACTAGTACTTCTTACATCCATCGCTTTAAACAGTGTTATATAAGTCTTCGAACAGTGCGTGTTGCCAGTGATGACTTAGCGTGGTCGCTTACTAAGGGCCTCATAAGAAGGCTCAGAGTCACTTCACGGACGATGTAGAGCTACGCTAGGAGTATCTCTACGTGATCTAGTCAGAAATGAGGAGATCCGTAGAAGAACTAGTTACCAATAAAGCTGAAGTTTGAAGCGCGAAGCTGAAGTTACAATGAACAGGGCAAATGAACCGATGGATTTTGGAGTCTCGCGGTACCTACTGGAATGGCAACCTCGCGCAGCTTAACGCAGCGTAGGTCAGTCCCCATAGAGGCGGACAGGCGATCAATCGAGTCCCTGTGAGCCGCTGGAAACAAGCGGCCCAGGCCCAAAAGATTTATGACCAGCGATGGACGTCAATCGGTTGAATTGATAAGGATGATTCTAAAAATACAATTTGAAACGAAATATCTGAACGTTCCGATAATAAAGATTAAAATTCTATAGTAAGATCGTAAACGATACTAATATAATAATACTTTAAAGGATGATAGTTACTCATCGCACTAACTGATGTCTTACTACCAGCACTAGTATGTTACTAATGCAGTTTACACTATGAAAGCTCTATAATAGCTATAACAGTGACTACAAGCTGTACAAGAGCGCTTTACCCGTAGAGCTTGAATAGTATTTGTCAGTAGGTACTCCCACTTTCATTAGCTATAAATATTTTAGCCAATCACAAATTCACAACCCCAAGATGCTTCGTCAATTTTAAACGTAAAAAAGTAATTAAACTTTTGTATAAATCAAGCTTGAATACAATGTGATTTGCTATCATTTAAGAGTTCAGCCGAAACTCAGATCTTTATTCATTTCAAACGGGACCATTTCGGAATAAACCCCTTTCAAACAAATTTTTAAACAACATCTATACAACAAGGAATTATGCTCGAACATACACCCCTACTTATATTATAATTCCTATCCCTATCCCTACTAATATTATAAATGCCAATGTAAGTTTGTTTGTTACGCTTTCACGCAAAAACTACTAAACTGATCCTCATGAAACTTTGTTCACATATTCTTGGAAGTGTTAAAAGTAATATAGGATACTTTTTATCCCGACATTAAGCTCGGTTCCTTTGGGAGAGGGGATGAAAGTGTTTTACGATTTTATACCATAACTCCGACAAATTATAACCGATTTAAACAATTATTTTTGTACTATAGAGGTTATAATATGTGTTTAATTTTGCCCAAACTTTGTGTAGATCTGATGAATGTGGTTGGAGATAGAGGACAGAACTCATCAGCGGACAGCAGCAAACCCCTCCTTTAAGGCTTAGCGATACTGAATACTTTAAAAACAAAATCAAACGCAGACGAAGTCGCGGGCAACAGCTAGTTAACAATAAACGAGTTGATAACCTCTTCCTTTTTGAAGTCGGTCAAAAATAGAATACGCTGCCTAATAGTGACAATACAATAACACTCCTAATTTATATTCATTGTGTGACAATAGGTAAGTTTGAGGGCCCGAAGTCAGATCTGTATCAATCAGTCGAGGCCCGATAATTATTATGTAAACCCCGACCACGTGGACGGTTGAACAATGGCGTTAGATAGCGCTTCGAATCATAGGTATTTCCATAGCCATTCATTAGACGTAAATACGTTTAGCTTTTCCTTTGCAACACCTTAGTTAGGTAAATACCTAACTAAGGTGTTGCAAAGGAAAAGCTAAACTCATGCAGAAAGTATCTTAATACTTGTTCGAAAACGATGTCCAAATATGCGTAAGGAAAAATGTATGCAAATCCATTCATAACGTTCCGAGCGGGAGAGAATTTTTTTTGAGGTTTATTTGAATGGTAATCAATGGATCGTTGGTCGAGCGACATATAATGAGTCGCTGGGAGACTCTGGAAACAAGCGGCCAACGACCATAGATTTTTGAACTCCCTACAAAATTTCTATGTCCAGCAGTGGACGTCAATCGGTTTCAGTGATTACGGCGATGATCCTACAGACTGAATGTGGCTAATAGTATCATTTAAAGATAATAAAGAGTTATTTGTTTGAAGTGTTAGAAGTAATATAGAATACTTTTTATCCCGACATTAAGCTCGGTCCCTTCGGGAGAGGGGATGAAAGTGTTTTACGATTTTACACCATAACTCCCGACAAATTATAACCGATTGAAATAATTATTTTTGTACTATAGAGCTTATGGGTAAAAATAAAAAAACTTGAAAACTTAACTTGTTTGTTATTTTTTTTTTATTTATATGGGTTCAATTTTGTCCAAATTTTATGTTGATCTGATGAATGTGGTTGGAGATGGAGGACAGAACTCCTCAGCGGACAGCAGCAAACCCCTCATTTAAGGCTCAGCGATACTGAATACTTTAATTTTTTTTAGAACTACATCTAAATTGAAATTCACATTTTCACATTCCACATCAAAAAACAAAATCAAACGCAGACGAAGTCGCGGGCAACAGCTAGTATAGGTATATATGCAAATGATATATAATGTATATTAATATGCACCACCTAGCTCTCTTCGTGATCTGTGTTTTGCGCCTTTGGTTTCCTGGAAGAGATCGCTATGTGGCGATGAGGCCGCCAAATTGTATACTTTGTGTTAAATTTTTAGTATCAATTTTCCGTGTATAATAAAAGTATATTCATTCATTCATTCATTCATTGAACGTGCTCTCCGATGCAACGGGGTCAAAATAGCCAATTTCCGCCTTCAACAATACATACTCCGGCATAAAATACACAATGTAGGCCCAACCCGGGACATAGAGATCCGTAGTTGAAAATGCTACCCACTAGACCACCGAGGCAGTGTAACTTAGTCGAGTCTTTTTATATCAGATGTTACTAAATTTAAATAGTCAAAGTTAAACTTATCAATAAATAATTAATTAACCTTGTAGAGACCGTAAAATAAAAATTAATCAACATATAAAAAAATTATGTTCTCTTTTGATTAGATTTGACACAGAAATAGACTTTCTAAGAATTATTTTCACATTCGTAAAAAAAATCTAATCAGTTTAATAAAATATCAGACAAATGCCTCGTTATATTTAACGTACCTACCTAGTAGCCTTCTTTAATTAATATTTATTCGTTTATTTTTGTTAAGTCGTATTTGCGAGTGGGTTCCAAAAGATTATTATTGAAATGAAATATTGATAAGTAGGTGCTTATATAAATTAGAAGCGTTATTTTGCCTACTTACTATGAATAAGGAGAATAGTAATTTCTAAGATATTTATGAATTTCTTAATTGCATTATACATTTTATTGCTTCTCCAGGTATATATTTCTATATCTATATGTGTATACTTACTAGTGGTCGCCCACTGGTCGAAATTCGTTCGTAATTAATTTCAATTATAAATTTGAACAGTTGTATATATGCAGGTTTGAGATGACATAGCATGACATGGTGATGAGATGGCATTTTGAAAGTTCTTTCATTATTTTCCTGGGCCGGTCTCCGTGCTTGGTTGGCCAAACTTGGAAAGTTATGTGACGCTGATTCGTTTGTTTAACCGATACAAGTAAGCTCTTGTTTACAATCTCATATCGTGTTCAATGAAGATGCACTCTAAGATAGTAGCGGGCTAACCAATGGCTGTTATATTAAACCCATTTTAAACCTAATCGGTGTCAAATCGGCATCGTATTGGACATTCAATATTTTTTCGTCACGAATTTGCCAGACCAGAACAGAACAAATTATGTACTAATATTAAAATGCAAGGAAAAAGCCCTACCTGGGCACTTCTCAATCTGAGGTGTAGGTGAAAGCCTCATGTGCCTTTAGTTACACCGGCACGCCCTTTGGACCGGAAGACCGAAATACTCCTTGGCTGCAGGAATAAGGATGGCAGTAATAGTTCCGCTGATGAGCGGTCATAAAAAGGTCTAATACAAATAAAAGGAGAGCAATTATAAGTGAAACTGTACATGCGGACCAAATATGTCTTCACGGATTATAGCAAATTTAGCTAAAGGGACAGAGTTCCCTCTGACTTCTCCAAATAGGTTTAAAGACATTTATTCTCAAAAGAAACAGTTTCACTTAATGAGAAATTAAAAATTAACAGAAAGAAGTGGTAATATATTATCTACTTTAGTGTGATACAAAAACAAAACAAACACAAAAATACAAAAGGTGGCGCGTTTATAAAAAATTTAAACAATGCTTTTAATTTGTTTTTAAATGATTTGAAAGATTTCTCGCAAAAAATCTCTTTGGGTAGACTATTGTATAGTAGTGCTCCCTCAACCTGTATAGTTTTACTGCCATACTTAGTTGTAGTCTTGGGTAATCTTAATTTATGCCTATTTCGTGTATTTAGATGTGATTTATTTTAAAAGTAATTTGTGTATGTATGACTTCGGTAAGTATTTTTATAACTAGTATGCATGTTTTGTATTTATAAAGCTGGCTAAGGGATAGTATGTTAGTTTTTTTATAAAGTTTTTTAGTTGGTTAACGATAATCTTGTGGGAACAAGGTTTTCAAGAGTTTGTTTTGAGAAATTTGAATAATTTTGAGATTTTTATCATATGCACTTCCCCATATTTCTATGAGGTATTCTAATAAGGGGCTTACTGATGATTATTTGCATTTTAAGCAATAAAATATCCTGATAGTTCTATATGTTCAAAAAGGCGTCGGAAGTCCACCTATTCGCATCGGGCCAACGTGTTGGACTACGGCCAACACCTTCCGCATTGTGGCAGGATCAACAGGAACTCATTACTCGCCAACCCCTGTAATGAGTTGATATAGCCTGATGATTATGCTAATTGGTCTTTGTATTACATGAATGTGTTTGTTTGCGTTTAACCGGACTACTGGCCGCAATCGGGTGACCGCACGATGCCGGTATGTTATACTAACAGTAAGTGTACAGGCACTAATTATATTTGGTGCTAAGCGTTTCGGTTTGTCTACCTTCACACTTGGCGAAATTATTCACTAGTCAAAGACATGACGTCGGTAAGTATAAGGGTGCATACAAAGTTGCCCCCACGTGCATTGCGACCGATAAATAAATAATTTTATCCACCAGAATGATTGCACGAAGACGGTAGCTATCTCATCAATAGCCCATAGCGGTCCACTGCTGGACTAAAGGCCTCTAAAACGGTAGGGTTTGCCCATAATCAAAGTAGTAGCAACGAGAACGAGGGATGATGACAATTGTATTCTGATACTAGACAATAATAGGCTAATAAGCAAATGATGGTTGTCAAAACAAAACCTTCAGTGACCACTTAAATGGTAAGCACAGGGCAAATTTGAATGCACCCTAAGACGGTATTTGCGAAATTTCCTCAGCTGCACGTACGGTGTTAGGAAGACTCGTAAAAGGTTCGTGGAACCCGTCACATCCCGTTTCAGTTGCTTTATTGTTCGTCTGGTATCGATTTCAAGGGAGAATTAAATAAAATAAAAAAAAACAAAGTGCCGCTCGTTAAATTGTGTGGCCGATCGACAACACCCAGGGCATGATTTTAACGAGTCCTCAATTACCTACTGGACTGAGCTCATACCTTATTTATTCAACCTACGGGTAAACACGGAGGTAATTGGAAACGGGGATGTACGTTATTTGTAACTATCCCTATCCCTTTGACTAATATTATAAATGTGAATGTAAGTTTGTTTGTTACGCTTTCACGCAAAAACTACTAAACCGATCATCACGAAACTTTGTACACATAGTCCTGAAGATATTAGAAGTAATATATAAAGCTTCTTATCCCGAAATTAAGCTCAATTCTTTTGGGAGATGGGGACGAAAGTGTTTGACGATTTTATACCATAACGCCGTCAAATGATAAATTTAAATTTAAAAACTACACCAATTCTTTTTTTATAAAAGAATACACAAATAAAAATTTCAGAAGAATTACGCCTAAATTGAATGCCACATGTCTTTCGAAAAACAAAAACAAGCGCAGACGAAGTAGCGGGCAACAGCTAGTAGTAAATATTTGAGTGATTAAATTAAATTTAATTACAATTTAATTTTTTAAAACGTTCATAACCTAGTGGCTAGGGCTTCGAATTCACTTTCGGAGTTGGAAACCCGGCACGCGCCTCTAACTTTTCTAAGTTATGTGCGTCATAATCTCCAATTATAATGTCAAGGATTACTTAAACGATAAAATAGCTTGGGGTGTGAATTGTTCTAACTTCATAGCTCAATATTAATTTACTGTGAGATGGTGATGACAAAAAAATAATACCCGGCTCAGTTTGTTGTGGGCTTTTCTTAGATCAGCGTTTGGAACCCTCGTAGCTTCAAGTTTAAGTTTGAATTTGAATTTGAATTTGAATTTTAAGCAATTTAATGAAGCACTTATCCATAATTCCCTTGATGGATAGTTAAAATCAATTTCATTGAATTCAAAAATCTTCAAATAACTCAGAAAGGTACCAATTCAGTTGTAAGCGAATATCTAAACTAAATTGATTGGCCGATTGGCGCAGTGGGCAGCGACCCTGCTTTCTGAGTCCAAGGTCGTGGGTCCGATTCCTACAACTGGAAAACGTTTGTGTGACGAACATGAATGTTTTTCAGTGTCCGGGTGTTTATCTGTATTTTATAAGTATTTATGTTTATTATTCATAAAAATATTCATCAGCTATAACACAAGCTACGCTTACATTGGGGCTAGATGGCGATGTGTGTATATATAGTATAATATAGTATATTTATTTATTTATAGTTTTCAGAAATAAAATATTATTAAAAACCTGCCTAAGTCACCGGCCTGTTTATAGGACGTGTTTCTTGCATGCCCTTCGAAGCCTAGGCGATGGTATTCCCCACTTAACTTCTCCTTTGTTACAACAATCAACTTTGGCGAATGCAAGAGCTATTAAACAGATCTAATTAATATAAAATAGTTGGATTTAATTAATTATAGTTTTTTTTTTTTCTTTATTTATTTATTTTTAAAATCTGTCTTATATTTATTTTGTGTTAAATTTTTTATATGGGTCCCCGACCTGAAATAAAATGACTTAATTTTTTTTATTTTATTTTATTTTATTTATTTAATAGAATTTTTGGTCTTACTATTCATATTCATCATATGACGTCAGTCCAGCATACGGTAAGCACTGATATCGATTTTTACGGCAAAGCAATTATAAACTTTCATCCGTATCTATACACATCAGTAATTACGTGAGTACATGTCAAAACGGAATAAATAGGTCGTAAACTCCGTGTAATGACATTTTTGTTAATAGCTGTTGCTGCTTATATAATATTTTGCTTGTACTATTTTACTAAGGCTCAAAACTGAATACAAATTACTGGGTAGAAAGGGTATTCAATGTCAACTCATTAAATATTAGCTTAATAGCGACTTTCATCGGTCCAGTAGGTACTTTCGGAGATTCGGTACAAACAGACAAACAAAATAATCTTTCCTTTATTATAATAGTACTAGCTTCTGCCCGCGACTTCGTCAGCGTGGACTTCAGAGCTGGGTCTAAAGCTTCGCTCGTTAACAATTTTGAATCCTAACACAAGAACTATTTAAAAGATCGGTAAAGAAAGAACATGGCCTTCTCATAGCATAGGTGACATGCATACCACATTTCAAAGCTCTCTGCCCGCGGCTTAGCTATTTTCCCTCTCGAACTACTTTAGGAATCGGAATAAAAGATAGCCCATGTCCTTTTCCATGTCCCAAGGCTACATGCATACCAAATTTCATACAAACCCGTTCAGCCGTTTTTGCGTGATTGAGTAACAAACATCCACGCTTTCACAAATAAATATACTACGACAATAAACACATCGCGATCTAGTTTCAAAGTAAGCGTAGCTTGTGTTATGGAAAATAAGATAACTGATTTTTATTTTTTATGAATAATATACATAAATACTTAAAATATATAGATAAACACCCTGACACTGAAAACATTTATGTTCATCACACTAACATTTTCTAGTTGTAGGAATCGAACCCTGCCCACTGCGCCAATCGGCCGTCAATAATATTAGTAGGATACATAAAACTATATATTTAAGAGTTTGTTATTTTTGAATGTATTGATAATACTTATATTTTATGCGAAGCAGTAAAACTACAAACAAATATTAGTAAGATACATAAAACTATATATTTTAGAGTTTGTTATTTTTGAATGTATTGATAATACTGATATTGTATGCGAAGCAGTAAAACTACAAACAAATATTAGTAAGATACATAAAACTATATATTTTAGAGTTTGTAATTTTGGAATGTATTTATAATACAAAGAATTGTCATCACCAGGAAATATCATTTTAAGCATGACTTTCCTCCTTACATGTCACCATATCAATTTAATGACCTCGTTCACATCAGCGTAAAGCAGACAGTTTATTTTATGCCAAGAAGACATGTGGCGAAACCTTTAAGTGGAATAAAATTATGTGGGGGACTCATGCCTATTCATACATTACCTATTCCAAAGTTAAGTTTTACTTTTAACTTGCAAAAATGCTCTAGGGAATCAGGGCTCATTATGTAGCAGGAACACAGCAGCAGAAAATTTTCACAAAGCGAAAATTGTTACTGAGAATTCTTTAAAAGAATATTTTATTTTCAATGTTTTAGAATTCTTCATTGCAGCGTCAAAAATGCCATCCTTTATAAATATTTATTTAAAAATAAAATAAAAGAGAGGTCTTGAAAATTCTTCATTGCAGTGCAGCGTCAAAATGCCATCCTTTATATTTTTTTTTTTAAATAAGAAGTCTTGCAAATTCTTCTTTGCAGTGCAGCGTCAAAAATGCAATCCTTTATGAATATATTTTTTTGAAACAATAAAATTAAAAAAAGTCTCGTTGCTGTGAACAATAGAAATATTTGACGTAGAATTCTTCCTCTTAGAATTTTGCCGCTTTATTGGAAGTGAGTAATTTATTATTTTGCTCTAAGATGCAGCGCAAAATGCAACAGGACCCACTAGCCGGCAACAGGCTGTGAATATTTCATTTTTTGTCTGAGTACGGTAAAACAAGGGAAGGGCTGTGCATTTAATAGTACTTACAGTAATTTTGTACAGTAGCTAAATAATTAAACTTGTGAATTGATTAGTGCCCGATATTTTATTAAAGTTATTAACATTTAAACGAATGTAGTCATCATCATTATAAGTCCCACTACAAGGCACGGGTCTCCTACAACAATGAGAAGGGGTTAAGGCCGTAGTCCACCACGCTGGCCCAGTGCGGATTGGTGGACTCCACACACCATTGAGAACATTATGGACGAATGTAGTTATCATTCTTATTAAACTAATGAATGGTTTACAAGATGTTCACGACATTGTTTCTGTGAGTATTTTTATTAACAGTGCATTTCGACGGCCGACCGGCGCAGCAACTCTGCTTTCTGAGTCCAAGGCCTTGGGTTCGATTCCTACGATATTATAAGTAATTATGTATATTACTCAAGAAAATATTCATCAGTCATCTTAGTACCCATAACAAAAGCTCAGCTTACTTTGGGTCTAGATGGCGAAGTGTGTATTGTCGTTATATATTTATATTTATTTTCGATACACTGCATACAAATATATTGATACAAATATACCTGATGGTGTCTTAGTCTTTATCACAGCCTATACTACTTAAATAATGAAAGTTATGGTGTATGGTTGTAAGCACGTATGGATGTTTGTAACTCGTTCTTGCAAAAACTACTCTACTGGATTTTACTGAAATAAGGAAAAGAGATAGAATCTACTTCCTAATAATAAAGCTAATAAGAATTATTAGCGCATTTTTAAAAATACTAATCAATTTTATAAAATATATGGCAAATATCAACTCATAGTTTTATAACTAAGTTAAATTATTTACCCACTTTATAAAATTCCTGTACCAAAAGTCAAAGTAATTATTCTTATTATCAGAACCGAGCGAGTAAATGTTTGCACAACTCATAGTGGCCCAACAGGTAAAGGAGCGAATGAATGTACCGATACCTATAAGTCCACATTGAATAGTTTGAAAGTCATTATCGAAGTACCGTAGGGACCGCTTGGCACGACAGAAGTGTCCCTAGTGCAAGACTAGCTTCGCTCGCAATCGAGGAGTCATTTTCGAGTAATATGTATTCTCAAAGTGAAGTTAAACGGTCTAATATCATCGTTTTGGAGCCTTTCGTCCTGCTTGCATCCAATCAAAAGACACGCTATTTGAAAATGAGTTTTGAGTCTTCAGTCAAGAGACTTCAGGCAATACTACTATAAGCTTAGTACACGTTTTGCAATCGAGTAGTTTTAGAGTATCTAACTCTGTATCGCCAAAGTAAAATGGATCGAATGGCACTCGTTTTAAGGTCGCAAATCCTGTACTTCTGATTTTAGTTCTACAAAGGTTTTGTCAAAATACCGAGCTAAAGAATTATAGACAGATTTGAGCTTAAATACACTGAAAATGACATCCATTTATCTCCCATGTTCAAGTGTTTCCCTACTCGAAAAGGAATACTCGATGGCGAGCGAGCAAATCTTGCACTAAGGGTACCGGTCGATACCGAGGTGCCGCACGACTCATGTAGATTACTGGATCTCTGGAAATTTCAATCGAATCTCCATTCTTCGATTTAAAAATCGTAAAAGAGAATTATCTTTTACGATTTATCTATTTTGACAGCCCACTGACGTGACAGTGGGCAGCGACCATCCTTTTACAGTCCAAGGCCGTGGGTTCATGCCACAACTGCAAAATGTTTGTGTGATGAACATGAATGTTTATCACCTTCACCTTAGTACACTTAACACAAGCTATGCTTTCTTTGCGGATAGATGGTGATGAGTGTATTGTCGTAGTATATTTATTTATTCCTTGGTTACAAATGCCATTTCGACTTCATAATACGAGCAATTTTATTTTATATGGTGATAATCGTTTCCTTTCCGGTTATAAAATCTTTTTTTTAGGATCGCTGTGCCAAATATAAATATCATGGAGCAGTTAAGTAATTAATATATAACTTGCTTCAACGTTGAAGAAAAACATCGTGGGGAAACCTGCATGCCTGAGAGTTCTACATAATGTTCTCAAAGGTGTGTGGAGTCCACCAATCCGCACTGGGTCAGCGTGGTGGACAACGGTGGCTAACAGTGGGCCGGTAATGGGTAGATTTGATGATGATGATGATGAGTTCAAGCTAACAGAGTTAAAAAACAAACAAACTGAAACTTTCTGCGAGACATTATTTATTACCAATATGTTATTACACGGCAGTCATATTATATTTGTGAAAGCTACTTTACTCTACACCCAAAAAAAAAGAGGTTTTTTTGCCATTATAGTTAGTCCTTCGTTCCACAGTCGCCTGGTGTGACACTGGTAGCGGGCTAACCTGTTAAGGTTATTTTCATATTATACTGGGATATATATCGTATATAAATCATCTACACATGTCGTACTGGAACGCTGCATCGCTTGGCGACTTTGTAATATCATGCACGGCTTCGTAAAGATAGCTTTTCAGTCTCACGGAAAAATAAATATTTCGAACCGTTGCAACAACTTCCATCAGAAAAACTTGACAATGAAACCATAATTAAAAGGTGAAAAGAAAGTGCGAGAGGTCCCGCTAGTAAAACTTTGTCGCTCGAGTTAAAAGAATCGCACCGTACTCGGTACGAAGGGAGAATGCTTTTAGGTCAAATGCAAATAGATTGTTGCGTGTGCTTCTGCCCCGCTCGAGTCACCCCCCCTCCCCCTTTAAGTACCAACCTCTTGTTGTTGAACGCCCGAGAACAAAACGCAAACGTCATGAAGCAGTTTTGGATATTAACAAGCGCGAATGAATGAGCTTTCGCCATATATTTTAATCGTAGATATGTATGCTCCCGGTTTCATTTTGTATTTTCGAAATGTTTGAACCCGTTAAAAGGAAGTAGTATTACTGACGACCTGAATCGTTTGCCGTGTGTTGACGGCAGATCAGAATGCAGTTGTCACCGGAGTGGCATGCATACAGGGCATGCACTAAGCGGGCAGATAAAACAAAATGGAAAACACCTTCAGTATGAGTTACAAAAAACTTAAGGATACGAGCTATTAAAAACCTATCGACTTTTTATAACCCATACTGGAGACCTCCTACACTTTACATCATCTGCCCGCTCATTTCATACCCTGTGTGCACACCAATGCCAATAACCAAGAAAACTTTAGACAAAGTTGGTAAATGGTGCGGAGCTTCTTGAACATAAAAATGCAGGATTGAGTGCAAAGCAAGAAAACAAGGCTACAGATGGCATAAAACATGTACTCGTTTCGAAATGGAAATTGGAAAGACATATAAGAGTAAAAGTCGAGCGGTGGTCACACATACTCGTAGTTACCAATTGGTACACACGAGTTGTGACTCAACAATTATTATTGATTGTAATTTATAAAGTCAACATCTCCTGAGGATGCTCCGGTTTCGAAGCGAAACGTGCGTAGAGGGTACATTTCCGAAGATCTGTTTGGTGTGGAGTATAAGGATTGACGAAATTATAAATTATACCATGCGGATTCTCCCGCTTTTCGCGGTGTATAGCAAATTAAGCTTAATTTCATAATATATCTGTGGTGTACCAAAGATATAAATCCGGTCAAAGAATACAGAGTTGATTGCATCAGCGTAAAGCAGGTTGCACTGGGTGTGCAACGCTAAAGTCAGTGCATGGATAGGTGTAAATGAAAAAAGGTCCAGCAATTACTTTCTCCCGTGCCTCGATAAGAATTTTAAGCCGTACGATCGGACTACGATACCTAATAATGATAGCTACAAACGACTCGGGAGAATTTTACCTGAAGGGCTAGAAAGCGCGCCACGAGAGAGCTGTCTACCCATTATCTCGTTAAGGTCGAGTAACGGGCAGAGAAAACTATCTCGTCTATAGGAGATGCAATCAAGAGTATGTAAACTCAGGAAAATTGTCAACATGACTCAAAACTTTTTAATATATATTTAATATATAGCTCTAAGAGGCTGTTCTTGTATTTTTTCAAGTTAATCGAAACAGTTATTCTCAAAGTTGCAAGGAAACGCTGTGAAAAAATAAAAAAAATAAAAATAGTTTATTTCGGTATGAAACAAAGTGGCATCAATATATCGCTGAAGCCTTCTTTTAAGAGTAGTATTACTACCCCTGTGTCAGAAGACTCCGCTCTTCCATTACAATTAAAATAAACTTAACAAAATACATTAAAATGAAGGTAGGTAAACAAACAAAATAAGAGATACAATGATATACAAAAGGACAGACATGTTATAAAGAAATTTAAATGATAATAAAAAAGAAAAAAAAAATAACAATATACAAAATAAGTATGCGTGTTTCTGTGTATATTTGTGTGTGTGTGTGTGTATATATGTGTGTGTGTGTGTATGTTTGTGTGTGTGTGTGTGTATGTTTGTGTGTGCGTGATCAAAGTTTGTGTAAGACAGAATTTGTGAAAATTCACGATTGATAAATTCAATTTTATATAAAACGTTCTAATAAAGATTCCACCTCATCATAATTTAGTGATAAAAGGTACTTATTTAAAATTTTTTTGCATTTATGTAATCCTAGTGGGTATATTTTAAGTTTCCTGTTAATAACGTTATACAGATAGTTTGATTGCGACAAGTATTGTTTCCGCGCAAAGGCAGTTTTGGTTTTAAATGAATTAGCTGCACAATATCTATTTCGTTTACTGGTAGTTATAAACGGTAAAGTTTTGTGCCTTCTAAGAACTATGCTTGAAATATAAAGCTTTCTGACAGTAAGCAACCCAGTGATGGAATAAAGTTGTGAAGTAGAAAACAAATAAGGTTTAAAGAGCATTACTTTTAAAAGAGATCTTTGGGCTCTCTCTAGCTCCAGAAATTTAGTTTTGGCTGCACCACCCCATACAGTAATGCAATAAGATACAACTGATTGGGCAAGAGTTAAATAAACAGTGTTGAGAATTTTTTTTGAAGCTATATGCCTGAGATATTTGAATACCCATATTAATTTTCTAATTCTATTGGATACTAAATCTATATGAGCATACCAAGTCATACGGTAATCTAGCATCACACCGAGGTACTTGATTATTGAAACTTGATTTAAAGTTGGGCAATCACAATTGGCATCACTATCAAACCTTGCACAAGTATGTATTTTTATTTCAAAATTTTGAGCCGGTTGTGTACGTTTACAAATACTAGAGCACATGAAATTTGTTTTTACGGTATTTAGTGTCAAGAGATTCGAACTAAGCCACTTCGAGATGTTCATGAGCCCTTTTTCAGCATGATTGCGAACATCTTCCCAAGAATTTCCAGTGAAAACAGTAGCAGTATCATCTGCGTAGGAAAATACGTGGCCATTTTGTAATTTCAGGTTGCATAGTTCATTAATGTAAAGCAAAAATAAGGTTGGCCCAAGAACACTACCCTGAGGGACTCCATAACAAATATCTATCTCTTTACTAGTACATTTATCAATTCTCACCATTTGGGTACGCTCGCACAGATAGTTCCGAAATAGGGACAATGGTTGTTTATATCAGGATATAAGTAGCGTTTCCTCGTTCAGCGTTTCTTACCATTGCCTACTGGCTAGCTGCAGAGACCTAGCCAGTGGCGTAGCGTGGTGGGGGTTTGGTGGGGATATTGGAAATCAAAAGTCAACTGCTTCAATTTTAAATACTCGTCAGACGCCTTCGTGGTTACGTGTCAAAGCACACACCCGGCATCTTTATCTCTGAATAATTCTTAATACAATTATATTAAAAATTAGTTCCCCTTTAAGTTAAAAAAAAAAAATGTTGACTTATACGCGGAAGAAGACGCGAGGGACCGCTAGTAATTTATATTGGTCAATAGCCCATAACAGCCCACTGCTTGACTAAAGGTACCTCCTTTTTTGTCCAAAATCATGACACAGGAGACGCTGCGTTCTCCGGTATATTCCCTTAAACGCCTCGTACGAAAGTTGCGGGAAGTGAAAGGTTGGTGATAACTGTATTCTGATGTGCCCTCACCACAGGGTCAAAACAAAACATTTGGGTGCAAGTTCGCGTATACTTTACAAATTCTTATAAAAACAGATAAGTAAAATGTTAACTTATAAATCTAAATGGAAACTTCACGAAGATAAAGTTTACTTTTTACAGCACGTTAATTAATGGAGTTGATCAGTAAATATTAAGAAAACAAAAAACCAATAATAAAATAGCGTTGTAGCTGCCCGAGCTAGAATAGCAGACGGAGCGCGAAAGTGTTTAGGTTTATTTAAGATTTTTCGCGTAATAACCGAACCGCAGACAAAGTTGCGCGGATCGGCTTTTAAATTCGGCTTTTTAAATTTTAATAATCGGATCCAATCTTCATAACATACCGAACCACTACCACCACGAAAAGAAAAGCTCGAACAGTTATTTTTTCTTCCACTACAAGCAGATACTGGTGGTAAGTGATCATGCAGTCTAAGATGGTAGCTGGCCATATTCCATGCGTACCCTTAATCTGAATACAAAAAGCAAACAAAACAGCTGTATGCACGCAAACGTAACAAACATTTTAGACTATCGAAACCCAGTAAATATTGAGACAGTAAAATGGAACTAGTCAACCTTGAGTTAGGATTTCATGTACACTTCTTTAGGCAGCGCTCTGGGCCACTTACCATTAATCTGTCATCGGTACGTATACATTTCATCATCATCATCATCACTTCAAACGATTGAAGTCCACTGCTGGATATAAGTCTTGTAGGGAGTTCCAAAATCTACGGTCCTGGGCCGCTTATTCCTCGCGGCTCCCAGAGACTAGCTTGATGTCGTCTGTCCACCTTGCTGCGGACCGACCAAAGCTGCGATAACCTGTTGCCATTTGTAACTGAACCAACTGGGTCATATTAAAGATCTCTCCGTAACGTTTCAAAATAAGGACCCCAACCTTGGTGTCCCATAATAACTCATGACTTTAAGAGCGTCAGAAGCAACGAGTTCACCAGACCAGATTTCCTTAAATGGCATTAAAATGGGATCTAGATAACCACTAGATCTTGTCTCCTTCAACTCATCATTCAATACACCATAGCATATTCAACTTCATCTCCCTACTTTAGGCATTCATATGTCCATTAAATTGCATAGTGTATTCACAAAGTATCACTCATTCCTCTTAGTACAGGAAGAAGTCTTTATGGTACCATTATCTCTTATTGAAATAATGGTAGTTGCCATACCAGCACCTTGGAACCCTAACGTCCATCCGTTTTCTAAGCTACGTGCGTAATTCCACTTCAGCTCGGCGACTCGTTTATTTGTATAAATTTATTAAAACCACTGTATGGTCGGCGTATTAACCAAGTTAATGGAAGTTAGAAGTGGTTCCGTCTCCGAACCCAGCGCCGTAATGAGCTAATAAAAAATTGATACGGGCGTGTAAAGTTTGAGAAGCGGCGGGCCCGTGCGTGCCCCTGGTCTCGCGTGCCGTACCGCCGCCTGATGAATAATAAACAGCGGTGGCGACTACTCGCTACTCATTCAGAAACATCCACAAACAGCAATCATATTTAAAACAAAACGATCGGATGTCAGCTTAAACCGCTTACTATATTGGCGACGGGCTGTGTACATTTTCGGGGCTATACCCTGTTACAAAATCATATTATGAATGCACCCCGAGTACGAGATTTGCACGCTCGCAATCGAATAGTCGTTTTCGAGTATAGTCAGAGTAAAATGGATCTTTTTCATATAGAATTCAAGCTCTAGCTCTAATTTGCGTGCGATTCGTCAGCTAGGACTTTTGGCAGAAAGTTTGTAAAACAAATATCAGAAGAAGAGAATTTGCGACTCTAATACGAGTAAAATATAAGTACTCCTCGATTGTAAGCGAGCAAATCGCATAGAAGACCACACACCTTGGCGTTTGTCTCGTGTCCTTGGCGGCGTTAAATTTTGCGTCCTGCAGCGACCAATGATAAGACTCTATTTCGAACGCGTGCTTATGATTGGTGGCACGCTGTAAGCTATCTTTCATTGCTTAGAATTCTATATTTAAAAAAATACCATCTAGCTAGAAGCTTTTTTTAAATTATTTCACTACAAAATTTGCCCTTGACTGAACCTGATGTCAGTTATAAGTCATACCTACCCCTGAACGGTATCTACGCGAAATCGCAACATCTGCGCCAGTAGGGTGGTAACTAGCTATGGTCTAGCAGCGTCTCACTACACAGACCAGGCATTCAACCCGGGACCTCCCGCTCATAAGACCACACAGTTCACCACTGTGCAAGTGAGTTCGTTGAAGGGTTCGTGTTTGGTGATCATCACTAGAGAAGGCTTTCTTCGTCCCTACATGAGATGGTGGAACGCGGGAGAAAAGTTCTCTATGAATGGCGCAACTGACCTGGCGCAGCGGTGAGCGCCGTGGTATTTCCCAGTGGAGGTCCCAGGTTCGATCCCATTCCGAGGCGCTTTGGAAATTTATACTTTTGATTTTCTGGCCTGGTCGACCGACAGACGTGCCGCTAAGCGGTTTAGCGTTCCAGTACGGTGACCCAGGGTACGGGTTTAATACAACTTCAATACCCAAACCACTTGCAATGAGATTCAAGTTAACTTGTAGTGGAATAATAATAAAAAATTAAACTTCACTAACGCACTGCTTAAATCAACCCTTTCGCTATCGTGTAATTATAAGGAGCTCATCAACTATGTGTATGGAACGGCAATTAATACAGAACACGAAATTAATTCATACATTATGTATGAATGAATGCCTAATGTACAGCTTGTAGTGGAATAAAATAAAAAAAAGTACTGTCGATAAGACCGCAAAAACTTTTGAGGACCGTGGACTTAAATACCTCAACACTAATGCCCGCTATCACTAGCCCTAGTCATCGTTTTAATCGAATGCATAATGATTAAGGCGACGCCAAGAGCAAAAACGTTTCACCAACTTTTAGGTGACAACTACTCGTGAGCCATTGATGTATGTCTCGGAATCTCCTTAGAATAGGCATTAATTATTTCGGCATTGCCTTGTTCGTCGTCTGCATTGTACAGGTAAGGAAAGGCTTCCTTTATTTACTTGTACATTGCAGGCAGCCAAAAGAAGCCATGCAAAAGAACTTTGAAAATGTGGTCATAAACAGTCGACTGTACATAATGATGTTTGTTCAAAGGGCACTCGAAGTTTTAAAGTAAACAAGTGCCGGAAAGTTGCGAAAATTTTTCTCCTTTTCAATATTTATTTCCGGAATAAAAACTTTTCTTTTCATCGATACCAGTCTCTTACCGAAACATTTGGCACGTTTTATTTATTCATTTTCTTGTTATTCGTACACTGCTTTGTTTGAATCATCAACAACCACTCATTACTGGCCCACCCGTCTTTCTTCCTCTTCGGGGGTCGACCAACGCTGCGCTTACCAGTGCGGGGCTGCCATTCAAGCACCTTGGGACACCAACGTCTATACGATCTCTGAGCTATGTGTACACACATTGCCACTTCAGCTACGCGACTCGTTGAGCTATGTCGGTAACTCTGGTTCTTTTACTCTCTGGATCTCCACGTTTCTGATTTATTTACGTAGATATACTGCGAGCATAGCTTTCTCCATCGCCCGCTGAGTGACTGAGACTTCTTATGAGGCCCGTAGTAGATTTTACTTTTTAAAGTGAGCACTAAGATACAATGAGTAAAGCTCAATATGCTATTTACGCGAAACCAGGCAATATCTGCACGGTGCAATTTCTATTTCGTCAATCTTTTTAAACCACATCACACAGATCTTCTAACATGCACTCTCTATGCACGTTCCGCTTCGACGCCGAAGTATCCTCAGGAGATATTGAATTTACAATGCACTATTGCTAAGTTGTTATACGAGTACATTAGAACACAAACAACCGGCAGTAGGGCTAGCACAGGCAGGAAACAAAAATTATATCTCCTTAGAATTAACGTGTCCACCTTTTTTTTTTTTTTTTTTCTGGGGAAATTTTCAAAGATACCCGACCTCTGGGAGGACCGGGTTATGTGGGATTTTTACCCAATAAAACCCACTCGATGGCACAAAATTGGGAGGCTCCGGGATCTCCTAAGAACGGACCGGTGGCTCCCTCATACAGCGCATGAGTTCGTCCTGGGAGAAAATGTTCCCCCGACCTCATTTGCCTCGCTGTGGCTACGGCAAGCTGCTGACCTACCCGGGTCGTGTAAATTGATGTTCAAAAATCAAAAAATCAAAATTGTTTATTACATTTCAAGATACTTGATACAACAGTTGTCGGAGCCCCCTTTTAAGCTTGTAATTGCCTGTACCAGGGGACGTTAAACAGCAAGAGCCCCATCCTGTCCGACACGATCCAATATCCCTTCATCTGGGACTATTGATCAGACGGAATTGGGCGATGATTGCCATCCGCCCGCCTCGGTCGTCTCGGTCGCCCCGATCGGCTTTCTCTCGATCGCGCTCGGCAGCTTCCTTTGTAGCCATTACATCGCAATCCATGCGTCATCCTCTGCCAGCATTGCTGCTACTACTGCTGAGGGAGAACGTGTCCACCTGCTAGAGCAAAGGAACACGGAATAGGAGAAGTTTACCTCCAGTTATTATACGTATATTATTTGGATATTATTTCCACTTGTGCGCCAGTGCTCTGAGAGTTGATAAAGCTGTGGGAGAAGATAAATTTATATCCTATCCCCGGGGATATAATTGTCTCCTGCCCATGCTAGGCATGCTGGCGCAATTTGGGAATTTATAATTTCGAAATTTTCTCTGGTCTGGTCTTGTGGGAGGCTTCGGCCTCGGCTAGTTACGCTACCGACAAAAACGTACGACCTAAAAACGAACGTAGGGATTTAGCGTTCCGCTACGATGGCGCTTAGAAACCTATCAGGGGTATGAGTTTAATAAAACTTCTACACACCTAAAATGTTAGCCCGTTTCCATCTTAGACACCATCAATTACAAATAATAACATGTGATATTCAAGTAAAATTCTAGCGGAATAGTAATAAAAAAAACCTAACAAACTCGTTTCCTAAATCAGAACCCTTTCTTTATAGAGTTTTTATATAGAGATCATCAAAAATATGTATGGTACAGTCGTGACAGAACATGAAATGAAATTCATACATAATGTATGAATTTCTAGTGTAGAAATAAATAAAACCTAATGCGTTTCCGTGATCATTAAATTTTCGTATTAAATCATTCCGACAATCAACCAAAAGATTACAACTCCAAACACCTATCCATCAAAATTAAATTTGCTTTTAATAAACGAAATAAACACGCGGTAGAAACTTTTGATGCAAGTGTGAAACGAATGTTAAAATCACCATCATCATCTCATTATGGCCCACTACAGGGCACGGGCAGTGGCGTTCACAGGCATTTTGCCCAGGGTATGCATAAAGGAAGAAGGTGCCATAAAATGGAAAAATCCTTCGCATTTATGAGTCACACAAAAATTTTAGGGTATGCAGTGCTTTTGTGCATGGATAAAGTGCACGCTACTGGGCACCGGGTCGTCTCAGAATGAGAAGGGTTTAGGCCGCAGTCCACCACGCTGGCCAAGTGCCGATCGATAGACTTCACACTCCAATGAGAACATTATCTACTTTGAAAATCGTTACTATTAAAAAAACACTTTGGAATATTATTTGTAGGCTATGCCGCATACTTTGAGGACCAAACCGAAGACCTAAGAGTTTCAGAGTTTTTAACACGCTTTATGTTAGCTCCATCTGTATGTTTGTTTGTATGTTTGTAACCGACTCCTTTCGACTTGATTTTGACCCACTTCAAACGGTCTGATTTCGATGAAACTTCTTAGATATATCGAGGACCGATGCTAATACACTAATTTGATAAGATTATTCCATTTTCCAATTTGGAAATCAAGATTTTTACTAATTTATACAATTTTTATTTATAGTCGATAGGGCTGGAATTATGTTTATTTAAATATCAACAATTTTCTTTAGCCCATTTCTCTAATATTAACAAATTTGATTTTGTGCATGGTGCTACCAATGAACTACTTAATAAAAATAATAGTTTAAGATTAATTAAAAATCAGGCTTTTATAAATAAATTAAACTTAGAATAGTAATAGGTAGAATTTCTTTTTAGTATTTTTGAACTAATTTTTTTTTTTTCGTCAAAACTAGCGCTAGCAAATGGT
This sequence comes from Pararge aegeria, assembly GCF_905163445.1. NCBI lineage: Eukaryota > Metazoa > Arthropoda > Insecta > Lepidoptera > Nymphalidae > Pararge > Pararge aegeria. The sequence goes on from NC_053208.1 coordinate 2,096,069, forward strand.
GATGTTGCAGTCTAAGATGTCCATATTACGGGTTTCGGGGAAGTCGTAAGCCGGAATAGCATTCCGGATCCTAACCAATTGATATATTGTCATATTTTCATTGCCAAAACTCCAGGCTGCCTGTTACCAAAGGGAAATATGGCCGCGGACATTGTCGCGGGCTACTGCCATGCCAGTAATTCATACACGCCACTTCGGCTATCAGTTTTTTTTCACGACTGAGAACACTTGCGTGATGTTGCCTTTGTACTATTATTTTAATTACTTTCAATGTGTATTAGAGGGAGGGAAGAGGGGGGGGGGACAGGGGTAGGTGTGGTGTGTTATGTCGTTAGCGTTTCATTGTTTCACTAACTTCATAACTTTAAAAATTGCGTGTTTTCAAATTATTGATTTTAAAAACTAAAAGCATAACACTGCCTACTTTTTAAAATTTTTTATTCGTTACTAGCAGTGCCCTGCGGTTTCACCCGCGATAACTACAACAAAGTCATGCAGTGTACAGCTATACACTTAGTCTACAACCATCCTCAATAAATCAGCTACCTAACGTGATTTTTTTTTCAATCGTAATGGCAGTTCCAATCGTACAGACCAACTATTCAGCTTTATTGAATTTCCTTAATTTCGCACCGTTTAAACCTTCCCTGGACTTTCACGATTTATTAAGACCTAAACTAGCCAAATCGGTCCAGCCGTCCTCGAGTATATATAGAAGATCAACCCATTACCAGCCCACTTCAGGGCACGAGTCTCCAAAATGAGAAGGAGAAGGAGAAGTCAAATATTTCTTTGTTCAAGTGGGCACATAGATGGCGCTTTTGATGCGTTCATAGGACCTCATTCGCCTCTGAGAACCTTATAGAAAACTCTCAGGCATACAGGTTTTTTTTCCAAAAGTGATACTTTGTGATACTTTGTTTGCTGAAATTAAAAACACACCTAACTCCGAAAAGTTAGTATTGCGTGCCAAGGATGGAACTCAGTGCGTCCCAAAGAGCGGCCGTAGCCTTTACTACCAGATATTGTAGCTAGCAAATTAGATTATACATACACTCCTCTCGGATACCCCGACGCGATATTATTACCTGTATCTCCCCGAGGAGTGGTTCGAAATACGGATATTTCCCTAGTTTAAAGCCACGATGATTGGCTCGAGGCTCGTGCGTTCCCACTACTTTCAATGCAAATTGAGTTGGAACCAGTATAAATTTCTGCCTAACTCACAACTACCGTTCGCGGAGCTAGAGCCTGTCGTACCTTTAAGGCGACTTTCCTACAGTGCAAGGCTACGTAATTCCGGATTAGTTTCAAACCAAATAATAACATTACTTAATTTTCAGGGCGTAGCTAACAAGTAACAACTATAGTATGTAATAACAATAATAATATGGAATGTGGAATGTTGAGTCAACAGTTATTTTTCCGATCGTCATTTCAGTTAATGGTCGCAAAAAGCTTCGACCAACATCTTAAGAAGCTGTCGCTTGGTTGTTGGATCAAGGGCCGGATACAGAAGGCAATAGTCCTTGAAACGGCGCGTATTGTGAGAAAGTTCTTCGAAAACCCCGCAAGCGGAGGGTGGATGTTTTTTCTTGTTAATTTTTAATAGTGTTTTTATAATAATAATTTATATGCTAGAATTATGGGCCACAACAAGTTGTTTTGCAAAAATTTAAATGCACTCCTACACAATCTACTTCAAAAAGTGAAAGAAAGAAAGAAGAAAGTATGCTTTATTGCACGCCAAGAAACACATACAATAACGACATAAAACGACTCATTAAACTTAAGTTGTAGAATTGGCCTTATATAGCTTTAAGGGATCCGGGTTACCAAACTGCAGACGTCACAATAAGTGACAGGTGGCTACGGGTGTTGAAAAAGGTTTAGCTAAGTTTTTTTTTTTAAATACATATATCGACCAGCGCTTAGCGTTCAGGCTTGATAAAGATGATGATTATTATAGTACTAGCTGACCCGCGCAACTTCGTCTGTATCAAATCGGTTATTATCGGTTGTAATATCTTAAAAAACCAAATTAAAAAAAGACTATAATAAGAAATAAATTATATAAGAAACTAGAAACAAATGGCTACCGGGGAATTTAAGTCAACTGAAGCACAAATCCAAAATAGTATAGCAAAGATATTAACGAAATAAAACATCCCTACAAATATTATAAATGTCAATGGAAGTTTGTTTGTTACGCTTTCACGCTAAAACTACTAAACCGATCCTCATGAAACTTTGTACACATATTCTTGGAAGTATTAGAAGTAATATAGGATTATTTTTATCCCGACATTAAGCTCGGTTCCTTTGGGAGAGGGGATGAGTGTTTGACGATTTTACACCACAACTCGGACAAATTACGAGTATAACCGATTTAAATAATTATTTTTTACTGTAGAGGTTATAATATGTGTCTCATTTTGCAACTCTGGTTGGAGATAAAGGACAGAACTCATCAGCGGACAGAAGCAAACCCCTCATTTAAGGCTTAGCGATTACTTTAAATTTTTTTAGATCTACAACTAAATTTAATGCCACATCAAAAACAAAATCAAACGCAGACGAAGTCGCGGGCAATAGCTAGTACAATATATTTTAAAACCCGACTTCAAAGCCACTGCCGCAAAGTAAGAAAAGCTTACGGTCTTGTAAAAAATCATTTTAATTCTAATATAATGTCCCCCCTTCCTAGTTTTAATCAAACTTTTTAATCACCTGCAGATCGACGCTGTCGTCTGTAGCGGAAACCTTTTTTTAGGTCTACGGGGTGGTTTAATTAGGGAGCTCGCTCAGTGTCCGTCCGTCTATCCAATACAAACAGTATTTGGAGACCCTACTGGATTTGCTTGTTTTATATAAACATAGAGTTAAGAAAAGTAAATTAAGCAAAGGAAGTATAAAATAATCAATATCTATACTTATAATAAAACTGTAACTGGAAGATTTCGGTACATTTAATATATTTTGAAAATTTTGACCGGGGGATGCTTTATAATAGACACTGAGTCCAAAACAGATTTTAATTTAATTTTTGTCTGTCTGTCTATCTGTCTGTCTGTCCGAGCGGATTTAAGTAAAATTTGGTATAATGGTAGCTGATATACCGGGTCAACATGTAGGATACTTTTTATCCCGATAAACAATAAGTTTTCTCCGGGAAGTGAGATGAAATATTTTATCAATTTTACTTCATAGCTCCGTTAAATTTTGACCAATTTTTATAATTCTTTTTTTATTTAAAAGTGTATACTATCAAGCATGTTCCGTCTAATTTTAATGAAGATCTGATAAAAATTGTCGGAGATAAAGGACATAACTCTTCACAGATAACAGCAAGTCGCGAGGCATATGGGACAACGATCGAATGCATATCATCCAACTAAATACTAATATTATAAATGCGAAAGAAATAAAGTAATATAAATATTAAGTTTGATTATATACCTGCAAATTCAGTTTTAAAATATTCAAATTGAACCTAACGCTAATAACACGTACGGCCGCGATATCAGTTTGGAAATAAAACAGGTCCACCTGGTAGGTAGCGCTGCAAATAGTTTCTAGGTTTTTTTCCAGGTGCAGACGAAGTTGCGCTTGTCAGCTAGTAAGTAAATAAAACTGAATTGTTAATATACGTGTCTTTAAAGCTTATATTTGACGGCCGATTGGCGCAGTTTGCAGCGACCCTGCTTTCTGAGTCCAAGGCCGTGGGTTCGATTCCCACAACTGGAAAATGTTTGTGTGATGAGCTTGAATGTTTTTCGGTGTCTGGGTGTTTATATATATTACTAGTTGTACCCTGCCACGCTTCGCTGTTGCACATTGTGATTGAATGGTTGAGAAAAATAGATAAAAACAATCCTTGATGCGTATTATATATCATGCTAAAATTTCATCCCGATCATTGCAGAACTTTTTGAGTTTTTGAAGCGTACACAAACCAACATAACATTTTTATATATATAGATATGTGTTTTAGCACTAAAGATGTCCCTCCTATGTGTCCTTCCAGAGGCAACCAGTATTATTTGGAAATTATAGATAGTTGCAATCATTGAATGCAAATCTTACATAGACTCTTCCGCACTTAAAGTTTTAGTAGTAGTACCTATTAAAGCATTTTGTGGCCAAGCTTGTCCAGGGAAGTCCCTACTACCCCCATGCCTATTTAAGCTGCTGAGCTGCGTTCCAGTCCGAAGGGTGTCATTTCATAGGATGTGTTCCTTGCATGGCATTCAAAGTGTTCCTCTGTTTATGTAACAAATTATGGTTTTTCACTAATCATTAGGTTACCACAGCTTGGTCCATCATTTATTACTATAAAAAACCTTTAGGATGTTATCAACAATTATAATTATATAAATAATTTTAACAATCTCCTCTAGGGCTAAAATTTTTCGAAATCTGATAGTAAGTGACCTTAATTTAACAAACATGAAACTTTTATTAAATTTTAAGTCTGTGGGAATGTTTTATAAATTTAAATGTGGGAATGTTAGTATAAAATTTTCATTTTTTTTCATTAGCACCCCCGTAACCGATTTTGTGATTTAAACTTCATTCAATACATTCTTGTTTGCTCATAGCCCAAAAAAATTCTGTCCAAATTTCATGCCTAAAAGAGTTAAAATTCAAAATTTAGTTTTTTATGATTTTTTCTAATCATTAACGTCCCCGCTATACACTTTAACAATTATACAAAAGTTAGACTATCCTTTAAGTCAATGTATCCTCTACATGGATGCAAAATTACAATTCAATCGGATGTATAGTTTAATAGTTTTAACGGAAAAACCGTAAAAAAACTCTATAGATTTATATATTATTATAGATTTTGTCACATGCAATAATTAGCGATCAAAGGTAAATAAACACTGCACAAAACACTATATAGGTACGAATTTGTTATGTGTATCAATTGATAAAAGCAAACTCATTAGCTCATTAAGTAGGAGGTAACCGAAAATCCAAGAAAAAAACCCACTGAAATTGACAGTTTGCTGTTATTTCAACTTTTTTTTTAATTTGACTAAATTGAACTATTCGATTTCGTTTTCTTTTTCTTTTTTGTTTATCTGTGCTCCAATGCACACTGTTTTGATAGATATGATTGAATTTGAACTTTGTACAGAGGTAATAAAGTGCTAATTGACTCTTTGACGTTAGGAACATACCTACATTGTTTAAACAACAGTGACTGCTTGTAATTCAATATGAACTTTATATAATAGCAATAAAGCTCGTTTTAGTTAGAAAACGTTTGTATGGGAAATAGAAAAGGGCTGTTTTTTGGGTTTTTCCGGCAATTATTCGAATTTTTCTCGCCGTAAAAACCATCTTTGAACTTCAACGAACATTTTAAAAAAAAGAATTGGCCAAATTGGTCCAGGCGTTGTTGAGTTATGCGCTTACCAACACATTTTGTGATTAATTTTTATATTATAGATAAGTATTTATGTATTATATTCATAAAAATATTCAACAGCTATCTTAGTACCCATAACACAACCTACGCTTACTTTGGGGCTAGGTGGCGATGTGTGTATTGTCGTAGTATATTTATTATTATTATTATTTTTATATGAGCGATTCAGTCTTTCGTTGAGAGGTTTTGAATGAAGTTAACTGCATTTGTGTATCTTTCCAATACAGATATTCATCCATGACATCTCAAGTACTGCTGGCTTGGCCATCGCGAAATTACAGTTTATTTATTTACACCAACAACTTACATACATTGTTTATCAATTAATCTTATAATATGTTCTGTATGTTTGTCAGTTACAGGTGGTTACATTTAAGATAAATACAAATATTTATTAGCTTGATCATGTAATTGATACGGATATAAAAGTAAGCCAAAACCAAAAACGAAAATGAGGAGTAAGAACCTACATGTATACCTACTCGCTTACAGCTTAAGCCCTTCTCAATCTGAGAAGAGACCCATGCCCGGTAATTGGTCCATATTTATGATTCGAAACAAAAAGCCATGTAGGAAATGTTTACGAAGATTTTCAAAAAAAAAATGCTGTCTTTAGCGAAATTTTACATACTTGGAGATTATTTTCATTTTCAGAGATATTAGATCACAGTATACTTTTTTTTGAACCTCAAACACAAATGGAATGGAACTCTTAGAAATCCGAAATTATCGCAGTCGTCATTGCGGCCAACAACTATTATACTATAGTTTTATAAACAAACAATAAATTTTAGAAATAAATAAATATACTACGACAATACACAGATCGCCATCTTGTCCCAAACTAAGCGTAACTGATGACTAAGTTTTATGAACAATACACCTACATAAATACTTATAACAAATAGATAAACACCAAGACACTGAAAAAGGTTCCATTAAAGTTCATCACACAAACATTTTCCAGTCGTGGGAATCGAACCCGCGACCTTGGACTCAGAATGCAGGGTCGCTGCCTACTGCGCCAATCAGCCGTGGTTTGTAGTTAAATGTAATACACGCCTCTCTAAAAGGCAAATGGCATTAATTATTTGCAAAAGCAATGCAGTTTTGCATTACACCATTTATAGGATAGTGGATGGTACTGGCACGTACCTGCAGCTAAATACCTGGCATTTTGTACTCGTTACACTAAAGTAATGAAATCTTTGAGATATCTCTCGATAAGTTCAAAGTTTATATAAAAAGTAAGCTTACAAAAAAATCCTATTATATTGTTAAGGATTACTTAAACGATAAAATAGCTTGGGTGTGTGAATTGCTCTAACTTCAGGTTAATATAAATTTACTGTGAGATGGTGATAAGAAATAAAAAATGTACCCGGCTAAGTTTGTTGTGGGCTCTTCTTAGACCAGCGCGCGTTTGGAGCCCTCGTAGCTTTAGGTTTAAGCTGGCGAACGAAGTTATTCCCCTTCCCCTTACAGTTATGAAACATATATGTATGAACGCTTCGTAGCAGCCTGTGATAGGCCTACATGAATAAAGAAATTTTGAATTTTCAAGACGCTTAGTATTCGAAAATAAGTTTCAAACAACATTGATTTGCGTTTAATTTTGAGTGTTTTTTTTTTTGCAATACTTCAATCTCCACTTAGCCGGCAAAACATAGCCGTTAGAGATTGAAGCATTGAAAAAAAATGCATTATTTATGTTGTCTGTGTGCATAATAAAAAAAAACTATTATTACTCGAATCATTGTGATTTATTTGAAAAATATAATAATATTTTTGATTTATCTTTTATGTAACGCGATATAAACCAAAATAGTAATTTCACGTTGTTGTAATGGGTCCGAAGGAAGGTGGCGACACTCTTAACACAAGTTACCTTAGCGCGAGTGTCTCTGTATCTCTAGTCCATAAGGAGATTCCTGCTGTACACATTTTTATATATGAAATAAAATTATTATAATTAATTATATAATATTGACTGTGTGGGAGCCTAATAGTTACCACTATTATTGAAAGTTTTTGACAGTAGGTAAGACACTATACTGGCCAGACCCGGAAATTTAACTTTATTTTTTTTTATAAATATAAATATACAACGATATTAAAGTTAATAAGTTAAAGGTAAAGTTGGTATGTATTACATATTATATTTATACAATTATTTCCTGTGAAAACCCTCGCCAGATGTCATGGCCGTACTCGAGACGTCGTCAAATTAGAATTATCCTTGTTCCATAGCAAAAGATTTATGATTTTATTACTGATAATAACAAACTTAGTAACAGAGAGTTTGAAATCACAAATAAATTCGAAGTTCAAGCGGTACAAAATTGTGTTTACAACGTCATAATTCGGCGCTTCACCTATGGCGGATCGCTAGATTGTGCAGTTTTATTTATTGAAAATAAATACCAATCTCAATTATTATATTTATAAAGCATTGGCTGAATCTATCATATCTTATGGGCTGTCAAGTTATGGAAGAACCTTTAAAACTTACCTTGATAAAATTTTTACCCTTCAACTGCGAATTCTAAAAGAATTAGCTCCCAGAAAAATTAAAATAAACTTCGGAGGAAATTACCGTAAACTATTTGCATTTTGTAAAATAATCCCTATTCACGAGAAAACTGAATTAGCATTGTTAAATGAGGAATATTTTACAGAAAACTTACAAAAAGTCCAAAAGTCTTATTCAATACGAAGATGTGACAAACTAAAACTTACTAAATATAATAATCTATATGGTAAAAGACGATTGCTATACGTTATACCTTACTTAATTAACCAGCTTCCTAAAGAGCTTAGGGAAGTTATAACGAAGAAAAATATTAAGTACAAACTTAAACAACATTATATAGAACTTATAACAAACAAATATATTTAATGACAAAATAATATATTTAATGACAAAATATGAGAAAAAATTAAAAACATCCTGTACATGTAGGAATATGAACGCACTTCGTTCCTACCTATACTGAGTTATATAAATTATGGAACGTAAACAAAAGGTTTTTACATTTATCATTGTCTACCTACCCACATTCTAAATGGTAATGTGAATAAGTAACGATTTTAATATATTAATCTATTAGACTAACAAAGCAAAAATTTGTCAACGGCTAGGTGTACGGAAAAATTATTTTGAGTTTATGCTTACACCTTTAAATTAAGACCTGTGACGTATGTTATGTGTAATGAGTTAATAAAATAAAAAAAAAAATTCATTTCCGATCGATATATATATATAATATAAATGTTAACAACATAGCATTTATATAATCGATATAAATGTTATGTTGGTTTGTGTACGCTTCAAAAACTAAAAAGTTCTGCACCGATCGAGCTAACATTTTAGCATGATATATAATCCGCATCGAGGATTGTTTTCATCTATTTTTTGCATCAGTCACATATCCGCGAGTCTTTATATCTACGCAGACAGTGGAAAAACAAAAATATCGTATATCCACAAGTATTACAAAATTAAACTTATATGTAATATATTCCTTGTTTTGTTTCTCATTTCTCAACCATTCCATAAAAATGTGCCACAGCGAAGTGCGGCAGGGTACAACTAGTATTAATATAAATACACTTTTAATAATACATGAATCATACATCAGGGGAAAAGTACAATATTTTAGCGATTCTTTGTTAGTGTCATCTTGTCATCATGCCTATTAGTGGCGATAACAATTTGCGTCTATCAATTACAGAATACTGTCTGAGTTTGCTGCGGGCTTCATCTCAGCGGGGAGTATTTAAGAGGCGCGTAGCTTTAGTTTTAGGTTGACGAGTTTTCACATGAAGCGGTGATAATCCATTGGGTAGGAGCTCGACTTCACTTTCGGGGGGCCGAGTTCGAATCTCAGCACACAACTGTAACTTTTCTAAGTTATGTGCGTTTTAAGTAATTAAAATATCACTTGCTTCAACGGTAAGGGAAAACATCTTAAGTATTTGAATTAAAAAAAAAAAAAAAAAAAAATTCATGTATCACAGGCACTTATTTGACGGCCGACTGGCGCAGTGGGCAGCGAACCTGCTTTCTGAGTCGTGGCCGTGGGTTCGATTCCCACAACTGGAAAATGTTTGTGTATAACTGAGCATTGGCTCACTGGAGCACAAATAGCAGTTAACATCGATAACTTCAAAATGTCAAGTGTGTTCTTTAGAAAGACTGCTATTCATGGTGGATCCTTAATTTTTGTACGCAATAATATAACTTGTAAGGAGCGAAAAGATATAGTTAGTCTTTCTGTGGAGCGCATAATTGAACTGTCTTGTGTGGAGCTGGAGCGTTTTATAATAGTGTGTGTGTACCATCCCCCCTCAGGTGATTTCAACCAATTCGAGGATGTAATGGAAGATGTCCTTAAGCGATTGTGTATGTCTACTAAAAACGTAATAGTATGCGGGGATTTCAATGTTGATATCTTATTACATAATACTACTACGACTAGGTTGTTAAACTTATTTAAATGCTTTAATTTGAATAATGCTTTCGATGAACCTACTAGAATCAGCAACTTCAGCATCTTGTTTAGATAATATTTTTTTTAACTGTGATATCTTAGGTAAATCGATATTAAACAATTTAAGGTCGGATCATTGTGGCCAACAAATTACTGTTGTTGGTACAAATAGAAATAAACATATTGTTAAGTACAGGCCGATAACTCAGAGTAAACTAACGCGATTTAAAGGTGAAATATCAGCCAAAATTCCTGCTCTCTTTTTTGAAAACTGTCATCCCGACAATCTTTATCGTACTCTTTTCAATGAAATAGAAAGTGCATTTAATAAAGTATTTAATATTAAATACATAGATTTTAATAAAAAAATGAGGTTTAGTGATTGGGCGACTATAGGCATTTACAAAAGCAGGGATAAGTTGTATGAGCTATATGATGAAAAACAATACAATCAGACTCCAACTTTCCTTGAATATGTAAAAAGTTACTCCAAAACATTTAAAAATGTTTGTAGACAAGCTAAGTCGCTATACATTAAAGATCTACAAGGACAGACTTGACGTTTCAAAAGTGCTTGTATTAGGCCTACTTGAAATAAATGAATTTTGAATTTTGAATTTTGAATTTTGATCGGATAGTAAAATCTGAAAACAAAATACAAACAACCTGGAAAATTGTTAATAATGAATCTGGGAAAACTAAATCTCGAGACGGAAATTTTGAATTAATTATTAATAATAATATGGTAACTACTGATGCAGAAGTTGCAAGTAATTTTGATAACTTTTTTCAGAATGTTCCTATTTTGTTAACAGATTCACTAAATTCCTCACCTACTGCAGCTCAGAATTTATTAAGAGGCAACATTAATGAGTGCAAAGTTTTATTTCATTTCAAACATATAGATGCATCGGATATCATTAAAAACTTCAAGTTGTTAAAATTAAAGAAAACAGGTGATATATGGGGAATGTCGGTAAAGGTAATATCTCATATTATTGACGTCATTGCTCCTCTTTTAGCCATAATTTTCAATGAATGTGTTGATTTAGGTACTTTCCCGAACCTAATGAAACATAGTAAACTCATTCCTCTATTTAAATCTGGTAATAAAAATGATATAAACAATTACAGACCTATCTCAATCTTACCAGCTCTTAGTAAGATATTTGAAAAAATTATATTAAATCAACTTTTATATCATTTTAATGTAAATAACTTACTACACCCTGAGCAGTATGGCTTTACTAAAGGTCGTAGCACAACGGACGCAGGTGCTAAACTTATAAAACATGTTTATGATGCCTGGGAATGTTCACAGAACGCCATGGGTGTTTTTTGTGATCTATCTAAAGCTTTCGATTGTGTTGATCATAAAACCTTGCTTCTTAAGCTAAGCCACTATGGTATCCAAAACGTTGCACTAAATTTGGTTGCCTCTTATCTCAGCAATAGAACCCAAAGAGTTTGCATAAATGATGCAAAGTCTCAGGGTTCAAATACCTCAATGGGTGTCCCACAAGGCTCGATTTTGGGTCCTTTTCTATTTTTAGTGTATATAAATGATCTACCGTACCATGTCAGTGGAACATGCGACATTGTATTGTTTGCAGATGATACATCTCTAATTTTTAAGACTGATAGGAGTAAAGATAACTCTTACGAAGTAAACCGTGTTATGTCGCATGTGTCGCACTGGTTTACAGTTAACAACTTACTTTTAAATGCAAAAAAAACAAAGTGTGTCGAATTTATCTTACCAAATGTAAAGAAAATTGATAAAAATATAATGATAAATGGTGAATCACTAAGAATAGAAACTACCACAGTTTTTCTGGGCGTGACCTTGGATAATAAGCTACAGTGGGGTGCCCATATAGATTCACTAGCGGGTAAACTAAGCTCGGCTGCCTACGCAGTCAGAAAAATTAGACAGATTACTGACGTTGAAATAGCTAGGCTAGTTTATTTTGCGTACTTTCATAGTGTTATGTCCTATGGAATCTTGTTATGGGGTAAAGCAGCTGATATCGAAACTATATTTATATTGCAGAAAAGAGCTGTACGGTCAATATATAAACTTAAATCACGCGAATCCCTCCGTGAGAAGTTTAAAGAAATAGGCATACTTACTGTAGCTTCACAATATATTTATAACAATATAGTATATGTAAGACAACATATTAGTATTTATAAACAAAAAGTGGACATAAACAGTCGACTTACAAGAAATGGTCATAAATTAGTGTCATCTGCATATCGTCTGCGTAAGGTACAGGGATCATTTGTGGGATTGAGTATACGCTTTTATAATATGATTCCTAAGGTGATTTTGGACCTGCCAATGCACAAGTTTAAAGAATTTGTTAAAACACTAGGCGAGGTTACTATACAATTGATGAATTTTTTAATAACAAGGTTGCTTGGAAGCTTCCGGCTCCGCTTTCAGCTCACACAAGATAGAAAAATGAATGTTAAAATGCAAAATGTAAATTGTTGATGTTGGAAAAGAGCAACTGCTGAGTTTCTTGCCGGCTTCTTCTCGGTAGAATCTGCCTTCCGAACCGGTGGTAGAATCACTACAAACAGACAGACTTGACGTTTCAAAAGTGCTTATATTAGGCCTACTTGAAATAAATAAATTTAGAATTTTGAATTTTGAATTTTTGTGATGAACATGAATGTTTTTCAGTGTCAGGGTGTTTATCTGTATATTATAAGTATTTCTGTGTATTATATTCATAACAATATTCATCAGCTGTCTTAGTACCCATAACACAAGCTACGCTTACTTTGGGGCTAGGTGGCGATGTGTGTACTGTCGTAAAAAAAAAAAAAACTTATGAAGCGTAAGTGTTTACATAATTATTGTGATATCACCATCTCACTGTCTATTCATATTTAGCTATAAAGTTAGCAATTCATACCCAAGCTTTTTTTATAGTTTAAGTAGTTCTTAATATTAAATAAGTATTTTACTATAAGCTTACGTTTGATATAAACTTTGAATTTATTTAGAGGCGTCTCAAAGATTTTACTAAACTAAGATTTTCGTGGTTAATGAACATTTCTTAAATTTAGTTCAACGGGTACATACCACGATAATATTTTGGATTTGTCGATATTTCGACTCAGTTTCATGGATCGTTGTCACGACGGGACGTCGTATGTTCCCGTTGAAATTATATTTAAGAGGCGTGTCAAAGATTTCAATTGGTAATTTGCTATAAGATAATATATAATAATTAATAGTTTGAATTCCTTTAACCTCATTAAGCAGCGCTTAGCACTTTGTCGAGACGAGTATATTATTACAACTGGAGTCACGTGGATTATCACCGGAGTAAACCCGACAAGTTTAGAACTTTAACTATTTACTAAACTATTGCTCTGATTGCCTGTGCAATACAGTCGCAATGGTCCGAAACGTATAGCCTCACTATGGAAAACGTACCGCCGACTATTCGATTTTTAACTCGACTTCACAAGGTATATGTATTTACTTTATTTTTGACTACCACCCTGGCGAATCGGTTAGCGATGTGGTTCTAAGTTAGAGATCCAGGGTTCGATTCCCGGCGGGGGCGATTTGGGAAATAATTATTTCTGTTTTTTTGTTGTCTGATGTTGTGGGAGGCTTCGGCCATCGCCCTATCGCCTATCGGCCCTATCGCCTATCGGCCTATCGCCCTAGTGACAGAGACGTGCGATAAGTGGTATGTATGGGTTTAATAGCGGCCGTACGCAGGTTAGCCCGCTACGATCTCTTACCACTTCTTGAGATTGCAATCAAGGGCTAACTTGTAGTGGAATAAATAATAAAAAAATAAATATTTATTGTGATGTATGAAATGCAATATGAATTCGTTAAAACTATAAGCTTTGAGGGTGGCGCAGCGCACAACGGCCCTCTTTCATACATTTCAAATGGAATTTTCAATGAAAGTTAAGAACTTTAAGTCTATAACTTCGGCACGGTGATTTTCAGTTTTAAGTTCTTAGCAAAGATTTCGACTAGGTACGAAGGAAGTCAAAGTAGGAAACCGGAGCGGAAAATCGCAGTGACATGTCGCTGAAACCGGCTGCTTCGCGCTGTAAGGAAATTATGGTATTTCTGAAACTCATATTGAGTAGGGCTGAAGTTTGAGTCAAAGGAGTTTCATAAAACAGATCCTTTACTAGGTTCACAACAAGAAAAAGTACTCAGAGTTTTACAAAAGAAAAATTGGGGCAGTGCTTATTTTTTTTTAAACAGGAAAAATGTGCACCAGATTCCGAACCTTAAAAAAAATTAGTATTAGATTAGTAATTTAATTTTAATTGTAAATTAATAGTAATTTAATTATTGATCATTAATTACTCATTGTTTGTTTTTTTAGTTTAATAGGTTTGGTTTTAATTTCTTAATTTTGAAATTCTTTTGCATACATCCGTATACCCCGATCTAAAATAAGTGTTATTTTTTTTTAATTTTTAAATTTATTAATCAGTTTGCATTATTTTAGCAAGGGTGGGTGGATACCCTTGCGACTATTCGACGGAAATATTACTAGAATACTTTTTATAAGATTTATTAGTTAAAAAAACCTATTTGTATCAATAATTTAACAAAATAATAAAAGCGTGAGTACGTTATTAAATTTATTCAACATCGCCTTATTAACCGTCCTTAACTAGGTACATCGTAATGCTACCTCATATTATACAGAGATTAAAGGCTCATACTAAAAAAAGGACGTCCTCTACGTACGGCGTACGTACATACACCTAAAATACTTTTAATAGAATTCAAAACATTCTCAGTGTTTACTTATGACAACCCTATTGAAGATAAAAGATCGACACGCGCATAGTACCAACGCTACGCGACACTTACCTAATAAAGTGACAGGTTTCACATGATTTAAATTTAGCATGGGATGTTTGGGCTGTATTTGAAATCATTCAGCAAAACCTATGGCAGTTATTTACTCAAAAACTATTAGATTTACGGATTCACAGATAAGTCTCAAAGACAGTACATAATGTACCTCTGAAGCCTGTGAGGTATTATTTCGGTATTCATTAAAACGTTGCAGAACGCAAGAGTAATAAGCGCGAAGTAAATTCCCGGATGAAATACGCCATAGTTGCGAATAGTTTATGATCGGAGGTTCCAGTTAGATTCGTACCAGTACAGCTAGCCAAGTTGGAGGGCCGACCACATTGCCTGGCGCGGGCGATGTCACCAGACTAGACTAGCTAATTAAAGGCAACTATGTGAAAACTTACCGGGAAAGCCCAGGGTATGCAATATCTGAGAATGGACCGAATTCGAGAGCGGTGCAGAATTGTTTCATCTTGCGAATTGCATAAATAATCATACTTTCATTTTTTTTTAGGAAACACAATTACAAAGAACTATGGAGCAGCAATATTCCTACACTGCATAGTGCCACGTCAACAGCGTATTTACCAGCAACATTTCATGTTCCCATCACAATTTTTAACCCTTTGAAATCATTATACCTAAGGATAGGTATAACCACAGAATTAAGAACATTCAGAAACCGTGTACACGACTAATATTGAAGCATGAAAACCACTCCACTTTAGAATTGTTTCTCTAACAAAGTATTAGTCACTTCATACCACTTAGCAGTTGACACTGATTATTTTACTTCTAATGATCTAAAAGTTCAACATAAAATGGGAAAATGGAAGAAAGATTGTTAGCTACCAACATACCGCGGGTGTGAGACGTGCGCGTGGCTTTTTCTCTGTTTTTGGACACAATACTGGCAGCAAACAATAACGGCTGAATGAGGATTCGGTATTTTCGTGATTCAATGGGTATAACGGATATATAACACTGTAGCATCCAGATCTACTAAGCTAATATAAAAATGTTTACAAACAGAAGATAAAATGGTACTTAATATTCTTTGTCTATTTATACAACGTGTAACACAATTACGAAATCACTCTGTGAAAATACTAAATCAAAAGAAGCATATTTATTTCACCATACAAAGTAATTCAAAACGTTTTAAGTGTTTACTTATGACAACCCTATTGAAGATAAAAGACCGACACGCGCAAAGTACCTACGCTACGCGAAGTCTCCTTTATAAAGTTACAGGAGTCCCATGACTTTATTATACTTGTGATGTTTAGGGCTGTATCTGATTTCTTTCTGTAAAAACTATGGCAGTGGTTTACTCAAAAACTGTTAGGTTCCCGGTTTCACAGATAATACAGTGCATAATGTACCTCTTAAATCTCTACTCTCTCTACCTCTGTGAAGTATTATTTCGGTTTTCATTTACACGTTGTATAAAATAGATTGCCAGCTATCGGTCACTTCATAGCGAATTCGCAGACACGGGCAGTACAACCGTCTTGGTTTTAGTTGCTGGCGTAGCTTGTCGAAAGATTTTCTTCATAATATCGGGGATATGCGAAGATTTTATGGCGAGTAGGCGAAATGTTAAAATACTCATACATTATAGGAGAATGTTCGATTTAAAAGCGGTGATAGCCTAGCGGTTAGAACGTCGGTCTGACTTTCGGCAGACCCTGTAAGATCTCCGGCACGCACCTAAAAAGTTGCCCGCGCAACGCTGTTAAAAACACAAGGGTTAATGAGCTACATTCAATAAAAAAAGAAAAACAGCCATTATATTCCTTAATTTGCCTTGTACAACACCCGCGGGAAGATGGGTGGTGGAGCAACAGCACCCAGTGATCAAACCTTTATTAAATTCTAAGTAATTACTTCACAAGTACCTTCAGATCAGAATTTGCTTCCGTTACACGCTTATCTGAACTCTATCCGAATACTCGTAAACGACCTTTATCGGATCTATACGTAAAATTTCCGTAAGAATAACTAGACCCTACAGTCGTGTTAAAACTTTATAATGGCATAAAGTTGTACCAGATCCAGAGCTAGCATCTCTAAATTGAACTTAGGTGCTTCTGCTCGAATAAGTAGGATGCTAATAATCGCTGAAAAACGTTGTAAGGAAAAAAACATTTCGTAGTTACCTCACACACATATTTGTTGGTGTTTTTTTACATATTTATTAAAATTTTACAATAATATTAATAATATTACATAAGTACTAACAATGTTTGCTACATTTTAGGTAACGATTTTAAAATGTTAAAAAACTTAAACGCGACCTAAAATCATACTTTGCCGCACCAGTCGGTGAGTAATGATGTAGTCTAAGATGGTAGCGGGCTTTGCTGTTAGTATGACAGCTTTTTTAAACCAGAATTATCGTACCGGAACGGAAAATCGCTTAACGGTGGTAACTAGCCACAGCCGAGGCATCTCACCAGACCAGACCACCAGACCAGACCAGACAGAGGAAATTCAGAAATTGTAAATCTGACAAGAATCGAACCCGGGACTTCCAATTTAAAACCACAACGCTCACCGCTGCGCCAGGGATATCTTCAAAATATTAAATATATATTATACATAATCAATATCATTAGTTATAGTATCCATAGTCAAGTGATTATTCTGCTAATGTTTAATTAAGTATGATTTTAAACCGAGTTTGAATTTCAAAGTTTTTAAATCAAAGCCGGTCACGACACGCCCTGAAATGTAGCTAAGGGTTTGTAAGAAAACTATATTAATTACGACACACATGTTGACTTTACGCCATACGACGGACTTATTCTCAAACGATGTTCTCGCAATATACACATACAGTTGAAACCGAGTTAATGTTTGCATTGCAACCCTACGTATTTATTTTAGTTGCTAAATTGATATTAAAAGCTTCGGACTGTCAAAGGAGTTTCAAAGTGATATTGCACGACAACTTCATAACATCCCGGTTGGAGCGCGCCACTCGGCGCGACTTCTTGACCATCCGCAGATTTACATTTACACAGCTTAATAGTGCATCGGCAAGCCGTGGCCGGGCCGTAATATAATTATTATTTTGATTCGATTCTCCTCGGAGGTCTTTGAGTTTAGGACTAGTTTTCCGCATCAAACCGCCAGCGTCCGTCTGTCCGGCCATAAAACTTTGTTAGTTTGAAATACACACTATAATCTTATGCTACTATATAAAATTGAAGAGATTGTTTGTTTGTTTACTACGGTGGTCCGAAAAATTATTTCTGTGCTGGATAGGCCATTTAAGAAGCCTATAGGCTATGTATAATCACGATAAGACCAATCGGAACATAGCACCAATGATGAATGTTTCGAAATCGGGTTTTTTTTCCTTTTTAGAGCTGCCGCTGCGTGCGCTGTCGATAAAATCACGTATGACAAAGTTGTTCCCCTTTAAAATTTCTAAAAAAAAAGTCCGCGACATGGTTATTTTTTAAGGTTGACTTGACGTTGACGCGGACCGACTCGCGAGGGACCGCTAGTAACGCTATTCGAAAGTGTATCTGTTTATTTGGTGCCCTTCTTGGGCCCAATCACTGCACACCTTTCAGCAATAGATAGTGATTCAACACAAAGGTTAACAGGTATTAAATATGTATAATCTAAATATATATAAATCTAAATCTCTTCTGATTTCTATAGTTCTAATGATATCTCTCTTTTCGACGTTTCATGTAACTAGATACTTCTTTATTTGCAATATTCACAGTCCAACTTATTCTTTCCATTCGGCGCTGACACCACATTTCGAATGCTTCAAGCAGTTCAATTTCCCCCTGTGTCAATGTTCAAATCACGCTAGCATAAATGCAATTCTATATTTATTGAAAATATTTATTATTATATTATTGAAAATATTATAAAATTTTATAAATATTATGTAGCTTATGCCCTCGACCTCGTCCGCGTTTGTTTATTTCTATAAAGCATATTTTAAATTGTATGTTCTTGTACAAAAAATTTGGTATAATTTAAAACAGACTTTTTTCAAATAAGTTTAGACCTTAAATTTGTTAATGTCTAAACTTAATTGTTAAATTTTAATGAAGACGTCAAACTTGCTTTCTGCGTCTAAATTAAAATATGTCCGATTGGAATAAATTAAAAAGTATTATACTGCTATATAAATACCCTTGATGATAAAAACTATTTATTCGAATAAGAATTATGACGGCGATAATAGGTAATGTACCTACATCAGCGATCTTACAAAATTTAAGAACACAAAAGCGAAATAACTGCGCTTTTACTATGATAGACACAAATTCCCTCGCGGACTTTTTTGTAGGTACTTTAATTATCCAATACATATTTTTTATGTATCATCAATACGTGATAATAATGAATTTTAGAGGCAAGAATCTGCAAATGTTACATTATTACAATTTTAAGGATCTCCAATTTTTTTGAAAATAAGTATTGCTTCAAATCGGTGTAGTACTTTCGGAGCCTACAAAAAAAACCTTTCCTCTTAATTATATTAATACTAGATGTGCCCCGCGGCTTCGCCCGCGTAATTTTGGGAGGCAGCGTACTGCTACATAGTCTACACCTATAGTCATATATGAGATTTTTAGATATTTTCACAAACATTTTTTTTATCTTACTTAATTTTTTTCATTGAAAAGTATACTATATTATTTCTAATACCTCCAAGAATATGTATAAAAAGTTTCATGAAGATCGGTTCAGTAGTTTTCGCGTGAAAGCGTAAACAAACAAACTTACATTCACATTTATAATATTAGTAGGGATTATGTATTACGTATTAATTGTTTTACTAATGTAGATTCCTTGATATCGACACAATCGAATAATACTACATTATGATTGCAGTGCGGAATTTTTTTTATATGACACGAGGCTTGTCTCGCCTTGGCCTTAGCTGCGGGCGAGGCGCAAGGCTCGGGATGAGAGAAAATTACATTCGCACATTCCGCACGTGTATACAGTGTTTTTTTAATACACCTGCAATAAATGCAAGTATTATAAGCGATCAGAAAACGAATGAAGGGTATTAAAATTGGCCGCCTGATTGTAAAAAATTAGGTACTGTAACACTGTTTAAAAAGCAACCTGGTTAAAGTAATAATTCAAACTCAAGTTTTATCATCGGTTACCTACTATTAGTACTAGTATATACGCAAAGAGTCAATAAAACAAAATAAACAGCGATGGCTTTATTGACCGGGGATAGCGTAGTCTCAGAGTTCGCTTAAATGGATTTGAACATTGTTCGTCCGTTTGATCAATTTCAACTTCAAATTCGAGAGAACTAAGTTAACTATATTAAAGCGCAGGGCGGTGCGCAAGTTCTCCAGAGACAGACCACACGCGCTATGGATACTATTTACACGAAGCGTCTCGTGCGGTTGAATTATCCATTCTACATATTTACATGCTATGTATCTATAGGGTAGGGTCGACACCGCACCGGTAATCGTAGCGTAGGTCGGCCCTCAACGAGGTGGACAGACAGCGAGTCGCTGGGAGCCGTTGGAGCCGCTGGAGCCAACTAGCCTAGCAGGGCTAGCACAGACAGGAGACAAAAATTATATCCCGCGATTATATCCCCTGTCAGAAGATATTATGTCCAACAGCTAAGGGAATATGGAATAGGAGTAATTTACCCCCGTTTTTTTCCATCATTCATATAGACAGCGAGTTCACTGTTATGAAGAATGATAAACTACATATACATAAATATACGTATATTATGCTGCAGTGAACGATGATACTCGTAGCTCAGTGGTTAGAACTTCGGCCTCAAGGTGACCCGGTGCGTTTTTTTTTAATTCAAGCAATCAATATAATATCACTCGCTATAACGAGAAAATGAAAGAGTGTGAATTCTACCAATCCGCAGTCGGCCAGCGTGGTGGATTACGGACTTAAACCCTTCTCATTTTGAGAGGAGATCCGTGCCCTGTAAAACTGTAATAGGTCGATAGTACATATAAACATATCACGACAATACACACCTTGCCACCAGCAAACTTCATATATGATGAAGATGAATATTTGTATAAATTATATACGTAAATACTTATTATGTATTTACGTATATTAGCTATGGCGCTCCGACACTGAAAAACATTCGCGTTCATCACACAAAAAAATTCCAGCTGTTGGAATCGAACCCACAGCCTCGAGTTCAGGAAGCAGGGTCACTGCCCACTGCGCCAATCGTCCGTCAAATGTGATACTGATGATGATTATGATGAAATATAATGTAATTTACTTGTGCGAAAGGAATTACCTCGCTTATAGTGCTATAAAAATAATATCCCTTCCGTGTAGTCGGTTAAAGCAAAGACACCACTGAGCAGTCCACACAAAGGTTCGAGGCGTACGCTTTTCGACACAACAACTTTGTTTGCAGCGTCATCGTCATTAGAAAGAGGCATTGTCTTGCACGCTGCTGTAAAGGACGTGTGACATAAAGGTGAATGCCCAACTGACGCGTTCGCGCAAACGAAACCTTTCCGCCAAGTTTCATTACCTAATGAAATGCCCTTATGTTTGTGTGTTTGCATATACGCTTTTCTTTTGCCTAGTGTTTTTCAACAGATTAAACTTAAAAAAAAAAAATGGTCCGATTGTATCGATTTTAGTACCTACTTATCCATTAAGAAGTCCTTAGAGCTTTAAGAGATTAGCCAGCTATCTTTAAAAGCCACGGCTTTGTTTGTTGTGATTCGTGCGCTATGAAAATTAAGATTAATTCTCTATTCTCCGCGAAAAGCTGGAGAATCTGTAAGGTGTATTTTTTAATTTCTTCAATCTTATTAATACACAAGTCTATACCTAACGGATCCAGGCAATATGAACTCTACGTGCGTTTCACTCCGACACCGAAGCATCCACAGGAGATACTCACATTATTCGTGCTTTTCGCGGAGGATAGCTAAACATCTCAAAATAATGAAATCAGATATGGATGAACGCTTGAATTTGGTAATTCTTAAAGTATGTCTACTGCGGCGTACGATTATTGAGTATCGCCGGTAGACGTGCAGCTTTACTGACATAAGAGCCTTAAGGCTAACCCTAAAGGGCTCACGAGTCCATTGGATTGTGTTCACAGGGAACGAGCGTCGTGGAGGCTTCTTTCATTCTTTCTTCGTGTTTCAACGATGTAGTGTAACAACTTCACTCATATGAGTAGTTATCACTGTATGTCCGTCCGTATGTTCTCGGGGATGGCTAGTGGTACGAAATCGAAACTAAAACTAAATAATTATTTGAAAGGTCACAAATAAATAAATTTAAAAGAAAGTGCGAATATACTAAATGAGTTTACTCTATATTTGTGACGGCCGATTGGCGCAGTTTGCACCTACCCTGCTTTCTGAGCCCAGGGCCATGGGTTCGATTCCCACAACTGGAAATTTTTTGTGTGATGAGCATGAATGTTTGTCAGTGTCTGGGTGTTTATATGTATATTCTAAGTATTTATGTATATTTCTCATAAAAATATTCATCAGTCGTCTTAGTACCCATAACACAAGCTACGCTTACTTTGGGGCTAGATGGCGGTGTGTGTATTGTCGTAGTATATTTATGTATTTATTTTATTTAATATATCATGGTTTCTTCTTCAAACGCTTTGTTTTTGAATACACGCTCACAATCATACACACGTATGTCTATAAATTATATATATATTAATATATATATTATACATGTATTTATATATTTTACATGTATATATATAATTTCTTTTTACTTCCTAAATTTTTACACCCTCACTATTTTTCTCGCACGTCCGAATGTTGGATGGTAGAAAATGCTTTAGCATTAAGTCCGCCTTTGTAAACCGTTTTTTTGGTTGTGAAATAAAATGAATAAATAAATCGGACTCGCGCACGACGGTTTCCTTACCATTATTTATAAAACACGGCAAAATTATCATGTCCGTTGTATAGGGCTTTGAATTTTTATTTTATCCTGTATTTAAGTTGTTTGTTTTGTTATAGCGGCAACTAAAATAGATGACGTTTAGACGGAACCCTTATAAAACGTAACCGACTAAACTTGTTGAACGTAGGCTATTGTTTGAGATTGCCTTTGCACAAACGCCGTGCTAAGTTTTTCTTCGTCATAAAAACCGTAGGCTAGTTTCCGATTACTCACATTCGCGTTATTTGGTACACAGCTAATAAAGATATGGTTCTAGTGCAAGTGATGAGAAAAATCCGATAGTCATTGACGTCTCCCGTGGAAATGGGGACAACATTTGAAAGTACGAGTACTAGGTCAAGATTCACGATGGTTATCATATGGGCTCGCTTTGTAGAATTATATACCTGAAATAAAACTGTAACAGGTCCAATTTCTTACATTGTAGATATTTTGAAATAATTTTAGAAAGGCAATCTATAATCGGTGGTAGATTCCCTTTGAGGGACCAAGTTTGATCCCGGCAACAACTAACGATTCGGAGTTATTTGCGTTTTAATTGTATGCAATTAAATATCACTTGCATAAACGGTGACGGCCGTTTGGCGCAGTGGGCAGAGACCCTGCTTTCTGAGTCAAGGCCGTGGGTTCGATTCCCACAACTGGAAAATGTTTGTGTGATGAGCATGAATGTTTTTCAGTATCTGGGTGTTTATATGTATATTCTAAATATTTATGTATATAATTCATAAAAATATTCATCAGGCATCTGAGGACCCATAACACGAGCTACGCTTACTTTGGGGCAAGATGGCGGTGTGTGTATTGTCGTAGTATATTTATGTATTTATTTTATTTAATATATAATGTCTACTTCACACGCTGTTTTTTAATACGGCTATAGGGTTGAAATAATAAAGATGATGACTCTATAACCGATACTATAGGTAAAACAGTTATCGATACCAAAAGTAGAACACCACTAATGAATTACTTAGTCATGATTTCAGTTACGAGGCAGGGGGCGTAGGATAATTTAAGATAGAAATTTGCCACAGTTTTACTTGGACGAGGGGTCAAAGTTTTTGACGAATTTATATCATATAATATCGCCAAACGTGAATCGATTTCAAACTGGAAAAAATATTATGATCGCAGCAGATCATAGTAGTAACACTAGGCGGCACGTTCTCCGTTATATTTATTTATTTATTAAGAGCACTAACAACACGCATATTCATCATCATCATCTTCATCGACCCATTTACCGGCCCACTACAGGGCACGGGTATCCATTCACAATGAGAAGAGCTTAGACCGTAGTCTATCACGCTGACCCAGCGCGGATTGGTGGACTTCACAACCTTGAGAACATTGTGGAGAACTCTCAGGCATGCAGGTTGTTTTCTTTCACCGTTTGCGACACATGCATACTACACGTTTTTAAATAAAGAACACACACTAAAACATGGACTGATATGCGCGTCAATTACAAGTGCACATAGCATTGACAAAGCGTCATGTAAACTTAATTTTTGACAAAAAAAATCAACTAACCGATAAATGTTCGGTGTGTTTTTTTCCTAAATTCCCTTTGTCACCTCGTTATGACACCGGAGTGTTTGTGACAACTGTACTCTCATCTGCCGTAACCGTGCGTGCACAATCTATTCATTAAAACCATACCCTGTTCGATTTTCGACACGACATCTTATCGGAACGCTCAATAACTTCGAACCCACCACCCTTCGTAACTAGCCAATGCCAAAGCCTCCCACGAGATCAGACGAGAGAAAATTCAGAAAACCTCCAGTGGAAAATTACCGTCTAAAATATTTTCTGCAAATAATAATTGAGGCGAGGAGAACTTTTCATTACACAATGCCTATTTGAATTATGTAATGAGTACTCTGTAGGTTCTTAAAAATAATTGCAAGAATTGTAGGTGTTCGTAATCTTTCAATCATGCCCAATTTCAAGTGAACGATCAAGCTACTGAGCATGGCTTCTTTAATGAATATCAGAGCTTATATTTTATATTATATAACTGGCTGTTGCCTACGCTCTGCGTTCATCTATAAACGCATAACCTGTTGATTTCCTGGGATAAAAAGTTGTCTATGCTACTCTGTGTCCTTTCAACTAACTCTATGCTTTGGGCTAGTTCAAATACAGATGTAGGCAGCAACCGACATGTGGCAACCATCCTAGCTTTAGCGTATTTACATCACGTGATAAATAATATATTAGCGATGACAGAGATGACGAAAAAAATTAATGAATTACGACGTACCATAGCGCCATAACATCACATCGTGTATGTCTGCATTTTGTACCTTACATTATTATATAAAAGCAATTAAGCAATGTTAATATTTGCTAGTGTAAGCCCAAAATTCGACCATACTCAAATCAAATAATAAGTTTGAACATCATTGTCAAAAACTATAGACTATAGACCTATTTTTATTTCGTACATATTATATACACAAAACCTTCATATGCGTGTGTGTGTGTGTGTAAAATACATTGTAGTGTGTGAAATGTTATTTTTATTGCTTTTATGTATTTATAAAAAAAATATTAGTATTCTGCACTCCTTCTCTATAAAAACTATAAGTGTGGAAATTTCATGCTCACTATTTCCTTAAAAAGCTATAGAAAGTTTTTGCTTCACGTATTTATATATAGATTTAACGTTAACAACTTGAGAATGCAATTGACGTAAAAAATAAATTTTCAATGCCAGCCACAGGCCTCGTCTCACATAGTAGAGACGGTTGTTAGAACATAGACCCACCATTCTGCTCTAATAACGTGCTCGCCGAGGCACGGGGTTAAAACCGCCAATTTCTTAACTCCGGGCTGGTACTGAATATTATTCTAACATAAACAACACAATACCTTATATAATTTTAGTACCGACCTGAGATTCGAACCCAGCACCTCATGGTGCGTAGTTGAACATACTAACCTAGACTGACTGATAAAACATTGTATATATTTCACTATTTTTATCGGACCTACATTTGTAAAAGAGGGTCGCCTCGATGCGTTTTTATGGTTACGCTGTAAAATTTTGACACGGAGGGGTGGTACGATATAATATTTCTACCTACGCGCGCCGTACGAACGAATCAATAGGTTTATCGCTATCAATACCTATGGCGAATAATTCAGATCTAGCCAGTATAATATTTTTTAAGTAATAATAAATAAATAAATATCAATATACTACGACAATACACAGAACGCCATCTAGCCCGAAAGTAAGCGTAGCTTGTGTTATGGGTACTAAGTTGACTGAAGAATTTATTATGAATAGGTAATATACATAAAATACTTATAATCCCTACTAATATTATAAATGTCAATGTAAGTTCGTTTGTTACGCTTTCACGCTAAAACTACTTAACCGATCCTCATGAAACTTTGTACACATATTCTTGGAAGTGTTAGAAGTAATATAGGATTCTTTTTATCCCGACATTAAGCTCGGTTCCTTTGGGAGAGGGTATGAGTGTTTGACTATATTACACCATAACTCCGACAAATTATAAGCGATTTAAATTATTATTTTTGTACTATAGAGGTTAAAATATGTGTTTAATTTTGCCCAAACTGTGGTTGGAGATAGATGACAGAACTCCTCAGCGGACAGCGGCAAACCCCTCATAAGGCTTAGCGATACTGAATACTTTATTGTTTTTTAGATCTACAACTAAATTTAATGCCACATCAACAAAATCAAACGCAGACGAAGTCGCGGGCAACAGCTAGTATACATATAAACACCCAGGCACTGAAAAACATTCAAGTTCATCACACAAACATCTTCCAGTTGTGGGAATCGAACCAACGGCATATGAAAGCCAATCCTTAATTTTTTATAACTCGTAAAGGAGACTTTCTCAATTTTATATTATCTGCCCGCTTAGTGGCGCGCCCCGTATTCACGCCACTGGGTGTATGCTCTAAAACCGCCTCCCCTATCCTGGCCTGTGCCCAGCAGTGGGACGTTAATAGGCTCCTGGGAATGATGATAGTGATGAATAAGTTCCAAAGGCGCGCTGCAAG
Source organism: Pararge aegeria (assembly GCF_905163445.1). NCBI lineage: Eukaryota > Metazoa > Arthropoda > Insecta > Lepidoptera > Nymphalidae > Pararge > Pararge aegeria. Next base: position 2,122,884 of record NC_053208.1, read on the forward strand.
AAATTGGCATGAAATACAAGGTGACAAACGTAACATCAACTGTGTTTACAGTAAGGTCATCATCACCATCATCAAATCATCCCATTATCAGCCCACTGTTGGGCACGGATCCCCATAGTGAGAAGGTTCGCACTGAGAAAGCACCACGCTTTCCCAGTGCGGATTGGTGTAGTCCACACACCTTTGAAAACCTCACAGGCAGGAGGTCTCCTTCACCGTTGAAGCAAGTGATATTTTAAATACTTAAAACGCACATAACTTGGAAAAGCTAGAGTTGCGAGCTGGGATCCGAACTCGCTCCCTCCAAAAGTGAAGTATAGCTCCTACCCAATGCGCTATCACCGCTTCTCACTACTTTGACTTTAGTAAGTAATATTTCAGATATGATTGAATAATATAAATTTAGCTTAAGTGCCTACCGCTTAGCCAAGCCGAAGAACTAATTAATGGGAACAACAGTCACTCTCGAGCGTACGGCTACCGATAGTTTAGCAAACACTACGGGCTATCGAGCATTTCTAGGCTAATAGCATTAATATGAAACCTAATGAGACATGGTCCTATATCGTAGCGGCTTAGCAATTTTAGCATCCTTAGGCGTATGCTAAAATTAGCGTGGCTACTAGTGTCTGTATTGAAAACTAGTATAAACAGTAAGTAACCGTTGTACAAGATTTGCTCGCTTGCAACCGGAGAGTAGTTTCGAGTATATAATACTTATAATTCGAAGTAAAATGGATCTTATTTTGCATAGAGTTAAAACTCAAATTTGCGTACAACTTATTGGTCCGGGCTTTTGACACAAAGTTTGTAAATCAAAAATCAGAATTACAGAATTGCCGACTTTATAAAGATTTACATTAGGTCTAATTTACTTTAAAGAAGCAGGGTTCGATATATGAAAACGACTTCACGATTGCGAGCGATCAAATCGCGTACGAGGCATACTTACACTAGTTTTCAACAAAGACACGCTAAAACGAAGTCTACACCTAGGTGTTTGACTCGCGTTCCAACCGGCGTTCAAGTTTGCGTCCTCTTGACACAAGATTCAAGACTCATGCTCAAAGGTGGTGTCTTGTGAATGGACGCAAGCAGGGCGAAACACGAACGCCGGTAAGGATGCAAGTTGGACGCCGCGGTTTGGCTTTGCCTTAAAAGAGATCATTACCGGATTCTATTTCAGAACATTGCGAACTATATGGCAATCCAAAATAGCATTCTAGGTCCTGTGCACAGTCTGTGGTTTCTCAGTGCTATCTCCGTTGCCAGTTTTAATTTTTTGGAATTTTAATTTGCTTAAAAAAAAAACATAATGGATACAATTACAAATTATTAAACTTACACAGTATTTTTCTGCCGAGCAAATTCAACTTTATCATGTACAGCGGATAACTATTTCTTTAGTCCGTAATATGGAACATATATTTTTTGTATATATATATATATATGGTTTGAACCTTATTTAAGAAAACTCAGCATATTCTTATGGAGTCTGCCACACGTGTTATGTAATTTTTCACCAAGACGCCTCCGTCGCGCCCACACAACACGCTCCCGTATCCGCGGTAACTTTAGCGTAGGCCCTTAAACAGATATGTAGATACCTGTTACGCATGATAACACCGCTTTCTATTCAAACCTATTTCCATCTTTGGTTTCCTTCCGACAACTGGGTGTAATCAAATAAGAAACGGAAAAAATCGAATGGAAAAAAACAGTATAAATCTCGCTATCTACCTATCGACCACAAGTCGCGCAGACTTAAGGAATCTCGAATTTCTTATAATAGTCTCTCGTAATAATAGGTAATTAGTGCGTGCAAGAGAGATTCAAGTACAATCCAATTAGGCGTTCACATTACTGAGGCGAACGTCCATTCCAGCACCTTGAACCTCCAAAGTGCAAAGCCCATCGCCACTTCAGCTTCGCGACAGTTATTGTACAAACCCATCACCTATCTTTATCTTTATATATTATAAAACAAAGCCCCCGCAACGTCTGTCTGTCTGTCTGGGCGCGAAAAACTGAAACACTACCGAACGGATTTTCATACTGTTTTCAATAATAAACAGAGTGACTCATGCGGAAGGTTTAAGTGTATATTTTGCTGAAATATAACGATGTTTGTTAAAAATGTCTTACTGACTTGGAGCTTTACTGGCGTACCCCGTGAAAATGTTTGATAAAACATAAAAATAATGTACTTTTAAATTCCTCTTTAAATTATTCAAATTGGACCTAAAAGACTAGAAGTTACGACGAGTATACAAATTCAAAAAGTGTAAAAAATGGCCTATGGCGTTCAATTAAATACTAAGGTATACATTTTACAATTAAATTGTAATGCATTAAGATATTATAATGGAAATACGCGGGCAACAACTAATCTACATACATAAATAAAATGTTGTTCATTAGTCTATCAAGAACGAGAACGGCTGCACAGATTTGCGTAATATCGGTCTTAAAATATTCTTGGAATACTGAGAGAGGTTTAAAAAGTGAAAAAAATACTAGAAACGACGAAACTCAACAACGGCAGGACCAATTTTGATGGAATTTTTTTGCGTGTATTTCAATTGATTCCGGGATGGTTTGAAAACACAATTGGATCCGGTAGGTGGTGCTGTTTAGCAGGCAGAGCGACGGCTGCCAGCTCCGCTAGTTTTTAATGTAGGTATTAGTTATTAGTAAGTATTTTGTAGGTATATACATACGAGTACTTGGAAATGAGTTGGCATTTAATTTGCGCGAGTTATGCTACATTTTTGTCAAATTATCAGAAAGAAGTGATGGAACCAATACAATACAAATTAACAAAAAAACCTCTTCAAAATCAAACAGCTTTTTGAGTAGGATTATTGAAGTTTAAAATGTACATAAAATATAATTTATTTTTTACTGTAATAATCCTACTTATATTATAAATGTCAAAGTGTACGCAAAACGGCTGAACGGATTTGAAGAAATTGGGCATGTATGTATGTATGCTTGTTCCTTTGACATGGAAAAGTGCATAGGCTACCTTTTATCCCGATTTCTTAAGTAGTTCTAGTGATTACGAAATAAGCCGTTGGCAGACAGATTTGAAATTTTTTATGCATTTCACCTATGCTATGGAAAAGGACATGTACTTTCTATACCGATCTTTCAAATAGTTCTATCTACCACGGAGTAGGATTAAAATTGTGAACGAGCGAAGCTTTAAACCCAATTCTAAAGTCATCACAGACGAAGTCGCGGGCAGAAGCTAGTATAATACAATTGTGTATCGCTGAAGAAAACTTATATTATTCTTATAGTTAACGTGGATACTCGGAAATCAACTGTCCCTAAGCTAAGGTGTAAACCTGGGTTTCAGGCGACAATGCTCTCCTTATAAATATGACTCGTTTATACAAAACAAACACGCAATTCGCAGGTAAGGTAATCGTAATTCTAATATATAACTACGATCAATGTTGCCTGCTATAAATGATAAAACCCGACGGAGTTTTTTTGGAAATTCACCTAAATAATGCTTAAACATGAAGACTACTGATTGGCAGCCCAGAAGATTGCGATCGCTATTCACCTCCTCTCAGGAACGGCGAAGGGCGAAAACATAAAAAGCCGCGCTCTAGCGAAGAGGCACCGTTTCGAAAGCACGTTATCTTAATTATGTCAGATCTGTTTTGATGACCTCCCTTGGCGCGGAGGTGAGCGCTTTGGTTTTAAATGAGAGACCCCTTGTTCGATAACCGGCAGGGGTGATTTGGGAATTAATAATTTCTTAATTTTCTCTGTTCTGGTATGGCGGACTTCATCAAGAGCTTTTGACAAAGACGCGCTACTTAGCGATTTAGAGTACCGGTACAGTGTCACCTAGAAACCGTTTTGGGTGCTATAACCCTAATAGGCTAGCCCGTTACCATCTTAAACTGCATCAGCACGTGAGATTGCAGTATAGGGCCAACTAGTGTTGCCCAAATGCAAGAACAAGACGAGACTTAGCCAGTCTTGGTCTTGGTCTTGCGCCAATACCCCTGGTCTTGGTCTTGGTCTTGGTCTGGCGCTATGATGTGTGTTGATGAGTTTAGGTTATGATGCTTTATATCAATTCTTTTGACCAAGAATTAATACAAAGTAACCATCTGGCTGACTCATCACTTAACCTATTTCTATGTTTTCTAATTACTAATGATGCTTTAGAAAATAACCTCTCAGCAGGTACTGAAGTTGCAGGTATTGAGAGAAAATCACGGGCCATTTTCGATAAAATCGGATACTCTGTCTCATGCGTCCTCCACCAATCTAAAATCACCAATCTGAAACTTATTTATTCTTTGGAACACCTGTAGGTACTCTTAAAATTCGAAATTATTTTGCATGAATAGTGTCAAATGTTATGATTTCGGCGCGGCGGCAACGATTGTTTTAGATTTCAAAAGAAGCCGCCGGCGCGTGTATCATAACCATGTACTTCCGAAAAGCGGCAAATTTCTTTGAGAAGTAAGTACAAAACCTTTGATGCCGCATTATCAAAGTGCCGATGGTTAAAACATAACTATGCATGCACTCAGTTTGATTTTAATAGATATTTTTTTATTCGCTATGTTTATGGTATTAGTCGTAATGCGCATAGGTCCAGTTTTTCATATTCTTTGATATAGTTTTTTGCGTCTCATAGAATTCCTAAGCGTACCTACCTACCTATACACCGAACTGTTACACCTAACTACTCCGTGAAATAGCGCTAAGTCCTAGCTGCAAGACGCAAGAGTCTTGCAGGCTATGTCTTGTTCTTGCTCAAGTCTTGCACGGTCAGTCTTGGTCTTTGTCTTGCTAAAAATACGCGGTCTTGTTCTTGGTCTTGGTCTTGCAAAAACGCAAGAACAAGACCAAGACTGCAAGACCAAGACTGAATTTGGGCAACACTAGGGCCAACTTGTGGTGGAATAAAATAAAAAATGTCCTGTTAAGGTTAAATGAATAAGGACATGGGATATTTAAAAATTGTTAAAAGTATTAGAAGAAGTCGTTACTTTGCGGAAATTCATGCTATACCCATTATGAAACTTAAGCTTATTTGCTATACTCCGCGAAAAGCAGGAAAATCTGCACAGTGTAATTTATAATTTCTTCAATCCTTGTACTCCACACCAAACAGATCTTCGGCAATGTACCCTCTACGCACGTTTCGCTCCGAAACCGGAGCATTCTGAGGAGATGTCGACCTAACATATAATTATTTATTGGAAAGTCAACAATTGTTAAGTGACTTAACAATTATTCCATGTAAAGTCATCAATAAAAGGACTTTTAAAAAGGTACCTACCTCTTCATCATAGTATTCGACCGAATGTTAGGTTCAGACTATATAAGAGAGAGGCATATAGCATTAGAGCTTTGAGCAATTTGCTCAAATTCAGGTCGGCTGGCTCCGCTAATGTACTGCAACTCAGGATGAGTTCTATAGAGCGTACTTTGACTTTGTCCAAAGTGAGTGTTAAAACGAGACAAATTCAAGTTGGGCACGTAACTCTGTCTCGCTTTAACTGTTTCTTAGTTCCGAGTTAAGACTAAGCCTAGTTAATGACTCTCCGGTAGGTTCGATTTACTAATTTAAAGGAGAATGCCGGAACACGGATTCGTATGGTGCCTCATTCAAATTGGTATCAAAAATTAAGTTTTTATTTTTAAAGAATAACCTCTAAAATCCCTAGTTTTAACTTCGACGGTTAAAAATCTTTTCATGAGATAAATTAGTGGTTCTATTATTTACGTCATCTTTTTTAGATATACTCAAAAAAATCAAAAGAGGTACGCCACTTGTGTACGCAAAAACAAACGAAAAATACATATTGTGAACAGTACCATCAATCAAGGTACAATAATCGCATGTGTCAAAAATTACCTTAATTCACGAACTTCATTTTCTTGTAACTCTGAAATCCGTCGACCTGGAGTTTTAATGTTTTTGGTAACGTATTGTAATTATTAAACCCTTCTAAATGAGATAAATTCCATGAAGGCACCTTATAAGTACTATGTGAAACCAAATCCGTCTTTCTCCTTTCTTTTTTGTTTCTGATCTGTGCATAACCACTATTCTACTTAATAATGAGGATTTTAATCTGATGGACATGACAGTTTTTGAAGTGAAACTTCTTTAGAATCGTTGTGATTTCAAACTCGATGAATATAGAGATACAGAAAGACATAAATGTAAAGGATTCAGCCGGCGAGAGAATGAGATAGAACACAGTACACATTTTGTTTCCTATTTAAGTTACCAAGGAAACCCAATAATATCTAGGTAAAGAAAATAACACATAAATGTATAAAACAGAGTGAGATAGAAAACATTATACATTTTTTTACCTATTCTAAATAAAATAAACGTTACATTTATTCTAATAGTTCTGATACTCTACATCCACCTCAAGCTCTTGTAGGCTACTTTTCAGAAGTTACACTTCTGCCGTGTGTGAATAAATTGCACAGGATTTTTTTTTACGGAAATACGTTAGATGCTAAACTTCAATGGGGCCCGCATGTAAATAATTTATCGAACAGGCTTAGTTCTGCTGCCTATGCAGTAAAGAAGATACGCCACCTGACATAGAAACTGCTAGGCTAGTCTATTTTAGTTACTTTCACAGCATTATGTCATATGGAATTTTACTATGGGGTAATGCTGCTGATATAGACACTAAATTCGTGTTGCAGAAGAGAGTTGTTCGTGCGATCTATAAAATAGGTCCGAGAGAGTCATTGAGAGATAAATTCAAAGATGTTAAGCTAATGACAGTCTTAAGTCAAAACATATTTGAAAATCTAATGTATGTTTACAAAAATATATCCAAATTTAAGAGAAAATGTGACTGTAATAATTTGAACATTAGAAGCAAAAATAAACTTGCAGTGCAATATACTAGACTACATAAAATAAGTAACTCATTTATAGGAATTTGTATACAATTTTACAAAAAAAACTTCCGGTGGACATCTTGGAGGTGTCTCTTAAAAAGTGCAAAGTTTGTATTAAATGTAATCATATAGACAACTCCCATTATAGTATTGCTCTAACAAGGTTGCTTCTTAAATAGTTTTAAATGACAATGTGAGATGGTGATAACAAAAAAAAACCCAACCCAGGCTGAGTTTGTTTGTAAGAAGTAGCGCTTCTTAGACCAGGGCGCGTTTGGAACCCTTGTAGCTTTAGTTTTAAGTTCCCGCCATTTACTAAATTATATTTCATATTTACGTGTAATGTATGCATCCATCATTGACTAAGATCTGGTTAGCTACCGAACGGACAAAGACTGGGCGCCAAGCGATTTAACGTTCCGGTTAGATGTCGCGTGGAAACCATTTAGATATAAATGTAATCTTACTGCCCTGACAGGTTTTAAATGTATAAACGTTACACCTTTGAGGGTAATATACATAAATATAAATGCAATGGTCACGCGATGTCAAATAAAAAAGCTTTATTATTATAACTAACCTCTCAGAGGCTAGCCCGCTTCGATCTTAGAGTGCATCATTACTTAGGTATTTTATATCTACTTCATGAGAAAAAAAAAATCCCATCTCCCCGCAATCATAAGAAACTCCGTCGCGACTCGCTAACATCACTCCCAAGGTAGGTAGGAAATTAACTAAAACCGAATTATAAATATAATATTTCCATACAAATTTCGCTATCGAAAAAGGCGCGCGGCGAGGGCGACGACGCTGTAACGGCAGTCAGTTTGCCATTTTAAAGGGTTTTTTTTTTATGTTTTTCCTCTCCAGACGACGACGTCCTCGTAAAATGTGAACTCGATACACTTTTCGATACATTCGCCCGTTTCAACCGCAAGTTTGTGTTTTAATAAAACTGTTACGCGCTGTGTGGATGTTGTTCAAAAATTCAATTTATAACTTTTTTTTCAACCGCCCTTGTCATGTGGCCTAGTCGAGATAGCGCAAATATATGTATATGAATAAACGAATGAAATGGAATTATATTTATTTACTTGAATAAATACAGTTCTATGTAAAGAGAGAGAGAGAGAGAAAGCTAGGCTGGGGCGAAACTCTACGTGATACGTTAACTAAATTAATATTTGCATCCCAATCGTTAGGACATTTTGATACATAAAAGAAACGAAAGCAGAACTAATAAATGCAAATTTAATTTCGCAAAAAAATTGTTTGTCATTAATATGTACACATTTCCAAAGTATTAAATTTTAAAGAAAACTTTTGATTTAATGTTGTAACTGAACGGTTTTTGTCATAAATATAATATTAAATTAAAAAAAAATAATACTTGCGTTAGTAATTATGCTATTTATTGTACAACGAGAATTATTTAAAAGAAATTAAAATTATTCTCGTTGATTCCACTTTCATTATTTCTACAATTGATTACGAGAACCCCTGAATACGGGTGAACAAAGAAAAAAAAAAACATTTAATCGAGCTATTTTCGAGTATAAATGTCTAGTACTTTTTTAAACATCCGCAGCCTGTTAACGTGCTAATACACTCCCACTGCTAAGCACAGGTTTTAGAGCATAGGCCCACCACACTGCTCCAATGCGGGTTGGTTGGCTTACCCGTTGTAATATTGATTCATATGACCCTGACTATTCAAAGATTCCCTCTAATAAACAATTGGCCTACATGAAATAACTAATACGGGAACTGTGTAGTAACTAAGAAAACCCTGCTCGTGTCACGCTTTTGTAAATGATCAAGTTTGCCCGCTTAGCGCAGGGATGGCGTCACAATAAAACTCTTGCAAACGATGCCTCGCGATGAAATTTCGGGCACGGTGAAATGTAGGTAACTACTGTGAAGTTATAACGAACCGAGTTTACCTTACGAGTTTAGGTGAACTGTCAACTCCACCCGCTTGAGATTGACCCCGTTAGGGATCGTTCGAGACTCCGACGACCAATATATATCCATACAACCACCCGACAAGTCCGAAAAGACCTCGCAGTCTTCGGGTTCGACGGCAAGGTAAATAACTACACTAAGCTTCCGCGAAAGTCATCGCAGTAAAAACAATAATAAAAGTAAAGAAGTGATCATGCGATCCGCTCAGCAAACGGTGCCATATTTTGTCTCCGGCAGACGGCATATGGTCAGAAATTGGCTACTTGCCATGTGATTAGGTGTACAATTCAGACACCCCACGGAAATCATACTACTGGAATATCCGCGAAGATGCGACAGATTCGAAAGATAGGAACACCGAATGTAGGCGGCATCGGCCAGGGAGACTTAAAACTCTTAAAAATTATAAACTTATGATGTGGGGGGAAGGATATAACGTAAAGGATAAAACAGATATCCACCAAGGACGCATAGTATAGTAGTAGGACAAATCGCGAACTGCTATTATTGTTATCGGTATGAAAATTAAGCTCAATTTGCTGTATTATCAAAATTAAGCTTAACTTGCTATACTATAAATTATAAAATGCACCACACAGATTCTCCTGCTTTTATAATTTCTTCAATCCTAATACTCCACACCAAACAAATGTACCCTCTACGCACGTTTCGCTCCGAAAGCGGAGCATCCTCAGGACATGCTGACTTTACAATGAATAATTGTTAAGAGAAGTGTAGCAAATAAAGCTTAATTTTGATAATATATCATGGATTTCCGCAAAGTAACGCCTGTTTCTATTCAATATCACTGTTATCAGCTTATTAACGACCTCTGCAGTGTCATAGGTCTCCTGTTACACTCTGGCAAGACAAGTTGGTAATCGCAGTACATGATAGTGGTTACAATGGACTCGGCAGCTGATCTCCCTAAGTCACCTCGTAGCACGACCGCGGTTAGAAGGCTTACACTCACGTCACAGCCAAAAAATTTATTTCTTTAAAAAAATGTGCACGTCGTTATAAAGCCTTGGCATGCCTGCCGTGGTAGATATTTGGCTAAGTTGTCTCGCCTAGCTTGTATAATAGTTGGCAAGTTGGAATTTGAGCTCAAATGTTTTAGTAGGTGCAACTTATAGTTGCCCCACACTCGCTTTGTGCAAGGTTTTGGTGCGACGAGGCGAGGTCGATAGCGCTCGGATGTTGTGTCTAGAGCCGCGGCTATGTCTTGAGACACATAGTTTAGCAAACAGTTCATTAGGCGACAATGTGAGTAGACACAAAGTGTACCAGATCGGATTTGTTGAGGCTTCCATTTTAAATTGTTTCCATCTCTCGCTTTAGTTTTAGTAGTAAGTTTACAAGTTCAATCACCATTACCTCAAAACAATAATATTATAGAAAATATATTATTAGATTTCCAATAAATTTCTATTAATCAAGTCATTTTAAATCCTATATTTCATGTAGGTGTATAAGACTGTAGTTATATAAGACGTTAATCAATTAAATATTTATTCTCCCACTCAGAGTTCCATTCATCTATATCGCAACATCAACTGAGTGGTGCCAATATCATTTGATTATCCAAAACACATATCATTATAATAACTAGATTGGAAATTAACTAGCCGAAGAATCGGTTGCATTTCTTATTAAAATAACAAATATCCGCTAGAGTATTTCATTAAATATCATGGGATAGGTCTATTCTTTCATTCATTTATCACAAAACATTAATGCATCTAGCATTAATTTAAATTATTTATCATTTTTTGTAAAGAAAAATCGATTAGGGTTGAATGTAACCTTTAACGATAATATATCGACCATAACAATCTTATAAAACTGCAACTCTTACCACCTGGTGAGATTGCAGTCAAGAGCTAACTTGAAGTGTAGTGGAACAAAAAATAATACTTTAACTTAAAAAGATTGAGTCCTCTTTCCACAGCGCTATAAAGGTAAAAAAGAATGCTACAAATCTAACATTACAAGACAGGTTGTAAAAAATGGAGTATATACACGAACGTTGCAAGTTAAATAAAAGCATATAAAAAGAAAACAAGGGCCTAGCTCAGTTAAACCTAAAGTTCTCAGCGGCGCTACCAGACACCAGCGTCTAAGTGCAGTCGCGTGCTCTCCAAGCATTGAAATAAACAATGCCTACTCCAAGAAATACCACCTTTCCTATTATATGAATGGTCGCAGAAACTGTGCTCGCCGAACGGAGTAAGGCCTTATTAACAGTTCGCTAGAAATGTCTAACCGTGTAATAAACCGAGAATCACGACTCAAAAGAGAACCCGTCAATTTGCAATAAAGGGCTAATTTAAAGTGGAATGTAATAAGAACATAAATACGTCCCCAGCGCCATATTAAATATTATGCAAGTGACCTTTTCTTGCAATAGTATTGTTCCCCGGCTATATTAAATACAAATTTAAAAATATTTCATTCATGTATACCTTATCACAGGCACTTATGAGGCGTTCATACATTTAACACGTTAACACTAATGTTGGGTGATGGTGATAACTGCATTTGTAACTTAAAACAAAAGCTAGCAGGGTTAAAAACACGCCCTGGTCTAAGAAGAGTACAGAACTATTTTCTATAAGCTTACGATAGCTTATTATTGAGTAGTAGTTGAAGAGCTTTTCATGTCGGAGATCGTCCTGGGATGTAATAAATAATTTTCGAACAAACCAGTCTCAGAACCTCAGATAGATTATGAATATCTGGTCTTTTGGATAACAGTCAGTGGGGCTGTTGAAGGCATGGAATATTACACAGTTCAGATGTAACTAGTTCATGAGAAAAAACGTACACGTAATATAATTAAGTTTAGTATAGATATGTGTTGTGTACTTACATATATCGAGAGCGAACAAGTGCGCGGCGCGGGCGAGGAGCAAGAGAGCTAGCAAACTAAGCACCATCTCGCTACGCTCACTTCACCATCTGCAACAACACTATCATGAGTAGGGGAACATACAACATGAAACCAGGTCGTTTCTCTGACATATATCATCATCATCAATTCAACCGATTGACGTCCACTGCCGCACCACTAGCATGGTTCGGAGACAATTATCTCCCCGCTGGAAAGGATAAAAATGTATCTTCTCCACAGCTTTATCAACTCTCAGAGCACAATTGGGTAATATCCAAATAATGTATGTGTAATAATAAACGGGAGTAAACTTCTCCAATTCCAAATTCTCCTGCTATTATATAATTGATTGACATGATTTGTTTGAAAACCAAAGGTAAATTAAAAGTATATTATATAGCCTTAGCGACAATTAAATAAATATAATGTTCAAATCTATTATTTTAATTAATAATTATGATCGTATTACGACCAGTGGGCGACAACTATTACATTCAATTTGTTTAAGAAACACGCTACCGCTCTGCAGTTATATAATATTAAAAGAGTATTTATAGTAGTCGGGTTCGGTTTTTATCATTGTCTTGTTTCTTTATTGTTCGATTGTAAAACGGGGTGCTTCTTTAAATATTTCCCCGCAATATTTTTCCCGATGCTTAAGGAAAAGATGAATTGAATGCATTCGAATTGTGCCAGTCTCTGTGCTTACTCTCCACGAAATTAAATCGAGATATTCGCATTGATAAAAATTTTATAAGTTAACAAACACGATGTACCGGAAATAAAAGAGTGTCTGAAATCAGTTTCTTATCATAGATTTGTAGATGCAAGCTATTTCGTCTTCGTGATATTTGCAATAGGTAGTTAGTAAGATTTTCATAAAGGATTTCATATAGTCAAAACTAACTGAAAGTGTTTAAAGATTTATATGTGTGATAAGTCTTTGTAAGATCTAGAATTTTACATTAAAACAAAAAGTACCCCTTCTTTTTGTAGTTATAGTTCTTTTGGCGCGTCAGAAAAAATGATGCGAGTAAATTTTTACGATGCGAGCGCACACCGTCACAAAAAACCGACACCCTGAAGTTAGCTATAAGGTTTGACAGTGTACACTTTGAATTGTCAAAGTCTGCGGGCTCATTTCTGTGATATAGTTGATTCAATTGTACAAAAATCTCTAATTTTATTTTAAGTTGAGTGAAACTGGGTTTTCCGATAAGTAACTGTCTACTAATGTTCCAAATTTAATTATGTTTATTATGTCCATTTCTTTAATTATGCAGAAATATTTTTTTGTGATATTTAAATAAACTTTATTTAACTAGATAGTGCGTTATAATAAACTTTCAATGTATGAAATATCTTTTTTCTATTGTTAGTATCGTTTTTTCTACAAACGTAGAATAAGACGAATGGTAAAATTTATGAAATTTTTTTTATCTTGTTACCTCAAAGAATAACTTCTAACGCGTGTACATAAGTACACACATGTTGTTTAGGAAGTTTAAAAAGGGACATATAATAATTTTTGACATCCTGAAGTCCCGGAAATTACTTTGCCGGGGTAAGAATATTTATTACTTTTATATTTTGACAAACACATACTGTAGTTGGCAACTGACGTATGGCTTTTCAAGCTATTGACATTTAAAGATCATTATTGACAGCCGACTGGCGCAGTGGGCCGCGACCCTGCTTTCTGTGTTTAAGGCAGTGGGTTCGATTCCCACAACTGGACAATGTGTGTGCGATGAACACGAATGTTTTTCAGTGTCTGGGTGTTTATCTATATATTATAAGTATTTATGTATATTATTCTTGAAATTATCATCAGTTGTGTTACGGGTACTTAGGTTCCCATAACACAAGCTACGCTTACTTTGGGACTTTATTATTACTTATTTATGTATGCCTTTGTAAGATCTAGAATTTAACATTAAATAGAAGTACCCCCTTCTTTTTTTAGGAAGTTTAAAAATATCATATAATGACTTTTGACACACTGAACTCCCGGAAATTACACTCGTATTTCTGCTTTGACGGGGTAAGAATATTTATAACTCTTATATTTTGACAAATACCTACCGTAGTTGGCATCTGCCGTATTGTTTTTGTTATTGACATTTAAAGACCATAATGTTACCTACTCCTCAAAATCCGCAATGTCAGTCGCACACGTATCGTACTATATTCCTGACTGTCCTGTCTTTTTATAATAAATATGTATAATTCAAATGCAGTATATTCTAATGTGAACTAGTAAATTCTAGTTTTAACAGAAGCACAGTAAAAACTAGTTTATACGAGAACTCAAAATACTTCAAGTCTAACATCCATTACATAAAACGAAGAACCTATTAAAGCAGACTGAAGGGAGAGCAGAATGTGTATTATCTTAATATTTCGTAGTACCTGTAAGTTTGAAGTTTGAATAAGAGTTATTATATTTTATAGAAACATATTAAATCAATGTTTTGTAGTGTGTTATGTATTATTTATTCCATTAAAAGTTAGACCTTGGCTACACTCGTACTCGTACCTTGGTCACGTGTAGCCAAGGTCTAACTTTTGTCTATTTATTCTGTCTCAAGATGAAAGAGGGCTTACCTGTTAGGTTAGGTTAGGTTAGCCACAACAGTATCGTATTATTTACCGAGTATTTAAATAGCAAGATAACCTAAGCATATGTCATGCAATCCGTAATAAGCACTTTTGATTATGAACGTATGTTACATGGGATATTTTATGCTTTTGCTGTAGAGTCTAGTTCGCGATCTACAAGTTTCCGAGCACTTATACGAGGCAAAGAGTTGAATTCCCTTCACGAGATAAGTTAAGGTTGTTTCAATGTAATCGAAAATTTCATGTTGTACAAGTTACGAGAGGCCGAATACCAGCTACAAGCTTGGCTTCAAATTACGTGAAGTAGAAGTGTATAATTGAAACTTTTTGTTCATGTTATCTTCATCATCTGTAAAATATTAACATACCTCTGCTTGGCAAAGGCATCCCCTCTCATTTGTAATAGTTTGTGAGCATAGACACACCACGCTGCACGAATGCGTGTTGGTGGGCGTTACTATTGTCACAAGTTAGTGGTAATAACCGGAAGCGAAAGTATAATTTGCTCCTTGTGGACACCGCCAATAACATAACCTAAACACCGATACTGATGATTCTATAACAGAAAAAATCAGTAAAAATGTTTCGCTTACCAAAGATTCGAACCCAGGACTTCGTGTAGAACATGCTAACTACAAGAACAACGGGGTAGTTATTAACTTACCCTAGTAATCTAGTGACTGAGAGTAAGTGAAAACATGGAGACAGTTTTTGAACTCATTACTACAAGTAAGCGTCAGAAAAAAGTTACTGAATAGTTTACTGATTTAATTAGGCCGTAGTCTACCACGCTGGCCAAGTGCGGATTGGGAGAATTAACACGCCGTTGAGAACATAATTGAAAACTCTCAGGCATGCCGGTTTCCTTCACCGTTTAAAGCAAGTAATATTTAAATTCCGAACCGTCAGTGGTGCGTGCGGGGCTCGTACTCGGTCTCCACGTAAGGAAAGCCGATGCCTTACCCACTACGCTATCAACGCTTCTCAGCCAGCCAATTTGGTAACAACAAATTTCTAAAATTGACCAGGATCGATATCGAATCTGCCTTTTAAGGCTAAATAGCTGAAGTCAGATTGCAATTTAACACTAATCTGACCTCGATGAAATCCTTCGCATCTGCAGTTCCAATTTGCGTGTACGACTCTTAGCGTATACTTAAGATCTGACCGGCCCAACCGCATCAAAGATCCAAATGCTTTTCAATTTCTTTTTCAGCAAGAGAGTACTTTTCCCGACCAGCAACGTTAGACAAATTGCCACTTTTGTCACTTTACAATTTCCTTATTCAGGGAAGTAATGAAAAAGGGGTTCCTCATTCAGTGGATACTTTTTTCATTCGGAAATTTTAATTTGTGTTTTTAATAGAAAGTGGGTGATGTGCACTCACTGAAGGCTGTTGTGTAATTGGATTAAAACTCTGACTGCGCTTTGGTTTATTTGACGGTTATTTACGTAGGGTTCTAATTCATTAAAAAAACTCCCTATCAAGATCAATAAAAAATTAAATATCTATCGTATGACTAAATACCTAGCTAAAACGAAAATTACTACATGGCTACTGTAAATGAGCTATGATCAAACGAAACAGTTCATTCTATCAAATATACGACATCCCCATCCTGTAGTACGTATCTATAATATAAACACACATACACACATACACACACACACCCACACGCGCGCACACACACACACACACACACACACACATGCAGCATAGTTTTTACTATTGCAGTGCCACCCTTGCTAGTATTTTAAGTGCCATTGTAACTGTTCCAAATAAACATTTATTATTATTATTATTAACAGTCTAGAACAGCCCGCGGCTGGACTACGAGTAAAGGCCTGTCCCAACAAGAGGTTTTGGTCGGTGATCGTAGTATATGGTAATAGTAGCACACAGAACGCTTCTGGCGTTCTCTGTTATATTCACTTATTATTTATTTATTTAAATATTATAAATGCGACAGTTTTCATTGAGGTGTCACGTAAAAACTAACAAATTAATTTTAATAGAAGCCTAAGTATAGCTTATACATCAGAGTAACACGTATAATATTAAATGTCAAGTAAACTTCAATGTATAGTAGCGCACCATTTACGTGGAAGTCATAACAGGTAAAATATTTTAATCATAAATATTTGTAAACTGTAAAAAATATATTAACTATGCACGTCTAATGGTTCGAAAGTGGTCGATGATGATCTTTAGCTAGAGCATACGGGTAAAAGTAGTGGTGACGTGCAGGGTGGAAGTGCAGGGTGCGAGTCATCTCACATGATTTCTCTCGCAGCCTAAGTCGCGGGCATCCGTTATTTATTCAATATTCGGAGACAAAGGAGTAAAGATTTACGGCGCTACAGTTAGCGCTGTCTTAAAAGTTTGAAGTCCCGGGCTCTATCCCCAGCACTAGCAATTTAGGCAATTATAATATAGGCGTCTGGTTCAGTGTTAGACTTCGGCCGTGGCTGGTTACAACCGTACCGACAAAGACGTGCCGCCTAGAGATATATGGCTCCGGAACTAAGCTGCATAGAAACCGTAAAAGCCGTAGGAATAGGCGTTATAACTGCCATCCTCCTAACAGGTTAGCCCGCTGCTATCATAGTCGCAACAGTCAAGGGCTAACTTGTATTTGAATTAAAGATAAACATCATTACCATAGAGCCGGAGTTAATTTAAAAAAACCGGCCCATACAAATTGGAGCAGTTTGGTGAATCTAAGCTCTACATAACTAACTTCAGTGCCGGAGAAGGCTATGTGTAACGATAAAGTAACATTGCTACAGTAAAGATATTAAACTGCAGGGTTCAACCATCATCATGACTATCCCACTGAAGAGGAACGAGTCTCCTCTTAGAGTGAGAGATAAATTTAAAGATGTCAAGATAATGACAGTTTTTAGCCAATACATATTTGAAAATTTAATGAATTTAAGAGAAAATGTGACTGCAATAATTTGAACATTAGAAGCAAAAATAGACTTGCAGTGCAATATACTAGACTACATAAAATAAGTAATTCATTTAAAGGAAATTGTATACAATTTTACAATAAATTACCAGTTGATATATTGGAGATGTCTCTGAAAAAGTTCAATGTTTGTATTAAACGTAAGCTTATAGAAAAATCCTATTATAGTATTAAGGACTACGTCAACGATAAAAATGTGTAAATTATTGCTCTAACCAGGTTGCTTATTTAATTAGTTTTTAAAGGACAATGTGAGACAGTGATAACAAAAAAAATAACAACCGGCTAAGTTTGTTGTGGGCTTCTTCTTAGACCAGGGCGCGTTTGGAACCCTCGTAGCTTTAGTTTTAAGATGATTTATTTATCGCCATCAACTAACTCCTATGTCATATTTTACATGTAATGTACGCATCAAAAGTGCCATCTATGTGCCTATTTGAATAAAGAAATATTTGACTTTTACTTTGACTTTGAATGTAAAGGGTTTTGACCGTAGTCCACCAGGCTGGCGAAGTGCAGTTCGGTAGATTTTACACGCATGTGAGAAAGAAATGGAAACTAAAGCGTATGGATTTCTTTGCGACATTTTCCTATACCATTAGAGTAAGTGATATATATATATATTTTTATATATATTATAGATTATATTGTTGTTTAAATTAAAAACGCACATAACTCCGACAAGTTAGAAGTACGAACCCGAAAAGGGAGGGACATGGCACTATGCTATCACCGCAATATTTTATATAAAACAAAACTTTATTGCAACAAAAAACTAGGAAAACATACAAAAAAGTGTATGCGTGTAACCATAACGCGCGATTGAATTAAACTTACTTTTATTATTATTTATTTACGAAAGAGAAAGATGTTCCGGGGATTCTGCCATTTCATTTAATATTCACTATTTCATTTTATATTCTATTTAAAATTAATCACATTTTATAATTATTTTCATTTATTAAAAAGAATAATTGAGAGTAGGAAAAATGAAGGTTAGATCAGCTCATGTCAGTATAACCTTGTCATTGAATAATGCAATCGTTAGAAAATTAATTAACAATATATTTATTACAAAAGTATTAAAAAACAAGTGTATTTTAAGATTTTAAAAAAACTTTGCAATGTAAAATATTTTTTTTTTAAACTTGAACTTTTATTCACTTGATGTTTGCGAAGCGTGCATGGGTACTGTGCGATCAGCATTACACAGGACGAACTAGGAAGTAGAAATCAATTATGTCCAATTCACAGTGCGCCGCATAAGTGTGTCAAACATTTATTCCGTGTATAAGATTTAATTCAATGAACGTAACTCATTCAGAGCTAGTTAAACGCAATGCTGTTTGTTTCTTATCATCAATTTAATTTAACGCACCAAAATGGGAACACATTGGGCATTTGCTCAGTGTTTTCAAATTGTGATTATGTTTCTCGGCTAGCATTCGCCTGCTACTTTGTCCGCGTACCCTTTCTGATCCCTCATTCAACTGAGTTTTTCCGCGGTTAGGCTGTGACGTAGAAAATAGCAAAACGCAAAAGGACCGTTTGAGGAAACGTAGAATTTTTTTACACTTTAAAAGGTCACGAAGAGTATAGGATATACATTATTTTTAAATTAAAAAATAACCGACTTCAACATACGCCCAGGAATTAAAAAGCTATGGATTATATATTGTTATTGATATTGTTGATTGAACAGCACGACCGAGATTGATACGACCGAATTAAAAAAAATAAAAAATTTCTAATCGATTCATGCATCTTCGAGTAATCGGGTAATATACAAAAAAAAAGATTTCGTCGAATTGAGAACCTATTAATTTTTGAAGTCGATTAAAAATGACTGTTCATTTACGTAAACCACGATGTAAAGTCACATTTCATCCGGCCATTTTTAAATGCCGTAGGAATCTTTTGTAATCCCAGGTTTAAATCGTAAATTATTAATACGAGTATTTATGCCAAGTACTTGAATATCGGCGTAGGTAACAAAACAAACAAACTTTCGCTTTTAAATACAATTACGGAGTGATTTATAACTATTAGGTCACAGATGTATTGAACGCACGCTAGTTATCTATTGCCAATGTGTGGGTAACAATATTGGGTATAACAAGTTTGAACTCATAAAATAATTCGTATTTAACAAGGATTTAGTCCTTGTCAACAAAAAAAATCGTAACTCGTTTTTATTTAGGACTAGTTATTGCCCACGACTTCGTCCGAGTTAATCACGGTTTTTAACAAATCCCAAGGGAACCGTCCGCGTCAGGTAGCCTTGGGTTTTTTAGATGATAATAAATACTTTTGATCGTGTAATACATAAGTTTTATGTATCATCAATAGTTTTCTCGACGCAGGCCAAAAAATGATTTTTATTTAAATTTTCGTTTTGTTACAATATTTAAATTTTCCTATGGATCACAATTTTTTTTTAAATAATATTTTTTATTACTTTGTGATAATTTAGTTGGTAAAGAATAATAAAAATAGGTTTAGCTGTTTCGGAGCCTATTGGGTATAAACAAACAAATGTAATATAAAATAGCACTGCCCACCATAAAATTATTTTTGTGACTCATATTGGAAAAGGCTTTTTCCACTTTATACACACACACACATCAAATTATCAGTGTTTTTAACGCACTGCTGGGCGCACGCCTCTCCAGAGTTTTAGAGCATAAACCGCTTCTTCAATGCGGATCGGTGATAACAAGAACCGACGTAAGGTGCTGTCCGAGAAGGAGAAGGACAAAGCAAATTGGATAATAACTTTGGTACTTAGAATTAATAAAAGACAAAACCAAAGTTCAACCCGACGCGGGATCTCGTGATCCGTAGTTGAACGTGCTAACTATTTCCGTGATTTCTCATATTCTTTTATCTATCACTTCGAAACAATCCTAAGTGTGTATAACACTGTCTCAAACTTGTTCCTAATTTTTTTCTTCTAATATTTGCCAAAAATGTCTCCTATGTGCTGAGAGAAACACTGGGACATAGTAGTCTAACGTTGTGGTGACGCGCGGATTGCGGGAAAAAATGTATAGAAATTAATTCGCGACGCGCCGCGTGGAGATTCTAAGTCTGTGTGTGACACTGTTTATGTTTTTCCTATTCTTTGAGCGGGAATATGTCTCAAACGTTTTCAAACTACGGACTCAAAATATTTGCTCAAGATTTATCTCCAATGTGCTAATAGAAACAGGTGCGAGGGCGAAAGTGGTCTAACGTGGAGGCGAGGCTCGAACATGCGGGAAAACATTTTTAAAAATTAGTACGGGCCGCGTGGAGATCTTATAAGTTTGTATTATAGCACTGTTTATGTTTTCACTAATTTACATAAAATATGTCTCAAACTTTTCCAACTTTACTACGAACTTAAAATATTTGGCCAAAATTAAGGACACCACTCGCGAAATAGCGGGAAACTATGTTTCTTTAGATTTAAAAACATTCCAGGTTTCCATGTTTACACTGAACGAAGTAGAAAATGCACTCTGAAAATGGTCTAAACATTAATAGAAAGTGAAACTATATTTCGACACGGTTACTCCACTCAGTTATCTCCACATATATGGATCGGGTGGATTAATAACTTTGTTTCCTTGTTGTAGATAGTTAACCATAATTTTGGAACGATGTTAATACTCAAAAATCACGAATGATAATTTCCGGGGTTTAAGTATTATAAAAAGTCAATATCGAAACTTTCTCGTCATTATTAAGTTACCGTGGTATCACATGTTTTACATCCTAAAATTAAGAGCGATATTATGAAATTCTTAAAATATTACACATATTACGAAAGCGAAACAAAAAAACAAAGTCAGGCAAGTAAAATAAGGTAAAGTAAAATAAAGTAAAATAATGCCCACAACACAAACATTTATTCAAGCATATTCATAAAGTAACCGTTAAACAAAAGGTTGCACTTCCAGTAGGTAGGAACATAATAAACAAAACTTTTTTTTTTTTCTGTTTTCATCTTCAATACATTTTGTTATTTAGTATAAGTTACTATAGTTCAATTACCACTGACTGATAATTTGATTAATAAGTAAACATCAAAAGTTTTAAATTAAACTATAGCATCTAATTGGTAAAAAATATTAGTATTAGTATCTTAATTCTTATGTGATCACATCATTAATTAAAAATATATTTTAGTTTGTAATTATAATTCATGTTTTGAATTCAATGGAAACTTCACAGTCAAAAAAAATTCCATCAGAAAAATATAAGTCTCTTATCACAAATATAAATAAAATATAGATAAAAATAGAAAATATCCATATTATTTTGTATTGAAAATTAACTAAGAATTGATTTGTTATATTTGTAGGTAATAAGTAACTGATCCACAATACATGCAAAGCAAATATCCATTGAATATTATTGTATATTTTACCAATTAAGAACACAACCACTCTCAAGGAAGCTGGCGGTAACACTGAGAGCTAGCGAAGGTAATTAAAGGCAGCTCTACCCAGGTCAGCTCCCAGCATAACACTGAAGCGTTTGGTCTAGAGTAACTATGACTTCCCGCCCACAGCAGATTCCGCCAAAACGGCATTACTCTGGGAGATGTTTGGCTTTTGTTTAAACTTTTCATTCGTTATTTATTTTAAACTTGTGGATGCTCGCGACTTTCTGCGTTAATTTCTGATTTTTTGTTATTGAAAAGTGTTTTTCTCGCGTCGTACCCTGCCTGCCATTATGCAAAGCGCACATATGTTAACCTCTATGTTTATCTTTTTAGCGAAAGACCATCGGCGATAACTTTCAAACTTAATTGAAAAATAATTTCAAAATGATTTACAACGTAAATCGTGTAATTTAATTTTATGTTTGTAATTTTACGTTGTAAATCGTGTATCGAATTTAAATGTGTTGTTTTTTACAAATTAAAAATTTGGACTTTCACATAAAAGATAGATATATGCTGTATCGGACTTTTTTGTACCTTTTTCACGGTCCAACCACTTACATCTTACTTTAACGATTTATACAGCTCAATCATAGGTCTAAGATGGCACATTCGTACTTGATACCAGTATGTTAGGTTATTACCAAGATACACAATACCTTTATTTATTATAGCCTAGGTTTTATTCTGATGTACAACCTATATTACTGTAGTTTTATTAAAATTCGTTCTGATCTTTTTTTTATTTTTTGTCAATCCTTATAAATGCAACAATACAGCTATTACGTATGGACGCTAGTTTGCAAATTATTGAGTGAAAAAAAAACATTAAATTAGGCATTACTGGCCTATTATTGGGCACAAAAAGGACAACAGAGAACAATTTTACTGCCAGCTTCAGAGCTAAGATAACAACATAAGGGAATTTTTGGTGCAACACTACGTTCGCCATGGTTTCACCCGCGATAATTAATGGTCGTAACGTTATGTTATAGTTTAAAATACGCATACTTATACACTCAAATACAATAATCGACGTCGGATTTTACAAACGGCGCAATCGAGCATCTTAGAATTAATTCGAAATTATTTATTTTTTTCACTATCTCCGTCCTTCCGCCCAAATAACATGCTGTAAGTGTGGGATCTTCCTGATAAGATTTTTTTTTTTAAGGAATATTATTTTATTCCATATAATGACGGTTCAAACGCACCTTTTATTTTTTCTACGTAAAATACTTATATTGTGGCTATATACACTAGTATGTATATATTTGACTGCCGATTGGCAGAGTGGGCAGCGACCCTGCTTTCCCACTCAAGGCTCGTACGACCGTGGGTGCCATTACAACGGATGGAAAATTACTGTATGATGAATATGAATGTTTTTCAGTATCTGGGTGTTTAATTGTATAATATTTGTATTTACGAATCCTTTTCATTGTAGGCGGAGACTCGTGCCCTGTAGTGGGCCGGTAATGTGTTCATATGATTATGATGAAGTATTTCTGTGTATTATTCATAAAAATATTCATCGGTATCCACCACACAAGCTACGCTTACTTTGGGGCTAGTTAGCGATGTGTGTATTGTCGAAGTATATTTATTTATTATTTATTATTATTACATGGCTCCGGACTTTTTTTATACGTACGTACGACCACTTTGTCGCACCTTTTGTCAGCGAACGCGGTCTGCTATCTGATTATTACTGTAGCTACGACCTGTTGGTACCAGATTTCTGTTAGATACGATTGTCTCTCTGCAACTCGGATTCACTTCCGTGAGTATTCACTCGGAAAACGAAGGTAGAATTGGACAGCCTCTCACTACCGCGTACACATTCTTTACGTAACTTACGCATAAAAAGTGCGGTCTAAGTGCCTATTAAAACGTAAAGCTAGTTCGGTGGAAGATCTTCTGTGATGTGAAAACACACGCTTATGAAGAGTTCTGTGCATACCGGTGCATAGTCGACAGTTTGTAGAGCTCTTTTTAACTTGCCAATTCGATATCGGGAGTTGTTCGTTTTCCGGAGTTTTTTTGGGACCAGTTTTCCATTTATAATTTCGAGTCGAGAGTACAAATAAACAACACATAGTCTAAATATCCATTCAGTGTTTTGCCACGCTCAGGCATTTGAAAGCTGCTCTCAGTTGAAGTGTGGCACTGAACTATTCCGACGTTATGCCACGTTTATT
The DNA here is from genome assembly GCF_905163445.1 of Pararge aegeria. Classification (NCBI taxonomy): domain Eukaryota; kingdom Metazoa; phylum Arthropoda; class Insecta; order Lepidoptera; family Nymphalidae; genus Pararge; species Pararge aegeria. The sequence goes on from NC_053208.1 coordinate 2,146,888, forward strand.
TGGGCCTTAACAGTTTACTTGGGTGTTATTGCATTTCGTCCGTATGTCCGTCCGTCGCGTCTGTCAGATCCAGATAACTTATACATATAATTTAACAATATTGTATAAAATGTATAAAATTGTATAAAACAATATTGTATATAACTTTTACATATTATTAAAAACAAAATGGAGTAGGTAACTCTTAAATTCCAAACATCGTGGAAATTATGTTTTACAAGACTGAAAATTATACTTTAAGAAAAAATACAATATTTGTGGAAAGCTCGCGGGGAATGGGGCTCTAATTTTTTTAGCTTTACGTAAGGTTGTGGCGTATCAATTGTACGCCATCTGGTGACAGCAGATCAGAGTATATCAGATACAGTTTTAACGACCTGTTTTCCTGGACGACGAGACGGCTATGGCAATACAACGAAGAATGGGCAGCAACGGCTTCTGAGCTACTACTACTGACAGAGTTTTCCTTAAATAATAATGATTGTATCATCATTATTTAAGGAAATGATTTATGAAAAAATATGAAAAAATTTATGTATGTAACCCCGACGTGTGTGACATGTGGGTTTGTACACACTCAAGTAAGTTGGTGTATATGAGTCTTGTGCAAGTGAAGACGTCTGAAGTTCGCGCCTCGACTATACAAAACGCTCCAAACATTTTTGTATCACGTATCAAGTAATACCGTCGCGATACGCATGTTTGCAGCTACTAATGTATTGTGTGGAAGTATGTTTAAACTGTCAACCGTCCGTCAGTCACATTAGATTATTTCAGTAACCATAAAAGCTATCGACATGAAATTTAGAAAAGTTATTAGAAAAAAAAAACAAAATTCATTTATTTCAAGTAGGCCTTACATAAGCACTTTTGAAACGTCAAGTTTGTCTGTTTGTCACTACAAACAGTCACTGACTCTATCACCGGTTCGGAAGGCAGATTCTATCGAGAAGAAGCCGGTAAGAAACTCAGCAGTTGGTCTTTTCCAACATCATTTTACAATTTAACAATCATTGTTCTATTGTTGTGTGAGATGAAAGCGGAGCGGCTTGCTTCCAGGCAACCTTGTTATAAATATATAAAATATTTTTAATTTAATTAAATAGGGGGAGGGAAATCGGGTGTAATATTAATAAGTATAAATTTTAATCTCCATGCTTCGACTCATTCTTTTCCGGTTTTTTTTTTAAATTTCGACAAGTGTATTTTCATTTTACCTAAAAGTTGCCAGTTTAGTATCTCCTAGAGACGAAAAGACTGCCTATAAAGAATTCCCTCAACTTTCCCAATGATTCTACAATGGCTTATTTTTCGATTATTGAATAATTATTGCGGTCGGAGATAGAAAATGGTGCCAATTCTGTTGTGCACGAACTATACAAAACTATATATCTTTTATAATATACATATATATATATATATATATATATATATATATATATTTTATTTATGACAAGCTTGTTGGAAAGCCTACATCAATATTCGAAGAAATCATCGTTCGATCTTTTGTAAAAATCGTCTCGAATGTATTCGTAAGGACTTTGTTCTACTGTTTGTCTACTAGTTTGATTTGCAATCTATTGATATTTTCGTACTTATAACTTTTTTTCTTTAAAGTTAATTGTGAATCATAAGGGGTTTGTGCAACAGATGGAATTTTTAACTTGCTTCTAATCATTTGTGCTCTTTAATCGTAATAGAATCGAGGATGTGACGATAATCCTCGTAATGGTGGCCAAAGAGTCGCCGCTTCAAAGCCTGTCGGTTCCGAAATTTTTATTTGAATTTGAATTTATAAACTTATATTAAGTGGTGAATTATTAAGTGTAGGTAAAATCACTTAAATATATATCTTTTAAATCAACTTTAAATTAAAATGGTCCAAATGCGCTTATTGGCAAAGCGGGTGAAATAGCATTAAAATAATACGGTTTTTAGGTCAATTTTAGAAATCGAAAAATTAATGTATTAAAATGGGTTAAAAAGACCCTTATAAAATAATATCTATATAATATTTTTATAACTTATTTACTTCTCCAGATTTTAACCAATATATGTTTCATTACTTCACATAGTGAAGCCTTTTGGGAACCAGAACCGACCAGCCAGCTGGGAACATTTCTAACATTTCATGAACGCTTCATAAGTGCCTGTGATAGGCCTACATGAATTAAGAAATTTTGAATTTAAATTTAAATTTTTAAATATACCCTACTCTTTTTGACCACTTTGAAAATTAACGTGACTTGAAAAAACAAGTATTTCTGAGTGCTTTAACACATTTCAACCTTACTTACATTTCAAACTTAATTTGATCCAAGCAAAAAAAATGGGTCTAAAAAAAATTTCAAACCACATTTAGCTACGCTTGACTGGGCTACAGTATTCTAAGCTATTCACTGAAAAGGATGTGTGTTTGCCAGCCCTGAATTGGATGAATTGAATAACAACATTGGATATTGAAGTTATCACAGGTTTTCAAGTTGTCATTTGTGCTTATCTGTTGTACCCATACCTCTAATCTAAACCTAATTGGCAGGCTCCAAAGTAGTGCCGTTCTTTAGGTATTGGATCCTGGGCTAACGATTATCTTATTAGATTTGAAAATTTAGTTCAGTTTATATCTTCATGTACAGCAGAACTAGCACCATTGAAATTATTTTTAAGTACCTATTACTGCACCTCCGGAGAGTTATCTTCCTTTTAATTAATAAACAAGTTTCCCATAATAGGACAAAGATTACTCTAAACCAGACCCTAAACATCTGTGTGTGATACTTTAATAATATACTAATTTAATAGCAGTCTACTTTTTTAATAAACTTGACTAGCAACAGAGAGACTAGCTTGCTTGTGCATAGGTCTGATTGTTCAGCAAGAAAATGCATCCAGCATTCTAGGCCCCATTTCATGCAACCATGACTTGTATAGTCATTTGTTTAATATATATATTTAATTTCTTATAAGTTTGAGTTAATATTTTCAGTAAAGGACTTTTAATCATTTAAATAAGAAACTAATAGTTAACTTAACAAGTTTCATTTAAAGGTAAAATCATGAATGATAGAAAGCTAAATAATTGTTTTCGCTTCGAAACTTTCTAATAAAATGCATAGCATATACAAGCATGCATAATAGTTTTCTATTTTAATCATTTTACGTGATTAATTAAACAACACTAAAGTAAACTTAATAAGACGAACATCGGGGTAAAGTAAATAAACGCATTACATCTGTCAGCCAGAGCAGTACAACAAGAGGGGCCGTTCATAGCCCTTTTCTGAAACTTATTTATGTTTGACCAACTGCAAGCCGAAACAAAGAGAAAACAACGCGTATTCATACATCCTTCGCCACTCTTGAAAGATAAAAAGCAGTCTATGACTAAAATAAGCTCCGTTTAAATTGTTTACCCACCTTCAGAGTCCAACGCCAGGTATATAGGTGAAGCACGGTAACATGGGTAAATTACCATAACGTTGTCCTAGCACATATAAAATCACCAGCCATAACTTGAAAGTTTCAGCACCAAACCGATAAAATCACTCGCTAAAGTCCATTTACCACCATTTTATATGTATGTTTAGTTATGAGATGACAAAATAAATAATCTACAATACGAAATAAAATTATTGTTAAATTACATACACCTCGACTATGTAATCTACCCCAGCACCGTAAAGTTCAACAACAGCCTGAGCAGTGAACACAGAACACATTATAGGTACATACTCTAACCAGACTGAAGTCCGAAAGGTTTGCGAGGTGAGTGAGTCAAGGAGAATATAAACAATTGCACTAATTAATAATCTGTGGTAAGTATAGCTTGCTTTGACATACCTACCTGACTTAGCTTGTAAATTATACATAATTATGTAATTATATTATTTTCACTTTGATATCCCCATCGATAAAATATATTTACTACCATCGTAGACTGAGTACTACCATAGGGGTATTTAAATCCTAAATATCTATATCAGATGATTTAGGTCCTTTATCTAAGGCTGAGTGTCTCCATTTGCAGGGGTCGAAGAGGATACAAACATGGGTCCCAGAATAATATTCATAAGTTGAAGTACTGACTCCAACTGACACAGAATCAGGACAAAATTTTTTTTTAGTGGTAGCACTATAGTGTGAGTTAAACAAAAATTAGAGATAGATGATATTTTACAACAAGTTTAAATTGATACACCATCAAACTAACAATTTACAACCATCATTAATTATACAACGTATAACGAAACAATATTGAAGGATGCTTGGATGAAGTGTTTACTTACGATTACGACCCTAAGAAAGATAAAACACCGACACGCGCATAGTACCTAGGCTACGCGTACCTAATACAGTGACTGGAGTCACATGATTTTTATTTTGCATATGATATTAGAGTTGTATATGATTTTTTTTAATAAAATATATGTGTGGTTTACTCAAGAACTATTATGTTTTCGGTTTCACCGGTGTCTCAAGAGACAGTACATGCTGTACCTCTAAAGCCTGTGAAGTAATATTTCGGTTTTCATTTACACGTTTGTTTAATTATAATGAAAGTTGTTACAAAGAAATTTCTAATTTCCGATGGAAGACTTCAAGAAAAATTTGAAACTATAATTGTAAATAAAAGTGTGAGTGTGTGCGTTTAGTTAAAATATTTTGTGCTTTGAGGGCTGTTTTAATCATTTCCCGATAATTTTCCAGACGATAATTTTTCATAGTGCTGTGCGATATCAGTGGCGTGGTGGTCTTATAAATGAGAGGTCCCGGATTCGGGCCCGGGCGGCGCAGTTTGGGAATTTTAAATTACCGAATTTTCGGTCTAGCCTGGTGTCATGTTCTTAGTCTGCAGCTCTGACTTTCCACATATTTTCTGACGATAAATATGTGCCGCCAAGCGATTTAGCGTTTCGGTACGATGTTGCGTGGAAACAGGACTATGGCTTATAACTACCATACCCCTGAACAAGACCGGAACCCTGTAGAGGGCCAGTCATGGGTTCTCAATGATGATGATGATGATGGTGCAGGTTTCCTAAGGATGAAGTGATGAAGTCACAAATCGAAGAAATACATTAATAAACTTAACTGGATCACTCTTTAATTCAATGAAAATCGTACAAAGTTAAGTAAATAAAGTTTAGTTTTGAAGTCAAACTTCTTTAGAATCGTTGTAATTTCAAATTCGATGAAACGAAAAAATAAGTCCATAGAGACACAAATACCATGGAAGCTAAATAATAAACCTTACATTAATCCTAATAGGTCTGATACTCTACATCCACCTCAATCTCTCGTATTCTACTTTTCAGCAGTTACTTCTGCCGTGTGCGAATAAGTAGCGCAGAATTTTTTTTATTTTTCTTGTTTTTTTTTTTAGTTTACCTTATCCAAAGATTCTGTGCTTTTAAACCTTGACCTTATAGTGGACACTTTCCCACACTACAATATTTGAGAAATTATTTAATTTCCTAATAAACACAGACGAATTACCCATGTTGAACAATATTAATAAATAAGATAAGATAAGGCGTGAATGCCAGATCTTGTTTAACATAACCTGACACGTGATCTGCCTCTGGGTTATGGAGGCTACCCTCCATATTCTGGGTTTAGCCGTATCACAGACACAGACCTCGTACCCTACATGTACCTCACACTTCAAAGGTTGCCTCAAGTTTTGAAATTCACGCCTATAAGTAATCATACTATGGAGGGTTCATACCTACTAAAATATATCGTTTATATATTTTCTTTGCTACTGACGGTTGGCAACATTGAATGAATTATATTTTATTGCTTGTAACACAGCAAAAATTTTCTAGTCTGTGGATCCAACATTAATCTCAATTCCCAAATCTGCCAAGTGTATTGTAAGAGGTGCTGCGTTCTGCAATATTTTGTTTGCATTGTCTTTTACTATATTTTCTTGCCTACTAAACGTTGCATTCTTATAAATATGGCTAACATAGCCGCCAAGCGCATTAAGCGAGAATTTAAGGAGGTGATGAACAGTGAAGAGGTAAGGTGAAAAACTTAAATGTCATGATATATTCCATGCAACCATGGTAGGTACCTACAAAGGTCTCTGTTGAAATTTTAATGTGAAGCAATATTGTATTTTTTACTAATTCTCTGGGGCTCCCTGAAAGGGCTTAAATTGAAGGGGATTTTAGAATTATTTTTGTCTTTTATATAGGTAATCGAATTAACGCATGCGCCAATCAATATTATAGATTTTAGTCCTACGGAAAAATTAAATTCATTTACGCACCAATGATTATCACTCTAATTATAAAATAATTTAGTATTACCTTAAAATAGATCAAAATATTCATTTTTTTTTTATTCATTCGTAGTTTAATTAAATTATTACCCTTTGTATGGTACCTACGTTTATCATATTATTCGTAGTGCCCTCATGATCGCCATTAGAGGCACAGTCTCATGTCGCTTGTATTAAAGATCACCAATTGAGGTTTTAAGATCAGTTGTATTGTTGGAAAATGTAAAAAAAAAGCAAATTTTTTTGCAATTAATTTTATTAGCTTAAAATCGCTTGAATTTCAATATTGTCTCTGATTTGTACCTGACCAATCTAAGTTTACTGTTCCAAAGATCGAAATTGATTAGATTCTCAACAATTATAATGTAATTGTTAAATTTTTTTCACCCACCAATTCATTGTGGCTGTTTTTTGACCTCCAAGATCTTTTAGGGACTGTAGACCTGTATTGGTGTACACCTGAATTAAATACTACTCATACACAATATTCAAATCTTACCAATTCTTGTAATAAAATTGTCTCCTAAGCTTGATGTTAGATAGCCTTTAACCTTCCTAAAGAATTGGGCTATGAAATAAAAAATATTTTTCATATCATGTTTTTATCTGAGCTTCAGGTTGTACAGCATTTAGAAATGCCCATGTTTTGTAATAAAGCTATTTCTCTTTAAATTGTTATTATCAGATAATACTAATAATGATCAGTCAGAGAAACTGCATGAACTCACAGTTAACACAATTAGACTTTTTAGACACATAGACTGCACTGTTCTCTTACTCTTATCTACTAAAATAGTAAAAATCAACTTGTTTCTCAAACAATCATCACCTTTATGCTTTACAAAAGGTAGCAAACCCAGGTTTTGAAGCAAAACGTGTGTAGAGGGTACATTGCTGAAGATCGGCAAGGTTACTATACAATTGATGAATTTCTTAATGACAAGGTTGCTTGGAAGCATCCGGCTCCTGAAAAATGAATAAGTTGTTAAAATGTAAAATGTAAATTGTTGATTTTGGAAAAGAGCAACTGCTGAGTTTCGTGCCGGCTTCTTCTCGGTAGAATCTGCCTTCCGAACCATTGATAGAGTCACTACAAAAAGACAGACTTGATGTTTCAAAATTTCAAAATTCATTTATTTCAAGAATGCCAAGAATATAAGGAATTCTTGAAATAAATGAATTTTGATTTCTTGAATTTTCATCTGTTTGGTGTGGACTATAAGGATTGAAGAAATTATAAATTACACCATAGATATTCTCCTACTTTTTGTGGAGTATAAATCTCCTGTTTCATTGTTGGGTTCTGGGCTGCGGTTCCTATAATATTGAGACTCATACCATGTATATTTATTTTTTGGGACTGAGGGCATGCAAAATTATTATAAATATGCTGAATAAGAACTCTTAAACAAGTAAATTTTTTATCTTTTGATGGGTGAAAAATGACATTGAACATGTGCCAAGAATTTCTTATTTGTTTTGATGATAAGACATTTATATGATTTAAATGTTTTGGCTGCACTTTCAATAATAAGATCCAGAATTATTATATACAAACAAGCCACAATTGCTAAAGGTTTTAGGTGAAAATCACATTGTCTATTTCTTTACAGTAACATATAGTGTAGTTATTATCTTACTTCATTGAAAAGTACACTCAGTGAATGCCTTGTGTGATGCATAATGTACAATCCCAGAGTAATTCATAGTATGGGTAGACAATCAGTATTATACATAGGATATAATGTGATTAAAAACAGGAATTAGGAAAGAAAAAATTAATAAGGAACTGCCCTTAGATAATAAAGTCATATTATAACTTGAGCTAAATTTACCATTAAAGTATCCCTATTTCCTGAGTAAATAAGTGCCTTTAAATAGTGAAAGTATTTTATTGAAATTGATCAGAATTTGAAGTATAATTTTGTGTATGACTTTTTATAAAAACAATTTGCAACAATAGGTTGCATTACCGTTCCACCATTTAAGTATCATCAATGTCAACATTATCTTCATCATATCAAGCTTTTCCTGGCCCACTACTGTGCACAGGTCTCCTCCCACTATGAGAAGGGGTTAAGGTTGTAGTCCGTCATGCTGGCCCAGCCCTGATTGGAAGACTGCACACACTTTTGAGGACATTATGTAGAACTCTCAAGCATGCAGGTTTTCTCACGATGTTTTCCTTCACCGTTGAATCAAGTGATATGGTAATTGCTTAAAAACTGCTGTCAGAGGTCAGAAAAGATTCAAAGTCGCCCGCCCCAAAGGGCTTCAACTTCATACTTGCCTTTTTTACTAGCTACAACTGATCCTCTACATTCCTGAGTCATTGCATTGACTCGAAGATTATGGCAACATTACAACTAGCCATCCACCTGCCAGCCAGACATTTTAAATTCAGGATGAGTTCTCACGTCAATAGTGCCTTCCTTTCAGTTTATGAATTTGATGCATGATAATTATCCAACATTAAGAAAATTATTAGTGTGATAAGAGAATTGTAATGATTACATATTTTACTAAATACAATAAAAGAAAAATCATTGCTTTGTACCCAATTGCTTGCTGGCTTTTAAATCAATAGAAAAATCAAAATTCTTCTTATGGAATAAAGAGATGAATTTATAAAGTTCAAAGAGTGAATCTCAACTACGCTGCAAAATTGTATGTACCCCGGTTTTTATCAGAGATGTGCTATACCATTCCTTAGAAAAGGACTTAAGCTATAACATCCATGAGCAGAAAACTGGAGCATGAATCTGTCCGACTAGTGAAGGACAACAAACCTAGAAAACTAACCTATATTTCGGAAGAAATTGCAAAGCAACATGGTTATACAGTCCGTAGATTGCTACAATATCAGTCACTAACTCTAAGTTGTTCAATAAGCTAGTTATTTAATGCCTACTTTTGTTTTCTTTATGTCATGCATACATACACAACATAACTCATCTCAACGATTTATAGACTATATTGCAAAATGCAAGTGAAAACGTTACTACTGATGACTGAAGAAATTCATTGAGAACACAAGAAAATTTTTACAAGATAAGGTGCAACATAGCTCATAACATGTTTTTGAACAATAATTTAATTAATCTAAGAGTTCTGGTGGTAAATCCAGTGATGCTAGCGATAATAATGTGATTTAGGTTGTGCGTCATTGTAGTTGTTTTAATAACTTGTAAATCTTTGTCTAGTTTCATTTCACTGACCTAATGAAAATACAAAAATTTAGTAATAAAATATTATAAGTGACTAGGGATTCCATAGTCAACAAGGAATCTTTAAAGTTTCCACATATCTTTTGTTCCATCCTTGGCTTGAGACTCTTAATAGGTCCTAGGAAGTTGTAATTGGTTGTGGGTACCCAAGTAACAAACATCCAAGCTCGTCATCATCCATCATCGTGATCATCATCATCATCATGGTCATTGTCCATTGGGGTTTCCTCCCACAATGAGAAGGGGTTAAGGCTGTAGACTCGCTGGCCCAGTGCGGACCACTTTTAAACAAATTCAAAATAAATTCATTAATATTTTAAAATGTACATTGTCAATATTAATTATTAAATAAATTTATAAATGAAATCAATTATCCTCCAATCATCTTTGGTAACTTATTATATCTTTGTATAGCCATCGTGCAGACACTTTTATTAAAGAAAGCGGTGCTGTGGGGAGGAAACCTAAATTAACCCCTACAACGTTTTTGTTTATGTCGCTCAAATATACGTGTAAATCAAAACCGAAATCTGTGAAACATTACTGTATCTGTGAAAATATATGTGAAAATACGCTAATAGTTTTTGAGTAAACATCACTTGCAAAAGTAAAATGAAGTGACTCCTGTCACTTTATTAGGTACGCGTCGCGTAGCGTAGGTACTATGCACGGGTCGGTACTTTATCTTTCAATAATACACTTAGTATGTTTTGAATGAATGAATGAATTACTACACTTTTATTGTACACCACAGAGAAAATTACAGAGATACATACAACAGCACAATAAGGTAGACAACGTACAATTTGGCGGCCTTATCGCTAAATAGCGATCTCTTCCAGGCAACCAAAGGCATACAAGAAAAAGCTATACGAAATTAGGTGGTACAACAAACATTAGTGAAATATTAGGATTTTAAACTAAATTAACATAAAACATAATACATATTAAACATAACATATTAAAGATATATACAAAAATATAAAATATATTCCATAGATATACAAACATACAAATACTCTACTTTTTTTTTTTTTGTTTTGTTTTGTTTGAATTAGTATGTATGGAAGTCAGAATACTAAGTTTCTTAAAGAATGGCTCGCAGCTTTCACCCTTATGCACCTTTTCTGCTCAATAAATACACTTTTAATACTGCTTGAGTTTTCCCAAAAACTATACCATACCTAAGAATTGAGCTATTTGGGCGTTGTATGCTAAAATTAATGTTTATGGTCACCCTTGTTTCGCATGAAGCTGCCTAATAAGGTGTAAGGGGCTTTTAAAGCGCTGTTTCAGTCTTTGTAAATGCAAATTGGTCCTAAAATAATCGCCTTTCGAGCTATAGAAACTAATAAGGCTGTACAATAAAAAGAGAAGCTGCTAAACTACTTTTTTATTTCAGTGCTAATATATGTTTTTAGACATTTGTTTTTTACAAAAGTTAGGTAGGATTCAATTGGTAGTCACGAAACTAACGATGCAGTTACACGTACCGTCTCCACAATTAGAATGTTGAATATTTTAATATATGTGCTTCAGTGTTTGACGTCATTTACTTGTAAAGGTTTATTTTTAAACAAACATTAATTCTGAATACCGTTTGAAGCACACCCCAAGTCTTAGTAGTGGGCGACGCCTGCCTTAAGCCACCAACTGTATTGATGATTCAAAAAAACGTAAATACGACCAGCAATATATACAATATACGTATCTATAACGTATATCATGTGAGTCGATACTTTGCTATATCGTAATACTATAGAAGGTATTCAAACAGCCGTAGTAGATACAAGTCAAAGTTCAACTAGTTTGAAGAGCTCCATCATGATTACCGATGTATTGTTACCCTAGCAGTGATTTGCACTGCTTTAATATTAAGCTCATGGCCGCTACTTTGCCCGCGCAAAATTATTTGCTGCATATTTCGACTTTACATCCTTTAGACACACCTACATCGTGGAAATTGTATATTTTTTGATATACTTCTACACACGTCATCTTAGTACCCATAACACAAGCTACGCAGACTTTGGGACTAGATGGCGATGTTTGCAGTGTCGTACTAGTATATTTATTTATTTATTATTATTTAAGCTTTGCTTGAACTAATTCAAATTCAAGTTTTCAAGATTTGCTTGGAGATTATTTTACATATATTTTAATCCGTAATGTCTTGCAATACGAATGTGTTCACGCCTCCAAGAATAGCTTATTGTACTTTGTTTAGATAGTTTTATTGATAACATGTACATAACAAATAGATTTGATTCTTCACGAATTAACATGGCTTTTCATTCGGTAGGGCGTATGAAATAGATCGCAATTTGCATTCTTTTTTCCTTTTGTCAAATAGTTGTTTGCTAATGGTTCTTGACTTCTTTGAACTGAATTTGTTATTGTTGAGCACAAAGCAAAGATGTCTTACTGATTTCGTTCGTGCGACAGAGCCAAAATTAAAAATAAACCTTTACAAGTAAATGACGTCAAACACTGAAGTACACATTAAAATATTCAACATTCTGAGTAGAGTACGTGTAACTGCGTCGTTGGTTTAGTGGTTAACTAGATGGATTACTGATCATGAAGTCGTGAGTACGATCCCGGATCTAATTACTGCCATCGCGGAACAGAATCTAGGGCGACATTTTGTAGAAATTAGGGGACAAAAGTTTATTTATTTTATTAATTATTTATTTATTAAATTTAGTTTCAAACACTTACTATACAACCGTTTATTGAATTTTAACTATTTAAGTGTGTTGTAATGTTTTCTTAAAAATAAACACAGAATAAAAAAATTTAGCAGATTAACACAATTGGGGTATAAAGGTGTTTTGTGTTCAAATTTATTTTTAAAATACATGCTATTAACTACATACTTATACATTAACTAGTTAATACAAATACATCAAACATAATATAATTTCACCCGCTCTTTTTTACCTGTTCCTACTGCCGGAGGTTGCCTGTAATAGATTGCTTTTTAGCAATAAAGCCGCCTTTGCATGCCTACAATATTTGTTTTTTTTTGTTTATTCTTTATTTTATGTATATTTTGATGTTTGTTTGCAATAAAGTATTTCTTCTTTTTCTTCTAATTAAAGAATATAAAAATAAACTGATATATGTAATAACAACACTTAAATTTTTAAATATATTTTAACAGCAGTAGTAATCCTCCTAATATTATGAACGTGAATGTAAGTTTGTTTGTTACGCTTTCGCGCGAAAACTACTTAACCGATCACCATGAAACTTTGTACACGTATTCTTAGAGGTATCAGAAGTAATATAGAAACTTTAAAAAAAAAAAATTTTTTTACGAAAGATAACAAAATGTTTGTCGAAAATCTCATGTATGACTATAGGTGCAGACTAAGTACGCTGGGTCCCGAAATTTACGCGGGCGAAGCCGCAGGGAATATGTAGTATTATATATTTTAATAATTATCACCTATGAGTTAGTCAAATATATTCTATAGACATCATATCTAAGTTTGGTGATAACGGACATTGGATGGCTGAAAATGAAGATGATGATGACGACTCGTGAAAAAAATTACTCTCAATTTTAAAATCACTTGTATGTCACGTTACAGGTGGCTGGGGGTTACATCAAGCTGGCCCTAGTCGGTGAGAGCTGGACCGAACTCCAAGGCACCATAGCTGGCCCGCCGGACACCCCGTACGAGGGTGGCACGTTCCAGTTGGAAATCAAAGTGCCCGAGACGTATCCCTTCAACCCACCCAAGGTATTGTATTTTTTTATATTTTGACACCCCAACTCGTCCTTAGTCGTTCACTCTTGACAGAGTGGTCGTGGTTGACGATGGTACATTTTCTTTGGCTACAGCAGCCCCCGCGATGCGCCTCCACTTGTTACGATCTTCAGCGTTTCTGAAACATTGGACTATGGCGGTTTGCGTTGTAGCTTTAATTATGTCTGTCCAACGCGTCGGTGATCGACCGCGTGACCGATTGCCTCCCACTTTCCCCTGGAAAACAAGTCGTTCCATGGAGTGTTTATTTGTAGTTATGTGTCCAAAGAACTTGAGGATTCGTATCTGCACAATCGACGATAACCTCTCTTTGACTTTTAGTTCCTCCAGGATCGACACGTTAGTCCGAAAAGCTGTCCTGTCCAAGGGATCCGCAACAATCGCCGCCAGCACCACATTTCTAGTGCATCGATTCTGCGACGGTCTTTCAAGCGTACTGTCCATGTTTCTGCGCCATACAGAAATATTTGGAAGACCAAACTTCTACTCAGGCGGACTTTCGTGGTCTTAGTTATATTGCGGTTGCACCATAGTTTTTTTAGCCTATCAACGGCAGATCTTGTAATAGCACATCTCCTTTAAATCTCTTCTTCACACCCACCCGTGTTAGTGATGGTAGAGCCGAGGTACACGTAGCTTTGGACAACCTCACAGTTGCTAATCATGGGAATGTCAGGGTGGCTTAGTTCGGCTCGGTCCACGATCATAATTTTGGTTTTCTCTATTGATTGCAAGTCCAAAGGAGAGGCTTATTCTTCCTAGGCGTGTCAGCAAATGCTCCATGTCTTCTTTATTTTGAGCGAAAAGAGAAGAGTCATCGGCGTATCTTAAGTTGGATATCTTCCAACCTCCTACTGAAATCCCTTTGTCGCATTCCTCCAAGAAGATTCTCATAATATACTCAGTATATTTCTTTGGCCTGGTCTGGTGGGAGGCTTTGGCCGTGGCTTGTTAACCACCTTACCGACAAAGACGTGCCGCTTTAGTGTTCGGGTGCGATGTCACGTAGCAACCGATTAGGTTTATGATACTACCATACTCCCTAACAGGTTAGCCCGCTACCATCTTAGACTTCATTCACCACCATGTGAGATTGCAGTCAAGGGCTAACTTGTACCTAGTGGATTAGTGAAATACGTGTGAAACGACAATTAACGGACGGTCAATACACCCATCACACCGGACTCTGAGTATAGATGATTGCAGATATTAAAAATTAAAAAAATTAAAAATTAACAAGCGGTCCCTCGCCACTTCGTCCGCGTATAGTCATCCTTAAAAGATAGACGTATGCTGTGACGGACGTTTTTTTTTAGAACTTTGCCATACATTAATTAATGTCATACCGAAACTTTAACCGTTTACGCAGAGAGAAATGATTCCCGATTTTGGATTTTTCATTGGTGCTCTACACTTACCTGACGGGAATCGAATCCGGGGCCTCCTAATTAAATTCTCAGCGCTCACCTTTGCGCCAGAGAGGACGTCGTGCTTCTTTCATGCCCTGTGCAGTATTGCTCTGTTTATGTTCAACTAACCGTCACTTGGGCTGTTCCATATTCTTGGTCCGTCAATCAAAACTATTAAAAAAAAATAGTTAGTTTATTTTCGTCATTATTAAATGTTTTTCAAGCTATGTATATTTGAGTCTATGACTGCGATCTCTTAACCAAAATTACGTGCCTGTTTAGAGCAAGTCCTTGCTAAATCTACAATGTAAACCCCTTGTTAGCAGTATTCCATTCCATTCGCAATGTCAATAAAGTCTAAGTAGGTACCTCATTTGAGCAATTCATTCTCAATCTATCGTAACGTTTATTTGTAATTTAAACACAAACTAGTTTTGGCTTGCGATTTTGTCTGCCATCGTTTTGGTATTCTGATTAATCTTTCAAATACACAGGTTAAATCCTAGTATAGGGGCAGAAGTTTTACACCTACTGCTTTGGTCATTTAACTGATAACTAATGTGTCTTTTTGTATACCGTTGTAATTGTACTTGTTTCTTTGTGCCCAATAAAGTTATTATTACTGTTATTAATAAACTAGTTATTCATCTATGTTTCTGAGATCAGCGTGTTAGCCTTTTACAAAGTCGGATTAAAATAAAGTTGATTAAGCATTGCGAAATATGAACGTGCGACTTATAATCGTAGGATTTAGGATATGGTACTGCGAAGAAAAGATTCTAAAACAAGATATATTTTTTTTAATTCGGCATAGCAATTATTCTTAAAGCGAAATTAATTAGCAAAGTTAATTGCAATGCCCTGTTGCTATACTTGACACTATTTAGTCGTCAAAAACTATACTTTTATGATGTATACGTTTATTTTAGCTCGTGCCTCAAACAAAATTGGCTTAGGTACATTTGCATGTTGTCATAAATAGAATGTAGAAAAACTTTATTGCAACAAAACACTGATAGGAAAGACAAAAAGAGTACAGTAATAGGATTTAGTGCAAGAGTGTAAAGGCGGCCTTATCGTTAATAGGGATGTTATGTATGTTATTGTATTCGTAATGTTATATGCAAACATTACGACTTTTTCTAAACTAGGCACCATTCCCGAAATATGTGCAAGTTCCTAAGTGATATTATGCCAAAGTCCACAAACGGATGTTTTAACAGATAAATAAAACAATAATATGAAGTTCTATAATAAGAAACTATAATATTTTTTTTTCAAAACTTTATATATTAAATTTTTTTGTAAACAAAATTAAGAATGCAATAACTAAACTGCATCGCGAGAGATAATAAATGATGTGAAATCATTCATTTAAGATTGCCCTTCTACATAAATGAAGACTCACACGCGCACCTAAACACATACATTTGCACACTTATACACACACGCACACACTTACGCACACACACATGCACTCACACTCATTCATGCTGTTGTGAATATCGTAACTGTTTTTTTTGTATATTATATAGTTGCACCTATTACTTAATTATCACAGTTTATATTTGTAATGTAGATTTGGCCTTATTTTAGTAAGTAATAAGATAACCCTTAACCAAAATAATTTGTAACGCTGTGTGTTTACTACTAAATAAATAAATATCACGTCCGAAACCAATACAGTATATTGGTTTCGAACGTGATATTACTTGTTTATTCTTTTAATCAAATACTTACTCGTATTATAAATGCGAAAGTTTGTTTGTTGGTGCTCCCTATATTCCCTAACTAAGTAAATTTTCCCTTTAATTATTAGCTAAAAAAAATCAAAAGGGATATTACGATATTCAATAACATTCAACCAAATTAACATTGTGCAAATCACATATCTTCATAGAATCGAATCATAATTAAATCACAAAATAAGTCGCAATAAATATGTCAGAGAAGATACAAATTAAAACAATTGTATAATCGAATAAAAAAGACAATTTAATGAAATAATCATTTAAGTCGTAGTAACTCTTTTCTAAGAGCCATTTATTGAGTTTATCTATAGAGTTTTGAGGGTCGATTGGCGCAGTGGCTAGCGACCCTGCTTTCTGAGTCCAAGGCCGTGGGTTCGATTCCCACAACAGGAAAATGTTTGTGTGATGAACATTGATGTTCTTCAGTGTTTGGGTGTTTATCTGTATAAGTATTAATGTATATAATTCATCAGCCATTTTAGTATCCATAACACAAGCTACGCTTAATTTGAGACTAGATGGCGTTGTGTGTATTGTCGTAGTATATATATATATATATATTTTACTCTTAAACATGTATCCTAATGTTCCGTACCCATCTGTATCAGGATATCACTTGTCACCACCCCTCTTCTTTCCGTGGAAGTCGTTCCTGTGAGTTATCGTCGTGTTAAATTTACCAAACTGCACTTAGCCTAAACAATTTTAACTCTAAGACTAGCTCGATAATGAGGATATGGTTATTATTGTGTGTGCCTTCATGGCTAAAATAAGGCAGAAAATCTTAACATTTAGCATTAATCCTTCCAATTAGTACGCTGTTCTTATTAATCAAGAAGGTTGACCGAGTCGCTTGGGGACTTGAATACAATCAATGGCAACATAGCAATCGAAGGGGTAAACAATAAGCATTACAAATGTTTTCTCTGATTGCTTGATATACCGGCTCTATTCCCTAGACTTGAACCCTTATTAAAACTGTGTTTGTTCATCAGAATTATCAATATGGCGAATTGATGTTTATTTCCTCAAACAATATACGTGTAAATGAAAACCGAAATAATACTTCACAGGCTTCAGAGGGACATTACTTACTGTCTCTGAGTCTTATCTGTGAAACCGAAAACCTTAATAGCTTTTGAGTAAACCATTCCCATAGTTTTCGCGTAGCGTAAGTAGCTACGCGAGGCGACGCTATGCGCCTGTCGGTGTTTTATCTTCAATAAGGTTGTCATAAGTAAACACTCCCGATTATTTTGAGTTCGTATCTATGGAAAAATAAATATGCGTTTTTTGATTTAATATTTTTACAGGGTGTTTCCTTATGAAATAAACCTATGCATCATTCAATATTATTTCGAAATTATGTTACACGCTGTGTATACACATAAATGTATATGCCCTGACTTTTATTCTACAGATCCGCTTCGTAACTAAGATCTGGCATCCAAACGTGTCATCGGTGACGGGTGCTATTTGTCTGGACATCCTGAAGGACCAGTGGGCGGCGGCGCTCACATTGCGCACAGTGTTGCTGTCGATCCAAGCCCTGCTGTCCGCCGCTGAGGCCGGCGACCCACAAGACGCCGTGGTCGCCAAACAGTACCGTGAGAGCCAGCATCTTTTCATCCTAACAGCTCGGCATTGGACGAACATATACGCGGGGGGGCCCACCGTCATCTGGGAGTTCAACCAGAAAGTCCAGCGCCTGGTGGACATGGGCGTCGACGCGCATGAGGCGAGAGTGGCACTGTCGCACTACGATTGGGAGCTCGAAAGAGCCACGGAGCAAATTTTCAGTTAGACATCCAAATATAATTTACTTTAGTTGTACTTATTATCCGGTCCCGTAAGTTGTTTAATTTCGACGGTCTTCTGCTCGTTTGCACTAACGGCGGACTAAGCGATGCGTAAGTAAGTGACGCCTAATCAAAGATGATTCCTAGGCATACATTTCACCAATCGATTTTCACTATATAACCTAACGTGTCTATAGTTCTTGCCAAAAGGTGTTTTATTTTCTGTTTGTATTATTAATATTATATTAGTATTGAATTTATATTATTTCACCGCTCAATCGGATCGTAACGTTAGCTGGCGCCTAGCGTCTTTAGTCATCATCTAAGATGACTAAGCGCTTATTTAAGAAAAATCTGGTTGAGGAAGTACTAATACTCATTTTCATGTTCAGCGAACAAATTTCATTTCATTTCATACACTTCAATCCATACATTACATTTCATACATTTCATGTCATACATTTTATTTCATTTCATAAATTTCATTTCATACATTTCATGTCATACATTTGAATGTCATAAAAGAGTTGGTGAAACTTTTATTTCTGTACGCATCACTAAAATCATCAGGCGTCCGATTTAAGCGTAGCCTGGGTTTAGTGGAAACGACCAAAAGACTACTATTGATTATTGAAACGCACTAATCACAAATGTGTGAGCTCACGCATTTGACACATACATCACCGAAATAAATTTAGGCGAGAGGGCGTATCAACGATTGAAATCTTTATTTTTAATTGATTTTATCAGCACATGGTGATTTTGTTTTCAGCCAGTATATTTGAAAACTTTGTAAATGTAAATTTCTAACTGAATGGCAATCGATTTTTAATATTATATTTAAGTATCGGTTCTGTAATTGGTGTGACGTTAGTCCAAGCGAAAGATATGGGTGAGACTTTTTGCCTTTAGAAAAAATGGGGTGACACATTGAATGATTGTTTAATTGTATGTAACTCATGAAACTTTGTCACCTTAACCGATCAATATGATACTCTGCGCACACGTTGCGAGGGGTAGAAAGTAGGTCAGAGGGTACAGTTATTTTCAAAAAGTACTGTGCCCGAGGGATGGAGAAATATTGTGTAGGTAGGGTAGGGTAGATTTCAATTTTCCTCAAGTACTAACGGTCCTTCGCGACTTCGTCGAATGCTGTCGAGTTGTTTGGAACTTTTAAATGGAAACAACTTTGTCTTACGCAGCGCACGCAGCGGATTTCGAATTTTCGAATCGGACTAGTAGTTCCTGAGCGCAAACAAACAAACAAGCTCTTCAGCTTTATATATTATTATATGGAAAGATTAACATCATGTTTCCAAACGTTCCTGTCATAGCCTACTTTTTCTAAAACCTATAAAGTCACTACAAACCCACAAGTCGGAATTTTCTATATTTATTTCGTACCTTAATATTTGTTCCTTATATAAACTACATTAAATCTTATTGATAAAGAATATTTGCTTTATTATTGGTTTTTATAATTATGACATAAATTATATAAGCTTGTTTAAAAACCATTGTTTATTAACTTTTATGCATAAGTTTATATATGTATAAATCGAAGTGTAATCAATCACAATATTTGCTGTTTTGATTAGACGTGAATATTGAAATAATTATTAAAATTTAGGCACATCTTAAAGTTGTGAGGCATTCTGTTTAGAAAATGGATAATTTTAGCCAACACTACTATTATTGCAAACAATCAATAACAGAATTGTTAGAATCAAAACCTTAAAAGGTATAAGTATAGTAAAAAAGATTTGTGTGGAATAGAATAAGCTAAGAGTATACGTCAAGCCAAAAGTACGCAATTGGCCATTTCTATCGACATTCTCCTACTCTCGTGAAGTCAAATCTTTTTCTCTTTATCTCTATCATACGTAAGTTTCTGTCGTAACTTTGTTAATGGACAGATTTTAATAATGTTGTTTGTAGTATAAGAATTCGGTGTAGCTTCAAATTGGTCCTATTTTAACTTCTTTCTTACTTGGAGCTTGGACTCTGAAGAAGTTGTACAACCAGGGAAACATCAAATAGAACATTTTTGGTAATTTAAGTATTGTTAAGTTTATATTCATCCCAAAAAGAATAAGTAACTTACTATGATCAAGAACGTGCTGGACTAGCTTCGACTCAAACTACATCATAAAACTTTAGAGACTTGCAGTGATTTATTTTAGCCAAGTGGAATGGCTATGGAGTCATATGGAAGTGCGCTCACTGTAGATAACGCGACGATACGGTGTGAAATAGTTCCAGCAACCAACTACTAGGGTGCGCTGGTCGTGCGGCCATAAATCGCGGAAAGTTCTTTAAGATCCAGCGACATTTAACAGTAGTTTCATGCTTGTTTGTTTGTCACCTACTGACAGTTGCATAAAATTAACAATGACAACCATAACATCAGCTGTGTTTCCAAATGTCACATAGAGTCTGGGATTGGAAAGAAATAAACATATAAGATTGGTATGGCAAGAGCTGTTCACACGCATACACACACATACACACACAAGTGTAGTTAGTTACCATCACAATAAGCTAGGGCTAATTGCTTTTGAAAGTTGATAGTTTTTTAAAAGTTAGGGTTGTAATTGCTGTAGTTATATCAATTTTAATTTTTCTTCCTTTCACCTTTAATAAGAAAATTCAAGGAATTATTTTAGGTTACATTCGTGATATATACGTTTTTTATTGAATACTTTTAATGTGCGGTGCTCTAATACCATATGATTTTTAAATGAGAATCATAAGGTTAATTTTGATTTCGCGTTTATTCGAGAACGTCTGCGATTGCGATAATACTTAACTATTTTACTTTAAGTTTATATTTTTAAAACCAATTTAATGATATCACATTAAGCATCTAGATGTCGTGATTAATACAGCATTATCGGATCTGCGCAAACCCAATCGATAAATTGCTCTCAGCGTGAGTTAGGTTAGGTTCATTTTCTTGGCAGCTGAGCGTCTGTGCTACTTTTAAGCTTAGTTATAAAATTTTGCCTGTGCGATTCAGTACCTAACTATGCCAGCGTCTTCGTACAAACTGTGTGTTGTCTGGTGGGAGGCTTTGGCCGTGGCTAGTTACCACCCTACCGTCAAAGACGTTCCGCTAAGCGATTAAGTGTTCCGGTGCGATGTCGCGTAGCAACCGAATGACTACCATACTCCCTAACAGGTGAGCCCGCTACCATCTTATTACATCATCACTAACCACCAGGTGAGATTTCAGTCAAGGGCTAACTTGTAGTTGAATGAAAAAAACTCTTTTAAAAGATTACTTTACACAGTGTACACTGGGCAAAGAATAGCACAGTCCATCCACTTGGGGAAAAGTGAGTAAAAATAATTGCTTTTATCACTGGTTCAAAGATATCAGACATACCGATAATGAATTAAATGAATTTTGAATTTTGCATATAATTGATTTTTTACCGTTGTAGACACTGGAGATGTTTCTAGTTCAGGCAGTTGTTCTATAGATTTCAAGAAAAGGTGCATAAAACCCTTTAATAAAAACGTCAGAGTGGCTTATATATCAACATTTTCAATACAACGATATCTATTTTGGCCAAGAAACACAATAATATTGGTGCCAGAGACAACTCTATGATAAAAGCTTCAAATGTTGACGTTCGGCCAGGCCACTATTGTTATTAGAGGTCTACATTTCTTTGTCTCGGCCAGGCGTTCTCGATTTTAAAATGAATTTTTAAAAAAAATTGTGTCCATATTATGATTTGTGTACAACGAAGATATATTGAGGTTCTTAAAATAGGAATAAACCTTCTTTTTGTATAATTATTAATAGTATTTTTATTCTTATTTCTACGAGTTAGACGACATCAAATGAGTCGCTGGGAGCCGCTGCAAACAAGTGGCCTAGGACCGTGGATTTTTGAACTTAATACAAAAGACCTAAGCAGTAGACACTGAACTCAACATCCTGTATGGTTGTTTAAAAAGTTGGGCGAACGATGGGTATAAACCACGAATTGTGTAAACAAGTACAAAAAAGATTTTTCAAAACCGACTTCCATACGAACAAGCCATGACCATTTTAGGCTTTAAATAATCTAGAACTATCCTTATATTTTTAAAAAAGTACCCATTTAAAAAACCACAAGTAGCTTTAAGTACAGTTTTTTTTAATTATTAAAACATGAAACATGAGACCAGCATAATAATAAAAATCGACAAAAATAATTTTACATAATACCCTGACTAATGATTTTAATGGTTACACAAGTGAAACTTTGCTCGATCATAAAAAAATCTGAAAGATGACGATTTTTATATTATTTGAGTAAGCAATGTTCCGTTCTTAGTTTACGGGGGCGAAACTTTTGGGCACAACTAATAAGTTTATAAACCCATCTATAATGCGAAGAAAAACCTTAATTTTTAACGTCGTTGGATTTTTGTGTAAAATAATAAAATATTACGGTGGCTAATTTTAAATGCACAGTATGTTTATTAATCTTGTTATGGGGTAAAGCTTGCAGAAAAGAGCTGTACGATCAATATATAAACTTAAATCACGCGAATCCAAGTTTAAAATAATCCAATCCGCGTTTAAAGAAATAGGTAAACATACTGTAGCTTCTAGTATTAATTTATAAAGTTTCTGGAGGCGACGATAGATGGCAGCACAAGTATATCGCGCAAAAGTATCCCGCGCTATCGTTTGGTACACTGAACATTCATATACTATACTGAGTTGAGGCATGGAAGTAATTAGGAACGTGATTTGTTGATTTTTTGATTTGTTTAAAAAAAAGATCACATTCCTTAATAACACCTTTAACCTTCCATACTCTTTGAAAATCATTCTTCTTAATCAGAAGATATGATTCAATTACTTTGATACAAGATACAAGCACTAATAGTGCGAGATCCGACGGAAAGGGAATTAGATTTTATAGATATTATTAAAAAAATATATGAAATAATATCCGTACGCTATGTTTCCATCCACGTTCGTAATTGAACTTTTGTTACCAGTTACGAACACAGCATTTCCTTAAATATTTTTACCTTCACAATTATGATTGGTAAGTTTTTTTTCTTTTGTTAATAAATGCTTGCCTTTTGCTTTGTCGGTAAAAGTTTCCATAAAACTGTACGACTAATTTTTCAGAAGTTGATCTATATGTTCGTATATATAATATATAAATAGATATCAAATTCAATAATATCTCGCAATTTAATACTTTATGATTATTAACAATATTATATACTTAATAATGGTTGAAAATGTATATATATAGATATAAATCTAATTTAAAATCTGACTTTTTTACAATCAAAGTTGACAAATGTATTAAGTTTTAGCGCTCCTTGCTTTCAATAATATTTTTGATACAATACTTAAGATGTAAAATATATCAAAGTAGTAGGCATTAGGATAGTGACCGCTTCACACTGTTCTAGTTCTGGATCAGATATCTGGACTGGCATGCTACTGGAACAATGTGAAGCGGTCATTAGGATAAGTCGTTTTTAGAAATTAAAACCTGCCAGGAAAATAAAAACCCTTTTCTGGGGACGCCACGTTTGCATGACAATCAATGCATTTAACAGAGAAGGTGTTCAAGATAATTTTTCTATTTTTTATTTTTCTGGTCAGGTTTTGTGTAATAATATATTTAGGCCATTGTAAAGAATTACTGTCTTAAACTTTTAAAGATAAATAAAGTGGAAAATTAATCAATGTTGTTTTATTTGTCACATGCATTTTTAAAGTTATTCTACACAAAAGACTAACAGCTAAGTTAGTACCGGAATTTCCATCCGTGTATATAATGTGTTGTGTAATTTTAATGAAGATCGGATAAATATTGTCGGAGACAATAAAGGACATAACTATTCACAGATAACAGCGAGTCGCAAAGCATATAGGACAGCGATCGAATGAATGCGTACCATCCTACTTATATTATAAATGCGAAAGTTTGTGAGTAAGGATGTATGGATGAATATATGTATGTATGAATGGAGGGATGGATGGATTGACATGTTTAAAGTAATCATTATTACCTACAAAAATGTCTGGGAGGCTAAATGCCTAATTGTTAGGACACAATAACCGCTTTTTGTTATAATTTGTCAATAAAAACACGGGTACAATCTTGAGATGGTGATGTTCCTATCAGATCCAAATAAATAATAATTTCTCTTTAAATTATTCAAATTGGACCTGTCATTTAGACGTTACTACGGGTATAGAAATGCTAAAAGATTTAAATCCGATAATAACCGATTTGATGCAGACGAAGTTGCGCGGGTCAGCTAGTTTGTTATAAAATAATATACAATTACCCTTCAATGAATTAGAAATTTTATGTAGCCTAGTAAACTTGCTAGGCAGTCGAAGGTTCAAATTTTGTTGCTTCCGTTAATTTTAATCGATTTTTATGATAATTCCTAGTGTTATTATTTTTAAATTTTATATCTATATATATATATTTATATGTGTATCATCTTTTATGAATGAATGAATGAATACACTTTTATTGTACACCAAAGAAAAAAAGTAGTTACAGAGATATAAATACAAAGCAAGAGAGAGAAAGCAATTTGGTGGCCTTATCGCTACATAGCGATTTCTTCCAGGCAACCAATGGCGTAAAAGGAAAAAACATAGAAAAGAGGTAGGTGGTGCAATCATTTAGATTTATAAATTATATAAATAAAATATATAAGTATAATATATATAGATAAATAAATATTTAATCTGATCTTCAGATAAGTTAACATAGCCTGCGTCAGCGTAGTCAAGAATGGGAAGGAGTAGGGTTTGTGCGAGCATAATTTTGGTAGGTATAGGAAGTAAATACCGAAGACGACGCAAAGAGCCTAGAGCTGCAAATGTCATTCTGCTGATTTGTTCACATGCCTCCACGGAAGACCAAATGCCTTTGGTTCCTCCACAGGTGTATCTAGTAAATGCTGAGTGTATGCCATTTTGGGAATTAATTTAAGAATTTTTATCATCATCATCATATCAACCCATTACCAGCCTACAGGGCACGAGTTTTCTCCCACACTGAGTAGGGGTTAAGGCCGTAGTCCACCACGCTTCCCAGTGCCGAGTGGTGGACTCCACACACCTTTGAAAACAATATCGAGAATAATCAGGCATGCCGGTTTCGTCACGATGTTTTCCTTCACCGTAAAAGCAAGTGATATTTTGATTACTTAAAACGCACATAACTTAGAAAAGTTAGAGGTGCTGGACGAAAGTGAAGTCGAGCTTTTTCCACGACGACGTTTTTAATCGACCCCACCGGGCTATCACCGCGTCTTTAGTTTTATATAATCAGAAAAACATCAAAATATAAATAAATATAATACGACAATACACACATCGCAATTTAGCCCCAAAGTAAGCGTAGCTTGTGTTATGGGTACTAAGATGGCTGGTGAATATTTTTATGAATATAATAACACGAATACTTATGACATACATATATAAACACCCAGACACTGAAAGACATTCTTGTTCATCACACAAACATTTTTCCAGTCGTGGGAATCGAAACCACGGCCTTGGACGCGGAAAGCAGGGTCACTGCCCACTGCGCCACTCGGCTGTCAAATAATAATAATAATAAACAACAGGCCCCCGACGGTCCCTTGTTCCTCAATGTGCTGGTAACGATAACCGAAAGTCACGACCGAGTAGCAGTAACTCGCTAATAGATGACAGCATAAACAAGTTGGGCATCGAACTTAAAAGGTGAGCGTGTTTATTTATTTTATTTCTCATCTCAGAAGTATATTTATGCCTGCGACGGAACAAAGAGTTTGTATACAACGCCATCTAGCGACGGCAGTAGCTAACACACCACAAGTTCGCCGTGGAGCCTGCGCCCGCGCAACGACACGCGTCAGTAAACAGCCAGTTTAACTTGAACATAGTTACCATACCATCGCGCATTCATGTTCAGTCGCGGAGCGCAGTCAACGCCGTGGTCGTGGTGGGTGCAGTCGTGCGCCTGACGCTCGCTTACTTCCAAGTGGTCGAGTCGGGTGCGGTTACACATCACCATAATGTAACTGAATTGCGGTGTGCCCTTTTACAAACATCTCTTCCCTTTCATACAAAGGCTGTGCTACACGAAACTTTGTTATTATTACTTTCTAAAAAGCGTATTTAATTTTCCGCGTGTGTCGTACCGAGCTCGCGCCAACAAACGTGTGTGTGTGTATAAATAAATATTAATTTAATAGCTTCCTTTTTTTTCTCTCCAAACCAAAAGTTACAGATATGACTATTTCTTATGCTGGTGAAGTTCCAAATGGAAGCAGTTTCGGTTGTTTTTGGAGGATCCTTTGCAAGTAAGTCCTTACCGACGTATAGTTACGTTGTATTAAAGACTTTTCGTGTTGTTGGAAGCTTAACGCTTGCGGCCGACCATGAAACGCGCGGGTGCAAGGGTCGCGCAGTGCAATCGCATCGCAAACAGCTGTTTAGCTGTATATTGATGCAATGTACTCGACGTCATTTGCGACACAATAGAACCAATCTCGATGTTTGGATTGTACCTAGTTAGGTAGACTGATTGTGTTGTGTTGCTAGATGTGACGTACGACTTTTGTATCATTTTATTAAACATCGTTTATTGTTGCTGCCGGGCTATGTTTGCGGCGGGTTATTGTCAGTCGTAGCGGTTGTTAATATTTAAACGTTTTTAGGGATCTGAACCTCATAATGGAAAGACGAAAAGGCTACAACACCAATGTTTGTCTGTCCGTGTTTCCGTGCATGTGTTATGTCGTTTTGTTTAACCGAATAATTGAATATGACTAAGTACTTACATCTATACCTAACACTAGCTTTGATCCGCCGTTGGTTTCCACCAACGTAAACAATTTGTCGTAGATAGCCTTCGTGAAGGAACTTCCTGGCTAACGCAAGTTTTATTTTCAAATAGGACTAGTAGTTCAACAGATTACTGCGTTCAAACATACATAACCACATCTCGTTATTATTCTAAATGTGATACCTCCCATCATTGGCATCATAAGCCCAGCCCCTTCTATCATAGTAGACGGCTTTAGAGCATAGAACCTAAACGCGGCTTTAAAACAGTATACTAATATGGGTGTAATTTTCTTTTATTGTCTAACACCACTTACCTATTAGTGATCGGACAAATTGCACCCCGAAAAGTAGTCAAGACTTAGGGGTGTCAAGAACTATGTAATCATTTTTATCTAAGAAACTATGACCTGATAGGTGGGTGTTGAGAATTTATCAATAAGAAAAACGTAATACTTAACAATTATTGGTACGACCCAGGAGTCGAACGCAAGACCTCGTGATCTGTAGTCTAACATTCTTACCCTGTACCTTCGAGGTAATCGAGGTGGAATTGTTATCAAATGGTGTCTTTGGCCTTGAAGGAGTCGAGTCGAGGTGATGAATGTTATTTTATTTTGTCCAGTGTGCTAAGGTATCGATATTCAATGTCTATAGTGGAACGTGTTATTCTCAATCTCTGCGATCGTCGTTGAGCTCGTCAACGGAACACTGCGTAGCCAGGAGACATTTTATTTACGGTGAAAGGACAACATCTTTAATTTCTCCAGCAATTTTTCCACTCTCCAAGCATTGTCTGGAAATAATATCCAAATAAACTTCTTCGTTGTTGTGCTTTGGTAGGTAGACAAATACATTTAACCCCTAGTCAATTGATATACTTGAGGATACAATTTTTGACAATTTTTCAATAAAGTACACAAGTATTTATTCTCTCCCACATCCTTATCTACTCTCCGAGCATAAGCACACTAGTAAAAATAGTGTCCGAATTATATACGTGTAATAAAAAAAGGGACATCCCCTTTTATTAAATTCTCCTTTTTTCTGTTGCCGTGCTTTTGCAGTTGGATACGTTAATTTGATCCCCCTATCCGGGGGATGTCTTTAGCAAGCCTTGACTGAACTTCATTAAACGCTTATTTGACTAGCAAAGATCCTTCGCCATCGGGGCCGCTCAGACAGGTCTGCATTTGTAGGACTGCATTTGTAGGCTGGCCGCTTTGTTGGCTTGTAGGTTGGTTTGCTGCCGTCTCGTCATGTGACTCATTTACAACCTTTGCATCAGTATTTTATTTACTAGGAGATGCCCCGGTGAATTTCGTACTACCAAGAGATCGTAAACTAAGATTTAAATCCTTAGTAGCAATTCCCATGCGCAAAAATCTATTATTTTTTAAACCACTCCTGAGTTTAGGTAAACAAAACATATTCAAATTGATCCAGCCATTTTCGAGTTATTGCGAGACTAGTGAGACACCCGCAATGTACATATAAATAGAACATTTGGACATAAAACAATATAACAATAATCCTTTTTATCTGTATTATGAAATAAGTCAATACGTCTGCAGGTTTTACCATTTAAGGTACTCTCTTTTCTCTCTCTCTATAGTTAAACATACAGCGATCTCGATTCTCGAACTCTGCCATTTAGAAATATTCAGTTTTTAGACACTAGTCTAATGAGTAACCAAAATAATAAAATAAGGTAGCTTTTTACAAACACAAATCCCCAAACTAAATTGACTAGTCCACAGAAAACAATGTGAAAAGGACATAACTACTGTTTGACCCGTAAACTAAATTTAGTTTCGTTTAGAAACTTGTGTACATTAGAATTAGCGGCAAGTACAGTTTATTCCACACGCGGGTGCTGGAGCGGTCAGCCTCATGCCCTTTACTTTTTACCTTACTTCCGTACAAGCAGCGATTAATAAAATAGTCACATTTATGTAATCCCACGTGTGATTCTAGAAGTAAAGGGCGAGTTAATTCTGCTTCTGTTTCCCTAATATGATCAATAGTGGAGCATCTTTTTTAGCGACCTAACCTGTGACCTTACAAATACAGCAGACTGCAGATCTTGTTGGCCGCCCTGAACAACGCCCAAGTTAACTTCGGGGCGGCCATTAATGTATTGTACAGTTCTAATTTTAAAATAAGAACTGTACGATACGGTGATGTCTTTTCCCCGATACAGGGAACTAGTTAGATAGTATGGAAACTCACAAACTGACACGTAACTACCCCCCGAGTTGTTGAGCGACAAATTAACGCCATATTTATATTATTCATCGTCATTGAATATTGTCGTATTCGTATTCTTCGTCTTTTGAATCTTCTACCCCTTTTGTCTTCTTCGTCTTCGTCATATTCTTCGTCTTTTGAATCTTCTACACCAGAGCAGGTGCTTCAAGGCTGTTGGATATCTTCCTCGCTGAAGACAGGTATGGGTTCCCAAGAGCATTTGCTGCTCGGCATGGCAAAAACAGGTTGGGCAGCGAAGAGTCTCAGCCGATTGCCACCAACACACTCACCTACCTAATTCTGTCTCAAGATTGTTTGAAGACCGTTAAACACAATAGCACTGAAATTGACATTCATTATGATCCTTGCTCAAATTGCGCAATAGGATATTCTTATCTTAGTTCGTTAATTAGTTAATATGATTTTCCTTACCTTTTACCTATACTTTGGACAACTTTATCTGTCATTTTTTTTAGTTCTGGTTTTGTAAATGCAGTGTCAACCTATAAGAGGTTTCTCTGTTCTTAGAATAATCATTCATTAGTGTATACGTGTAAGTGACCGCCGCGCCGTTCGTAAACCAAATCAATAAATAAATAAACTCGTCGACGACAGCGTGCCACAGAATCGCACCGCTAGCCGTAGACTACCTCGCTAGCCCTGACAACGAAAAGCGGCGAAAGTTGGCTGTGACGCACGCGGCCAATGATTAACACCAATATTACCAGTAAATGCCTATTCGGAGTCGTGCGAAACGAAACAGCTGTCAAATTAGCAAAAAAATAGCTTAATACTGTATTGTAATATAACTTTTTTAACTGTATTATAAATATAACTTTTCGTTAGTTTATAATCTGTGGACTTAATTCCATACATTTAAACAGTATTTTTAATATACTTTGTGGTTGCCAGTGAGCCCTTCGCGAGGATATTTTGGATTGTGTGTATTATTCTATGACCCTTATCTTGCTCTGTGAGAAACAGAAACAAATCTAACCCACAAGAAGTTTGGAGTAGAGCATTTTGGGACAGAACTCGCCTGGGGAAGTACCACTTAATGCTTAGGTATTTCTGCCACCAAGGAGTATTATATATGCTGTATATTTAATTAGTGTAATTGGTGTTAACCGTACCAATTGAATTAAAAAATAAATAAATTAATTAATTTATTAACATATACGTTAATACATACCTACCACATAGGTATATCATTATCACTACAGGCCGCGGGTCCTTCACTAAAGTGTGAAGAGTTTAGGCCGTAGTCCACCACGCTGCCCTACTGCGGAATGTTGGACTCCACACGCATTTGAGAACATTATGGAGAAACGGCAAAGCAAGTGATATTTTAATTGCTTAAAACGCTCATAACTCAGAAAACTTGACCCACCAAAACTAGCCGAAGACCTAACCACTAGCTTAAATTTTCTGACCCTCTCTCCCCCCCTGGTGAGATGTCGTGATATTTTATTCAACCACCTCCCCGATCCCCCAATCTCACGTGGTTAAATTGAGCTATTTGGTAAAACAAATATGATGGTTTTACAGTCAGTAGATGTATAACTGCGAAGTATAAATGAAATTATAACTTAAGCATGTAGGTACAATCTGGATTAAATGCACCAAAATTGTATACATTTTTTTTTTGTTTCGATCAGAAAAAAAATTATTTGACTCGACTCCCTCCCGCCCCTTAAACAGCTCTCGTATTTTATAAACCCCTAATGTAATATGTTTTGTGTTATAAAATAACAAAAATAAACAACTGTCTTAATATAGGGTTAAACAAGTAAAATAACTAGAATATATGATTTAAGTATTTTAAATTTTTAATATCACTCTCTACACAAAAAAAATGTAAGAAAAGTCTGTTTACATAATGGGACAGGTAAGAAAAAATTAACTAAGTATAAGTAAACAGGGAGGCCTTGCTTCGTTCGGATGTTAATTAAAATTTTTCTTACTTTTGGTCAATGTGCCTCCGACATAACAAGTGTGTGTGTCAGGAATTGATAATTATACTGCCCGCAGTAGGCTCGCCAATTATTGGCCTGGTACTTGTTTGGCAAGGCCCCGCCAAGGCCACGTTATTGACAAACATTACGATGCCCAATTCTGTATTCTATCACTGAGTAAGGATATCATAATATAATATACGCACATGAATTGGCATCGTCGCCCCTTTAGTGTATCCGATCTCACTCAATACGATATGCAAAATAATTGAAATTTCCTGCTGCC
Source organism: Pararge aegeria (assembly GCF_905163445.1). Classification (NCBI taxonomy): domain Eukaryota; kingdom Metazoa; phylum Arthropoda; class Insecta; order Lepidoptera; family Nymphalidae; genus Pararge; species Pararge aegeria. Next base: position 2,178,463 of record NC_053208.1, read on the forward strand.
AAATTTCTTACAAAGGAAGCAGCTGAGCCAAGTAAGTTGATAACGCTGCCGCACTCCGCCGCTTACATTCGATCTTGGATGCTTCTTATTCAACAAATGATAAATTTCTTTTATAATCTCTTAGTATTTCTTTTTTCATTTATTATTTTTTAACAATGAATCTCCATCATCATCTCAAGCAACATAATTAAATATCAAATGAAAAATAGTGTAGTAACACATCTTAACAGAGTAAAAAAGGAACCATTGTATTTTCGAGGGACCGAGTTCGAATCCTTTAACCTTTAATTTTTTTAAGTTATATGCGCTTTACGTACCTAATTAAAGTATCTACTTCATTAAACGGCGAAGGAAAACATCGTGAGGAAACCTGCACACCTGAGAGTCCTAAGTAATATTTTGAAAGGCGTATGAAGTCTACAAATTCTCACATGGCTAGCTTGTTAGAAAAAGGCCTAAACCCATCTCATTGTGAGAGAATGTATACTCGTATATATACCCTCTATTTCCGTTCCGGTAATAGTTTAATTTTGGCATCGTCGCCCCTTTAGTGTATCCGATCTCACTCAATACGATATGCAAAATAATTGAAATTTCCTGCTGCCAAATTTCTTACAAAGGAAGCAGCTGAGCCAAGTAAGTTGATAACGCTGCCGCACTCCGCCGCTTACATTCGATCTTGGATGCTTCTTATTCAACAAATGATAAATTTCTTTTATAATCTCTTAGTATTTCTTTTTTCATTTATTATTTTTTAACAATGAATCTCCATCATCATCTCAAGCAACATAATTAAATATCAAATGAAAAATAGTGTAGTAACACATCTTAACAGAGTAAAAAAGGAACCATTGTATTTTCGAGGGACCGAGTTCGAATCCTTTAACCTTTAACTTTTTTAAGTTATATGCGCTTTACGTACCTAATTAAAGTATCTACTTCATTAAACGGCGAAGGAAAACATCGTGAGGAAACCTGCACACCTGAGAGTCCTAAGTAATATTTTGAAAGGCGTATGAAGTCTACAAATTCTCACATGGCTAGCTTGTTAGAAAAAGGCCTAAACCCATCTCATTGTGAGAGAATGTATACTCGTATATATACCCTCTATTTCCGTTCCGGTAATAGTTTAATTATGGTGAAATAATAAATGATACGCTGACTTCTTGGATACGGAACCATCAGCGTGCGAGTCTAATTCGTACTTGACCATTGTTTTTACGTTGCCATTTTTGCACCGGGAGTTTGTATAAAAAGCCACAAAAGAGAACTTTCATTTTGATTCCTGTTTTTCTGTCATGACTGAACCTGATTCGATGATTAAATCAATTTGTAACCGACATACGGATGTTGTAGGCTTATGTGGAAACTTGTCTAAAGACAACTAATTGGGCCTAGGTTAATAGTTTATAAAGAAAAAGTCTTTCTTTTTATTTGATGTTAAAACAAGTTAGCGCTTGAAAATTCCTTTTATCTGTACAGATTTTTCCATCTATAGATGGAATTGGATTTTCCACTGTAATTTTTATTTTGGTTACTATTGTAATGTTTTAAAGCCTTATTACACTGCACGATAGTAAGGGCCCTGTTTACTGGGTTGTGGAGCGGGCCCTAAATTTGATATAGGGTGACCTACCTATACCTACTACTACCGGTGAACAACCTGCACGGCTACCATGGGCAGACAAAATTTTATCTACCCCCTTATTAATATTGTATCAACTCTTCGAGCGTTTGCGACGTGTGATTCAAGTAATAAACGTGTGATAATAAACGAGGGTAAACATATCATATTACCTGTTGTCGTGCAGTGGCAGGTGGACACATTAATTTTGTGCCTTGCGATATATTCAGGGGAATTTATCTTTGTTAAAATTCGCCTTCGCATCTAGCCGGTGCAATCTTGTCGAGCAAAACTAGCTCGATAGAAAGAAACAGCCCATGATTCTTGACGACTATCAAATCTTACACACTCATAGGTATCCGTGATTTGTGACGTCAATTCTTACAGTTATTACATGAAGATATGTCAAATGCATTTCGCACGTCGTTACAACTAGCGTCATTTTATAGTCGGTTCGAACGAATCATGACTCGAACAAAAAGTTCAGTAATTAAACATTGTTTATTGTAATCACAGTTTTTAATACCGACTTTAATAACCCCGACAGGAAAATACGTTTTTTTTATTTAGCTGTGTTATGTTTGTGATTGTAACTAAATTTTAGACACACCCGGACATAGGAACTTGTTTATTTCTCGGTGTGTTTATCGCATATACAAAACTGGATTCTAAAACGGCCTTAGAGTGGCCGAGAATTTTTGTACCTATTGGAGAATTGAAATGGTATTAAAGGTAAGGTTAACACATCACGTGCTTCCTTTTAACACCGTGCCCTTAGTGTTAAATAAGCAAACTAACTTCACGATAGCGTTAGCTTTAAGCTGTTATTTTAAAGTTTCGAAATTTATTTTAAGTCGAAAGGAACGAGACGGGAGTTTTTTGTTACACTTTTTTAAAGCAAAATCTTTTCGTAGAAAACGCGTCTTTAAGGCGAGAATTGTAACCTTTAGCATAAAGGTCGCTACATACGTAACGGTTTTAAAAACACTGTCGGGTTACCAGTTATCTATTGGTAAAACTTTAATGTACAGATACGGTTAGCTTACGATATTGATATAGCTATGATCATCTTGTAGCCTCGTGATTTCATTGACTCTTAACAATCGCCTTTGAAATCGTAATTGATGCACTAAATGAGATATTGCTCTACGATTTGTAGCCCACAGGACTTGTGAGTGATAAGTGTATAAAGAACGGCGGTTACCTTTCCACTTAGAGATGACATAAAACGAGCCGCAAGGAGTCGCTGGATACAAGCGGTACAAACCATATGTGGAAAAACTACAACAGGCATATGTCCAAAAGTGGACGTCATTGTGGTTAAGATCATGATGAGATAATGATTGTATTTGCACAGTATTATAATCACCCATTGCAAGCGGTCTGTAACACACGTCAGCCTTTTTTGGCGTTTGCCTCTTTAAAACTTTAAAGTTCGTCAAATTGCTGTAGCAAAGTAAATCTTCGCTGAGCACCAGTGTTGCGCAAATCGACACGTGTAGATCACGCATTACGGGGCCAGCTGAGGCAATGCTCATTAATTAATTTCGTATTCAATGTCAATCAGGTTTAGTGGCATGCCTTTAGGTAAATTAATGATTAGCTGTATGTTTTGTTCATAGAAACGGTATAATAACAATTCTCTGGTAAATTAACTAATGGATTAGTTATCTACTTATAACTAGTTTTCTCCGGGGTTTCGCCCGCGTCTAAGAACACTTATAAATACCGATGTTTATTTTTAAGACGTTGTGTTAAGTTTGAAGTTTGTGTGTGTATGTGTGTGTGTGGGTGTGTTTCAATTCCTTAATATGGGTATCAAATCCAAGGCGATTTTCTTTTTGTCGGGGGTTTTTAAATTCTTCATTTATTTTTTTTATTTATTTTATTTATTCATAAGACACACCAGCAATTTATTGTAACTACATTCATTACAAATTCTGATTTACAAATTCAATCAGACATAATCATAATCAGACATACAACAGAATTACAAATTCTGCCTAGTGCCATTACAATAATAAATTATAGGTGTATACAGCATTATCTTTGTTATCACAATAAAAAAAAAAATCAAACTAAAATAAGTATTTAACTAAAGATTATTCAAAATATTATAAATAATAATAAAAATATGAATTAAGCTATTATAACAGATTGATTAGTAGTATTAAATTAAAATTAAAATGTATAATTAACATTATTTATATTTAATGTTATTAATCTGCATTATTATTGGATATGAAGATTTTGGATTAGATCGTTTATTAATTCAGGCATAGAAGTTTAGATTATGGGTTTTCTTCAAAGAGAAAATGATATCTGTACAATCACGTGATATTTCATTGCTTGAAACGCTAACTTTGATAACTTGAGGTGCGTGTCAGGGATCTACGTCAGTCCTCCCGAATGAGAAGCCAAAATCATCATCATCATCTTCATAAATCAATTATCTGCCCAGTACAGGGCACGGGTCTCCTAACACAAAGAGAAAAGTGTAAGCTGTAGTCCACCACTGGTTTTAGTGGACTTCACACGACCTTGTGAACATCAAAATCAAATTCAAAAATTATTTATTCATGTGGATCTATAACAAGCACTTATGACGCGTTCATACATGTATGTTACATAATTGTAAGGGGATTGTGATAAATTAAACCTAAGCTACGGGGGTTCCAAACGCGCCGTTGTCTAAGAAGAGCTCATAACAAACTTAGCCGGGTAATATTTTTGCTATCACTATCTCAGTAAATTAATCTGAAGCTATGAAGCTAGAGCAATTCATACTCAATGTTTTTTATCGTTTTATTACCTAATCCTTAACATTAGGTATAATAGGATCTGTAACCTTACTTGAACTTAATGAGAGACATCTGAAAGATTTCATTGGGTAATTTGGTAAAAAATAATATTTTTGCCCTAACTTAACAATTGCCCTTGAATGAATTAGCAATTTTATGTAGCCTAGTAAACTGCACAACGAGTTTTTTTTTATTAAAATATTCATATTGTTACATTCCATTTTCTTTTTAAATTTTGTTATATTTTTATTTAATTTATTTTACCAAATGTAAAGAAAGTTAATAAAAATATAATAATAAATGGAGAATCACTAAAAATAGAAGATTCCACGGTTTTTCTGGGCATGACCTTGGATTGTAAGCTTCAGTGGGGTACCCATATAGATACACTAGCAGGTAAACTAAGCTCGGCTGCCTACGCCGTCAGGAAAATTAGACAGATTACTGACGTAGAAACAGCAAGACTTGTTTACTTCGCGTACTTTCATAGTGTGATGTCTTACGGGATCTTATTATGGGGCAAAGCTGCTGATATTGAAACTATATTCATATTGCAGAAAAGAGCTGTACGGTCAATATATAAACTTAAATCACGTGAATCCCTCCGTGAAAAATTTAAAGAAATTGGTATACTTACGGTAGCCTCACAATACATTTATAACAATATAGTATTTGTAAGACAACATATTAGTCTTTATAAACAGTCGACTTACAAGAAATGGTCATAAATTAGTGACATCTGCATATCGTCTGCGAAAGGTGCAGAAGTCATTTGTGGGATTGAGTATACGCTTTTATAATATGATTCCTAAGGTAATTTTGGACCTACCAATCCATAAGTTTAAAGAATGTGTTAAAACACATTTATTACAGCGAGGTTATTATACAATTGACGAGTTTCTTAATGACAAGGTTGCTTGGAAGCATCCGGCTCCGCTTTCATCTCTCACAAGATAGAAAAATGAATGTTAAAATATAAAATGTAAATTTTTGATGTTGGAAAAGAGCAACTGCTGAGTTTCTTGCCGGCTTCTTCTCGGTAGAATCTGCCTTCCGAACCGGTGGTAGATTCACTACACACGGACAGACTTGACGTTTCAAAAGTGCTTGTATTAGGCCTACTTGAAATAAATGAATTTTGAATTTTTTTTTTTGAATGGACATAAATTAAATTTTCAAATATGTACCGTCATTATTTTAACCTCTTTTTTTTTATAAATAGCAACACTTCACAGGACACACAAGGAGCAAGTTCTGCATCATGCCGCCCTGTGTCTATCAATTTTTTCTCCGGATCTGTTTTGTTGTACTCTGACTGAACTCACAAAGGTTGCTCTTCTTCTTCTTCTGTTCCTGGGCCTTTTCCGCACTTGGTTGGTCTGGGACCGTCCGTTGTACGTATGGCCACTGATGCGGCTCCCCGCTGGATCACTCCAGCCAGCCGAGCTCGCTCCAAAGGTTGCTCTGTGGTTAGGGTTGCCAGACGGTCGGGAATTGGCGGGATTCTCCCGAATTTTTGTATGTCCTCCCGACTCCCGACAAAGCAAATAATCTCCCGAAAAATAAGTTCGATAATTTTAAGTTCACATTTTTGTCAAACGAAACTTGCAAACAACACACAAAAAAAATTACAAATACTTATGGCAAGAACAAAAACAATAAACATGCTCATTCGGTTCTTATCTTATGTGTCACAAATACCTACTATGTTTTTTTTTCTTATATTTACAGTGCTATGCAAAAATATGTTTGTTTACTTAATATATTATGTATAATTAATATTATTAACTTATTTTTTTATTTCTCCCAACCAAAGCCCTAAAATCCCGAAAAATTGGTTATTGATCCCAATAACAGGAAGGATCGATCCGGCAACCCTATCTGTGGTGCATTTGTTACATTGATAAAGTTTAGTATGTAGGTTAGTAAAATATAGTTATAATGTTTGTTGATAGGTGCATCAGAATCTACGATAGTGCATTAGAAAAAATCCTGTAATACTAGTCGTAAGTTAAAAAAACCTAATGTTAACCTCATGTGCCTGTAAATACAGCGGAAACCACGCCCTTCAGGCCGGAAGACAGCATCGCAACAATGCTTAGCGGCAGAATTAAACACGGTGATAATACTTTCCAAAAAGTTCTGTAGTACTTCCCATAAAGCTCTGTACTCTGTCACAAAAAGCTATAGTACTACCGTAAACTTTAAAGCAAGCCTTTCTAAATATTGAACTTCCACACGTCCTTGTTGCAGATGGCGGGGCAGCGTTTACAAGCTGGTGTGGCGCGAGCTGCTCGCTTACCTCACGCTTTACTACACCATCAATCTAGTATATCGGTTCGCACTCACAGAGCCGCAACAGAGGTAAGCACTTCACATCAACAACACGGGAGTAACCGCTAAGTTTCTTACCTCTTTACCTGCAAGGGCTAGTAGCAGAGGCAGGAGACAAAAATTATATCCCTCGATAATATACCCTGACAAGTGATTTAATTAATGTGTCCACTTGCTATAGCGAGTAGGAGAAGTTTACCCCCCTTTATTAGTACACACAATTATTTGGATATTATTTCCACTTGCGCGTCAATGCTCTGTGAGTTGATAAAGCTGTGGGAGATGATATATCCTTATATATCCTTTCCCCGGGGAGATAAAAAAGTAAACAATCTACTCGGATCATAAAATTGAATAAGTAAAATAAAAAGATTAATATTAGGTAATTTAGCCTAACGAAAAAGTTTATATAAACCGCTTAGTCTACTGCTTATCCCATGCTAGGCGTGCTGCTGTATAAAATACCTTCCAAACCGGTGGTGGAGCAGTGCAAACAAACTGGCATGACTTCAAAATGCTATAGAGTAAGTATAATTGAAAAAAAATTTAAAATAAACCGACTTTGATATGTACAACTAAAGGCAAGAAATAAATATTTTCTACGACATTTTTAAGTCGGTACCAAGTAAAATGTAGAAGTTATCAGAATAATTGTGTGGTTCCATTTCCATCCCTGCCCTTCACCATCAGTTTCACTTGACCAAATGTGCTTTGGTCAAGTGAAACTGGTGCTGGTGCTGGTCTTTGGTGCTTTCGAAAGCAAATGCTCAAGTAACTTTAAAAAATAATCAAATCGCTACACCTTGGTGTCGCTACAATATTTAAAAAGTTCCCTTGATTTCTCCAGGATCCCTTCAACAGATCTTGACTTGATGAAAATGGGATCACATAGGAAGTACCTATACCGTTTTCAACAAAACAATAATTTTTCAAATCGGTTTATGAATGACTCCGATAAGTTAAAGTGTGCCTGGCACAGAACTCGGTCTCGGGAATCTGAGTGTCTTTTTTATATATTTTATGTTAATCTCTCAATTTTATGTATGGGTTCCCTCCCTGAAATAAAATGTATTTTTTTTTTTAATTTTATGACTAACATTCCGTTTGGTTACAGGATATTTGAGAGGGTGCGACAGTACTTCGGCGCTCAGAGCGAGTCGATACCTATGTCGTTCGTACTCGGCTTCTACGTGAGCCTGGTGGTGAAGCGCTGGTGGGAGCAGTACAAGCTGCTGCCCTGGCCGGACACGCTGGCGCTCTTCATCAGCGCGGGCATCCCGGGCGCGGTCAGTACAGCGAATGAGTGCGGAGTGGGGACGGTTGATTCCGTTACCTACTTCGTTATACTTATAAATTCATAATGTATTTGCGAACGTGTGCTTGTGTTAAGCTCGACGCGTGTGCCGTCACGATAAACGGCATGACGCTATTATGCCGTCACGCCACTTAACATTTTTTTATTACAAATTTAAGTAAAACTTGTTACGATTAGTCTCAATAAGTTTACTATCTCCTAATATAGGTACATACACAAATCCCAATTTTAGACGAGTCACAAAACTGATATTATTACGGATATTTTCTAAAACTACTAAAATGCAATACATTTGCCAGTGCGCTCTCATTTTAGGTACTTATTTAATATTCACCGACAATAGACTAAATTCAAGTTCAAATCCAAAAAATCATTATCCATGTAGGCCTATCACAAGCACTTATGAAGCATATATGTTAACTTAATTGTAAGGGGCTGGTGATAACTTCGTTCGGCAACTTAAACCTATAGCTACGTGGGTTCCAAACGCGCCCTGACGTATAGTTATTAAAATAGCCTTCATAAGTACTTTGAGGGTTTTACTAAAAATAAACATATATCTTTTTTCATACAAACGAATTTAAAACATTCTAAGTGTTTACTTATGACAACCCTACTGAAGATAAAATACCGACACGTGCATAGTACCTATGCTATGCGACGTGTACCTAATAAAGTGAAGGCAGTCACTTAATTTTATTTTGTATGATGTATCTGATTTATTTCAGTAACTATGACAACTAACTCAACTATAAGCGTTTCGGTTTCGTGAATAAGTACATAATGTACTGTCTCAGGTGTCCTATACACCGACAGCCGATTGGCGCAGTGGGCAGCGACCCTGTTTTCGGAATCCAAGGCCGTGGGTTCGATTCCCACAACTGGAAAATGTTTGTGTGGTGAATATGAATGTTTTTCAGCGTCTGGGTGTTTACATGTATATTATAAGTATTTTATAATATACATAAAAAACCTATTCATAAAAATATTCATCAATCATCTTAGTACCAATGACACAAGCTACGCTTACTTTAGGGCTAGGTGGCGATGTGTGTATTGTCGTAGTATATTTATTTATTAATGTACAAAATGACTGTCAAGTTTGTACGTCAAAAACTCATAAATTACTCTATTTATTTTTAGCGTCAAATGTTATAACTGGTGGTTCGAAAATCTCAAGTTGACGATTTGCTAAATTCGCACAACCTGCGCATAACTCCCGCTAGGTACGTAATATATTTACGCATTGACTTTGTTGCATGACTAATAAAATAATTTCTGCCTATTGTCTTGTTCACGATAGTATCACAAAGGTACATAAAACGATTTGATTAGGATTGTAATAGTTATTTAGATTTGTACGGTTGCTGAGTTTAACCCGATCTCCTTTAGACCAGCAGGCAACTCTGACATTCACTATGACACTCGTAAATTTATTTTGTGACGTCACGACATGATAGTTTCCTTAAGCATTTAAAATACATACTGCATAACTACCCATTTAATTCATACAGTGACGTCAATCTGACGCCTCTTGTCAACTGCTACGTCACACGATGTGTAGTAGTGGGGTTACCCGTTTCAATATATCGTATTGTAAAGGGTAACCCCCCGCACCTTAAAACTTTATTATTATTATTTTTTTTATTTATACTCTTATTTGCACACCACTACAAGTTTAATAAACAAAAGAAGAATAGAAAAACAAAGACAGAAGCAGACTGCAAAAGGCGGCCTTATCGCTTAGTGGATTAGGAAAACATGAGTAAAACAGAATGCAGGCGGTGCATAATTGAGAAATAAAAATAAATACGAATAACTACATACTGATATACTTCAACTATATAAATAAAATGATATATAATTTAAAAAACAAAGAATAATAATAAACTAATACAATAATATATAATCAGGGTACCATGCCCATAAGTGAACAGTTTATATTTAATGTTAATATTAATTTTAGTTTGTAATTATTATTTCCCTAGATAAACTAATATCATATCATAAATACATAGTTACCAGTAAAAACTATTACAAGTCGTCTTAATTCTGTACACTATAATGATTTTTAACTTCAGTTTACATTAGATGCGCTCAGTTCATTCCCTTTGGAATGTATTTACGAATATCCTTTCTTATTGCTCTTCTATATATTGGATACCTGTGCAAACGCTTCTAGAGTCTTGGAGTATAACGGACCGACGGTCTTTTATCCGAGGAACCTTTTAGCCCTCACCTAACTCCAGCATGCCCTGGTATGTGCAGGATACATTTTCTCCACGGAAAAAGGACCAAATTTTTATCTTCTCCTTCTCTTCGAGCATCTGCGTTTGGGTTTAAATATTATCCAAATAATTCAATACTCACATATATTTTTTTAATTCCACTACAAGTTGGACCTTGAATGCAATCTCTGCAGTGTAGCATTTCCACTCGACATCGTATTGGAATGCTAAATCGCTCGGCGGCACGTCTTTGTCGGTGGTAACTGCCACAGCTGAAGTCTCCCTCCAGACCAGCCCAAAAAAAATTTAGAAACACTAAATTCCCCTGTTGGGAATCGAACCCGGTACCTCCCACATGAAATCACCGCGCTCACTGCTACCAGGGAGATCTTCAAATCTGAAAGGTTTTGACCGAACCGGACCTGGGATTTGTAAAAAATGCTAATCACCATGAGACCAATGCTGAATAAAAGAGTAAATAACAAAATTTGTAGTAATTATAAGTTATAACTTATGAAATCGACTTAAGTTACAGATATTTTACGACAACTATAACTTGATAACGCAAACAAAACGTGCCCGTCACGTTTATGGTTCTAGCATATTAAACCAATTTATGTGACAAAGCAAAGGAAATATATGTGAAATATTAGTTCATCACATCGAACCATTACCGGTCCACTAAACGGCACGGGTCTCATCCGACAATAAGAAGGGTTTAGGCCGTAGTCCACCATGCCGGCCCCGTGTGGAGCCCCGATGGTGGGCCCCACACGCTTTTGAGAATATTACGCAGACCTCAAAGGCATGCATGTTGCTCTAGCTACCCGTCACTACACAAGCCTCTCTACGCCCTGAGTTTGGGGGGGGGGGTTGCCAAGTTGTACTGATCCCTTCCTCGTTAGCGCGGGAGTCCCAACTGTCGGTTGGGGTGGTTGGTAGGCGTCTGAGAGGTATAGAGCGTCTAACGGGTTCCGGGCGTCTAACAAAGCCTACAAGAGTGACACGCCGTGTGGTGGTTTTTAGTTTGGGTTTACCCAAGGGTAGCAATAAAGCTTTTCCACCAAACCAAAATAAAAAGGCATGCAGGTTCGTCTGAATGTTTTCCTTTACGGTTTAAGCAATAAACGCAATTAAAGGTCTTAGAAAAGTTATAAGTGTCACCGAAGCTCTAACCACTATATCGCCGCTGTGTACGTTATTAGTTATTACAGTTTTATCATACTTAAGGGTACTTTATCAACCGCCCACATGCGTCCGCTGCTGAACATAGGCCATTCCTAGATCGCGCCATAACACACGGTCTTTCTCATCCAGCCGCTGTCAGCCGCCTTTTTAAGGTCATCTGTCTAGCGGGTTGGAGGTGGCACAACACTTCGGTCCTACGACCCGCCCACTGCCACTTCAACTTCAACTTGCTTATCCTTTGAGCTATGCCGGTTTCCTTGGTTCTCCTACGGATTTACTCGCTGCGAATTCTAACCCGAAGAGACTCCCAACATTGCCGCTTGCCAAATTTGTGGTGCGGTCAGTGTCCACGTCTCCGCTCCACATCTCTGCTCCGTGGTACTTAAGTACGAAATAATGTTTTTTTTAGTAGATACCCTACCTACGATTGCATTCATTGAAAATAATTGATACTTATTATTTTTACATTATATTATTTTTATTATTGAAAAGAAGAACCTTTTAGAGAAAAAAAGCTGTGTAAATTATATGGGTATAAAACTTACTATACTCTAAATTATGCTACTAGTAAACTATATTTGTACATTAGAGCAGGGTCTTTGGGCCCACACACTTCTGTTTTATATATAAATATAAGATTTGTCTTATACTTATATTTTACTTTGTTTGTTTGTGCTTACTTAACGCATTGATCCAATTTGAAAAATGATTTCATTGTTCGATAGCCCATTTATCGAGGAGGATTGGCTATAGGTAATTATATCATCAAGCTAAGACCAATAGGAGTATGAAACATCGAGGAATGAACAAAATAGGGGGTTTTTATTTTTTTTTGAGAGCTTCCACTGCGTAAACCGTTTAAGTTTCGGTATAATTGAGACAAATTAGTTCCCCTTTAAAAGACCTAAAAAAATGTCCGCGACAGCATATGTCTATCTTTTAACAGCTCGTGTAGAATACAGTGGGTACTTGTCCCGAAAACCTTTTCATTACATTAGTTACGTTCGGAAAAATGCGAAACAAAAAATATAGGTAGGTAAATATAATGTTGCAATTCGCGATTGCAAGAGAAGTGAGCGTTTTGTGGTAGCGAAATAAGCGGGTACTTAGATATGCTGGCGAGGAATTTCCATAATTTTACTAATATTTATAGTCCCAGAGCAGGTGGTAAACTTTTTGGTGTACATTGTACTATTTATTTTATATATATATATATTTTTTTCGTTTATTGTTTTATATAAAACCACTTTACACCATCCAGTATCTAATAAGATTCAAGCACTCGCCGCTATTTCATTGCTGGTGTTTTGGAAGATCCAGCTGAATTAGACCGGAGTTGCTAGGGCTAGCATGAGTCAAAATAAAATGAAAATAAATGTTTTTCTAAATATATAAATGAAGTAAGAAAAATACTAAAGGTTTTGTGACATGTGAATTTTAATAACCGGGATCGACGGCTTAATATGCGGCCCGAAACACGGAAATGGTGGCACGGAAGTGGCATGGCACCCTGGATCGGTTTAGATTTACAAAACAGCCCTACAGATGGCACTGGGGTCCGCTAGTAGATAAATAAATGTACTACGATAATATATATATCGCCATCTAGCCCCAAAGTAAGCGTAGCTTGTGTTATGGGTACAAAGATGCCATTAATATTTTAATGAATAATATACAAAAATACTTATAATATATATATATAAACACCTCAGAGAGCAGAGTTGCTGCCCTCTGCGCCAATCGATCGTCTTACACACTATTAACTCCGAAAAGTTGAAATGTGCGTGACGGGAATTGAACTCGGTCCCCACCCGCAAGAAAACTCTAACCACTATGCCATCATCGCTTAGTACATCTGTATGGAATTATAAATCGAAACATAAAATCAACGACAAAACGGCGCCAATACAATTGATTCTAGGAATGATGAAAAAGTATAACATCGTTACAAAATCAATCTCCGGGCGGATTCGCTATCACTGTCCTTGATAAAGAAATCTAGTGAAAGTTTCAGTGAGTAAAAAGTCTAGTCCGTTACAATACGAACGAAACAATAACGATGAAGTTTTAAAAGCACGGTTTCGACTTTCGTTTACGTCGGCTCACATTTTATTTTATCAATTTAAACATAAAAGAAAAAAATTAAAAGAAAATGTTGTTTACCTCTAAAATACTAAAAAAGCCTAACCTATCCTGATCTTAAATGTTCACGACCTGTCATTTGTTTGTTTACATTTGGTCCGCGGATAGATGGTTGCACTTTAGGTCTGTGGAAGGATTGCAATCATCACATATATTTGCAGTAAAGTTTCGTAATACGGGACCAAGAATAATTTTTGTAAAGCGTTCATCGGGCAATATTGGATAGGTTCGCTAATCTAGCTAAAGTAGTTATACTACAGTTGTACAACTACTTCGTGTTGTTATAACCTAACCTAACCTAATATTATCTTGGTGAGCGGTGATAGGGGTACTTAGCCTAAGGCCCTTTTCTACCACTTTCCAACTTTAAGGCTGAAATTCTTCCATCGACCCAGATAGAGATAATAGTGTGGCGAGATAATTAAAATGTTATTCCTTTTTTTTTGTAATCTGACCGTGATCTTTTCTATAATGAAAATATCACGAAAATTCTTGTTTTGCTCAAGTTTTGTAAAATGGTCCTCAAAATTTCACCTTAAATCACTTATCTTCAAGGCAATAGGCGGGTCTGATTACCACGAACCTAGTTAAGCCACTGTACCTATTCCGTAAAGTAAGTCGTTTTATTTATAAATTTAAATTCAAAAAGAGTAAATAAAACTCTAATTGCGATTAATTTTGCGAGGTATTCTGTTTCTATAAAAAAAATAACAATGGATATTTACAAAACTACAGTGGTTTTTAATGTTTATATCTATTTTCGTATTCATGACCAAGTTAATTTATGACTAGCTTCTACCCGCGACTTCGTCTGCTTGGACTTCAGAATTGAGTCTTAAACTTCGTTCGTTAACAATTTTTAATCTTACCACGGGAACTATTTGAGAGATCGGTATAGAAAGTACATATCCTTTTCCATACGTGATATGCATATCAAATTTCAAAGCTGTCTGCCCGCGGCTTAGCTCGTAAACAATTTTCTTTTGGGAACTACTCTGGTTAAAAGAGCTGGGTAGCCTATGTTCTTTTCCATGTCTAAGGCCACATGCATGCCTAATTTCATCCAAATCCTTTCAGTAGTTTTTGCGTGATTGAGTAACAAACATCCACACACAATATTAGTAGGTTGTAGGATTACATCGATTCGAATTCATGACCAAGATAATGACATAACGTGTATGTATTTATGTACACGCGTTAGAAGTTATACTTCTTTGGCGTAACAAGATAAATTTTTTATCTTTCTCCTTGTTCTACGTTTGTAGAATAAATGAAACAACCACAGAAAAAAGGTTTTGTTTGAATTATTGAAAGTCAACTGTCAAAACTTTTTTAGAAAAACTAAAATCTTAACTATAGCTAACTTCGTGGTGTCGGTTTTTTGTGACATTGCATCGTAAAAATTTAATCTCACCATTTTTCCCTAAGGGGCGCTAAGGGCTAATTAATATTTAAGGGCGCTCCTATATGAGGAGCGCCCTTAAATATTAATTATATTCTGTTTTATAGTATTTGTAGTTAAAGCGACAACATAAAAATTTCAACTGTCTAACTTTCATGGTTCCTGAATACAGCCCGGTGACGGGTCTCAGTAATAGAGTCCCGATTTATCCTCAAATCGCACATAACTCAAGAAGTCCTAGCCAATATATTCTTTTTTTCTATGTTCACCAGCCGCAGTTGCGTGCATAGGGTTTTGACTAGGGTATGCATAAAGAAGGACAGTACCATAAAATAGAAAAATCCTTCGTATGTATGAGTCATACAAAAATATTAGGGTATGCAGTGCTTTTGTGCATGTAAGAAGTGCAAGTCACTGACTAGCCGTATATCGTTAAACAACTAAGCATGATACGCAATTATTATGACATTCCAAGTTATATGCTGCAATGCGAATTCTAAGCAGAATATTTTAATGTTAGTATATTCTATCCATTAGTTGAAAATTTTAGGTGGCGTCGTATTTGCCGACATGGCAGCCAAGCGTGAACGGGAAATGCTTACAAGGTAATGTATATATATACCTTTAAAGGCATTAATTATAACAATTATATTATGTTTGCCCGTGAGATCATACTAGCTACTTCAGATGTATTATTTTTTGTCCTAATGCACTCGCCACGGCGCAGTTATGTTTGTACTACCGCATGGCTAGCAAAGGCAGGGGACAAAAAAATTATCCCTCGATATCCACTGACAAGGGGTACAATTTCCAAGGGGCACCCAGGATAAGGAGCCGTTCATATTTCAGGTATATTAATTGGATATTATTATATAACATATACCCATATATGAATTTGGATATAACTAAATATCTTTCCCCTTGGACAAAATGACTCCTTCCCATGTTAGCCGTGCTTCAACAGGGTAATACTGAACTACTCAATGGGAGCGTTATGTTGCGCAAGCGCATTTGTTCGCAAACATAACAGTTTGGTGTGTACGTGAAAATGTAAACATAAATTGCCCTCGCGAATGCATGTTCTTTTCTACGTTACTTTTAAATGAAAACTGTACTTTCAACAAAAACACGTGGGCTACTAAATAAGCACAGTCGCGACATTCGGTACGACACGATAGTTGAGATAGGGGGGACAGAACGGTTAATAGTTTGATCTGTCTACTCGTCCGGAGCAGCGTGACAGACCGCACTTTTTATTCCTATTTGTCCCCCTGAGGGGCCAAAGCAGGGGACAGATAGGAATGATCCGCATTAAGTCCATAGTAAACAAACAGGTCTAGCACTTGTAAGGTATAGTACAGGACTATCTAGGAATAATACAGGATGAATGGGTCAATAACAATATTCTCACCATTATATTTTTGTAGGGTGAACAATATCTGAAAATTATAGAAAAAATGATAAATCTATAGTAGTTATACGAGTGTTACAAAAAATTGGTGTAGGCTCGTAGAATCGCTGTTATGCCTTTTTGAGGGGCAAGCCACTGAGGTATGATATTATACACAGGTGTGATAACTAATTTATTTTTGTCGACGGCCGATTGGCGCAGTGGGCAGCGACCCTGCTTTCTGAATCCAAGGCCGTGGGATCGACTGGACAATATTTGTGTGTTGAACATGAATGTTTTTCAGTGTTCTGGGTGTTATATATATTATAAGTATTTATATATATAGATTCATAAAAATTATTCATCAGTTACCTTAATGCCCATCACACAAGCTACGCTTACTTTGGGACTAGATGGCGATGTGTATTGTCGTAGTATGTTTATTTTTTTGTATTTGTAGCAACCCTAAACCTAGCGCGGCTCGTGAACACAGTTCCTATGAACCTTTAGTTGCTATATAGTTATATTATAGTGCTCTTCAATCATCTTGTTGTTGCACAGTTGTTATTTGCCTGCGAGCGTGTTTATGACGACGCCTATTGTTCTTTTTATAACTGAAACATAATAATATTATGGCTGCCTATTATTATTGTTCGACTGTTGCGAATGTCTTAAGGAATCTGACAATCTTTAATATTTCCGGCTATGCCTAATGAGTCCTTCACGTTACAATCATGGTATTAACAAACAAAGTAAAAAAAAAATTGTGTGTACTTATGAACACGCGTTAGAAGTTATACTTCTTTGGCGTAACAAGATAAAAATGTTTCCAAAAATTTTACATTTGTAGAAAAAACGACACTAACTATAAAAAAATGGTATTGTTTGAATCGTTGAAAGTCAACTGTCAAACCTTTTTTAGAAAAACTAAAATGTAGACTATAGCTAACTTCATGGTGTCGGTTTATTGTGACGGTGTGCTCGCGCATCGTCGCTGTTGCCATTTTTTCCCTAACGCGCCAAAAGAATTATAATTTCAAAAACGTGTGTGTACTTATGTACACATTTGAAGTTATACTTCTTTGGCGTAACAAGATAAAAGTCTTTCCAAAAATTTTATCTTTCGCCTCTTTTTACGTTTGTAGAAAAAACGACACTAACTATAGACAAAAGTTATAAAGGTATAATACAAAAGTTTTATTATAACGCATTATATAATTATCTCATTATCGGACAACGAAGTTTCACTCAACATTGAAATTTGAGATTTTTGTACAAAAATCGTCTTTGACAATCGAAAGTGTACACTCAAACCATTTATTAAAAAACTAAAATGTTGACTATAGTGTACCAATTTTCTGTGACCTTACTACGCAACGACGGTGTGCGCGCGCGTCGCAAAAATTTGCTCTCATATTTTTCTATCCAAAAGAAGTATCTGCATCTTAGGAACTGTGCCTCGCTGCAGTTGTTTCGAAGACGTTTTAGATTAGTAACCTAAATACAACTTCACTTCAAGGCAACAGCCTTAACACAGTATAGGTGAATAGGCTTTTTCCAGACCAACTTGCCCCAACCTAGATCTCATCATTGCTTTCCAACAGGCACGATAGTAGCTAAGCGATGGCCTATCGTTAAAAAAAAATTGTTAAACTTTAGTTGTAAATATTTTTCCTTATAATTCCAGTATAAGGAAAAATATGTACAATTTTAGAAAGTGTTTCAATAAGTTTGTAATAAGTTTATCTGAATTAAGTATAATATAAAAACAACAAGCTAATACTTTAGGCGTATTATGACGTCACTTCTTTAAATATAGCACCGTAACACGGACAATGTTTTATGGTATCCACCATGAAAATATTATATTGTTGACTAAATAAGACATACCTAATATTTAGAATACAGTAACGAATCAATACTTTAAACCAAGTAGGATTAGGGCGGTGTATTGACACATTTGTAAACTGATACAACCTTTGCAAAGTATCTTCAGCAACGGAGACGAAGAGCCGGGTCGTATGTAACCCAGACTTGGTTTCCCAATGAACACAGAATATCTCGGAGAAGTACGAACTTATGTCAGTTCATCCCACTATTTCCAACGAGAAATCACACCCGCGCGTCTCCCTTGTTTTCCGTTCTCACATTACTAGTAATTGAGAGATCGAACACAAGCGTTCATTCAACCTAGGCAATGCACAAACAAGCTAACTGCTTATTAACCGTTTAATGGATTTCGTTCCTAATTCCTGCATTAAATATTAATTTACCGCACTGCGCATATTACTTTATAATATTTAAATAAAGCGAAATGATTACTTTTTAACTGGTCCGTTCTTCCCGGGAATTTATTGTCAGGTTAAAGAAGCAGTTAACATAACATATCACAAAAAATCACTATGTTAATCTACAGTCGACGACATAGTATGCACAACCCGCCAAGCGTTCAGGGTTCCGGTGCGGGCCGTGCAGAACCTGTTCAGAGCATTTGGACGACCTCTATTACATTTACGGGCACCATACATGGGACTATTCGTCGTTTCGATCGATCACAAGAAAACTGTGACAGTTCACGGCTTCAGAATTACCGTGAAAACACTATTTAATTGGACCAATCTGGTCAATTGTTTCTTGTTATCGACATGAGACGCTTCCGGCATCAATCCTAATAAAATACATAAATGCGTTTTTATAATGCAACAAAAAACATTTATTTAGCACCAAAATAAGTGACGTAATCATAGACATGAAAATATGTGGAGAACAACAAAGAAACAGTTAAAAATTAAAATGAAAATATACTCCCGAAGTTTATAAATCTTCAGATGAAATAATCAAGTTAGTATAGCCATCCTTATCGACAGTGTAGAGTAGGAACAGGATAGAGTGAGTGTGCTTCGTTACATCTTCGAGGAATTATATAATATTGATTATTGGTTTGAATATATTATTATTAATTTCAGGTGCGAAGAAGGCATAAACTGTCGATTGTTCGTTACGATATTAAGGATTGTAGAATTCTATTGGATGGACGGATTGGTTGTATTTTAAGCTTATTGATATAACCTATCGATCTGCCTGGTCGGAACGATGGGTCGTACGACATATGTAACTCCACCAGGAGCCAAGTAAAAATTATAAATGCACAAATTAGTTCATGTATGAAAGGCTTCGGTAGCGGCTAGTATCGGCAGCTTAATTATTTGGTAATTGACGGCCGATTGCCGCAGTTTGCAGCGACCCTGCTTTCTGAGTCCAATGCCGTGGGTTCTGGAAAATGTTTGTGTGATGAGCATGAATGTTTTTGAGTATGTGTATTATAAGTATTTATGTATATTATTCATTAAAATATTCATCAGTCATCTCAGTACCCATAACACAAGCTACGCTTACTTTGGGGCGATGTATGCGTTGTCGTAGCTTATAAATTATTTAAATAATTTGAAATAGATTAGAGATATGGATTTATTAGCATTATTAATTAAACCCTGTCTATGTTAGCAAGAACCTTAGGTTGTGATTCATAAGCGTGCTTAGCATTACCTCAGACTTAAGTCAACAGTTTAAACGAGACAAACTTCAGCAACAGTCTCTAACAGACCACTGTTGGAATAAAGGCCTCTCCCAAGGGGAGGATTTGCATATAATCACCACGCTGTGCAGACGGGTTCGTGATCGCAGTATGTCTTAGTAGTAGCACAGGAACGCTGCTGTCCGTACTTCGTTATAACCCCTTAGTCGCCTCGTACGACAACCGCGAGAAGAAGAGGGTTGGTGACCAATGTATTGTGATCTGCCGCCACCACACGACAATTATTTGTCAGCTTCTTCTTTCTCCTGGGATTGTCTCCGTACTTGGTCGGCCGGAACCTTCCGTTGTAAGTGCCACTGGTACGGCTCCCCGTTGGGTCTATCCAGCCAGCCGAGCTCACTCCAGAAGCTTAGCAGGCTGCCCAGGTCGCCACGTGCTTCAGGGAGTGATGCTGGGGAGCCAAGGTATGCTGCGCGTTGCTCTGTTACTCCTCTACATGGGAGCATTACGTGTGTCGGTGTTTCATCTGCCTCTATGCATGCTCTGCACAGAGGACTGTCATTTATACCTAAAATGAAAAGGTGTTTGTTTAATTGTCAAAGCCCTGTAATCATGCTTACTAGCGTCCTTAGTTTGATCCGACTTAGTTTTAGTAGTTTAGGTGTCAGTCGTGTGTTGAGGTCCGGAAAGGCCTCCTTTGTGTGTATACACTTATTTGCTTTAATCCATAGCTCTTGAGTGTGTGGATTGCGTTTGTCCATGTAGCCATGTTTTATATTCACTGAAAGGTGTTGTTGTGTTGGTTCCGGTCCTACATATACCCATCTCGTTTGAACACTTTGGCTTAGCAAAATGAAAGTACGCTGAATACTCTATAGATCTCATTCTTAGACTCAACTGCATCGTCACATGTCGTCAAGTGATGCCGCAGCTAAACGCTAACATTCATCAATACAAATAAATCGAACTGAAGTATCTGTCTGTGATTACGAAATGCCTCTTTCTTGTATAATTATATTAATAAGCGGTTGGAGCCCAGTGGGTAGGACTTCGACTTCACTTTCGGGGAGCGGGTTCGAATCCCAGCACGCACCCCTAGCTTTTCTAAGTTATGTGCGTTTTAAGCAGTTCAAATAGCACTTGCTTCAAAGGGGCAGGAAAAAATCGTGAGTAAACCTGTAAAAGTTATTTTAGGTTTTCAAAAAAGTTTTGGCAGTGTTTACTTTCAATTGTCAAAGCCTGTGGGCTCATTCCGGTGATTTAATTGATTCAAATGTATATTCAAATTTTATATTCAGTGAAACTTGGTGTTCCGATAATGATTTAACTAGATAATGCGTTATAATAAAACTTTCAATGTATTAAATTCCTTTTTTCTATTGTTAGTGTTTTTTTATTTTACAAACGTAGAACTAGGTGTAAGATAAAAATTTTGTAAACACTTTTATCTTGACGCCAAAGAAGTATAACGTCTAACGCGTGTACACACACTTTTTTTTATATATTCAATTTTAAGTTAGCCCTTGAATGGAATCTCGTCGGTAGGAAGCGATGATGTAGTCTTAGAAGGTAGCGGACTAACCTGTTTAAGTCACCCCAATCGGATTATATGCGCCTTTTTATTAAAAACGACATATCTTGGCGATACGTCTATGGTGGTTACTAATTACGATAATTCAGAGATTTTTTTTTAGAAGTCTGTCTGTTGATCTGTGGTGTCTTTCTGTTTAATCCGAGCTTTTGATTTTCATAAGCAGAAAAATAGTTTCCGTAAATCCACCGTTTCGGTGGTGAAATCGGAAATGCAAGATTGTATGAAAGTCTTATGTTATGCTAAGTCAGACACATTCTATTCAGGGGCTCTTGTTAGTTAGAAAGCCAAAAGTATTGTTAGTTTGAAAGTCATTTTGCTATTAAAATGGTTCCTCTTGAACTCACTGCACTTCATACAAGCACAAAAGCGCTGCCTACCCTAACTTTTTTTATGTAACTGGCAACGGAGGAGGATTTTTGCCATTTTATTCCATTTCACTTCTTTATGCTTACCCTGGTCAAAATTCCTCTGCACGCCACTGCTTGAACCGGTCTCCCCTCTAAGACCCTCTGCACTGCTTCAATCCAGGATGGCTGGCTTCATCATGATCAATTCAACCGACTGCTGTACTTGGTATCTTTTGTAGGGAATTCCATAACCCACGGTCCTTGGTGGTTTCCAGCGACTCACTTTCCTCACATGAGGCGCCTTCAGGCCGACGGTCCCTTCGCTTCTTCGAGCCCTAGGGTTCAAACTCTTCCTGGCAGAGCCCCATTCCGAGACACACCAACAAGCTCGCGTTGCGCTGTTAAAATCATTAGGGTTAATCAGCTACACAAAATCCCAAAAAAAAAGCGTCTCACTTGATGTCGTCTGACTACCTCGTTGGCGGCCGGCATACGCTGCTCTTACCGGTGCGGGGTCGCAAAACCTCAACATCTATCGGTTCTCCGAGCTATGTACCCCGCCCAATGCCACTTCAGTTTCGCGAGTCGTTGAGACTACTTGAGAGAGAATAATCCGTACTAATTTACCAACAGCTTTACATTTCAAAAAAAAACAATTTAATCTAGCTTATACTGTATAAAGACGAAATGTAAATCTACTTACAGGTAAACACCGCATGCAATAAATAGCTTTAAACTAGCTTACAACTGCACAAACAAGATGAAAGTGTATATACAGTGTAGGGAGGAAAAAAAAAAAAATTATTATAATGTGCTTAAAGCCATTAATTCCATTGATCTCCGGAATTCGGCCAGAGAACCTCAATGTATATCTACAATATTAAACTTGTTATAAAGTTGACATAACCTAGGGACTGGCGAGTTGGCACCCATAAGTGTTGAACGGCGAGGGAAAGTTAAGAGGGTTTTAATAGGGTACCTCGGATATCTCATGGGAACTTTGTAACTAAAGCTCTGTAATAGAGAAGAACAATTAATTTTATTACTAAGAATCTTGAATAAAAAAACGAGATCTAGTTTACTTCTACGTATATCCAATGAAGGATTATAACCACAGAACCGTGGAATTTGGAACTCCCTATAAAAGACCTATGTCCAGCAGTGGACGTCTATCGGTTGATGTGATGATGAAGATGATGAAGAATATTATAAATTCAAAAGTTTGTTTGCACAAAATAAAAACAATGAGTATTGGGAATCAACTTTTAGTTCGGCATTATCACTAGTCAGTGTCTAGGCGCATCGAGAAAACTTTGATGTCGTTCGTGAGTGTCGTTTTTAGAAAGCCAAGCAAATAGACTAAGGCTAGTAAATATATATTGGCAATATTTTTGTGGCTACAGATGCGAACTCTCCGTGTCGTGTTCGGCAAAATTAAACGAGTGCCGCTTATAGCAATGTATTTGCAATTTTGTCCTTCCCTCACGCCCGATCAACATTGACTTTTTTTATCCCAGGAAACACGATAGGAAACTCACGACAGTTAAGAAGGATTTATGAGACCCGGAACGCGAAACTTTCATAACTCCAGGCTCATTCGTAAGGGAGCCAGTCTGTCGGTGTTTTATAGGACATACTTTCGAGAGCGTGCTCAGGAACTATTCGATCTCATCCCCTCCTCACCATTCTACCATTGCACTGCAAGGCACCGGTCGCGGTTTCACCCCTGTGTTGTTAATATCCCAAAAACTCGCACGAAGCGACTTGCATCTTCTTTTCTTATACGCTGGACTTGGGTTTGGAACACCCTTCCGAGTTCTGTGTTATTTTTGGCATCTTCTAGGCAATCGCGTCCCGTCTTAGGCCAAATCTACACTTTCCATCAGGTGAGATTATGGTCAAGCGCTAGTGTATAGTTAAATAAAAATCTTACTAGCAGTCCCTTGCGACTTCGTTTGTGTATAAGTCAATCTTAAAAGGTCCCAGGCTTTTTTTAGGACTTTTAAAGGGAAATAACTTTGTCATACATGATTTTGTCCAAACTTTATCCGTTTACGCAGCGCTCTCAGCGGAAGCTCAAAAGAAAAAAAAACTCGATTAAATCATTCTTCATTGGTGCTATGCTGCTATTGGTCTTAGGGTGATGATATATAACTTATAGCGTTCCTCGATAAATAAACCAGCAACATTGAAAAAATTTTTCCGGACCAGTAGTTCCTGAGTTCATCGTGTGCAAGTAAACAAAGTGCATTGTCAGTAAATGACGACACTCTTTTATTATTAAACGCAAAGTGTACTTAAAATGTGATAACATTTTTAAAAGGGGGTTCCAATGATATTTAGGAAACCGGTCTGAAATGGGGGCTGCCCTTAACCCCGCATCTGTCAATTGAGTTTAAAAATTGACAACTGATATATTTAATACTTATTTGTTGATTGTCGTAACATCGCACGCCTACAGATATGAACCTTATGGGAGCATCATAGCCCAAATAATACTTCTGCGATCTCCTACCCGTCACTAACCTTCAAATCTAGGAAGATCAGCTTCGTTGTATAGAATAGTTGTTACCTAATATTCGGTTGGAAGTGCTGGCTTGGATATGTTGCGACACTCCGCCCCGTGTTTAAAAAAGAAGTCAAAAAACTTTTAAAAGAAGGTACGGCATCCTCGACCACGACCACTCTGTCAAGATGAACGACTAAGGAGGAATAAATAAACAAGTATATTATTTTCTTTTTCTTTTTTGTTATGTACGTACCTATTACAGTATTTGTTTTTTCTTTTATTTAGCGGCTAAATGTCACAAAATTTGGTACGTAGCCTTTAAGCGGAGTGTACAACTTTATAAAGCAATTGTTGAATGTATGGACACATTCATTAATTGCTTTATAAAGTTGTTGTTGGTGTATATTAAGATAGGTTGTACGCTAGTTGGCGTATAATCTATAACCTATTTATGTATATTATGCATAAAAATATTTACAGTCCTTTTAGTACCCATAACAGGGGCTACGCTTGCTTTGGGTCTACAAGGCGATGTGTGTATTGTCTTAGTATAAGTAATTATTTATTTAACTTTGCAACTAATTGTAAATTTAAAAAATGAATTGTAGGTAACATGGTAGGTAGGTATAGGCTATTATACATACATAGGTCCTGAAAATACATCAAATTCCCAAGGGTTTACCAGAACATTCGTACGAATATATTTACACCAACATCGTCTTTCCTTCACGTCCTAACTACTCATTCAGCGCGGTGAAAACAGCGGGGCGCAGCAAGTGAATGAAATAATCATCTTTTCTATTAAGTTAATATTGCGATAAAAACCATTGACTTGATATATTATTAAAATTAAGCTTCATTTGCTATACTCCGCGAAAACCACCCGTTGCTTTTCGCGGAGTTTAGCAAATTATGCTTAATTTTCATAATATACCATGGATTTCCGCAAAGTAATGCCTGCTTCTATCCAATACCTTTGACTTAACTAAACGCGGACAGGCAGACAACGGTGAAAGGTGGTTTTAACTAGAGGTTACTCGCGACTTCGTCCGCGTATAAGTAAACCTTTAAAAAATAGACATATGCTATGGTGGATTTTTTTTTAGAACTTTTAAAGGAAACAACTGTACCAAAACTTTAACTATCTCAAAAGGAAAAAAAACCCGATTCTAAAACATTCTTCCTTGGTGGTATGCTATGCTCCTATTTGTCCTACCATGATTATATAGCCTTCCTCGATAAATGGGCTATCCAACAAAGAAAATTTTTTTCAAATCGGACCTTTCCTGAGATCATCGCGTTCAAGTAAACAAACAAAGAAAGAAACAAAACTCTTCAGCTTTCGATATTCGTTTTTAAGATATAAGATTAACGTCACCCATAAAATGTCACTATGACTTACTCTGACGTCCATTGACGATTGCCTATTGACCCACTGATCTCAATTTTATGTTTTTGATGCATTCAAATGAGTGTGCGCCCAGTTTCTTTGCAATGTACAAAGCTACGAACCTATATATTCATCTCAATGACTGTTCACAGTACGATGGTACCATTATAGTTTCGAGGGGCCGAGTTCGAATCCAAGCGAACAACCTCTTACTTTTTTTTAATTTTGTTAAATTTAATGAGCAGGAAGCCTTCTGGTTACCGAAACGTTCTTTTCTATCCGTGTTGGAAACCTTCGTATGAAACACTTGTGTATTTATCATTACACTATCCGCTCTTATACCGCCTAGTCCCCTCGCATGTAAAAGGTTAATAACCAATATAGCACAATTGTATAATAACGTAACTTAACGTGTTACTTACAGTAAAGTGCAAACTGAGAAAACGAGTATGTTTGACAAAAGGAATGTCATAAGTTCAGGCAAGTGTGATGAAAAAGATTTTTTGTTTTCGTCTCGTAAAGGTACGATTCCACCAAAATAGTGTGCAGCACATTTGTTTACAAACATTTTGTGCAAAACTCCAGCAGTGCACGTACTAAGCTGGTATCGTGTCTAGCTGCTGTCTCCACCGGCAAGGTTGTGCGTAACTTTTGTAAACGCACAATATGGCACACTTGTGCACGAACATGTTCACTGAGAAGAGTTGTCTGTCTTCAGTTGTTAATATGGACGGGCGGGAAAACGTAGTGCTTTGTGCTGCAGCTTGTGTTTTATTAAGTCTTCTTAAAAAGAAACGAAGAAAGAAACCGCGTTGTTGGGTGAGGCCTTTCCTACAGCGACGAAATGAAGAAACGAATAGATTTGTAGAAGAAATAAAAATAGATCCATTGAGTGGATTTAAAAATTTCACTCGAATATCGTGCGAAGATTTTGAGTTGCTGGTCAATGCAGTTAGTCCTCTTATTGCTAAGCAAGATACAAACTACAGAAAATGTGTCCCTGTTTCAATAAGGCTTGCAATTACTTTAAGATATCTTGCTACTGGAGATTCTTTTGCAAGTTTAATGTATTTATTTAAAGTTTCAAAAGAACTTATTGCTCGGATTGTACCTGAAACCTGTAAGGCGTTGATAAGCGTGTTGAATGAAAATATTAAGGTAAGAAAATAAAATGACATTTAATTTTAGTTACTTTTATTGCATTACATATCATGCCAAGTTAATATTTCGCTGTCATTCTGGCGTAAAAGATCTGAGTCATCATTATCACGGATCTGAAAACTTGAAACTCGGATCTGAGAATTCGACGAATCTGAATACGGTGAAGGCATTGGAGTCGCAGTATATTTTCCAGTACCAATAATAGCATCATACAATAAATTATCAATATCTCTTTGCACTAAAATCTTCGTCCGCTCATCTTTAATTTTCCTTAACTTCGTTGCGACGGCTGCAGCAAAAATGTCGTCATCATCATGTTTTTTTGCTTCCATCTGCTTGTTTACGTTATCCATAATGGACAAAGCATGAGCAATTCTCGGGTCTTCATCGACAGCACGACGTTTCTGCGAGTTCTTCGGAGCTTTAAACTTTTCGACTGGCCTTTCATGAGGAGATTCTTGATCTTCATTCACTGTGTGTTCCTGGATATCTTGTGTTAGCTGAAATAATAATAAGATTTCTTTTTTCAGATGCCTAACACTTCAGAAGAATGGATGATGATAGAACGTCAATTTGACCATCTATGGAATTTCCCTCATTGCATTGGGGCTATGGATGGCAAACATGTTGTTGTTCAAGCTCCAAAGAATACTGGAAGTGACTTTTTTAATTACAAAGGTGATTTCAGCATTGTACTTTTAGCACTGGTTGATGCAAATTATAAATTTACGTACGTAGATGTCGGTTGTAAAGGAAGAATATCGGATGGTGGTGTCTTCAAAAATACTGGATTCTATGCTAATCTTCAGCAAGGAAAATTAAATTTGCCTCCACCTTATGCGCTACCCGGAAGGAACAAACCAATTCCACATGTCATTGTGGCAGATGATGCTTTTGCATTAGATATAAATTTAATGAAACCATATCCCGGTCAACATGACAAAAGATCAAAAGAAAGAACATTTAACTATCGGTTGAGCAGAGCGAGACGTGTTGTGGAAAATGTATTTGGCATTTTGTCCGCTGTATTTCGCGTACTCAGAAAACCTATACTGTTAGCTCCAGAAAAGGCACAATTAATAACATTGACATGTTGTTACTTGCATAATTTTTTGATGACACAAAAGTCGTCTGCGCAACTTTATACTTCTTTTGGCAGTTTTGATACTGAGAACCAAATTACTCATAGCACTATCGATGGAAGTTGGCGGCGCGATGCACCCATGGCAAACTTACTACCCTTAAGACATATCGGAAGAATACCATCTGGTGATGCGAAAGACATACGAGAAGAATTTGCACATTATTTCCAAACTGACATCGGAATGGTGGCATGGCAAGAAACACTAGCGTAAAAAGCATAACTAAAAATAAAAGCAGAGGTTTGAAAATAAAAAAATTAAACGTACCTGTTCATTTATTTCGTCCAGTGAGTTCACACTGGCATTCGGTTCGTCCCTTCCATGAAAGAAATTCAAATATGCATAACCAAACCATTTTGGCTTGTATATGTTTGATATACCAGAACCTGAAGATTTTGATTCCGCGATTTTCTTCTTTTCTCTTCGATATTGAGCCAAAATAATTTTCCATTTTCTCATTATCTCAATCGAGTCACAATTGAATTTTTGAGCCAACTCTAGAGTGGCATCGTGTTTTTTGTTTCTATTTTTATAATCATTGTGACTGGAATCCCATAGTAGAGGATAAGTTTCAATTGCTTGAATAAATTTTATAATTTTATCATTCGTCCAATCCATACTTAACTTAATCAAACAATGTGCGCGTACACATAAATGTTTTCGCTCCGGTAGCGGAAGCAAGACTGAGTTCGCGAACAACAAGCGTGTACGCGTCGACAGGAGTCCATTGCATGCATGTGTGCGCGCACAAAAGTATACAGATGTGCGCGAACATTTCTAAAATGTTCGCGCACATTTTGTTATTGTTTGTCGGAGTGAGTCGACCAGCGTGAACATTTGTGTCATACACTGTGCGTTACAGTGCCGCACAGTTCGGCACATTGGTGGAATCGCATCTTTAGGCTCCAAACGACAAACGTTGGCACTTTGTCACGCTCCGGCATTTTAAAGGTCCCATCTTTATTTTGAATAGCCTATATATATTTTTTAATTTTACTAAAATTTAGTGCTTTGCCGGTGGTAAGCGATGACGCTGGCTTACCTGTCTAAAAACAAATCCGGGACAGCGACATATCTTTTAAAGGTTGAACCCTCGATGAAGTCGCACAGGGCCGCTAACCTAATCTTTTATTATATATTCTTACCTCAATCTTTTTTTAAAAGCCCTACAAAATTTCCAAGCCTACAGTATTTGAATCTGCGACTCTTAGGCAATCGCGGTCTCAGTTATGTATATAAAAAAAAACCTATGTGGAGATGATATAAAGTGCATGTCGTGCGATGTTTGCGTATACCCAATTTGTCATTTGTTTTTGCACTAATTCATTTTAATAATAAACACTTTTAGAAACGAGAAGCAAAGTAGTTTTTTTGCGCATTACGGTCAAGGTTGAGCTGACAGCAAATACTCGTGAATTGACACGAACTTTAGTCACGTTATGTAAGCGTTTCGATAAATTCTCTTGTTTCTTGGTGTTTTTAAAATACCTTACGATGGCCCAGTACCTGACGCTCATCAGAGCTTAGAATATTGACTGCGTTTGTGCAAGCCACTGTAAAAATCTGTGAAATGATTTACATCTGTACTGAAAGTTTTCTATTAAATTTAACTTTTACTAAGTAATAAATACTTACGGCATACTTACGAAGACGCTACAATTGGTGACCCCGGCGAGATCAATTCTAGCGTCTCCAGTTTACTTGGTGTAGTTGCAAGTAAAGTAAAACTCACGATGGTTGGTAATGGAGTATCGGTAAGGTTTATTTATTTACTAGCGGAACCGGCAGATGTCGTCTTGCCCGGTATAGCAGCGCCACCTACCGGATCCAATTTTATTTTCAATTCACCTAGGAACCTATTTAAATACACACAAACAATTTCATCAAAATCGGTCCAGCTATAGGTATACGAGGAATTGGGTGAGAAACGTTATGTATATTGCTGTCGTTTTGAGTATTTTTCTTACCGTTTAAACCTTCCTTGGACTTCCACAAATAGTTCAAGACCTAAATTAGCCAAATCGGGCCAGCCGATCTCGAGTTTTAGTGAGACTAACAAACAGCATTTCATTTTTATATATCTACTTATAATAAAGATATAAACACCCAGAACTGAAAAATATTCATGTTCAGCACACAAACATTTACCAGCGAGCAAATCTTGAGCTAATTGAATTGATTGATTTCAGTAAATCAGTAATTAGTCCACGTTTATATCTTTAGTTATTTTTTTAAACCCCACAATATACTTTTATTTTTCCAGACTAAGAGTACGCGTAACTCCTGGATGCAAGCTGTCTTTATGTATAATATAATCAAGATCGCACAGAACAGACGCACTTTCTTTTTTTTAATATTAGTATGGATAAATAATATTACCAGCCTATTTCTTTTGAAATTCAAAATGTTTTTATTCATGTAGGCCTATCACAGGCACTTATGAAGCGTTCATACATATGTATTTAGATAATTTTAAGGGTATTGTGACAACTTCGTTCGCCAACTTAAACCTAAAGCTACGAGGCTTCTAAGCACGCCCTGGTCTACTTGCCCACAACAAACTTAGCCGGGTATTTTTTTGTTATCACCATCTCACAGTAAATTCATATTAGGCTATGAAGTTAGAGCAATTCACATCTAAGCTTTTTTATCGTTTAATTAATCCTTTATTTTTATTTATTTATACTCTTTATTTGTACACCATATCAAGATCAGAACAAAAAAAAAATACTCGAAGAATGTAGTAGGATACAAAAGGCGGCCTTATCGCTAAGTAGCGATCTCTGCCAGGCAACCATACAATTATCCTAAACATTACAATACAGGATTTTTCTGTAAGCTCACGTTTTATATAAACTTTGAACTTATTGAGGGACATCTCAAAGATTTCATTCGGTAATTTGTTATAAAAGTATCGATATTAATTTACCCGATCAAAGACCTAGTTTTTTAATTAAATTTAATTACGTTTATTGTACAACGGTCTTAAAACTAACAAGTTTATTATCAAAGAATTGCTAGGTGAACTCATAATCTCACCTTGAAAATTAATCGGCGTTAAAAATCTCGCACCCACTGTATTTAAATTACCTTTATTATTGCACAGTAGGTTTTCGTAACCGACTAAGCAAAAGGAGAGTTGCGACGTATCTTATAACATAAGTGTGTATGATCATTAATTACTTCTTATTTTTGAAACTAAATAATTAATAATTAAATAGTTTTTTTTTTAAATCAGGCTGGTTTGGCGCTTTCGTAATTATTATTTGTTCTGGAACAACCAAATAATAAATGATGCAATTCGGCAATGTACCGTCTACGCACGTTTCGCTCCTAAACCGGAGCATCTTCAGGAGATGTTGACTTTACAATGAATAATTGTTAAGTAACTTACTTGTGGAGCAAAACGTGCGTAGGCAATGTACCCTACATTGCCGAAGATCTGTTTGGTGTGGAGTATAAGGTTTGAAGAAATTATAAATTACACCATACAGATTCTCCTGCTGTTCGCGGAGTACTTATAGCAAATTAAGCTTAATTTTCATAATATATTATGGCATTCCGCAAAGTAACGCCTGCTTCTATCCAATGCGATGCCCCGTTGCAAAGGAGTCAGCGATCGTTCGCAGCGACCGATTGCACGTGTAGGGCAGGCAGTGTTAAAGCAATCCATGTGTGGCTGATATCTTTGCAACAGATCGTTCTTGAATGGGGCTCTTTATATCTTAATATAAATATATTACAATATTGATTCCAGTCATTATATTGACTCTGTGTCAGATCTCTTGATTGTTTTATTTTCGATTTTATTAATCATTTATTATTTGGTTGTTCCAGAACAAATAATAATTAAGAAAGCGCCAAACCAGCCTGATTTAAAAAAAAATCTATTAAGCTTAATTTTCATAATACGGGGCATCACAGTAAGCGCGTACATGCAGACTGCCCCAGTAACTTTTGCAAATAGTCGCCTCCAGTTCTTCAATAACCTGCCTATATGTAAACGGTGAAGAAGTACACTTGCACGAGTAAGCATGACTAGTTGGAGACGGAATAGCCTCAGATTGCATCAACAACATCCCAAATCACCTATCTGTGCCATAGACAACTGACAAAGCACCATAGATAAATTGCGTTTGATTACAACAATAATTAACATTTTGTCACAAATTGAAACAAAGATTATCAAATGTTATCTTTAAAATCTTACAGCAGTATGGCCGCACCACAATGTATACTGGCCGACTCTGAGCCACAAATAAAAAAACCTCGCACTTGATATTCAAGTATCAATATTGTCACAATAGTATATCCTTAGTAATCTTAGACCAACTTATAGCTAACTCGATCCGTTTGCTTACTAAAATTAAAGCGGTTTGCATAATTTGTCCGCCATGTTTGTTTTTGTTTAGGTGACTCTCAATCCGAATAACCGTTTTTTGTACTTTCTATTCGTCTTTTGGGTTTTCTATTACGAGAATACTTTTGATTTTTATGACTCTAATTAAAACTTATTATTGCACTTAAAATCTGGTGTAGGTTCATTTTATTACGCTACACGCTTCATAAAGACCATACCCACCACAATTTTACGATCAAGGTTAAAAAATATATCTAAGGTTGTATATGTATTAAGTGGCATGTAGTGGATTAGAGTTCTTACCATTAGTGGGTGTTTTGTACAAATTGCACTTATAATTGTCATTTGAGATAACAATGAAGGTTATAAAAAATAAATCATCATTAAATAACGTTGTTTTTCGACACGCGAAAAAATTGTCTTTGTCTCTTGGACTACAACTCGCTTGTTAATCCTTTTGTCAACGGATGTTTATATATAAGAGTCATTGTTGCTTTTTGTGTCACCCGCGAGACAAAAGCAATGTTCCATGTTAGCTCTTTGTCTTTCATATTCATCATTCTTCACGCCAGCGTATCGTTAAGGTATTTCTTCACTACAAAAGGTCAAAGTGTTAATTTATTAAGGTATTTACACCGACGATTCCGTCGTCTTGCAGTAAACACCGAGCGCGACGGATTGCACCTGTACATCCATATAATAAATAATAAATTATATAATCGTCTTATAACCCTAAAGTAAGCGTAGCTTGTGTTATATGTGGTACTGAGAAGACTGATGAATAATTTTGAGAATAATATACATAAATACTTATAAAATACAGACAGACATCCAGACACTGAAAAACATTTTCCAGTTGTGGGAATCGAACCCACGGCCTTGGACTCAGAAAGCAGGGTCACTGCCCACTGCGCCGCAATCGGCCGTCAATTCCATACTATATTCCATACTAGTTGTTGCCCGCGTTCTTTTTGCGCGTTTATACCGGTTTTCACCGAGGGAACTATTTGTTTTTTTGGGATAAAATGTAGCCTATGTTAGCCTGAACTTTCAACTAAATCTCAACCAAAACCAAGTTGATTGGTTGCTGAGCTAGGGCGTAAAGGAATGAAAAACAAACACACAATCGCATTTATAATAAAGAGAGGAGGAAGGAGGTAGAATATCCAAATCGAAGGCGATTTCGGAGGTCTTATCCAATCTGGGTCATTTAAATGTGCAACTATAACATTAAAAACTATAAGTTTCAAGCTTTAACAATTAAACATCGTCTAAATTCTGAAAGTAAACTTTAACCGAGTTTACAGCCCAACAAAAAACTACCAAGATACCGCAAGCTACTGGCCCAAGCTACTCGCACGAGCTACTCGCACAAGCTACTCGCTTTCTACATTCTGTATTATCATGCACTAGATTTCACTGATGCCACGACCTGTTGCAAACGGGTCATAGCGACTAGCAGCCGATTGCTCGGGCAGTTCGAAGCGAAGCGATTTGCGTGCAATCGATCGCTGCGATGCGCGACCTATCTTCCGTTATATTTGCAAATGTAACTTACAAGTTACAATAACAATTCTAAGGTTTACCTTAACAAAGAGAAATGACTTATATAAGGACTTGCATTAATTCCACAGACGATTTCAACCTTTGTCTTTACAAGAATAATCACAATGGAGTCTTAGGATTTAGCACTGGTTCTTATCGGCGCCCTCGGCCGCGGCCTCCACGGCCTCCGCGCGGGCCCCCACGGCCTCCTCGGCCTCTTCCGCGACCGCCTCTCGAACCTCCGCGAGGGAATCCGCCCTCACGTTTGCCTCATGTAATCCATATTTCAAAAAGGCTTACCTACTTTCAGTTTGGGGGCAACTTAAATAAGGAAACAAAAAAGAACTTCTACTGATATTTAAGTGCAGGGCTGGAACTCAGTGTTTGGAACCGGCTAAAATTCAAACCGGCTTCTACTTGGTATCAACATCGATCAGGTTAAGATTTTGGATTACGTTTATACAGGATGTTTGGTGCATCGTGTGCCAAATCGAATCTGATGATTGGAGGGGTCTTTGGCTATCTCTTCAGCCCTCGTAAAAAAATCTTGCTCAAACGGTTTTTTTTATACTGATTTTAAATTGTTTTTTTAAAAATTGTAAAAATTCTACATTTAAATTTTAATAAAAAATAAAGTTGTTAAGTATTAATTAATTTTCTTTTTAATCTTTAATTTGTAACGTTTTACGCTTCTTTTGAAACTAGAATTACACGCCAGCAACATCTAGTTTTTGTTTTACAGCCCCGCAAAGTTTTTTTTACGTAAAAAAATAAGCTTGAACGTCAACTTTCGGTTTTAATAAAAAAAAAACTAAAAGTGATCATGTTCTTCCAATTTTTTTAAAACATCTCTGGACTGTCCCCTTTCTAATGGTGTGCAATATGCCATGAAAAGTAATTAGTAACATCACTAATTTTCAAATTTTCTAAACTTGGTCGCAATTTTCTAATATTCAACAGGTGAAAGAAAAACAAGGGTTTGCGTAAATAACACTCACAAGCAGGTAAAATTTTTAAATTTCGTAGGTTTTACTTGAAATAAAAATAATACATTGCATTTGAAACATTTATTTCATAATTTTTACAAATTCTGCTCAAATTGTTCACCCCTGTTTCGAATGCAGGCCCGACATCTTTGACGTATTGTTACAGTTGTAGTCCGAAGCCGTATAGAAAATTTGAAAATTAGTGATGTTACTAATTACTTTTCATGGCATATTGCACACCATTAGAAAGGGGACAGTCCAGAGATGTTTTAAAAAAATTGGAAGAACATGATCACTTTTAGTTTTTTTTTTATTAAAACCGAAAGTTGACGTTCAAGCTTATTTTTTTACGTAAAAAAAACTTTGCGGGGCTGTAAAACAAAAACTAGATGTTGCTGGCGTGTAATTCTAGTTTCAAAAGAAGCGTAAAACGTTACAAATTAAAGATTAAAAAGAAAATTAATTAATACTTAACAACTTTATTTTTTATTAAAATTTAAATGTAGAATTTTTACAATTTTTAAAAAAACAATTTAAAATCAGTATAAAAAAAACCGTTTGAGCAAGATTTTTTTACGAGGGCTGAAGAGATAGCCAAAGACCCCTCCAATCATCAGATTCGATTTGGCACACGATGCACCAAACATCCTGTATAACCGGTTAAATCGAGTAACAGTTCCTAATCCTAATATGATTTGCTCAATTAGCATAAATTAAACGGACGAGGTGAATCCACACGTTTTTTTTTTAAATCGCGGCATTGGTTTATTAAGGTTAATTGAAGGTTATCTTTTAAATTAAAAAGAAAAAATCTAACAATCTTTTTATCTTCCCTCCGCATTATTTGACCCACAGAATTTAGAACATACAGACACCGTGTACACTAATATTGTGAAGTATCAATAACCACTCCACTTTAGTAGAGTTTCTCGCGCAGGCGGCTAGGCACTACATCCCATTCAGCAGTTGACAGTAATTATTTTGTATCTAATGTTCTACAAGTTTACCATAAACTGGGGAAAATCGAAAAAGTTCGAGAGCTAGCAAGATTCCGCGGGTTTTCAGACACAATGTACTGCATGCAATAAACGCTAAATGAGGGTTCTGTATGTTCTTAATTCTACGGTATGACCATAGACTACGTTTGGTGAAACTATAAGCAAAGGTTTCTTGTTGACTAAGGAGTCCTTATAATTCTGTGCACCTCACACACGACAGAAGTCAACCTTCTGAAAAGTACCCTACGAGAGATTTAAATAAACTACAACAATACACATCGCCATATAGCCCCAAACAAAGGTTAGCCTGTCTTATAGGTACTTAGATGACTGATAAATACTTTTATGAATAAATAAATTCTTAAAATATACAAATAAACAACTCTGAAAAA
Source organism: Pararge aegeria (assembly GCF_905163445.1). NCBI lineage: Eukaryota > Metazoa > Arthropoda > Insecta > Lepidoptera > Nymphalidae > Pararge > Pararge aegeria. Next base: position 2,214,846 of record NC_053208.1, read on the forward strand.
ACATTCATGTTCATCGCACAACCATTTTCCAGTTGTGTGAACCCACAGCCTTGACTCAGAAAGGTCGTCGCGTCGGGTGAAATGGATATATATATGGATACGCATTTCACCGACTGGCCGATTGGCGTATGAGGAGTGTATCTAAAGTTAGGATTAATGTAAGGTACTCATAATAAAAAGTAAAAGCATAAAAATGTAACATTACTGGTTTTTTGTCATTACCCTTAAATTCTTCTTTGATTTAGCGACTTCACTTGATATAGAACCGACCCCGACTTCATTCGTTTATAATTTTTCATATATACGACGTAGTACAAAAGTGAACGTACAAATAATTCGCCTCTGTTCGTTTTTCTGGCTACGCGTAACTCGGTTTACGCGTAAGAAAGAGTCTGGTAGAGACGTTAATTTTTGCCAGCATTTTTCGCCTTAGTGCCAGGTACATCGCAAAAAAAAAGATTCTCTCAAACTTATTTTTCACAAACACTCTCCTTTTTAAAGACATAATTATCTTATTTTAAGTTACACAAAACCTATTTATTTCAGATTATTACTTGTTTGTTTGGAAGCAATTATAAAACTTCAAAAAATATACTATATTATAAATACTTATGTACACGCATTAGAAGTTAGTTATACTTTGGCGTAACGAGATAAAAATTTAAAATCTTTTCAAAAATTTCATCTTTCGCCTTATTCTACGTTTGTAGAAAAAGGTATTTAATACAAAGTAATAATTTTTAAATATTTTTTATTTCCGGTGATCCTAGAGCGGGCAGTTCTACCTTGGCCAACGAATTAGTTTGGCCATCCAAAGGGGAAATGCTGCCGGCATCTTAGGAACTGTGCCTCGCTGCGGTGGTTTCGAGGACGTTATAGATTTTATTTAGTTTTAAATAGTTTATTTTAGGTTATATTTTTTAAATTAAATTAAATCTATGACGTAGTGTCAATTCGGTATTTTAATTACTGATTTCATTGTTTTGGATTCTAGTCTTTTTGAGGCTAGTCAAGTCGAATTTAATACATTGAAAGTTTTATTATAGCGCAATATCAGTTAGTTAAATAAAGTTTATTTAAATATCACAAAAAAAAATCTTTATAATTAAAGAAATTGTCATAATAAACATAATTAAATTTGGAATACTATTATACTCATTATTGGACAACCAACATGAAAACCCGAATGAGCCCGCAGATTTTGACAATTGAAAGTGTCTGCAAAACCTGCCAAACCTTACAGCTAACTTCAGGGTACGGGTGGGTAAAAATTTACCCTCATCATTTTTCCATAAAGCGCCAAAAGAAGAACTTTTATTATTAATAATCAAAATATACTTACAATAACACTGTAACGGGTCAAATTCTGTTCATTAAATGGGGGTCACTCTTAACCGATACATAACCCATAACAGTATTTTTTTTCGTTCGTGTCTGTCTGTCTGTCCTAAACCAAACACACAGACAACATTCACATAATAATCTACATACAAATGTTACATATAAATTCTAGCAAAGGTAACATTATATGATATGAACTCTTCAAATTATTATTTCTTAACAGAATACATCGGCTAGGTACAATAGCTGGTTTGAGACACGTTTGTTACAAAAACTGGTTGGTTCCAACGATCAGTCAGTAATGTAACAAAATCGTATGCATAATCAATAATTTTAATACGCGCTAGGTTAAATATTTTGCCACTGCGTTCTCACCTCAATGTCACAAGCAGTAAGACCCATATGAATCTGTAGTAGAGTCGGAACCGTGGCGAATCCTTTCTAAACCACCTTATCGTATTTGTTTCAATGGAGAATTTTGTATTGACTGAATAAAAGTGCTATGAAACATTTAAATGGGTTTTGGCGGAGATTCTCCACATTTAGGCAGATTTTGAAAAGTCTTTATTTGAAATTTAGATATATGTAAGCAATCTTATATTAAAAATACAGAGGCAATCATAAGCCCTGCTGACAGGAATGGAAACTCAAAACAATGGGAAAACTAAAATAAGTTGCAACACAAGATTTTACCCTATTGGATGGGAGATTTAATTTTTTTTTTACAATTTTTGAAACACACCTTACACTACAAAGATTACTAAAGTAATAAAAAGATTACTATTTTTATAATAATACTATTTAGAAAATAGAGCACAAAAGATCCTGGAGGGTCGAAGTGCATCTGCTGAAGCGGGCCTCATTGCAAGATAGATAGATAGATAGATTTAGAAAATAAATTGTTTATGAAGGTGCGTGTGATATCTGAATTATTTTTCTAACCAGCTGTTGCCCGCGACATCTTTTACAATCATCGTTATATTTCAGTGGAAACCCATAATTAATCGCAAACTTAAACTCATGCACACTCACGCAACAACACTCAGTCCATTAGTGAAAAAGGTATTAAAATCCGTACTGCAGTTTTTCAGTTTTTCGCGCGATGTTATAACTTTGTTATAGGTATACTTTATAGTATAATCACTATATAACAAAGTTATATAGTGATGGTACTAGGACCATAACCTTTTTACTGTTGCCACAGACCACATATTTCCATCGAAGTTAGCGTTAATCTGTCATTTTATTTGAAAGGCTTTTAATGAACAGGCACACAGATAACTAACAGATATTGATAACAGTCTAGCTCCGACGAGGACATTGAGTGAGACCTCAAATCCTATGTTGGTAAATCCCTCTGTGCTAAGAGAGAGAATGTGCGTAGAAGTAGGAAATAACAAGCCATGGGGGTCCAAGCGTTGATAGACCTCCGACACGACAGGGTGGACATATGAGCAATCGAGTCGCAAAGAGCCGTTGGACCCTACAAGACCGTGGTATTTCGAACTCCCTACAAAAGTCATATGTCTAGCAGTGTACGTGCATTGGTTGACATGATGATGTTAGTGTTGATGTCAAGTTTGTTAACTTGAAAACATACGGTTCTGATCACTCCCACAGTGCTGGACAAAGAGGAGTACAAATTCAGCGGCGACACTTCGTCATGCCCATACGTAAACAAACAGCACCTAGACGTTTATATAACACAATACGCGAAGAAGAAATTTCTCTTGTATCGTTGTAACTATTCAGATTATCTAAACTGTATATTAGTATTAGTTGTATTAGTCGAATCACTCTAACAATTGAATGATTTTAGGGCCGATTACAACAACCAATGTTTGTAACTTTAACGGACTGTTGGTGTAAACGAGTGTCCCACCACCCTCAAGTGATTATCTTTCCTGACGGGCCGCTAAAGTTAATTGCTAGTGTAAAGGTCCGTTAAAAATATAATAGACGATAAGCGACAAGATGGACACAATTGTTTTAAAAACATTGTTTTAGAAAGTTTAGATAAAGACGACAGTATAGCGAGATAGTTTTAGATCATAGACCCACAATTCTTCTCCAAAGCAGGTTGATGGGCTTTGGCGATTATCATCGGCTTGACGTGCTATTCGACTGTACTATGTTATTGTTATTCGTACTGTGAGGAGACCCGTGAACTGTAGTGGGCCGTAATGGGTTGATGATGTAAAGCTCTTTGTGACAGAGCTCGTCCACCCTTATATCTGAAGGTAGCATTGCTGCCGGAGCACATGCTAATGCTCGGGGGTAGATATAATACGTGGATGCCGGTGAAATTGCAGGCACATAAGGCGTAAGTGTTAAACTCACGCCAAGTCTCACTCAGTATAGATTATTGTTTTTTTTGTGTTAGTTGGTGCCTGTGCCCAGCCGTGGGCAGGCTGCGGATGACAGCGAATGTAACAGGGTTCAACTAGTGGTTCATGATGATCAACATTTTATCGCGGTGTGTATGACAGGCCGCTAGTTATCGCAATACCAAGCAGAATCGCTATGAGGAAAACCTTTGAAATCAGCGAGACGTGAGCTCACGGAGTGTGGCAAATCATCTGCCGGAATGTTTATACTCATTAATATTGTTTAGACTTTAATCTCTGCTTTAATAACCAATGTTGAATGAACCGGTCACGTGCTTATGCTATCATCAGTCATCACTTGTGTCAACCATTTAACTTAGTAAATTTTTTCTTATTTGTTTTTATATTTTTAACGATCTTTATGTCACTTTTTAGTTCAAAGTTTTTTTTTATACTTATAAAAATAATAAAAACGCACTGACAAAAACAAAAATATTTATTGTCTCTTTATTTATTTTATTGCAGTGATTTTTTTAAATATATATTAACTATAATAAAAATAATAAAAACACACTTAGATTAAGAAAATATTTTTTATTATTTTTTTTTTTTTAATCTTTTTGAAACATAGTTTACACGAAATATTAACAAAAGAATGTTTACTTTATAAGACAAGTTATAAAAAATAGAGTGCATAGTTTACTAGCCCTATTAATTACTGTCTCGTAGGGTCACAAAAAAATGCTATTCGTGAAGAAATTCTCTTTACCAGCCCGGAGAAAGGGTATTATCGCTGCCACCCCCGTGCCCAGTTAGCACGTTAAGTTGTCTGTTGTCGGTCCATGTTAATATTATACAACGTGTAACCGAATCACGAAATACTGTTGAAGGGTGCATAAGTATATTTCATAAGGAACCACCCTGTAAAATTTATTTTCCATTATTAATTTTCCATACAAAAGTATGAGTACAAAGTATTATGAGTGTTTACTTGTGTCAACCCTATTGAAGATAAGAGACAGACACGCGCATAGTACCTACGCAATGCGATGCGTACCTAATAAAGTGACAGGAGTCACAAGATTTAAATATCTCATGTCATGTTAGGGCTGTATCGGATTTTTTTCAGTAAAAACAGTGATTTACTCAAAAACTATTAAATTCTCGTTGTCAGAGATACGTCTCTGAGACAGTACATAATGTATCTCTAAAGCCTATGGAGTATTTCGGTTTCATTTACGCTTTGTATATCCCGCTGAAGTGATAGCGCGTTAGGTACGCGCTCTACTTCACTTTCGGGGGGGCGAGTTCGCATCCCAGCACGCACCTCTAACTTTTCTGAGTTATGTACGTTTTAAATAATTTAAATATCACTTGTTTCAACGGTAAAGGAAACCTGCATGCTTGAGAGTACTCCATAATGTTCTCAAAGGTGTGTGGTGTTCACCTATCCGCACTGGGCCAGCGTGGTGGACTACGGCCTTAGTTCTCATTGTGACGATGATGATGATACCCCGGCAACCCGCAATAGCCGGAGTAGCGTGGCTCTGTATCCCCCCAGTAGTACCTTATAGGCTAACGATGGGATCTTGTCTTTATAGTTACCGAAACTGCCCGTTCCTAATGATAGCCTTTTCTAAATGCTATGGCTGCTGCCCTGAGGATTGGCTCCCGGCTAGTGAACTAGTGATATCAGCAAAGACTCGAAATTTAGCATCATCCTCGTCTATCATTAATATCACAGTCCATTCTTTCACGAGAGAGGGAATTGAAGCATTGACCCGTCACGCTATTCTAATGCGAGTTAGCGGACTTGAACGATTGTTAACACATATTACGACGATATTGTTGCTATACTATAACACTTGTTATTTAACTCGTATCCGCATTTTTCTTTAGGTTCTGTCTGTTAGTAATTAAAAGTTAATTTATTGTTGTTTTTACAATATTTGGAAACCGGGCGTCTTAAAATTTCATCTTTTCTTTTGCCCGCTCAACCTCAAGCTATTGACATAATGTTAAACGTAATGCAAGTAAAAAAATTAACAATGTAAAAAAATTGTCCACATTCGTGATATTTGACTAAAACTGGCAAACTCGGTATGCCAGCAGTGGCGTGCACGTCATACATGCACAAACCCACTGCATACCCTAAAACTTTTGTATTACTCATTAGGGCAAGGATTTTTCCATTTTATGCCATTTTCCTTCTTTATACTTACCCTGGTCTAAATTCGTGTGCACGCTACTGGGTGGATCGCCTCTATATTAGACTGCATCATCACCACCACCCGATACCATCAAGAGCTAACTTGCATGGGAATAAAATAAAAAAAGTGTGTGCGTGTAACCTTTACGCGCGATTGAAGGAAATGTTTTACTTCAATCGCGCGTTATTATTTTTTGATGAAAGAGTAAAATGTTCCTGGGACGCCATTTCATTAAATATTCACAATTTCATTTTATATTCTATTAAAAATTCAATAATATCACTTTCACATTTTATAAATATTCTCATTTGTTAAATAGAATAATTGAGAGTAAAAAACTGAAGGTTAGATCAGCACATGTCAAAAAAACCTTGTCATTGAATGTTATGGAATGTCGCAATCGTCAGAAAATTTATTTATTATTTATTTATTACAAAAGTAATATATTTAGAGGTTATCAAAAAACTTTGCAATCAAAAGTTGATCCGTTTGAACATATTGGAAAAAAATAATCCTAATTGATTATGATATTTTCCACTGGCTGGCGTATAAGTCAAGAAGCGTCGAGTATATGACATATACTAACGATCAATCAAAATTATTATTTTTAAACAGCGGAAACTGCACAGAAAGACAGTAAGCGTTAATTCCGTCACAAAAAAATCTGAGTTACTCCCTAGTCGCGCCTAAAAAAGTTTTCTTGAAAAAATCGTAGTCTTATGAATACGGAAGTGGCTGTAGCATTGCCTTTTGTAAGACTATACCTACTACTTCCAATGACCCTCCAGTAACACGATACACGAACCTTAGTTCTCGACAATTATATTATTATATACTTAATAACTATTATGAGTTGCCAACTAATTCTTCCGGGGACTACCAGCGTGATACGGGGCTGTGCCGTGGTCATTTCACTTTTGTTGCAACTTTTGGTTGCCATAAAAACATACTAGAACGTTCAGTTATTTCTACCTTTATAATATATTAATACTAGCTGTTGCCCGCGTCTCCGTCTGGGTTTGATTTTGTTTTTCTATGTGGCATTCAATATACTTGTAGTTCTAAATAAAATTAAAGTATTCAGTATCGCTAAGCCTTAAGTGAGGGGAGTTCTGTCCTCTATCTCTAACCACATTCAGATCTACACAAAGATTGGGCAAAATTAAACACATATTATAACCTCTATAGTACAAAAATAATTATTTAAATGGGTTATAATTTGTCGGAGTTATGGTGTAAAATCGTCAAACACTTTCATCCCCTCTCCCAAAGGAACCGAGCTTAATGTCGATATAAAAAGTATCCTATATTACTTCTAACACATCCAAGAGTATGTGTACAAAGTTTAATGAGGATCGGTAAAGTAGTTTTTGTGTGAAAGCGTAAAAAACAAACATTGACATTTATAATATTAGTAGGGATAGGGATAGTAGGGATTATATATTCATTTTAAACCAGGGTTATAATAAAAAAAAGGAAACCGTACCTACATACTAGTAACTACGTTAACTAACTTAACATAACATTTTTCTGTGAAGAAAATAACCATTAAGTAAGAAATACTTATTTATTTTTCGCAGTGGAGAACCTCAGAGATTTAATAATACTTAGTTGTTTAATTAATGTTTAAACCTCGTTTTGGAATACTTAGCATATAAAAGCAGTATGTCTTTTGGTATCATGGTGAATCGTAAACCGTTTATTACGATTTTTTTAACCGTTTGTTTTCCTGGTATAGAATTAAGCCTATGCTACGCTCTGGCCTTTCTATTAACTCGACACCAAAATGAAGTTGTGTTTGCTCAGTTAGGGAGTTAAGAAGGGGGAAACAAACACTTTCGCGTTTATAATTTTAGAAAGGATCGTTGTCGCTCTTGTTTCAGAATTACAATCCTTATTTCAAGGTGTATAATATATAACTGTCATTTTAAACTCGTACACACATACATGCTTTGAGCGATGCACAATGGTATATATACTTATGCCTTCTTTAGTTTAAAGAGTTTTCCCTTTTCAAACGTAACACAACAACACTGCTTAAAAAATTCTGACCCTTTCTATCAAATGAGAATTTCGCCTGACTCGGGAATTGTATGTAGGTACGTTTTTTATCTAACTACATTTAGGTAGCAACTACATACATATATATATAATACATCCATATGTTTATACTCTGTGCTGTTACTACCATCTACTGCGATCTCCAAGTCGTCTGCTCAGTAAGGGGATTAATGAATACACACACCGCCATCTAGCCCCAAAGTAAGCGTAGCTTGTGTTATGGGTACTGAGATGACTAATGAATATTTTTGTGAATAATATACATAAATACTTATAATATACAGATAAAAATGGGATTATTGGCAGTGTACTGTTGTAGGTTGTTGGTGAAGTGGTGAAGATTTACATATATATATATATATATATATGTAAATATATAGATATTTTTATATATTTATATTTACATATATATATGAAAAAAAAATCTAAAATAATCATCATCATCGCATTAACCCCTTACCGGCCCACATCTTAACACAATGAGAAGGGGTTAAGGCCGTAGTCCACCACGCCGGCCCAGTGCGGATTGGTGGACTTCACACACCTTTGAGAACATTATGCAGAACTCCCAGGGATGCAGGTTTCCTCATATTGTTTTCCTTCACGTTGAAGCAAGTGATATTTTTTAGTTACTTAAACGCACATAACTTAGACAAGTTAGAGGTGCGTGCTGGGATTTGAACTCGGCGCCCCGAAAGTGAAGTCAAGCTCCGAACCCAAAGCGCTATGACCGCTTCCCAATGTCTAAAATTATGAAAGTATATTTGTTTATTGAAAAAATATTTAAAAGTTTTTAATGTTATTGATAGGCACTCTATCAACAGTATTGCGCTGGCTTATATTTTAAATGTTCATTAAATCTACAATTAGCAGATACATTGTAGCCATTTCGTGATGTTGACACAGATGTAATCTTATTTATTTAACACAAATAAGGTTACACCAATTATTGTGTGGAATAAAGAAATATTATTTTTGCAAAAATCACTTTTGTCATTTAAAAGTGAGGATGGCTTTTGAAATTACAAATGATGTTTATTAACTCTGTTTAATAAAAATAAGTCGAAACGGTATTTTAAAAGTTTTCGAGAAAAAGTTTTTTTTGCCATTGATTGAAGTGGTGGATCGCCCCGTGTATTATATCTGTTCCACGCGTGTATTATATGTGTTCCCCGCGTGTATTATATCTGTTCCCCCGTTTTTCATTTAGGGTATTTAGGTACGTACATAAATAGTATGATTATTGGTTAAAATTTTCAAAACTCCATACGTTTGACGGCCGATTGGCGCATTGGGCAGCGACCCCGCTTTCTGAGTCAAGGCTGTGGTTTCGATTCTCACAACTGGAAAATGTTTGTGTGACGAACATGAATGTTTTTCAGTGTCTGGGTGTTTCTTTGTGTATTATAAGTGTATGTTATTCATAAAAAATATTTCATTTATCTTAGTACCCTTAACACAAGCCACACTTACTTTGGGGCTAGATGGCGATGTTTGTATTGTCGTAGTATATTTTTTTTTATTCTTACGACTCGATTTCGGTAATGCCCAGTGCAAATCGCAACTGCCACAGATTTAATACGAAGTTGTTTTAATTTTTCATTGTCTTCTGTGCATCTAATTATACTGTTAAAGGGGAAGGTTTGCCTACATTAGTCTGTTCTGGTAATAAACATTTTTTTTTTTGAGATAACCTTATTATACCTTTAAATTGTTTTAAGATTATATTGTATTTTCTGGCTAATTTATAAAATCGGTCAAGTAGTTATTGAGTTTTATAATCATTTGTATTAGATCATAGACATATAATTTAAATTCTCTGTCAAGAACCATATGGGCCAGTATATTTTTGCGAGTCAGATACATAAGTTGACATATTATCCAATACATGAGTTGACGGTTCAAGGAAAATCTCGAACTCAAATACCATAGTTTTAATCAGTGATTTATTTCTAGCTCGCAATAAGTTTATTATGTAAGCGACACGTAACGTCGCAGTTACAAGGTGGAACCACAATATTTTCATATCTTGAGATGCAGCGTATAATTACGTACTTACAGAGTCATATTTTTTTCCAAGAAACTCATAAAATTTTAATGACATACCTAAGACCACAACAAATCTTTATCACCATCATTACTATACATACTCGTCCCACGCCTGGGCATAGACGGGGGTCTCCCACGGGGGGCCCACTGCAGGGTGGGGGATTGTTCTCAGAATGAGAAGGGCTTAGACCGTAGTCAAAAAAACTAACCAACTGCAAATCGGTAACTTTACACGCCTTTGAGAATAATATGGAGAAATCTCAGGTATATAGTTTTCCTCGCGATGTTTTCCTTCAATGTTGAAGCAAGTAATAGTGATGTTAAATTGATAAAGCACACATAACTTGAAAAAGGCGTGCGTGATCGAACTCGGTCCCACAAAAATGAGGTCGAAAAGTCATTTCGACCTCTTTTTTCTATCTTTTTTCTATCGAGCGGCTATCGCCGCTCACTAGGCTGTTACCGCTCACTAAGCTATTACCGCTCAGTAAGCTATTACCGCTCAGTAAGCTATTTCCGCTCACTAAGCTATTACCGCTCACTAAGCTATTACCGCTCACTAAGCTATTACCGCTCACTAAGCTATTACCGCTCACTAGGCTCTTAGCGCTCACTAGGCTATTACCGCGCACTAGGCTATTACCGCTCATACATGTACGTCAAGTAATCTGTTATTACTTTCTTAATTATATTGCCCACTGCCGGACGACTGCGGCATTATTGTGCAAAAATTAAGCAGGCGGCAAACGCTAATGATTAGTATTTCCTTGTTGCAGGACGAAACAGGGCGGCTTATGCGGCGCAACATAGTCCGCTACGCCATCTTGGCCTACGTGATCACCTTGCAAAGAGTTTCTCTCAGGGTCAAGCGACGCTTCCCCTCGTGGCAGCACGTCGTCGATTCTGGTAAGAACTTACAGGGTGTACCTACCCATTTCTTGAGGCTTAATTCTTCATTCAATTCATGGCTTGGCCGCTATATAAATAAATAATAATAAATAACTACTACGACAATACACACATTGCCATCTAGGCCCAAAGTAAGCTTAGCTTGTGTTATGGGTACTGAGATGACTGATTAATATTTTCATGAATAATATACATAAATACTTAGAATATTCATATAAACTCATATAAACACCCAGACACTGAAAATTAATCATGCTCATTACACAAACATTTTCCAGTTGTGCTAATCACAGCCACAGCCTTAGACCCAGAAAGCCGGATCGCAGGAGCACAGTAGGTGCTAACGCCAACTGTATAATCATCATAATGTAATGAACGCATCAAAATATAATAATTTAAATAGAGATTTTGACATGCATTTTGAAAAAAAAATCTAATTATGTTCAATAATATATAGGTAAAAGTACAGAAATAATTAACAGATTGTGGTTTATGCACACAGTTTTTAAAAATATGCATTGTCAAAATTCAAAACAAAATTTTGTTGGAAATAGACAAATTAACACCTTTAAATATTGCAGAGCTAATTAAACAATGCAGCTATTTGATATTCTATATCACATGTTAGGTCTTGACTGAAATCTAACTGAATGGCTAGCTGGAGAAGGAGACTTTTAATCTGATGTTGAACATCTTATATCCCGAAGAGAGAATTAGAATTCGAAGAAATCCGTAGAAGAACCAAGGTCACCGACATAGCTCAAAGGATAAGCAAGTTGAAGTGGCAGTGGACGGGTCACGTCTATCGTAGGACCGATGGCCGTTGGGGCAGACGTGTGGAGTGGAGACCGCGAATCGGTAAGCGCAGTGTGGGACGATCTAGCGCGCTGGACAGATGACCTTAAAAAGGCGGAGTACCGTGTGTGGTGGCGCGCTCTTGGAAAGTCCTATGTTCAGCAGTGGACGCTTGTGGCTGTTGATGAACATCTTCAGTTCTTGAAAATATGTGGTATTGGTTAATTTAACCTCACACTTTCTTATTGCAGGACTAATGCTGGAATCGGAGAGAAAAGTATTCGAGAAAATGGATGGAAAGAGCCCTATGTCGAAATACTGGATGCCCCTCGTCTGGGCAACGAACATCATCAACAGGGCGAGGAAGGAGGGCCTGATCACCAGTGACCATATAGTCCAGACCCTGCTGGTAGAGTTATCAGACATCAGGCGCAGACTAGGAGGACTGATCGGGTACGACACTGTGTGCGTACCACTCGTCTACACACAGGCTAGTAGTTGCTTGCTCATGTTATACATAGCGTGTTTCGTATAATCCTCACTTATAGGTGTGTGTTCGTTTGTATGCCCTAACTAAGCAACCACGCAATATGATTTCTTGTATAGTTTTAGTTGAAAGGACGTAAAGTAACATGGGCTACTTTTTCCAAACTGTTATATAATATATAAATAAACCGAACGTAGGGAAAAAATGCGGTCAACAGCTAGTTAATTATCATCATCACATCAAACCATTACCGTGGGCCGGTACAGAGCAGAGGTGAGAAGGGGTTAAGGCCGTAGTCCACCACGCTGGCCCATTGCAGATTGGTGGACTCCACACACCTATGAGAACATTATGTAGAACTCTCAGGCATGCAGGCTTCCTCACGATGTTCCTTCACCGTTGAAGCAAGTGATATTTTAATTATTTCAAACGCACATAACTAAGAAAAGTTAGAGGTGAGTGCTGGGATTCGAACTCGGGCCCCCGAAAGTGAAGTCGAGCTCCTACTCAAAGCGCTATCACCGTTTCGCGCAGATAGTTGGTTCATAAACAATAAAATCATTCTAATAAAGCAACCGGCACTACATAGTAAAAAAATACGTGTGTGTACTTAAGTACATTGTACACGAGTATGAACGACACTAACAATAGAAAAAAGGTATTGTTTGAATTATTGAAAGTCAACTGTCAAACCTTTTTTAGAAAAACTAAAATGTTGACTATAGCTAACTTCATGGTGTCGGTTTTCTGTGACGGTGCGCGCGTGTTAGGAAATAGGGAATTACAGCACTTTATCTATGATAAACCCGATGATTATATGAAATATATCAACAAATCATAGTTTGTATGCTCATTGATAGTGTTTTGAAAATAGAATTTTTATTAGCCTATAAAAGAAAAGTATAGGATCCATGGCGGGTGACGCGAGTTTGACAAGATCGTTTCACGATTGGCGGGACAGAAAAGTTAGAACGGATTTTCATTTATGAATTGGGAAAAAGAGATTAAGTAAAGTATTGTGTATATATACTTCGAACCATTAGGCTGGTAAACTTAAACTAGTTATAATATAAAATAAATACCAACTAATTAATATTCAAATCCTATTTCATATTTCTACTATAATTTGCAGTAGGCAATATTGAGAACCATAATTATCATTACTCGAAGACCTTGCCTGAACGAGTTGTATTTTTTTGTATGTATTATATTTGTCATATAAGGTCATGAGGATTGAATCTCTATATTAGCTATAATTGTTGATAGCGGTCATAGTCATGTGGACAGGTCTTCGGCTCCCCTTTGGAGTATCTGGGCGTTTATGATGATGATTGGTTATTAGTGACCCATATAACAATATTAAAATAAGACTGATTTTAGCGATTGGAGTAAGCCCCTGTAGTATTTGAGCGACTTATGGCCATAGCTGTGCACGAACAATGTAAGCTACGCGCCTTGAATGGCTATGGACACGTCAATATGTACCGCACTGTTCGTTCTCGCGAGAGGACTAAACTCTCTCGCAAACCACTCGCAAAAAGTCCTAAAGTGTCTATGCATCAGCATTATAGGGCACGGGTCTCCTGCTATGGGAAGGGTTTAGGCCTTATTCCACCATGCTGCCCAAGTACGGATTGGTGGACTCCACACGCCTCAGGCTCGCAGGTTTTCTCACGATGTTTTCCTCCACGTTTGAAGCAAGTGACATTTTAATTGCTTTAAACAGAGATAACTTGGAAAATTTTGTGGTGCTTGCTGGGATTCAAACTCGACCCGATAAAAGTGAAGCCGGACTCCTAACCACTAGGCTATCACAGCTACCATCAAATGTCCATGCATACGTACCGCAACCGTACAACTTGTTTTTACAGGTGGTAACTTTATCCCTCTACACATACTTCGTGGCGGCACTGATGGGCCGACAGCTGGTACCACCGGCTGATGGCAGCACCTCCAAATACGAGCCCGATGTTTACTTTCCCCTGTTCACTGCTCTACAGGTATGCACGAACGCGTGGGTCCGCCGTTTTTTTTTTTACTAACATATACATAAACTAGAAGCTCTGAACTGTGTCTATTAAAGTGTTCGTCGAATTAGTGAAAAATGATTTTTTACTAGTTCGACCAACAAATAAAACAGCATCTTTTAGAATATTTATGCACTACAACGAAAAAACTACGTTGTATTGTTGTCATAACCTTTAAAGACAACAAGAAAATATCTTTATTATGAAATAAATATAAATAAAATATACTAGGACACTACACACACCGCAATCTAGCCCCAAAGTAAGTGTAGTTTGTGTTATGGGTACTAAGTGACTGATGAATAATTTTATAAATAGTAAACATAAATACTTATAATATAAAGATAAACAGAAACTGAAAAACATTCATGTTAATCACACAAACATTTGCCAGTTGTGGGAAACGAACCCACGGCCTTGGACTCAGAATGCAGGGTCGCTGCCTACTGCGCCAATCGGCCGTCCAACACGCTACATATTTTAACGCTATGCACCTGAAGACAGACTTAGTGTCACCGCTAATTGTACACAACTCAATGTATAAGCAGAAACGCCAGAATAACTCAGTTCAACTCATTATGCTACATTAAAGAGAAAATTATAGAAAACATGATAAATCTATAGTAGTTATACGAGTGTTACAAAAAATTGGTCTTGGCTCGTAGAATCGCTGTTATGCCTTTTTGAGGGGCAAGCCACTGAGGTATGATATTATACACAGGTATGATAACTAATTTATTTTTGTCGACGGCCGATTGGCGCAGTGGGCAGCGACCCTGCTTTCTGCGTCCAAGGCCGTGGGGTCGATTCCGCAACGGAGGTCGTTGTGACCGCAGATAAAGCTAAGATGCGAAGTTACGCCAAGGAAATAATGTTATGAATTTTGTACCGTTCCAGTTCTGCTTCTACGTCGGATGGTTGAAGGTCGCCGAGGTGCTCATCAATCCGTTCGGGGAAGACGATGACGACATTGAGCTCAACTGGTTGATCGACAGGCACATAAAGGTATGTGGCACAAAAAGTAATAATTTATAATCCTGCAAAAAAAAGCAATAAAAAAGTAATAATTTATAGCGCAGTGGGTAGAAGTTCGACTTCACTTTCGGAGGGCCGAGATCGAATCCTAGCACACTACTCTATGTTTTCTGAGTTACGTGCGTTCTAAATAATTAAAATATCACTTGCTTCAACGCTGAAGGAAAACATTGTGAGGAAACCTGCATGCCTTTCCTCAGCATGGATATGGATTATGGATCCATAATGTTGATTCATGCTCATGAAATAAATGCGAAAGTGGTTTATTTTTGACAAAGATTTAGTCCAGAGGACGGAAAGCAACACAGGCTACATTTTATCCTTTTTTAATAATTTTAATACTTAAAAAAAAAAACCACGTGGTTTGTAAAAAATCGTAATAAACGCGAAGAATGCGGGCAACAACTATACGTAATATACAACGTAATACACAAGTACCTTCGATCAATAATAATATTTTTTTAGTATTTTTTTTCATAATTATTGTTTTGTTATTCTAGCGTCGGCCCGCAACTTCGTCTTCGTGGACTTCAGAAATCGCTCGTTACCAATTTTTAATCCTTCCAAAACTACTACTAAACTGTTTGAGAGATCGGTATAGAAAGTACATGTCCTTTTCCATAGCATAGGTGACATGCATACCAAATTACAAAGCTGTCTGCCCGCGGCTTAGCACGTAGACAATTTTCAATTTTCCCTCGGAAACTACTTAAGCAATCGGGATAAAAGGTAGCCTATGTTCTTTTCCATGTCAAAGGCTACATGCATGCAAATTTTATCAAAATCCGTTTAGCCGTTTTTGCGTGATTGAGCAACAAACATCCATACTTTCACATTTATAATATTACTAGATATGCCCTGTGGCTTCGCCCGCGTAAAGTTCGGTACGCAGCGTACTGCTACATAGTCTACACCTATCATCATACATGAAATTTTTGACAAAAATTTTTTTTATCTTTCATAAAAAATATATATTTTTTTTAATAACAAGTATCCTATGTTACTTCTGATACCTGAATACGTGTACAAAGTTTCGTGGTGATTGATTATAGTAGTTTTTGCGCGAAAGCGTAACAAACAAACTTACATTCACATTTATAATATTAGGTAGGATATATATAGTAGGATTAACTGTGATAAAAATATGGGACTCTTAAGTTGACTAGGATACTCGTTTGGCGATGTTTGCTTGGCTCCTAAAGCATTTTTCATTTTTACTTTTACTCAAGTTATGAAAGCCGTATAGCTTTGAATGGACAGTGCAGTGCGAAATAATAGTTATTTTTTTTCCAGGCGGCTTACATGATAGTGGACGAAATGCACGAAGAGCACCCTGAACTCCTCAAAGACCAGTACTGGGAGGAGGTCGTGCCAAAGGACCTGCCGTACACCGTCGCCTCGGAGCACTACCGACGCCACGAACCGTCATGCTCCGCTGACCATTACAAGGTCAAGACCGAAGACGCTGTGTACGCGAATGTACAGTCTACGAGGAAAAGCCATGACGAAACTTACGCCGACTATGTAAGCCCATGCCATATTTACTTTTTGTGCGAATTTCTATGTCTCAGTGCAGTGTATAGGATGGATTCTAATGTGGTTCAGTTTTAATCCCCGACGCAAAAACGACTGCGTGTGTGAGTGTATGCGTGCATGTGTGCGTGCGTGCGTGCAGGATGTGTGGGTGTGTCGATGGTGACGGATAATGGATCGCCTCTATCTTATAATACTATGATTGGTTTAATTTAGGATGATAATTTTGTCAGCTCATGTGTAGGGATGAGGTTGTGTACCTATAATCTTTAATGAACATATTCCATTATCGATAATTATTTTCATAGAACTTGGAATCGATTGTTGCAAAGCAATGCTGTATGGTCTTATTGTGATACAGAACAATTTTAGTTTTTGATGAAATCATTCCCGTCTACGAGTTTTACATGCTTCATTTATATATATGATGCGGACGCTACTATGGGCATTTCATACAAACTACGAGTAAGATGGTAGCGATTTATATTGATTATAGAAATAAATTCCTTGACCGACGGCTATAGGCCAGGGCCGTTACTACTAACTCACCGTTTCGCCTAACGACTTGGCAAAATGTTGTTGAGCAATGCGAGTGTTTTGTACGCACACCACCCCCATAACAATCATCCCTTAAGAAAAGCATGCAACTTGTATTAAGGTGGAGATGTTTTGCTTTGTATCTCTTAAAATAATCTTCTAATTTTAACTTCTAACCAACTTTCTTTTCTATGACTATCGCCGGATACTAAAACGCTTCATTAAGTAAAATTGGATCTTAAATGTCCAATAAATTACTGGGCCCTGCGATGTACATGGCGACGTAAGCAAGGTCAGGTCAAGTATTCATGGGACTAAGAATAACCGCCTGCTGAAATAAATGTTAAACCAAAAAAGATTAAATAATCTATAAATTAGTGTAAACCAAAAGAGCTAGAAGAATCTAGTCGTGATCAAATCAGAAATGAGGACATCCGCAGAAGAACTAGAGTTACCGACATAGCTCAGCGAGACACGAATTTGACTGGCGGGCACATAGCTCGGATAACCGATTGGCATTTGAGGTCCAAGACCCCGGGTCGAGTCAAATTCAAAATTCATTTATTTCAAGTAGACCTAGGCACTTTTGAAACGTAAAGTCAGTCTGTTGGTAATTCAAACCGTTGGTAGAGTCACTACAAGTGACTCTACCAACGGTTGAGAAGAGAAGAGCCGGCAAGAAACTCTGCAGATTGCTCTTTTCCAACATCATTTTATAGCTTATCAATCTTTAGATTTTTTCTGTTTTGTGAGAGATGAGAGCGGAGTGGCCTGCTACCTAGCGGGCTTGTCTTTCAGGAATTCATCATTCGTGTAGTAACCACGATTGGTTAAATGTGTTTTAATACATTGTTTAAACTTAGGTAAAGGTAGATCTAATATTCGATCTAATCATGTTTTAAAAGCATATACCCTTCCTTACAAATGATTTCTGTACTTGTCTCAGACAATATGCAGATATCACTAATTTATATCCGCTTCTTTTAATTCGATTTATATCGACTTGTTGTTTATAATTACTTATGTTTTGTTTTATAAAGATTATATTATTATAAATTTATTGCGAGGTTACTGTAAGCATACCAATTTATTTAAATTTGGCACGAAGGGATTCAAAAAATAATGCTGCTGTATGGTGTAATTTATAATTTCTTCAATCCGTATACTCCACACCAAACAGATCCTCGGCAATGTACTCTCTACGCACGTTTCGCTCCGAATCCGGAGCATCCTCAGATGTTGAATTTACAATGAATAATTGTTAAGTGAAGGTATTACGAAGGGATTCGCGTATTCTATGTTTAAATATATCAATCACACAGCTCTTTCCTGCTATATATATAAAAATAGTTTCGATATCAGCAGCTCTGCCTCATAACAGGATCCGATTGGACATTACACAATGGAAGTATGCAAAATAAACAAGCCTAGCAGAGAATACACTTTCTTCATAATTAATCAATTAATAATCCACTATTTTAATCCTTCAATCATTATTGTATGCACCCTTTCCCCCCATTCGTTTTAACAAAAGTAACCCAATAATACTACCTTACCAAGCGTTTTCTTTTACATTTCTTTCAGGAAAGTGTAGATACACCATTGGTAGAACGTCGAAAAAACTGGTTTCAGAGACAGATATCAAGAATGGGCTCGGTGAGATCAGCGTCCACAGCTTACTCATCAGGAGGGTTTTTCGGTCGGAACCGGCATAACTCCGTGGTGTACTCGAGTCCGGAGGCGGGGCAGCCAATTTCACCACCGAACCCTCACCACAAGATGTCGCTTTACGAGAGGCTCGTTGGACGAAAGTCCGGAAGAGGGCAACTTAGGCAGAATTCCAAACATGGTGAGTTCCTAACTGGCACGAAACGTACATAAGCGTAGAAGAAGAAGAAGAAATACTTTATTGCACACAAACATCAAAATATACATAAAATACAGAATAAGCAAAGGAACAAGAATTGTAGGCATGCAAATGCGGCCTTATTGCTGCAAGCAATCTCTTACAGGCAACCTCTGGCTGAAGGAAAAGCTACAAGAGAGTGGGATATTGCAATTATATATTCATATATATTCACGTAGTTTTAGCCTTAGCCGGCCAAGTCATCTAGCAAAGCGATTCAGCGTTTCCAGGTACGAGGCTAAAAAAATCCATTGGCGTGCACTTCATATATGCACAAAAGCACTGCCTACCCAAAAAAAATTATATAACTCGTGTAAGGGGTAATTTTTTCTTTCCTGGTGTATGCATACCCTTGTAAGGAACCCAGTGCACGCCACTGAAAAAAACCCAATTACAGACATTGATTACTAAGGTAACGGGGTAAGGTACTGCAGTATTAACTTTTGTTCCACCACTCTTTATTGTGGTAAATACTTACAAAAACAAAAACCTGTTCAAGGTTTTCATAAAATTACGCAGTGACAACCAAAACATCAGCTGTTTTATTTTACAGCATTTAAGGTAAAATTGGGTCACGGATAATTATCCTAAAGAGCAACTGCCGAGTTTCTTGCTGACTTCTCGGTAGAATCTGCTTATCGATGGTAGAATATATCGTGGCTTTACCGCCGATTTAGCGTATCCGTATCCGACACATCAAAAGTTTTAGAAAAGATGTTTTATTGGTATATGTAAATAGAGCTTCTTTTGGAATAATTTATTTTTGCCATTTACGCTAATTCTGCGGAAAAGGCTCGCTATAATGAATAAATAACTACTTAGTGATAGGAATGGTGACCGTCTTGATAAAGAACGGTTCGGTTACCTTTAATTTTTTTTTTACTTCTCAAGTCAGTAAGACAACGTAGTTTCACTCTGACCTTAAGTACATAAGCCCCGGTCGCAGAAAGCTCATCTGGTTCAGCAACCACAGAGAAATAATCATCCCAAGGTCAAGGTAAGTTTGCAGCCACAGGATCTGGTGAATATAATACAAGGTGGCCCAGTGCGGACTGGTGGACTCCACACACCTTTGAGAACATTTCGGATAACTTCCAGGAATGTAGTTTTCTTCACGATGTTTCCTTCACCGTTAAAGCAAGTTAAACCTGTTCGGGGTAATAATAATATGTAAATATGTCACCCCATTCGTTTTCTACGCGGCACATCTTACTGGTACGCTACATCGTTTTTCGATACGACTTTGTCGGGCGATTGTAACTAGGCGCGACGGAAGCCTCCCACCGGACAATATCATGATGGTGATGATGATAAGCTAAAGTTGATGATGACGTATACCTGTTACAGGCCAGAAAAGCAACGGCTCAGTAATACCGACAACACTACGCAACCGCCCTCGCATACCCACCCCGGAGTCCAAGGAGGTTATGGACCGGGAAAACCGCTTAGCCATGGGCATGCAAAACATGGGGGTGATCATGGCGCACCAGGGCTACCAGAACGAGGTTCCTGTACTCGGCGCGCTGGTGTTATCTCCCATCCAGGAGTTGGATAGCGGCTCCGTGAACAACACACTTCACGCCGGCCAGCCGGGGACCACGGCGTTGGCTCAAGCGGTACTTTCGCCAGGCTTAGGACAAGGTATTAAGCAAATTTATTTTTTAACAACTTTTTAATTTGTCATTATATTTTTGCACTAGTTACCAGCAGGGCTCGGAACCGGTTTCAATTTAGGTTAATATCCGGTTTGTTGTAAAATGTTCTGCGTTATACCGGATAAATGATTGGACTAACCGAAATGCTATAGTTAACCGTTCTTTATAAATGAACGGTTTAAAAAAAAAACTAAAACTAAATTAAATGCCCCCTATTCAAAATTAGAAATCATCAAGCAAAGTCCATACGAAATTTCTATAATTATTAAACCCTGAAAATAAACATGAATTTCATAAAATATGAAAAAAAAAAACCTCGTAGAGCAATGCTTTAATCCGTAAATATTTTTTTTGCATTTTTGCATCCCCAATTAAATCGGTTTCCCTACTATACGGTGTCTTACTTACGTTTTAAAAATCATAAAACAATGTAATATAGGCTGCGCTCAAACTGGGAGCACATATGTTACATTATATAATTGAATTAATTATAAATGTAACCTGGCTGGTCGACCCCTGGAGGCGGACAGACGACATCAAACGAGTCGCGGGGAGCAGTTGGATACAAGCGGCACAGAATCGTTGAGTTTGGAACGCCCTAAAAAAGACATATGCTGATGATGATTTGATGATGATAAATGTAACATTATGTATTGTGCTGAATAAATTGAAATTGAAACTGGCTTGTTCCAGTCGTCTCGCCCGTCACGCTGTCGCCGATAGGGGTGTCGCAAATCACCCTGGTTAGAAGTTCCGCGCCTTCGACTCCTCGGCCCGAGCACGCATCGGCGTCGTCGCGAGCGACAGTCACCGAGATACAATCTGACCGTGAAAGCGAGCACAGTGGCACGGGTACGCCGTCAGAATTCACCAGAAACCCCAATGGCTCCAAACGGGGAGAGGTCTACGTATGAGACTGGGATACTGACCTTTATTATTACAATTTTACAGGCTGTTGTCACTTTGTTTTTGTTTGTAAATGATTGACGCCATTTTTGCGTTGTACGAGTTGACACACTGACCCTGACCTAAACTATAACTACTTAACAGGCGGCTGTGACTTTATCTTTGTCTCGAATTGATGGACGCCATTTTTGCGTTATAACGAGTGACGCTGCATGTACACGTAAAATCTGACACTGTTCTTTATTATAACTATTTAAAAGGCGGCTGTCACTTTGTTTTTGTCTCCAATCGATTGACGCCATTATTGCGTTGTACGAGTGACCGAGCTTCTGAGTGTCCAACGAAACTAGAGGTATATGAATATATGGAATAACCATATTCAGTGGCGTGCACTTCATACATGCACAAAAGCACTGCTTACCCTAAAATTTAAATATAGCTCGTCTAGGAGGAAGATTTTTGCCAATTTATGCAATGTTTCTGCTGTATGCATACCCTGGTAGAAAACCCAGTGCACGCCACTGACCATATTACTATGAGTTGACCGACAAATAAATTAGTGCCATCTCTTGGAATGATCATGAACTATAACGTACCTCGAAAGAACTACTTCGAATTTATATCACTTTAGTCACTTTACGTAATCGTTAAAGAAGCGACCAATAATAGAAACTTCATGTTCTTTTAACGTATAGCACGAATGAGTCGCTGCCATATTGTTTGCTCAATAGCCCAAATGCAGTTATATATTAAGTATAAGTATTATTTGTTCCAGAATAGTATAAAATAGTTTTTTATATTGGATAGAAGCAGACGTTACTTTGCGGAAATCCATGATATATTATGAAAATTAAGCTTAATTTGCTATACTCCGCGAAACGCAGGAGAATATGTATGGTGTAATTTATAATTTCTTCAATCCTTATACTCCACACCAAACAGAACGTGCGTTGATGTGGAGTATAAGGATTGAAGAAATTATAAATTACACCACACAGATTCTCCTGCGTTTCGCGGAGTATAGCATTTATTAAGCTTAATTTTCATAATAGTTTTTATCTGCTGGAATATGGATACAAAATAGGTCTTAATAAAACAAAGCTTCAACATATTCTAACATTTCGGCGTTCCAATATTTAAATCACAAAGGATTATGAAAAATTTAAAATCGGATTTCATAGAATTTCATTGTTAATAATAACTAAAACTCTTTCCTCTCTCCCATGTAATTTTGTTGACCAGAGACACTTGTACGTATTGCGTCAAATGGGGACAAAATATAAGCTGTCTTTTGTTTAAGTACAGCCAATCTATTAATTGTTAATATAAATGCTAATGGGCTTTGACTGTATTTAACGGTTACCCGATTCTATAGAGGTCAGAGGTAATTCATTGAGGTCTATTCACGCGGAACCGCCATCTATATAATACAGTTGACATTATAATAAAATAGAAAGGAAATAAGCAGGATGTCATACTTAATATATCATAAAGTTTTTATATACTTTAAAAAGTGTATAATATATACTTAAAATACATAATATATGAACTAGCCATTCTAAGGGTTACACTTAGAAATGTCACTACAATTAAAAAAGGCACACGTAACTTTTAAATCCGTATCGATTCAACACCAAATCCATCCAAATTATTCATAAAAATATATGCATGGAAAAGTGTGCTTTATGTTGTGATGCATTAAATAAGTTTTTATAAAATGTGTAAAAATAGTCAACAATTGTCAAACTGCCTAGTTGCCCATGCTTGAGCTGACGTGGTTGGACAAATAACAGACTGGTTGACGTTGCTTACCAGTTGATGGTGAATCAAAAGTTTGAGTTTAACCAGCGCTGAAACGGTGTCGGAACTGGCGATAGGTAAACGAAGGCTTGAACATAAGAAGGAGGGAGAAACTTAAAGCAAAATATAAATCACTGGGTCAGGACACTATTTAAAGTCTGTAAATATAAGCAACTTCCTATCAAAACTTTTATCATAGAAATTCGAATGAATACCAAATATTTAACAACTATAGTTCTATTGAGTGCAGTTCTTTGTACATGAACATACGCTGTCCGGTTCCTACCACGCACTTTTTATAGAACAAGATACATACAGGATTGTAACCGGTCACCGCTTAGTTTAAGCATGTGACGTGAACTAACAGCTTTGTCGAATTTTATTAATTTTTAAGGACTCGAGGACTTGTATATTGTGCTTGTAAGGTAATTTTTCCTACTTTGCTATTTTCTGTCCGCGTGCGGTTGAACTCACTTGAATTTTCGTCCGAGATTGCCCGTCCAGTTTCGAACCTAATCGGTTCTCTTAGTGACGTTGTTCGCGCGACTCACGTGAACCGTCATTTAGATATTGAAATTAACTTTACTCACAACAGCTTAACCAACCATTATGAATCTCGAAAATTCCGTAACTGTCTTGTACAAGCAAGAAATCCTACTCTTGAACTTACGTAGTTAATAATTATTACTCCAGGGTGTCAAAGAACTGTTCAAGACTGGCGACAAATGCCACTAGTATCTGTAGTATGTAGTATAAGATAACGATTGTGATTATTTATCCTAATCAAAGTTTTGTAATACAGGTCCTGTAGCATTAGTGTAGTTTTTTTCTGAAAACTAACGTCACGTCAACGTATTACGTAAGTGTAAATCTGTTCTTTTAGCATGACGTCGAAAGATTCACTCCAAAGTTAAGTTTGTTGACTTGACAAGTGACACTAGGGGGCAGATATAAAAAAATGCATGTCCGTAAAGTCGGTTTTCGAGCGATAATTTTACGTGATAACGTCCACAGAATTAAGAACCTACAGAAACCGTGTACACGACTAATATTGAAGCATCGAAAAACACTCAACTTTAGTTAGTTACTTCATTCATTTAGCAGTTGGCACTAATTAAGTTACCTCTAATGTTCAGAACGTTTACCATAAAATGGAGAAAATGAGAAACGTTTGTGAGCTAGCAACATTCCGCGTGTGTGAAGTGAGACGTGCTCGGAGCGTCTTCTCTGTTTTTGGACACAATGCATTGCATGCTAGCTGAATGAGGATTCTGTCTGTTCTTAATTCTGTAATAACGGCATAAGAAAACATGCGTCACCAGCCGGCTCTATTGCTTGTTCCATGCTTTTTCGTGCATGCAGCCGGCGTTCATCAATATATTCGTTATCACATCAAAAATAGATGCAGTTTTACTGACACTGCAATAGAATTTCAAAACTAAAGTTTCCTTTGTCTATGGTGAAATATTTTCCCAAAATAAGAAGAAGACTTTAAACTTGACACCGCTTCACACACCTCTTATGAACGAGGATTTAAGTCGTTAGATTTATCATACCTAATTTCACATTTGGGAAATATTGTGTCTTCGAATTGGGTATAGTGAAATGTGTGAGCTCACTCACATAATTGCGTGTTTATATTCATGGATATATTTAAGCTTTACCAAGAACGCTGTCTGGCAGGAATCTCATTAAATATTATGCCGCATAAAACAACTGACAGTTTTTCAACGACATAGCATCATCTACATATCAACGATAAAAATCTTTTGTCGTCAATAATAGCAAATTTGTATGTCAGAGAATTTCGGCCTATATTAAGGCCAACACGACGTCAACATAATGAATAAACTCGAATATACATATCCAATAACTTCATGGTTTCGATATAGTCTAAATAAGTTCTTAGATAATAATATATTTTAGATGAATTTTAATGAAATTATATTAATAAAGATAAAGTGCTGATTCGCTTGTACACAAAACTAAAGTGAGAGTACACAAAATAGTGCTATGCTTTTCACAACGTCCACTGTTAAAAAGGATAGCTTTATATTATTTTGGTTAACAGATTTATGTACAACCAAATTAGCACCACTGTCTCCATTTGAGCTGCTTCTTTCTTCTATACTGGCAGCTTCTAGTGACCCAGATACAAAGCAGAGTTGCTCAAATATAGGCACATTATTTTAAAATGTGTACGTGGTCGAGCATTATTGATCTGCAACGTCCGTCCATTGAAATCCGTCCTGAAAGTGGTGCTTAAATTGTGATTACGGTACTTCATGCGCCAAATATAGATGAAAAAATCTTAAACAGGAGCGTGGCTCGAACTAAGGCGTGAGTTAAGAGACAAACATACAGTGTGATTTATAATTCGTTCCAGCAATCTGCATGTAACATTACAATAGACATATTTATAATGTGGCACAAAAAGCAAACCGCTTAGCAAAACAACCGACTACGAAAAAAAAACTGGAAAAATAATACTGAACTTGAAAAAATCCACACTTAAAAACTTTACCATATCAATGTACCTACTGACTGGATTGTATCACAGCATCAGTTCCAGATATTATTCGTATATCATTTTCTTTCGCTGTAAACGTGAACATTTATCCGTGGCAAATCCGTGATTAACCCAAATAGCTTGTTTTAAAGTTAACAGCTATTTTATTCGTTTCAATTCTTGGTAAACCAAATACATTCCTGCGAGGGAATTGTTCTTCGTTCAATTAGTGAAATCGCAATATTCCTTCTCCTACAATAGATATAATATAAATTTAAAACTTATATAAATATTATAAAAGCTTTTGGTATCACCCTTTCGTGACAATATTTGACTGATACTGAAGTTTACTGTCAAATTGGACACTAATTTATGCAAGTATCATGTCACGAATTGCGGTTGTAAGTTTAATAATACTTGAATGTCAGAGACTGAGAATTCACGAGTATAATTTATCATCTAGTATTTGGCGTGCAAAATACCTATATTTTATTTTATTATGTTACTACTATGCATGTACAGTGTTTTGAATTACGATTATGACTGAAGGATTAAAGATTTTTTATTAATTAAGTTAACTATATTAATTAATGAGTGTTATTGTTAGTCGAATTTTATTTGTCTTCGCATCTATAATATTTAATTTGCGCACAAACAGGGATTTAATTAAATGTATTACAGTATTCTATTTCACGAAGACCGTTTATCCTCGGAGGTAACGTTCATTTTAGCATGGGCATGGTGTTTTCTTATACGGCCGATTGGTGCAGTGGGCATCCTGCTTTCTGAGTCCCAGGTCGTGGGTTCGACTCCACAACTGGAAAATGTTTGTGTGTTCAACATTAATGTTTTTCAGTGCCTGGTTGTTTATCTGTATGTTATAGTTATTAATGTATGTTATTCATAAAAATATTCAGCAGTCATATTAGTACCCATAAGACGAGGCTAGATGGCGATGCGTGTATTTGTGTAGTATATTTATTTATTCTTAAAGAAAAAGACAAAATTACATCTTTGGACGGTGTACATGTAAATTTCATCCCTTGTCAGGGTATATACGTAATTTTTATCCCCTGCCTCTGCTAGCCGTGGCGTGCCTTAAATACAACAACTTCAGCTAAACGGTTTCCTTGACATAGCTATATACTATTAATACAAATATTGTTGTACCAAAATGTTTTTATTTTTATACATTATATATATATTTTATTACTCATTGCTTTTTCCGGGAAGCATTGATCAAAAATAATTTTCCAATAGTTGAAGCGATATTTCTTATTAAAATTTTGGTGACAATACGATGCCTTTTTATTACCCTACCACTGCTTTATGCTTGTTTTCACTAAACTTAGGCATTCCCTAAATCGAATGCCTAATAACCATTACGCATTCGATGTAGAAACACGTCGTTTTACCAACTCTCAGGTGATAACTATTTCTTTACGGTTGGTGTATGCCTAGGAATCCCCTTAGATTAGGCGTTACTTATTTTGGTATTGCCTTATTCCTAGTGAAAATGGGCATTAGTACTCTTTAAATTAAGTACCTAAGCAAATTATGACGTAAGACCAAGTATTTCGTGCTAAGTGGAAAACCATTTATTCATGTAGAACTTATCTATCACAGGCAACTATGAAGCGTCGAAACATACAACATGTTACCACTAATGTTAGGTGATTGTGATAACTACATTCGTTAACTTAAAACTAAAGCTAGGAGGGTTCCAAACGTGCTACGGTCTAGGAGCAGTCCACAACAAACTTAGCCAGGTTTTTTTTTGTTATCACTATCTCATAGTCGAATTAATACTTAGTCAATTCATACCCAAGCTTATTTTATCATACATGTTATGTTTAATCTTACACAAGAATTTTTCTATAAGCTTACGTTTTATTTAAACTTCGAACTTATTGAGAGACATCCCAAGGATTTCATCTCGTAATTTGTTATAAAATGATTTACAATCACCCTTAATTGTGTTACTAATTTTATGCAGCCTAGTAAACTGCACTACAAGTTATTTTTTACTTCTAATATTAACAATGCTTTCTCTTTAGAAACACTTTTTTAATTAGTGTAAATATATTTATGTACCTAAATATTTTAAATTAAATATATATATTGATTATGCGTCGTCATAATTTTAGCTTCTTTAAATTTATCTCTTAGACTCCCTTGGGCCAATTTTATATAGGTATTGCACGAACAGTACAAAAACAAGTAGAATCAATATCATCAGCATCATCACATAATCACATCGACCCATTACCGGCCCTCTACAGAGCACGGATCTCATCCCACAATGAGAACTTACCTTAACTTACCCAGTGCGGATTGGTGGACTCCACAGACAGAAATTATGTAAAATTCTCAGGCATGCAGGTTTCCTTACGATGTTTTCCTTCACCGTTGAAGCAAGTGATATTTTAATTACTTAAAATGCTAATAACTTAGAGGTGCGTGCTGGGATTCCAACTCGGCCCTCCGAAGTCAGCATTACTCCATAATAATATGCCGTATGGGCTGTGCATAAACATTAAACATTACTGAAAGTAACAGGCCTGGCAGTTTCTATATCTGTTATTTACCGCGTGTACTGCAGGGCTAAGACTGTTCGATAAACTATTTATGAGGGGCCCCATTGAAGTTTAGCATCAAACGTTATACCTAGAAATATTGTTGTTTCAACCAGATCTTATTAATTAATTTTCTCGTATTAATTTTGTTTTTTTTTTTATTAATTGTAGACCTAAATTTATGATTGTAATTTTTTTTTATTCTATCATTTATTATTTTTCTTTTTTTTTTTTAAATTATTAACAATGCTTAAAAATAAATTAAAAAACACTATTAAAAATTTATAAAAAAAAAAACTTCCACCCTCCGCTTGCGGGGCTTTTGAATACCCAAGCAACCGGTGGTCAGGGCTCCAGAGTGAGGAAACTCCTCACAATACGCGCCGTTTCAAGAACTACTGTATCCGACCTTTGATCCAACAACCAAGCGAAAGCTTCTTGAGATGTTGGTCGAAGCTTTTCGCGAGAAGACCATTGACTGAAACGACGATCGGAACAACAACGGTCGACTCAACATTCCACATGGCGGTAATCTCGTGAGCAAGGTCCAAGTATTTAGATACTTTTTCTATTAGATATATATATATATATATATATATATATTAATATATATTATTTCTAAAAAGAATATTAATATATATATATTTCTATTATATACTTTTTCTTTTTCTATTTAGATACTTTACTTTGTTTGTAATTATTGTTAAGTTATAAGGACGTAGTGTTTGTATTATATTTGTTATTTATCAATAACATACCCATAGCCCATAGAGTATACAAACACTACGTCAGACCATGTCGCTGCCTGTCCGCGTAAACCCGTGACCTTTGGTCCCTACTGAAAATCAGCGTTGCAGTATTCCTTGGCAGTTATTGCCATGGTGCTGCGGCACAGACCTGAGTAGGTGACCCGTTGACCACAACGAAGCAACATACGTTCTCTTGTTGTAGCGTTGTAATTTATTTATTGTTGTTAATAAATATTTTATTATTAATAGGTACTATCCAATTCCTCATTTTTTAGGTGTACGATGGTTTTTACTTGTTTAACATTGGGTAAAGTGAATTCAGCTCGAGCAGCGTTCGGGAAACTTCGTGACATCTTTTCGTCCGAAATCCCTCAGTGCCTGAAGACCGCAGTCTTCGAACAGTGCGTATTGCCAGTGATGACTTACGGATCGGTCGACCCACAACCAGGTGGACAGACGACATCAAGCGAAGCCCAGAATCGTGGAGTTTGGAACGCCCTACAAGGGACCTATGCAGCAGTGGACGTCACTCGGTTGATTTGATGAAAGTGAATTTATAAACAGAGCAACACTTCGGCATGAAAGGAACACCCCTTTGTGAAGCAAGAGCAAGCAAGCAAAGTGAAGCCTCATGTGCTTACTATTACACCGACACCCACTTCCTTCAGACTGGACACCGCATAAATAAGCAAAAATTCCTACGGACAGTTACACTGCGAGAGCGTTATCACTTTACGTACTCAAGACACCTCTATGAAACATTTATAGGTAGTGCAAAGCGCATGTGTTGTGCAGCTGGTCTCCACAACTCCCCCCCAGGTTCCCCCCATGCTCTACGTGATAATAGGAGCATTACTGGATAAACCACCTTTTGTACCTTTGTAAAGCAGGTAATGTTTTTTTACTTGCTTCTCAAAGGTAGGCAGGTAGGCAGGTAGGCACGACTCAACATAATTCTAACCATAATTTTATAAATGCGTGTTTCTTTGTTTGTTCCTTCACATCATACATAAGCAAACAATCAATTTTATTTTTGGCATAGAGTTAGTTGAAAGGACGTAGAGTAATACGTTTTGTACAAGGAAATTTAACGGTTACCGAGGGATTGTTGTTAGAGTAATATATTATCATCTCGGACGGAGAAAACGGGCAATAGCTAGTCCTTACTTCCGTACTAATAAGTGTGTTTGTTAATTTGTTTGCCGTTCCTTCACGCGGTATCTTAACAACCAATCACCTTTATTTTTTACAAAGAGTTAGTTGAAAGGACGGAGGAATGAGAACAAACGGTTACCGCGGGCATTGTTGGAGAAAGCCGGCTACAGCGTTTGTTAATGACAATTATAGTTAACTCGTTTTATTTAGCTCACCCATGTACCGGCCACCAGAATAAACCATAATTATTATCGACTAGGTTTTTCACTATATATGTATCTCTTCACATAAGTCGTGTGTCGTGTCATATCGTGTGTCCGCCTAGTTGCGAGCTGCGTGTGGCAGGGACACCATTTCAGCACCTGGGGAGCGTATGGCATCTTTGCTTCTTGCACGCGTTCGGTGCAATATGCTTACTGATATCCAGTAATCCTTGCAAGTTAAAGATACATTCTTAAAACATTTAATTAAAATATAATGGACTATTTAACTATTGTGCAACATAATATTCATATAAATAAATATAACATAATATTCATATGTATAAATAACAAAAAACTTTTACTAAAGTCATATTTGAAACAGAATAATATTGATATACTACTATTAAATGAGACCTGGTTAAAAAATACCAGCAATCTTATTAAATTTACAGGATATTGTTGTGGGTATTATTACAATAAAATACTTATTAAGGGTAGGCCTTAAGGTTATTCAATAAATAATCCAGTCATCTTCCAATAATGGTTTCATTTAGACCTCTTACTATAACATGGTGTCAGGTGTGGAAATATACATTAGTGATCGTGATAAAATAGTGAGTTTATCACGATAATTAATACTCTGAAGGATTGCAAAATATCTTAACCTATGCAAAGTCGAGGAGATGGCGTTTACGCAGCGATTCAACAGCCAGCCCCGTTGCAACAAGATGGCAACTTAGCTACGAATTGGAAAGAATGGAAAAATGCATTTGAATACTTTTTGATTGCCACGGGCAAGGATAAAGCGACTAATAAAGAAAAATATGGTTTGTTTATGCACTGCTTAGGCCAGTACGGGCGGGAAGTTCTAGAAGAACTCGATTTCGCCGAACATGATAAAGATGATTATAAAAAGATATGTGAAAAGTATAGTGAGTATTGCGATCCTAAGAAAAACGTCAACTACGAGAGACATACGTTTTTTGAAACCTATCAGAATGAAAATAATTTTGAAAAATATTTAGGCTTATTGAAAAAAATTAGTAAAAGCTGTGAATTTAGATCTTTGAAAAAATGTCTCGTATCGACGCAGTTGATACGTGGACTAAAAGATGTCCACATGAGGGAGAAGCTATTAGCGAGATCGTCAATAACATTGGAGGAGGCCAGTGCCTGGTGTCGAGCGGCCGAGCGAGCGGGCAAGCAGGCGGCGGCGTGCGCCTCGCGCGCTCCTGCGGGTCCGGCCGCGGCGCTCGAGCACGTGCAGCAGCGTGCCCGGCCTCCGGCCGCCGCCCCGGCGCCTGCGGGCGCTGCTCGTGCCGGCTGGCGGGGCCGGCGGGGCCCGGCGGAGTCTTCGTATCGGCGTGTCAGTGATAGTGCTTGCGGAAAGTGTGGGTTACGGAATAGTGAAAGTATGCGTTGCCCTGCGTATTCGGTGAAGTGTTTTAGGTGCGATAGATTTTGCCAAATTTCGTCGCGTGCGGGTTGCGTGCGAGGTAGTAGAGGACCCAGAGATGCTAGACGAGTGTCAGGATGAGTACGACGAGAGCTTCTCATGCACAATATTACGATCGAAGCTTCAAATGAAATGTATGGTTCATGGTGTAAGACTAGAAGTAAACGGCATCTTTGTACGATTTAAATTAGATAGTGGGGCAGAAGCATCCGTCCGAAGCCTCATATGAAAAAGCCGGTTTTGATAAGTCTAAGCTAATTAAGTGCATTACCGTATTAAGAGAAATTAGAAAAAATATGCTGCCTGTGATTGGATATTTTAATGGGTTGTTAAATTATAATAAACAGAAATGCTGTGAAAAAATTTACGTTCTAGATTATAATTATTGTAATAATTTACTTGGCTTAATGTGTAACTTTGAAATTAATTGCAAGATTGCACCAAGTGTCTTTGGAACTTGAGAAATATGAATCGGTATTTGAAAGTATAGGTTGCCTGCCTACTATTTGTAAAATAGTTGTTGATAAAGCGATATTACCCGTTGTGAGCGCCTCGCGATACCAATGAAATTGCGGCCTCGTTTAAAAGAAGAATTGGACAACATGGTAAAATTAAATATTATTAAAAAAGAAGATGGGCCTACAGATTGGG
Organism: Pararge aegeria; assembly: GCF_905163445.1. Taxonomy (NCBI): domain Eukaryota; kingdom Metazoa; phylum Arthropoda; class Insecta; order Lepidoptera; family Nymphalidae; genus Pararge; species Pararge aegeria. The sequence goes on from NC_053208.1 coordinate 2,247,723, forward strand.
TGTTGAAAATTGTCATTGTCGAAAAACCGAATAAAAAACTTCGCGTTTGTTTAGATCCTCGCAATTTAAATCAGGCCATCAAACGGAGCCATTTTCAGTTGCCCACGTTAGACGAAATGGCGAGTAATCTTTCAGGAGCAAAATATTTTTCGAAATGTGACGCAATGAATGGGTTTTGGATGATTAAGTTAGAGGAATTTAGATCTTAGTTGTGTACTTTTTCAACGCCGTATGGAAGATATAGATTTTTACGGATGCCTTTTGTAATTAATTGTGCTCCTGAGATATTTCATAATGAAATGTTTAAAATATATAAAATGGAAGATGTGGAAGTTTTCATAGATGATAGAAGTAATGAGAAGAGCAGTCGATAGTGGTGTTCAATAAAAATAAATTGTCTTTGGGGTTAGTCAGGCAACTTTAAGGTCATATATTTAAGTCGACGGGTATATCGCCTGATAAAAACAAAATAAGTGCCATCGAAAATATGCAGAAACCGACGGATAAAAAAGAATTAGAGCGATTTCTAGGAGTTACAAATTATTTGTCTAGATTCATACCCCGGTACTCGGAACTTTCGGCACCGTTGCGTAAATTATTGGGTAAAATTATTAATTTTGAGTGGTCAGACTATTATGATAACGCTTTTAACTTATTAAAATCTAAAATCAGCACGGCTCCAGTATTGAAATATTACAAACCCGAAGAGGCGGTGACAGTGTCTGTGGACGCAAGCGCGCGCGGGCCTGGCGCGTGCCTACTGCAGGGCGGCCGGCCCGTGGCGTACGCGGCGCGCACGCTCACCGCCACGGAGAAGCGCTGGGCGCAGATCGAGAAGGAATTGCTCGCGGTCGTCTTTGGGTGCATGCGGTTTCATCTATATATTTACGGGCATAACAAAGTTACAGTGGAAAGTGATCATAAACTACTTAAGTCAATTTTAAAAAAAATCTTTAAATGAGGCACCAGCTCGTCTTCAACGAATGTTGTTAAAATTGCAACATTATTGCATTAAGTTACAGTATAAACCGGGAAAAATGTTATTTATAGCGGACACTTTATCCCGAGCTGCGACAGAGCAGGGGTCCGATGAGAACATTTGTATAGATGTGATGGTGCACGTGAACACCCTTTATGAGAATGTGGAAGCTAACCCCGAAATGATAAATAAAATACGAGAAGAAACTGGAAAAGATGAAACATTGAGAGCGGTCGGTGAATATTACAAAAGAAACAATCGAGTCGGCATGCCGTCTGCACTTTGAAAGGAAATGGTGAAGCGTATTCACGAAGGCCACATGGGCGTGGAAAAATGTCAACGTCGTGCCCGTGACGTCATGTGGTGGCCCGGGATGAGCACTGACATCCAGCACGCGGTGCAGGACTGCGACACGTGTCAGCGGCACCGCGTGGCCAGCCCTCGGGAGCCGTTTGCGCCGCACCCCGTGCCGGCGCTGCCGTGGGAAGTCTTAGCGGCAGACATATTTGAGTTGCAAAATAAATACTATTTACTCGTAGTAGATTATTATTCTAAATTTGTCGAAGTTGTTAATCTTTCCAATTTAACTAGTGCGTCAGTTATAAATGTATTCAGAGATATTTTTAGTAGATTTGGAATTCCAAAAAGGCTCGTGACTGACAATGCTGGCCAATTCTGCTCGGAACAATTTCACACATGTAACGAGTTCTCCGTTGTATCCCCGGTACAACGGGCTCGCGGAACGGAACGTTCGGACTATAAAAGCTATGATGTGTAAGTCAACGAAAGTGGCGAAGACTGGAAACTTTCGCTATTAAATTTTCGAAATAAGTCGTCGGTTAAATACTCGTTTGCTCTCTGGAAATTCTCAGTTAAAACCTAAAACTGTTAATCCGCAGTTAATGGTAGACAATCGTGCTGAAAGAACACTAATGACCGAGGAACTAAAAGTTTAATACCATTATCTGAAAACGATTCGGTTCGAATGAAACAAAATAAAATATGGGTCAAGTCTTGTATTTTGCGTCCAGCACAGGAAAAACGATCGTATTGGGTACAAACTGAAAACGGTGGCGTTTATAGACGTAATAGGCAACATTTGATTTTGATGAAAATACCAAGTCAAGGAAACGATGCAATACGATACGATGAATAATTATAAGGGTAGGCCTTAAGGTTATTCAATAAATAATCCAGTCATCTTCCAATAATGGTTTGATTTAGACCTCTTACTATAACAATTTTAAAGGGAAAAATGCAAAAAACAAACATGATGGTGTAGGTATTTTATTAAAAAATACATACAATACAAGTTATTATCAACAACATTTTATCAAGATGTTCAGTCCATATCAATTTCATTAGAAACTAACGTTGGTATGGTGTATCCTTTGTGTTTACTGTCCACCTAAAAATGAGAATAAAAATTATAGTATAAACTTAAAAAAATTATTGCAGACTTACCAAAGCCTTGTACAGTATCAGGAGATTTTAATGCACATCACATTGGATTTGGGTGTCATTTTAAAAATTCAAGGGGTAAAACATTATTTGAAATTTTTGATGATCAAGACCTGAATGTTAAACACAGATTTACCTACTACTGTGCAAAGACCAAATACTAAACAGTCTTGATGTTACAGGGGTTAGCCCTGCACTTGCCCCCTGTGTTAATGGTCAGTAGGTGATGATCCTTTAAGTAGCTACCACTACCCAACATTCATTCATCCATCCAAATATTTAGTTAATGACAAAGTAGAGAAATTTTTATTTCATAAAGGCGATTGGTCCAATTATTGTTCAAAAACGGAAGAGTGCTTTCAATCTTTGACATATGAGGATCAAGAACCATTACAGTTGTATGATAAATTCTGTGAAATTTTGAAAAAACTTAGATAAACTAAAGGACTCACCTTAAGTTAAAACAGAGGTAAAAACTAGATGGGATGAAAGCTGCGAGCAGCAGTTCATAATTCTAAAGAAGCTTTACAGTTATTCAAGATGGATGGACGTTATATTGACGGCCCATCGGCCATCGGCAGTTTGCAGCGACCCGGCTTTCTGAGTCAAAGGCCGTGGGTTCGATTCCGAAAATGTTTGTGTGATGAACATGAAAGTTTTTCAGTGTCTGGGTGTTTATCTGTATATTATTTATAAAAATATTCATCAGTCATCGTAGTACCCATAACACAAGCTACGCTTACTTTGGGGCTAGATGGCGATGTGTGTATTGTCGTAGTATATTTATTTATTTATTAGTTATAAAAAATTGGACACATTGAAAAAAAAAATTATTATTAATGATGTTAAGAAAAGTAGCTGGAATATGTTATGTTCATAATTTAATAGATACACTACTATTGCTCTGGTATGGAATTACATGAATATGTTTAAGCGCATCAGAATCCAAGCATTGCATAAAAATGATGAATGGATCCAAAATTTCATTTCAAAATTTCAGCAGGATAATAAAAATACATTCTTAAATACATCTGTTTTTGAGTATAATAATATTTCTGACAAGTCTATGCTACTGTTAAGGCCATTTACTTTCAGTGAATGTAATATAGCACTTCAGTCAAGGCACAACACTACACCTGGTTTAGATAACATCCCATATATAATGAGTAACAAGTTGCATAAATTAGGTCAAAAAGAAAAACAAAAAGAACCAATGAGGATTTTTTAATGTTTATCGAAGAAAAATGCAAGGTCTCAATTAGTTAAACTTGATATTTTTAATAGGCTATGGATCAATTAAAGTGTTTAAGAGAATTGGAAAATTCAATGTATAATACCAATTTTAAAGCCAGATAAATCTCCATCTGATTGTCATTCTTACAGAGCTATCTCATTTTTTTTTTCAAATATTTCTTTATTCAAATAGGCACATAGATGGCACTTTTGATGCGTTATTATATACAAAATGTGTACATAGCAGTGAGTAGTGATGGCGATAACTACAATCGTAAACTTAAAACTAAAGCTACAAGGGTTCCAATCGCGCCCTGGTCTAAGAAGAACACAGCCCACACAAACTTAGCCGGGTGTTCTTTTTGTTATCACCATCTCACATTGTCTTTTAGATTTAAATATTTAAGAAGCAACCTGGTTAGAGCAATTGTTTACACCCAAGCTTTTTTATCGTTTACGTAATCTTCAATACTATAATAGGACTTTTCTATAAGCTTTCGCTTAATACAAACTTTGAACTTCTTTAGTGACATCCCCAAGATATCAACCAGTAATTTATTGTAAATTATTGCAGTCACATTTTCTTTTAAATTTTGATACATTTTTGTGAAAATACATTTTCAAATATGTATTGGCTATAGTGTCATTATTTTAACATCTTTAAATTTATCTCTCAATGACTCTCTTGGACCCATTTTATAGATCGCACGAACAGCCTTCTTCTGCAGCACGAAAATAGTGCCAATATCAGTAGCATTACCCCATAGACTAGCCTAGCAGTTTCTGTCTGTCAGGTGGCTTATCTTCTTTACAGCATAGGCAGCCTGTTCTAAGCCTGTTCGATAAATTATTTACATGAGGGCCCCATTGACATCATGCATAGGAAAATTATTTGAACAAATGCTGAAATTGAGATTAGATTACTATACAGAAAAAAATCTATTATTACCATAATTTCAATATAGTTTCCGTAAAGTAAGAAGTGCAACAGAAAGTTTGGCATCATTTGTAACAGATTTAAGATGCTGTCAGTCATCCAAATCCACTGCAGTGTGTACATTTTTAGATATAGAGAGTGCTTATGATAATGTTGACTTAAACCAGCTCATTATTTCTCTTCATGAAGTTGGTATTCCTGGAAAATTGTTGAAATTTTAATTTTTTATACAACAGACAATTTTATGTTAAGTTTAATAATATACTTCATGGACCTAATTCTACCAGTAAAGGCCTTATGCAAGGTGCAATATTATCTCCAATTTTGTACAATTTATACACCTCTCAAATAAGAAACTTTGTAAAAAACAATGTAAAAATACTACAATTTTGACTTATTATTTTAGATATACTTAGCTCAAACTATTGGTAATGAAGCTCTGAATCAGTTGCAAAATTATTATAAAAATACATTAAAATTAAGTATTACTTCATCTAAAAGTTTATGCATGGTATTTGGAGGTCCAATTGCCGAAAAAGTTGTATATAATCTAAGTGACTTCTAACTATACTTTTATATAATATGGTTAAAATTTTGGTATCCGAACACCAAAAAGTTCCAGCTAGACATCTAACAATATTACTGCTCCTTAATGCATTTTTACAAATAAAATTAATGTGAGCATCAAACTTTAGTTTTGTATCTTATTTCTTACAAGTGGAATTTCTAAGTTTTTATAGTTACCTTGTTTATATGCAAGCGAATGCAACACTGTTAAAAAAACTGGATGTTATTCAAAACATGGGTTTACGGATTGAATGGAATAGGTGGAGCAATGCGCTCAACACCAATCAAGTGGAAACTTGTATCCCTACTTTATCAGTGAGACGTGTTTATTTGTCCGAAAAGCTTACTTGGTTGACAAATTATTACTTCCGCAGAATTTATTAAAAGTAACTGAATCTTGAAATGAAACAATGAACCTACTTTGTCAATTGTTATGACATATATGTATAGTATTGCTAGTAATATAAATGTAAATGGCGTTTGGCATATATATGATTGCCACTATGATGAAATAAATCTAGAAAACAGAATACAAATCACTGATATTAAAACTAATGAGGATTTTTTAATGTTTATTGAAGAAAAATGCAAGAGTTATATAGGATTTATACAGATGGGTCTACAAATCTGAAATTTGTAAGTTCTGCTTTTTATGCCTCAAAATTAGAATTGTGTAGATCATATTAGTTATAACTTAGTTTATGTAATTTTTCAAATTAATAGAATGAATTTCAATCTAATGGGAATTAATGTAGATTTTTATGGGTACCCTCCCACAGAGGGTAATAAAGTTGTGGATTCGGCTACGAGAAGAATTAACTTATATGAGCTTATTGCTCAAGTGATTTACAGATTACAGATGTATGTTACAAAGTTAAAACAAGACAAACACGATTCTGGAGTGAAATGTGGAACGAGACTATTAAAAGTAAAGGAAAATGGTGTGCAGAAATTCAGAAAGCAGAAATGCCAGTGCGACCGTGGTATTTAAAAACGAAGTGTGAGTCCAGAAAGTTTACATCCGTAATCAATATACTGAGATTTGGCCACTGCCTGGTGCTAGCACACCTTTATAGAATAAATATATATAAAAGTAAAAAAATGCAAGTACTGCAAAAATGAGGAGGCTGACGTGAATTTATTCAGTTGTTCAGCTTTTGATGTTCAGAGATTAATATTAGTCAGTGAAATAGACAGAATTAACACTGAAAACCAACTTAAAACGAGTGCTCTGACGATGTAAGCCGTGCTATGTCGCATGCGACGCACTGGTTTACTTTTAAATGCAAAAATAACTAAGTGTGTGAAATTTATTTTACCAAATATAAAGAAAGATAATAAAAATATAATAATAAATGGAGAATCACTAAAAATGGAAGATTCCACAGTTTTTCTGGGCATGACCTTAGATTGTAAGCTTCAGTGAGGTACCCATATAGATTCACTAGCAGGTAAACTAAGCTGGGCTGTCTACGCCGTCAGGAAAATTAGACAGATTACTGACGTAGAAACAGCAAGACTTGTTTACTTTGCGTACTTTCATAGTGTGATGTCTTACGGGATCTTATTATGGGGCAAAGCTGCTGATATTGAAACTACATTCATGTTGCAGAAAAGAGCTGTACGGTCAATATATAAACTTAAATCACGTGAATCCCTCCGTGAAAAATTTAAAGAAATAAGTATCCTTACGGTAGCCTCACAATATATTTATAACAGTATAGTATTTGTAAGACAACATATTAGTCCTTATAAACAAAAAGTGGATATAAACAGTCGACTTACAAGAAATGGTCATAAATTAGTGACATCTGCATGTCGTCAGCGAAAGGTGCAGAAGTCATTTGTGGGACTGAGTAAACTCTTTCATAATATGATTCCTAAGGTAATTTTGGACCTAACAATGCATAAGTTTAAAGAATGTGTTAAAACACATTTATTACAGCGAGGTTATTATACAATTGATGAATTTCTTAATGACAAGGTTGCTTGGAAGCATCCGGCTCCGCTTTCATCTCTCACAATGTAAAATGTAAATTATTGTTAATGTTGGAAAAGAGCAACTGCTGAGCTTCTTGCCGGCTTCTTCTCGGTAGAATCTGCCTTCCGAACCGGTGGTAGAGTCACTACACACAGACAGACTTGACGTTTCAAAAGTGCTTATATTAGGCCTACTTGAAATAAATGAATTTTGAATTTTTGAATTTTGTTCCCCGCCACATTAAAGACTTATTATAAGAAATGCTTATATTTTAAGCCTATTTTTGATTTTATTTGTAATAGTGTAGAAAAATTGTTAGATTGAAGTTAATTGTAATGTTTCAAAGACAATGATAATTACTTAGTTTTAAGCTAAAATGTAATGTTTTTTGAAAGGCCTTTAAAAACTTGAATCTATGGCCGTAAAATAAATAAAAAAAAAAGATTCTTCATTGATCATTCCGCCATTTTGTAGAATGTAGATGTTGAACTGCGACACTGCGGTAGCTTATCCGACCCGACGTCCGCGATGGTGTGCTCAGCATGAGTTGACGCCATATGCCTCTAAATTTTACTGTAGTTACGGACTATTCATTTTTAAAATTTTGCGTAGTGCAATAGCCACAGCTGGCTATGAATGTTGGAAGTGACTAAAAACGAGAGGCGTTGGTGAGTCTCTACAAGATAACTGCTAAATGCAGTTTAATCGGGCAGGTGAGTTGTTTTATTGATTTTTTTGAATTCACTACATGTACTTCATGAATTAGTTGCTGTCTTTTGTTTAGTGCGCATTATTTTAAAGAATTGTTATCGGTTAGATAGATTTTTGTTTTGGCAATGTGTCACTTCGTTATCTCGAAGGTACAGGTAGATGCAAAATAAAGACATCGGTGTGTTAGTTAGTAATCGGCCAAATTATAAAATTTATCTACCCCGTGATTATCAATCTACCGAAAAAAACATTAGCTCATGTTAATTAATTATAGTCGAATGCCGTAATCCATAAAAATTGTAAAATATCGGAATACAGGGCAAGTCAATGAATTTTCATAAAAACTGTTCGATTGCATTGTTATACGCACAAATAAAATATTGCCGATCTTGATTACAACAATTTAACTAAACAAATAAGTGAAACCTTATTTTTGATACATGGTAAAATAATTGCTAATAAATTATATCATTAACGAATTATTTTAGAATATTTAGTATCTAGTCTTCTTTAGGATATTACAGCTTTAGTACAAAAAGTATATAAATTAAGTAATGTATAGGCTATTTAAAATTGAAATATATTTATATAAAAGATGATTAGATACATATAATTCCAATAAAACCAACTTTACTTAGGGGTTAAATATCTTCTAATTATTGTTTGCAAGTTTATTGCATAATTTAGCAAACAAAATTATAGTTTCATTTTTCATATCTTCAAGGTCTTTAAAAAGCTAGAGCTAGTTCCCATTGGTTAAACCCTGATAATAATTAACAATAAAGCCACTTCCAGCTTACAGTTAGATAACTTTGGAAAAGTTTGGTAAATTTCTAAATTAACCACAATTATGTAAGCACTTCAGAAGTAACGGGTATGAATATAAGTCAATCGATACAAAGGTTGTATGGGCAACTAAACTGTCAATAAACTACTCAATAATTTTAAAGAGTAAGATTTTTATTGGTTTCTAATTAAACTGTAGTAGCTTACTAACAAGTTCCACTACATAGGTTTTAATTTTTTCTTTAGTCTTAGTTAAGTATAATTTTAATGATAACACACATTTTTTTTTTTATTGATATATACAATCATTGCAAACATGCATTTTTAGATAGATAGAATATACACACAATTTTGTTACTAATAACACAAATTGAGTAATAAATTTACACTAACATTATTATGCAAAGGCGGTCAGCCATTGTTATAGCAAACCCTGCCAGTCAACCCTTTAGTTTGATCTTCACGTAGAAGATTGAAAAGGATAGTAGTGCAACATACATAAATACACTCATACATGTATTATACCTATTATTATAAATATTTGTTAAAGCATACTATTAATACATATATAACATATCAAGAATCTTATTATTCATGTGGCCATAGCCTTTAGTACAACATTTGGTTATAAGTATGATTTCAATGAAATTGGATTTTATATTATTGTATATTTTTAGGTATTTTTTTTATTTTGAAATAATCTTATTCTAAAGTATAAAACTGAGTCAGTACTTGTACAACAATATCTTAACTTTGATTTAAATAACTTATCTTATGGCCCTGGTCTTGACTTGATTACTTAAACTTAAGTTAAAATTTTGTCTCTTGTTTTTTTTCCAATAATTTCCATCTATCATTGCTATGATTATAATTTTTCTACGAGAAAGACAATAGAATTATTTATATTATTATTTTTGTTTAATGGTATTATATTGCATATGCATATTTTACTTGGTAATATTTGAATTGGATATATGTTATATCCAATTCAGTTAAATATAATTTAGTTATATCAAATAACTAACATTATTATAACTTTACAAGGATTTAGAGGAAAGGAAAGATTAATATTTTGAAGGCCACAAGTAATTGTTGCAACTACTACTAAATGTCTATTTGGTATGCTAACTTTATTTTCGTTTCTCTGTCTACATTAGTGTGCAAGATAACCGTTTATTAAACTTTGAACTATTATGAATATTATACACTTACAAGTGAATTTGAGTGATTTTGTTTATGCAGGTATGTTTTGCTTACAAATTGTTCATTGCTTTTCCTTTGCTTATGTGTGTGGGCATGGAACTTTATCCCAATTTCTGAAATTGTTAGAAACATTGGGTTAGGCTCTCATAAATAAAATACAGTGCACATATTTAAGAGTTATTTATTTACTTTGTACTTCAAGATTTATTTTAGTTACCTACTAGGTAAACATTTTTCATACTAATACTTTACTTTCGCTTTATTTAAAGTCGGTACTTATAATTTGTCATAGTACCTGCCGACTTAATAGGTTTGAATAGTTTTATAAAGTTTAATTATCACAATGGTGCTTATAATGGCTTCTAGCAACTAGGTTTAATGTAAATGTGTTAATACTCATCTCCAATCTCGTCAGCAACTTGTGGTTTGTAAGAAAGTACGTTTCAATGACTCGCGATTAAAGTGGTTGTTCGTTTTACTTTCCTTTATAAACAATTACTTCTTCTCATAATTAGGTGTAAGAGAACAGAATGACCTTTTAAACTTCTACCAACTGTACTTTTAAGTTTTAACCATGCTTGTTTTTCCACCATCACCGGTTAATTCCCCCTTTTTTATCCACTGACATTGACATTCCGCCTACCAAGACCTACAGTTTTCGTTCAGGAATCGGGAATCCTAACTGATTCTTAGTGCTGTTTATTAAAATTTGTTTGTTTGGATGTTTTATATATTTATATTTATTCCAAATGTTAGTCCATATTATATGATGTTATAATCGTGCGCTCGTACTTACGAGATTAGCATCGATATTGTGTGAACCATTTCATTCAAAAATTTTGTAAGTGTGCCTGTAAATTTTGTAAGCACTGCTTGGGGATGTGGATAATCATGTGTTTGATGTTTTATGAACAAAATAATTTGCTTGGTTTGTTATTGTTGTTAACTGTCACTATTCTTTTTTAGAATTGAAAATATTTTATTAACAAATGTAAATTTCAGTGACTTTTAAGAAAATTAAGGAACTAATATTATCGAATTAGTCTTTCGTTTTAAAAATAAGTTATGAAACCAACGCTGTTTGAATTATGAAAAATGAATAATTTAAGTTTTCCAGGAATCATTGGAAACTGAGAAAGTTAACAATAAACATTGTTTTTATTTATTGTTTACATATCAAAATAAAAAAGCGTTCGTACATACAAAAAAATTAAAGACATATTTTGACTTATTTCGATTGCAATATTATCGTTAGCATATTCAATCGCCAATATGGTTTACCTTCGAACAATGCTATATGGCGTTGGTAATAAATAAACGGTTCAAGTGCATAAATTCAGTAACTTATAAAAGTTTGTGCAGTGATAGTTTAATATGGTTTATTTATATTTTATTCATTTCATTTTATGATGAAAGCATATTCGTGCGGTCTTTGTTTTGATTCGGTGTGCCTGGAAAAAGTACTAAGAGACAACTTTAATTTCTATCCTTATATCGTAAAATTAGAAATCATTCGCAAAGGAAGGTGTGTACCAATGTTACAAATATCCCAAAAAAGGCGATTAAGTAACACGTATGTTTAATACTAAATATTACGAAAACTATTCTTGGCTAAGCGGCTGTGTACACACCAATCGATTATTTTGCTTTCCTTATGTCCAATATACGTAATGTGTGGAATTATAAAAGATATTGTGGTCTTAATAATTTTCATAAAGCCGCTAAAACATGATACCTATGTTGGAAAACATTATTATCATCATCAGTGTGCTTGGAAAATGCTACCGAATGGTGTGTCATAATTTAATGACGTAAATCCGGGTATGTACTTTTATTCAATTAGCAGTAGATAGACAATAGTATGAAATCAATCAAAAATATAACTTTCGTAAAATCGTCTCACCATCTCATATCATATCATAATCTAAATTTTCATTTTACTTTATGTTTTAGCTAAACACCTTGTGCATACCCTTGGTCCAAGGGCTATGCACGCCACTGGGCACTTTCATAAGCCCTTCATGTCGCGCGCGAATTACGAGTGAATTACAGCAGTTCAACACTTAGCAGTTATAGACAGGGCTCAGGTTCGAATACCGGACACGCACCTCTGACTTACAGAGTAATGTGTGTATTAAGAAACTAAAGACCACTTGCGTAGCAGCGAATGAAAATACTTTGAGGAAACTTTATGCCTGAGAGTTAACCAAAATGTTCTCAAAAGTGTGCAAAGCCCGCAAACCAAACCGCTTTCATTCTGAGAGGCGAATAGTGCAGTGGAACTATTATATATAGAAGTGATTGAAACGCCAGACAGCACAAATGACACAGTTCGACATTCGTAGAGTTTAGCGCTCGATTTACAGTATGTATAGCCTTGCGAACCCGTTGTCGCCCGACAAAAATCTAACAGAAAACGGGAACGAAGATTAAACGCGACGCGAAGCCGCAAATAATCGGCTGGGCAAAACAGCCCACCATGCTAGCCAACTGGGAGTTGGTGGTGAACTTGAATGATTCGTCACGATGTTCTCCTTCACCGTTAAGCAACTGACATTTTGTTTCCTAAAACGCGCATGGCTGAAAAGTCAGACATGCGTGGTCGGTATTCGAACCAACGGTCCCCAGATGGGACTCAGAGATCTGAACCAATGCAAACAATATGCGAACGGTGAAATGGATCGTTTGCGAGAGTGAAGAAGCTTAAGCAAAGGTCTATTCTTCAAAAAGCAGTCAGCATTACCTGGGTAGTTCTACAAATAGGGGAATTTTACGGGGGTCACCTTACAGCTCCTTTATTTACCAACGAATAGTTTTCGGTTTAGAATATTAATAAAGTTCAACTCTTATTTAACTCGCTGAAATTCAACAAGCTTAAATGAAAAAATCCCCGTCTCACTTCCCTGTGGGGCGACATTCCAGAATTCATTATAGAAATCACAATTAAAAAATATAAAACTATGATTAGTCAAAAATAACACTAAATTAAAAGAAACCATTAGTGTAACTTTTATTTAACCTATGTGGATCATGTTTCAATTCCTTATTTACATAATTTTTCGGTTACTGAACAAAGGCGAGACGAAATTAGTATCACTTCCCTGCCACCCTTAAACACGTTAAAAATCTATAACAAAACTACTAGTAAGTGACGTCGTCGTTCTTATGTTTTAAAGAATGCGATGAACTTCGCCTATTGAAACGTTTGTTTGGTCGAAATCGTCAGTCAGTTTGTCGTGACTACGATTTTATCGCCGGCTTTCGCGTCAGACAACTTCTCACTTCCCTGGAACGTCTTTATAAACAGTATTTAATATTATTTAAGGCAATTATGATCCAATATGGTTAAACTCGCTTGCGTCGAGCAACCGGTAATTTAAAATTTTATTCGAAGTTTATATATTTCATGATTTTTGGAAAAGACATCACCATTCTCACTTCCCTTTGTATAACTTCCCTGGATTTACGGAGACATATTTCGACAGGGTAGTGAGATTTAATGTTATATTACTTGGTATATATATTTATAATTGGAATTAAGTTCACTACAGTTTTATTGCATGTTTTTGGATTACACTGGTTTCTCATGTTTGGTACATAAATTTGTGCAACAGTTTTAGTGTATCCAATACACGATATTATAGGTTTTTGGATTGAAGTTATTTTGAGTAATTTAGATCTACAAGATATACAATTCTTTGTATGGTATTGAAGAAGACCCTTTCTTACTGAATTCGTCATCACTAAATTAAAGAATACCCCTCAATGTACCGAAGAAATTTTAGGAAAGAAACTTAAAAATGAAAGAAAACGCTATGAAAGATTAAATAACGCTCTGATAAGATTGACCGTTTACAAAAAAAAAGGTTACACAAAATATTTAAAGCGAAAAGCTACGGGGGTAATAAAAACCATCAATTAAAGAAATGGCAGACCCTGAAAAATTATAATTTAGGAAGTATATTGAGGGATCTAGATCATCTAAACATTACAAGAATATGATCTTAAAAGGCTTCTGAAGAGTTAATATAACTAAAGGATATGCCAGCTGATAGTAAAAACTGTTTAAAAATATAGGAGGAATGTATTCGGGTCCTGCTCCTTTACTAATATCTAATTGTTTAAAACACGAAGCTACTAGGGGCACGCTGAAAGAAACAGAATGAACAAATATTATCACTAGGGGAGTGCTTATTTTTGTCAAAAACCGAATTAAAATGACTATTAAAAAATTGTCATATTGTCTAACCATCAGAGGCTCTAACATCACCGATAAACATCGAGTCCTGTAGGTCATAAGATAACGTATGACCAAAGGTATTTACTACTTACGCCCATCTTAAACTCTGCACTTTCAATAATCTTCTGCCTGTCCCTTAGCAATGAAAAAGATTGATAATCACAATACTGGTTGTACATTTTCCACTTACGATGAAATTTTTGTTTTTCACGGATTATTTTAACAAATGCTCGATTATACCATACTGGATATTTAGCGTTTTAATTAAAAGACTTACAAGGGGCACATTTCTCAATAAATTCATTTACTGTCAAATTTCTCAACCGAGACTTCAACATCATCAGAAAGTAAATAACACTCCCAATCAAACACCGAAAATGCTTTATTTATTTCGTTATAATCTGCAGCCTTTGATATTCTTATCTTATTTGGTCGGGGTCCAAGTAACAGGGGCACTTGTTGTACTTGCCAGGAAAACCTCGAAAGCCGGATGATGTGCATCTTCAGGCACCAGTGGTGCTGATGGTGAGATGATTTTACTTTCAATATTCGACATTACTAGATCCAGTATAAGATTGTTAGAATTATTTATCCCATTGTATTGCTGAAAATTATTAAACGGCAGAAAGTTTGAAAGGTCGTTGACTAAATGCGATGGAAAGTCACCCTGAAGGGACACCTGGGGATGCACATTGCTCATTAGGTATGTTGAAGTTTATATACAACACAAAAAGAAAGGGACCTAAAATTTAACCCTGTGGGACACCCATTGATGTAGCCGACCCCTGCCCCTTAATGTCTTTTATGCATACCCTTTGGGTTCTGTCACTGAGATATGAGGCAACTAAATAAAGTGCAACGTTTTCGATTCCATAGTTGGCAAGAAGCAAGGTTTTATAATCAAAACAATCGTATGCTTTGGATAGATCACAAAAAATACCATTCTGCGATCGTTCCCAGGTATCGTACACATGTTTTGAAAGTTCGCGCGCGCCTGCATTCGTAGTGCTACGACCTTTAGTGAAACCGTAGTGCTCCGGATGTAGTAAGTTATTTACATTGAAGTGATTTAAAAGTTGATTAATTATATTTTTTTCAAAGTAATAAGAGCTGGTAAGATTGAAATGGGTCTGTAATTTTTAATGTCGTTTTTATTGCCAGATTTAAATAGAGGAATAGGTTTACTATGGACCTAGGTACCTTCAATATGGCTTTTGAGTTATTAGCAAATAAATGCCAGTGTTCTCAAGATATACGCCTAACCTAGACTTAAGTAGTAATATATTGTCCTCTGATAAGCTAGAGACCTGCCAAGACCAGTGTGTAAGTATCATTCCTGTCAGTACATCCTTAAATTATAACGTATCAAGTGAGCATACAAAATACACATTAATAATTTCAGAAAATCTAGGTTTTGGTCCTATAATGGTCTGTTACCTAGATCACTCAGTGACTTGATAAATAGAATATAGACAATTTAGATGTAAATAAAAATGTAATATTTTTGTTAGGAGACAGTTTCAATGTAAAAAAGACACAAAATTATAAGATGTGTAGAAAAATTGCTGGCTTTGCATGAAAAATCTAAATGTAGATTTGTTATGTGTCTTTCCATACTGTGGCACTCTTAGTTCTAAGCGAAACAAGCAAATTTATAATTTTAATTTTTTAATTTATAACTTGACATGCCGTCATAATGAGGCAGTTTTTTATTTTGACGTGAATAAATTTATATCACAATTATTATTGACTAAGGATACTTTTAATTGGTCAAAAAAATGTATAGCTTCTTTATTAGCTTACAAGTAAATGATCAGTCACAAGTGTGGTAACTGAGTCTATTGACAACTTTACAACTTTTACTTTAAGTACCAATATATCTTCTAATGACCTACTTGGCTTGTTAAAGTACTAAGAAAAATTCGTATGATTATTAAAACGAGATAGCCAGACAAAGGAGATGCTCTGCAATATGAACATTGTACATCAAAATATACAGAGCTTAACCGGTAAAGAATTTGAAGAGAACTGTTTGTGGAAAAACTCAATATACATTATGTGTACTAAGCATTGGCTCACTGGCGCACATCTACATAAACATGGTAACTGCAACATAAGGAATTTCAAAATGTCAAGTGTTTTCTTCAGAAAGACTAATTCATGGTGGGTCCTTCATTTCTGTACACACTGTAGAACTCTTGTAGTCACTCACTGTAGTGTTGTGTGGCGCTGAAGCGATTTTGAATAGTGTGTGTATACCGTCTGTGTCTGTGTGTATATATCCTCAAAAAGGCTGAAATCACCTGAAGGGGTCAGGTGATTTTACCTTTTTTGAGGATGTAATGGAAGATATGCTTAAGCGATTGTCTGTATTAGCTAAAAAAGCAATAGTATGCGGCGAAACTGAAGCAAATACCGAAACCAATTATAGGGTCTTATTTAATAAAAAAAAAGCAAACAACCTAAGAAATTGAAACGAATTAAAGTTTTGTTTTTCTAATAATTCGCGTTAATTTATTCGCATTGTTGTGATATCCTTAATTCTTCACCTACTGCAGCTCAGAGTATACAGTATACTGAGGAACAACGTTAAAGAGTGCAAAGTTTTATTTAATTTTAAACACATATCTGCATATTAAATAATACAGAATTTTAAGTCATTGAAACTGATAAAAACAGGTGATCTATGGGGTATGTCTGTAATAGTAATATCTAACATAGACGTTATTGCCCCTTACTTAGCATTTTAATGAATTAGTTTTAGTACTTTTCCAAATTTAATGAAACATAAAATTCAAAATTCATTTATTTCAAGTAGGCCTAATATCATTTTATGTTAAGTCGCTATACTTTAAGGATGGCATTTTTTTAATAATAAAACTGGGAAAGCTAAATCTCGCGACGTAAGCTTTGAATTATTGATAATAAAGTAACCGCCGACAGTGAAGGCGAAATATTTCGACATTTTTCTACTTTGTGTGATCACCTACAGTGTATTCAACAATTATAAGTAACAAGCTTTGTGTTGATTGTTCAGTTTTGTTTTGTCTTTCGGCATCTTTAATCATTAAACTAGATCTAGACACCAATACTACACAAAAAATGTTTAGCTATTCTAATAAACTTTGCTGAGCCCTCTTCAATAGCTCATAAATATTTTATCTTCCATATTTATTCTATTAGATGACAGTGGTCGATTCAGGTTGAGAGTTAATTTAAAATTAAAGTTATGTCTTTTTCGAATCTAAAACTAATATTAGGAACTATGCCTATCTATGCCTAATAGGAGCATAGCACAAATGAAGAATGTTCTAAATCGGGGGTTTATTTTACCTTTTTCGCGCGCGCGCTTCGTGCGCGGCGTAAACGGAAAACTAAATATATATGTCCTAACTATGCCTATCTTAAGAACTGTGCCTCGCTGCGGTGGTTTCGAGGACGTTTTAGATTTTATTTAGTTTTAAATAGTTTATTTTAAGTTATATTTACAAAACAATTATTTTAAAGAATAAACATGAAATTTGAAAAAAAAAATAACTTTTCCAGAATTTCTTGTAACAACAGACCACATATTATTTTTGCATTCGCAAACTCTCTGTCTCAACATTCACAGAAGTTAAAATACTGCCAAATGTCAGAGAATGTTTTCGCTGTTTCAGATTTAAAAACCTGTGAAAGAGTCGGAGTGGATGAGCATATAATAAAATTTAAATCTTCACCCAATTTTAAGAACATGAAAAAATTTATAAAGTCCCGTTCTGAAACTACAGTTGTGGGAAGTAAAGCCGTAGCTAAATCTCATCATATACCGCAGAAAACTGTCGGTAATATGGACAGCAACCAATATCAACGCGCTGACTGCCACAAAACAGAAGTCCAACCGCCCCTGCCACTGGAACCACCGCCACCTGATATATTATTAGAAAGTATTAAAGTGAAGCAAGAAATAGTAGACCTAGACTATGAAATCCCCCAGAAATCACCTCTAACTGACGACCACGAAAGTTCGGAACACACCGATAATACAAATGTTCATCAGAGCAAAATATGCAGAGACTTCATAAGAGGAACATGCAAACGCGAGGGAACATGTAAATACGCCCACAAATATGACCTGACCCAACTCGAAGGGGTGTACACCTTCTGCAGGAAATTTCAAAATTCTGTGTGCACTTTTACGAATTGCAAATATGTGCATGCAACAATATTTGAAGAGCAACATTTTTATAGAACTGGTATGCTGCCACCACACGCCCTTCAGCACAGGGCTAATAATATGATGCAGCTACCACCCCCGCCTCCCCCGCATGGTATGTTGTTTGTAACATAATGTAGAATTAAAACACTATTCGCTTTTTTTTATTTAACAGTGGCTACTCGCACGGGCACTTACAATTACGCAGTACATTAATCAAGTACAATATATTTGTTACGACATCAAATTACAAATCATTGATTTATAACGCAGAATTAAGAACACACAGAAACCGTGTACACGACTAATATTGAAGCATCAAAAATCACTCAACTTTAGAATGGTTTCTCGACCAAACCGTTAGTCACTTCATACCATTTAGCAGATGACCTCGGATGGTCTAAGCGTTCAATATAAAATGTGAAAATTGAAATGGGAAAAGTTTGTAAGTTAGCAACATTCCGCGGGTATAAAGTGAGAGGTGCGCGGGGCGTTTTCACTGTATTTGGTTATAATGCACCGCATACAATAATGAGAGGAGAGATATAATAGAGTATTCTGCATGTTCTTAATTCTATGACTATGATATGAATATTTACTTCATATAAACCTTCCTCTTGAATATCACTATTGCAGATAAGTATGTAAGGATATCCATTATTACTTGTTTCAGATACATTTATGCCGAATTTTAGAATAAATTTTTCCCATCCACCTCCACCTCTGCGTCCACCAAATCAGTAAGTTATAGTAAATACTATTTGATGACTGGTATATTTTATTTATTTGCTAGCGGTGCTTCGCGACCTTGTCCGCGTATTAGTCAACCATAAAAGATAGACATATGCTGTCGCGTTCTTTTTTTTGACTTTGGCTGACTTTGACATAAATTATTTTATCGAAACTTTTACCGTTTACATCGCGCACGAAGAAGGAAAAATAAACCCCCGATTTAGAACATTCTTCATTTGTGCTATGCTCCTTATTAGTCTTAGTGTGTCGATGTATAGTCTATAGCCTTTTTCTATAAATGGGCTAAGCAAGACTGAAATAATTTTTCAAATCGGACTAGTAGGTCCTGAGATCATCGCGTTCAGGTAAACAAAAAAAGATCCATCCCATATTGAGGTAGGTTTGAGATGTGTAGAATCTTACAAATAAACCTAGCATAGCACTGGAATAGTTATGCGGTGCCTTTCACGATCATTTGAAAGGGCTGTCATTCGAAGTGTGACGAAACACACTTCGAATGAAGCCCTAAATGTCTCAAACCACACTGCCTCAATATCGGTTTGAGCGTTTTCGTTTAACTACGTTAATTATTCTTTAAGTATTTAACTAACAATATTTCCTGATATTGTTACTAAATTGCTCTATATATGCATTTAAAAAATCAAAAAACTTACGTAAATATTAGCAAACGTTAAGATTAGTTTAGATTTTATGAATTAATATTATTTTTTTAATCTAGTTTAATATCAAATTGATAAATTGAAATTTTATAGCTACGATAAATATTATGTTACCTATTATGAAAAGTTTATTTGAAATGCAAATTATTAGTGAGTTTTGTTGCCTTTCTCAATTTACAGATTAGAAAAAGCAATACTAGCTCCTCCTCCTCCAATATGTACTATGGAGACTGTTCGTTACTCGGGAGACCATAAACACCTAATAACTACTGGACATATCAAAGGCATAAAGCGCGAATGGAGTAATTCAGATACGAGACAGCCATGTAAGTAGAGGGTAGGAGCATTGCGTCAATCTGGATGCAATAAGAAGTTATTGTTTGTTAAAAATTACATAAACATTTAGACAAAATATACTGTGAGTTCTATCTTATACAACGTGTAACTGAATATCGAAATACTATTGAAGGATGCATAAGCATTTTTACCCTGTAAAAATATTTAATTAAAAGAAGCATATTTATTTTTCCATCCAAACCAATTCAAAACCCTATTATACCCAAGATAAAGGACCGACACGCGCATAGTAACTACGCTACGCGACACGTACCTTAAAAAGTGAAGAAGCCACTTAATTTTTATTTTGCATGTGGTGTTAAGGCTGTATATGATTTCTTGCAGTAAAATCTAGGGCAGTGGTTTACTCCAAAACTTTTAGCTTTTCGATTTCACAGAGACAGTAAATAACGAACCTTTAAAGCCCGTGAAGTACTAATTTGGTTTTCACTTACAAGTTGTATAAGCTGCAAGCGAATTGATTTTGATATTAAAAATAAAGCATTTGCGTTATATTTCTAAAAGATTTTGCTAAATTAGTATAAATCAGTAAATACAGTAAACTTTGCATTACCCTATCGGATAAAAGTTATAATAGAATCCAGCCATTTAATTGCATCAACAATCCAATATAAACCCAATAGATTTTCTGTTTGCAAAACTTTAGAGTTTTATCTGTAAGCTAATTATTTTTAAAATTAACTTTATTTTAAATGTGATAAAAATTCTAACAAGCAAAGCATATCAAATTTATAATATACTTTCTTAATCATTTCATTTTGAAAGTGATTTCAAAGTTTAATATAGTTCGCCGAATAAACGCTAATGGGCGACTGTTTAATCCATAATAATTATGTTTTTAAGTTCCGTTTACTTCACTATTAAAGTTATATCCTTAGTTTCTATAAGGCCAGCACGCGAACTTCTAAGCGTATTGCCATCATATGAAAAGCCTTCGAAATATCAACATAAAAACATTATGCGAATAAAATTGAAAATCCCGCAATAATATTTTTATTTATTATATATATTTTATATAAGTTTTAGTTGCCGAATTAATAGGTTAGAAATTTCTAACGGGATATAATATCTATGTTTAAATAAATTAAATATGTTTCACATTATATTAAACATCACCCAGAATTTTCATTAAAAACAATAAAAAATGGACATCAAAAATCTATTCATACACTTAGTATTTTCTAGTAAGAAAGTAAGTAAATTCTAGATATTTATGTACATGCGTGGTCAACTAACTAGAGGCGACTTGTAGTGAAGTTAACTAACTACTAGAGGCGACTTGTAGTTTAATAATTAATTCATCAGCCTTTTTTTAAAATTCCAAATGTGTTTTTATTAAAATAACCTTACATAGGTATATAAAATATCTATGTATGCAAAAGTTCAAGAAACCAACGCAGCGACGCATAGTGCCTAAGGTGCTGGCAGCATTTAGTTTTTCTTTCTATATATAATAACGTTTTCATCAGAGATTAAAAATGAACTCTTAATAACCTTACACAAGATCTATGAAAACGATTACGGTTACAACTTTTTAGTAGTCTATAAATGCTTCAAATATAGTAAAAGCACTAACGTGTTTTGATGGGTTTTTTTAAAATTCATTATCAACACTGATGTTATTTCTAATTTTGAATTTCTCTACAGGGTCAACATGTTCTAAAATCTCATGTTACTTAGTGTCCCTAATTAGTTGACCATAACTGTCTTTACGTAGATTCATATATTATGTAATTTGACACATTAAATCGAATCGTTAAAAATAGAGACACGAATAATTAGAAATTGAATGTAGTTGAAACTACTATAATATTTGTTGTTCTATATTTATATGCCGTGTGGTCATGGTAGAGCAGAACACAATATTGGATAGAAGCAGGCGATACTTTGCGGTAACCCATGATATATTATGAAAATTAAGCTTAATTTGCTATAATACTCCGCGAAAAGCAGGAGAATCTGTATGGTGTAATTTGTAATTTTTTCAATCCTTATACTCCACAACAAACAGATCTTTGGCAATCTACTCTCTACGCACGTTTCGCTCCGGAGTATCTTCAGGAGATGTTGATTTTACAATGAATAATTGTTAGGCGGACTTTTGGACTAATCATTGTTTAGTCCGAACGCCCCCTTGCCCATGGTAAATGATCCAAGTCCGGATGACGTCAGAAATCGGGCCCTCATCTTGTGTGTTTGTGTGCTGTTGGGACACATTGTCGGTAGTTATTTGATCGGCAAGGTCGTAAAGGACATGCTTCGGACGTCGCCGCCTAGGCTCGATGTCGGCAGTGGTGTGCATAGCCCTTGGACCCAGGGCATGCACAAGGTGTTCAGCACAAACATAAAGTAAAATTAAAATTTTGATTTTAGATATGTCGGTTTATAATCAAATTACTTTACGTAAGTTATATTTTTGATTGATTTAATACTATCGTCTATCTACTGCTAATTGAGTAAAAGTACTTACCCTGATTTACGTCACAAAATTATGACACACCATTCGGCAGCATTTTCTAAGCACACTGATGATGATAATATTTTTCCAACATATCATGTTTATAGCGTCTTTATGAAAATTATTAAGATCACAATATCCTTTATCATTCCACACTTTACCTATATTGGACAATAAAACAAAAGGAAAGCAAAATAATCGCTTGCTATGTACAAAGCCGCTTAGCCAAGAAAAGTTTTCGTAATATTTATTATTAAACATACGTGATTAAGTAATCACCTTTTTTGGGATATTTGTTGCATTGGTACACTCCTTCCTTTGCGAATGATTTCTAATTTTACGATATAGGGATAGAAATTAAAGTTTTCTCTAAGTACTTTTTCCAGGCACACTGAAACCCAACAAAGACCGCACAAAATTATGACACACCATTCGGCAGCATTTTCTAAGCACACTGATGATGATAATATTTTTCCAACATATCATGTTTATAGCGTCTTTATGAAAATTATTAAGATCACAATATCCTTTATCATTCCACACTTTACCTATATTGGACAATAAAACAAAAGGAAAGCAAAATAATCGCTTGCTATGTACAAAGCCGCTTAGCCAAGAAAAGTTTTCGTAATATTTATTATTAAACATACGTGATTAAGTAATCACCTTTTTTGGGATATTTGTTGCATTGGTACACTCCTTCCTTTGCGAATGATTTCTAATTTTACGATATAGGGATAGAAATTAAAGTTTTCTCTAAGTACTTTTTCCAGGCACACTGAAACCCAACAAAGACCGCACGAATATGCTTTCATTATAAAATGAATGAATAAACTATAAATTAACCTTAACACATTAAACTATCACTACTCAAACTTTTATAAGTTACTGAATTTATGCACTTTTACCGTTTATTTATCACCAACGCCATACCGCATTGTTCGAAGGTAAACAATCATGGCGATTGAATATGCTAATGATAATATTGCAATCGAAATTAGTCAAAATAGTCTTTAATTTTTTGTAAGTATGGGTACGAACGCCATTTTATTTTGATATGTAAACAATAAATAGAAACCATATTTATTGTTAACTCTCTCACTTTCCAATGACTCCTGGAAAACCTAGATGATTCATTTTTCAAAAATTAGACAGCGTTTGGTTTCATAGAGTATTTTCAAAACGAAAGACTAATTCGATAATATAAAATATTAGTTCCTTAATTTTCTTAAAAGACACTAAAAGGTATTTACATTTGTGAATAATGTTTTTAATTCTAAAAAAAGAATAATGACAATAACAAACCAAGCAAATCATTTTATTCATAAAAAAATCAAACACGTAATTGATTATCCACTTCCGTAAGCAGTGCTTATAGACACCCATACTTAAAGAATTTATGAATGAAACTGTTTACACAAGACCGATGCTAATCTTGTAAGTACAAGCGCACGATTATAACATTACACGACACACACTACTAACTTGCACGCACACATCTAGCAGAATGATTCTTTCTTTGGGCGTGCTTATTTTATTTGATATTTCTATGCAACAGTAGAGGGCGTCATATGTCGAGTGATTCATAATAATTGATTTACCCTGCAATCGATAACATGAGATTTAAATAATAATATAGGTATTTTTACGTGTTTTAAAGGGTAAATGTAGGTATTTAACGTTTACGGTTAAAAATTAAAATACGAAGTAGAAGATTTTATTTTGTACGCTATACGCCACGCGCGCGCTGGTTGCGCAGTCACCTGTCTAGCGATAATTGACCCAGAAGTTTGGCCGCTCATTACTAGATGGCGCTTTCATATATTTTTTCTTAGTGTTTTTTTAATTACAAAACTTTAATGGTCCTATCTGAAGGCTCTTTAAGACCCTGAGGGTAGGGTATGCACTGCTTATTTGCATATATGCAATGCAAGCCACTGCTCCCAGGTATTTGGCCTTGTCTTGCCAAGGTATGAACGCCCGTTGAAGGTGACCTCTGCGGGGTTAACTGTGAAGCAGCCTCTCGGTTTGCCCGTGAAGAGCACCGCTGCGCTCTTCTCAGGGTTCACCTCGATCCTCCAGAGGCGGAACCACTTGCCCCGCAGGTGAAGCGCCTTTTGGCGTCGACTTGCTATGTTACTCTTCTTGGGATCGTCGTCGTGGGACCGAGCGGTATCGTCGGTGAATTGGGACAGTTTGACCGTCGCCGGTAGGTCACGAGGAATGTCGCTCGTGAAGAGTGCGTAGAAAAGCGCGGAGAGCAAGGAGCCCTGAGGGACTACCGCTCGTGTCGTTCTAGGTGAAAACTACCCCAAATGTGTTTGCTTTACCTTTCTGAACCTTATCTATCTTAGCCCCTACCACCTCATTAGTGCCTCTGAATATGTTCAATAGAGGTGAAGTTGATAAGTTTATTCGTACGTTTAGCAATTCGAACTACCATTCTTATGTTTAATAATTTCTAATTGTTCCATCAGATCAAGTCTCAAACCTTTGTCGCAAGTATGTAATATTTCGTATGTGGCTACTTTATGTCCACTGGCAAAAAATATGGCAGCCTTCAATCATAACCATCCTGAAAAATCTTACTTGCGGTTTCGGAGCGAAACGTGCTTAGAGGGTAGGTACATTGCCGAAGATCTCTTTGGTGTCGAGTATAGTCAAAGTCAAATATTTCTTTATTCAAATAGGCACATAGATGGCACTTTTGATGCGTACATTACATGTAAAATGTGACATAAGACTGAGTTGATGGCGGTAAATAAATTCGTCAACTTAAAACTAAAGCCACTAGGGTTCCAAACGCGCCCTGGTCTAAGAAGAAGCCCACAACAAACTAAGCCGGTTGTTATTTTTTTTTTTCGTTATCACCATCTCACATTGTCATTTAAAAACTATTAAAGAAGCAACCTGGTTAGAGCAATTATTTACACCCAAGCATTTTTATTTTTGACGTAGTCCTTAAAACTATAAAACTATAATTACTTATTTTATTTAGTGTAGTATATGGCATAGTTTATTTTTGCTTCTAATGTTCAAATTATTACAGCCACGTATTCTCTTAAATTTAGATATATTTTTGTGAACATACATTAAAGTTTACAAATATGTATTGGCTAAAAACTGTCATTATCTCATTATAAGGATTGAAGGAATTTTAAATTACACCATACAGATTCTCCTGCTTTTCGCGGAGTGTAACTAAGCTTAATTTTCATAATTGCTGCGATCAGGCTATAGGCAAACCCAACCGTTGTGAGAGTCCTTTATTCCAGCAGTGGACTGTTATAGGCTATTGTTTGACGATGCTATTTATATCGAATAACACGATAATGAATTTAGTTAAATTCTCAGGAATCATTATCAATTTACTATCAATAATAATATTTGACAGATTGATTTAATATCGTACAAAACGCATCATATTCAGTATTCATATTGTCTCATCTTAATATTTTGAATTATTTAATACATTTTGATTTAACGATTCGCGTTGATGTGATCTTTTTTACCAAATGATAAATGATAAACGACTAGGATACCTCCCGGTGTTTAAGTCGTTTATCATAAGATACAAATTACGAAATTTCACTAGTGTGATGTGTCTAGGTTTGGTAAATTTCGGCAATATGTAATAACTAGCTGTCGTCCACGTTCTCCGTCCGCGTTTATTACGAACCCTATTTCCCTGAGTACGGTAATATTTTAGAGCGCTTAGTGCAACCTGAACTGCTTCAAAATGTGGCCATTGATGATGCACAGTTCGGTTTCCGACCGTTTCCTTCAGTTTAAAGCACACGATACAGTGCTAACGCATAATTAACTAGGTCAAATGTCCTGAGCCGGGCATTTGATCTAGTTAATTATGATATTCTCTGGGAGAAACTATTCCAGTAACAGGTCCCTAATGAAATTGTGGGTTTGTTGAGACACTGGTACGGTAACCAAACTAATGCTGTGAAATGGTGCGACGCGACATCTAAGTTTTACAAATTAGACTGCGGTGTTCGGCAAGGAGGGATAACCTCTCCGAATCTTTTTAATATTTATATTAATAACTTGATAGAGGAACTATTTCTATACATTTAATATATTTTGAAATTTTTTACCGGGGGGGTGCTTTATAATCGATACTGAGTCCAAAACAGATTTTTATTTAATTTTTGTCTGTCTTTCTGTCTTTCCGGGCATCACGTGAAAACTACTGAACGGATTTAAATACAATTTGGTATAGTTGTAGCTAATATTTCGGGTCAACATATAGGCAACTTTTTATCCCGATAAACAAAAAGTTTCCTTCGGGAAATGAGATGAAAGTTTTTAACAATTT
This sequence comes from Pararge aegeria, assembly GCF_905163445.1. Lineage (NCBI taxonomy): Eukaryota > Metazoa > Arthropoda > Insecta > Lepidoptera > Nymphalidae > Pararge > Pararge aegeria. Next base: position 2,274,573 of record NC_053208.1, read on the forward strand.
TACTTCATAGCTCCGTTAAATTTGAACCGATTTTAATAATTCTTTTTTTATTTCGAAGTATATATCCTTATCCAAATAAATAGTTTTATAATATAAATTTATTATGTACCTGCAAATTCCTCTTTAAATTATTCAAATTAGACGTATGTTTAGAAGTTACAACGGGTATAGAAAGGCTAAAAGCAAGAAAAATGCAGAGGGCCGCCCGGCCGCGTATTAAATAGTTTGGAAATAAAACTGTAGGTGGCGCTGCAGTAAGGTACTTCGTTTTTTTTAAGATTTTAAAACAGATAATAACCGATTTGATGCAGACAAAGTTGCGCGGGTCAGCTAGTAACATTCCAAAGTCGCAAGTCTATGCTATGAAAATTTAACTTACGTTCGGTAAATTTTGCTTCAAAATTGGAAAAAAATAAACAACTAGTGAAATTTCGGATTCGGTTTGTATCTTATGTGAATAGTCATTCATGGTATATAGTAGCGTAACAGTTTAGCCAAATTTACAATTGTACTAATCTTAGTAGTAAAGCACACTGCCGAGTCGAAATCTTTGTTTTTTCGGTTATAAAATGTACTGTGGCAAGTCGAGCTGCTTGTACAATCGGTCACTAGAGGTACGCCTTAAGTAGATGTCCTTCCATGCTTAAATACGGCCCACCAAAGTCAAATTGTAGAATACAGAGAGCATTTGCACCTAAAGTTACAGTAAATTTTGGTAAACTGGTTTTGTATTGAAAACTTCGAGCACTGATACCTAACAACCGCGCTCAATTCAATGTTATCCATTTTCAACAACACGCTCCGAGAAAAAGTAAACAAAAGAATTCCATTTCTAAAAAAAAATGGATTGTGTGGTTTTATAAAACCACAGTAAAAGTGAAACCTTTTTTCACTTTTTAGACATTTAACAAAACATTTTTGGAATAATATTCCATTAAGTATATAAATATCGCTTCATCAATCTTAACTCTATACTTGTAAAATCGGAATGATAAAAGTAGACTAGGCCTGGAGGCCTAGTAATATTTTTATTGAACTCTGTATCTTAGAGTACGACATACAAAATACTTAACAATTTTTCCGATGATATATCATATTAAAAAACTGAAAACAGTATTTTCGTATATTTCGTTCAGTCATTTTCATCTGTTTTTCAATTATTTTCATTCATTCTATTATCAATTCCATCTCCATAATGAATTTCACAGTTTATAAAATAAGTAACCTATATTTCATGGACCACTGGCACAAATGAGTGGTCGTCTATACACTACACGGTCAGTAGATGTAAACTATAGGCGCCGCCTAGGTGAAAACTTTATGCCCACTCCGCGGCCGGCCGTCACGCGACATGCAACACACAGTCGATAAAGTCTGAGCAGATTCAATGAAAGTTTCACTTTAACAACAGATTTTCAATTTTGTCAATTAGTCTAGTGGACAAGGTGAAAATGGTACAAAATAGAGATACTGCTCTTAAAATTATGTGCGATAGCGCATTGGATCCGGAATGACGCCTAAAAAAAAGTGCCAAAAGCCTGTATTATTAGCACATAAAAAATTGCAATAGTTAGAAACAATTAAAGATAAAAAAAATGTTATTTCGTTTTTTGCCAATATTTCTAAGAATTTTCAAATAAAAAACTCCCAATCCCTGGAACTCTATACATCTCTTTTATTTATAAATTTCATTTAACGCTAAAAATAGGTCTGCGCCCGACATTTTCTATTGCGCGCGCGGCGTCAAAAGCGAGTACGGCACATTAATTAATTTATTTTAAAAATTATGGTGTGTTTTGAACCCTATAAATAATTTCTTCCCGTTGGAAATTTTACTCAAGTTATTTTTGCAACAAGTTATACACAATTGTTAACTATCGAAATTTTCTCGAACTTCCGTCTTAATTGTATATGAAAAAAAAATGTTTAAATAATAGTTGTAAAAATTTTTTGCGTCATAAAGCTATTCTTACGTACATACAGACTTGACAAGACAGTAGAAAATATTGCTTGTTTTAATTTACATTACTTGGATTTCTCAGTTTTTGTTACTTGAACAATCCAAGTAATGTAATTTTTTTTTTCCTTATTCATCATATTATCGTTTTTTATTTTTACCAGATTTTAAATGATTAGCAAAAAATAAAAATTCCCGCCTTTTGTTGTTAAATTTTAAAAAATTAATCTTAATAAAGTATAAATATTTTTTTTTACTATATTGTATGTAAGAAAGGCTCTACGAAGCGAATATTTTTAAAACTATTATTTAAACTGTTTTTTTCACTTACCATTAACGCGAAAGTTCGAGAAAAAGTGTTCAGAACACGCCATAATTTATTAAAATTAAAAAAAAAATTCAATCCCTTAAATAAAATAATGAATGTGTCGTACTAGCTTTTGACGCCGCGCGCTCAATTTAATAATGTCACGCGTCGTATACCTATTTTCAGCGTTAAATAAATAATGGAGATAGAGTTCCGGGAGTTGGGAGTTTTTTCCTTTTTCAGATTTTTTTTTAAATTTCTTAAATATTAAAAGTGAAATGAATGAATTAAATATTAAGAATGAATATGATATATTGGCAGAAAACGAAACACCATTGTTTATAACTATTGCAATTTTTTACGTGCTAATAGCATGTGCAAAGCTTTTGGCACAAGCTTGTAGACGTCATTCCGGATCCAATGATCGCACAGATTTTTAAAAGCAGTATCTCTATATTGTTCCATTTTCAACTGGTCGACTATATACTAGACTGAATATCCATAGCCAGCCAGCATTAACTTTTTTTTATCCAAAAAGTTCATACGTTACGAACGTGTCGAGGTCGACGGTGACTCCAACCTATTCCTAGTTATTCCCCTACCAAAAAAAAAAATCAAAATCAATTATCTAAATCATTTGAGACAGTAACAGCACAAATAATAATTAATTGTTAATGATATATTTTTAGGAGACAGTGAGAAAAATGTAACGAATTAAAATATAGTGAGGATGTCTTCATTGCTGTTTTTATATGTAAATTCAGTTACGTTAGTGACCGCAAAATTCGAAATGTAGTTTTGGATCGACTTGTTATATATTACTTTTTTATCCGAAGTTCCCACTTTTTCTTAACCTTTCGAATGTCAGGCAGAGCCCCGAAGTTAGTAGTTACTAAATTTGTCCTGAAAGTTGGCTCTGTTGTTACGCTACCATATTGTTTTGCGGCGGAAGCTGAGACGCACATCGGTGTAACGCGTAAATACTAAAAAAAGAGTATGATAAATGAATTTCTTATTTATTTATAGTATTTTTCTGTTTTTCTCAACATTTTTAGAAAATAAAAAAAGCATACACTTAATGTGGTAACGTGGATAGAAAAGGCAGCCTTATCGCCAAGTAGCGATGTCAGCCATCTCTGTTTCATCATGCCTGTTTTTCTCTCGCCAGACAGAATAAAATTGTAAAAATGATGATGTTGAAAAGATCAACTGCTGAGTTTTTTGTCGGCTCACACACATATAGTTAACGTTTCAAAAGTGTTTATATTAGTAAATTTTGTTATCGATTTTGATGGAAGACCACATACAACCGTTCTCATTTCATGGATTAAAAAAAATACCGTTTTGTTCGCCTCAGCTCTCGTTTAAATTATATCGAATCCCCAATAGCCCAATTGATTTAGGAGCAAACTGAAATCAGCCAGTTGGGCTATTGTCACACCCACTCCTAGTACAAGCTTTAAGATTATTGGAGGAGATAACGGGATATTAGTCATGTTTGAAAGCCCGAGGAGAACCAAGGGTCCAGGGGCTTTGGATCCGTTACAAAATTACACACAAACTTATGCGCTCCAATTGATATTTTCAATTTGAACGTGAAATATTGGCTTGACAGAATAGGCTGATGAACATTCCTAATATTCTTCTGAAGCGAAGCTCTTTACGCACGCAAAAGTAAAACGAGCGAGCGATCTAGTTGAAAACTGTTTCTTTTATAAGTTGCGTAAAATGCTTCGCTTCGGTTGGGTGCATCATGATATTTTAATTTAATGTGTCTGTTTTATTATCGTGTAAGATGTGTCGCTAAGCGAGACCTACAGTCGATTGATTTGTTCTGCAGTCGCTGCGCCGCCGTGCGACCTCGTCTACAATGAACGATTGTCCAAAAAATGCAAACATTGCGATATCATGGAGTTCAGGTTTGGTATACGCTTATGCTCGTTTACAAACTTTTATATATATATTATTTTTTCCGTATATATTTATTATCCAATATGATTTTTTTTGTGTTTCGCGATTTCATTGAATTCCAGCGAAAGGCTTGAAAGGCAACGGCGACAACTTGTTAATTGCATGACTTTTTTATTAGCGACGACAAAAAAAAGGGTACTAAAGTTTTAGTTTAACTATTTATTAGCAATTCAGATGAATATGATCTTGCAAGTCTAAGACGGGGTGTTTCATGTCAACATCAATGACCCATCAACATCAAAATCGACGTGTGTAACAACTTAAATTTAACTTATAGAGAATAAAGATATTTTGAAAAAATATATAAATGTAATCTAAAAGATGAATTCGCAGCTTGTGAAGCAAAAGACATATTACCAGTGAATGCTATATTGAATTTTACCGTTCTTTGCGTAAATATAACGTATTATATTATCATTTAAGCCAATATTCCCTTATCCGTGTAAGTCCCAGTATCAATGTATGTAACTATGTATAAAATAAATCTTATATTTCTTAGAAACAATAAATTTTTTTGTGAGCAATGTTGCATTGCTCGCAAATCTCAAGTTCTAAAAGCCGGACTTACGACATTGAACTCATAAGGTACACTCTAAATGCACCTGTAAATTTTAATATATAGACACAAACAAAATTAGACGTCACAAATGACATTGAGTGAATTATGATTTAAATGCCGTACCGGGCTGGGCTTTCAGTTGATCGCATACTACGACACGAGCCGCTTTGTACGCATACATTTATTTAACCAGTTACGTTTTCAAGTGAGTTAACGAGACACAAGCGTTACCTGCGTAAATTTATCGAATTAATACAGAGCTATCAAATCATGGCGTTTGTTCGCCCATATAAAGTAAAGAACCATAGAAATCTTATGGTCAGACTAGAAATGCCATTTAGCACTTTAAGTACAGAAAACAATTATGGCCGCTCGACGGCTCCCAGCGTCCGTACCACTATATGTTAGGAGTGCAAATATATATATTTTTTATATCGATAGATTACACCCAAGCAGAATGCCCATCTGCAGGGCTAGCACAGACAGGAGACTATAATATATCCGCCGACAGGGGATATAATTAACGTGTCCATCTGCTAAGCACGGTAACATAGGATAGGAGAATATTACCCCCGTTTATTGTTGCAACATATATATTATTTGGATATTATTTCCACTTGGGCGCAGTGCTCTAAGAGTTGATAAAGGTGTGGGAGAAAAAAAATTATTTTCCCCGGGGAGATAATGGTCTCATGCTAGCCGTTCTGATGGTAAGTACTAAACCATCGCCTATATACAAGAAAACGTAAAGCAGGGCAAGCGAGGAACTCGTCCAGCCTTGCCGCCCGGTGTCCATCAACTTAAGCCTCATGATATAATTAATTACGCCTCCCTTCAGACCGGAACACAGCATTAAAACAATGCTGCTTTGCGTGAGCATAGCATGGCGGTAGTACTTCCCCGTACGAGCTCTGTCGCAAAAAGCTCGACTGCTACTTTCTAAAACTAATAAGTACGCGCTGGGAGTTAATTTATGTTTTTTTTTTACAACGGCGTACGGCGGCCGCTGGTTATAAGAGGCAATTAATGTAGTTATAAAAGTAACAATGAAGACGCCAACCGTTACAAATTTTTTGTTAAAATTATAGTGCTCTGAGTCTCGTTCGCGGCGACAAGGTAACGCGTACGCAACAATCCTAGTGTCTTGTTACTAAGATTTCTTTGAAAGTGACAGATCTACGCTAACGCCGATGTGAGGTTTGCTTACTTGAAGAAACTGGTTTAGTTATTTTTTATTGGAGTTATACTTCTTTTGGCGCGTTAGGAAAAAATGATGAGAGTAAATTTTACGATGCGCGCGCACACCGTCACAAAAAAGCGACACCCTGAAGTTACTAGTTACTATATTAGGTTTGACAGTGTACACTTTCAATTGTCAAAGTCTGCGGGCTCATTCCGGTGATTTAATTGATTCAATTGTACAAAAATCGCAAATTTTAATGTTGACTTAAACTTGGTTTTTCCGATAATGAATCTAGTAGTATACCAAATTTAATTGTTTATTATGTCAATTTCTTTAATTATGTACAAATATTTTTTCTTGTGTTACTTAAATAAACTTACTTAACTAGATAATGCTTTATCATACAACTTTCAATGTATTAAATACCTTTTTCTCTATTGTTAGTGTCGTTATTTCTACAAACGAAGAATAAAGCGAGAGATAAAATTTTTGAAAAGATTTTTATCTTGTTACGCCAAAGAAGTATAACATCGAACGCGTTCACATAAGTAAATACACGTTTTTTTTTAATTGTAATAACCGAGCGGTGATGGGCTTGTGGTCAAGGTTTCGGCATCCCATTTGGAGGGACCGAACCAAACCTGTATGCCTGGAACCTGGGAGATGTTCTCTATGGCGTGTGAAGTCTACCAATCCGGGCACCGGGGCTCGACCCATCTCACTCTCGGAGACCAGTAGTCCTGGACTGGGTCGGTAACGACGATGATGAATGTGTAGAATTTCCGCGGCCGCGGCTCGTGTCGTCCGTAACGTGGGATCAGCTACCCGTGCAACACGCATCCACTGCTGTTTGTATCGCTGGGCCTTCGCGGGGCTTCGGCCGTATCATGTTGTAATCAATGTAACTACTTTTAGGTTGGATCACAACCTTAAAAAGTTATATGAGATGCGCGATTCGAAAAATATGCTGATGAAAAAGACTGAAACTTTGGAAAAGCAATCTGCAAAGCTGCGCTCCATTTTAAAGAAAATTCTAAAACCTACGGTAACGAGGGTTAGTAATATTTGAAGCTATTTGCAGTGAGATGTCCTGAGAATATTTGGGTGTTGAAACTCGATGTAACGAGAATGCGTCTCGAGAATAAGGTAGAATACATTAAATATAAATATACTACGAGAATACGCACATCGCCATCCAGGCCCAAAGTAATCGTAGCTTGTGTTATGGGTTCTAAAATAGCCGATGAATATTTATATGAATGTAATGCACATACGTATAATATCAAGATAAACACCCATCAGAGCTAGCTATCCGAGCGAGCTATTATTATATATTTTTTATTCTGTCCCCGGGGAGATAATTATCTCCTGCCCATGCTAGCCGAGCAGACACTGAAAAACATTCATGTCCATCGCACACACATTTTCCAGTTGTGGGAATCGGCCTTGGACGCAGAAAGCAGGGTCACTGCCCACTGTGCTAACCGGCTGTCTAAACACATTTTAAATAAATAAATAAATTTACCTATTTTAGTTACCATGGAAACTTGTATAATATGTAGATAAATAAACGAACACATTAGGAGAGAATGGGATGGAATACAAAATAACATATTTTATTTCCTATTTCAGGAAAGTAAATAATACTTATTTAATATAATATATTCATATAATATATTTAATTTAATATAATATACATTAAAGTATTTAAAAAATGTTAACTTGGTTTAATGTAAAAATTATTAAATAAAAAACCAATTTATACTGAGATTGAATGTAATACAGGAGTATACACTCTTTGTCTATCTCACTATCTCTAAGGCTACTTTTCAGTAGTGGCGGTTAGAACAAATGGAGTTAGGTGTGGTAGTGCAGTTAACTCTAGGCCTATAACATGCACTTATGAAACGTTCATACATACATGTTTACATAACTGTCAGGGGATGGTGATAACTTCGTTCGCCTACTTAAACCTAAAGCTACGAGGGTTCCAAACGCGCCCTGGTCTAAGAAGAGCCCACAACAAACTTAGCCGGGTAATTTGTTTTTTGTAATCACCATCTCACAGTAAATTTATTTAGCTATGAAGCTTGAGCAATTCACACCCAACCTTTTTTATCGTTTAAGTAATCCTTAATATTATATTATATATAATAGGATTTTTCTGTAAGCTTACGTTTTTAAAAAAAAAATTATGCGTCCTGTTATGTAATATTTTCAATATTATAGTCGTAAAAAAGTAATAGGCCCGTTTTGACATTTGTCATTGCTACGTAACTAGTTATGGAACCATACGACTTTGTACTCGATATTCACGGAGAGTGTTCTGGAACTGAGGAGCCGCGGTGAACGCGGTTTTTTTTAGCTGTAAACGAGCAGACTTGGGTCTTGGTGGGGTTAAACTGAACAATGTTTTGTGCACCCCATACGGACGCTTTGTCCAAGAGATCCTCAATTTCAGACACAAGCTTACTTCTGCACTCCACCAGCTGAGAAGGAGAGAGCTGTGCAGGCCCTTTATAGAGAGCATCACCCGTGCCATCATCTGCATAACAAAGGAAGCCATTATTGTCCAGCATGTCATTGATATGCAAAATAAACAGTGTGGGCGATAACACTGAACTCTGCGGAACGCCAGCATTAATGGGCTTAGGGTTAGAGCAAAAACCGTCGACTGCGACTTTAATGCTGCGCTCATTAAGGAAGCTGGCTATCCAAACGCACAAATTCTCAGGCGGCCCATAGGATGGTAGCTTCGAAAGAAGTGCCTTATGCCATACCCGATCGAAGGCTTTTATGATAGACTCCATCACCTTAGATAGTAGGGATGTGACTACGATTGGCCTGTAGTCAGCAGGGTCGCCTTTCTTGGGAACGGGATGCACCAAGGCAGTCTTCCAAGACGACGGAACCGTGCCGGCAGAGTAAGAGTGCTGAAACAGTCGCGTTAGAACCGGAGTCAGTTCAGGAGCGCACGTTTTAAGCACGACCGCAGGAATACCGTCAGGCCCACTGGCCTGGTTTACGACGAGAGAGAAAAGCGCCTTACGCACATAACTCTGGGTAAAACGAATGTCACACGAAGTGCTTAGACATCGCGGGATCAAAGGTGGTGTTCTCCCTCCATCATTAAGAGACGAGTTTGAGGCGAAGAGTGTGCACAAAATTTCGGCTTTCTCTTGGGCGGTGTGGGCAAGGGTATCATCCGGTTTGCGTAAAGGTGGAAATGTAGATCGGCAGAAGTTGCCTTGTATAGCTTTGGACATAGACCAGAAGGCACGCGTGCCAGAAGGCATCTTAACTAATCTCTGTCCAATTCTATCAATGTTGCTCAATCTAGCACTGGTTATAGCTTTTTTTTGTAGGTTCTGGAGGCAGCGTTAAAATTCTTTTTGAAATCCGCACTATTAGGGTCTTTGTTACGCAGTGCTGATGCCCACGATCTGTAACAGGCCTGTTTAAGGTTGTAAGCCTTATTACAGACCCCATTGAACCATTTTTGTGCGCGCCCTCCGATAGGTATGGATGAGTTTGGAATATAGCATTCCATACACTGGAGTATAGCGTCCGCAACGGCTTGAGCACAAGTATTTGGGTCATTTTCTGAAAAACAAAGCTGCGTCCACGGATATGACGCATAGAACTCTCGCAAGCCAGTTCAGTCAGCAGATCTATAGTGCCACACCCGTCGAGTGCCAGACACGCGAACGGTATATCCTAATGGAGCGTCGACGCTGACGTGGTAGTCGGCAGGATGACTCGTCAGGAACAAGTCCAAAAGTGACGGGGAATGATCCTCAATATCTGGTACCCTAGTCGGTACTGATACGAGTTGACTGAGGTCATAAGCCAGTACGAAATTGTAAGCAGACCTACCTGCGTGATCGGTGGTTCGTGATCCAAGCCATTCAACGTGGTGGGCATTAAAGTCTCCCAAGATAACCACCTCTGCAGTAGGGATCTGCTCAAGCACACTGTCTACAGCTTTTTGAACGTGGTCGAAGAGACGGTCCGTTTCAGCATTACCACTATGGGATCTGTACAGGCATGCATAGACACGAGTTTTGCCCCCGAAGTCTGTTCGCAACCAAAGGAGAGACAGATCCCCAGCCTCGAAGCGATGGAAACGCTGACTACACAAATCCCCTCTGACATACACCCACACGCCAGCCCGCGGCAGAAATAGGTGTTCTAAGGTGTAGCCCGGATAATTCAGGTAGGATGTATCATTAGGGTAAAGAAATCTGAGTCTCCTTTAAAAACAGTAAAGCCGGCTTTGCCGTTTCAAGATGGTGATGGACGGCACTAAGGTTAGAATGCAAGCCCCTGATGTTGCAGAAGTTTACACATAGTGTGGAACGAGATGCCGCTGTAGAACGTTTATACTTTCGTCTACTTTTCATAATACGTGTGTGAGCATATTAAACTAGGGGGGGGCGGATATATGAAAAATGCAGGGAAATATCCACTCCGAGTTGCACAGGTTGTTTGGGTTACTGGCGCGGGGGACGGCAGGGCCCTCAATCCAAACCGCTGAATGACCGGTGGGTTCCACTCCGGCACTCCGGTCATTCACCGGGCTTTTTTCGTCAGTGGCGGGGCAGCCTCCTGAGACGGGACATCTCGGGTTCGGGCCCCCTCCGGACTAACGGTAACACTGTATGTAATAGATTTTTATTTTATTGTTTCGTTCAGTTACGTTGCAAGTTACATTCTATGGTCTTGCACAAATGTCGAAACGGGCCTATTACATTTTTACTACTATAAAATATTATCTAGGCTTGAATTTGGGTTATGTTTTAGTCTTAACGACGCTTTATCGAAAACCAAAGAGTTATTACCCCTTGAATAAGCAAGCTTTTCAAAAATAAATTTTCACCTTCGTTGTGGTGGCTCTGAAACTTGATTTCTGAGCACTTATATTTTATTAAAGTTCCAAGCGGCTACGCGTATAAATTCTTTGATCCAAACGTATTTTAGTACGATGGGATGTTTTGGGATATTTTTTTTTAAATTTAATAAGACAGAACTATGATTAAAAAGTATCAGTACCTATAAGTCTAAGCTCCATACGTCCACAACAAGCATCAATTTTAATTTGCTATCGGAAGTTAGCAGATATTTTTTTGACAACCTTTTTTTTTTTAGGCTGACATGGCAGAGCAATTCGTAAAAAGATTCCTGAGCTCTAAAAAGCAGCTGCAGCGTTTGAAGGCTCAATATAAATATTTGTGAGGACCTGGTAATTACTCTCCTAACTTAATCAGCATGACTTTTTCAAACTAACGATTGGTACAACTTATTGCATGTATTTATGCTATTTCTCTTGCGAAATGTCAAAAATTGGTGACCTCGCCTCGCTGTTGAAAAGCCTTTACTTATTTTACTGTATTGTTTCTTTTTTTTGGTGTGGCAACCCTGCAATTAACAGCTGTTCAAACGTTCTCTTTGAATTTTTTTTGTTTTAATTATTAATTTGTGTGTATTTATTGCCCAAATCCAATCTAATCGTTTCATTTAAACATAAATCAATAGTTTTGTGCGATGTGCGGATTGTATTGAAGTTTTCGTAAATGAAAATCAAATGACATTTCGGTAAGAACAAATTGAATTTATAACAATTATTTCGTTGATATTTCGGTGTTCTGATAGTTTTATTAGCATAAGAACAGATATCCAGCACACTGAAAATCATTAAGTGTGTTTGCAATCACACATAATATCCATAATAGCGAACATTTGTAAGCACAACACACAACAGTCATCGCGAGTTCTTTTTGCTAATAGTTCCTTGTTATAAGCAAACTAAATACAAAATGATGACCCGCAAAGCCCTATTGGCGCATCAGGAGCAATCCAAACGACAACTGGCTTTAAAAGAATAAAAGGCAAGCAAGGAACTATGTACCCAACCGAATAGCGAGAGAGATGAAAACGAAAAGGAACTGTTAGGTGTGCTTCGAAAGCTGAATTATAAACTTTACATATACGCTATCGACATAGTTGAAGAACGGGATAGGCTACTGTTATTGGTAGATAGGTTTGATGAGTGTCGTGCTGAGTACGAGGAGGCCCTGAGTCAGGTTAAACCTCTACAGCGAGAGCTACGTAATGCCCACCACCTTATCACAGAGTTGGAAGAGGCTGCACACAACACACCAGCACAGCACACTCAGTCTCTACGAGGAACTAGTAGATATTGATTCCTGCTGATATGGACATGTCTACTGCTCAGAAAAAATCTGTGGTTATAAACTCTAACACAACAGTAGTACGTCCCGGCAGCAGTAAGAAACTTAAAAAAATATATTAAATTAAACCAATTTATAAAAAAAAAACTCAGAAATTGTTAAAAATACAGAAACAATCTTCTAAAGCCTTAAGACCCAAAATAGTCTAGATTTATTTAAACAAATAAAAATGTATCATACTCAACTAGAAGCTAATAAATTGAGATATGAATCTGACACACATGTTTTAGAATCACAGATTAGCCAGATTGCAAACTTTCACTAAGGACACTGGCAGGTCAATATGACCAATATCAAAAACAAATGAATGAATACACCCAGACTACAGATGAAATAGCAAAAGAGGCAGAAAACAAAATTATCTATACACAAACTAGCTTCCCCTGTATTGATGAAGGTATAGTTTGTCATCCCCAGTCTGTGTTACCAGCATCATCACCCTTAAAGTGGAAGGTGTGTGATCGATTCAATGTCTCAAAATTAAGTCACCCTAACAGTTCCTTCACCCAAGTAAATCTAAATCCACAAAAACATATATGTATAGCAATGAGATTGGATGTTATATGGGCTTATTTCTTAATGCACATCTACATAAATAAATAATGTAAAACTAGAGATAGTTTTGACTTTGCAACAAATTTAACTTTACTTATTGAAAATAGAGGCTATAATAACAAAACTGAATTGATAAAAAATTACAATTTCTTAGATTCTTTGAATGTTAATAGTATTATTATGTATACATTTCCATATTCAATATCTATTTCAATATGGTTATTTCATACCATAACTAGTTGGTCTAAGAAAGAACGCATAAGTACACATGGTATTATTAAGATAAAAATAAAACTGAAACTTCAAATAGTTCTTATTTATGTGGCCACAACTGTATGCGTCTTACAAACCGCTCATATGTATGTAAATCACATACATATTCTAACATGTTTGGTATTTTACACACTCGCGTACACACACAACCACTACAGACTCATATGCACACACGCGCACACTTTAACACACAATTATTTATTCCTCATACTTTTTGGGACCTAGTAGCACAGGTTTTTCGCAGATACTGCATGCATTTATATTTAAACCTGAAAAATGATTATTACTTTTTTAGGCGCTGCTGCAACTGTTGACACACTACGCGAGCGGAACAAGCTTACCAATGGCGAAGATCATTATAAATAGCGGTAACGTTATATATATTTTTTTTAATAAATAATATCAAAACTTTCTCTATTCAAATAGGGGTTATTCAATCTCCGAAGAAAATTCACGCAAGTTACGACACGAAGTCACATTTAAATAGTAGATTGCCCTACAAGGGGATACGTTACGGCCCCCGGCTTGAATCCTAAGCAAATGAGGGGATATTAAAGATAATATAAATCTTAATCTTAGAACAACTCGAGAGGAGCGAGGGTATTGGATAGAAGCAGTCGTTACTTTGCGGAATTCCATGATGTACAATGAAAATTAGTCTTATGATGACGGCTAATACACCGGGAGCTATCTTTGCATCGTTCGAGTCCATACAGGACTGAAGTGTATCGAAATGCACCCGTAATTATAAACATTAAAACATATGAATACCATCATATTTCCAAGGGCCCAGATTGAGCGAAAACATAAAAATATGAAATTTTATCGATACAAAAAAATACGTAATCGCATCCTAATTTTTAAGTATTATCAATTTGTTTTCAATCTGTTGCATAGTACAGAGACAATATTTAATTACATAGTTCCTATGAATATTATCCATGCCCATAATAGCCATCTCAAAAAAAAAATTGTATATTTTATGAGCTATTAAAATAAAATGTATTTGGCGCTTACTAAATTCTTATTCCGCGCAATATAATATTGTCTGTCTCACCACACTCGAGGTTTCGAACATGTTTTATTCGCGTTTGTGCGCGTCAAGAAAATAATTTATTGTGAATTTTGTATTTGTAAACCGTGTCGAACCGTGTAAAAAGGAAAATACAGCAAACAAAATAAAATACAATAAAAGAGGACATAAAAAGATGAAATTCAAATAATGGCTAATTGTATTTAATAGTAATTCAAAATTACAATTTTCTAATTTACCTCCTTATATTCATTATTATTGTTCCGTTGATATATACTTACAAACATAGACCTTCGTTTGTTTATTTTAGAGTACACAATGCAATGTACTATGAGCGATAAAGTAATGATGGCGGGCGCAGTATATGCAAAAAAAGAAAGATGCTTTTGTTTTACTACTGCCACGTTCGTGTTGGTCCCACTTAGCAGGATATGATCGTCAGTATTTTATACTATTATACATATTTTATACTAAAATAAATGGTTTGAGAGAATTCATGCCGAATATGATGAACTCGAATAATGAAATATTTGGGATTTACAATTATTTCGTATTTCAGAGTTATTGCAACACATATAAGCATAGGATAAGCTGATGAATACGATCCGACAAATTCCAAATTCAAATTTTCTTTATTCATGTAGGTCTATCATGCACTTATGAAGCGTTCATACATATATGTTTACATAATTGTAAGGGGATGGTTATAAATTCGTAAGCCAACTTAAACCTAAATCTACGAGGGTTGCAAATGCGCCCTGGTCTAAGACAAAATTAGCCGGGTAATTTTTTTTTTTGTTATCAACATATCACAGTTTATTTATATTAAGCTATGAAGCTAGAGCAATTGACACCCAAGCTTTTTTATCGTTCAAGTAATCCTTAATATTATAATAGGATTTTTCTGAAACTTTGAACTTATTGAGAGACATCTCAAAGATTTCATTTGGTAATTTTTTATAAATTATTATTATGATGTAGTTTTTATGTTTTTTTTTGGGTAAATCAAACTTGATGAACTACTGTAAAAATCAAATCTAAAAGTAGCGAGTTTGCTTTATACCCCCTCTAAAGCGGTAACGTAAGACAGTATCCCCTTGTTGGACAATCTTCTATTTAAATCTGACGGTTTAGCTTGCGTATATTCATAGCCAATGTACATGACATTAGGCCGATAATCTTCATTCCTGTATAGACTCGAACAATGCATTTATGGATTTATAACTATACTACACCATACAAATACAACTGGTTTTCGCGGAGTATAACAAATGAAGCTTTATTGTCATTGTATATAGTAGAGAGGTTTAGGGGCGCCCAAAACAAAGGTGACTAACAATGTAACCTCGAGGAGAATATTCTACTTTACACACCTTGCGAGACAATACAATCAGTATACAATCGGCTAGTAGTCTAATCGACAAGTTGAAAATGGAACAAAATACAGATACTGCTCTTAAAATTATATGTACCATACCATTTTCGCATAGTCTTAGTCTATATATATAAAAAGCAATGCCACTTTCATTGTAATTTTATAACTCAAAAACGGGCTCACCTATCCAAATTAAATGTTTAGGCATTGTTCGGACTATTAAATAGTTGGTTTATGTGACGTTTGCACAAAATCGGTTGAGTGGTTCTTCATTAATCGCATTTTTTGTAACCAATAAATTCAATAAATGGCGGATCATTTTGTTACTGGGGACAAATTGACAAATCGAAATTTCAGACGGGGATTGTGCTGTCAAATCGGAACTATTTTCAGTGTTGACGGTATCAGCATGTTGTTATGTCATTCATGCGGTCATTTAATTTTGGACGTGCTTCGATTAAAGCAAATTGTTTTTAATATGATTTCAATAAGAAATTCATCTAATGTAACTTCGCTGTATTAGATGTGTTTTTACAATTTTTTATAAATATGCATCGGTGGGTTTTAGGAATCATGTTGTAAATGCGTATATTCAACCCCACAAGGAAGTTCTGTACCTTTCGCAGACGATATGCAGATATCACTAATTTATGTCCATTTCTGGAATTTTGATATAAATACGGGTGCATTTTCTATAAAATTCAGTCCTACATGGACTCGAGCGATGCAAAGATACCTCCCGGGTGTGTTAGTCGTTTATCATTCAGAAGTGGTACGATACAAAAGTCTAGCCCGCGTGAAATGAAATGAAAATGAAAATACACTTTAGTGTACACCTAACAGAAATTAAATTATAAACAAAAACAACACAATAAAATACAGGTACAATGGGCGGCCTTATCGCTAAAAAGCGATGTCTGCCAGGCAACCCAATCAAGGAAAGGAAATAAAAAAACACAGACTTAAGGGTTAGGTTGCAACAAGAGCAGAGCAGTTAACAAATTAAAATAAATATATATATCAATTATTATATCATACAAAGTACAAGCCTACAACACAAAGAAAAGTGACCCAAAAACTACTACTAATTAGGGCATAAAATGTTTTTAAGGAGTCTTTTGAAAATCGGTAGTAACTGCGCGCGCCTAATTTGAAAGGGGAGAGAGTTCCATAGCCTGCCAGCTTCAACTGAAAAGGATTTAGGATAGAAAGAAGTACTATGGGAAGAAATTTTTAGATTATCTTCAGAACGGAGAGAGCGACAGTGAGAATCACTGAGAAACTCAAACCGTTCTTTAAGATATGGAGGAGTAGCTGGATTGAACAGAACACAGTATAAGAGAGAAAGAATATGAATATTGCTGCGAAGGCGAATTTGAAGCCACTCGAGTTTGTCGCGAAATTCTGAAATGTGATCATATTTACGAAGGCCAAATATGAACCGTATGCAAAGATTTTGAATGCGCTCGAGTTTATTAAATTGCTCCATAGTTAAATCAAGATAGCAAGTATCAGCATAATCAAGAATTGGAAAGAGGAGATATTGAGCTAGCGCAATTTTAGTTGGTATGGAAAGGAAATTACGTAATCGCCGAAGAGAACCTACAGCTGCAAACATCTTCCTGCTCACCTCACTAATCTGGGGAACCCAAGAAAGAAATCTGTCAAAAACAACCCCAAGATTCATGACTGTGTCACTAAATCGTAATTGGACTCCATCAAAAACAACAGAAGGTAGGGCAGTCCAATCTATCCGTGAAATTAGATTCTGACTGCCTATTATAATTATTTTTGTTTTAGACGGATTTACCCTGAGTCCATAAGATCTACTCCATTGTACAACAGCTTCTAAGTCCTTATTTACTTGTTCAATCGCTTGGGGTAGATCTTGCAACTTAGATTGGGTATATATCTATCGATCGTATAGTGTATGATCGTCTGCATACAGGTGGTAGAGAGAGGATAAATTCTGAGTAATTGAACTAATGAAAATTGAAAACAGGAGAGGAGACAACACGCCACCTTGGGGCACACCGGCATTTATTGGACACTATTCTGAATATGAATTTTAAATCCGTATCCGCTGCCGGCGGCCGTGCAAGTAACTATGAAACCAGCCAATGACAATAGGAGATATGTTAAGAGAATATAAAATAGTTAAAAGTAGATCATGATCAACTTTATTAAATGCATTACTGAAATCTAATAATGCTAATACAGTTACAGATTGGTTATCCATGCCGAAGCGGATATCTTCAGTAATTTTAACTAAAGCAGTAGTCGTACTATGACTGGAACGAAAACCAGATTGAAATGGAATAAAAGGTTACATCGAGTAAGAAACAGGGTCATTTGTCTAAGAACTATCTGCTCAAAGACTTTGTACAAAAATGGGAGAATAGAGATAGGCCGATAATCAGAGAAGCATGCGGGATTCCGATTTTTAGGAATTGGAGTTACCTGTGCATTTTTCCAAGAACTAGGAAAAACGCCAGTATTAATAGAATTATTAAAGAGGAATGTTATGACAGGTGCTAGTATTTCAAGGAGTGGTGTGATCATCTTACGACTAATGCTGTCTGTACCAACAGCATCCGAGTTAACCTCTTCTCTTAACATCACTAACGTCAATATGACTAAAAATAAATGCGGGATCATTCGGGGTGGGCAAAGCTAAAATTTGATTTTTTGTATTTAATTTAGTAGTATGTACTATCAATTGTACACGAAGAGGAGAAGTGCTTATTAAGCTGGTTTAAATTAACCAGTAGTGCAGACCTGAGTTTGTTTGGTTGAATGCGCTAATCTCAGAAAATGCTGTTTCGATTTCGATTTTTTTTTGGATTGGTAGTATAAATGTAAGCTATATAACATCACGCTACCAATAGCTACCATTATTAATGAGAAATGTTGCTAAAACCGCTAAATTATCCTTTTTGAAAGCGTGTGAACATACGACTACTTTTTTGAAGATGACTTATTCGCGGACGAAGTCGCGCGGGTACGCTAGTATTTTATAGATGTGAAGGTGTGGTATTTGTTACCTATAATTCGGTCAACCGCTGAACCGATTTCAATTAAATTTGGCACAGAGATAGCTTGGCATACTAGACAGACAAAAAAACATTTTGTCCCAGGAAAATAATAGGCTCCTACGGGATTTTTAATAACATTTGATTCGTTATCAAACATCAAATCTTATCTGTTGTTGTGTTTGGTATTATTTAATGTTTTGAATTTTTATCATATTTTCAGACTAGAGCGGACATTGTGCTACTAATGGAGGTCTGAAAATCGCATAGCTGTTCTCCGTCATGCTCTATTTAAATAAATTAGTCATATAAGAGTTTTGTAGTCTTTCAGTTGTGTACCGAACTGTATTCAGATAGACCTTGGGTAGTTCGAATTGCAATTTTTGGTGTCACACTGGACAAGTGCTATTTTTTGTTCTTTATCCTTTCCCATACGGAAAAGGCAAAGGTATATCACCATAAAGCCATTGACAAGTGCTAAACTGCATGCTAGTAGTGTTCGATCAAAAATGCAATAGATATACAGTCCCATATAATACCAATAATAGCAATGAGAAATGCCCACCGGTTAGCAACTGTAGAAAAAGTTATACAATGCGGACGCATTTCAAGTCCAGTACACAACTGAGTTACCACGAAGAGGCGTTTTAATCCAATTGAAAGAAAAATATATTAATTGAGAAGCTATTTAGTCCTGCCTCATAGTTAATACTTTTACTGTCCGCATTACGCGCTACTACAATATTCATAAGTATTTATAATTAGATATTTATATTCAAATGAATGAAGAATTCAGGAAG
The DNA here is from genome assembly GCF_905163445.1 of Pararge aegeria. NCBI lineage: Eukaryota > Metazoa > Arthropoda > Insecta > Lepidoptera > Nymphalidae > Pararge > Pararge aegeria. Next base: position 2,293,869 of record NC_053208.1, read on the forward strand.
AATGTTAGAGCTAATATAAGGATTTGTGCTTTTAAGTGGCTGTATTGTAAAGCAATAGCAAATTAAAAACAGGTAATGAAGTGGAGGTGTTATATGATTATGAGGAAGAAATGATAATAAACATTATCGTATTTTTGTAAGCCAAATAATAGGGTGGTTAAGTAGTTAGTGACATCCATAATAACAAAGAAGTAATTCGGCTGTGCTTCTTCGTTCCTGTTTATGTACTTAATGCGTACAAAAGCGTAGGCGAGATGATTACGAAAACTGACTCGAGGTTCACTACAGGAGTCTCTAAATTTGACAAAGGGCACACATACGTAAGCCCATCAATCACTAGTTATGGCAAATACTTGTAAAGTAATTTTCTCAAATAATGCGTGGAAATTAAAAGAATGCATAATCCAAATTCGACATGGAATGTTAACCAACAAAACGTTGCTTAACAACCAATGTTACGCAGATGTTATGAACCAATTGAAAAATATAGAAAATATTTTTTTAGAATAAATCTGATTTTTAATCTGAAATTTTAAATTTAGAGATATTTGTAACTGTTACTGACCTAATATGAAATAAAGTTCGGGTCAGCGCTCAAAAACGTCTGAACTAAACGGTTATGAGAATGCGAAAACGGTATGACATTCACGCCATTCTTCATTTGTTCGACGGCAGATGCACTTTGAAAATAGCATACTGCATGGTAAAACATGCACAAATTACTCAACTTAACTATGAAAAGATTGCGTATTTTTTTCAAGAAAATAAACTATTGTGTCATCATTTTAAACTATAGTTTTGCTTAGAAAAACAGTATTTTATTTAAATTTGCATCAAATATCAAAATCGATCACAAAACTAATCAAAATAAACAAAAAGTAATTCATCCGTCCTTTTCGGACGTGTTGCGCTGCTTAGACAAAAGAGACCAACTATATGTTCACTATATTCTGCTTGATTTGAACAAAGTAGTCGTTTATTATATATAAAAATTGTTGTAACTTTTTTTTAGTTCTATTATTTTGTTCTTCTAATTGTATGGCATGGTTTGTTAAATTTATTTCGGGAAAAACATTGTAGCGCGGTCGCGACGAGAAGAATATTTTGAATTTCTCCCAGGAAATTCCAAAATGGAACTCATAAAATAGATTTATGTAATGTGGTGTTTTGTTCACAAAATGTGTACATAAAAAAAATGTTTTGATAAAAAAAGAACCGACCTTGCTATACAACTAAAAAAAAGAAATATATATTTTCTACAACATTTTTAAGTCGGTGCCAAATAAAAGTTACTATGTTATTTTGACATTACAAAATACACTTTTCTATATAGATTAAACCAAACCACGATATTCAAATTTCTCCGATGAAATTCCAGAAAGTACTCATAAGATAGATTTATGTAAATGTATGTGGTGTTCATACAATTTGTACATAAAAAAAAATAATTGTAAAATAGAACCGACATTGTTATACATTAAATAAATATTTTCTACAAAATTTGTCATAAGTCTGTGTAAATTAAAATGGAGAAAGATACTATGTGTATTTTGACATTACAAAAGACACTTTTACTTCTATAGATTAAATAAAATGTTGTTCATAAAATTTGTACATAAAAAAATGTTTTGATAAAAAAGAACCGATCGAAAATGTGAAAAAAATATTAATACTTTCCTTGCTACTACTACACTACTACTATAAAAAAAGGAATAAGAAGTATATGATCTATACATAGTAACTTTGTAAATTTTACTTGGCACCGACCGTAAAATGTTGTAGAAAATATTTTTTCTTGTTTATTCGTTGTTTAATAAGGTCGGTCCTATTTTGTCAAAAAAAATATTTTTTTAAGTGCGTAGGTTTGCAATCATATCACCAGCACTTCACCATCAGCTCGTTTATTGTGACAAGTTCATATCATACCCTTGAACAGTAACTTCAGCATAGAGGGAACCATGAATTAGCTTAGCTTATTACTAAAATATATGCTACTATATTTTACATGCAACGAAAGAATTTGAAAGATCGTTGAAACACTCTTAAACGGCAACATTGCTAGTCGAAGTATTTGCGCGTTGTTTAAGTTGCACAGTTTCAGTTGCAAGTTGTTGTTTGAAAAGCAAAATTTATCCGTGGTGACATACGATTCAAATTAAAATATTTTAAATTTGAATTTCTTTACATGTACAGGTTATCTCGGGACACTTTTTTCGTAAATAATGTATTTGACCCGCCGTCCAATTTTAATTACGTCAGTGGAAAATGTAAATAAACTATTTTGATGCGGGCCAATATTATCAAAAATATATTTTCTATGCCAAAAGGGGCATCATTCATGACGTATAATCCTTACCAATATTAATGAATTAATTCAATTATTACTCTGGAAGGTCTATATTTTTTTATTAAAACGCGGGGCAGAGCTGGTGTAGTATAAATCACATTTGTTAAACGTACAAGTTTTTTTTAAAGGCATGCTAATGTAATAATTATAGGTCGGAAATACATTGTAATAAAATTAAACCACGGTTTTGCGTTTATTGTCGGAAATATGCGGCGACAGAAAAATACTTTTCGTTCTCTTGGAACATGCAATTTCTTTTTAGTTTTTATTTTGTAATTTCATAATGTAAACATGTAAACATTATATTGCACAAATACTAAATTTATGCGATTATATCGCATTGTGCGGCGCAACACCGAATCGACTCAACCGAACTCCGACTCCGACTCAGCTCAAATTAAGACATTATATTATCTTTCCCCGTATTAAAAAAAAATTAAAAGTTAGTTTGTTTGTTATGTGATTTTCGATTTTAATAATTCGTTAATTTATACAGAATTGTCTATATTCAATTTCAAGTAGAAATACTTGCAAAAGAAGCCAAAAAGAAGTTCGCGAATCCATATACCTATTCCCATATAATACATATCCCATATTATAACGCATTCCAATTCGAAAAAATTAGACTCAATTGTTACTTGAAGCATAAAGTTTTGGTTCTTAAAATAAACTTTTTGATATATTAGTGCCAGTCAAATCAACATTTCATGTAACATTTTATTTGAGTTCAGTCGTGTTGAGTCGATTTGGTTTGCGAAGGCCATAATAATTGTGCACCGTTCATAATGTCACTTTATATTAAACATTATCGTGCCTGTCAAGGTCCATATTGATTAAATGGTTATTTTGACGTACGACTTTATCTTGCGTTTTCGCTTATAAAATTGACATTCGATTTGTATTACTTGTTGATGGGGATTTCACTTAACAGGATGATAGGAATATGAATTCGCGAAAGTTATGACAGAAGTTTCACATAAACAATCTCATTACAAAATGCAATTGTCAGCTTAATCATGGTGACAACTATGGTTAAAGCATTCAAATTTGAGCTTTAAAATCATTAATTTATGCCAAACTTTTAAAATCGTCCTTATCTGCTAAATATTCAAACAACTGAATGTGGTATCGGGACAGTGTTGAGTCGAGAATGCCTTTAGGGTGATTTTATGGGCGGAGTTTTTTAAATTCCTTTTGTATATAATCTAAAACGCGCTGTTGCTTGACTTAGATTGTAAAGTTATCTTTAACTTAATTTTCAAGCTATAAATGTACCATGTATAAATGTAGTGTTATGTGTGTGTGTGTGTGTAAATGTACTGTGTATAAATAAATGTAATGTGTATTGATACCTACAATGGTATAAAATACATGTACACTATAATAAATACTAAAAATAACGCACCGAACTTAAAAAACCGGCTTTATGGGAAGTGGGTTTAAAAATCTGGAATGCTTCGCATAATTTAAGGGTACCTCAAATTGCGGTAGTGCGTTTTGGAGATGTGGGCATAATTTAGCTGAGAAACATGCGTTTAGTGTGTTTGGGATAACCTGTGGAGGAAGTGGAGGGAGTGGGGAAAATGGAGGACGGGGGATCAGCCTTAGTAGCATTTTAGAATGTTAATATTGATCGTCGTTTTCTTTGCTTCTTTAAGTAAGTACCGGTACCCAAAACTGATTAAATAAATTTTGCCCAGACTGTAACTTTGACCCACATTTATTTAATATAATATAAGGTTTTCTTTTTCGAATCCATAATTATAAGTTTAAGTTGTGTATAATAAAGTAAATGTAATATTATTCCGGGAACAGTAAGGGTCCCGTCTAGTCTCCTTTTACGCCTAGAAGCTACAAATCCAGGTCGAATACTAAAACGCTATTCAAAACTTAAGCGCACCTCTGCGCTGAATGAAGCGAAGCGCTGAACGACGATGGTACCATAGTTAAAAAAAAACGAAATTTTAACATTATTTTTCTTGAATTTGATAAATAAACTGCTTAGAGCCACAGAGTCCAAGCATTTTATACAAACATCGAAAACGGCATCGGAATGTTGTTCGCTTAATTGCTAAACAGCGCTTTGCTGTTTCTGTCTACGAGGTGTGGCTTCCGCTTGCTCGCTTGTTTCACTTGTGAGTTAGTTACTCATCCTGAACAAGCATGTAAAAGCTTTCACTTAGAAATTAATTGGAACAAATGTTCCGAGTGACATCAGAAGTGGCCTTAATATAGATAGCTTTCGTAATTAATTAATTTATATTTAAATAGGGTAATATATTCGAGGTTTTTTGTTGAACCTATTACAAAAAATCGAGAGGATATTACTTTTATTATTGTCGTTGTTGTAAATACTTTATGTTATTACTTTAATTTTTATTTTGTATAAAATGTAATTGAATAATATAATAATAGGAACGTTTGTCTGAGGTGTTGAATGAACAGAGAACTAGTTTTTAGCGTTTCACTGAATATGATAATTATAATTTGAGATGCCCTTAAATTTATTATCAAGCATAATTTTAAGTCTAATTAGTACTAAGCACAATTTTAAGTCGAATGTACCTATTACCATTAGTATCTGTGTAAAGATTTATAAATAATAATTTAATCAGAAATTAGATGTGTATTAAATTTTTTAGGATGTCCTTTTAATACTATAGGTTAATAAAAACACAGTTTACAGTACATATTTTATGAGAATAATAATGAAATAGAATTTTCGATCAAACTTGATGTTTATATAGGAATAAAATATAATTTAAATCAACAAGGCGCTTCATTTTTTAATAAACCCAACATAAAATTTTCTCAACAATTGTGTAGGGATCAAGGAGTCCTGTTTTAGATTCATAATAAAATTGTTGGTATATAGGTTTTTCTATGAAATCTGTATTTTATAAGTATTTATGTATATTTTGTAAAAATATTCATTAATCATCTTATTACCACCAGTAGTCTAGTCATTTAAGCTTAAATTAGGTAAGAATCTCGGAATTCGAGATACCCAGCTGTAAGTCTGTAAATACTTGTATATTGACACCCTAAAAGTTGTCTCAAAACCTACGACAGGAGGCACCGGTTGACCTGAAGTGCGCTCTCCGCCCTCTATTTCGAAAATGTATAAAAAAATTCTTAAACAAAATTTGTAGAGAATTTTGTATTCTACAATATTGTTAATAAATACAAATAACAAAGAAACGGGGTATTTCTAAAAAAGCGCAAAAAACCGATTTTTGTGACCTTTGACCTTGAAATTTAATAGTTGCTTACCATACCTACCATAATATGTAGGTTTTGAGACAACTTTTAGGGTGTCAATATAACAAGTATTTACAGACTTACAGTTGGGTATCTCGAATTCCGAGGTGAACTTACTGTAATGACTGTACTAAGTGTCTTTTATGCAAGTCTTTCATACGTGTTTTGTCTCACAGTTTTTTGAAAATGTCTTTTATGCGATCGTTTTCGTTTTATGCGATTGTTTTCTTTTTATGCCAGTTTTATCGCAAGTCTTAATTCAAGTCAAAAACCTCGTCCTTTTTAAAGCAGGGTTGAAATTTAAATAAACACTCCAAGAAATATAATTATTTATTCTTTATATATTAAGCCTCAGTACATTATAATGACAAAAAAAAAAAGAAGTACAGAATTTATTTGCAAAATTACTATTAATTTGCTACTAGGGCGTCCCCTAAGAAAATGCTTATAATTTAATTAATGTCTGTCTGTTCAGTAACACTAACTTATTTCTAACCAATCGAACGTTTTTGATTCATATAACTTATAACTCGTAAACTGCAATACTGATTTCCAAATACTCTTAGGTGTATTTAGGTGGGTTATCAATTATTATTGCTCCTACGCTACAGTTTTGAGAGGAGTATCTGATATTTTAATTTTTGTTCAAATATTTGGCAATGCGTGTAAACGACTCTGAAGAATAGATCTCTGGAGAATTTTGAAATTCAGGCCACAAAGGTGTTCAAGCTAAGCTTGATTTGATCTACAAAAAATCTTGATCTGAGCTAATTTTGAAATAGATCTCTCTTGTTTATGATGATAACCATAGATAACGTTATCATTTCTTCGTCGATGCTTCCAGTTCCTCTTTGAGCAGATTGGCAAGTGAGAACCGCAGCAGGTAGCAGAAAGGTGTTCTCTTTTTGAAGGGGTTAGGTTGCAAGAATTTTAAGCCTTAGAGAGTTACGTTATAGAAATCTGAAAAAAATGTAATAAATTATTATACTTAATATATAATTTAAAACTTCATTATAAGAGATTTTATCACTACTTTTCTCTTTAGTATTTTTCGCAAAGGAGGATTTTTGGAGATGTATTTTTTTGACGTTAGGCTCTGCTCCACGGACAATAGGAAACGACTCAATTCTTAATACATACACAACCATGCATAATAGACCAGGGTCGATAATTTTGAGACCAAAAAAAATAAAAGTAGGATGAAACCCATTTAAAAAGGACGAGAATATAACAAAAATTAAAGGAAAAATAATTTACGGCAGATCTGAGGTCGAGAAGTGGAAGGGGGTGAGTTTCTAAGGGTAAGAAACGGTGTATCACAATTTCCGGCAAACTACAAGTCCTATGGAATAAAATAAAATGACAAAGTTGTGGGTAATAAAAAAACCTTTTGGGATTACACTTTTTTCACATAACTTTCAAATAATCAAATTTTTGGTTTTTTATTTTTATCTTATGCAAAAAGTTTTTTTTACCAAATTTTGTGAAAACTTTACCTTTTTATGTTACGTTCTCTAGACACAATTTTTTTTGATTTGAAATATTCATTTTTTCACCTTATTTTGACTTAATATCGAAAAAACACGCTAATTTTCAATCGAAAATTCTCGCGTCCAAATATCAGCTTTCGATCGATCTTTTGGTCTTCGGGTAAGTGCTAGTAAATCTCAGGTTACCATTGTTGGCAGTAATTATTTTCTTTCTTCGTTATTTTACAATAGTCTCCCGCCAGATATCTTGAATGGTACGGTAATTCCGTTAAGCAGTTTGGTCACGATTCTTGGACTCATTGTGGATAATACCATGTCCTGGGTGCCACATGTTTCTGAAATGAGTCGTAAGATTTTTGGCACTGTTCGGTGCTTAAGGCGGTGGAAAAACTTTTTACCAATTAAAAAAAAACTAGCTAATACCTTATTACTGCCAATTTTGGATTATTCGAAGCACTGCTAAAAAACTTGAGAGACTGCAAAACTTATGTATACGTTTCATATTTGGTATACGTAAGTTTGATCATGTGTCCCAATATCGTGCTCAATTAAAGTGGCTACCAATTCGTTCCCGTAGAAACTTACACGCTCTTTCTCTCCTTTATTCAATCTTATATTATCCTCAATCTCCGCCTTACTTAAAAGAGCGATTTACCTTTCTTGGTAGCAATGTTCATTTAAATCTGAGAGCTAATAATGACAGCAAGTTACAGGTTTCTGCTAGTCGTACATTAGTGTATGGCAATTCTTTTAGGGAAAGGTGGCTAACCTTTGGAATGAGCTACCGAGAGAAATAAGACAGTCTAAATCTCTAAACATCTTTAAATCGCGCGTAAAAGACCATTTCCTATCCATCATGTAGTAAAATATGTAATGATTTATGTATTTATATATATATAATATACAGATAAATCATATATATGAGTATATATATATATATATATATATACTCAAATATATGATTATGAAGTTGGGAAGACGAGCTGAAACAGCTGGTCCACTATGGTGAAGGGTGGCACAGGATCGCACTGGCGAGAGCTGGAGGAGGCCTTTGGCGTGAGGCACACAGAGCTTGATTTAATGATAAAATTAAATGTAACTTTTCTCTGAAATAAAAGGCTATTTTATTTTATTTTTTATTTATGTAGTACGAGTATGTAATGTATTATATCAATTATTTATTTTTAAATTGAATGTTGCACTATTTCGTTTTCCGTACTAAACATGCTTCATCAACCAAAGGTTGTCTGGAGGAGATCGCTTCAAGCGATAAGGCCGCCTTTGCGCATATATATTTATTTACCTTTCGTTTTGTTTAATTTGTAGCTGTATGTGCAATAAAGACTTTCTATCTATCTATTAGCTTTTTAAAAAAGTTGGGGAATTTTTTGTTCGCTGAAATCTCTTTTTTCTGATAATTGAAAAAATATATATACGTTACTATGGTAAATGTTCAAAACGTAAAAAGGTTAGATTTCACAATTTTGTACAAGATAAAAATAAAAAACCAAAAATTTGATTATTTGAATTTTTTCACATAAATTTTGATGTGTGAAAAAAGTGTAATCACAAAAGCTGTAGGTCTCTTTATTACCTACAACTTGGTCATTTAATATTTTTCCATAGGACTTGTAGTTTTGCCGGAAATTGAGATACACCGTTTCTTACCTTTAAAAACTCACCCCCTTCCTACCTCCGATCGCCCGTAAATTATTTTTCCTTTAATTTTTGTCATATTCTCGTCCTTTTTTAACGGACGGTAATTTTTTTCACCTTTTACCATTTTTAAAATTATCGACCCTGGTCTAGGTACCATAAAATATATTAAGTATGAAAATATTACCTGGTAGCCACTATTCACGTTATGGCAGGATTTTTTTGGTCTATTATCAAAATTAAGCTTAATTTGCTATACTCCGCGAAAGGCAGGAGAATCTGCGTGGTGTAATTTATAATTTCTTCAATCCTTATACTCCACACCAAACAGATCTTCGGCAATATACCCTCTACGCAGGTTTCGCTCCGAAACCGGAGCATCCTCAGGAGATGTTGACTTTACAATTAATAATTGTTAAGCATTGTAAAGTCATTGATAATATATCATGGATTTCCGCAAAGTAACGCCTGCTTCTATCCAAAATTTTTTTTTCTTTTTTTTTGTGGGGAACTAAAATCAATACATTATACGTAGTTTATTTGGAACTTACCAAAAATGAGGATTAGCTGTAACTTTTAATCCTTTTTGCGACCAGTAACATGGTCCTCCAGCAACATTCATTGGATTATCTGTCCCTAAAATGCCAATTTACGTAACAGAGAGTTTAACAAATAAAGACCGAAAGCTATTTGCAATGGCCCGTGAGTCGCCAAAAATTTTAGAGTACAAATACTGGACCAATAAAGGCCGTATATACTTACGGAAATCGGAAGGCGGTCCACAAATCGAAATCAAGAATGAAAGCGACTTAGCTGCTCTGAAAAAGAATGACTAGGTACTTGTATCTGTTCTCGAATTATTTATTCTTACAACTTACTCGTCCGTTTAACTCTTTGTACCTCTAGCCTTATTTTATCTTTAAGATGCTTTATAAATCTATCCACAATTTACATTTATTGTAAAAAAATATACACAAACATCAATGTGTACTCTATTCACACGCATACCTAATATTGTTAGATATTATATACTAACTAGAAATCCTCCCAAATCTCATTCTGCGACTTATAAACAGATTTTAATATATTTCCACTGAACAATAATCTTGATTTCATTTTATAAACCGACCACACTTTCTTGCGAGCTATGAGTATTATATAATAGACCTATGTTCGGAAGTTTATACCTTTATCTATAATATGTCACGCGTTTTTCATCAACATTTTAGCTGTCCATATATATTGACCTACCACCGAAAATTGGTTTGCCATTTGTTAACCTGTTATAAAGTTCTCTCCAGTAAATGATTTTATTGTTATCATTGATAACGTCTCCTTTTGTGATGCAGTAGCATGTGATCCCGAACAATGTTCTGCCTTATTACCCACGTCAAACTTGTGCCTTACTATTTTAACACAAAACATTCGCAGTTTGAAGGCTAACTTCGGTGAACTTTTAATGTTGTTGGAAATAATTAATACTTCCTGTGACGTTATTGTTTTATCTGAATGCTGGCTTTCCTGTAATCCTATTATTCCGGTACTTGAAGGCTATAACACTTTTAAAACTAGTCAAAATTACAATCATAACGATGGAATAGTAGTGTACATACAGAATAGCTTATGTAATGTAAAAGTTATAGATCCCGATGCATTGGAATCTAATTGCCTTATAAATAATATAGGTAACGATTTGGCAATTGTTGGTATCTACAGACCGTATGCATTTATTGACCCAACCAAAAATATTGTTTTTTTAGGGGATACTAACATAGATTTCGCTAGTAATCTGTAGGCTATTCACACAATGGACTATCTCCTTGCTCACCATGGCCTCTATCCTGGTCAAGTGCTACCAACTCATAGCAAGACATGCCTTGACCATGCTAATTTAAAGACTGCTCTCTCCGCGAAGTAATAGTTTTACAAATCACTGCCACTGATCACTTTGCTGTTTTGAAATCATTACTAACAAGTTACATCATGCCCTTTCTCTGCACGCTCTGAATTCTTACTTATAATTATAAAAGCAATCTTAAAAAGTGGCTTCTTAAACAAAATTACGCCGTAACCGAAAATGTATAGGAGATTCTAGTATAATTTATTGGGTGAATTGAAAATCGTTTTTACCAATTTATCATAGGTACTCGTACATTTACGCAAGCACACGCACACACACACACAAATACACTCGCTAGCACACACACACCCGCTTAATCTGACACGGACACTTATGACACGTACAAACACAACCACGAGTACTTGGGCATACCACTTGTATGCACAAGTACTCGTATCTTAATTTCTAGTAGTAAGCTATGTCATCGAGCGGGTTAGCCCTGTTTTCCGAGACACAGTCTCAACTAGTTCGGAGAACAGGTACACTTTTTATCTGTGCAAAATAAAACAAAATTTGTATATATATTTTATGTGTTTACTTTTGATTCTGTTTTGTTTTTCTTTATGACAATAAAGCATTTATTCATTTTTTCATTTTCTTTTTCAACATTCCTCCCTTTTTGTCACTCTCTTCCTTGCCGCCACTCTCCTCGTTGTCACCCTGCGACGTGGTGACCGTCAGTGCCTCTTCTGGGATTCTCGGTGGTATGGGAATAACTCTTCCGCCCATTTCGACTATGAGCCTATTCTTTATAATCTCCAAGAGTGCCCTCTCTTTCTAAAGAAAATAAAAACAGATATTTAATAACATAGGATTAGGTAGATTATCATAATAGCTACAAGTAGATAAACTTACTAGCTAATACTAAACTAACGCACAGTTGCCTTGGTAATTGGTATCTACTATCTAGAAACTTTGATTCAAAGCTTAAATCTAATCTTCTACAGCACGGCTAACATACGCAGGAGACAAAATGTTAGTCCCGGTTATATCCAATAACAAGGGATAAAATTTACTTTTCTCATGCTCTGAGAGGATAGAACCGTGAAAGGGGCACATTGTGTTATAATAATAATAATATCTCCTCTTGATTCCTGCCCATGCACAGCCATGCAGTTAGCGCTCTTAGCTTAGGTCATATAAAAATCAGTAGTAGGTATAGAATTAGTGGTTCTAAATTGATAAATCTGGTCTAATTTACTTTGGGAGTTCAAGTGTTTGGATTTCTTTTTCAGCTGATAACTCACCTTAACCTATGAATTACCCGTTATACTAATTCAAAAAGGAGATCTTTTTTTCTTGTTCTGAAGATATTTTTTTTTTCCACTTGTTCCGAAAGTTATAGGTACCAGGTAGATTAATGTAGAGAGTCTTATTAAGCCATCGGTCGCCGCACGCTACGCCCCACCTTTACCGCAGCTCGCTAGTCGATTGCTGGTCAGCAGAAAAAACGCGCGTATTCACGGCAGCATTTTTTTGTTTTCATCTACACGCGATATAATTTTATCCCTAAGTATAAATAACATATGTAAAATACTATAAATAACAATGCAAATATTACTGTTTGGTAAAGTGGTTCAAACTAGGGGAAAGGTGAGTTATTTTACAATAATTCATGTTAAGTTGTAATATCCAATAGTTTTTATATTTTTATTAGCAACAATATTAACCTAGAAAAGTAAGTGTATTGTAATATGGACCACCAGCATTTTTTAAATATGGACTATATACTATAGCTATATTTTAATTTTAATGTTTTAGGATAACATCTACTAATTCTAAAACCAAAGGAAAACCCAGAGAAACATGATAAAGATGCAATGGCAAAATAAACTAAAGCTACACGAGATAAGCAAATGGGTTTTTTGACAGCTTCCAAAACATGTGGAGTACCCAAAACTACGCTTATACGCCTATAAAAAGGGAAGACCAATCACTTACGGCGTTCCGAACCATAAGATTGAAAGAAAATCGGCTTTTCGATTTCATCCATTTTTTTAAATAATTTTGAACCCAATTTACTATGGTCCATCATTGAAAACATGTGGTCCTTGTGTACACTTTTTGCAAATGCGCAATAATGTCATATTTTAGAAAAAGTTGATTTTCTCCAAGATGTTCATGTTTGTTAAGAATTCTAACAATCGATTTTGTTACCAACTATTTATCGAACTGTTCAAAATATATAAGACTGATTCATTTTTATAATTCAGTTTTATTACAAAAAATCTCTATGGTGGTCCATAATTGGCGCACTTACTCTACATCCTCAATGTGCAATTTTTTAAGATGGTCGTCTAACAGGCAGTTCCTTTTCTATAGATAAAATTAGGTTACTAAAATGGTAAAAAAGTCGAGTAAATATACCTAAAGTAAAGATTTTGACGTAGAAACATTACTCTTAGGTATGATTTTTAGAAATAAATATATTCTTAAGCCGCAAGATGTCTACTCTAAAATCGCTAATTCTTAGTCAATACGAATATTCTCAGAAACGGTTTTATCACAAAGACACTTTAGTTCATCATTAACCGGACTAGAAAAATGATAATTTAAATTAAGTAATTAATTAAGAAAAAAATATTTTATTTTATATATAAATCAGAAGCAGGCCTTTTGTATTAACGATATTAATTTTATATAAAATAAATACTTATGTAATGAAGTAGGTACCTTCATAAATAAAGTTTAAATAGTAGACTGAACCACACAGATTATGGTAAGCATAAAAGGAAAAACTTGCATTACTTAGTTCGAGGCGAATCAAATAGTAGGTAAGTCAAGCAGTGCGCTAAGGTAAAAAAAAACTGGCCAAATGCGATTAAGTCTGACAATGAGGATCCTGTACCTTATAAGGAAAATTATAGGTTTCTGGTTCAGCGGCCATTTTTCTGTTCAAACAGAGCTATCGTAATTTTTTATGTTTAAATGCATAAGTTTTATGATAAATATAGTATAATGAATTATGTATCTGTTAACAATATATCTATATATATTTATAATTTCAGAACAAATAAGGGACCATAGACTAAAATATTTTAACTAAATACCTATATAAGGTTAGGGCGAGATCTCCGTCTAACCTGCGTCCAAAGCGGCGTTCCTGCACGCGATCAATATTAAAAAAAAACCCGCCCAAGCAATAGTGGCTCATCGCACGCAGGACGCTCATTTAAACGCCGCTAACAAGGAAGGGGAGATACGTTCAGTCAGACAAGGGAGTAATCCGTAAAGGGTTCAGTAAATCTATAAACAAGCACTCGTTTGACACCCGACTGCAGTGCTGATGCCACACAAACCAATATGTAAAAGCTGTGTGTATAGCAATCTCACCAAACTCCGGTTTTATTGCTCTCAGAGAGACTGCCACATCGGCGGGAAGCGCAGCATGAAATTATTAATTATGGGTAAAGGACATATGTCAGCAGCGATTCGCATTTTTTTTTTGTTTCGCGGTCAGTTATCCTCTGACATGGTGTCAGACACCTTCTTTGTGCGACTTTTACTCTGAATAAGTGTCAGCTCACTATTGTCGTGATACGGTTATGCTACTTTGCTTTTTTTTACAGCCTTTTAACTTCTTCTATGTTCGTGTGTGTACAATGGCGCTGTCTTCAGTAGCCCTGAGTGCTCCGTCAAATGTTATATTTAAAATGATTAATTAAATTAAAATAAGCATCAATTATAAATTAACAAAAAGTATAAGAATTACATTTCATTAAAATTAAAGTGCAATATAATTGTGCAATTTTTTTTACCTATCGAATCTCCTTTGCACATGATAAGATAATGCTACAAACCCTACAGCACTCAGTTACTGCTAAAGTACCTATGCCAAATCGTCGCTTAGGTTCGCAAGCGAAAGCGTCCTCACTCAGCTGATTGCGGATATATGCAAGGTAACACTTGTCACAAATTGTTATCAAAACCCACCGACCAGTAAAATGCGAATCCATGTGCTGAAAAATGTGATTGTACCCTTATGCTTTAAAAATGCAGAGCTGAAACTACAAGCGGATGACGTCATTAAATGAAATTAGTGGATTAAGTGACGTGTAATAACAATTTATACAACATACTGTACAATTAATTTTGAACATCTTGCGAGCAAAACCGCGGCGGGAAATGATCTTGACGTGCGATGCGTGGTGTTCCGGAGCGGTTCGCGCCAGCCATTTGGTTTGTACTGTTGGGCTACAGATGGTGTCTGAGTCGTCACGTCGCTGGATAGCGCAGTCGCTACGGCGAGAAGACCGCAGACAAGGGTTCAAAGTAAGTTCAAGGCAATTTTGAATTTTTGTAGGCCATCTTTAAAGGCTGATTTTACCGGCTGGTGAAGTGACTCAAGAGCAAGGGCAGCTGGTGTGATACAGCTAACTGTCTAATCCGAGAGCCTATCGTTTTTAAAGCACTTTAAACTCAGTTTAAAATTTCGCAGCGAAACTGCTGTCAAACATCCATAACTGTCCGCTCAACTGTTATTTCAGGAAGATTACCACACAAAGGAACTCCAATTGTTCGAGTATTAACAAACATGACTTCGACCTAACATACCAGTGTTTCTCTTTTCTCCCCACTACATGTTTCTCTTTTCTTCCCACTGACAGATAATGCTATCTGCTGAATCCCTTGTCTGTGTAGAACGTTTAAACTTGAAATAGAGATGAATATGGATCCTATGGGCGGACCACAGTTAGTCATAGTGCTTATTCACCACAAAAAAAGTCCATATGCTTGACTCCCACGTGCCAAGGTATCATTTGAATTAGATATTATGCTGAGCTTTTGGATATAAAAATAGAATCACGTTTTCCGGAAGTGCCTAGCGAAGAAAGCCAAAATACTAATACACTATCGCGTACGTGTTACGTAAGACACGTATAAATAATAAATACCTAATAATGAATAGAGGCATCATCTAGGCAAGCGCGCTCCAGCCTAAGTATCTTTATTGCTGTCCATCCGACATAATAGCCTTTCAAAAACGAATAGAAATAATGTTAGTATTGTTTTTTTAGGTTAAATAACGTTAAATAACGTTAAACGGATAAGACACTTTTTTAATTGCTATGTACGCAATATGTTTAGATATTTTGGAAAGGTCCCTTCAGAATTTAGAAGGGATAATTGGATACATCGTATTCCCTCATCAATCCTTCGATCTGTATTGGTCTGGAATATAAAGTCGCTATGTTAATAAATTTTCTCTTACCTTTAAGCCGTCCCTTAAGTTAAATAACGTTAAATAACGTTAAACGGATAAGACACTTTTTTAATTGCTATGTACGCAATATGTTTAGATATTTTGGAAAGGTCCCTTCAGAATTTAGAAGGGATAATTGGATACATCGTATTCCCTCATCAATCCTTCGATCTGTATTGGTCTGGAATATAAAGTCGCTATGTTAATAAATTTTCTCTTACCTTTAAGCCGTCCCTTAAGTTCTCCAGGTTTATAAGATCATCAGACACACAGAACAGCTGGCCCTCGTCGGATTTGCGCCCCTTCATTTTAGAAGCTTTAAACGGACTTTTTACCTTCATTAATTTTTAACTGCGATTATATCGATTCGTATTATTAATATGTTCAACGAGCCGTCGAAGCTTGGTTACTAACTGGCAGTTTTCTGTCCTGCGACGCCGATCAATAGGTTTCCTGAGCGCAAGCGTAACGCAGTGTACCTAGACGAACTAAAACGAACGTAAACAAGTTGCGGTTGTGTAAAGTGCCACAATAACCCCTCAACAACTACCTTCCCGGCTTAAGAAAAAATATTGTTTAAACTGGTGGTCATGAGCCATTTTGGCTAGTAAAACTTCCATACCTATTAAAAAATGCGTTTTTTTAACATACTAAAAAGTACAAATAGTTGAGAGACGAGTTAAAGTTTGAGGGTGAGAATGGGGTGTGTTATGCATTTCATATCGATTGTGAGGAAAAGAAATAATAAAAAATATTACTAAAACACATTTCTTTGTTTTCATCGCGCCACTTCATATATTTATTTTCCTTGGCGGGAAAAATGCCTTACTTTTTTTTGGTTTGTGGATTACTGCTATAAGAAAGTCTAGTGTCTATGCTAAAATGTCAGAATTGTGGCTTAAATAGTTTTTTATACTTGTAAACATTTTTTTCCAATATTCACTAAGAACTGGCATATGTTATATTAAACTTTAAAAAAAGAAAATAATAGTTCTTATTCAAAAAAAAATTAAAATCTAAATTATAAAATTTATTAAAATATAACCAAAAAGCATTATATTTGCCTAAATCATCGGCTTACATTTTATTTATAGACGTAGATTTGATTTAAAAAAAAGATACGATTGAATAGGGTTTATGTCTGTATGGTCAATGATCTTTACCAGTCATAAAGGGGAAAAAACACAACAACATAAAAACCAACAACTAAAGTAAAAAAAATCTGAAATATCAACTAAAGTATGAGATATGAGGCCGTTGTGTTGCCAGTGTCCAGTAGCTTGGAAAAGGCACGAACTAGAGTGGTCAGTCAAGAAAAAGAAAATCGTAGATCGTGACAACGTCTTTGAGATCTGTGACAATGTCAATGAGATGTCAATACATTACGACGAGATTACTACCATAGATAGAGTGTCATAACAAAATAACATTACGACCTGTAGACAGTAAATATTAGCCTTTTAGAGTTCTAAATCTAATGACCAAAGTGCAATTAGATAACAGGTTTTATTCCATTCGTTTGTGCAAGAGTCATACGTAGGATAACATAAATATGACATCAGAATATGGTAAATTTGGACCCTTGGTGGGGGCGATAGACGAAGGGACATCGAGCGCTCGTTTTATCCTTTTCAAAGCTAACACCTGCGAAGTTGTGGTGTCACACCAGAAGACATTAGAACAACATTTCCCTCAAGAAGGATGGGTGGAGCAGGATCCATGTGCTATATTGGAAGTGGTGAAGACTTGCATAGGTAAAGCAGTCGAACAATTAGTGTCCTTAGGCGGCAATCCAAAGGTAAATTACATATTTATTTATTTATTAGGCTACTAAAACAACTTACAATTGTAACTTAGACTTAATTCTTATAAAACATATAATTTCTATTCTAATTTTTTTTTCTCATATATATACATAGCTGCACAGCGTTAATGAATGTGTTTTTTTATGTGTGATGCTCAATATGCTAAACAAATTAGTAAAGGTTTTAATTTATAATTTTTTTTAATAAAATTTTTAAAGAAAATTGGGTAACCATAATCGAAAACATCCATTGAAGTTGCAAATTGATATATTCTTTATACTAAGATAACTTTATAATCTTAATATGTTTAATTTATAATTTATATTAATATTGGCTTCTCTATGAAGCTAGTTCAAGTTTTTTTAGCTGTATATTAGCCATCTTTATTTGAATGGCAAGATATTTGTTGTCCAAACATATCACTATCAACTATCATATCACTATCTAATCCATATAACATATCACTATCCAAACATAGCACATTTACAGAATAGTCATGATGATCATAATCATCCTATTACCAGTTTACTACAGGGCACAGGTATCCCGCAAATTATTTGGCAGAGAGACGAGAGGTGGAGCCTAGGTTAGGATGGATAGAGTTTGTTTTGCTAATCTCGAATTGGAAAAACTTTTCATGTTGGATAGAATTCATTTGTCGAGGAATGCTGTAGGCTATTATATAACATCATGCTTTGCAAAGTATAAAGCACCAGTGAAAAATTATTAAAAACGGGAAAAAATATTCCTTCCGTTACATGTGCAGAGTAACAGTCAAAGTAATGCAAAAATTATGGATGTATTTTCTAAAAAAAGCCAGCAATATCCAGTGGCGTGCGCAGGGTTTTTGACCAGGGTATGCATAAAGAAGGAAGATGGCATAACATTGAAAAACCCTTCCCCTTTTATGAGTTCTACAATAATTTTAGGGTATGCAATGCTTTTGTGCATGTATGAAGTGCACGCCACTGGCAATATCATGTGTCTATCTTTAATGGTTGACTCATAAGTGGATGAACTTGTAAATAAATAATAGTAGTACCGCTAGTAAATAATACACAAAGAATCAATATTATATAGATTAGATATAAAAGGTATGTAACAGGAATCTTCAAGCCCGGTGAAACAATATTGATGATAGTTTGTTATTTGCATCCTGTAACTTGGTAAAGTTTTTATCCTTGAGTAGCAACCAATAAACTCCTTTACAAGACATCCAACTTGAACATTGATATTCAGAGACAACAGAGATACTGGCAACTATGTTCAGTGGTGTGCACAAGGTTTGTGGCCAGGTTATGCATATAGAAGGAAGATGGCAAAAAAGGGAAAAATCCTTCGCCTTTATGAGTTTTTAGGGTAGGCAGTGCTTTTGTGCATGTATGAAGTGCACGCCACTAACCATGTTATGCAAGGAGCACTCAACAACTAATAGTTAAAGCTGACAAAACTTTTATAATACCGTTCACTACTATATCGAGCCAGATTTAAAACCCTAAACCACCATTAAATACCTCACCAGTCATTCAGAAGAAGAAACTGTTGATTTCCTGTTTCCGCAATTCCGCATGACATCTACAAATATGAGGTGGTAAAGACTTTCTCCACTCCGACCATTTTTGCTCCATTTAAGTTTTTTGAAAATACTGCTTACATACAGAGAGATTTAATCATTAAAAAAAGCCTATGAGTAAGGTACTATAGTAGGTATTTTAAAATGCTAAGATAATGTTTATGACCTGTAGTAAACCAGGTGAAAACACACAGCTATAAACATAAAAATAACTTACTTTAAACATGTTATATTGCAATTTTTCAGGATGTAGTTGCAGTAGGAGTGACAAACCAGCGGGAGACAACTATAGTTTGGGACAGGTACACTGGGAAACCTCTTCACAATGCCATTGTCTGGCTCGACATGCGGACATCATCAACAATTGACAAGCTGTTGGATTTGGTGCCCAACAAGACTAGAAATAAAAACTATTTGAAGGTTAGTAATTATAAAACCTCTTTTGTTGGTTTAGTGTTTAGCATGTTCACACAGATCATGACATCAATTCCTGGGTTGTGTAAAGATTTGTTACCTTAGAGTTTTCTGTTTAAAATCTGAGTTTTAACCAGATTTAGAGTGAGAGCACGAGAAGCTGTACTCTATTGCTACTACAGTAATTAACCAAAATACACAAGAAACAAAGCACATCAGAAACATTGGGTAAATTGTCTCATTTCTCTACTGTAATGTAACTAGTGAGAATTACATCAATTCATTAAGAATTACATTAAGTAATTAAATAATCACTTGCTTCAATGGTGAAGGAAAATATAGTGAGATATTGGATAGAAGCATGCGTTACTTTGTGTGTGTATAAGGTGTGGAGTATACCAGTGGCATGCATACAGGGTATGCAGATGATATTATGACTATCATCTGCATACAATGCCTAACTCTTACAATGCCTATCCTTAAGTATTTTATAACTCCTTAAGTATTTTATAACTCGTACTGGAGGTTATTTTTTTTTATGTAATGTACTATAGTGCTAGACTTTTGGTATTATAAATTACATGCAGTCTTTTATGAACCGATTAAGGGAGGACAATGTCTTTAACAGTTTATGTATGTCTGTATAAATATTCCACTTTTATGCCGCTTCTATTGGACCGATAAAAGGTGTGTTGTTGGCTACTTTAACATGATTAATTTATTAAAAAGAGAAAACGAAAAGAAGAAAGAAAGTTTACGAATGTAGTTATCGCCATCATCTCACTACCGTGTAATTCTTATGTACTCATCAAAAGTGCCACCTATGGGCCTACTTGAATAAAGATATGTTTGACTTTGACCCCAAATTTCATTATTTTGTATGGGAATTGCCACTTGAGATAAGGTCGTCTAGTATGAGAGTATTAAATATGATTTCAGCCACTTTGCGGACTACCGATGTCCCCGTACTTCAGTGCGGTGAAACTACGCTGGCTGAGTGACAATGTGGATGCAGTTAAAAAGGCAATGAAGAAAGGTAGCTGCTGCTTTGGCACTGTCGACACTTGGATCATATGGAATTTGACAGGTATTCACATTTTTGAAGTTATTCTAGTCGTTCATTATTATTTGCTTCTTTCAGCCAGACAACAAGTTTAAAAGCGTGTTAATTCTTGCTCAAGCTACTAAAAATACGAGCGACGGGTCATTCTCCAGGCCCATTGGCGCCCTGGTGAATTGGTGGGCAGCGACCCTGCATTCTGAGTCCAAGGCCGTGGGTTCGATTCCCACGACTGGAAAATATTTGTGTGATGAACATAAATGTTTTTCAGTGTCTATGTGTTTATGTGTATATTATAAGTATTTAAGTATATTGTTCATAAAAACTTTACGATATAAGGATAGAAATTAAAGTTGTCTCTAAGTACTTTTTCAAGGCTCACCGAGCCAAAACAAAGACCGCGCGAATATGCTTTCATCATAAACCTTAACACATTTAACTATTAATACACAAACTTTTATAAGTTACTGAATTTATGCACTTTAATTGATTAAAATTTATGCAGTTTATTTATCACCAACGCCATAGAGCATTGTTCGAAGGTAAATCATAATGGCGATTGAATATGCTATTAAAAATATTGCAATCGAAATAAGTCAAAATATGTCTTTAATTTTTTTGTAAGTATGGGTTCGAACGCTTTTTTATTTTGATATGTAAACAATAATTTAAAGCATTATTTATTGTTAACTTTCTCACTTTCCAATGATTCCTGGAAAACGTATTATATATTTATTATATATTATTCATTTTTCATAATTTAGACAGTTTGGTTTCATAACTTATTTACGAAAGACGATCATATTAGTTCATTGGTGTTATTTGCATTTGTAATTAATATTTTTAATTCTAAATACGAATAATGACAGTTAACAACAAAAACACACCAAGCAAATAATATTGTTCATAAAAAAAACAAACACACAATTGATTATCTACTTCCGTAAGCAGTGCTTATAGACACCCACACTCACAAAATTTATGAATGAAATGGTTCACACAAGACTGATGCTAATCTTGTAAGTACAAGCGCATGATTATAACATTACACGACACACTACTAACTCGCAACGCACACACCTAGCAGAACGATTCTTTCTTTGGGCGTGCTATATTTTTTTTTTGATAGCTGTTGCCCGCGACTTCGTCTGCGTTTGATTTTGTTTTTTGATGTGGCATTAAATTTAGTTGTAGATCTAAAAAAAAATAAAGTATGTAAGATCGCTTAGCCTTAAATAAGGTGTTCGATGCTGTCCGCTGAGGAGTTCTGTCCTCTATCTCCAACCACAGTTAGGGCAAAATTAAACACATATTATAACCTCTATAGTACAAAAATAGTTTGTCGAAGTTATGGTGTAAAATTGTCAAACACTCATCCCCTCTCCCAAAGGAACCGAGCTTAACGTCGGGATAAAAAGTATCCTTTTTTACTTCTAACACTTCTAAGAATATGTGTACAAAGTTTCATGAGGATCAGTTAAGTAGTTTTTGCGTGAAAGCGTAACAAACAAACTTACATTCACACTTATAATATTAGTAGGGATTAGTAGGGATTTTTATGTAATAGTAGAGGGCGCTTATGTCGAGTGATTCATAATAATTGATTTTCCCCTGCAATCAACAACACGGGTTTTTTAAGTGTTTTAAAAGGTTAATGTTTAGCGTTTACGGTTAAAAATTAAAATACGCATTAGAAGAATTTATTTTGTACGCTATACGCCTGTCTAGCGACGATTGACCTAGAAATGTGGCCGCTCATCACGAGATGGCGCTTCCGTATATCTTTTACTTAGTGTATTTTTAATTACAAAAGGGTAGAATACCTCCGATAATTTTTTGACTTGTCAAGGCATCTATAAAACCTCTTTTGTGCTTACTCACGATTGGACATCATTAATGAATATCGCACAATACATATACTATATGCTATATGGAAGTGGATAAAGCTTCGGCTTCCATTTCGGTGGGACCGAGTTTCTATCCACGGCGCGCTCTTAACTTTCCGGAGCTATGTGCTTTTTTTTGATTAAGGCAATTTAACATCACTTGCTTTGACGCTGAAGGAAAACATCGCGAAGAAACCTGCATGCCTGAGAGTTCCCCATAACGTTCTCAACGGCGTGTGAAGTCTACCAATCCGCACTTGGCCAGCGTGGTGGACTACGGCCTGAACCCTTACGTTCTAAGAAGAGACCCTTGCTTTCAGTGTCAGTGTGTCAGTGTGTTTCAGTAAAATTCATGATTCGTTTAAAGGAAATTGCATAAAATTCTACAATAAACTACCAATTGACATCTTGGAGATGTCTCTTAAAAAGTTCAAAGTTTGTATTAAACGTAAGCTTATAGAAAAGTCCTATTATAGTATAAAGGACTACGTAATCGATAAAAAAGCTTGGGTGTAAATTATTGCTCTAACCAGGTTGCTCTTCTAATAATTTAAAATGACATTGTGAGATGGTGATAACAAAAAAAACACCCGGCTAAGTTTGTTGTGGGCTTCTTCTTAGACTAGGACGCGTTTGGAACTCTCGTAGCTTTAGTTTTAAGTTTACGAATGTGGTTATCGCCATCATGTCACTACCGTGTAATTCTTATGTACGCATCAAAAGTGCCACCTATTGAATAAAGATATTTTTGACTTTGACTTTGACTTTGAGTGGCGTGCACACCATACATGCACAAAAGCACTACATACCCTAGAATTTAAATATAGCTCTCATAGTAGGAGGATGGCTGCTTGCTTTGTAGTGGGCCGTTAATGGTTTGACGGTGACGAATACTTATGCTGTTTTCCATTTGTAACCCAGGCGGTCCCAACGGAGGCAAACATGTGACGGATGTGACCAACGCATCGCGCACAATGCTGATGAATATCGAAACCTTAAGCTGGGATCCGCTTCTCATGAAGTTCTTCGAGGTGCCAAAATCTGTGCTGCCCGAAATTAAGTCCAGTTCTGAAGTAAGTTTTTTTTTTTAATTAACTTAAAATCGATTTAACATTTATTTATCTCGTTTTATCTTTAAACTAGCATTATATATTTATACTTCTAATTTGTGGGATTGAGTATACGCTTTTATAATATGATTCCTAAGGTGATTATGGACCTGCCAATGCAGAAGTTTAAAGAATTTTTAAAACACATTTATTACAGCGCGGTTACTATACAATTGATGAATTTCTTAATGAAAGGGTTGCTTGAAACCATCCGGCTCCGCTTTCAGCTCTCAAAAGGTAGAAAAATGAATTTAAAAAGTATAAGTAAATTGTTGATATTGAAAAAATGCTGAGCAACTGCTGAGTTTCTTGCCGGCTTCTTCTCGGTCTCTGCCGAGAATCTGCCTTCCGAACCGGTGGTAGAGTCACTACAAACGGACCGACTTGACGTTTCACAAGTGCTTATATTAGGCCTACTTGAAATAAATGAATTTTGAATTTTGAATTTGAATTTAATATAACAAAGAGGTAAAGTTTGTGAATTTGTGACACTGTTGAGCGTAATTTCTGGAACTACTGAACCGATTTCGAAAATTATTTGTGAGTGCCATATATAACTGAAAAGTAAAAGAACATTTCATAGTAGTCGGATTAGCAAATTATAGATTGCGCAGTAGAAGCTACGAACTAAGTACCATTTACTGCGATCACAAACCAGACCCAGCGTGGCGATTGTGAGCATATTCTCCCGTTTGGAGAGTTCGTTAATCCAGCAGACTGTTATAGGCTTTTAATAAATGAAAGTGTATATAAAATATTTTTATACACGTGTAATCCACGTAGTCTCTGGCATTGAGAGACATCTTTCCCAAATGGAAAGCCTTATTACTTTTTTCTACTTAATACGGGGAAAAAAATACAGGTTTAAATAAAAAGTACCAGAAAGATGAATGAATGAATACACTTTTATTGTACACCACAGAAAATTTACAGAGATACAAATACAACAGCACAATAAGGTAGAAAGTACAATTTGGCGGCCTTATCGCTAAGTAGCGATCTCTTCCAGGCGACCAAAGGCATAAAAGGAAATTAGTAGGAAGTACAACAAACATTAGTGAAATATTAGGATTTTAAACTAAATAAACATAAAACATAGTACATATTAAACATAACATATTAAAGATATGTACAAAAATATAAAATATATTCCATACCTATATATAAACATACAAATACGCTACTATAAATACATAAATAAAAAATAAATAATAAAAAATGAAAGAACCCAAGAAGATCTCGGTCTGTAGTTGTTTGTTTACACTAAAACTGACAACTTTTGTTTTACTACTTTTTAAAATTCTATAGTTTGTGAAATATTAAACAGTCATTATTGTACAGATTATCTCTACTTGTTACTACTCTGTAATGTAAAATGACGACTGTATCATGCGGTCACTGACCCGACTACGCGACGTTGAATCACATGTATCTATTTGGCTTCACAGTGTAATGTCACTTTACAGAAATAAATGAATACTGAATTTTGGAAAGTCTTCAATCAAATCAAACGCAGCGTTGATAGCGCAATGGATAGGAGCGGGGGACCAAGTTCGAGCACCAGCACGCACCTCGAACTTTTCTAAGTTGTGTGCGTTTTAAGTTATTCGAATATAAATAGGGCGGCTCCCAACGACTCGTTTGATGTCTTCTGTCCATCCCCGTTTGGGGTCAACAAACGCAGCGTTTAGCGGTGTTGAGTAGCCATTTTAGCACTGCTCATTGTAACTCATGTATGAGCTTTTGATTTTGAGTAGTTCTTCTACGAATGTTTTCATTTCTGAAGATACTACCAGAACAGCTCTCTCCATCGCAAGCTGACTGAGCCTTGTTATGTAGCCAGTTACTAAATACTTATAGTAGGCAATATTTATTTAATGCACTTTTTTATTTATTTCCAGATATATGGATACATAGCAGAGGGGCCACTGCAGGGTGTCCCTATATCAGGCTGCCTCGGTGACCAGCAAGGCGCTCTTGTTGGTCAGATGTGCCTGCAGAAAGGACAAGCGAAGGCAACTTATGGTAAAATAAAATATATGCATAATATTTAGCTTGTTTTGTATTTTAACACACACACACACACACACACACACACACAAACTTACTCACACAAACACACAAACAAACTTACTCACACAAACACACAAACAAACGCACATCCACAAACAAACGCACACCCTAAAACAAACGCACGCCCACACACACACATTCCTAATTAGCTCGAGCACGCACGCGCACATACGCGCGCTCACACACACACAAACACACTTAAGATGGCGCCTAAACTCGTCATCATCATCATCATCATCATCAAACACATACACACACACAACGCACACACACACACGTCGTGCGTCGTCTTAAAGTTGGTGAAAGGTTTTTCTGTATCCAAAAAATTAGGCATCCAATTTAAGCTTTTCTAGCTTTAGTGAAAACGGGCATAAGCAACTCATCGTAGTCAAGCTACTTGCGTACAAAGTAACAGGCTAGCCGCAATTTTAGACTTTTTGCCTATTAGCGGTAACTAAGGACGGCCTTAGCCTAATAGGCAAAGGTGAGTGGTGTCGGCAGCTCAGAATACTGTATTGTCACCCTACTCGTCCCGCGGGTTTAGGAAATAGTAACGGAATTTAATGAAAAATGGGCAGTAGCGTCCTCTTTGCAACTACTGTCTACTGCGATAGAATAGAATATTGCCAAACTTAGGTAATAACAACATATATTATAGAAATGTAGTTTCGTACATGTTTTGCCTAGCGTGGCGATTATGGGCAAACCTAATGGGAGACGCCTCTGGTCTAGCAGTGGTTTGTTATTTTGCTATAGGGTATTTCTGTAGCTCGGGTTGGCAAGCGGTAAAAACGTTAAGTCAAACCATACTCGTGTTTTGCGCGCGCGGCGTGGTGGGAACAAATGTACACGCGCCCTAATGCGATGCCAGAAGATGCCAAAGCGCGGTTACGGACTAGGCGGCAACTCGCCAGCACTCTGAAACTTTTATTACGGAATTTTTATACAACCTGGTAATGAAAACAGAAATAATACTTCACAGACTATTCTCTGAGACTTTAATCTGTGAAACCGAAAACCTAATAGATTATGAGTAAACCACTGAAATAGTTTTTACTGAAAGAAATCAGATCACATGCATAATTAAAATCATGTGACTCCTGTCACTTTATGAGGTACGCGTTGCGTAGCGTAGGTACTATGCGCGTGTCGGTCTTTTATCTTTAATAGGGTTGTCGTAAGTAAACGCTTCGAATGTTTTTAATTCGTTTGTATGGAAAAATTAATATCATTCTTTTGATTTAATAAACGACTGTAGTTGCCCATGTAGGACTGAAGTCTCTATGAAAAAGCAGTCGTATTTATATCAAAATACCCACCAACTCAGTGTCATGAACATTGGTTTTTAAACAAATTTGTAAAAAGCCTAATCAATTTAATAAAATATCTGGCAAATATTAATTTATAGTTATCTAAAGTTTAATTATTTACCCACTTTATATATTTACTTTAACAATTTTTACAGGGTATGAAATATTAAGTTAAGAACGTTGTATATAGCTGCAAACGTAATTCAAATTGCAGTGTATGTTTAAAAGTGTAAAAAAACTAATAATAAATTATAAAATTATTAAAAAGCAATGTGTCATGTCTTTTTTCAAACGTGTCCCATTGTAATATCGTTAAAGTAGATCGAAACTGCAATGTTTCCTACTAGTCGCTATAGGACTGATATAGATGGCATATACTAATTTCGGCAGCGACGGAAGGAGAGCCGTAGCTTAATTGTTTTTTAAAACGCTCAGGACGCGATTGCCAGAGAGTCGCAGGTTGAAATCCCGTCGTTTACGAAAATTTTGAAACGCCTTTTGAATTTATAAAATTAGTAAGAGTTTTTCCTGATAATTAACGATTCCAAAGATTAACGATTCACTTCAAAAATGACGTGTCAAATTGGTGTATTGCAGGTACAGGGTGTTTCGTGCTGTACAACACGGGCGACGTCCGCGTCAACTCCAGTAGGGGGTTGCTTACGACTGTCGCATACCAGCTGGGAAGTCACAGCCCGCCGTGCTACGCTTTAGAGGGATCGGTAAATCGAAATCATGAACTCTATATTATCACGCTCTTAACATCATGTTGCATTTAATTTATTTATTTGTGAACGAATGAATGAATGAAGGAATACACTTTTATTGTACACCAAAGAACAACCAACCAACCAACCTTAGGATTACGAAATCTAAATTGAAAACAAAATTGTTGGGGTACACTGTTACAAACATACATACGAATAACTACATAAAACAGAAAACACACATACAACAATACTAATGTTTGTTTGAAAATTTATTTCATCATCAGAGAACTGATTAATTTCCAAATCTTAAGCCGGGTGTCGAACCCGGTACCTAAAACTTGTGAGGCCATAGGGGTCGAGAGGGTCGTGAGATTCTATACTGTACTTCTAGTATGCAAAGCCATCGAAGAGCAATGCACATCTGTGTTTGAATGACTAGTGATAAACAACTAAGACATCGGGTATCTTTGAATCACTCGAGTCCATGTTCGAGAAGAACCGGCAAGAAACTCAATACTTGCTCTTTTTACATATAACAAACAGACATATTTTAGCAGTTAAGTGGCATGGCAAATATGATGCAGCTAAACTGACACATCTCGTAAATACGCGGTCACACAGACGTATGGAGGGTAGAGGTAAGGAGAGTCATCTTATATGGGAGAAAAGTTGAAAAAGTGTCCAGTTGTTGCGCTAAATAACAGTTCAAAAATCCTCCACAATGGCGCTGGTGGATGCACAGGGTATGGTATGAATGTAGCAATCGTAGATGAATTGAAGTATGCCGAGTTAAAAAATTTAATGTCATTATCGACTAAAGTAGTAAATTATTGAGAATTTCAACAACTTACGTTGTACAAAATATTGTGGTAAATATAACCTTACAGATTTATTATAACCAAACGTGCGTTTAGAGTGATTTTATTTCGTAAACAGTAAATAGTACGGTATTTATATTTGGCGCTTCTTTTAAGAGTTACCCTGATGCAAATGTGGCGCCATCCTAATTTAATACATTTTGACGACACTTTTTCATATACACAGATGACTCTCCTTACCTCTACCCTTCATACACAGACGTTATCGTAGATGGGCACATAGACTTTCTCGTAAATAGGTCACACAGACACATTGCTGACACCGCATGATTGATAGCACAATCACCACTTCTGCCAGAAGCTTCGTAGACAATCGTTAAACATGGCCACAGTCTGAAAAACAATAGTCACTAAGAACAATCGTCATTTCAGCTGACGGTCAAATCGAACAAGGTCACCACGTGGGCTAGACTTTTGTATCTTACCACTTCTGAATTATAAACGACTAAGACACCGGGAGGTATCTTTGCACCGTTCCATGTAGGACTGCGGTGCATCGATAATGCAGTCGTATTTATGTATATCAAAATACCCACCAACTCAATGTCATGAACATAAATATCTGGCAAACATGAATTTATAGTTATCAAAAAATTAATTATTTACCCGCTTTATAAATTTACCGTAACATTACTCTAATATGCTTTTTAGTACCTTTGTTCATAGAAGCGTAGAAGCAAAATTCAAAATTCATTTGTTTCCAGTAGTCCTAATCTAAGCACTTACGAATGTTAAGTCAGTCTGTTTGTAGCGACTTTACCACAGGTTCCCAAGGCGGACTCTACCGAGAAAAAGCCGGCAAGAAACTCAGCAGTCGCTCTTTTCCAACAATTTACATTTTAACATTCATTTTTCTGTCTTGTGAGAGATGAAAGCGGAGCCGGATGCTTTCAAGCAAACTTGTTCTTAGGATATATATCATCAACGCTTTTCTTCTCTTTGTTTGTCATTTCTTCACGCCGTTTCGTCCACACTTCTATTGGCAAGCACACTTCGCGGAACGTTAAATAATAATCATAAGTACAAAATCAGTGACCTTAAAATAAGTAGCATGAGATCCACTTTACTTTGAAGTCATACTGTTTCGATAGTCGAAAGCGACCCCACGATTGCGTGTGTGCAAATCTTGTACTGAGGTCTTACACCAGACATTAATATTCCGCACGTACCGAGGCAAGCAGGTGATCTTTCGCATTCTTTTCACATTCCTTACACTATTTAGGGCCGAAGCACACCCGTTAAAATAATTGAATACAAAAAATAAAGAGTTGCTAATGGATTTGGTTTAGGCATTGAGTCAGTTAACAGGACGGGAGAGTAACGTAGGCTAGTTTCTGACACGTGCCGAAACACGCGGGCAAAGCCAAGTTGGCTTATATTTATGAATTTTTAGGTGGAGCCTACTTCACCCACCTTCCAAAAATTTAAATTATTTGTATAATTTGAGGCAATCAACTAAACGCATATCACTAATGGCAGTACTTTAAGTCTTACATACTAGTTATTGCTTCGTCTTCACACTTATGAAAATTCGGGCCGGGTATCTATATTCGCAGCGTGAACACAACGGTAGCGCGATAAAATATACTAGAGGTGCCATCTGTCGTCACAGTGAGTGTATGGGAATAAGGCAACTCTGCTCATACTCGTATGCTTCCAGCGACCTTTTTTTATATGTTTTGATGTTTTATAATCACGTTTGATGTATGACAGAATTGCTTACTGGATATATTTTACAAGTATTACAAAATGTGGTTCAAACAACATAAAATAAGTTCTTCAAAACGCGAAAATAGATGTTATTCTATTTTTGACTAAACTTCCGTACGCTTAGCATGGTTGTTTTAATTTTTTTTAATAGAAATAGTTGTCTATGGAAAATCTTAGCTTTTTATTAAAACTAGTGGTCAAATTTTGACTGTATTAAATTTAAATATGTAGTAAGTATTAATATATTTAGGTTTAGGTACATTATTAAGGTTCTATGTTAAAGACTACTTCTATTATCATAGATTTGGCCAAGGCTCTGACACTGACGCTGAAAAATGATTAAAAAAGAGTATATATGCGTGTGTGTGTGAATTAATTGTTAGTGTTTGTAATGATTTTTATTGATTTACTGTATTTGATATGCATAATAAAAAAAAAAGAAAAGTATTCTGCACTTCTTCTCTATACAAACAGCTAAAAGTGTAGGAAATTTCATACTCATATCCCTCTTATAATATTTTAATACACATGTAAAAAACCTCAGAACAGAAATTATAAATTTTCAAATGCCCGTGCCTGGGATCTAACCCGATGCCTCTACTAATACGGCCACAGCTCTCACCACTGAGCCAGAGAGCGACATCCAAGTGTTCATACATTGTCTACGGAATCTCTTTTTTAACGTAATCGCTCTCAAAACAAAACAGCTTTAAATAACGCACGCGCTCTCCCACGGGTACGCACACGTGCATGCAAACGTGCACGCATACGCACACACGCATACGCACACACGCATACTCTCACACACACACACACACACACACACACACACACACACACACACACTCACTCACTCACTCACTCACTCACTCACTCAATCACTCCCCCCCCCCCACACACACACTCACACTCACTCAAACGCAACCATTTCGTTTGTAGTTTTTTTTTCATAAAACCTGTGGGAACGCTTTGTTTTCCTGCGTTTAAAAGTAGTTAGGGCGTGAAATAAGGACAAGCTAACAAACAAAACACATTTATAATATAAGTCATGTGCTAGTATTTCATTATTGTCTTTTCGAATCTAGGTGGCCGTTGCGGGCGCAGCGTTGGGCTGGCTGAAAGACAACATTGGTATGATAAACAGCGCCAAAGATACACAGGCTATGGCTGAAAAAGCGACAGAAAACGGAAGCGTTGTGTTTGTACCGGCTTTCAGCGGACTGTACGCGCCATATTGGAGACAGGACGCTCGCGGGTAAGTTTCATACACCAATCTAGCCAGCCACTCATCCATCCATCCATCCATCCATCCATCCATCCATCCATCCATCCATCTATACATCCACCTATCCCTCAACATCCATATAAATTGAACTTTACACCATTTGGATTAAACACAAGCGATATTACAGATTTTAATTTGAGTTAATATTTTAATGCCAGCAAGCCCAGTTACCTGAAGGACAAATTCAACTCGTCATCTCTAAATCTCCGTTCTTGTTGTGCTAAATGACAAACAATGTCAACTAATCTTTGAAAAACACTACGATTAAGGTCAACACGCGAATTATGATTGGAAATTTCGATTGATAATTGGTTGGATAATGAAGTTTCTATGTGCTGTTTGGCAAAATTAGAAAAGAAACTCTCAGACTCAGAAGAAGTGTTTTTGTGTATGGTCTCTTTAATTTTTATAGCGCCTGGTAATTTATTTCATAACCGGACGCATTCCAACCATTCTTTTCATAACAAAAAAATATGCAACAGCAACAAACAATTTATTACAATGGAATCATCAAACAGAGTTCTACAGATCCATTAGACCGTATTTTATGGGCTTAGTGTGAGAAATACACAAGTTTGGTGTAGGTTTCAGTGAAGTAAAGAGCTGTTTTTATTTCAAGAAATTAGAATAGTTTATCTTTTGTTCGCCAATTAATTTTTGAACACACAAAATTTAGCCACAAAAACAATTTGCACACGATTTGCACTATTAAACAATATTTACGTTAATTTATAAAAAAAAAACAGTGAAATACACTTTTCAACTAAAAAAAAAACAATAATAATCTCCTAACTAGTTACTAATCAATAATCATTAATCTGTGAACTAGTTCTAACACAAATAATAACACGCGTGAAGTTGTTTAAATTCGCTCGCTGGTCATCTTCACTAACTTCAACTAACAATCTGGCATTTGATCTCAAGGCACGGGTCTCCTCCCACAACAAGAAGGGTTTAGGCCGTAGTCCACCAATCTGGCCCAGTGCAGATTGGTGGACTCCACACGCGTTTGAGAACATTATGGAGAACTCAGGCATGTGGGTTAAGGCAAAGAGGATTATAATTTCGATGATATCTTAAAAAGCAACTCAAATTTTTTTTAAATAAAACATTTTTTCTCGTTTACACTATTGCAGTTTCGATCTACTACTATTAGGAGAGCCGTAGTTTAATTGGAAAAAGCGCTCAGGCCGCGATTGCCAGACAGTCGCAGGTTCAAATCCTGTCTGTTCCGAAAATTTTTATATGCAATTTAAATTTATAAAAGTGCTCAAGAAGTTTTCACTTGAAAGAAACACCAAATATACGAGGCATTTGTATGATTGCAGGGTAATATGCGGTATTACTGAAGATACTAACGACAAGCATATTGTACGCGCTGCCCTCGAGGCGGTTTGCTTCCAAGTGCGGGACATACTGGACGCTATGAATGAAGATTGCGGTATTCCCCTGCAAATACTCAAGGTGATTTATTGAAGTCAAAGTCAAATATTTCTTTATTCAAATAGGCATATTTCATTCATTCATATCAACCGATAGACGTCCACTGCTGGACATAGGTCTTTTGTAGGGAGTTCCAAATTCCACGGTTTTGTGCTGCTTGAATCAAGCGGCTATCATACTATGTCGTCCGGCCCACCTCGTCGGGGGTCGATCAACGCTGCGTTTACCAGTGCTGCCATTCCAGCACCTTGGGACCCCAAAGTCCATCCCTTATCCGAGCTATGTGCCCCGCCCATTGCCACTTCAGCTTCGCGACTCGTTGAGCTATGTTGTAACTCTGGTTCTTCTAAGGATCTCCACATTTCTGATTTTATCACGTAGAGATACTCCGAGCTCTCTCCATCGCCCGCTGAGTGACTCTGAGCCTTCTTATGAGGCCCATAGTTAGCGACCATGTTTCGGAGCCATAGGGAATCACTGGCGACACGACTTTTGTCTTCAGGCAATGAGGGAGTTTTGACGAAAAGATGTCACGAAGCTTCCCGAACGTTGCCCATCCGAGTTGGATTCGGCGGTTCACCTCCTAAAATTAGAAATAGGCACATAGATGATGATGGAGATGGCACATAGGCACTTTTGATGCGTACATTAAATCACCTGGCCTATGGTACCTGCATGTAAAGAAAAATATGATTGGCCGAATTTTGAACCATTATGGCTGATTCGACTATTCATGTGGATAGTCTATTTAAATACTACACTACGGGCAGTGGCGTGCACATGGATTTGGACCAGGGTAAGCTAAAATAAGTAAAATTGCGATTCAGCTCGCGATCCGGCCAGTTAAATGAAAATATTTGGGTATGCAGTGCTTTTGTGCATGTATGAAGTGCACGCCACTGATTACATGTAAAATATGACATAGAAGTGAATTGATGGCGATGATTAAATTCGTCAACTTAAAAGTAAAGCTGCGAGCTAAGAAGAACCCCACAACAAACTTAGCCGGTTGTTTTGTTTTTTGTTACCACCGTCTCACATTGTCATTTAAAACTATGTAAGAAGCAACCTGGTTAGAGCAATAATTGACATCCAAGAATTTTTATCGTTTACGTAGTCCTTAATACTATAATAGGATTTTTCTACAAGCTTACGTTTAATACAAACTTTGAAATTTTTAAGAGATATAAACTTGTAGTTTATTGTAAATTTGTATACAGTTTCCTATAATGAAAATAAATGAAATACTTATTTAATGTAGTCTAGTATATTGCACTGCAAGTTTATTTTTGCTTCCAATGTTCAAATTATTGCAGTCACATTTTCTCTTAAAATTACATATATTTTTTTGTGACACTATATTAAATTTTTCAAATATGTATTGGCTAAAAACTGTCATTATCTTAACATCTTTAAATTTATCTCTCAATGACTCTCTCGGATGGACTTTTCCCGTTTCCATGTGTCGTAACGTTCACCGTACGATAGGACATACGTATTTTTAATTATCATAATCATATCAACACATTACCGACCCACTACAAGGTAAACTCTCAGGTATGCACGTTTTCTCACGATGTTTTGCTTAACCGTTGAAGCATGATAAATTATTTTGGAAATCCCGCCTTAAAATAGGGTTGAAACTTTTAGCTGATATTTTTTGATTATTAGGTTTACAAACCTGAAATTTAAATAATTGGTTCCTTTTAAAGCATAGCCATTAGTTTAGGAAATATTTTGTTTAAATTTATCCCTAACGGGGTAAAACAGGGGTTGGAAGTTTTTATGAAAGTCCTATGTTTTCGAGGTTAGGGACACTAGTTATTATAATTATATAAAAAAAATGAGTTTACTACGTTTTTTTTGGATATCACCTTTAATGGTGGTTAACTAGGGGGGGAGGAAAGTTTTAACAAAATTTTTCATTATAAAGTCTACAAACTTGAAATTTAGAAAATAGGTTTCTTTTAAAGCATTTAACAAGTTAAGAAAATATTTTATCTAAATCTTACCCTAAAGGGGTGTACTATGTTTTGGAGGTTAGAGTCACCGAACTTTGCATTTAGGTGAGTGACAATTGATCGAAGCGTTGGTAGACCCACAACGAGAGAGGACAGACGACATTAAGCGCGTCGCAGGTAGCCAGCACAGAACCGTGGAATTTGGAACTCCCTACAAAAGACCTATGTCCAGCAGTGGACGTCTATCGGTGGATATGAGAGCCTTAGCCGCTTTTTTAAATATCGCCAGTGATTTGGATCGTCGTATGTTAATTGGAAGTGCATTCCACAATTCTTAACCTCGTACGCTAACAAACACTTGTAAAATATTATTATAAGTATGTCTTATCTTATGATAAGACATACATATCTTATTGTGCTTTAAAGTTGTTAACGTAGTGTTTGTATCCTCTTAGGTTTCGAAGATTTTTAATGTTTGCAAACCAATGGGTATCTAAACAATACGTTATTGTCAAAAATAGACGGTCAAGAATAGGTACTTTAAATGAATAAAACATTGGAATGCTTA
The DNA here is from genome assembly GCF_905163445.1 of Pararge aegeria. Lineage (NCBI taxonomy): Eukaryota > Metazoa > Arthropoda > Insecta > Lepidoptera > Nymphalidae > Pararge > Pararge aegeria. Next base: position 2,329,511 of record NC_053208.1, read on the forward strand.
TTTAGAGTTTGTAATACCCGGACTTCGTAAACAAAATTAATATAGATGCCAAATGTTCATTATATTTTCATGTAAGATCTCATTAGATAGGAATCTTTACAAACCTCATATAAACTCAATGGCATTCTTATTAAAAACCGTTGTTTTATTAACTTTCGAAGATGTTTATGGTTTCATTTTATGTTTATATACTCTTTGGTTTTATTTTATGAACAAAAAAACTGCTTCGCTTAATAATATCAGCATCTCAGAAATAGGAGATCTGCATTTTCACATTACTCTTTTGCTTGGATAAGATTATTTTCATTCAGCAAATTTGAGGGAAACCGGAACTTTGAATATTTATGTCACAATAATGAATAATACATTTTTCTGAGAATGGTACACAGCGCATTTGCGCTAAAATTTGCGCCAATGCGCTGCTGCCTGCTGCATCATAATATTATTTGGATTAGTCAGTTGAGTTATCAATAAATAATGGTTTTGGTTCCAGACTTAGAGTTGCCATAAAAATCATTCGAAAAAATATAAGAAATTACTTTATCAAAATATGTATTAGTCTCGTTTGTAGACACTCATAAATTCTATCAACAATTTTTTCGCAAATTGTTGTTATACGATGGCTATCGTAGACTCGTACCTAATCTAAAATTGTATTAAAATCTATTTTTACTTACGACTTTTCCTAAACCTATCTGTCAAATTTACTGTCATGTAATATCCCGCTTTTAATAAATTATTCGTCTTTTTAACCGCCTTACTTTGGGAGGAGGTTCTCATTTCGGTTGTATTTTTTTTTATGTTTGTTAGCTCAGAGCTTCGTCATTGATAAACTGTTTTAAATTTGTTTTTTGCTTGAAGCTGTATCCGTTCCACGTCGTCCCATTTTCATCAGCTCAGGATCTGTTGAAAGGATCTTGGAGAAATTGAGGGAACACTTTAAATATTATTGGGACACCTACAGCGATTTTAGTATTAAGTAACTTAAGCATTTGCTTTCGAAAAGCACCGTGGCAACCGGAACTACACAATACTGAGTATTACTCGGGTTGCACTTCGGTTATGGTATGTAGTAGGTAAGCAAATTATGCTTGTTACAATAAAGGAAATGATGGTGAAGTTCCGGGAGAACTCCTCAAGCATATCGGCTTCGACAAAAGGAATATGTTTTACTTGGCACGGGCTTAAAAATGCTGTAGAAAATATTTATATCTTGGTTTTCGGTTGGGTTCTTTTTTGGTCAACTTTTTTTTTTACAAATAATTGTCCATAGGTAACGCAATCATTTATTGTATACTTGTATACTGTTTGGATAAAAGCTCGCCACCAGTATAGGTCAGGGCCAATGAATTTTCTGTCCCGCCACCAAAGGATTTCCCGCAAGACCCTTCCGGCAAGATAACTCGACCGGCGTACTTGTCCTGTTGTGTTCCTGTGGTGAAAATGTATCAATCATAAATTTTAGGCAGTATGACCGCAGGCGGCCGCTCGGGAATGCATAAAGTACATGTCGGCGACACTCCAGGACATCTAGTTCCATTTCAAATCGGTTTTCTGCCAACTCGGGCCGAGTAAAGGGCTATTCCGCTCAGACCTATTTCTTCCAACTCTTTTTAAAAGATTCTTCCGCTCATTTCAGGTGGACGGCGGAATGACCTCCAACGCGCTAGTTATGCAAATGCAAGCCGACTTGATAGGCATCAACGTGACCAAAGCTGGCTTCACCGAGAGCACGGCGCTTGGAGCGGCGATGGTGGCGTATTGGGGCTTGGACCACAGCCAGAACGGGAATATGATTGATCTGGTCACCGGCACTGCGTACTACCCGAGCATATCGGACGACGAGCGGGACATGAGGTACAAGCATTGGAAGATGGCGGTGGAGAGATCTTTAGGGTGGGAGCTCAATTAATCGCGTGCCACATTCCGCGTTCATCGTCAACGACGCCCTCATTTGTCCACTTGTGTTTGCCAAAATTATATTTTTAATCGACTTTTTCCGCAACAAACAAACAAAATTCATTTATTTCAAGTAGGCCCACTTTACAAGCACTTTGTTAACGTCAAGTATGTCTGTTTGTAGTGACTCTACCACCGGTTTGGAAGGCAGATTCTACCGAGAAGAAGCCGGCAAGAAACTCAACAGTTGCTCTTTTCCAACATCAACAATTTACATTTTAACATTCATTTTTCTATCTTGTGAGAGCTCCACCAGTTTTAGTTTTCTAGTAGTCACCATCGTCATTCTTTTTAATTAATTGTTAATGCACGCCAACCAGCGCTGGAGTAGCATGGTGGGTTAAGCCAAGTGCAGGGTAGACTTCGCTAATAACCTAAAGCCGGGGAGGCAATGAGTTTTTTAACAGCATAATGCAGTACAACGCACATAACTTAGTAGAGGTGGGATTCGAACTCGGCCCCCCGAAAGTGGAGTCGAGCTCCTATCCACTGAGCTATCAACGCTTCTTATACTACTCTATCTACATTATATTAATCGCACAAAACAGTCCGAAGGTGTCGTTGGCAATGAATGAAATCCGATCAAATGTTTTGTTTTTCTTTAAGTTTAATTAGATTATAGCTCTGTTCGGATGGTACAACTATCTTTCATCTCGAGTGATAGTCTCAAACTCATGCATCCCACTACTGGGCATATTCTATAGGAGAAGGGTATTTGGAGCTTAGTTCCATTACGCTACTCCAATGTGTATTTGCGGGCTTTGACGTTCATTATAACATGTAAGTGATAATGGTGGACATTGCCAAGTTCTTAACTCCGAGCTGTCGGTTATATAATACGTGGCACGGGTCTCATCTCAGAATGAGAAGGGTATAGGCAGTCCACCACGCTGGCCAAGAGCGAATTAGTGGACCTAACAAACGTTTGGGAACAATATGGAGAACTCTAGCGCATACAGATTTCCTATCATTGTTTACCTTTACCCTTTAAGCCAGTTGTATTTAATAGAGTAAAACGCACATAACTCCGAAAAGTGAGAAGGGACAAACTTCGTCTCTAAAGGGAGGCCAAAGTCCTAACCCACTACAGGGCACGGTCTCCTCCCACAATGAGAAGGGGTTAAGGCCGTAGTCCACCACGCCGGCCCAGTGTGGATTGGTGGACACCACATCCTTTGAGAATATTATGTAGAACTCTCAGGCATGCAGTTTTCCTCACGATGTTTTCCTTCACCGTCGAAGCAAGTTGTATTTTTAATTACTAAAAACGCACATAACTTAGAAAAGTCAGAGGTGCGGACTGGGATTCGAACATGGCCTCCCGAAAGTGAAGTCGAGCTCCTACCCACTGAGCTACCATAGCTTCAGGATTCCTAACTTCTTTGATCGCCATAATACATGTAATATACCAAGTACAGTAACAGTATGTATGGATTGAAATTGTGAAATGAATATTTTTATGAAAAATATACACAAATGCTTATAATATACATATAACACATACATACATATAAACACCCAGACACTGGAAAACATTAGTGTTCATCACACAAACATTTTCCAGTCGTGGGTATCGAACCCACGGCCTTGGACTCAGCAGAGCCGCTGCCCACTGCGCCAATTGGCCGTCAAATTAGTTATGTTTAGAGATAAAAAATTATATGTTTACAACAAAATAGTGCAATATCTTTAATTAAACTTACTATAACTAAGTAAAACAGAATTTGCACCATTGTCTGTCAGTGCCAATGCTTTAAAAATGAGTGAACTGTCTATACAATCATTGAAATAGCGACATATTTAGTGACTTTTCATCATTACCTATTTGACAAAGTAATATACTATTCAAATTTCGACTATTCATTCTAATGGAAATTGGACTATAGAATTCGGCGTTATTCACCTGTGTGGGCGGTTTTAAACGTGCTTCGTTCTTCAAATCGAAGTTTCCAGTACGAAAGCGTTTAAACCATAAACGCACGGTGCGTTTCTTGGCAGTCTCCTCTCATAACGCAGCTTTGAATTAGCGAGCCATTTCTGCCGCGTTAACCAAAAACGCACGGTGCGTTCATTAGCAGTCGCCTCTCGACACTCAGCGTTGATGTTGCGAGCCATTTCATTGAAAGTTTAATTATAACGCATTATCTAGTTAAATATTTCTACATAATAAAAGAAGTTGACATAATAAACATAATTAAATTTGGAATACTAATAGACTTATTATCGGACAACCAAGTTTCACTCAATATTAACATTTGAGATTTTTGTACAATTGAATCAATTAAATCACCGGAATGAGCAGAGTTTGACAATTGAAAGTTTACACTGTCAGACTCTATATCTAACTTCGGGGTGTCGGTTTTTTGTGACGGTGTGCGCGCGCATCGTAAAAATTTACCTTAACGCGCCAAAAGAGGTATAACTTCAAAAACCTGCTTTAAAATTATACATTTCGGGGCGCCATAGGTGCTGTTTTATGAATTTGATGTGTCACGGGCTTTATCACCAAAACGGCCTTAACAATTTTATACAAAATAATATATACGCTAAATTGAAATTAAAAAAAACATTAATATATTATATACTACTTATAAATACTGATGTATGACGTAGACATAATATGGAATTTTTGTATAAAATACTTTTGGGTCACAGAATTCAGAACATACAGAACCCGTGTACACGATTAATGCATCATAGAAGAATCAAAAACCACTCCACTTTAGAATGGTTTTTCGAACAAACGGTTAGTCACTTCATAATATCTAGCAGATGACAGTAATTATGTTACCTTTAATGTGAAAACGGGAAAAAGTTTGTGAGGTAGCTACATTTAGGTATAAAGAGAGACGTGCACGGGGCGTTTTCATTGTTTCTAGACATAGCGCACTGAGGAATCCTCATTATTATACAATAATGTACTGAATGGGGATTCTGTATGTTCTTGATTCAATGTTTTGGGGTATTAAGTTTTTATTGATATATTTGTTAATAATTAATTAAATAATTTTAATTCATCCATTAATAACTTAACAATTTTGAGCATTAATTAATAATGTAAAACGAATTCGGAATATAACCGTTTAACACAATTAAACGATTATGAGCCGAGAGGAAACACAGCGTCACTTAAGATGCATTGTGTAACTCACCTCTATTTTGAGTCTGTGCTTACGGTTTTGAACCTCTGCAAGGTTTCTGTGTCCGATTTCCGAACGCGAATATAGCATCAGTCACTAGAAGGCGCGAACCTCGCTCAATTGTCATTGCGGCCTTCTCCAGAAAGCACGCAAGCAAGCTTTCCACGCTGTGCTTTCTCACTTCTCATGATTATCATTTTATTATTATGTTATGAGTCTGTCGAAATTATCGCGCCCGTTCCAGTCTATAGTAATCCTTTTGTATGATAGGATAGCAGACAAAGCTCACCGTTTACCTTCAATTGTACTGGTGGTGCTACAAACGTATGCAAGGCCTTAAATATATCTAACATTTAAAAGTTGGATCACACACCGGTCTGCTATTTATATTGCTTGCCGGAAGGCACGTTGTTGACGACTAAAGTGGTGTTATCAGGGATTTGTTGACCCTCAACTTTGTACGAGCTGCATATTGTTAGAAATATTGGGTTAGGCTCTCATAAATAAAATACAGTGCACATATTTAAGTTATTTATTTACTTTGTACTTCGATATTTATTTTAGTTACCTACTAGGTAAACATTTTTCATACTAATACTTTGCTTTCGCTTTATTTAAAGCAGGTACTTATAATTTATCATCGTACCTGCCGACTTAATAGGTTTGAATAGTTTTATAAAGTTTAATAATCATGTCTAAACTATAACCGATTATTATTTTGTCACAATGGTGCTTATAACGGCTTCTAGCAACTAAGTTTAATGTAAATGTGTTAATACTCATCTCCAATCTCGTCAGCAACTTGTGGTTTGTAAGAAAGTACGTTTCAATGACTCGCAATTTAAGTGGTTGTTCGTTTTACTTTCCTTTATTAACAATTACTTCATAATTAGGTGTAAGAGAACAGAATGACCTTTTAAACTTCTATCAACTGTACTTTTTAGTTTTAACCATGCTTGTTTTTCCACCATCACCGGTTTTTTCCCCCTTTTTTCCCACTGACATTGACATTCCGCCTACCAAGACATACAGCTTTCGTTCAGGAATCGGGAATCCTAAATGATTCTTAGTGCTGTTTATTACAATTTGTTTGTTTGGATGTTTTATTTATTTATATTTATTCCAAATGTTAGTCCATATTATATTAATATATAAATTGGCAAAGTAGTTAACCTTTCTTATCGAGGCATCGATCGATCCGTGCGTCGGGAGTATTTGGATTGTGAAGTTCTTTTGTGAGAAGTTCTCTCACTCAAACCGAATTTAGCAAGGTTTTCACAAAGTTGCCTTCCCTGCCACTATTCTATAAGATATATTTCGGAGAGTGTGCTCAAGAACTGTTTAATCTAATTCCCCCCTCGCCTTTTTCGAACCGCGAGCCACCGTAAGGATCTGCATCCCTACGTGGTTGATATACCGCGCTTTGCATCTTCGTTTCTGATCCGCACCGCTAGGATCTGGAATGCCGTTCCAGCTTCCATTTTCTCCAGTAGCTACAATATGAGTACCTTCAAATCAAGAGTGAAGAGGGATCTTCTGGGCAGCTGGCTACAACCTAAGGCTGCATCATTACTTACCATCAGGTGTGATTGCAGTCAAGCTTCGCCCTTACTGTCGCAGTTCAGTATCTCACTTTCCTCACTAATATTTAGTTATTTAATTTATAGAAGTTTAAGTATCAGATATATCAGATATATCTGATAGTTAAACTTCTGTTACACAATACTTCTTAAAAAGCTGTATTTTCTTTCGTTTGTTTACTTTGATTATCTATCGAAATGTTAGTCACGTATGTATTTTGTGATTTATTTATTTTAAGTGAAGGATTCCGTATCAAGGTGCAAATTTATTATGTTGATATATATTGTTGTTGTGCAATAGTAATTTAATATTGAGCCAAAAATGTTGAATTCATTCTAAAAATTACCCATTCATTTTCAACTTCTTTATTTTTATTGTTATAAAACGTGTGACGGAATTACGATATACTGTACAGGGGTGCATAAGTATATTTCATAAGAAATCACCCTGTAAAAATATTAAATCAAAAGAAGCATATTTATTTTCCCATACAAACCAATTCAAAACATGTGTTTACTTATGACAACCCTATAAAAGATAAAAACCGACACATGCATAGTACCCACGCTAAGCGACGCATAGCGTAGGCGACGTAGCATTTTGACAGAGACTGTTGCCAATTAACATGTGCTCTGTCAATAAGTCAGTGTAAGGCAGATCTTGGAGGGAGAAAAATAAAATATAAAATGTAAATAATTTTTTATTGCATAAGTACATAAATCAAATTAAAGATATGCAATTTTTAAATAATTGCGAGTAATGAAAGACTGAGGCTTCAAACGCGGCTTTTCGAAGCCCGACTCATCCCAGTCGTCTTTTGCCATAACCATCTCAAAATACAACACCGTACTTACGTACCTTTAAACTTTTTATAACAATCATTGCAAAGAATTTTTATTTATACAATTTGTTTTGAAATAAGCCAGGGTTTAACAAATTTAATGACAATAAACATGCCACGGTTTGGAAACAAGAATTTATTTGTGACATAAATAATTGTTATTTGATTAGTTGTAATCGTATACATAGTAAGAGAGTTATACATCTTGCCATTCCATTATGGTACGGGAGCTAGCAACGTTTATCTGGCTGGCGGTAGCGGTTGCGTTCATTTCATTTTTTCTTATCTTTAAATAACATTATATTAAAATTACAGACATTATAAAATACTTTGAAATTTTTATAAAAAAAAAAATCGCGTATGGCCATAGTCTAGCAATAAAAAAAGTATGTCAGGTAGACTTATATAAAAACAAAAATTACACCTTCTAAAATGTTTTTAAAATCCAGGATTATTACCTGGACAGGTAGGATGCGCACTAATGAACGCAACCGCTACCGCGAGCCAGATAGCCCAGACTCTAACCGAAAGTGCAAGAAGGACGACATATCACAAAATCAGCTGACCTAAAATTCTTTCTCGAAAACGTTGCTAGCTCCTATACTATTATATTAGATTGTAACAGAGTTTATATTGAGAATTATAAATGTTATCGATGAAATAAAAATGTATATTAGAAATATAAAAATAAATATTACGTTCATACAAAAAATATACTATTGTTTTATTTATCTAATCTCTTATACTTTACGCAGGGTATTTGGAAAGGGATGATTTGTTTATCATCAAGGTTGTCAAAGTCAAGGAATAGAATTGATAAGAGATTGAAATATTATTCCTCTCGGATATTAAATAAAGTTACCTACCTTTTAGTTTTCATTTATAATCGCCGCTGACGCGCGCAGCGAGCCGCCGGCGGCTCGGGTACAAATAATACTACCAATACGCTCGACCGCAAGGAGCCCTAGCCGTCCAGACGATTATAAACCACATTTTGTTAATGATAGAGCTAAATTTTAGTTGAACAACTTATGACCATAGACAAATTGAATAATTTTTCTATTCATAATATCAACAATAAAATGACAAGTGCCAAAAGAAAAATATAAAATAATGCTTGTTTGAATCTGTGTCAGCGCGTCATTTATTTCCTACCGTGACGGCGAGTGGAGCTGAGCGTTTTCTGGATTTTATCACGGTAAGTACAGTGTTTTGTGTAATAACTAGGTTATTTTATGTTCATAAAGCAGCAAGAAAGCTATTTTATCAATTGGATTTGTGAATTTCGTTGTTTTTTTATCGCTATAAAGGTCAAATACCGGCACCTCGTTTTAGCCATTCTCATGCGATTCTCGTGCAAATTGAGCGCAATATGAATGAAATGGGCAGCAAATATCCATTTACAATAGTTATTTGTTCATATCATAGTATAATTCTGTAAATAACTCAAAAGTAATCATCCAAAAACAGTTACACAAAAACCGTTATAAGAGTCACGAAAAATGCAATTACGCGAATCAAAGCTTTATCGCTACAGGATTAGGGCTTACATTAGGATACCAGTTGTGTCTTTGGGGCTATACAATAGTGCTGGGTATCGATTTATCAGTTGTCGGTTTTATAATTTTCATTTTTCGTATTTTAGTTGTTTACAAATAATTCGAGAGTAATAAGTTTAGCGTATAACTGAATTAGCCTATGGCCTTCGTGGCGCATTGGGTAGCCTGATAAGAGTAGATGTTGTGGGGTTCGATTATTTCTAGACAGGGTCTTTTCTATTTATATTTTTAACGACCTCCTTGGCGCCGTGGTGAGCGCTGTGATAATTGGAGGACCCGGGTTCGATTCCTTGCGGGGGCAATTTGGGAATTTATAATTTCCGAATTTTCTCTGGTCTGGTCTGATGGGAGGATTTAGGCGCACCTAGTATCTATATACTAACCATCATCATCGTAGAATGCATCAAAAAACGGTAATTTCTTTTGAAAAATTATATTATCGTGTATTTTAGATGGAAGGAAAGTACTGGAACTTTGGGGGGTGGGAGGAATGCCCGCCCGACTTCCTCCGCGAGCTGGAGGATAGTGAGCAGGTGGAGAATTAGATGGTGGATGAGATGTTGGAATACCTCGTCCTAACGGATGCCGAGGTGGATGCTGATTCGTATTTTATTCTATTTTTTTTTTCTTAATTTTTTTTCCTTTTTTTTTTTTTCGTTTTTATTAATTTAAATTGATTTCTCTTTTGTAGATGGAGCCCTATATGGAGGCGTTGAGCTCACCAACGCCACCAGCCTGGTCTCCCATCACGAGACCTGCGACCCCGCAATCGTAAGTTTAAAAACTTCTTTTATCTAATTTAGTCAAGTAGTGGAGGATATTCATTCTTACAACGGTGCATTTCTTTCAACAGATCAAGGGTCCGTAGCTTTCCTCCGTACCGGCCGAGGTAGCGATTGCGATCGCGATCGCCGCTGAACGCGACGCAACCGTAAGTTAAATACATTTAACCTCATCGAGAATCGTAGAATATACAGATGAGATGAACAATGATGTATTTGTTTCAGACTCGGCGAAGTCATTGCCATCTATGACGAGTACGGTGTGCAGATATACGGAGCCATCGGCGATGCCACGGACTCACACGCCCGGAATGAGAGTGCTGACTGCGTTGGTACCTTACGCCCGTCTCGTGTAGTTGTTCCCAGATTGGTTACACATGCTCCGCTCAAGCAAGGACAGCTAGTCGCGAGGCACTCAGAGGACGTATGTGTCTTGTCTTGGCTTGACAAGAAGCGGATCAACATAATATCGACATGCCATGGATCTGCCACTGTCTTGCGCGATGTATCATCTTGTCCGTCAACTCGTCCCGAGCCATTCAAGCCACACTCGATCCTTGATTACAATCGCGGCGTGGGCGGTGTTGATCTTAAAGATCAAATGCTCGAGCCGTATTTGCTTGAGCGGAAACAGTGTGCCAAGTGGTATCTCAAGCTTTTTAAGCGGCTGCTAAACTGTTCCATTCATAACTCACGTGTCCTGTTGGATTCTTCCCTGAAGACGCGGCAGGAGAATCTCTATTTCCGTTTAGATTTAGTGCATGCATTTTAGCTCAACATCATTCACTTATTCCAGTAAGCCGTAGTTCACAAGCATCAACATCACGATCATCCCATTTGCATAACATCGTTCAAAATACACATTGGCCCGTTCGCCTTTCCAACGACCGGGCAGGAAATAGACAAAGCCGACAGAAATGCGTCGTTTGTCTGCTGGAAGGGCGGAAGCTTCAAAGGACTTACTATAAGTGCGAGGATTGCAGTGTGCCACTGTGTATTGAGAACTGCTTCAAATCATATCATATATAACCAGCCTAATCATTCATCATGCTTATTCACTCATTTCATCAAGCTTTTACTTTTACTTCTGACAATTGTCCTTTTGGATTAGAAGAAGAATAGTGGTATGAATGTTATATTTCGAGTCGAGTGAGTGTGTGTTGTGGCAATGGTTGGCAAACTGTGCGGCTCCTCGACTCTTTGGCTGCGGCTCTTTCACTAAATGTTTAATGCAGGAAACAAAAGCATAAATATTTAAAATGGGCAAACAGCTCTTTTTCAACCGCAACAGCGAGTACTAAGATACTACTTATCCTGCATGAAAAAAACAAAAACACAATCTAACTGTCAATATAAAAGAAGTGAGGTTGACATAGCAAAGTTTATAGTTTTAATTAATTTGTATTTATTGTTGGAAGTATATTTGTTTCCTTTTTTTTAAAACTTTACATCCGTTTGTTGGGACTTGGGATTTTGTGCCCACATATATCTCCGCATTTGTAATAAACAATAGTATCTGCAACCCGTACGATGTTGTCGATTGCTCACTCAAGCGAATGAACGCCCAAACTTCAACTTCAACTTCGCTCTCGTGGGCAACCGACAACTTATCACACTTGTTGCACAATATACTATTAATTGTGTTTCGTTAAAATATAAAACCAGCTCAAATCTACTTTTACTGCTAATTATTTCCATAAAAACGTATCTACTAAAGCAAAGCATAAATTTAAAAAAAAAAGCTTTGTACCTAAACTACGATTTTGTGTTTCTTATAATATTTGGCTCTTTTTGATGATGAGTTTGCCGACCATAGCAACCGAGCTAAACTAATTTTGTGATTATATTTGTTTTTGAATTTAATTCAAATTCAAATTCAAAATTCAAAATTTCTTTATTCATGTAGGCCTATCTCAGGCACTTATGAAGCGTTCATACATATTTGTTTACATAATTGTAACGGGATGGTGATAACTTCGTTCGCCAACTTAAATCTAAAGCTACGAGGGTTCCAAACGCGCCCTGGTCTAAGAAGAGCCCACAACAAACTTAGCCGGGTAAATTTTTTTTTTTTGTTAGCACCATCTTCCAGTAAATTTAAATTAAGCTATGAAGCTAGAGCAATTCACACCCAAGCTTTTTTATCGTTTAAATAATCCTTAATGTTATAATAGGATTTTTCTGTAAGCTTACGTTTTATATAAACTTTGAACTTATTGAGAGACAACTCAAAGATTTCATTTGGTAATTTGTTATAAAATAATATACAATTGCCCTTGAATGAATTTGCAATTTTGTGTAGCCTAGTAAACTGCACAACGAGTTTATTTTTGCTTCTAATATTTATATTGTTACAGTGCATTTTCTTTTTAAATTTTGATATATTTTTATGGACATAAATTAAATTTTCATATATGTACTGACTATGCACCGTCATTATTTTAACTTCTTTAAATTTATCCCTTAATGACTCTCTTGGGCCCATTTTATATATCGCACGAACAGCCCTTTTCTGCAGGACGAAAATAGAATCTATATCAGCAGCATTACCCCATAATAAAATGCCATAGGACATAATGCTGTGAAAATAACTAAAATAAACAAGCCTAGCAGTTTCTATGTTTGTCATATGACGAATCTTTTTTACTGCTACTCTATCTAAATGCTGCAGAACTAAGTCTGTTCGCTAAATTATTTATATGTGGGCCCCATTGAAGCTTAGCGTCTAAAGTTATTCCTAAAAAGATTGTCGTATCCACCAAATCCAACTCCTCATTATTAAGTTGTACAATGGTTTTTACTTGTTTAACATTCGGTAGTGTGAATTTAATACTCTTCGTTTTTTTCCGTTAAGAGCTAAGTTATTAGCCTCAAACCATTGTACTACTTTAGCGAGACATATGTTTACATCGTCAAGATTTTTTTCACGACGTTTAATTTTAAACATCAATGATGTATCATCAGCAAACTAGGTAAGGAAGGTCATTCATGTAAATGAGGAATAGGAAGGGTCCTAATATAGATCCCTGGGGGACACCAATTTGAACAAATGACCCGTTAGACCGCTTTCCGTTCACGTCAACTTTTTGAATTCTATCATTAAGATAGGAAATCATTAAATCAAAATAATTTAGAATAATTTTTTCTTGTATTGTTTTCGATATTATTGTGGTTTTATTTTCTTTTCTTTTATAATAAAATATTTTTATACAGCACGAAACAATGTTTTTTTATTACTCCTATCACTTACAAAAAATAGTAAAACATAAAAAGTATCCTATGTTACTTCTAATACCTAGAATATGTTTCCTAAATTTTATGATGATCGGTTTAGTAGTTTTTGCGTGAAAGCGTAACAAACAAACTCACATACATGTTTATAATATTAGTAGGGATTTTGTAAATAAAACAAAAAGTATCCTATGTTACTTCTCATACCTCCAAGAATATGTTTCCAAAATTTCATGATCGGTTCAGTAGTTTTTGCGTGAAAGCGTAACAAGCAAACTCACATACACATTTATAATATTAGTAGGCATTTTGTAAATAAAACATAACATTGCATAAAATAATGTGTTTTATTATGAGAATATAATAAAATTACAGGCGAAAAAAATCAAGGTCCATAACTAAAGACGAGAACCAATTATCGACATATTTTGCATGCAGCTCATCACTACAACATAATGTTAAATTTATACAAAAATTATAGGTTTTAGATTGCTAAATTTATCTTAATTTTGTATAGTTCTATTCTAAATTATTATTGAAATATAACAAATAGACCTTCGTTATGCATTTCTAATAAATATGAATAAAAATGGTAAAAGATTTATTGTGGATATAAGCTTCTAAAAAAATCGCGATTGTCGACGCATTCTTTACGATTTTTATATATTTCATTGTAGACTTCTACTTCTATAAATAGCACTATGATAAAGATAAACACTTTTTAACTTATTCCTGAGATTAATATTGATACTTGGAAAGTGTATTGTGCGAATTGGGCATTATAATACAATCATTGCAAAACACTTTCATCCTAGGACACGATAACTCTGATTAAAAACCCTCCTTTACGCATATGGATGTTAAATTCAAAGAGATAACATGAGGACAACTGGTGTGGAAAAGAATAACATTAAGGAATAACGCTAAACACACACGAAAATTAGTCATATTTTAAATTATATAACTATAGATTAAGGTTATAGTCGTAAAAATGTAATAGGCCCGTTTTGACATTTGTGCAAGACCATAGAATGTAACTTGGAACATAACTGAAAGAAACAATAAAATAAAAATCAATTACATACAGTGTTTTAAAAAATACGTAAAATTTTTTGGGACGTTAAATAATATGAAATAATATATCGCGAGTATTCTTTTTGCGCTTACTTCATAGTAGCATGCAATTTATTATTGTTGCGAAACGTTTCGAAAACAGTTACGTTCTCAGTCTTTTTATTTTTTTTCCTCAGGGCTGTAACCATTTTTTACTGAATATCGAAATTAAATATTGTGTAGTTATCTTTACTGCAAAGAATGAGCTTGGTTCTCAAAATGGGTTCTAAATAATGAGTCTGAGTTGATGTATCTGACCAAGCGGCACATGACTGAAGCGTCCCCGCGAGCACTGCGCTGTTTTTCGTTCCTCATCTTATAAAGTTGACTGTGCGCTCGTTTAAGTTTGATATAATTATATTGTTTACTATTACGTTAACTATGGCTCTTCTATTTTGGACATTAATTTAAACACAGTGATTTGACTCGATTTTTGTGTTTGTTGTTATAAAGTACTAACTCTGTTTCAACATGTTGAAAAGTGGACGTATAATCAACAGCCAGTCACGCGTATTGGTTGTGAAGATAAAGGAATACTTTGAACGAACGAACACTTTACAATACATAATAATATCAATCAAGTACTGATACAAACTTGAATTGATTTATCGTGAGTATCGAGTCCCGAGTCTTATGGTTCCATAACTAGTTACGTCGCGATGACAAATGTCAAAACGGGCCTATTACATTTTTACGACTATAATAGGTATAACTTCGAAATAGTTAGGTATGTAGTTTTAAAAAAAAACCTGCACAAAAATAACCTTAATCTATAGTTATATTATTTTAAATAAAATATGACTCATTCAAACCAGTTGAATACAAGCATATTTTAAAAATATAACATTTATATAAAACTAGCTATCCCCGCTAATTTCATTTCGCCTAAATATATTTTACATCTCAATGTCTTTAAAAAGTACAATACATAAAACTCATCTTACTCCGAAACCTCTCTATAGGTCACATCAACAGTTTTACGATTAGGTATAGACAACTTGACGAGCGCTGTCAATTGTGTTTTGTTACTAATGAACGGCTAGATAATTGTTTTGATTTTAAATTAAAAAAAAATATTGTTTAATACTTATTCTCCTATTCCGGATTAAAAGGAATCAAAGAAGTCAAAAATAATGAAAATCGGTCCATCCGTTTTCACGTTATAAATGGTGTAACAAACACGACTTTGTTTTATAGATGTAGAATATAGATATATATATATATAAGGACTGTCGAACGGGATAAACAGTATCCTATGTCCGTCTCCTGGTTCTAAGCTACCCACCCAGCAATTTTCAGCCATATCGGTACAGCCGTTCTTGAGTTATAAATAGTGTAACTAACGGGACTTTCTTTTATATATATAGATATGAAAATTATCTTTAAAAAAATGACTCTTTCAAACCAGTTGAATACTAACATATTTTTAAAATATTATAAAATATGAAAATTATCTTAAAATTAAAAGACGTCGAACTAACATCTGGATTACCGAGAATATGTGTATTATTTATTTTCTAACATTTGATCGACGACTGCGACTAGGAGTTCATTTCGTGGTTTTCTCTTTCATCTAAAAAAAGAGATCATAATAAATATTTTTTCTGATGTTTGTTTCATGAAAAAAAAAAGTTCAGTTTTTTTAAATTTATTTATCAAATAAACAAATATAAATAGTAATAATAAATGAATACCAGCGGACCCGCGCGACTTTGTCCGCGAATGAGTCGACTTAAATGTCCAATATAAATGATTCTAAGATTCCAATGTAAATTAATCCTAGCTAGATCGATTTATCGCCCCCTGTTGAAACCCCCTGTATACTAAATTTCAAGAAAATCGTTGGAGCCGCTTGCGAGATTCCAATTATATACATACAAGAATTGCTCGTTTAAAGATATAAGATACTACGACAATACACAGATCGCCATCTGGTCCCAAAGTAAGCGTAGCTTGTGTTATGGATACTAAGATAACTGATGAATAATTTCATGAATAATATCCCGATAAATACCCAGACACTGAAAAACATTCTTTACCACACAAACTTTGTCTGTTGTCTAGTTGTGGGAATTGAACCCACGGCCTTGAACTCAGAGCAGGGTCGCTGCCCACTGCACCAATCGGCCGCCAAAATAGTACTTTCACTTTGCGCACATCGAAAACAACCTATGAAACCTATGTGCTATGTGCCAGAATAAAAGTAAATAAATTCTAAAACTTATTGGAAACGACCGCAGCGAGGCAAATTGCCTAATGCTGGCAGTATTGCCCAGCTCTAGGATCTAGACTAGCATTGGAAAACTTTTGTACCCGTAACATGCCTGCATGAATACGAGCCACGATATTAGAGGTAAGACGAGAAAATGGGTCTGAGCCACACAGGCAGAAATAATACATCTATATTTTATGAACACATGAACACCGGATGGAAGGTCATGGACAGCGGATGAAACGTTCTCGCTTGCCTCGGCAAGTTCTTTTAGGTGAGGTGGCTATGGCATGCTAAAATGGCGGCCAGTGGGCCGACCTCGCTTAAGGTTTAAAGACTGCGCCAAGAGGGAGGGACATGACCGAATTCAACATCGACCGTTGACATTGGGAGAGGCTTGAGACGGAAGGAAGAGACGAATTGCGCAAAAGCATTAATGTGGGATGCCGTATCTTTGACGAACCTTGGCTTGGTGTTCTTGCTCAAAAAAGCTTGCTTGCTTGATTTTCAGATTGCGCCAAAGGGTTCTGCCATATTTGCGGCCGTAATCGCTCGCTCATCGGCTTATCAATACAAAGAAGTGTCGCTTAGACAGTGTTTGAACTGTCTCTCAAGACGTACAGGCTATTGATGATGATTTTAGTAGCTTACCAGTAAGTTGATCCAAATTATGCGATTCATCCTACGCGGCTTGGGGGGATTCACATTCCATATTGGAGTACTTCGTATGATCTTAAAAAAATAAATGTACAGTAAGAATTTAATGCATTACTTAATTAAATTAAAGATGATCCAAGGGACTTTGGAACTGAAAGCTTTTTTCGAAATTTTGTTTCCGATAGGTTCCTTATCTGCTTTCGAGGGTTTCCAGAAAATTCGGGTTCGACAAAAACTTGATTGTAGCTCGGTTCTCTCCAGACAGGAACATTCCTACAAGCGACCGTGGTTACTCTGGATCAGGTGTGTATGATAATAATAATAATCTTTATTTACAGAATTACATCCATTTATAAACACTAATATAAAATTAAAACAATTTAAGATTGCATTACTAAAAAAGATGAGCTGTTTTAGTAACTATGCTATTTGCCATACCTTCCATTTACAGAGCACTGCGAAAACACGTGGTTGCACCACCCAGTGCTGCATAATTGGTTTTTCTTATATATTAGAATACCGTGGGAGCTTTCGCGCATTCTGCTCATCACTGATCAGCTCGTTTTCTCATCATCATAACAACCTATTACCGGGCCACCACAGGGCACGGGTCTACTCCAATGAGAAGGTGTTAAGGTAGTCCACCACGCTGGTCCAGTGCGTATTGGTAGTCCACACACCTTTGAGAACATTATGTAGAACTCAGGCATGCAGCTTTCCTCAAGATGTTTTTCTTCACCGTTTACACAAGTGATATTTTAATTACTTAAAAAAGTTAATCGCGATCTGGGATTCCAACTCGGGCCCCCGAAAGTAAAGGCGAGCTCTTACCCTGTGCGCTATGACCGCTTCTTCCACTATTACTTAATATTACAAATGAGAAATTGTGTTTGTTTGTCTGTCCTCACTTTGCGCTATAACTAAGCCATCGACTTGGTTATTGGCATAGAGTTAGTAAGGTGTAAGTGAATAATATCCTCTCCCAAGTACGGCAACGGGTATAAGGAGAAGTTTATCCCCGTTTATTATAACACGTAAGTACTAAGTATATTCATCATCATCATCACCATCATCACCATCATCATCATCATATGAACCCATTACCGGCCCACTACAGGGCACGGGTCTCCTCCCACAATGAGAAGGTGTTAAGGCCGTAGTCCACCACGCTGGCCCAGTGCAGATTGGTAGACTCCACACACCTTTGCAAACATTATGTACAACTCTTAGGCATGCAGGTTTCGTCACGAAGTTTTCTTTCACCGTCGGAGTAAGTGATATTTTTAATTAATTAAAACGCACATAACTAAGAAAAGTTAGAGGTGCGCGCTGGGATTCGAACTCGGCCCCCGGAAAGTGAAGTCGAGCTCAGTGGGTAGGATACACCTACTGCGCTATCACTGCTTCTTACTACACCGCACTAAGTATATTACTGAAATACTATTTTTAACGGTTTGCTCAAAATTTTTAATATAAAATATTGTCCTTTTCCCGGGGAGAAAAATGTCCCTACAGACAAAGAATCGCCGCCAAGCGATATAGCGTTCCGGTACGATGTCGTTTCGAAACCTGTTACTGTTACGAGTTTAATATGGCCATAGCGGTAAGAGCCCGCATCACTTACTGAATTAAAACAAGGCTAAATAGTAGTGGAATAAGAAAAAAACATACGGCTCGTTGAGTATTTCGGTATGGGATAGTAGTTCGGAATTTCTGTGCGTGGCGATATTCCGAAACGGAGGGCAGTCGCTTTCAGCAAGCATTGGCGTTTCTGGAGCGGATCGAACATCGCCTCGACTGTTTAGAAACAAACTCACATTTTATAATCTTAACAATTATTCATTGTAAAGTCAACATCTCCTGATGATGCTCCGGTTTCGGAGCGAAACGTGCGTAGAGGGTATATTGCCGAAGATCTGTTTGGTGTGGGGTATAAGGATTGAAGAAATTATAAATTACACCACACAGATTCTCCTGCTTTTCGCGGAGTATAGCAAATTAAGCTTAATTTTGATAATATATAATGTCAAAAATATCTTTATTCAACCAGGCCCATAGGTGGCACTTTTGATGCGTACATTACATGAGAAGTACACGGTACTGGCGATCACCATATTCGTAAACTTATAACTAAAGATACGAGGGTTCCAAACTCGTCCTGGTCTAAGAAGTAACCCACAACAAACTTAGCCGGGTGCTTTTTTTTGTTATCACCATCTCACATTGTCATTTAAAATGATTAGAAGAGCAACCTGGTTAGACCAATAATTTACACCCAAGCTTTTTTAACGATTACGTAGTCCTTAATAGTTATAGTATAATAGGACTTTTTTATAAGCTAACGTTTAATACAAACTTTGAATTTTTTAAGAGACATCTCCAAGAAGTCAATGGGTAGTTTATTGTAGAATTCCATGCAATTTCCTTTAAAAGAACTATTTGTGTTGATTTGTATGTAACATAGTATATTGCTCTGTGATTTAGAAATGCTTTATTTATTTGCAGCGAAAGACTATATTTTATTCCGGACCGTATTTCTGACATTTACTATCTTCTATTTCTTTGAAACTTCTATCTAAAAAAACAGTAAAGTATTCTAAGTTCCGTTCTGATAATAGAAATTGAGCCACTTATACTTATATTTTGGTTTCTAGAGGAATTTACTTAAATAAGATTTAATAAGTACTATTTTTACTTTACAAAATTTTGCTACTTTGAGTTTGATTATTGCAATATTCTTAAGGATCTCTATTTTTTTCCAAATAAACTATAGCCTATGTTACTTCGTGATAGTTTAACTTTCTTTTCGTGACGAAATCGTTAAAATCGATCCAGTAGTTTCCGTTAGAGCCTCTTTATAATATTATTACCTATCGAAATATAGATATCCCTTCAAATGTAGGTAAGAACACTGCACACAACCTGTTAAGATAAGACTTAACGAATCTGGTGCTAATTCCCGTTTCTGCGAGAATTTAAGATAGAAAACTCCCGAATTGTAACGGTTCGGCTCCATAATTTTTTTCATGTAGTAACTATTTATTGCCAGAACATCGTTTTCGATGACAATAAATCCAATGAAATAGCTATTTGAGAGTAAAAAACGAATAAAACATGGTATTTCTTTATTATGAACCCATCACGACCGACTACAGGGCACCGGTCTCACGAGAAGGGTTCAGGCCGTAGTACAAAACGTCGCTGGCCAAATGCAGATTGGTAGACGCACGCTTTTGAGAACATTATGGATTAAGCATCACGGTGTTTTCCTTCACCGTCAAATCAAATATTTAAATGCTCAAATTAAAAACGCACATAGCTCCGAAACTAGAAGTGCGTGCCGGAGATCGAACTCCGTCCCCCCGAAAGGGAAGCCGAAGCCTCACCCACTAGGCTATCAAAGCACCCTCTCCAAGGAGCCGGCAGGGTGATTACGTATAACACAACATAGTGAGATATGTATTTACCCCGCCGATCTGCCTACCGGTTATGCTATTCAAGTCACATTTTAAGAAGTACACTTACTCTCTCTGGATCTTCAATTCTTTCAGCTCTTTTATTAAGCGATTCAACTTTATTTTTAGTATTTGATTTTCTATCAACAAACTTCCTTCACTCCAAATCTAAAAAGAGAGAAAAAAAAACGATTATTACCATTAGGCTATGATAACGATAAACGTCCGTTCTCTTGATTCAATCTATCTGTAATCTGTTGATAAGTTGCTCAGCCAAGTTGTTTTAATTTTGTTGAAATATCAACGTTGCTAAGTAATAAATAACGATTACGGTTAATTGGACATTGAAATTGGAAGTAAGACACCAGGGAGGTGCCACCATCTTTGCGCCGCCCGAGCCTAAATACTAGACGGCAGAGGTGTATCGTGAATGCATCGGTAAGTATTTATTTCAAAATACCCACCGACACAATGTCATGAACCTTCGCTGTCAATCTTCTATATATTATATATAAAAGAGATAGTATGGGTATGTTCCGTATAGGCTCCGAAACGGCTGGACCGATTTCAATGAAACTTTCAGGGAATCTCCGGATTTACCTGGCGAGTAATCCTGTAAAGTTTGGTGACGATCGGAGCACTCCTATTTTTGAACTGTCAAATACAGCTTTTATTAACTATGAAGATATTCTATTGTTGGGTGTACATGGGTGTAGATAATGATCTTCACCCGCTCGAGAAGAGAATAGTAGACAATGAATACTGAGAGAAATAAATGATTGAATATATATTGAGACTTAAATTAAAAATTTAATGATGCAAGTTTATTGTTTAAATAAAATAAAGCAAAATCTAGCCCAGCGAAGCGGACTGGGTACGCTAGTCAAATATAAAAATAAGAATGTTTGGTATAACAATGTAAAAATGAGAATCATATTAGTTAAATCTTAGGGTTGTATCTGATTTATTTCAGTAAAAATTATGGCATTGGTTTACGTCCGATTGTACGTGGAAAAACATCGCCTATAAACTGAGTAACTCTTCAATGAGCTTGAAAGGAGCACGTCCTGCAACATGCCGCCTCGTGGCCAGCAATTTGAGCTGTAGGTGTTTAGCCTCATGTGCCTGTAATAACAAGGGCAACCACGCCCTTCAGCCCGAAACAGCATTGCAACGACGCTGCTTTGCGGCAGAAATAAGCAGAGCGATTTGGCCGCCAAATTGTAAGGGTTTTGTAATATATATTTTTTTTTTAATGTATTTTTTGTGGTGTGCAATAAAATAATATTCATTAATTCATTCATTCACATTCATTCACTCATTCCCCTTTCATTCGTTCATTCATTCATTCATACCACAGACGAGCTCTGTCACAAAAATCCCTTACTAACTAATAGTGAAACATGTCAAATAAATAAGAAGGCGACTAATCGACTAGTCAGCTAAAATATCGATTCTTAGTTTAACTATTCAATGCTGTTGCAGAAGCGGTGATAGCTCAGTGGGTAGGACGTCGACTGCACTTGTGGCGGGCAGAGTTCGAATCCCAGCATGCTCCCCTAACTTCACAAAGCTAGTTGATATTTGTGCGCCATGCAAAAATTTAATCATACAATAATCGTAGGTAGCTTGTTTCATACAAATCTATCTACATAAAAAAATAATAAAGTCTTCTGCATTATTATAATTTATAGTTATTTGGCTACTAACTACCACAGATATGTAAATTTTTCAATCAAAGCTGTTTTGTAATGCTATTAAATTAATAAAAAAAACCGAAACATACGCCCAGGAACTGAAAAAGCAAAAAAAAAACTGTTACTTTGGGTTACATTGTTGTCTATTTTCTAATAACAGCTCATCCGATTTCAATGAAATTTAAATGGAACCACCTGGAAAGTATGCAACTTAAAGCAAAGAATTTTTCAAATCGGTTTAGGCGTTTTCGAGAAATCGGGTAACACACATAAAAAAACATACATACATAAAAAAAAAGATTCCGACCAATTGAGAACCTCCTCCTTTTTAAAGTCGGTTAAAAATAATGGCACACTCCTTTGGTGCGTTACGTTAGAAAAAAAATAATGGAATCTCGTTGGTAATATTAACTTCTCAAATAAAAATAAAAATTTGTTAAAAAGCAGTTAAATTATTAAAGTAAACAACTGTTCTTCCGTCTGTTCTTACAGGAAAGAGTTTTTTGTTATGAATTAATGAATGAATATACTTTTATTGAACAAAAAGAACAAAAAGAACATAAAAAAGAAAAATGTATAACAAAACAACGTAAACAATTTGGCGGCCTTAATGCTTCACAGCGATTTTTTCCAGGCAACCAATGACGAAGATAAAAAAAATACAAAAAATAGTAAGGTGGTACATACGAGTATATACCCATAAAATAAATATGTATATTATGTTTTTATTTAAAAATTTCGGCAGGTATAGTGTTCGTTAAGTATATCAAGATAATATACTCGTTTTGAATTTCATAATTCCAATGTTCCGATACGAGAGTAGATAAAAAGTATAACTCTTCTATTTACAATTAAACCTAGACTGAAATAATATTAAAGTAGGTATGTTACCGAGCCGCATTTATTTAATTTCTACGTTTGATATACAGATATACTCGTAAATATTCAATTCGACATACGCAATTACTTATTGAACTACCTACGATTTAATGATTAAATATTTGCATGGCGTGGCAATAAATATAATTTAAATTGGATTTTCGATGAGATTTCCATATTTCATTGGGTATTTTATTAGTTACTATGTACTATTAGGTACAGTTTATCTATGCAAGTTTAGTAATGAAAATCGTAGCTACATGTACGGTATAATAACGCAACGGCCAACCTGAAATCAGTATGGCTGGTGCACGAGATTCATTATTCATTATTCATTATTTCATTGCTCTAGATACTATTTATATAAAGGTACTATTTAGCACAATTAAGGTACTATTATTTGAAAGATATTTCGTCAGCTTTCCAACAACACATGTGCCACGTCGCGCTCACCATGCGGTAATGAAGAATCTTAAAAACACATCAATAAAGCTTAGGTTCGCGTGGCTGAAATATCGAAACGGTTTAATTCTTGTGACGTGTGACCAATGTTTCAGAATTATACTTTTATTTGAATAAATAACTACTGCTTATGAGTTTTCGCTGCCCATTTCAATGGTGTTGCACTCAATATTGTACAGAAATTACATAAATATGGTTAAAACGGGCTGAAACATCGTGCCGGTGTTATAGCGATAAAAATACATCGGAATTCACAAATCCAATTGCTAAAATAGCTATATTGTTACTTTAGTAAAATGCACTAGATATTTACTCACAAATGTAACTGGCTCGAATTTGGTCCTTTTTCTGGGTCGCATTCTTTCATCATCAATAGAGCCGGATCTTAGCCGTTTGCCGGGCAGCGCGTTGTTCGACATAGCGTGGTTGATGAAAGCCGCGAATGAAATAACGTAAGAAGAACGTATTCGGTTTAGTAATGGCCTCCACCTCCACGAGGGCGGATCCAGCTTTGGCGCCAGGGGGGGGTCACATAGTCGTGGTCAAGTCGAGAACTTGTGATTTAATTTTGAGGACAATAGATAGAAGTAAAAAGTAGGTATTTTTATTAAAGTATCTAAAAATTTTAAGTACAGTACTTAAAAACTTTTATTCTTTATTTTACACTTGAAAAACTTAACACATAATAACTTGTACATATACACCTACATAATGCCATGTTCTCTTGAAGACTTCCAGAGATGAATTATCACTCACGGAATGAGGCAGTCTAGTTATATTCCATAACCGTGGTGAATGATTTGCCATAACAGCTATTTCGAGGGGTATGACGCAAAACTCCGCAATAGTGAAGATGTGGGTTCAAGAAGGGTTTCGGTTTCGACAAGGGTTTCCAACAAACAAAATAGAAACAGACACAACACATATATTTAAATAACAAAATCAAATTTTCGTTTACGTCTTCTCCCGAACCGCGTTATTACGTCATTTATGTCAATGGGTACGTTTTTATGAACGTGGAGAAGTGTGAGTCCAGATAGGCAATCTTCAACCATTAAAGATCTTAACCACGATTTAATTCTGCGCAACGTAGAGAAAGACCTTTCTGCTGTCGCTACACTTACAGGTAGTAGTAGCCATAATACATAAAAATGTTCTTATATAAGGATACATATCGATGTCACAATTTAAAATAAGATCAGAAATCGACTTTGGTATGGCCTGCCACTTCACCATCCACAGCCGATATTCTGAAACTGGAGTGTTATCTAGTTATAAATAATCGGTAGCTAGTTTTTTTACAATTTCACTGTCTTCATTACTAATAGGTTGGGGAAAAAGTCTTTTCGCATTATGGTATGTATGAACTTGTAATAAAATCTCTTTGGCTAATCTGGCTGTTTTTGGTATCATTAAAAGTTTAAATTTTAAAGAAGATAATTCCAAATTCAAATTAGGAAAATGTGTGATTTTTATTTATTTTTTGTACTGTGAAGATGAGTGAATGTAATGAAGAAATGCGATACATTTTTTAAATTTGACTATAAAAAGTTAAGTCTAGCTAGACGTTACGTAGTCGAGAGAATTCAAATTTTCGTTGCGTTATTAAATTAATAAAATATTGAAGGTTTGTAGTTACATACAATCTGTATGGTGCAAAATATATAAATAAAGTCATTATGTTTAATTCATTCATTAAAATATAAATTAAGTCATTATGTCCAGGGGGGGGGTCATGACCCCCCCTTGACCCGCCGCTGCACCTCCAGCTCTTTGACAATCATAAATTACTCATAAACTGGGGGTATTCAGATAATACTAAAACTAATTACCCTCTTGTAATAATTCTTTAACACAAAGTAATTGTAGGTAAGTATGCAGTAACACTCTTTTAACTAACTGAAATAATACAGACGCGATAAAGATTTTCTACGCAATCTCTAATTACAACGGAATTAAGAATATTCAGAAACCGTTTAAACGGCTAATATTGAAGCGTCAAAAACCACTCCCCTTTAGATAGGTGTCTCGAATAAACGGCTAGAAACTTCATACCATTTAGCATTCGCCAGTAATTATTCTACCTCTAGTGACCTAAGCGTTCACGTTATGTTTGTATTATATTTCGTATTTATCAATTACCCATAGAGTATACAAACACTTCGTCAGACCATGTCGCTGCCTGTACGCGAAAACCCGTGACCTTTGGTCCCTACTCAAAATCAGCGTTGTTGTATTCCTTGGCAGTTACTGCATTGGTGATACAGAGCTGAGTAGGTAACCCGTTGACCACAACGAAGCAACTGACTCCTAAATTATCGTTTTTTTTCTTTTTCTCTGTTCTCTTGTTGTAGTATGTTGTAATTTATTTATTGTGGTTACTAAATATTTATTATTATTATTATTTTAATTCTCTATAATTTATTCTTTTACTTTTCTTTTTTTAAATTATTAACAATGCTTAAAAATAAATTAGAAAAGACTATTAAAAATTTATAAAAAAAAAAACTTCCAACCTCCGCTTCCGGGGCTTTTGAATGCCCAAGCAACCGGTGGTCAGGGCTCTAGAGTGAGGAACCTCCTCACAATTCGCGCCGTTTCAAGGACTACAACCAAGCTTCTTAAGATGTTGGTCGAAGCTTTTCGCGAGAAGACCATTGACTGAAACGACGATCGGAACAACAACGGTCGACTCAACATTCCACATGGCGGTAATCTCGTGAGCAAGGTCCAAGTATTTAGATACTTTTTCCTTTTCAGCTCTCACCAGATTATCGTCATGTGGAATAGTAATGTCAACAATTATTGCACGGCGCACTGATCGATCGACTAGCACTATATCAGGTCTATTATTATTATTATTCACCATAAAATGGGAGAATGGGAAAAATTGTGTGACCTAGCAACATTCCGCGGGTGTAAAGTGAGACGTGCGCGGGGCGTTTTCACTGTTTTTGGACACAATGCACCGCATACAATCAGTGCCTGATTAATCAAGCGCAGGGCCCGTTGCAAATTCTTTAAAAGAGCCCTTGATCTGCGATGGGCTTTTAAGTAAAAAGTTGTAGAAATACAATTCCAATACGTACAAACGTACGTATTTGCTATCTATAGGTTACAAGTTTGTGGGTAATTAATAGTGTAGTAAATTACTATAGGCGATGTCTGTGTGCGTGTGCGTGTCTGTCAGTCAATCAGTCAGTCACGATTTTCGGATGGACACTTGCCGCTAACCATCTGAGGGGTTGCTACGGCGTCACCGGGGGAGTGGGGCGAGCGCGAAAGCTCGCCATGAAAAGAGCCCCAGGGCTCGACGACATCGGGGGGAGAGTGGGAGACCTCCTGCGAGGGCTTGGACCTTGGCTCGGTTCGACGTTAATCTGAGTGTTGGTGGACTTTTGGACTAATCATTGTTTAGTCCGAACGCCGCCGTGACCGTGGTAAGGATCCACGTCCGGATGACGTCAGAAATCGGGGCCCAGTCAGTCGGGCAGAGATGAGTGGTATTAAATATGCGGGGCCCTCTTTCGCGCGGGGCCCGTAGCAATTGCTACTCTTGCCCACGTAGCAAGAGTTAATTCAGCACTACATACAATAATGGCTGAACGAGGATTCTGCATGATCTTAATTCGATGCTAATAACCTTAGCATTGTTACCGTAAGATAATATAAAGGCGTAGTCTGTTAAGAGGCTTTGAACGGCGCTAGTTACCGCGATTCAGCGCTCAGGTACGATGTCGCGTAGAAACTGATGAGGGATATGGGACTTGCGACATTGACTGGTTGTCGAGTCTCTCAGGGAAGAGAAGTGAGAAATCGTGACCTTCGAATTCTACAGTAGGACACGTGAATCGGCACTTTAATACGTACGAAGTGACTTGTGGTTAAGCCCAGTGTTGAGAAGTTATACCATCATATTCACCAAGTTTACATATAAAATGTATTATTAAATCGTTTCTAACTAAGATCTCGTACTGATCAATGAATTTACCTTTGAGATTTACTAGGAAGAAGCAGATAAGTTGTACTTTTAATTTATCAAATAAAGGAAATTTAGCAATGTCTACATGGATAAGTTTTTATTTGTTAGATTTTAATAATTCATATTAGTATTTGTAGTTTCGGTACAAGGTAAATATTGTACAACAATAACATTATATTTAAGATAAATCTGTAATAATGGTAGAGATAAATCCCAGGACTTTGTTGTCGAGTCTCTCAGGGAAGAGAAGTGAGTAATCGTGACCCTCGAATTCTGCATTGAAACGATGAAATCGCTTGACAAGAAAGTAAGGCAAATGTTAATAAGATTATTTCCTTAAACTACTCAATAATATGGTGGTGACGGCAGATCGCAATACAAATGTCACTACCCGTCTTCCCGCGGGTGTCTTACGATCCCTAAGGGAATATGATAGGGAACTACTATAGCAATCACCAACCCGTCTGTCCATTCGACCACAGAATATTTTATATAAACGGACGGCCGAGTGGCGCAGTGGGCAGCGACCCTGCTTTCTGAGTCCAAGGCCGTGAGTTCGATTCCCACAACTTGAAAATTTTTGTTTGATGAACATGAACGTTTTTCAGTGTCTGGTTGTTTATCTGTATATTATTCATAAAAATATTCATCAGTCATCTTAGTACCCATAACACAAGCTACGCTTACTTTGGGGCTAGATGGCGATGTGTGTATTGTATTGTCGTAGTATATTTATTTATTTATTTATGCCCTGCGAAGTATTTTTATTTTTTGCAGGTTGTTGGTAGACGTCTGGCCAGTATACAACGGGTACCCCGGACGTCTAATAAAGCCAACCAGAGGACATGCCGTGGTCGTTTATAGTTCGGTTAAACGAGTCCCACATAACCTCTGTCCTGCCCAAAAGGACAGAGGTAGCCATAAAGCTTTTCCGCCACGACAAAAAAAAAATGAGTTATTGACTTCCATAAGGTGATCTATCTGCTTGTTCCGTCAATTATTACGATAAAACTACTTATAATTGAGTTTTTTATATTTTAAGTGACGTCATTGTACAGTAGAAACTATGGACTTTGGTGTATCAGTATAAATGGTCTCAAGACTCAAGAGCCCACACCACCATTACAAACAACGTATTGTCACAGTCTATCTATTATACAGTAGGACACGTGAATCGGCACTTTAATACGTACGAAGTGACAGTGTGGTTAAGCCCAGCGTTGAGAAGTAATACCATCATATTCACCAAGTTTACATATAAAATGTATTACTGAGATTTACTAGGAAGAATTAGACAAGTTGTACTTTTAATTTAATTTAAAAATTTAGCAATGTCTACATGTATAAGCTTTTTTTTGTTATATTTTAATAATTTATATAAGTATTTGTAGTTTCGGTAGATGGTAAATATTGATCAACAATAACATTATATTTAAGATAAATCTTATAATGGTAGAGATAAATCCCAGGACTTTGAACTAATCTTCGGAACGGCTTAACCGATTTTGATCCGACTTTCACAAAGGTAGGTTTCATGAAGCAATGCTAGCTTTTTTGTAGGTTGTTGTTGTTTTACGTGTAATAGCATTAAGTCTAGGTTTTAATCCGATTACACCCAGTGGCGTGCATGGTGGGTATGCACATGGTATGCAGATTATATAAAGTGAAGATAATATCCCGTATGAGTTATACGCACGCTTACAATGCCTATCCTTGAGTTTTTTACAACTCCTTCCGGAGATTTTCTTCTTTTATATCATCTGCATACCCTCTTTGCACGCCATTGCCCAGGACAATCAGTAAGTCTGAAGTCCTCCGTAATCCCTTCTAATATTATAAATGTCAATGTAAGTTTGTTTGTTACGCTTTCACGCAAAAACTACCTACTTAACAGATCCTCATGAAACTCTTGTACACATATACTTGGAAGTGTTAGAAGTAATATAGGATACTTTTTATCCCGACATTAAGCTCGGTTCCTTCGGGAGAGGGGATGTGTGTTTGACAATTTTACACCATAACTCCGACCAATTATAACCAATTTAAATTATTATTTTTGTACTATAGAGGTTATAATATGTGTTTAATTTTGCTCAAACTGTGGTTGGAGATGAAGAACAGAACCCCTCAGCGGACAGCAGCAAACCCCTCATTTAAGGCTTAGCGATACTGAATACTTTAATTTTTTTTAGATCTACAACTAAATTTAATGCCCCATCAAAAACAAAATCGAACGCGGACGAAGTCGCGAGCAACAGCTAGTTGTTTATAAAAATGTAGAATTAAATTAAAAACAATTGTTGTTTGTGCTCTGTGAATAAAGTTATTTCTAATGACCCACAAGTTTAATAAAAATTGAACGCCCATTTGTGGTGGATTACGGCCTAAACCTTTCTCATTTTGAGAGGATCGGTAATGATTATAATGGTCGATAATTCCTTGGTTAGGGCGTGAAGGGAGGACAAATGCAAACACACATTTATAATATAAGTAAGGATGTCAGGTGCGTCGTTCAGTAGTAAAAGACCTGCAAGTCTACAAATCAGCAGGCCGACTGATGGACAGAGTCCTTAACCCTTCTTATTCTGAGAAAAGACCCGGTGGGCCAGTGATGAGACGATAATGATCAAATTATAATATTTTGGGAGCCCACTGTACGTTGCCGTACTGCTTCTGCAGTTTAATACCTTATGAAGTGACGGCAAGACGGTGGACCCCCAGCAATCCGTCAACCGGCGGCGTCTACACGGCATTGCACTCGCGCGCTACACGTGTCTGCGGGGTAGCCCTAATAGTTATGGAGGGGACAATTAGACGTGCTATACCTACTGTCATGGATTATGGGAATTACGTAAGGATTTGATAAAGACTAACAGCTAGCAACAGTAGGGCTAGCATATGCACCGCGAGGAAATTTTGTCGTAACATTTCATAAATAAATACACTACGACAACACACACATCGGCATCTAGCCCCAAAGTAAGCGTAGCTTGTGTTATGGGTATTAATATGACTGATAAATATTTTATGAATAAGATACATAAGTACCTATAATATACAGATTGAAAAAAAATCATGTCCATCACACTAACATTTTGCAGTAGTGGGAATCGAACTCATGGCCATGGACTCAGAGAGCAGGGTCGCTGCCCACTGCGCCAGTCAACCGCCAATCATTATAACGTCGATAGACAAAATAAGAGTAACGGGTAAATAATGTGAAGCAAGGGGTAAATACGAGTAAAGGCCAGATAATAATCTCGTGGCACGCTTGCTATACAGGAGATCTTTTCGCCATCTGTGTCACAATACAAGACTAAAGTGTACCGATAATTCACTTCTATTTATAGCAAAATACGCACTGACACAAAGTCATGGACGTTCAGTGTGAATCAAACATAATTTTATTTCTTGAAATTTATATTTAAACCTGTAAAAGAACTATGAGGACTTCTGTAAAAATTCTACACTCTTATTAGGATTGGGTGAACATTACGGTTGCGATACCCCTAACACGTTAGCCCGCTAGCACTAAGGTAAGGTGTACCTCAAAAAAATCAGCGCTGCAGTTGTCAAATTCTGCAAGCTGAGGTAGCAGCCTTTTCAGCTGAAGCACCTAATTAATAACAAGTTAATTATTATTGTATACCTATCAAAATTTGGTCATTTTCACTTGCTATATTGCAAAAATTCATTATAAAAAAAACATATCACATTATTGATGGTTAAAAGGAATTTCTATAATCAGCACGTCACGCACTTCTAACTTTCAAAGTTATGAGCGTTATAAGCAGTGGCGTTCATACATGCACAAAAGCAGTGCATACCCAAATTATTTTATACAACCCGTATTAGAGGGGATTTTTTTCATTTTACGCCATGTACCTGCTTTATGCATACCCTGGTCACAAACCTTGTGCACGCCACTGGTTATAAGTAATTAAAAAAATCACTTGCTTTAACGGTGAAGGAAAGCATCGTGAATAGCCCGCATGCCTGAAAGTTCTCCTTAATCTCAAAGGCGTGTGAAGTCCAATCTGCACTGGGCCAGCGTGGTGGACTACGGAGACTATTCTCATCGTGGGATATCCGTGGAATGCAATGAGCAGGTAAAGGGTTCCGGATTAGTTGACTCCTCACGCCTTTGGCTTAGAGAACTCTCAGGCATGTTGATTCACTCACGATTAATTTGAACAAGAATTAATACTGTGCACAAAAATGCGATTATAACGTTAGTATCGCCCTTTACATTTGTTGACGGCCGATTGGCGCAGTGGGCAGCGACCCTGCTTTCTGAGTCCAAGGCCGTGGGTTCGATTCCCACAACTGGAAAATGTTTGTTTGAAGAACATGAATGTTGTTCAGTGTCTGGGTGGAATATGTTATATTATAAGTATTTATGTATATTATTCATAAAAATATTCATCAGTTATCTTAGTTCCCATAACACAAGCTACGCTTACTTTGGGACTAGATGGCGGTGTGTGTATTGTCGTAGTATATTTATTTGTTTCTGCCAGCGATGTAGGTAGGTACTTAATAAAATTTAACACATAAACTGCTATTGCGACTCAACTATGATAGTTAGATATATCATCAATAGTTTTCTCAGCGTAATGAATTTTATTGAAAAAAAATTTACTACTTTGGGTAACATTATCGCATTTTCCTTGATTTTATATTTTTTCGAGAAAATAAATTATGGTTTATGTTAATTTGTGGTAGTTAGGCTTTCTTTTGGCGAAGCACTGGTTTTGATCCGTCAAGTACTTTCGAATCGTCTTGGGTTGACAAACAAACAAATCCCTCCCCTTTAAAATATTAGTATAGATTTGCAGCGCTCGATGGCTCGTTTTGAGCTAAAAGTCATTTTAAAGTTATAAAACTACAGCCCTTGGATAATGCAGTGGCGAAAAGCTAGTCAAATATTTTCAGAAAGCGTCATACTTACAACAATACACCGCCATCTATCCAACGAGGGCTAAACTACGTCGGGAATCGGGATGGTTTGTGAGAACCCGTAGTTAGCATAGAAGCTCGAGGGGAATAATTCTTAGCTCTGACGTCACAACCAGGTGAAACACTTTACTTTAATTGAATACTAATTTGTTTGTTATCAAAATTTAGTTGAATTTAACTCAAAAATGGTAGAAAAAATTAAAAATATTACGCTTAATATTATAAATGTGAATGTAAGTTTGTTTGTTACGCTTTCACGCAAAAACTACTTAACCGATCCTCATGAAACTTTGTACACATATTCTTGGAAGTGTTAGAAGTAATATAGGATACTTTTTATCCCGACATTAAGCTCGCTTCCTGTGTTTGACGATTTTACACCATTACTGCGACAAATTATAACCGATTTAAATAATTATTTTTGTACTATAGAGGTTATAATATGAGATTAATTTTGCCCAAACTTTGTGTGGATCTGATGAATGTGGTTGGAGATATAGGACAGAACTCCTCAGCGGACAACAGCAAAGCCCTTATTTAAGGCTTAGCGATACAGAATACTTTAATTTTTTATAGAACCACTACTAAATTGAATGCCACATCAAAAAATAAAATCAAACGCAGACTAAGTCGCGGGCAACAGCTAGTATTTAATAAATAGTTTTCAAGAAACAATTAAATTTATATTTGATTAACAACCAATGTTCATTACATTGAGTTGGTGGGTATTTCGATTTAATACACAGTGCATTATCGGTACACTCCATGCAGCCCTTCATACAGTAGGTACTCGAACGATGCAAAGATACCAGGTGTCTTAATCGTTATCAGACGGCCCTCCAAGGCACTTTGTAGATACTACTAATTTCCTTACGCTAATTTCGTGGTTTTTGAAGTTATACTTCTTTTCGCGCGTTAGGGAAAAATGATGAGAGTATATTTTTACGATGCGCGCGCACGCCGTCACAAAAACCGGCACCCTGAAGTTAGCTATAGTCAACAAAGTAAAAATAAGGACATCTACGTATGTTTGCGCGACAACTGATTTCACGATATGTACCTACTTATTTGTGATGCTTAAATAAACTTTATTTGACTAGATAATGCGTTATAATAAAACTTTCAATGCATTTAAAACCTTTTTTTAATTGTGCGTGTCGCTTTTTCTACAAACGTAGAATACGGAGAAAGATAAAATTTTTGAAAAGATTCTTATCTTTTTACGCCAAATAAGTATAACTTCTAACGCGTGTACATCCACACGATTTTTATGTATAAAACCACAATAGATATTATTGAATCAATCCGGGTCAAATGTAGGCTCGACACCGGGTTTTAAAATTGTGAATACTATAATGAGGCGGTTACGTGTATATTTTTTCTTAACTTTCAATGTTTTCAAAGTACAAATAACTTTTAAAAATCAATTGCACTTAATAGCCTTGTTATTTGAGAAGGCTGTAGGCTATATGTATTTCGGTCTTAAATATCCAAAGTTTGTGCCTGGTGGGAGGCTTCGGTCGCGGCTAGGTACCAACATGCCGACAAAGACGTGCCGCTAAGCGATTCAGTGTTCCGGCGCGATGTCGAGTAGATACTGAGTAGGGGTTAGCCCGCTACCATCTTAGACTGCATCATCACTTACCACTAGGAGAGATTGCAGTCAACAACTAACTTGTAGTGGTATAAAAAAACCAATGGTAAATACATGTTTCATATATAAAAATGCACTGTCAAAGGGCAACTAAAATGGGAAGAGTTTTGTTAGTTTGAACGTGAGTCTCTGAGCACCTAAACTCAGGAAATACCAAATCCTTTTTTTTATTCTATTTGATAGCATAATTCCTGATTAAATTTTTTGGGCGTTCTATTATCACGCTACCAAATTCAAATTCAAATTCAATATTTCTTTATTTGAATAATCCTTAATGTTATAATAGGATTTTTCTGTAAGCTTACGTTTTATATAAACTTTGAACTTATTGAGAGACAACTCAAAGATTTCATTTGGTAATTTGTTATAAAATTATATACAATTGCCCTTGAATGAATTTGCAATTTTGTTTAGCCTAGTAAACGGCACAACGAGTTTATTTTTGCTTCTAATATTTATATTGTTACAGTGCATTTTCTTTTTAAATTTTGATATATTTTTATGGATATAAATTAAATTTTCATATATGTATTGACTATGCCAACTTTTAGAGCCGAAAAAACGGGTCGCGTATGGGTCAGGGTATTATTGTAGAATAGCGCAAGAGTTTCTATGGACAAATTATCAGCCTGGCTGGCATAGACAGGAAATATTTTTTTTATCCCCCAATTATATCCACTGACAAGGGATAAAAACTGATCCACCAGCAGCAGGGCTAGCAAGGGCGGGAGATAAAAATTTGTTAACCTAATTTTTAATTATATACCTTACCAACCCTAAAAAATATATACCCCGATTATATAATCAGGGTATATAATTTTCATCTCCAGCCCGTGCTAGCAC
Organism: Pararge aegeria; assembly: GCF_905163445.1. Lineage (NCBI taxonomy): Eukaryota > Metazoa > Arthropoda > Insecta > Lepidoptera > Nymphalidae > Pararge > Pararge aegeria. The sequence continues at coordinate 2,364,517 of NC_053208.1, forward strand.
TGCTGGTGGATAAGTTTTTATCCATTCTTAGTGGATATAAATGGGGGATAAAAAAATATTTCCTGTCTATGCCAGCTAGGTTGATAATTTTCCCATAGAAACTGTTGTGCTATTCTACAATAATAATACCAGCCAGTCAGCCATTTGCGACCCCCACTGACAAGTGATGTAATTAACCTGTCCACCTGCTAATTCACTGGAACATGGAATTGGAGAAGTTTACTCCGGTTTATTATTACACATATTATTTGGATATTATTTCAACTTGTGCGCCAGTTGATAAAGCTGTGGGAGAAGGTACATTTATATCCTTCCCCGGGGAGATAATTGTCTCTTGTCCAAAGCACGGCAACAGGGAAAAGGCGAAGTTTACCCCCGTTTGACATTACACGTATGTTACTTGGATATTATTTCAACCTGTGCGCTCATGCTTGGAGAGTGGATAAAACTTTGGGAAGTGTTGTACTTACCCCCTCGATGAAAAAATCTCCTTTCCATTCTAGCCGTGCTGAAGCTGTAAGCGGACAAAGTCGCGGGGGACCGCTAGTAAGTAATAAAGTATGCGGCCAAAACCCCTTGTTATTCCTCAATGTAGGTATACGAATCTCTTTCCATGTAAATATACAGTGGAACAAACGTAACAAGGAATATGTAGGAGCATAGTCCAAGAGATGGTGGCGGTATCATATCCAACAACATAATACTTCTTACCTAGCACTAAAGGAGAAAGGAAAACGGTAATAGTACTACTGTTTTCCTTGTGTTTTTCCTATTGTGTTGTGTTGCAATAAAGTTTTTCTATTCTATTCTATCTACTTCTGTACGTGTGCCACAGAATTAAGAACGTACAGAATCCTAATTCAGCCATTATTGCATGCAGTGCATTGTGTACAAAACAGAGAAAACGCCCCTAGCACGCACATTGCACCCGCGTAATCTTGCTAGCACACAAACTTTTCCCATTTTCCCCTTTTTATGGTAAGCGTTCAGATTAGTAGAGGTAAAATAACAATAATAATAATAAATATACCACGACAATACACACATTGCCATCTAGCCCCAAAGTAAGCGTAGCTTGTGTTTTGGGTACTAGGATAGCTGATGAATACTTTTTTTTAATATAATACACATAAATACTTATAATATACAGATAAACACCCAGACACTGAAAAACATTCACGTTCATCACACAAACATTTTTCCAGTTGTGGGAATCGAACTCACGGCTTTGGACGCGGAAAGCAGGGTCACTGCCCACTGCGCCTACTGGCTGTTAAAGAACAATAAGAACTGTCAACTGCTAAATGAATTAAGTGACTAACCGTCTGTGCCAGAAACACTACTAAAGTTGAGTAGTTTTCATGCTTCAAAATTAGTGGTGTACACGGTTTCTGTATGTTCTTAATTCTGTGACGTATGCTTGGCACCTAACCCCTATTCACGGCTGGAGCGTATTGAATGAAATGTTTGTGTGTATATTCCGACGTTATGCTACGTTCACTAATAAGGTACAATAATAAATAGTTCTGATTTAGGTCAATGTTCTCGGATTGCTACAATTTATTAGACTGTGATATTGAAGTTTAATTCAAAATACGATGGTTTGTGAAGCTGTTAACTAAAATGGATAATTTTGTGTTCCCGAGGGTTCAAGTGTAAGATTTTCTACCTAAGTTTACTGATTTAATCACGTTATACTACGATTTATATGGTATCGAAAGAGTGCCATCTATTGACAATACCGTTTGCCAGTATTAACTAACTAACTAGTTTGAAAACGTAGGTAGAAAATTCTGCACTAGGCAATCTGTTGTCGACCCGTAGTGCTTAACGAATTGCAGAGATCGTCAACCTAAGGTTTAAATTTATAGTGAGGCTGCGTCATATCTACGGTGATTGTTGTAAGGGCTGGAATTTCTGGGCCAATAATAGAAATTTGGCCTGCACGTCTTTTTTATATTACAAAACAAGTGCACTTGACTGCAGTCTCACCTGGCGCTAAGTGATGATGCCGAATAAGATGTTAACGGGATAACCTGTTAGGGAGTGTAGCAGTTATAACTAACCCATGACCCTTATAGCCTCCCACCAGTTTAGATAAGAGAAAATACGGAAATAATAAATCCCCAAATTGCCCCTGGCGGGAATCCAACCTGGGACTTCAAACTTCAATCCACAGCGCTCACCGCTGCGCCAAGGCGGGGACAAAGGTCTCGCTCGTATCCTTGCGGCGTGAAAAGAAACCGAGGCTTCGAAGACGTTTGTTTCCAAGGGCCCAGCTCCCGGACTATAAGAGACGAGCGTATAAGCAAGCGCCGGCATTCTCCTGACACGTGTAGAGGCGGAAGGGGTAAGGGGGGAGGCGTCGTCGCGACGCCGGGAGGCGGACACATGTAACCTCCTTATCACGAGCTAGTAGCGACCTCCCTTACAGCAACCCACTCGAATTTGTATGCACATTATACATGAGGCTTCGTGTCAACCGATCATCTTTATATTGCTGTCAAATATACCGACCCCCCCACTCTCCATCTCTAACTCTCTCCTGTAAACAGCTCGATTTAGGAAGATTTATGTTCGGAGTGGAAGAAATCTATGTTATCCCCACAAACAAAAGTTTAATTTAAAACAATAAATGAGAAAGTGTTGTTAGTGATTCTCGCACGTAACAACTTTTGCATCGATACCATTGGTATGGGAATGCGTAAACAGAATATAGTAAGTAACTATAGTAACTATAGTACTAAGTAGGTACCTATACAAAAACATCAATATCCAATTCATTAATCAACCAGTTGTTGCCCACGACTTCGTTTATATTGAAATTTTGTTTTGAATGCCCATGTTATTCTGTGACCCCTGAACTAACGTTGCGCGAAAAAACACATCGTTCTCTTGCCCTTTAAAAAGCAAAACAAATCTATCAATCGGAAACCATGTAATTTTTCATTGATATTCTAGAATATAATCTATTTATAGGCTATAATTCATACATATCAGTTCAGCAGTTCATCTTTCCAAACATTCACATTCATAATTTTAGAATAAATTTCCTCTTTGTTACTTTTTAATGTCAATTAGTTCAAAGGCCCAGTTTTGGCGTAGCAAAATGTACATTACAATAGTTTATAATCGTAATTTTTTTTGTTATTACGTGTTATCAAAAAAACATTATCTAAGTATGTAAAAGGTAATGAAAACGACTAAGACACCGGGAGGTATCTTTGATCGTTCGAGTCCATGTGGGATTGGTGTGTCGATAATGCAGTTTTATTTATATCGAAATACCCACCAACTCAATGTTCATGACATTGGTTGTTAATGAAATAGAATTTTGATAGTTTCTTTAAAACTATTTATGAATAATAATGATTAGCGTATTTGTGAAAAACCTAATCATCTTAATAAAATAAATATACTACGACAATACACACATCGCCATCTAGCCCCAAAGTAAGCGTAGCTTGTGTTATGGGTACTAAGATGGCTGATGAATATTTTTATGAATAATATACATAAATAAATAGCAATATACATATCATCTAAATATCCAAGCCAATATGAATTTATAGTTACCAATAGTTTAATTATTTACCCAGTTTATAAAATTTCTGTAATAATAATTATTATATAAGCATATCATTTAAAAATTCATTAAAACTAACTTCAAAAGCTTATTATGATGGGATTATGGGAGTATGGTTTTGGGGCCCTTTCTGGTAAAATAACATGTACCCTAATAAAGCCAGAAATTGTGAGACAACCATTCCTGTGCAAGGGAGTGATATTTTTGTAACAGAAGTGGGATAATAAGTCTAATAGTTCTGACAGCAAATCTGTGCAACAGAATAACTAGGAATTAACTTCATGGAAAAGGGGTAGACACTAACCTAGTGGGATTTTGCAATGGATTCTACTCTTTTCCCTAGGAGCAATATTTTTAGAGAAATAAGTTACAGTGAGTGAAGCGGTTTTTTATTTTGGTGTACAGTAAAGTGTATTTCATTCATTCATTTCATTCAAGCGGTGATAGCCCATTGGGTAGGGCTTCGACTACCCTTTGGAGCGGACGAGTTCGAACCTCTAACTTTTCTTAGTTATGCGCGTTTTCAGCAATTAAATCACTGGCGGTACGGTAAAGGAAAATATCGTGAGGAAACCTGAATGCCTGAGAGTTCTACATAATATTCTCAAAGGTGTGTGGAGTCCACCAATCCGCACTGGGCCAGCGTGGTGGACTACGGCCTTAATCCCTGCTCATTGTGGGAGGAGACCCGTACCCTGTAGTGGGTTAATATGACGAAGTTAGAGTAGGCACATATTTCGTAAATAAATATACTGTTTAAACCTGCGTTATAACTATAGATGTGTTTGACGGCCAAGTGGCGTTGTGGGCAACGACCATGCTTTCTGAGTCTAAATTTATGTCAGTGTCTGGGTGTTTATCTGTCTATTATAGGTATTTTTGTATATTTTTCATAAAAATATTCATCAGTCATTTCAGTACCCATAGCGCAAGCTACGCTTACTTTAGGGGCTAGACGGCATGTGTGTTTTGTCGTAGTATATTTATTTATTGTCTACATTTGAATGTGAAACAAAAATTATAGTTATTTGGTATTTTTTATAGTTCTAAATATCCTTTTACCGAATTAACTTTATTATGATAAACTAACTATTTGGATTTTGGTGAAACGCTGTATTCTGGTAAGGAGACTAAATATTGGTAAGTAGTAAAGACTATTTTGTACTTTAATTTGCTTAAAAATGCTGTAGTTGAAATCGTTGGATATTTCTATGAAATCAAGGTTTACCTACGTCTAGTCGACTCCGCGTGGTATTGCCATAACAATATGAACACATTACTATCAAGTCGAGATGTATGAAGCCTACATTGACATACGAAACGCAAGATGTGCAGTTACCTGATAAATTGTTGTGGGTGAAAATCGTGATTGGGCCAAAACGATCAAACTCGCGTTACTATTGAGTTATGAGCATGGGCATATTTACCCTAGGGCCAAAAAGGCCATGGCCCGGGGCCAAAAAGGCCATGCTGCGAGGGGCGGTGTAAGCAAATGTTAGAGTGAATGCACCTACTTTTTATCCCGGCATAATAGGCATAGTTCCTATGGGATAGAACTAAAGCGCGATTCTTATATAAGAAAACTTAAAAAAACAGTTTGCATTTGAGTAGGCATAACATTCGAGGGAAGATTCGAGGGAGTAAATCAGAATTGTACAGCGGACGAAGCCGTCTGCATTTCTATTATTGAATAAATGACTCAGGTTCTTTTCTTGTAGCTCGTTATTTGTTTAGTTTATATATCATACAAATCAACAATCCATTCATTTTTTATTAATTTATGGCAATGCCAGTCTAATGTGGCTGCTACCCCCCTAACTTAACAACAGGTGAGATTGCAACCAGGGCTATGTCTTCGAAAGTCTGCCGAAGTCCTGACAGTGGACTTTGGCATTTTTTAGCGCTATCACCACTTCTTTGTTTTCTTCTTTCACTTCATTTTGATTTTAAAACCATGCAGAAATACAAAAACCATTTAGGTTTATTCGGTTGCATAAAACACCAACTTATTACGTAAATACTACATATTAAGTCAAAGGTTTATCATCATCTCCATCACATCAATCCACTATGTGAATGACGCGGTTAAGGCCGTAGTCCACCACGCTGGCCTAGTGCGGATTGGTGGACTCCACACACCTTTGAGAACATTATGTAATATTCTCAAACATGCATGTTTCCCCACGATGTTTTAATTTACTGTTCAAGGAAGTGATATTTTAATTTCTTAAAACGCACTTAACTTAGAAAAGTTGCGTGCTGGGATTTGAACTTGGCCCCCGAATGAGAAGTCGAGCTCCTGCCCAATGCGCTATCACAGATTTAACTAAGGTTTACCCTTTACTTTTTCTATGGTTTCGCCTATCTAAGTCGAGTCGAGGAGTTAAAATTAAATAGTTTAAAGTTCTTGATCTTTACACATTCTATAGTATATTATATCATTGCCACTCACTGTATTTAACTTTATTTTTATTCCATTACAAGTTAGCCCTGAAATCTCACTGGCTGGTAAGTGATGATGCAGTCCAAGATGGTAACAACCTAGGCTATAAGAGGTTTGGCAGTTAAATTAAACCCGTACCTCTAATCGGTTTGTGCGCGACAACGTACCGGAACGCTAGTGGCACGTCTTTATTGGTAGGCTGGTAACTAGCCACTGCTGAAGTCTCCCCCCAGACCAGACCAGAGAAAATTCTAAAATTATAAATTTCCGAATTGGCCATGCCAGGAATCGAACTCGGGACCTCATTTTTAAAACCACCAGCGCCAGGGAAGTCTTCAAACTAGTATATCTTTTGACGAACAGTTTCGTCTGCTACAATATGTCCCCGGCCATCATGAGACGAATAAACACTGTCTTAGGAACTGCATGAAATGTATCTTCGGTGTTTTTATGTCATACATGAGTGTTTATAAGACTCCCTTCTGGCGCCACCCTTCTTATACAGGGTGTTATTAGTTGAACTCCCCCCCTCCCCCTCCCAACCCCCGTAACAGACGGTTGCATGCAATGGTGTTAGCATTGATTTTAACTTGAGCATCACCCCTTTTGCTCTTCGCTGCGCTCGCCTTGTACAATACTATAGCCATGCCGTTCGGAAACATCCAATTATGAATTCCTAATACAGTTTTATCTAAAATTCAAGTCTAAGCGCACGGGTGGTAATAATAATAAACATCCACATCATATCAACTGATAGACTTCCACCTCTGGACAAGGTGTAGTGTGCCCACGAGGGGGAAAGATATATAAGGCGAAGTAATGAAGGACACGTCCTTACTTTAACGAAGTCACTTTAATACTCTTTTTATTACAACTAATATTCGTTACTTATAATATCTACTGCATACCTCAATAGGTGTTTTGCAGGAAGTTCCAAATTCCACGGTTTTGTGCCGCTTGGATCCAGCGGCTACCTGCGACGCGCTTAATGTCGTCTGTCCACCTCGTGGGGGGTCGACCAACGCTGGGCTTACCAGTGCGGGGCTGCCATTCCAGCACCTTGGGACCGTACTTGGACGTTGGGTCCATACTTTCTCCGAACAATGTGCCCAGCCCATTGCCACTTCAGCTACGCTTTTAAAATAATATCCAAATAATAAACTTACAATGTCATAAACAAACGGGTGTAAGCTGCTCCTTTCCTTCGTTGCCGTGATTTGGCAGGTGTATAAGTAAATGTTATTCCTTATGAGTGGATATAAACAGGGGATACATTCTTTGTGTTTTGCCCATGCTAAAAGATTCTCACGCAAAACCTACAAGGTAGTACCGAAATAGACTTAAAAATGAGGGTCTATCGTTGATCTACGTAATATGTTTTGGAGAGTGCGCTCAAAAACTATTTGATCTGGTTCCGCCCACGCATTTTTAATCTTGAACTTAAAGTGTAAGGATGTCTACTATTCCGTAGTTGATAACGAATAGATACGTGCCCATCCTTACTTCTGATACGCACCGCAAAGATCAGTGCCCTTCCGGACCCTGGATGCCTCCAAATTAAGAATTCGCTTGACCTAAGCCTTCGGTAAACAGTGAAAATAAAAATATTGCTTGATTAACAGCTATAGGCATTAATAGCCTATAATAGTCAACTGCTGGAATAAAAGCCTCTCTCTAAGAGAGGGTATGGCCATAATCACCACGCTGGGCAGACGAGTCGATGATCGCAGTAGACCGCAGAGAAGATGCTGTTGTCCTCTCTCCTTTATATTTCTTTAGTCGCTTCTTAGAAGAGGAAGGGAGGTGTTGTTAGCCCAGTGGTAAGGACTTGGACTTCACTTTCAGGAAGCTGAGTTCGCATCCCAGCACGCTCGCACGCAGAATGTAACTTCTCTAAGTTGTGTGCAATAACGGTGAGGGAAAACATCGTAAACCTGCATGCCTCAAAGTTCTCTATAATGTTCTCAAAGGTGTGCGGCGTCCACCAATCCGCACTGGGCTAGCGTGGTGGACTATGGCCTTAACCTCTTCTCATTGTGGGTGACCCGTGCCGGTAGGGGGCCCGTAATGATTGATATGATGATGATGCCGTCACCGTTATTATCCGCTAAATAGATCCACAAAATAAACTGTTTCAGCAATTGGACATTTCTAAACGGTGAGTGCGCAGCGTAACCGATATGAAATATTATTAGTGGTTCTTTTATACGGTGTGTCGACATTAATCAGTAACAGAGTATGCGTTTGTGGGCGCTTGTATGCGTGCTATTAATATAGATTTTTTGCGCTTTGCGGCTCTTTTCACCGACTTCGCATGAAATGTTAATTTTTTTAAAGTTATATTTGACGGATTAAGCTGCTGGCCCAAATGATGTTAAACGGAATACCATCGACAATAAATAGAGCATGTAAGAAACACGCCCTATGCCCATCAACCTGAGTCGGCCCGCCCTTCAGTCAGCGACACAGTATCACAATGCTGCTTTTCGGCAGAAGTAAGTAAGCCTACTTCTAATCAACCTATTACCACAAGGCACGGGTTTTCCCCTTAGAATGAGAAGAGTTTGGACTGCACAACGTTGAAATATTTTTTTTATTTATTTAATCAAAAATACAAAAAAAAAATGTTTACATTTAAAAGGTGTAAAACATAAACTCTTAAGAGTTTTACCGTTACACCCTGCGCCGCGCCTTCGACAATCATTTGTCGTGAATAACTACACGCTAAATTTTAAAATTACATTTATGCTAAACTAAACTAACTAATGATCATTACTTTACAAACATTTTTACTTAACAAAAATTTACAGCATGAATTACATAAAAATAACAGAATGAATGAATGATTTATTTATTTCTCCATATTACTTATATTAGTGCAATATACTGTTGCTTACGGGCTATTTTGTTACACAGTAATTATGTGGGGACTGACGCTTGAACTAGGTAAAATCTGTGTGTGTGTGTGTGTGTGTGTGTGTGTGTGTGTGTGTGTGTGTGAGTGTTTTAGGCATATGCGAATCATTTAAGTATCTTAATAATGCTTTCAGTCTCTTCCTAGTTTAGCTTACTTAACAATTCAAAAGTCGAGTATTACAATACACTTCATATAGTCTTTTTTTACGTGATTATAAAGATAGCACCTCAGAAAGAATCCCCTTGAGGGTCTCTGAGGATTTCCCTACGATAAGAACAAAAAAAAGCATAGTGATAATGATCATCGTCAACCCACTTCAGACGGGTCTCTCACAATGAGAAGGGGTTAAGACCGTAGTCCACCACGCTGGCCCAGTGCGGTTTGGTGGATGGTGGGCATCACAGAGGTATAAATGCTAAATACTATACTAATATATATATCTTTCATTGTTGGATAGCCTACTTATCGAGGAAAGCTAAGGGCTATATATTATTACGCTAAGACTACTAGGAGCGTAGCGCCAATGAAGAATGTTTCAAAATCGGGGTTTCTTACTCTTTAGCGCTTTCACTGCGTGCGTAAGACAAAATGTTCTTTTAAAAATTCTAAAAGAAAGTCCGCGTCGCCATATCTTTTATGGTTGATTTATACGCGGACGAAGTTGCGAGAGAACCCTAGTCCTCTTCTTTACATATTTAAAAAAAGCCCTCCGCCGAATCTGTCCGTCTAGGCGCGAAAAACTAGAAAACTACCGACCGGATTTTCATAAGGTTTTCATTCAAGAACATAGTGACTCATGCGGAAGGTTTTTAAGTGTGTATTTTAGGAGAAGCTCTTTTAAGATTAAAGGTTTGCGAAGGTTGCGGGGAAGCACCGACAGTATGTAAGCCACTACTCTGCCATTTCAAATGGATTGGAGCGGCAGTGATTCGCATATTTAAATATAATGTATTATTTTCTTTTTTTTTTTTAATTATCTTTGCGTTATATAAAAATAACGTATAAAAATATGAGCTCTGATGACTGAAAAATATTTTTTTATTATTATTACAAAACTGGTAATACCTAACCGATTTGGTGCAGACAAAGTTGCGCGGGTCAGCTTGCGATATATAAATGCTAGCTAGTCTGTCCCATAGGAGTATACTCCTATAGAGGAGAGGAGAGAGGTTTACCTCTCAGCTCAGACCCATTAAGCTGCTTTTAAATTTCTAATTAACTCTGTCTATCTTTATATATAACTGGTCTGGTGGGAGGGTCCGTCTGCTGCCGATATATTGGCTGAGCTGCTAAGTTATTTGGAGTCCCAGTAGTCCCTGATGCCACGTAATAATTGATCAGGCCTAAACCGCCCTACACCCTCTTAGTTAACACTGCGCCGTCACGTCCGATAGTCTAGTCGTTAGCATGATCTACGGGTCCTAGGTTCGAATTCCGGGCTAGGTTCGAATTTCGTGCTAAAAGTATGAGGTTTCGTTAAGACATTCTTAGTACTAGGGAAATTTAAAATTCATATAAAAGTTTTCGGAACCGACAGTATCTGAACCCGCGACTCTCCGGTAATCGCGGCCTGAGCGCTTTATCCACTAGGCTACAGCTCTTGCACCGATACCTTAAAATTAGTAGATTAAATATAATTAAATTAGTACACGTTTATTATTTCAGATTTATAGCGCAATCTAGTATCGCAGTTACGATCTACTTTTTCAAAGGTCCATACTACAATGAGAAACGTTTGAAGCAAGTGATGTCACATTGAATTATATAATTTTTTATTTGTTAAAATTTTAAAATTTATAAATCTTTCATGTTTAGGTGAAAAACACAAATAAAAATTACAAAATTACCAGCCGGAGTTTGGAAAATGGCGGTGATTTATCTCCGTGTCTCGGAGAGCACTTTAAGTTGTCGCCCGATCTCTTTCCGGTCGTGTCGGAGTTAACTGTACAGGTGATACCCAGCTGAAGCATTATCTTGAAATCGCAATTAAAGAAAAATAACTCTTTTATGTAAACTTCTTTTGACTGGCATGATTCATAATATATTTGTCAATTCCCTTTTAATAGATCTAAATAAGAGAGTCGCATCACAAAAGAGCTTTCTAAAACGCAAATAAGCGTATTAATCTATCCATCCGACATTGAAATCCATAATTACATTGGTTTGGGTAGTAGTCACGGAGACCACCGCAATATTTCTTTAAAACGTTTCCTATAAAGAAACACTAACTTTATGGCAATGTTATATGAACGTGGGATGGCAAAAGGTATTCTTCCTCTGTGTGAAAAAATGTGTGTCTATATGGCATACCATGAAGCCATTTTATTCAGAAGAAAGAGAAACAATTAAAAAGGTATGAAGATGTAACTTTTAAAAACTTTTAAAATTTAAGGCCTCGATTTGCTGATTGCTGAGCGTTTGTAGAATGTGGTTTCTAAAAGTAGTTATTTTTAAACAATTTATTATTTTCGTCGAGAGTTGAATACTTTATTAGCCAAAAGTTGTCGACACAGTTAGAAACACAGTCTTGGCACACTTCTCTGCTAGCGTTGGTCGACTAGGTAGATGGCGTCCAATGACTCGCAGGATACCACTGGTCACAAGAGAGTGGCGTGGATCGGCAGTGAACTCCATATGCTATGACGTGGTAATGTTTAGGTCTAATCTGTTCTGGTTTAATCTGAAATTAATATTATTAATAAGACTGATATGAATTCAAGTCATGCGAGCTGGAATATGTGGGCTTATCAATTCTATACCTTAATATTAGTGTCCACACCTACAAGGTTCCAGACTAGAAAAATAGGTATATATTCCCATATTAAACCCAACCGTATTTTTATTGAAGCAATAAAAGTAAGTCAATAGTTAATTTCATTTTGCAACATTATCATTGCAACTGTCTCTCAGACTATGACAATAGACCTCAATACGATTATCAGTCATGTGAGAAATGTCATAACTTCTTAATAATTTAATGTATTTAAGTTATTAAGTTTGGACACAAAAAATATTTAGAAAAGGGTTTTTATTCGGTTTAATTTTAGCACAATACCTTTATGCTTATGCACTATACCACGATCATTTTCAATTATTTGATATTTTAACTACCGCCGACTGGCGCAGTGGGCTACGACCCTGCTTTCCGAGTCCAAGGATTCCCACAACTGGAAAATGTTTTTGTGATTAACATGAATGTTTTTCAGTGTGTTGGTGTTTATCTGTATACTTTAAGTATTTATGTATACCTATCTTTATATATACATTTCTTGTGTGCGTGTGTATGTCACTGTACTCCTCCTAGACGGCTTGATCAATTTTGATGAAATTATTTGTGTGAGTTTAAGGGGATTCGAATTTCGAGGATGGTCTAGATTCACAATATGGTCCGCTGGAAAATGTTTAAAAAAAAATTATCCGTGGCACGAAGTTCACCGGGACAGCTAGTTATTCATAAAAATATACATCAGTCATCTTAGTACCCATAACACAAGGTACGCTTACTTTAAGGCTAGATGGTGAAGTGTGTATTGTGTGTAGTGTAGTATATTTATTGAATGAAGTTCAAAGCAAAAGACGTTAATTAATATTAAATTCAATTAAAAAAGTTTATAATAAAACGGCACCATTTTCTGTTTCTGCTACTACGCACGGCAACCAGTACATGTAAAACATGGTTGTGATACTATAGCACACGGGCGTGGCGGATAGTCCCAAGCCACATTCCTGGAAGTCCTTGGAAACCTGGGAAGCTAGACTTCTGGAACTAGGACGGCTGGAGTAGCAAGCGATAAAAGCCGGGAAGTTCTACAGCGTGTGCAGAACGGCCAAAAGGAAAAACGGAAATCCATACTAACATTATAAATGCGAAACTAAAATACTTTTAAGTGGCTAACTTTACTATGTGTTGTGAACAAGCTGTTGGTGTTCCTTCAATGAATACAAAAAAAAAGTATGTTCGAGGACAGCCGAACTAAGAAACTAGTCAACTTGATTATAGGTATACAGTTAGTTGTAAAGACGTTGAGTAAACTGGAATAGATCGCAAAAACTAGTGATAACAAAAGACAATATATAATCTATTAAATTCATAACCCTTCGGTTTGTTGTCGGTTAAAGTCACGTTTAAACGAAGGTTCGAAGAGTCAATCACTGGCGTAATGGAAAATGATAATGCATCGACGCGCGGTATCTGCCTTAATATCATATGATTAAACATGAAGCGACGAGTTATCAAATTTTGGCACACGTTTGCTCGTTACTATGGTGTCCACGCGTTTGGTGTTTTATTAGAAACACTTTAGGTTAGGGTATTTTGGGCATTATTTGGGTAAATGCTACGAATGCTATGAAAAAGAGCGACTGCTGAGTTTCTTGCCGGCTTCTGCCTTCCGAACCGGTGGTAGTGTCAGTACAAACATACAGACTGGACGTTAAAAAAGTGCTTATATTAGGCCTACTTGAATTAAATGAATTTTGAATTTTGAAGCTAGTTGAATAAATATAAATAAATATACTACGACAATATACACATCGCCATCTAGCCCCAAAGTAAGCGTAGCTTGTGTGATGGGTACTAAGATAACTGATTAATATTTTTATGAATAATATACATAAATACTTATAATATACAGATAAACACCCAGACACTAAAAACACTTATATTCATCACACAAACATTTTCCAGTTGTGGGAATCGAACCACGGCCTTGGACTCAGAAAGCGGGGTCGCTGCCCACTGCGCCAGTCGGCCGTCAAAATGTAAGCTTAGGAACTTTATAAAAGTGGGTAAATGAGGAAAAATCGAGAGAAAACCTGTACGCCTGAGAGTTCCGAAGTCTATCAATACGCACTTTGCCAGCATTTTGTGGACTACGGCCAAACACCGATGCCCTCTAGCGGGCTAGGAATGGGTTGATGATGACCTATATTCATGATCCTCAACCAAACCCACCAAGCTGCCTTATTGCAGGTTGGCGGGTATCTCATGTCATTGGTAATACTGAGATGTTCTACTAGATATGCCGTGCATGTTCGGTAATCGATATTATACCAGGTTTTTTTTTTTTTATCTAAGTACAGTGGGAAACAACACAGAAGTAAAACCTATGTTCGATTGGTAACTAGCCGTTGGCCACGACTTTACCCGCAGGTTTTTAAAAAGCCTTTATTTTATGGCTGCAAACTATTTGTATGTAAAGTTTTACCGCGGGTATTTATTTACTAGTATCTTTTCATTTTTGCCATGTTGTGAGGATGCTGGAGGGCCTTATGGTAACTGGAAGAACATCGGCTATAAACAGAGCAACACTCTATTACTCTTGAAACTACTCTTTATATAGTTACTTATTGTATAAACTGTATCTGGTCTTTTACGATTGTCGACTCATGCGCGGTCGGAGTCAAGGTCACACCCAAGGGAACAATGTCAAAAACTTTCGTGCCAGGCCAGGATACATCTAAATGTTCATATTTTTGTGGATTGAAGTTTATTTTTTATTCAATTACAAGTTAGCCCTTGTTATCTGATGATGCTAAGACGGTAACGGCCTAACCTGTTAGAGGTATGGCAGTTATATTAAACCCATAACTCTATTCGGTGTTATATGATGATGATGAAGAAAAAAATCTACTCATATAACCTTTTTCATCAGTTAATGGTCAGTTTACGAGTTCCTTAAAGTCATTATCGTTTTTTCTACTAGCATCACCTCAATCATTAAGCGTCAGATTTAAGCGTTTCCTGGTTTTAGTGAAAACGGGCATTAGATGTTTTTAAACCTCTCTGACCTGTGGAGTAGATGAAGTTCTCAAAGGTTGTAAGAAATATTGGGGTCTTTTTGAAGCAATTGATTTTCCTTTGTTTTAATTTTAAAGCCACTGTGCATTTGAAGATTTTATTATCAAGTAGGTATTACAATACAGGGGTTGGAGAAAGACTTTTTAAATCGTTATGAGTCATTAACAATGGTATTGAAATTTATTTCGTTAAGGTTTTAGTGTCGATAATTTAATCGGATTTTACCAAATTAATTTTCTGAATTGACATAAATAAATCGGTACACAGAAGTAATTGTAAATAATAGTAAATCTCAAGATATGATTCTGTGAACCTACATTGACTGAACTCTATGCAATTTTTCAGGGGCATAAGGGGTAGGTACCGACAAAAGTGAAATCTCAAGCAACAAAAATTGAATTAGTCGGTGACGCGAAATCACAAGATTGTATTTACTAATTCAGAAAGACAAAAATAATATGATAATTTCGATATAAAATATATTTGTGTATATGCGTATACACGTACATAGCCCGCTATTAAAATATCCGTTGCTAGTCTGGTGCAAAACGTCACGAGCATGTCAAGGTCATCAATGACGCGAACCCATATTTTTTCCCTAACCAAATAATACGCTTAAATCTAATTATTTATTAAAAAAATAAGTAGTTAATGAATCAATGGTGTTCATTATCAAATAAAAGTCTGTATTAAATAATACTTAGACTCTGGGAGACCTTAGTAGGATGATGCTCAATGACCTCAGCAGAGTTTCTCAACAGGTGGGCCTACGTATGAACATGAGCAAAACGAAAATTATGTCTAACGCTCATGTTCCGCTCCACCCAGTAATAGTTGGGAGCTATGCACTCAAAATTGTAGACTAGTATATATACCTACCTACCTACCTAGGTCACACGACCTAGGACACACAATCCAGTTAGGTGGGTCGATGAGGAAGAGGTAAACCACCGAATCCAACTCGGAAATCAGCCTTCGGGAAACTTCGAGGCATCTTTTCGTCCAAAATCCCTCAGTGCTTGAACACCAAAGTCTTCGAACTGTGCGCGTTGCCAGTGATTACTGACGGATCCTAAACGTGGTCGCTTACTATGGGCCTCATAAGAAAACTCAGAACCACTCAGCGGTCGATGGAGAGAGCAATGTTGGGAGCATCTCTACGTAATCAAATCAGGAATAAGGAGGTCCGTAGTCGAACCAGAGTTACCGACATAGCTTAGCGAGTCGCAAAGCTGAATTAGAAATGGGCGGGGCACATAGCTCGGAGAACCGATGGACGTTGGGGTACCAAGGTGCTGGAATGGCGACCCTACACAGGTAAACGCATCTTTGGTCGGCCCGCAACGAGGTGGATAGACGACATCAAGCGAAACGCTGGGAGCCGCTGGAAACAAGCGGCCCAGGACCGTGGAATTCGGAACTCCTCACAAAAGACCTATGTCCAGCTGTGCACTTCAATCGGTTGAGGTGATGATGATGATGATGATCAAAGAATAAAAGAAAAAATATCTTAGTTCTATGTCCCAACTTTGTTGTCATGAGGCGAGGTATGCTGCGACGCTTTAGCGGGCGTTGTTTGCCGACCGCGCATGCAACTTCGCTCCCTGATATAGACGTCAGTTCAGATCGCGACAACCCTGACTGATTGCTACACAAATACAGGTCAATCGCTATACATATTGAGTTTCCTTACATATTACTTATAAGAGGTAATATTTAAGTATTTTTTATATTTATCAATAGTATTCTTGTATTTTCTGGCTTAATATTTCTGGTTTATTTATTAGTATGTAGAAATTCGTATGTATATGTTTTGAACAGTGTACCCCATCTTTTCGTTTTTCTTTTTAGTGTTCCTAAGCCTATGGTTGTCTGGCAGAGATCGCTACTTAGCGATAAGGCAGCCTTTTGTATCCTACAACTTTCTTTAAGTGTTTGTTGTTTTATTGGTGGTTGAATGATGTGGTTTACAAATAATGAGTATAAATAAAATAGCCCAACGGATTCGGCTTCCCTTTCGGGGGTACCGAGCTTGATTCCCGGCACATAACTCTATAATTATTATAAGTTTGTGAATTTTATACTTTTAGTTTATCCATGTGCATAGGAAGAACTAAAATGATGTCAACCGCTGGTAATAGGTCTTTCGGTCACCTATCGATGTCTAATAAAGCAAAGAAGCTGTTTCTGGGTAACTTTGGAACCAGCGAACTTTATTTTATCAAAATCGGTTAAACCATGAAAACAGGAATATATCAAAGAAATATAAATGAATGATGTATGCAAAGAGTCGCAATATAAATCATAGCAATGTTGTATGAACCAAATCGGTATGACATTACTTTAGGTTTCGGATTTCGCAACAACATAATTTCGGTACCATTTCGTACCACGATAAGTGAATCTGAGACTAAATAAATGGTATCTAGTCGAAAAACTTGCTGAAATATTTGCATGAAGTCAAATTTGTTTAATAATACAGAGTATGTCTACGTATTCATCTCATTTTGCATATGTAAGCCCGATTTTCAAGGTCTTATTTACAGGGTTACTTTCCGCGACTCTTGCGGTAGGCCGGTTCGGTTTCCTTACGCGCCGATACTTTCAATGAGTATACAAAATAGCTGACTCACTATAAATATTTATACTCATTACAAATAACATAACCTTTTTGCTGTTGCCATAGAAATTCGTAGATCTATTTGACCATAAATGTAAACACAGTTGATGTTATGGTTGACACTGCGTTTTTTTTAATATTGTATAAAAAAAGAAAAAAAGTCTGGTTAGGCCTCGGCCGTGGCTGCCCTACACTACTGATAATGACGTGCCCCCAAGCGATTTAGCGTTCCAGCACGATGTCGCGTGGAAACCGATTAGGGGTCTAGGTTTAATTTAATTGCCATTTCCCCTAACAGGTTAGCCCTTTACCATCTAAGACTCTTGTCTCTTACTACCAGGTGTTGCAGTCAGGGACGATCTAGTAGTGAAATAATAAAAAATCTCAGGATAAAATTATTGGGGGACAAAAGCTTTGGGTACATTATTAACTATAAACCCACCGGTTTTATCAACTATTTTGTTTAAAGATGTGAAAATAATCCAGCAAAAAATCCAGAGTAGTCTAGTGTACTGCAAGTTTATTTTTGCTTCTAACGTTCATATTATTGCAGTCACATTTTCTTTTAAATATTGATATATTTTTGTGAACATACATTAATTTTTCAAATATGTAATTAACATCTTTAAATTTATCTCTCAATGGAGTCATTCCGAGAGAGTTTTCTCGGACCCATTTTATAGATCGCACGAACAGCCTTCTTCTGCAGCACGAAAATAATGCCAATATCAGCAGCATTACCCCATAACAAAATTCCATATGACATAATGCTGTGAAAGTAACTAAAATAGACTAGCCTAGCAGTTTCTATGTCTGTCAGGTGGCGTATCTTCTTTACTGCATAGGCAGCATATATAATCGATGGCAAAACTTATTCGTATATTTTATTTCAAATTTTTCAAGTATACATTTTGTCTATTACCTAAATAGACATCTTGCTTAGTACTAAATAAGAAAAGTGTGTTGCCGCGACGAAATGACAACTCGCTCACATTTTGACAGCTAGGGTAGTTTTTAATATAGCTCGCTTTAAACTTTCGTTTTCAATTTTAAAAGGGTGTGTAAAGGGGTGAGACGCAATTCCGACAACATGCTTGCGCCTCGCAACACTTGCCAAATAATAATATAAATCTTTTGAAATTATATAGACGGCCGACTGGCGCAGTGGGCAGCGACTCTGCTTTCTGCGTCCAAGGCCGTGGGTTCGATTCCCACAACTGGAAAACGTTTGTGTGATGAGCATTAAGTGTTTTTCAGTGTCTGGGTGTTTATATGTATTTTCTAAGTATTTATGTATATATAATTCATAAAAATATTCATCAGTCATCTTAGTACCGATAACACAAGCTACGCTTACTTTGGGGCTAGGTGGCGATGTGTGTATTGTCTTAGTATATTTATTTATTTATTTATTTTATAATCATACTTCATACTCCTATAGCTACTCTTCTAATATAATAAAGCTGAAACAGATTGTTTGAATCTGGTACTACGAGTCGGATTTCAAAAATCTTTATCAGATTTAAAGGGGTTAAATACGAAATGTAAGTTTGTACGAAAGTCGGTTCATTGAGAGATAGGAAAATGGTTTTGCAGATTTTTATTATTTCAATTCTACTAGAGACCAGTAGTTTTGTATTTTTGTAGAACATAGTATTTTTGTGTTACTGTCCATTTAGTCAGTGTAAGCGGATAAAACAGATCGCAATTTTTTATTTGGCTTGGTTATCAAATACTATTATTAATTCAGATTGAAATCTTGTAAGTACTGAAATTAAATATACCCATGTTAAGTAGTTCTTATTACATATCTTTCCAATGGTCAAAGAATTTGTAAAATCAGTTTATAGTTTCAAAGTTTATGTGTATCTATATCAAAATTATATAGAGAAAATATTATTTTGTTTGTTTGTAGCCAAAAGACTCCGAAAGCAGGTACTGGTCCGATTAAAGCCATTTATTCGTCAAAAGAAAGTTAAACTATCACGAACTAAAATAGGTTATAATTAATTTTCAAAATAATTGGAGATCCTTAATAAAATTGCAATAATGTAACCCAAAGAAGCAAAACATTGCCCATAAAATTCATAACTTGGCGTGCGCTGAGAAAACTGTCCTATAATACATAAAAAATATGTACATGAAATCGCTATGAAGCGCTGGCCGCCAAATTGTATACGTTGTTTTGTTATAGGTACTTTTCTTTTTTTTTTCTATGTACTTATTGTGGTGTGCAATAAAAGTATATTCATTCATTAATTCATTCATGATTCCGATTCCGATGAAAAAAAAGTCCAAGAAGGAATATTATATCTAACTATCATAGTTAAGTCGCAATAGCTGCTCTGTGTTCTAAAATATTATTATAACACAGATCAAAAAGAGTAGAAACAAAAGCGGGCTAAATAAGTATCGCAGTATTAATTCATATTCAAATTTATCGTAATAGTTTTATTATTAAGGGAAATCCTCGGACTCGAATCGGACATTTAAAGTTATCGAGTTAAAGAAATATAAGGACTAAAACATCTAAACAAAACAGTTCTTTTTCAAAACCAAACACTGACGAAGTCGCGGGCAACAGCTATTCTATTATAAACAGACAAATTAACAAATCATTCCCGTTTATAATATTATTTATTTATTTAGTAGGAAGCCATCGTGTTTACAACGTATCTTAATATATGGACACATATAACAAATGTTTTATAATGTTGTACACTCCACTTAAAGGCTAACTCAGCATGCATAACACAAAAGACACTCTTTGTTTACAACCAAATTTGGTGATATTTAGTCGCAAAACAAAAGATTATTATATTAGTAATAGATCTCTTTTTTCCTTTCGTGGAGACAGAGTTCGAGTTCCGGCTAGCACAATTAATTTTTCGAAGTTATGTGCGTTTTTAATTTAATTTAAATATCTCTTCCCTTAAACGGTGAAAGGAAACATCGTGAGGAAACCTGCATGCCTTCTCCATAACGTTCTCAAGTTCGCGTGAAGTCTACCAACCTACTTGGCCAGCATGGTAGACTACGGCCTAAGCATGAATAGATCACGCTATGACCTTAGGAAAATAGAAAAATCTATTATCTATCCACTGATATCTCAGGTACCTAATATTATACATTCGAACGTGTATGATTGTTTGTTTATGCTTCTTTCACACCCTAACTTGAACAGCCGATTGGCGCAGCGGGCAGCGACCCTGCCCTCGGAGTCCAAGTCAGTTGGTTCGATTCCCACAATACTGTTTTTCAGTTTCTGGGTTTTAATAAGTATTTATTCATATTATTCATAAAATTATTCATTAGTTATTTTACTAACCATAACACAGGCTACGCTTAGTTTGGTACTAGATGGCGATGTGTGTATATAGTATAAAAAAACGAATACACCAATCTTCCTGATTTTTTGCAATGGAAAGACAAAAGAATTATTGTTTACACGAGCATTCTAAAGCACGGTTCTCTATTCGTGGTCGGTGTCTTATTTTTCCTAAAGTTACTGAGCGGACGAATCAGTGTTTAAAAGCTCGTTACTTTATAATCCTATTATATTCTGAATGGAAAATTACCTTTGCCTGTTTGTCAGTAGTGATCGGCAAACAAAAACTGTGGAACCCTTCGTGGGCCTTTGACAGCCGCTGAGCCGCTAGGTTTGTTCAGGTGCGCTGTCGTAGTACCTACGACACACCGTTGACTCGAGTAAGCAAACCATACAAACATTGTTTACACTTATGTATTTACCACAACGAATAAATACTTATGTATCGAAGTGATAATGTTACTATTTAGCTTTGAGCGAGTGAAGGTCTGGGTATCCCTCCGTCCCCCTGTCAGTATAGGCACAATCATCATAGCAGACGATTGAAGTCCACTGTTGGACTGGTCTGTAGCAAGTTCAAAAGTCCAAGGTCTTGGACTGCTTGTTGCCAGCATTTCCCAGCGGCACTGATGTCGTTAGTTAACCTCGTTGGTGTCACGATACAAATCTTTATGACAAGACACTTGTTAGTAAGATTTCCATGGTTTCGACTAAAGCTGCGTTTAACCAAGCCGAATCACCATACCAGAACTTTGAGATCCCGACTTCTTAAGAATATAATAGTTTCCAATTGTCGTCCGAGATAAATAACTTATAAATAAGGCCTACCTACAAAGTTAATGAGAAATCACAAATATTGAATAGAACATGGTGCAAAACGAAAAAAAAATTTAAATGTGATATATTGAGACAACAGATTGGCGCAGTAGACAGCGACCCTGCTTTTTGAGACCATGGCCGTGATTTCAATTCCCACAACTGGAAATTTTTTGTGAGATGAACATGAATGCTTTTCAGTGTCTGGGTGTTTATCATAAGTATTTATGTAAATAATTCATAACAATATTTCATCAGCCATCTAAGTACCTATAACACAAGCTACGCTTACTTTGGACCTAGATGGCGATATGGTCGTAGTATATTTATGTATTTATTTGACGGGGTTCTCATAAAGGTAATTTTTTTAATTTAAGGGGTTTTAAGCTACACGAAGATTATCTATTTTAGAAGTATTTTGTACCAGAATCAGCTGCCAAAACTGCTTTTACTCAAAGGCTTAGTAAAATTAGTTGTATCCTTTAGTTTAAACATACCAATATCAATCCAGAATTAAAAAGGTATATATATTTTTTTATTAAATTCTCGTAAAATTTTCTTCCTTTTTTGAGTTGACAAATGGTATAGAAGCAGGAGTGAGTTTTTTGGAATAACATACGCCTGTAGGAATATAATATGTATTAAACACATTATACCTATCACGATTTACCACACTTTCGAATAATAAAACCATAAATAAGTCGGTATGTCCGTCTGTAAGAATCTGGCATAACTGACTGAGACTACTAAATACGCATAAATAAAACTTTGCTCTGTTATTTTACGTCCGAGCCACAACCTCTTCGAACAGGTGATGATGATTTTAGTTACAAACTACTTAACCAAAATTAACGGAATTTTTACTGGACCTTCCTACTTAAGTGCTTCAAGTAGAGATAGTAATATATACTTCAGTGTCATTATAAAGGAAAAAAATACGTGTATGTACTTATGTAAACGCGTAAGAAGTAATACTTTGGCGTAACAAGATATAAATATTTTCAAAAATTCTACCTTTAGCCTTATTCTACGTTCGTAGGAAAAACGACACTAACAATAGAAAATATATTTCATACATTGAAAGTTTATTATAACGCACTATCTCGTTAAATAAAGTTTATTTAAACATCACAAAAAATCAATTTCTACAAAGAAATGGACAAAAAAAACAAATTAAATTTGGAACACGAATGGACTCTTTATCGGACAACTAAGTTTCATTCAACATAACAATTTGGGATTTTTGGACAATTGAATCAATTAATTCATCGGAATGAGCCCTTATAGCTAACTTCAGGGTGTCGGTTTTTTGAGACGGTGTGCGCGCGCAACATTTTCCCTAACGCGCCAAAAGAAGTATAACTTCAAAAATTAAATATCACTTGATTTAACGGCGCAGGAAAATATCGGCAATAGGAAACCTGCATGCCTGCGAGTTCTCCATTATGTTCCTAAAGTGTGAAGCCCACCAATCTGGATTGGGCCAGTATGACTAAACGCTTCTCTTAGTGGGAGGAAACCCGTGCCCTGAAGTGGCCCGGTAATTGGTTGATATGACGAAGATGATCATATTAAATACAATATATTGTGCAAAAAATTTTAGTATATTATAACGCACCTAATCAAACGTAATTCTCGAACAAAAGTACCGTGTCAAGTGACATCTCATACAAAATTCTCATGTTTCATTTGTACGAGATGACAAGCGACGAATGCTGACTGTCAAACGAAGTGGTCGAGCACTTTGGTTTATGTTACATATTATATTCTGTTCTATATTCTTTACATAACAAGCATTTTATCAATTCTTTTGTATTAGGATGTAAATATTCGAATGAAGGTTTTTGTATGAAAGTTGGTCATAAGTAATATGAAATATGAAAAATAAAAAATAAGTCGCATTGTAAAGTAGCTTGCATTATAAGTGATGGTTTTTTTTTTTATAATAACATAACTTCCTCAAATTTTGTTCCATATAAGTTTAGTAATTTGTTTTCAACGCTGTCTAGTGCTATTTTATTTTTAGCTAAGGCTATTTTTTATTTTTGTGCATATTATAACTGTCTGTTGTCCCTAATAAATGAAATAAAAAAAAATAGGTTTGGTATAGTAACCACCTGAGTGAGTTAGACCACTTTTCCTGTAATGACCAAAATGTAAGATTGGGAATAAATAAATAAATGTTAATATAAGGTTGGCACCAAATTTTCCTGATCGGGGATCGAAACCGGGTCCTCCTACTTAAAACCACAGCGCTCGTTGCTGCGCCAGAAAGGGTATAAAATGAAATGGCTTTACTAGTAGAATTACATACACTATATTGAAAGTTTTTAAATTTATTCTTGCGTGTGCAGAGTTCTTCGTGCTGTTGTATACAAATAAGTGTATAAAAAATAAAGTAGGAGTTTTAATCGACGCTAGGCTACTTGGGTTAAATTAATAGAAAATCAAAGAAGGTGATGGTACAATCAAGACCTCCCATTTATAAGTCCGCAATGCATGTAAAGGCTACAGCTGCGTCAGGGCTCTTCAGAATGTATTTAAAGCTTTAAAATTTCGCCCGTGCAAAATTCTCACAGGCTTTACCTAAGTACACTTGGCTGCCAAAAATGCGCGTTGAAAAAACACGGAATGCTCACAGCTTTGTCCTTTTATTCATATTTAATCTGTGGGGCAAAAAACAATGATTTCACGCTCCGGCATTAACTCGTGTAGGCATAACAGAGACCAGCCCGAGTAAACACCCGGTCATACAGCTAGGGTTGTCACATTTTTAACCCTCTGAGGTAGGGGGTGTTAAGTTTGCTCATTTAACTATCAGATGAGGTCGTAGGCAAATGCTAACTCCTTTTGCACTAACTGTATTTCTTATATGATAACGACCAAAACAGCTGCTGGGTCAACTTATGTTCAGAAAATGCCACGGCCTAAGTTCTGCAATGCATCTCTGGTTTTTAGGGAAGTACCTTACTCTTTGTAAGTGACGATGCATCGTATTATGGAAATGTTTTTACTTACTAATTGAGGAATAGACAGTCGAATGGCGCAGTGGGCAGTGACTTTACTATCTATGTCAAAGGCCGTGGGTTAGATTCCAATAAATTTAAAATATTTTGTGTGATGAACATGAAGTGGGTGGGTGTTTATCTGTAGGTACAATTATTGATATTATATTCATAAAAGTATTCATCATCCAGTAAATATCATCTTAGTACCCATATCACAAGCAGTGCTTACTTTGGAGCGAGATGGGGATGTGTGTATTGAAGTAATATATTTTTTTATTATTATTTATTAATAATTAATTTTCCTCCAGATTAGTAAAAAATTTACACGACGATTGAAAAAATCGGGGAGAACGTAATTCTTAGGGCGTTTCCTTTGAGACTAGGAAGCCTTTATGATACCTCTCGCCACGAAGAGGTTAAGTTGGGCATCCACCGAGTTACATCCCTAGGTCTTCCAAACGATATTTTACATAAGTCTCGGTTGGCACATAAATGCAATCTAGCCAGCGGCACTATGACGCCATTCCACTAAAGACTCCATTTAGATCCAAAACGACAGATTTAGTTGGGAACCCTTTTTTTACTATGCGAAAAAACTCATTGATACTCTCGCCACGCGGCGCGGAGAGGGTATGTCGGATTTCTACCGATTAAAACCCAACGGTGTTCAAGCTAGTCTAGACTAGTCACAACCTGGTGACTGGTAGTGTAACACAGTAATTTTGGCCAGGGTAGGCATAAAACATTAAAATGGCATAAAATGTCGAAATCCTCCTCTCTTGTCAGTTATATGAAAATGCCTTTATTGGGCTAGCTACCCGTCCCTATATGAGTCTCCCTACTGTCTGAGGGGGGGGGGGGGTCAAGCTGTCCTGATCCCCTCCTTCTTAGCGTAGTAGCCAAGGCAATCAGTTGGGGTGGTTGGTAGACGTCTGGGAAGTATACAACGGGTTCCCCGGACGTCCAATAAAGCCAACGAGAGGGACATGCCGTGGTGGTTTTTAGTTCGGGTAAACGAGTCCCACATGGCATCTGTCTTGCCCAAAAGGACAGAGGTAGCCATAAAGCTTTTCCACCACGACAAAAAAAGAGGGAAAAAAAAATGGAGTGCACGCAACTGGTGACTGGGTTACGGGAACGCTTCGTACACAACTGCAACTAAGTCAGTGACTCTGTTAAGGCAGGCCCACATCTGAGACCACCCTCTTCTCGCTAGAGGCTAGGCCTGGAATGCGCATTTCAACACAAGGACTTGAGCTCCGACGGCCGACAGATTAAGTTGGCAACCCTACATTAACATTGAAATGTTGTCGATTCTATTTACAGTCATTTTACGCGTGTTTATCTTATAAATCTATTGTGTGCGCGGCGGTTATATTAGACTATGGGTATAGTGTCAATATTTACCCGAAGTGGGTTAGGCACTCTGCTATTGCATTTAACTTGATTTGACCGCAGTTAACACTTCCCACCGGGCGGCGGGGCTTCGCGTCAGCTTTACCTACGTTTTATAATATTTTGTTCTTAGTTATTTGATACGTCGAAAGATGGCGCTGCACGTTCGATTAAAGTTAGAATACGTTCTTTTGAACCCACTTATCGAAGCACGGTTTATTTATTTGCTAGCTACTAATATCCACACGAATCGTTATGATTTCCGGACTAAGTTATGGAAACTTAAATGGTTTCTGTAAAAAAAAAAACTATTGATTTATTTTATTTGAGTAAGTGTTTATTTTTCTTTCAATTTACACATTGTACAGTTAACTGCTACAAATCTGTTAACATTAGAAATTATTTCAAATTCAAATTCATTTATTTCAAGTAGGCCTACTTTATAAGCACTTTTGAAACGTCAAGTATGTATGTTTGTAGTTTCGGAAAGCAGATTCTACCGAGAAGAGCCGGCAAGAAACTCAGTAGTTGCTCTTGTCCAACATCAACATTTACAATCATTTTTCTATCTTACGGGAGATGAGAGCGAGGCTGGCTGCTTCCAATCTACCTTGTCATTGAGGAATTCATCAAATGTATAGTAACTCAACCCCACAAAGTTCTGCACCTTTCGCAGACGATATGCAGATAGGTATCACTAATTTATGTCCGTTTCTGGTAAGTCGATTGTTAATTTCAGCTTTTTGTTTATAAAGAGTAATATTTTGTCTCACAAAGACTATATTATTATAAATATATTGCGAAGCTACTGTAAGAATACCTATTTGTTTAAATTTTTCACGAAGCGATTCGCGTGATCCAAGTATATATATATTGATCGTACAGCTCTTTTCTGTAGTATAAATATACTTTCAATATCTGCAGCTTTTCCCCACAGCAAGATCCCATAGGACATAATACTGTGAAAGTATGCGAAATAAACAAGCCTAGCTGTTTCAACATCGGTAAGCTGTCTAATTTTCCTGATTGCATATGCAGCTGAGCTGAGTTTACTCGCTAGGCTTTCTAAATGGGTACCCCACTGTAGCTTACAATCTAAGTTCACTCCTAGAAAAACAGTGGAGTTTTCTATTATAAGTGTTTCTCCATTTATAATGACGTTTTTATCAATTTGATAGATAGATATAGAGTTTAGACAGATAATATTGGCAATAGTTACTACGTATATTTTATATCACAAAATGAGTAATAAGTAAACCGCAATCCAATTGTTCATTGACTACTGAACTGGTATAAGCTGTGTTTCAGTAGTCGTATTTAATTATACAGATAAATTACACAAACGAGCAAATATCGAAGGATTTAAACAAAAAGGTTTCTTTGACATTTAAAATGAATAAATACTTATCATGCAAATAGTTTGTTATGTTTGTGTGATGAGTATGAATGTTTTTCAGTGTCTGGGTGTTTATATGCATATTATAAGTATTTATGTATATTATTTTTAAAAATATTCATCAGTCATCTACCCATAACACAAGCTACGCTTACTTTGGGGCTAGGTGGCGACGTGTGCGTTGTCGTAGTAGGTATATAAATATTTATTTATTTATAGTTTATATTAAAAGCATGCGTATAGTGTTGGTGTGTAGGTGTAAGAACATGCAGAGGGTGTGTAGTGAATGTATGCACCTTGTGTTTGTTTCCCTAAAAAAGTTAACTTATTTTATTATTGATTCATAAGACATACCAGCAATCAATTGTAACTACATACATTCATAAAAAAATTAAATTATGTGTTAGAATTACAAATCATGCCGTTACAATAATCAATTATAGGTGTATACGCATTATCGTTATTACCACACATTATAAAAAAATAAAAAACTAAAATAAGTATTTAACTAAAAGCCATTAAAAATAATAATGTAAGTATGAATTGAGCTATTATAACAGATTAACAAGTAGGTAATATGAAATTAAATTAAAATTCATAATAAAGATAGATTATTATTAATATTTAATTCAAATGCAATTATTAATAAATGAATAATATTATATCACAAGACGAGTTCGTGACCTCAGGTTAGATACAACACGTAACGGGTAAAACCTCAGAAAAATATCACCTGCAACTTGTTAGATTTTAAAAACAAGAAACATTTTATTTCACGGCAAACGAAGACAGCAATGTAAAGAAAATTAGGCATACAAATATGCCCATATTATATTGCTGTTAAAAATTTAATAATTCAGAAACACCGATCAAAAGTCACAAGAAAAAGCCGTTTCGAAATTCAAATTGTAATCTCGCGAATCTAGGCTTTATACGTAGTAAATAAAGGTTCTTCTTCATTAGGATGATAGTTTGTGTCGCGTTTGTTGTCGCAATCTTTCCTTTTTTACATAATTGATTGTAGACTTCAGCTTCTGTAAATCACACTTTCATAAAGATAATTTATTTAGAATAAGCCAATCCCGTTTACAGAACCATGATAGGTCGTCTGGATTTTTTATGCGCATTTCTCTGAAAAGGACGTGAATGCAAAAAACAAAAGACTGACTGAGTTAAGTTTTCTTCTCTTGTCTGTGTAAATAAACAGGGGATACATTTTTTGTCTTTGTGCAGGCGTGAGACTTGCATGATTTTCTCGCTATTCCGTTTTAATATTGACGATTAAAATAATATTAGAAATGCTATCAGTACAAGCTACTCGCACAAGTCACTGGTGCAAGTGACATGCGCATACTACTTTTTACACAAGATATCTACTGAATGGGGCATTCTACTTAAATTCGACTAACTAAACACGACGACGATTATCGATTAGATCGATCGATCTATGACTGATCTATGTAGTTCAAATGAAAGAATCGGAATTGATATTGTTTTGACGGCGATATGGAACTTCGTCAAATCTATCATACTAGCTGTTGCCCGCGACTTCGTCTGCGTTTGATTTTGTTTTTTGATGTGGCATTAAATTTAGTTGTTGATCTAAAAAAAATTATGTACTTTGTATCGCTAATCTTAAATGAGGGGTTTGCTGCTGTCCGCTGATGAGTTCTGTCCTCTATCTCCAACCACATTCATCAGATCTACACAAAATTTGGGCAAAATTAAACACATATTATAACTTCTATAGTACAAAAATAATTATTTAAATCGATTATAATTTGTCGGAGTTATTGTGTAAAATCGTCAAACACTTTCACCCCCTCTCCCAAAGGAACCGAGCTTAATGTCGGGATAAAAAGTATCCTATGTTACTTCTAACACTTCTAAGTACATGTGTACAAAGTTTCATGAGGATCACACAAACTTACATTGGCATTTAAAATATTAGTAGGGATAGGGAATTAGGACAGGGACAGGCATCATTGAAAAAACAAAATAGCACCAACTCTTTGGTGCTAAACCGTAAAAGGGGCCAAGCTCGCTCTGAGTATCCTTGAACTGCCGACTTGACTTCACGATTTAACTTAATACAACAATCGATCTCTTATCATCATCACCAACACATCTTCACCTCCTCAAAGAATGAGAAGAGTTTAGGCCTAAGTCCATCAAGCTAAGAGCAGATTGGTAGACTTAAAACGGCCTTGAGAACTTTATGGGGAACTGTCAGGCACGCAGGTTTTCTCACAATGTTCTTCTTCACGGCTAAGCAGGTATTAAATTGCTTCAATAAAAACACACCTCTGATGCACAGGGCTTTTGACCAGGGTATGCAGAAAGCAGGTACATGGCATAAAATTGGAAAAAATCCCTCCAATACGACTTATATCAAATAATTTGGGAATGCAGTGCTTTTGTGCATGTATGAAGTTCACGCCACTGAGTATCGGGCGTCGAATTCTGTACAGAAAGGAAAGCCGAAGCCTTATCCACTAGGTTATCACCGATCGCTTACATGTGGGTAAATATTTTCTTATAAAGTTATATCGAGACACCTATTAAATATAAGATGTTAATAGGTAATTCACTCGTGGTTTCACAAAAATCGATGCGTTAATTTTATAACGACCTCCATTTGGAAGTCATTTGGAAGCTAATGTGGTTATTATCAGACACAGAACAGACAAAGAATATAACAATATTCGCTAATTAGTTAACATTGTTCTAGGTTTTTGTGAAGACGTAGTTTTTGTACAACAGCGAGATAATTAAGTTTTTCCTTGTTTGTTTAGCATCATAAAGCTATCTGCACTGAGAGATCGGAGGAACGCAGTACGGCTTGTTAGATTTACACACTCCCTCCCCTATGGGGGGAGAGTATACGCAACGAGCCCCAGCGCTGAAGTACTGGACCACTGGGTCATAAAGATAATCTCTTATTCTCTTTCTGTGAACTTTAACTCGGAAACGAAACTCATTATATTTATTGTTGCCACATCTTAATTTAGAAATAAGGTTTTACTAAACGTTATAATTACTTACTTATTTACTAAAAGTGTACTAAAATCCAGCTCAGTGAGTGCGACTGTTATTTGTTGAATAGCTTCGTCTTCTCTTTCTTTATTTGAAAGGATTTGCAACTAGTCGGCTCTTTCAAAATTACATAAATCATAATATTTTAGATTTCACGGAGAACTGTAGTAAAGTTCTCGTGAGCAAATTTTGTATTATAACGGATATCGCTATATCGTTAAACTCCTGGTAAGGCCTACTTTGGCTTAGTAAGTGTTATTTATATATAGCTATTATACTTAGATATTAAAGTAAAACTTTTTACTAACTGTAAAAACGACTATATATGTTAGTAAAAAAATCTATGTTGGGTTATAATTGTGTGAGAGTTTTGAATAAATGCATTTGTTATTATTTTTATTGTCTCTGAGACGTGTTGCTTGAGGGATTCACATTTTGTAATTTCGTGTATAATTTTGATATTTTGTATTACAGTTTTAACGAAATGTAGGTAACAAGTTATCATTTTCAAATCTGCTTTTAAACAAAAACAAGTTTGCCGTCACGGGACGCCCGGCATATGTGAGACATTTAACTTAATATTTAGATTTTAAATCATAAAAACCAATAAAGAAAATAAATGCGTTCGGGGAAACAATGATTATTTCTGCCGCTAATCAGCATTGCTGCAATGCTGTTTTCCGGTCTTAAGGCTGCCCGTCCACCGGAGAGGAACGACGCAGCGGAGCCGAGTAACGGACTAATGCGGAGCGCAGTTGCGTACTGTGTCTGGTTCACTTAAGAGCAGCGGAGATTTTGTGCAATCCTATTGGTTAATATTTCTCCGTTTCTCGGCTCCGCTGCCGCGCTCCGCTCCGGTGGACGGGCAGCCTAAGGATGTGGTTGCCGGTGTTATTACAAGAGACTTAACACCTACGCCTCAAAATGATGCCCTGTGACGTTTTGCTCTGCCTATAGGCGATGTTTTTCCACTTAACATCAAGTGGACCATCAAATACCAGCCCAGACGGACTAGCTTGGTCCGTCAAATAATATAAAGTACATTGGTAAAAAAAAGTTATTTAAAAAAAATTATCTCAAAGCGAAATAATATATTTATTATTAAAGTTTTGGGGTTTGGAGGAAAAGTTTATTATAGTTTTTTTTAATATAGTTTATTTACATTTAACTAGAGTATGTAGGTACCATTTTGTTCGATAACTTGCCATCTTGTAGGCAGGGGCATAATCCCATAGCTATAGAAATTTTGCTTCTGATCAAAGAACCGCGACAATTAGTTTTGGCAGTCCTCTCGCGATGTTAACCTGACACTGCATAAAGAATTCTGAAGAGACCGAAGCAGGTGGAAATCTGAAGGTGCAAGGTCAGGACTATACGGATGCATTAACACCTCCCAGCCAAACTCTCTTAATTTTTGCTGAGTGGCTAAGATGTGTGAGGTCTTGGGTTATCATGATGAAAAACCACACCCCTTCTGTTGATTAATTCCGGCCGCCTTCGCTCGACTTTTTGCTTTAATCTCATCAGTTGTTCGCAGTAGACTTATTCCTGCCTGGTGATAACATAATGAATAATGTAATTCCAATCCCACCAGACACACAGCCTCCCATTGTTGCGAGTTCACCCGGGTTTCACCACAGTCTGTGAAGCCTGAACGGCCTTTGACCGCGACCTTTTTCGCACGTTCTTGTCGTACATGATCCACTACGCATCACCAGTTTTCAGCTTCTTCAAAGATGGTTCAGTTTCATTACGTCGTAATAAAGAATCACAAATGAGTACACGGTTTATTAGGTTTCTTTCAGTGAGATCGTGAGGTACCCAAATATCCAGCTTTGAAATCCACCATTGCACTAAACCCGGCGGTCCTACCTACTTGGTAGGAGGCTTTGGCCGTGGCTGGCTACTACCCTACAGACAAAGACGTGCCACTAAGCGATTTAGTTTTCCGGTGCGATTTCGCGTGGAGACCGATTAGGGGTATGACTACCATACTCCATAACAGGTTAGACCGCTTACATCTGTCTGCAGTCAAGGGCTAACTTGTAGTAGAATAAAAAAAATCCAATCTGGTTGCAGCGCCCTCACGGGGTTCCATTTCAAATGTAAACAAAATGACATTGTAATGGACTTGTAATTGAATAAATAAATAATTAAAAGTTATGGAAATTAAAGTAGAAGGATAGTTTAATGTTGACGTTTGAAAAGAGCAACTACGGATTGGTGGACAGTGGCAGTGTCCACCAATCCGCACGGTGCCACCCAGACTTCACAAACCTTTGAGAATATTAGGTAGAACTCTCAGGCATCCAGGTTTCCGGACCATTTTTTTCTTTACCGCTGAAGCTATGGATGTTTTAATAACTTAAAACGCACATAACTTAGAAAAGTTAGAGGTGCGTGCTGGGATTCGAACTCGCCGCCCCGAAAGTGAAGTCGAGGTCCGACAAACTATAACCGCTTCACGAACGACTAAATGAACGCCAGCTGAGATCAAACTATGAAGTAAGCCTGAAATAAACACAGTATATTTTGTATTCGTAAAAACCTCTCCATTGTACGTATGCACACAATGAAATGAAGTTCAGAGCGTTTTTAATGAATCTGAAAAGGCCGTAGTTTATAAAAGCGTGTCTATTTTATCATTTCGGTGGCTGCGGCGAGGCGGGGGGGGGGGGGGGGGGGGGGGGCGGGCTCCGCGTCGTTAGTAGCTCATTATTGTGTGACAATGGAGAGCAGTTAGGCATTAGAAAGCGCTAATGACGTCTGCGCCTTGTGCTGAGTACACACTGGTCCAGCTAGCATAGGGAAGAGGCCAAATTAAATCCCCATAATATCCCCCGACAAGAAATATAGTATGAATGAATGAATGAATGAATGAAAATACTTTTATTGCACACCACAAAAAGTACACGAAAAAATAAAAGTTTAACAAAACAACGTATACAATTTGATGGCCTTATCGCTTCATAGCGATCTCTTCCAGGCAACCAATGGTGAAGAAAACCCATACAGAAAATAGGTAGGTGGTGCGTATATAAATACTTATACCCGTAAAACTTATAATTAATAAATAACTACCAATATAAATAGAATATATGAAAATGATATAATAAATTGAATATGAAACAAAATAAATAATTATCCTCAAACGTAAATAATGAAAATGAAAAAAGAGAAGGGAGCAGTGAACTGTTACGGGTCAACAGACAATTTAGACAAAAAGTGATCAAGCAGACAAAAATACACAAAGCACGTGTCCACCTGCCAAAGTACGGCAACAGGGTACGGGAGAAGTTCACCCCCGTTTATTGTTACACGTATATTATTTCCATGCGTGCGCATATAATATATAATATAATTTTATCATGCAGTCTGTACTTTAGAAGGTGCAAGGTTGCAAGGTTGCCTGACGAAACCATTTGATCTACTTAGTTCCCCAGTAGTAGAGTTTTGTCCGGGGAAGTACTACCGCCCACCGCGGCGTGCACAGGGCCTTAGACCAGGGTATCCATAAAGCGGGAACATGGCATTAAATGGAAATTTTCCCCTCCAATACGAGTTATGTAAAATAATTTGGGCATGCAGTGCTTTTGTGCATTTATGTAGTGCACGCCACTGCATAGCTGTATACCGGTCTGAAGGGCGTAGTTGCTGGTGCGATTACAGCCATAAGAGTCTCACCTCAGCTTGACGGACACATGGCGGCACTATGCTGATGCTATATCCCTTGTTCCTATGATACGAGTAGATGCTTTAGGGGAATAGGGTGATTAAAAATGGTAGTAGATTGCTTGGAAAGGGGCGATAAACATACGCAGACACACTCATACATTTATTTCATATATATATATATATATATATATCTATATATATATCCCTATCCCTATCCCTATTCCTATCCCTATCCCTACTTTCCTATCCCTA
The DNA here is from genome assembly GCF_905163445.1 of Pararge aegeria. Lineage (NCBI taxonomy): Eukaryota > Metazoa > Arthropoda > Insecta > Lepidoptera > Nymphalidae > Pararge > Pararge aegeria. The sequence continues at coordinate 2,398,789 of NC_053208.1, forward strand.
TCCCTACTTCCCTACTAGTATTATAAATGTCAATGTAAGTTTGTTTGTTACGCTTTCACGCAAAAACTGCTTAACCTATCCTCATGAAACTTTGTACACATATTTTTGGAAGTGTAAGAAATAATATAGGATACTTTTTATACCGACATTAAGCTCGGTTCCTTTGGGAGAGGGGATGAAAATGTTTGACGATTTTACACCATAATTCTGACAAATAATAACCGATTTAAATAATTATTTTTGTACTATAGAGGTTATGATATGTTTAATTTTGCCAAAACTTTGTGCAGATCTGATGAATGTAGTTGGAGATAGAGGACAAAACTCCTCAGCGGGCAGCAGCAAACCCCTCATTTAAGGCTTTGCGATACTGAATACTTGAAGGCCAATTGAATGCCACATAAAAAAAAAACAAACGCAGACAATGTCGCGGGCAACACCTAGTATATATATATATATATATATATAGCTATCCCGGCGAACTTCGTACCGAGGATAATTTTTTTTAAACATTTTCCAGTGGACCAAATTGTGAATCTAAACCATCCTCAAATCCCAAATCCAAACTCACACAAAAAATTTCATCAAAATAGGTCCGTATAGGAGGATTTCAGTGACATACACACGCACACAAGAAATATATATATAAAAATATTATTTTATCTGTGTAATTTTTGTTTATGTATTCGTTTGTAGTTATTTGAATGTAGGTTTATAATAATTTTACACCAGCTTTTTGTTCTCGCTCTTGTTGTCCTAATCCTAAGGTTGCCTGGCAGAGATAGCTTTTAAGCGATAAGGCTGCCTTTTGCATTCAACTCCTGTCTGTGTTTCTCTGTATTCGTCCTTTTTTTTCTAACGGCGTACAAATAAAGAGTTTAAATAATAGAATTAGTTGCTTACGACTAGAATCTCACCGTATGGAAAGTTATTATACAGTCTAAGACGGTAGCGGGCCAACCCGATAGAGCGTAGGTATATTGATTTCTTGAAACGTTAAATTGCTTAGAGGTACGTCTTTGTCAGGGTGATAGCTAGCAACTGAAGGCTTCCGAACAGACTGGACCAAAAAAAAAAAAAAAAGGCCCCTGCCGGGATCAAACCCCCGACCACATACATGACCAAGGACGGCTTATTGCCTCTGCACCGTATTGTGGCAAAAGAAAGAGGAAAAACTCCAGTGCACACCCAGCGTAACTAACAGCGCATATTTTTACCAAATAACTCTTTGTCCGAGCGGACGCTCATTTATTGTACCTACTCGCTTTAGTGTCTCACAAGTGGGGAGTATGAGGAAATAAAAATTAATTAGACAAAACCTCGCTGCTAACTATGTGTACAGTAACGTTTCACACATTGTAACTATGACGTTGGCAAAAACACTTGCGTTCAAAGAGGTAGCGGGAGATTCTTATGAGGTACTTGACTTCCGCACAATAGATTAGTGGTTAGGACTACGTATTTTAATTTGATTTCTTTTATAAACATAACCTCAAATAAACTATGTAACGTCTTCGAAACCACCACAGCGAGGCACAGTTTAAGATGTTGGCAGCATTGCCCCTTTGTATGCCCAAACTAATTCTTTGGCCAAGGTAACTGCCCGCTCTAGGATCGACGGTATACTCGATAACCTTTTTTTATAATTCTTTAAAACGAGCTCGTGCCTACGGGTTCACTTTCGGGGGCCGATTTAAAATCCCAACACGCATCTGAGACAAAAATTATATCCCCCGATTATATCCCCTGGCTAGGGATATGATAACGCGTCTACCTGCTAAAACACGGGAAAAGGATATGGGGGCAGTTATACCCCTTTTATTTATTGATTTTAATTTTTTTTTAATTCTTAACAATCAAAAAACACTATTAAAAATGTATAAGAAAAAAAACCAACATCCGCTTGCTTTGCTTTTGAATACCCCAGCAACCGGCCGTCAGGGCTCCAGAGCGAGGAACCTCGTCACAATACGCGCGAAAATTATTATTACGATAATATTTCCACTTGTGCAACAGTGCTCTGAAGGTTGATAAAGCTGTGGGACAAGATACATTTTATCCTTTCGCCTTATAGAGAGAGAATGGCCTCCTGCCCATTCTAGCCGTGCAGAGGATATGAGATACATTCCAAGTAGGCCTGCTTAACAAACCTATTGGCTTGGTTACGTACTGTCTCTTATAATTAACCCTGTTACCGGGAAGCAGGTTCTATCGAGAAGAAGACAGCAATATCTTTAGGATTCCCGAGTAGGCGGGGTTTTGTCACGCACTTCAACAGGGCCACATAATCTCAGTTGACACAAAACTTAGCTAGCCACTGTGGAAACTTTCCATCAAATAACGCCCAAACTATTATTATACGACGTAATTGTATATGCCAACCGAGTCCAAATGAACTGAGCTGGAAACATAAGTTTCAGAATGCAAAATATGGATTTAGCGGGTTATTTTGCTGCAACTATTTCGCTGTGGCAGCTAAATTAATATCAACCAAGATACAGATAATTAAGATAAAGGTATTGCTATGCAGCGTTGCTATATCTAAGGCTACTAAATTGCATGCATTGTGTGAATTCAAATTCAAAATTTCTTTATTCATGTTGGCCTATCAAAGGCACTTATGAAGTGTTCATACTTATTTGTTAACATAATTGTAAGAGGATGGTGATAACTTCGTTCACCAACTTAAACCTTCAGCTACCAGTGTTCTAAATGCGCCGTGGTCTAATTTGAGTTATCACTATCTCACGGTAGGTATATTAATATTAAGCTATGAACTTAGAGCAATTCACACCCAAGCTTTTTTATCGTTTAACATAATATAGGATTTTTCTGTAAGCTACGTTTTATATAAACTTTGAACATAAAGCGTTATTTTTTTTGAATTTTGAATGATATCTCAAAGACTTCATTCAAAATTCAAAAAATAACATCCAATTGCCCTTGAATAAATTAGCAATTTTATTTAGCCTGTACCTGTACTGCAAAAAGAGTTAATTTTTGCTTCTAATATTTATATTGTTACGCAGTACATACAGTAGTACGTTTTATTTGAAATTTTGATATATTCATGTGAACTTATTATTTCCAACTTTCCTGCATTTTAATGTTGTATACAATAAAAGTGTATGTTCCGTAAGAAGGCCCAGAGTTACTCAACGGGCTATGTTAGGAATATCGTAGAAGATTTAGAGTCACCGACATAGCTCAATTTGTCGCGAAGCTAAAGTGGCAACGGGGCGCATAGCTTGGAACCGATAACGTTGCGGTGCTAACTGCTGAGGTGCTGAAACAAGCGGCCCAGAACCGTGGATTTAAAAATTCAAAAGGTATGTCTAGCAGTGGACGTCGATCAGTTGAAGTGAAGATTATATTATGAAAATTAAGCTTAATTTGCTATACTGCGCAAACAGCATAAGAATCTGTATGGTGTTATTTATAATTACTTCAATCCGTATACTCCACACCAAACAGAATCGGCAATGTACCCTCTACGCACGTTTCGCTCCGAAACTGCGTAATTGTTATTAACGAATAATTGTTAAGTAACTTAACAAATAATTGTTAAGTAACTTAACAATTATACATACATATAATATGGATTTCCGCAAAGTAACGCCTGCTTGTATCCAATATCCAATAGTGAAGATTGTGCAGCGTTACGATACTCGAAAATGACTAGAGTGAAAATGAGTAGCTGTAATAGCTGTTAGTGATGATTTCTAGTCTTGGACAACGGAGTAAGAACCTAACCAAAGTTCCCACCAGCTCCGGTTTATTCTGATCATATTCGCATCCTCAATGTCATATCAGAGCAATGCGATTTGTATTGTTGCGCTCTGAGTGAATTCACAAGGATCGCAATGCGGGTTATTTGTGTTACGGGAATAGATAATTAAATAGCATAAGGATGTAAAGATTATTTTTTTAAAAAAGTTACACTATCGCATTAGGTTTAAGTATTCTGTAATGATATTTGAATAAATATTGAAATGATGCCTCGTTGTTTTATTGTCTCTAAGTTCATTTTATTCACCTCTCTTATTTTACTGTTGAGATTTAATAACTTCTCCGGCGTATTTCCGGGAGCGAGGGATCCGAGTTCGTTTCCAGGTAACGGGAAGTTGAAGTATGATGAAAGTCCCGTTTGTTATAAGTTAGGTTCTATAAAGGGTGTTGGTATTCGATATGAAAGTGTTTCTCTAAAGTACCTGTAAAGGGGAGAAATCATCATATCAACCCATTAGAGTCCCGCTACCCGACACGGACACAGGTCTCCTCCCACAAAAAGAAGGGGCTAAGGCCGTAGTCCACCACGCTGGCCCAGTGTGGATAGGTGGACTCCACACACCTTTGAGAACATTATGGAGAACTCAGGCATGCAGGTTTCCTCACGATGTTTTCCTTCACCGTTGATGCTAGTAATATTTTAATTTCTGAAAACGCACATAACTCGGCTCTTCGAAAGTGAAATGGGTGAAGGAGGTGAAACGTGTTTAGGTTATTGTGAGTGTATTATGTCAGGGCATTAATAATAATTTTATATAAAACACCTATATAATTACCTATATAATTTTTTTTTTAACAACCCTCGACTATGCAAAAATGGGATAAAATGTTTGTATGGAAAAAAATGTATCTATTGCAAATTGTAGGGGCACAAAGTCGCGAGCAATCGCCAGTCATTGAATAAAAAAAAAGCTCACAACTAACATCTCGCGGTGACCGTATATTGGCAAACATTATTAATCGTCCTTTACAATAGATACGTCGTTTTGATGGGAACTACCGAGGTGAAGTGTTTGCTGGGAGCACCCCCTCCGTCGCGGGGTGCAGAAGGCGTGCGGGGTGCGGGAGGGGGATGACCTCCCTGATCCGCCGCGGTTGATAAATCACACGAAGACAAACATGTCTGTTTGTTTGTTCGCGAACGAACGTGCGCGAGTGCAATATTTGTGGTATGTCGAACCGTGAGCCTGCTTCTATGGGTATAAAGGGCCTCAGTTTGCGTCTAATTGGTAAATTTACTTTCATTTATTTGTCATTTTTTTGTTCTTAAATAAAAGCTATTATTTTTATGTATGAGCTAAATATCGTGTTAAGAAGGCAGATCAAAATTTGACGACCTCCCCGGCGTAACAATGAGCGCTGTGAATTGAAGTATGCCCCGGGTCCAATTCTCGGCATTTATAATTTTTGAATTTTCTCTGGTCTGGTCTGGTCGGAGTGTTTGGCCGTGGCTAGTTACCACCTTACCGACAAAGACGTGCCGCTAAGCGATTTAGTATTTAGACACCGATTAGGGGACTACCATACTCCGTAACAGGTAAGCCCGCTACCATCTCAGACTTCATCATTTCTAAATAGATAATATACAAAATAAAAAATATTTTAATCCGTTTGTGACAATATATATTTATTTATTTCATATTTATTATTTTATCAGATTCGTGCTTATACATATACCTTTTAACACATATAATTCTTCTGTACGTGTGTTTGTCACCTGCAGCATGCACACATGCATAACTAATGTATTCACAACAAATAAATAAAGCCGTTCAGACCGATTTTGATGAAATTTTGTATGTATATAGGGTTCATAGTTGGAAAAAAAGTTGGAACCGATAGGTGGCGCCTAACGTTGTTAGTCATCATTTAATAGTTGGTGAAACTATCTCTCTACGCATCACTTAAATCGTTAGGCATCTGATTTAACCGTTTTTTAGGCTAAGTAAAAATGGGCATACAAATTTCGTGGCGTTGCTTTTGCTAGCCGGGTCCGCTACTAAATATATTATAATACGCGTCTAATAAACAAAAAAAATCTCGTTATATTAAGTTAAGTATTTTCACTAGCTTCAATAATAGAGATATGAGAACAATAATTCTTATATTTTCGGAACGTATACTGGGATGTCGACAGATAACACAGTAGCTTTCCGCCTAAATGTCAAAATGCCATGAAACACCGCCCTGTCAGTGGGATGTCAGTTGTCTCCACAACAGGGAATAAAACTGGAAATGGTATTCTAAATAGGGATCCGTTAAACTCTGACCACCCGGGGCCAGGGGGACTTATTTCCGAGCACTATCAGTAATTAAACAATGGCCTGCCCCCTGATATATTACTCGAGAGATACACAAAGCCAAGATACGCATATCCAAGTATGTATATACACAAAATGTACTTGAAAATTGACGGATTAAAAGTTACTACGTTAAATACATTAACCATACTATTACACCAGTAGATAGATCACGGGGGCTTGAATTCTTTCTTCTCTATCAAGAGGTAGGTATTAAGTTTTTTGTCGATTAATTTTAAGTAACATCAGTTATTAATCGGTGCAATGTGCGTATTCCTGTTGTGATAAGTACATACGTATCACAATACAATAGGAAGGTATAATGGACGGTTTCGGCCAAACAAGTACTAAAACAGGCGAAGGAATAGACAAAAGAAGTAGGTACCTACTTAAAGAATAAAAGTAATATTGGGTTGGCACGTTGTAGCGCGGTGAATATGCAAGTAAATCCCGTACTCTTACTTATAGGTCACAGGGACACAGAGTTTTAGTGGGCGCAAGTCCACATGGTTCGTTTCCCCCAACGGTGTGGTATGTGTCAAGCATTTTCTCTGTATAAAAGAAGTCCTCGTTGTGGTGGCAACGAAGATATTTTAGATTTTTTTAGTAATATTTTTGTACATAGATTATTTTTGTCTATAAATATTTCCAATTGTAAATAGAGGTTAATAAATTTAAAATAGGATATAAATAAAAGAGTGTGCTTCTTTAGCTTATACATGTATGTGTATACACCGTGTACATGTTTAATGTATATGTATATATACATATGTACAAAAATACATAGTAATACACGGAACTTAACTGTCTCTCTTGTAATCTTGACTAACTATATCTCCCTTTCAACTTCCGTTCGCCTCTCAGTACCTATCACTCTTTTCGTAACGCTCTCGTCATGCATTCACCTGCTACTACCCAATTCAATGTGCGTGATGAAGTTTTACTTAAAAAAGTATCTTCACGTTGTTAATCAATGGCCTGAACCCTACAACAGCGTAGCGAGCGTTTAACACATCCAGATAATCTCCACAATAGGCCGAGCCCCGGGAATGAACTTAATTCAATTCGACATTAATTCATTTATTTGAAAACGAGATGGCAACACTTACGCGTTATGATCCCTGCGTGGGGCTGGGTAATCTCTGCGCGAATAAATTATTGCGGCAACACCGATTGTTTGGGGGTTTTGTATTCGCTTGGATAATACCTAACTAGTATAAAACCAACATTAGAAGGTTTTTAAAAATATCAAGTGACAAGCGGTGCGTGCTGAGGATTGAAATCGGGACCGAGTTTTCGGAATTATGAGCAATTTAAGTTACTACTTTAATATCACTTGCTTCAACGATGAAGGAGAAATCGTGAGAAAACCTGCCTGGAAATTTCTCCATAATGCCCTCAAGGGCGTGTGAAGTCTACCAATCCGCACTTGACCAGCGTGGTGGGGCCCAGGTCTGGGGGACAGGTCGGAATAAAGGAAATTCCGAGATGAGGCCCGTGCCCTGAAGTGGGCCGATGATGACAGATACTATGATTTGTATTCGGCCCATCACACGTCTATTACTGCTTTACTAGTTAAGTAGCCTTAGTAAAAGCTCGCAATCGAAGAATCTTTTTAAAGTAAGTTAATACTTTAATATCGGAGTAAAATGGATCTTATTTTCACTAGATTATAGCTGAAATTTGCCTGCGATCCTTTATTCTTTTTCTTTTGACAGAACGTTTGTTAGAAGTAGCATTGGTTCATAAGTAAAATAAATATACTCCGACAATACACACATCGCCATCTAGCCCCAAAGTAAGCGTAGCTTGTGTTATGGGTACTAAGATGACTGATTAATATTTTAACGAATAATATACATAAATACTTATAATTTACATATAAACACCCAGACGCTGAAAAACATTCATGTTCATCACGCAAACATTTTCTAGTTGTGGGTATCGAACCCACGGCCTTGGACTCAGAATGCAGGGTCGCTGCCCGCTGCGCCAATTGGCCGTCAATTGTTTGGATTTGTAACTCTAAGATGTGTTACATTTAGTCTATTTTTTGCTACGCGAAAAAGAACTCTCGATTTATAGCAAGCAAAACTTTGGCTTTTTTATATTATTATTTTATTAAGGCTACTGAAAGTTCATGCATCTGATGACACTGCCTGTTCATTTGCATCGCAATCGATACAATCAAAATCTTTTAAAACTGTCCAAACGAAAAACGCTGTGACCAGTGACCGAAACCCCCAGACACGTAGAGCGGTACTTTAATGTGGTTTTTTTAATTACTATAACTTTTCACTCCTCGATATTATAAAGTAACGTAATGAGACTGTTAATGGGATATATTTACATAGCCGCGCGTTAGGAAGCTAGTTAGCATCGACGCGATGGTTATTTTTATTTATATTATACTAGCTGTTGCCCCCGACTTCGTCTGCGTTTGATTTTGTTTTTTGATGTGGCATTAAATTCAGTTGTAGATCTAAACAAATTTAAAGTATTCAGTATCGCTAAGCCTTGAATGAGGGGTTTGCTGCTGTCCGTTGAGGAGTTCTGTCCTCTATCTCCAACCACAGTTTGGACAAAATTGAACACATATAACCTCTATAATACAAAAATAATTTAAATCGGTTATAATTTGTCGGAGTTATGGTGTAAAATCGTCTCTTCCAAAGGAACCGAGCCGGGTCGGGATAAAAAGTATTCTATATTACTTCTAACATTTCCAAAAATATGTGTATAATCCTAATTTCATGAGGATCGGTTAAGTAGTTTTTGCGTGAAAGCATAACAAACAAACTTACATTGACATTTATAATATTAAGTAAGTAGGGGTGTAAGTACTTTATGAAGGAATGCGTGTGTGGTCATTGCGTAACAGCTCTTGGCAAAGGCGTGCATGGCGGTCATTCTTATCTATCAGCTATTTGTCGAACGCAATTATCAATAATATATGAATAAAAAAAAAACCACTAGTCAAGTCTTTTTATTTGATACCCATATGGGTCTCACTCTCTGGTAACACTCTCTTAATATTAAGAGAGCGTTATTCTGCCAAACAATAATGGCAGTTATATTAAACGCATCCTCTTTACCTTATAAGTTGTGTATGTTTGTATCATCATTGTAAATAAAACCCTGTCTTGTTAGCCATCGCTGCGCATCGTGTATGTCGGATGAAGGCGGTGGTCATCCGACATACACGACGACGATGGCGATGGCGATGACGATACAACCGGTGGGTTAGAGAGATAAGTTTTCCTATATTACTAAGTATTTTCGCACATTGAAAAGTATCCTTTATTACATATTTTATATATTTAACATGTATTTAAGCTAAAGAAGCACACTCTTTTATTTATATCCTATTTTTTTGAATTTATTAACCTCTATCTGCAATTGGAAGTATTTATAGACCAAAATAATTTATGTACAAAAATATCAAAAAATGAGAGAAAAAATCTTCGTTGCCACCTTTTTTTTTCTTTTTTCGGATGGACACTTGCCCATAACCGGAGCATCCTCAGTAGATGTTGACTACTTTCGGAGTGATACGTGCGTAGACAATACTATTGCGAAGATCTGTTTGGTGTAGAGTGTAAGGATTGAAGAAATTATAAATTACAACACACAGATTCTCCTGCTTTTCGCGGAGTGAAGCAAATTAAGCTTAACTTTCATAATGCTAACCAAAATGTATAAATGCGAGTATATTTTTCACTATTACGACGTTATGCCACTCAGTTTCTTGCCGGCTCTTCTCGTTAGAATCTGCTTCCAGAGTAATCGCAAACAGACAGACTTGACGTTTCAAAAGTGCTTATAAAGTGGGCCTACTTGAAATAAATGAATTTCCAATTTGAAATTTGAATTTGTTTATTTTTAAAAGGCATCGTAGCGATTTTAGTGGTTCTTTAAAAAGGCACATTGAAGGCCAGAGGATTGGCATTAATTAGGTAGGCACCCGAACCCGTGTACAGTGTAATTGTGGGTGGAACACGTAATTGCACACGCACTCGCTCCTACACACAACACACACCCACCGACAACACACAAAGCGCGAGCACTACACGCCTTATCACTGCATCACACGGGAATCCGCTAAAACAATCCACGCACCATTGATACACTTTACTACAACCGAAGATGCCATTATTGGTTTTAATAAAAACCTGAAATTTATCTTCTAGTGCCATCTCCTACAGAAGCTTACAACCATTAGCTTTTTATCGCCTAGTGGTTTTTCGGATTTTCTCTCGATAGCACCGAGTTCGATCCCCGGCACGCACTTCTAACTTTTCGGAGCTATGTGCGTTTTTAATTTAAGCAATTTAAGTATCACCTCTGTTAACGGTGAAGAAAATATCGTTAGGTAAACTGCTTTCCTGAGAGTTATTAACGTTCTCATGAGCGTGTGAAGTTTAACAATCCGCACTCGGCCAGCGTGGACTACTTAACCCTTCTTATTCTGAGAGGGCTGAGCCGTAGTTTGGATTGGTGGAGTTCACACACCTCTGAGAGAACATTATGAAAAACTTTCAGGCATGCAAGTTTCCCAAACATGTTTTCATTCAACGTTGGAGCAAGTTATATTTAATTCCTTAAAACGCACATAAATTCGAAACGTTAAGAGATAAACGTGGTCACCGCTTTTTTAGCACACATTTCACACTAATGCCAGTATTCACTAACGACGAACACTGCAATGCCTAAATAAGTAACGCTTAATTTATTCCTATATGAGATTCCTAGACTTACATCAAACGCTCACTAAGAGTTGGTGAAACTTCTTGTATCTATCAACGTCGCCTAAAGTTGTCGCTAAAAAATTTGGCTTTCGATTAAGGTGATGCCCTAGATTTCGTAGAAACGGGCATGAAAAGTATATAATCTTTAGTGCACGATTGTTGTATGTCTAGGATTCTGTGCGTGGTGTATCAGTGTAAGATGCCTTTAATTTATACCTCGTTTTAAATCGGTGTAGCGATTTCGCCTTTTTTCAATTATCAGTGCGCATCTCCGCGTGCTACCAGCGGCTCCGAGCAGCGCTGCTCCTTGTTGCGAGCAGCTCATTTTGAAAAAAAGAAAATAATTTACTACTGAAGGGCATTTTATTTATTACTAGCCTTAAACCCGCGCCTTTTGTCAGCGAGTTTTGAGCTATTGTATTGTATTTGTATGTAGCCCAGTGAGTAGGAATTCGACTTCACTTTCGGGGGGCCGAGTTCGAATCCCAGCACGTACCTCTAACTTATTAAGGAGGATGGCAGTAATATTTAACCCATATCCCTAAACGGTTTCTAGCACGTCTTTGTCCACATTCCACAAAGAACATAGTGAAAAGTTTGCATGTCATAGATCACGACTAAACATCGACATCATACAATATTTTATGCAAATAAAAGAATTGAATTGTCTGGTACGGCACCAGAAATTACGAAACTTATGTTATTATTGTGTTTATATCAATTTCGTGATGATATCAATTTCGTATTGTCCAACAAAACTCTCAGGACAATGATCCGTTGCGGAGGGGGTGATTTCAGGGGGGTGGCGGACAGGGGGGCTCGTTATAGCCGTAACCTAACACCGCTCAATGCGTGCCTAAATCCACCGAAGCCAATAAATCACACGTAGGCAAACTTTCCGAGACCCTGTGCACACTGACACTTCCCAATTGATACCAAGTGCGGTGACGCGGGGTAAGAGCTATTCTTTCATGTTAGACCGACCTTAAAGAAGGCGGTACTAAATTTCATGTATTTTTCACTACCTCTATGGCAAAGTGGTGAGTACTGTGATCTCACAGCGGGAACGTCTTTCCAAACCTAAACACACGACTAACAACTAAACTACTAAAACTAAGTCGGAAAAAACTAAGGACGGTAGTAAGCATGATAACAGGGCATTGCTCACTAAACAAACACCTTTTTATTTTAGGTATAACCGACAGCCCTCTGTGCAGGGCATGCATGAAGGCAGATGAAACACCGACTCACGTACTGCTCCAATGTAGAGGAGTAGCAGAACAACGCGCAGCATACCTTGGCTCCCCAGCTCCCTGAAGCACTTGGCGACCTGGGCGGCCTGCTAAGTTTCTGGAGTGAGCTCAGCTGGCTGGAGTGACCCGGGGAGCCGTACCAGTGGCACTACGTACAACGGAAGGTTCCGACCGACCAAGTACGGAGACAAGCACAAAGAAAGAAGAAGAAGAAGAAGAATCAGGAACGTGAAGGGTTCGATTTATTTTACGTACCAGTGCACTGCAATGTCATCTACTGGTTAATTATGATGCGGTTTGATGACGGATTGACCTCTAGATATTGTACTAAAACGCTAAATGGGCACGTCTTTGTCGATCGGGTGGTAACTAGCCACAGTGGAAGCGCTTACCACTGGGCCAGAGGCGTCACCAAATTGCTGGTAGGGGCAATTTGAGACTTTATTATTTCTGGATTGTCTCTGGTCTGGTGGCTCTTATACCGTGGCTAGTTACTACCCACGCCTAGTTTCCCGGTAAAATGTCGTATACAAACCGATTAGGAGTATGGCTTATAACTGCCACGCCCAATCCCACAAACAAAACAATTATACCTTTATACAGGCAGAGACCTGTATAAGGAAGAACAAAAACACTCAAATAATTGAAACGTAAGTCGTTGTGGTCAATACGTAACCTCCTCAGCTGTGCTGCCGTGTTTTTAATATCACGGCAGTACCGCTAAGGAATTCTGCGACGCTGATTTTCATCGTCATGATGACAGTCTGAAGTAGTGTTTATATACTCTTTGGTTAGTATCTAAAAACAAAGATAATATAAAGTGGAATAAACATCGATCTTAGGAACATTTTATATAAATTATATTAGTTACACCAATACAGTAGCAGAACAACGCTCAGCATAGCTTGCCTCATCAGCATTACCTTCTGGAGCACTCGGCGACCTCGGCTGCTTTGCTTATGGAGTCGGCTCGACTTGCAGGAGTGACCTAGCAGGGAACTTTACGTACAACGGACGGTTTCTAAGTACGGAGATTGGCGGAGGATCAGAAGATGAAATCAACTGATTTTCAGCAACCATACAAGGTGTGTGAACACACCTTGTGTCAGCGAGTCAGCGACACGGTCTGAAGTAGTGTTTGTATACTCATTCGTAAGGTTATGATGATGAATAACAAAGATACCATACAGTAGAATGAGTATACTAAATAGCTTCATTCAAACAGCACTGTTGAGTATTTTTTTAATAGCTTGTATACTATTTGCTTAGGTTATCGATTATAATATAGAGTATAGAATAAAATACATCCATCTTTGTTGAACGTCAGATAGTTTCATAGCATTGTTGGAAAATATAATAATTGCGCACTCCACTGGAAAGATATACAATTTAATGCGGAAAAGAGCTTGTAACAGAATTATTGTATATGTATATACAGGCTGTCCTTAAAAGCGCGCTTGATGTAACGATTTCATTCTGATTTAAATGCCAACGCACCTAAAGAACACAATATAAAGAAAATTTATTTCACCGAACTAAACAAGGTCTTAAAGTTAACTAGGCTGAAATTGCATTTTATTCAACTGCCCATCCGTCCGTCTAGCAGAGCCGAACGAATGAAAGTACTTCTGTTGTACACCACATAATCAAAAATAGATAATATGCATACATAGAGCAAGTTAGATAAGGGGCAAAATAATCCATTTAGTAAGCTTTAACGCTACACATCTTCCAGTCATTGCTTTGAATGCAAAAAAAATATGAATTCAACTTTATAAGCGCAGGTTTATAAGTTTTGTTGCATAGTTCCAATTCAAATTCCTAAACTAAGATGAGGTTTTTTTCCCAAGTGTAAAACTTTATAACTTAATATTATATAAACTTCAAAATGGCAGAACGTCCGAGTGCCTAATTTGCTCTTTAATGCTAAACATTATTTAACAAATAAAGTAGATACTTACATATGTAAAAAAAATTAAAGCCACAATGTGTAATTTTTTTACCTTTGGAGGCATATTAAGTACTTACGGTTTTTCAGGTGTGGCATATACCATACCATTCATACTGCTTACTTGCACTGTATACACATTATGCTACCATTTAATAAAAACTATAAATTATAGTACCATTTGACTTGTATAAAACAAAAAAATATATATTTTAGGAGTTAATTCACGTGCCAATTTATCTCGGTATATAAACATCCTGTATCGTCTGCCGCAACAAAGTTCCAACATACCTAACAAGCCAACTCCAGATCGCATGGGACATGAAAGGGAAACGCCGCAAATCAAAGACCCCGAATCAATAGTTGGAAAAGTCGTTAAAAATGCAGCCACTTTCCACGGCTCATTAAATTTCTTTTGATTTCCTATTCCGCCCCACCCTGTATTACCATTCCTAGTCCGAGAGCTGGATCGTGATTTATACTAACCGTTACTAACTGTCTTTAAATCCATATTCCGTGATCCACAGTCCCTGGCGTTAACTTTGCCAATTATGATGTGTGTCAAATTTGACTACACAAATTTTTTTTCTTAGTTACAAAATCAAATCGGAAATCGGTGAGTGGGCCAAAAATTAATTAATAATTAATAAAAAAATATTAATAAAGTGCAAGATTTAATTACAGACAGACCCGTGCATGTGAAACTAAATTCAGTCTTCAAATTCAAAGACACTAGTTAATAATGCAGCTTCAAATCCAAAAATTTGATGGATAAGCTTGAAATTTTGAGCAAAACATTTCTATTTGTTGTAGCCGAATGATTATACAGGAAAATCAGTAAATGTTAAACTTTAAAACGAGGAATATGGTCACTCTTACTAAGGACCCGAGATTTAGAAGAAGTTTTATATATAAAAAATGGTGCATTCCATCCTGTTACATCCTATCCACTTTAAAGACACCCGCTCTTAAACTATTAACACCCTTAGTAGTGAAAAATTGGAGTAAGCGTGTTATAAAGCCAGGGGAAGGTCCGGGGTTGGTCCGGAACATAATTCACAAAAAGCGGGAACATTTAATGCTCACCGCCTGAGCGGGACATAATCAGCCGAAAACTAAATTTAATGCTAATAGCTTTTACATTAATACAAAAATACGCAAGGGTTGTGTCTGTGTGTGGATTTAAATTTATTTTTTGTCAGTTCTAACCCAGAGATTTTTGGTTCAATTGCGAAAAGTTTACCAATCTACGTACTGAAATTGTGAAATTTTGTAATTTGCAATTTGAAAAGACGTGACACCAAACGTTTACGCATTTTAGTACGATATCAGGTACAAACCGATTAAGGGTTTATAATATAACTGCCAAAAGCCTAATCCATGGGTTAAACATACAGGGTATGCACAGAGTATACAGATGATATAAAATGGAGAAAATTTCCGGTACGGGTTATAAACTTAAGGGTAGGCATTGTAAGAGTTATAAAAAGCCTACCTTTAAGTTTTATAACTTTTACTAGAGGTTTTCTCCATTTTATATCATCTGCATACCTTGTGCATACCCTGTATGCACGCCACGGTCCATGCGTATGGTGTCTGAAAATCAGCGCTGAAATCATTTTTGACTGCAGCGTAAAGCTGAGGCAGCGACGTTTTCAGACAATTTAGAATAAGTCAGGAAGACAGAAAAAAGGTTTAACTTTTTACTTCATGGCGTCTTAGTATAATTTTAAGTTACAGTTGTTTAGTTTCTGCTAAAATTATAGCCCGCTATGAGATTACGGTAAAGAGCTCACCTGTACAGGAACAAAACAAAAAACTTTTGACTGAGCTGGTAAAGCACTATTCAGCGATTGGCGCAGTGGGCAGCGACCGTGCTTTCTGAGTCCAAGCCGTGGGTTCGATTCCCATAACTGGAAATGTTTGTGTGATGAAAATGATTTTTTTTCAGTGTCTGGGTGTTTATATTTATATTATAAGTATTTACGTATACTATTCATAAAAATATTCATCAGTCATCTTAGTACCCATAACACAGGCTACGCTTAATTTGAGACTAGATGGCGATGTGTGTATTGTCTTAGTATATTAATTTTATTATTCTGTGTTGATAGCACAATCTGGAAATCACAAGAATAAAGTGTTTCCCCTACCAACAAGAACACTTTAGATATAAACATAACCAACGTCTGGATTCTAGTTATAAATTATTTAACAAGTTTAAGTTATAAATATGGCGTTGATAACTTTTAAAGGCAAACGCAAACTACGGCGTCAAACTTGCGTCTTTAGCGGCGTTACAGTTTGCGTTTTGCGTGTGATCAATTATAAAATTGTTTCTGAAACTCGCTTGTGATTGGTCATGCAAAAACACCGATACGCATTCAATTTAATTCCGAGACTTTCTTCTGTTGTTAGATGCGGTTAGAATTATATGCCCTTTGTCGAGAAGCATGAGCATCTATTCGCGATTGGAAATTTATTGCATCACAATATGTACAATTCCATATTCACATCCGACTATTTTTGATAGGTAGGAAGAACTTACTAATAGCAATCTATAATATTTTTTAGAGCGAGCCCTCCCAATACAGGTTTTTTCAAACTTAGCTCAGTTTTGTAATGAAATTGAGATAACAAATAAATTATTTTAGATAGTTAGAAACTGAGATATATAATATTATTTTTATTTCAATTTTTTACTTTTTTTCATGTATTTGACATATAACATATTATATATTATGTAGCTTCTTAATGTAACGAAATTACCATAGACTTGCTGTCCAATCATGGGTTATATATTATTTTTCACGGACCCATTTTATCTTATATATTTTTGATCGAAGAAGTTAACCGAAGGCTGAACCAAGGCGTTTTACCAGAGTCAAAAGAAGCGCCAGTTTGGTTCACGCACGTAGGTTACGGGACACCTTAGTTTCGCCTTCGCTTTAGTAACTGTATTTCAATAAGGTTAATGGACCCCAAATTAAAGCAATTTTAACCTATCACTACGGATTAAACGGCTTTGATGTACAAAGCGCGGTATGAACCGCACAAATCCGCACGCAAAGCTAATGCCGCAAGTGAAATAAAAGCTTCAGGGTTGGGCCACTTACCGGCATTATTTAAAGCGAGTCTAATTATGTTGAGAGCAGATGACGATAGCTCCATCCTCTTCTTTGTCGGCTCTCCCATGATAAGGGTACTTTCAATCTAGACGATTTGTGTCGGCCTGTTGTCGGACGGTTGGTAACGGATCTATATACGAGCGCCTGCTTTGTAGTGATTTGGGTGTTGTCGTACGAGTAGTAAACTTCGAATGAGACACGTTGCATGCTTGATGTAGCCGCCCCGCCAGGGAATGTGCGCTGGACCTTTCACAAAAATGATGATGATAAGCTTGACGTGTCTGTGTGTGCGTATGTGTGTCTGTCTGTGCATGAAAGTTGAATGAGATGGGTGTGTTCTTTGCTATAAACTTCAATGGGGCCCTCATGTAAGTAATTTATCGAACAGGCTTAGTTCTGCTGCCTATGCGCTAAAGAAGATACGCCATATGACCGACGTAGAAACTGCTAGACTGGTATATTTTAGTTACTTTCACAGCATTATGTCATATGGAATTTTACTTTAGGGTAATGCTGCTGATATTAGCACTATTTCGTGCTGCAGAAGAGGGCTGTTCGTTCGATCTACAAAATGGGTCCGTGAGAGTCATTGAGAGATAAATTTAAAGAATTTAAAATAATGACAGTGTATAGTCAGCACATATTTGAAAATTTAATGTACGTTCATAAAAACATTTCTAAATTTAAGAAAAAATGTGACTGCAATAATTTAAACATTACAAGTAAGAATAAACTTACAGTGCAATATACTAGGTAACATAAAATCCATAATTCATTTAAAGGAAATTGCATACAATTCTACAAAAAACTACCCATTGAAATCATGGAGATAACCTCACATTTGTTACGTAAACATATGTTTACATAACAATTATTTATATATATATATACATATATATTGTGTGCGTGTGTACGTCACTGAACTCCTCCTTAATGGCTGGACCGATTTCTATATTTGTGTAATGTTTATTTCTCATTTAGCACCACCTATCTCTTTTGTATGTTTTTTCCTTTTGCGTCTTTGGTTGCGATCGCTATGTAGCGATAAGGCCACAAAATTGCACTCTCTTGATCTATGTGTATATCTCTGTAACTACTTTTTTCTTTGTTGTACAATTAAAGTGCATTCATTCATTTATAAATCAGGAACAGTGTATAAAATAGCAAAATGCTCTCCTCGTATACAAGTTATACCTACCAACATTTTTGGCTTGTATAGTCTAAGTGCCTAATGTAACGGAGAAAAGGCAACCTCTGTACTGTGTATTACCATCTACTGCGGTCGTTTGAAAAGGCCTAAAGCAATGCGTTTGGTTATGATGAATACGTAACATACAAAGTAAGTCGACGGCCGATTGGCGCAGTGGGCAGCGACCCTACTTTCTGAGTCCAAGGCCGTGATTTCGATTCCCACAACTGGAAATTCTAGGTGTTTATATGATTTTATAAGTATTTATGTAAATTATTCATAAAATTATTCATCAGTCATCTTTGCACCCATAACACAAGCTACGCTTACTTTGGGGCTAAATGGCGATATGCATTGTCGTAATATACACATTTATTTAATTTAGGTAAGTATCTACCTCTTTAAGCAATCTTTTAGAAACTGGCGGTAACCTACTCCACCAGTAACTTGAACAGTTACGAAATATGATTGTGGAGTTATTTATTATTGAAAAGAGAAAGTACTTAGGCAACGAAATTTTAATGAAAAATGTATTCGAGTATCCGATGTCTCGATGTTACGATGTCTCGCCTCCCGTATTCGCGTACAGAATCAATCAAAACCACCATTACCAGCGACGCGTCTCGGCAAATGTTTGCGTAGGCGATTGTACGCACCGATGATATTATGATGGGCCAAAGACATACCCTTTTTTTTTATTCCACTACAAGTTAGCCTTTGACTGCAATCTTACCTAATGATGCAGTTTATGATGGTAGCGGGCTAACCTGTTTGGGAGTAAAGTAATCCCTAATCGGTTTCCACGCGACATCGCACCGGAACGCTAAATCGCTTAGCGGCCCGTCTTTGTAGGTTGTGTGTGGTAGACCAGACCAGACCAGAGAAAATTCAGAAATTATAAATTCCCAAATCGCCGCTGCCGGAAATCGACCCCATCGAACGTTGCGCCAGGGAGGTCGTCTCTTAATCCGTCACCCATTGGAGATAACTCCTCGGGTTGGAAGGCGCACCTTGTGTTCCCGGTGCGCTTTCGTCGATTGTAGGGACATTTTGGTATGTCCCGGAGGCGGGCCTGCAATGGTGGGCGCCGCTAGCTGGGTCGCGGCTGTGTGCGAAAGCGACCCCGTGGCCCAGCCACCAGGCTGGAACACCGTGGGGTTTTAGTCGGTACGAGTCCGACATAATCACCGTTCCTCCCCGTGGCGCGGTGGTATCCATGAGGATTTCCCCACGTGAAAAAAAAAAGGAAGTCTCTTGATTCGTTATGCGATGTATAAGAAACAGTAAATTAGTTATAATAAATAACTTAATTATTCCCTAAATTAAAATAATATTGTATTTATTTGAATTTTAATACAGGATACAGTTTCAAACACGTGTTCTATTTTTAAATATTATAGATGTATTTTAATGGCTATGTAAAAGTGATATTCAATTGATAAAATTAATAATATGATTTTTAAATATTATTTACACAATAACAACACACTTTGATGATTTGTTATGAAATACCGGTAAAAATTTCAACTCTCTACCTATCGCGATTCATCACTTACAACCTGCAGTTATATAGACGGCTGGATGAATGCATTTACGGATAGACGGATAGACTCAAAGTAACAAGGTACCACTGACAGCCTTCGAATACGGATGGAACTATAATCCCCATTCCCACTTATATTATAAATGTCAATGTAAGTTTGTTTGTTACGCTTTCACGCAAAAACTACTTAACCGATCCTCATGAAACTTTGTACACATATTCTTGGAAGTGTTTAAAGTAATATAGGATACTTTTTATCCCGACATTAAGCTCGGTTCCTTTGGGAGAGGGGATGAGTGTTTGACCATTTTACACCATAACTCCGACAAATTATAACCGATTTAAATAATAATAATTATTTTTGTACTATAGAGGTTATAATATGTTATGTTATTTAATTTTGCCCAAACTGTAGTTAGAGATAGAGGACAGAACTCCTCAGCGGACAGCGGCAAACCCCTCATTTAAGGCTTAGCGAATTTGTTTAGATCAACAACTAAATTTAATGCCACATCAAAAAACAAAATCAAATGCAGACGAAGTCGCGAGCAACAACTAGTATATGATAAATTTTCTAATTCAGCGCTTAGTGACTGGCTTTCATAGAGGTGGATGATCACTTGAACTCAGATTTTTTTTTCTATGTATAGACGAGCGCTTGACTGCAATCACACTAGTGTTGCCCAAATTCAGTCTTGGTCTTGCAGTCTTGGTCTTGTTCTTGCGTTTTTGCAAGACCAAGACCAAGAACAAGACCGCGTATTTTTAGCAAGACCAAGACCAAGACTGACCGTGCAAGACTTGAGCAAGAACAAGACATAGCCTGCAAGACTCTTGCGTCTTGCAGCTAGGACTTAGCGCTATTTCACGGAGTAGTTAGGTGTAACAGTTCGGTGTATAGGTAGGTAGGTACGCTTAGGAATTCTATGAGACGCAAAAAACTATATCAAAGAATATGAAAAACTGGACCTATGCGCATTACGACTAATACCATAAACATAGCGAATAAAAAAATATCTATTAAAATCAAACTGAGTGCATGCATAGTTATGTTTTAACCATCGGCACTTTGATAATGCGGCATCAAAGGTTTTGTACTTACTTCTCAAAGAAATTTGCCGCTTTTCGGAAGTACATGGTTATGATACACGCGCCGGCGGCTTCTTTTGAAATCTAAAACAATCGTTGCCGCCGCGCCGAAATCATAACATTTGACACTATTCATGCAAAATAATTTCGAATTTTAAGAGTACCTACAGGTGTTCCAAAGAATAAATAAGTTTCAGAGTGCTTAGAAAGAAAATGAATACATTATACTGATCACGCAAGTAGTATTATGATTAGGATAAAATGGTGAGGATAGGTAGTAGATGTCATAATAATTCATTCTAGTAAGTAATTATAATATTGATTACTTATATGGTTTTAAACTAATTACTTAGGTACTATTATTGTACATTTAGTCATTATATTTCTTAAGTTTTTACAAGTTGTTTTAGAAAATGTAAGCTTATAAATCATAAATGTTTATTAAGAAACAGTTACTTCCATGGAAAACGACATATAGGTCAGTTGATTTTTCGAATTTCTTATCAAATCTTCAGTTATTTATTAATCTGCTTGATCTTTACTATGGCTATGTTAATTCAAGCTCACAATGTTCCAATTCTAATACGTTTTTCTAAGATTTAAAGTAAACTTTAATAAATAGTAATAGACTAATAGGTAATTGCAAGACTTGCAAGACTCTTGCTGCAAGACCAAGACCAAGACCAAGACTGGGAGCGCAAGACCAAGACCAAGACCAAGACCAGGTGTATTGGCGCAAGACCAAGACCAAGACTGGCTAAGTCTCGTCTTGTTCTTGCATTTGGGCAACACTAAATCACACCTGATGGTAAGTTATGATGCAGCTTAAGATGGAGCGCGCTTGCCTATTCACTCTTGATTTGAAGGTAATATGGTATGACGGCCGATTGGCGCAGTTTGCAGCGACCCTGCTTTCAGAGTCCAAGGCCGTTGGTTCGATTGCCACTACTGTAAAATGTTTGTGTGATGAGCATGAATGTTTTTCAGTGTCTGGGTGTTTATATGTATATTGCTATTTATTAATATATATATCTATCTATTTATGTATATATCTTCTAACTTCTATATATATATAAAAGAGAAAGCGTGTGGGTTGTTATTTACTATGATGATATTCTATTGTTGGGTGTACATGGGTGTAGATAATGATCTTCACCCGAAGAGAATAGAAGAAAATGAATACGGAGAGAAATAAATGATTTAATATATTATGAGACTTAAATAAAAAATTTAATGATGTAAGTTTATTATTATTACCCATAACACAAGCTACGCTTACTTTGGGGCTAGGTGGCGATGTGTGTATTGTCGTAGTATATTTATTTATTCATTATTATTACTCATATTTTAGGTACTGGGGAAAATGGAAGCTGGAAGGGAATTACAGATCCTAGCGGTGCGAATCAGTAACAATGATGCGAAGCATTTTTGATGCGAAGATGTATTGTTGGTATACCATTTCCCTTGAGACTCGCATATCTCGAGGTTTTATATCAATGACACCTACACCTTTATCGTTCATCTATTATTATTAATCTTTTCGAAAATCCATAAGCAACGGTACATCACAAAATTATCCACAGTTACAATCTTTTGACTTATTATCGCTATTTCATTTTGGTAGCCGTTTTATATCTTCTAGTATATCTATTCGTACATCTAACTATGTATAAAACTAGGGAGTATTGTTGTCTGTATGTAGATGTGTTTTATTAAACGATATTTCTGTGACCAGGATTTCAAACTCGCCTTTTAACTATTGGCTCATAATGACTATTTAATATATAATTATGTGTTGTAATTTCAAGTTTTTAAAATAACTTGTTAAATTAAGTTGTGTTTAAGTGTGTTATTAATATTTTTAAACTTGCGATAATTTCTGCATTAAATGTCCGATTGATATAAATAAAAAAAAAAGTATTTTACTACTACATAACTATTTGGAGGACGTTTGCTACTGTGGGTTACATTATTGGAATTACTTTAAGGATCTCCAATTTTTTTGATAATAATTACCTATGTTACTTTGTGATACTTTGGAATCGGTCCAGCGCTCTCGGAGCTTATTGGCTACAAACAAACAAACAAATTTAGTGGACTGCGACCTAAGCCCTTCTTATTCCAAGAGGAGATCCATAGCAGGCCGGATGTATATATATAATGTAGCGATTGTTCGAATAATAATGATAATAATTTAAGCTTAATAAAAAGCAGTTATTTAAAAATCACAGACGTAACCTTCTATTTTATTTATTGGTATAATACAGAAGTGTCCCGGTGCAGTTACTGTTTATTTGCCACAAAGAACCGGACTGGAAAAAGGCTCAAATCGGAGCTGTCCATACATTTTATATGCGTGTCTATCGCGGTGCTGTGACGTCGAGTGTGCGAGCCTTCATAAAAAATGGATAGCTTCAGTTGGACTTCTGACACATCAAGAATTCACGGCTATAACTGAAAACGAGGCCGGTTATTAACAGTTTTTGTTTGCTTGGTAAAAACATTTAATAACTTTATTGGCTGCATTTAAAGAGCTATCAATTATCGTTTTACCGTGCCAGACGTTTAGGTGATACCTATAACTTTTTTTTTGAGGTTATACTTCTTAGTTAGGGTAAAATTATGCGAGTAAATTTTCATGATGCGCGCGCACACCGTCACAAAAAACCGACACCCTGAAGTTATAAGGTTTGACAGTGTACACTTTCAATTGTCAAAGTCTGCGGGCTTATTCCGGTGATTTAATTAATTCAATTGTACTGTAATCAAACTTGGTTGTCCGATAATGAGTCTTTTTTGGTCGAGTCGTTTTTTTTTATTAATTTGCACACAAAAAATACGGAAGAAGATTAAAAAAAAACACAGACAAAAGCAGTATAAAAAGGCCTTATCGCTTAGTAGTGATCTCTGCCAGGCAACCTTAGGATAAGGAAAACAAATGGACAACAGAGTGCAGGTTGTACATAATAAAAAAAAAAATATATATATATATATATACTAACCTGTTTCCGGAAGGATATGTGATACTCGCTGACACGAGGCCAGATATCCACTAACACCGTCTACGCCATACAGAGACACCAGCATCGCTTTGGCATGCTACTCTGGCATGGGCACAGGCACAGACGCAGGCGATATAAAATAAAGAAAATATCCAGTACGAGTTATAAAAAACTTAACGATATGCATTGTAAGAGTTATGAAAAGCCTACCCTTAAGTAATCATAACTCGTACCGGAGATTTTTGTCATTTTATATCATCTGCATACCCTGTGCATATCCTTTACGCATGACACTGGTAATTACCACATGCAAATATTAGGTTTTTGATAGACCAACCTTTCATTTGTTACTATCGACCTGCCCAGGCTTCTTACGGTTGCAATACTGCATGTGGGGCAGTTTGGAATTATTAAAAATGATTTTTATGATAAGACGCGTGCAAAAAACTTGTTCCTTTGACGGCCGATTGGCGCAGTTTGTAGCAACCCTGCTTTCTGAGCCCTGGGCCGTGGGTTCGATTTCCACAACCGGAAAATGTTTGTGTGATGAGCATGAATGTTTGTCAGTGTCTGGGTGTTATATGTATTTTCTAAGTATTTATGTATATTACTCATTAAAAATATTCATCAGTTGGCTTAGTATCCATAACACAAGCTACGCTTACTTTAGGGCTAGATGGCGGTGTGTGTATTGCCGTAGTATATTTATTTATTTTAAAACATGCATACTAGCGGTCCATCGCGACTTCGTCAACAATAAATCAACCTTAAAAGACAAATATTCTGTCGCAGACTTTTTTTAACTTTTAAAGAGTAACAACATTTTCATACGTGGTTTATCGAAACTTTAACCGTTTCCGAAGCGCACGCAGCGGAAGCTCTCGAAAGGAGAAAATAACCCTCGATCTGGAACATTCTTCTTTGGTGCTCTACTCCTATTGGTCTTAGCGTTGTTGTATATAGAATATGGCCTTCCTCGATAAATGGTCTATCAAACAACGAATGAATGTTACAAACCAGACCAGTAGTTCCTAAGAGAATCGCGTTGCGAAAGCTGCTGACACCATTTAACGTGCCGAGCTAGCTGTAGCTCGCCAATCGAGCAAACAAAGACTAAATTAATTATTTACTTGACAAATTTAAACAAACAAGTGTGAAGAAATATTAAAATAAGCGAATAATTTTCAGGGGACACTTGTACTCGAGTATTCGACACTTAAGTAAATTGTATGCCAGGCTCTATCGCTGTTCTTACCTAAAGTGTCTAATTATACTAACATTTTCTCATCCCATTTCTTTGAATGACGATGAAATAATGTGTAGACTTAATTATTTTGTGGCGCACATCTTATTCCTGTTGATATATAATGCATGTATGACGATAAACTATATAGTTACTGATCAAATTTGATGCCAGAAATGTACCTATTTTGCATGCAAAGAAATTCTCTAATAGCAGAACGTCGAAGTCAGGAGCATGCGTTAGTATTTTGAATTGATCTGTGTGGGATAAAATTGTGCGTCCGAACGACAAATCAGATTTTTCCAAATCGTTACAATAGATCGGGAGGGGGTATTTTTAGTATCGGGTCGCCGCGCCGTCGCCGTCGGGCTGACGTTAACAAATTACAAGAACTGTCAACTATCTAAAACAATATACCTCGGGTATACCGGTTGCCGTTTAGCTCACTTATCTCCGGAGTTTTCGTTTGTTAGATAAAATGCTGTATTACTTAAATGTCATTATGCTTCGTATACACACAGAGATAATATTTCACGGGGCCCCTTGATATGGTTATGTCTCAAGATGTACAGTAAGCGGGATTTGTTACCAGGGAATCAGAAAGCAAGACGATGGCGAGAAATCGGAAATCTTTCATTACGCATTTTTTTAAAGAAATAATTGTCGGACCAAACAGACTGGCCACCTGATGGAAAGTGTTAGATAACCATCGCCTGAAGTTACAGTAACGCCTCGCAGGTCATGCAAGCAATACATCCTGCAAAGGACCACTCTTCGTCTCTTCATCTCCTTTTAGCTGAAGCGTAGGTGTTAAGCCTCATGTGCCTATAACTGCTGCTGCTGCGAGCTGTCACAAAAAGCGCTACTTACCTAAACTGTCCTTAACAATTATTTACTACTTACCTAAACTGTCCTTAACAATTATTTTCTACTTACCTAAACTGTCCTTAACAATTATTTTCTACTTACCTAAACTGTCCTTAACAATCATTTATAACATCATTAGGTACTAGCTGTCGCCTGCGAGTTCGTCTGCGTTTGTTTTTGAGATATGTGGACATTCAGTTCAGTTGTAGTTCTACTGAAATTTTTAAGTTGTGAATTCTTATAAAAAAAACTGGCATCGTCTTTTAAGAAATTATTGAATCTACAATGTTTAAAAATAACTATCTGATCAGTCCTAGCTCCTCCTGTATTACTACCTAGTAATCATTAATATATGCTATATTAATGATTAATATGCCATAGGTTAACGAAGAACATTTCTAACATTTTTTATTCTATATTCAGAGTCCTAGCACTGAAGTCCTCATAAATGTGGCAGCATTTTATGTATTCAGAGTCTTAAATGAAGGGTCAGCTGCTGTCCGCTGAGGAGTTCTGTCCTCCATCTCCAATAATATTCATCAGATCTTAACGAAATTTCGGTAAATTTAACCTCTATAGTACAAAAATTATTATTTAAATCGGTTATCATTTGACGGAGTTATGGTGTAAAATCGTCAAGCATTTTGATCCCCTCCCCCGAAAGAACTAAAATTAATTTCGAGATAAAACCTATTTTATATTACTTCTGATACCTCCAGGTATATGTGTGCAAAGTTTCATGATGATCTGGTAAGAAGTTTTTGCGTGAAAGCGTAACAAACAAACTTACAATCACATTTACAATATTAGTATGGATAGGGATAGGGAAGTAGGGATAGGGATAAAAACACCCTTGGCACTCTTATCCCGTTTGCTTGCTGTAAGTCCTTTCTACAAAGGGTGCCTGTAAGAGATTGCTTGCAGCAAGAAGGCCGCTTTTGCATGTCTACATTGTTTACTGTATACTCCTTAATGTTTATTTTCCTGTGTGTTTACGTGCAATAAAGTGTTTCTTCTTCTTCTTACTCATTTTAAAGACAACCTCTCCTGAGGATGCTCCGTTTTCGGAGCGAAGCGTAGGTTACATTGCCGAAGATCCGTTTGGTGAGGAGTATAAGGATTGAAGAAATTATAAATTACACCATACAGATTCTCCTGCTTTTCGCGGGGTTTAGCAAATTAACCTTAATTTTCATAATTCTAAACTGTGGCTTCTTCATCCTCATTGTGTGGAGTATCGTTGGTGTATGGTATCATCGGCGGGAGTGGGTATCTTTGGGGCTCCAATCTCGACCGCGGCTCGATTTGTAAGCTTATCTGTAGTTAGTACGAGGTCGGGAGGTCAACTGTCAGCTCGGAGGTATTTCTACTACTGCAGAGTACCTACTTGTGTTCGATTGTTGTGCGCTGATCGCTGGTCCTTGAGCTTTTATTCTCAATAAATAAACCGTAGCTTGATTTATTGGCCGGCCGTTCTTGATTGTCTGTGGGAGTCTCTTAATAATTTTACATAATTGTGTAAGAAGACCATCAATTAGATAGCCGGTTTGCGCAGTGGGCAGTGCTTTCTGCGTCCAAGGCCGTGGTTTCGATTCCCAAAACTGGAAAAATGTTTGTGTGAAGAACATGAATGTTTTTCAGTGTCTGGGTGTTTATCTGTATATTATTCATACAAAAAACTTTAATCAGCTGATTAAAGGTTTTGGGAAAAAAAAAAAAAAGATAGAAAGCTATCTTAAAAAAGAATATTATCTTAAATCTTAAAATTATCTTAAAAGATAAAGATAGCTATCTTAGTAACCATAACATAAGTTACGCTTACTTTGGGGCTAAATGGCAATGTGTACTGTTTATTTATTTATTTATTTATTTATTGTTCCGAGTTCTGTAGTTCGTGCTAATAGAACCTACCTAAAGAACCTAAATATAACGTATCTAATGACTACCTAATTGTTTGGGATGTATAGACTCACTGACATAATGACATGTATCCATCCATTTCTGAAAAAATACACTTCGCTATATATGTTTATTACAGAAGTCGTTCTTTCATTCAACAATAAAATACAAAACTGATAAAGTAACGCTGCTAAAAATCTCATTGAACCCCATTTTAGGGGAAAGTATCTTGAAGCTGCCTGAAGTCTAAAAGCTAGAAAACTGTAGAAATAAAAAATAAAGGATAAGAAAAGTTAACCAAATTATTTTTTCTTTGTATGTATCTGGGACTGTCAAACTATGACGTTATAACTCCATGTAAAATTACGGATTTACGTTTACTTGTTTTGCGTTTAATGCTACTGGTCTAATAAGAAGCAGAAACTTTCACTTGGCGAACTGGGTGGCCTGCTAAGCTTCTGGAGTGAGCTCGGCTGGCTGGAGCGACCCAGCGGGGAGCCGTACCAGTGGCACTACGTACAACAGAAGGTTCCGGCCGACCAAGCACGGAGACAAGCCCAGGGAAAGAAGAAGAAAAAGTAGAAGAAGCCGGAACAGTAATCGTAGTCGAGATTGTTACTTTCTACTACGCTGCCCCAGTGTGGATTGATGGACAGAGAAGCATAATAAGAAGAATATTAGAAGTCAGATTTAAATATGGCAAAACGCATGATGAATAATTTTCAAAAACTGCCCCACGATGTTCGGAAGTATTTACTATATCTACAAATTAAGCGGTTTATTGTTATAAATGGCGAATTGTACTTAAAAAAAATATTTGACTACAAAAAGCTCGCCGGGTGTCATGGCCGCTCGTGACGTCATAGGCAATTAGAACTTTTGTAAGTCTTTGTCGTGGGTAGGAGCTCGACTTCACTTTCGGGGGGGCCGAGTTCGAATCCCAGTTTTTCAAAATTATGTTCTTTTTAAGTAATTAAAATATCATTTGCTTCAACAGTGAAGGAAAGCATCGTGAGGAAACCTGCATGCCTGGGAGTTCTAGATTATGTTATCAAAGGTGTGTTGTGTCCACCGATCCGCACTGTGTCAGCGTGGTGGACTACGGCCTTAATCCCTTCTCATTGTGGGAGGAGACTCGTGCCCCGTAGGGGGCCGGTACTGGGTTGATATGATGAAAATCTTAGCAAATGATGATTTGAAATTACAAAATACTTGATACACAGATCTACGAAGTTCAAGCGGTTAAAAATTATGTTTATATAGACGTGACGTCATAATTTTGACTTCGGCGTTTCTCCCGCCATAGCGGATCGCTTGTTTTATTTATTGAAAATAAATAAAAAATCTCACTTGGAATATAATTCAAAATAGATACGTTTTCCAAAGTAGTACCGTACACGAATGAATTTTCATTATCTATATAAATAAAATAATTTAGAGATACTTTGCATGTCTTATATTTTGAACCGAAAAATAATCGGGCACAGTTGAGGGCATTAGCAAGTGATGAATAAATACCTAAATTGTTAATAGGTGCAATTATCAAACGATTCAGTATGTAGATGTTATCGCTTAGATTGTAATCTTTATAATTAATAGAAAAACACGGATCACACAAAAAGCAAAGTTATGTTAAAAGAAAGTAAAATCTGTTAACGCACTGGTAATCGTATACAGAGATCTTAATATTATGTAGGTATAATACGCACCTAATTAACTGACAGTCGTGTAAATATATAAATAGCAAATTATAATAACACCTGCTCAAACGGGCCTCTTAGCCACCTAACAAGAGATTTAGCTAATAACGATTTTAGAACTGTTACCATTACTGATCTACTCCCACAATCAGAAAGAAAGAAAGAAAACTTTATTTGGATATACACACACTAGAATTAAAATACAACTTATAGTCTACACAACAATTATAGGAACGGTGTGATCCCAAAATGGTCTTCACTCAGCATGTTTGCAGTGCCTGTTAAGACACAGCGCTGATCTTCCGTGAAGCCAGACGTGATGTTTGGACGGTAGGCACTGTCAGAGCGACGCTTAAAAACTATGGGTAAAATAATACAATTTAAAGTATTACATAATTAAAAAAATAAGAAGTGTAATAAATAAATAAAAAATAATATAAAAGATTTGTATACATATATAATATTTAGTTACGATCGAACCGATAGAAATAAAAATAAAAATAATAAACACACTTAGGCACCCTTGTTCAAATGTTTTGTTGTTGGAAAAGATATTCTCTTAATTTCTTTTTAAAAGAGAGTTTAGACATGCTAATATCTCTCTCTCTATCTGAGAAGGGATTAAGACCGTAGTCCACCACGCTCGCCCAGTGCAGATTGGTGGATACCACACCCTTGAGCACATTTAGGAGAACTCCCAGGCATGTAGGTTTCCCCACGATAACAAAAAAAAAAAAATTTTACCTCACAATGTTTTTCTTCACCGTTTAAGCCGGTGCTCATTTAATTACTAAAAACTCATGTTACTTAGAAAAATAAGGGGCGTGCTGGGATTCGAATCCGGCCCCTAAGAGTGAAGTCGACGTATTACCCACTGGGCTATCAGCGCTTCATGAGCTGCTATATAACTAACATATTAAATGCTGTAGTATGTGAGCGGTGACAGCCTAGTGAACAAGGTATCGACTTTCCAAGCGGGGGACCGAGTTCGAATCCCAGCACGCACTTCAAACTTTGAAAATTAAATATCACTAGCTTTAACGGTGAAGGAAAAATCAGTATGCCCCTAGAGTTCTCCGTAATGTTCTCAAAGGCGTGTAAAGTCTCCCAATCCACAATGGGCCAGCGTGGTGGACTACGACCTAAACCCTTCTCATTCTTAGAGGAGACCCGTGCTCTGTAGTGGACCGGAAATGGGTTGATGATGATGACAAGGGGGTATTAATTAGGGGGGCTAAATAAAAGCTGATTTGAGCGCGCTTGAGCTATTATGAGCTATGGATGAAAGTAGCTTTAGGTTACTAATATACGACCGAGAGGCGCAGTCGGCTGCGACCATGCTTTCTGAGCCCAATGCCGTGGGTTCGATTCCCACAACTGGAAATGGTTTGTGTATTGAACATGAATGTTTTTCAATGTCTGGGTGTCAATCTTTTTCTTTTATGTTCTTATTGTAATAATTTTACACCACCTATTTTTTGGTTGGTTGGTTTTATTGGTTGCCTGGCAGAGTTCTTCTTTTGTATTCAACTCCAGTTTTTGTTTTTATCTCTATTCCTTCTTTATTTTCCTAACTGTGTAGTGGTGTACAAATAAAGAGTTTAAATAAATAATCTTTATATTATAAGTATTTATATATATTATAAATAAAAAAAAATTCTTCATTCATCTTAGTACCTATGACACAAGCTACACTTATTTTGGGGCTAGATGGCGATGTGTTTATTGTCGTAGTAGCTATATTTATTTATAATTACATAATTCCACTTATAAATAGTCTGGTTGCTGGTTAGTACGTATTATCTAGGCACTAATCATGAAATCGCGCATCTATAAAACCTGAAAAATTAAAATTTGGAAGGAAGATATCTTTTCGGGGTATGCATCCGCTACGAATGGAACTTATAGAAATCTGCGTCTAAAGGTAATATTTGATTTACCTTTACCTAAGTTGAAAGAATATATTAAAACACATTTACCCAATCGTGGTTACTACACGAATGGTGAATTCCTTAACGACACGGCTGCTTGGAGGCAGGCCACTCCGCTCTTATCTCTCACGAAACGGAAAAACTCTAAAGATTTTTAAACTATAAAATGAGTTGAGTGAGTTTCTTGCCGGCTCTTCTTAGTGGAATCTGCCTTCCGAACCGGTGGTAGAGTTATTACAAACAGAATGACTTGATGTTTATAAAGTAAAAGTGTTTATAAACTAGGCCTACTTGAAATTAATGAATTATGAATTGAATTTGAAAAAAGAGGTTGACGGTTGTGTTAAGCAGATCTTATCGAAATTTTACACATATTTCATATCCCGGCGAAGGACGATCGAAATTCTATGCACCTGGAAGTTAATTCGATATAATGTAGCACGTGAACGTTGGGCTTTATGGAAGCCATAGTTTGTTAAACGTATCTTATGTTTAGCGTTGTACGGCTTCGTAAAAGCCCATAGAGAATTCCCTTTGTCGGCAGTGAGGAAGCCTTAAATGCGTCATTAACATAGGTTTTATCTATTAGGCGCAAGTCTGCAATATCTCCAGTGTTCATCCAATCAGCATTTCCACAGTCCTTGTGATATTTAACCTATACTCTTATATGGATCGATTTTGGACAGCCGGTTGGCGTAGTGGGAAGCTTTCTACATCTAAGTCGTGGTTTCGATGCCCACTATTGGAAAAATGATTTTGCGATGAACATGAATGTTTTTTATTGTCTGGGTGTTCTTCTAATAATCTTTATATTATAAGTATTTGATATGTACTATATTCATCAAAATATTCATTAGCTATCTTAGTATCCTTAACACAAGCTTCGCTTGATTTGGGGCTACATGGCGATGTGTGTATTATCGTAGTAGTATATTTATATTTATTTTCTTTGGTAGAGTTAAAGCGCGTTGGAGCAACGCGAAACTCGCTGACGCACTCATTTTACTGGCAAGAAAACTAGTATCGAATAGAATTTGACACATCACTTCGGTCAAAATGTTGGTTACAAAATGCTATGTTAAATCAAATCGACAAAAAAACATCTTCCTCTCCGTCCATCTGAGACCCTAATCCCTCATCACTCTCTCCATTCCATTTTTCAAATGTATTTTGGTCATCCTCGACATCTGCGACCAATTTGCTATCCATCAACCTCTTGGAATCTCTAACACTGCGTTTGCGGTGCGGTATAAATGAGTTTTATCATCACGCATAATCGACAGGGCACGGTTGTCCTATCAGAATGAGAAGGATTTAGGCCGTAGTCTCTTACGCTGGCCAAGTGCGGATTGGTAGTCTTCTTCAAGAACAGAACGTTCCGAAGAATCGAACTTTGTCACCCAGAAAAGGAAACCGAATTGTTAATCACTGGACTTTCACCGCTCGCATAAACATTATTACTTATATGTAATTCTGACGCGTTCTTAAAACAACATCACGTAACAATCAAAAGAATAATTAAATGCTCCGAACGCGATATACCTAAATTGTCTGATATCAAAGAGTTACTCAAAGGGCAGAGCGGATATTATAAACACAGTGTTTAATTATTGGAAAGAGCTACATTAGTATATCTACGTGATCAAATAAGAAATGAGGAGATCTGTAGAAGAACTAGAGTTACTGACATAGCCCAACGAGTCGCGTAGCTGAAGTGTCAATGGGCGGGGCGTATACCGTTGGACGTTGGGGTTTTAAGGCATTGGAATGGCAACCCCGCAACGTTAAACGCAGCGTTGGTCGACCCCCAACGAGATTTACAGACGACATCAGACGAGTCGCGAGAGCCGCTGGATACAAGTGGCCCAGAATCGTGAAGTTTGGAACAACAATAAAAGACCTTTGCCCAACACAGTGAACGTCTATCGGTTGATTTGATGATGATTACGATAATGATGATTAATATACGAAATAAAATTATAACCATTTATAATACGTTTTTTTTTTTTTTTACAAATTTAACGAAGTTTAGAAGTGGCGTGTGGTGACGACACCAAAATGCAGTTGTCACCAGTGGCGTGCAGTGGGTTTCTTACCAGTGTATGCATACAGCAGGAAAATTGCATAAAACGGCAAAAATCCTCCTCTTATTCGAGTTATATATAAATTTAAGGGTAGCCAGTGCTTTTGTGAAGTGTCCACGTATGAAGTGCACGCCACGGGTTGTCACCCTCACTTCTCTTCCCGCGGGTGTTGTACGAGGTGACTCAGGGAATATAACAGAGAACGGACAGCAGCGGCCTCCGTGCTACTACTACTATAAATTGCGGTCACCGAACCGTCTGTCCAGCGTGGTGGTTATATACAAACCCTCGTTGGTAGAGGCGTTTAGTGCTACCTGTAACTGCCTATTACAGTCCACTGCTGAGTGGACTGTAATAGACAGTTGCAGGTATTGAAGCTACAAGTATTGTAATATCAAAATTTAAACATAGTATTCCATTTATAAAAAAATATTTTGTATGTTTTTTTCTCCTTTTGCGTCTTTGGTTGCGTGGAAGAAAACGCTATGTAGCGATAAGGCTACCAAATTGTACTATGTGTATATCTCTATAGCTACTTAGTTATATCTTTGGTGTAAAATAAAAGTGTACCTGTTCATTCATTCATTCATTCAAAATGCTTGTACCATTACTTTATGGTTATATAGTAACAAATTTGATTCCAATTGAATAATAACTGTGTGCGTGCTCATGTTATCCTAATCCAAAGGTTGCCTGGCAGAGATCGCTACTAAGCGATAAAGCCGCCTTTTGTATTCTACTTCTGTCTTTGTATTTCTATTGTTCTTTTATTTTCCTAACATCATAGTGGTGTACAAATAAAGAGTTAAATAAATAATAAACAATAAATATGGAATGTTGTTTCCCTTCAACATAAATTAGCAAAAAACAAATAAAAAAAAAAATAAGCGTAAGCATAATGCATACCTATATTTCATTAGTTAATGAGCGGTTTCTAATCTCTGAAAAGATGACAGGCGCATTGCAATATGCCCAAGGAGCTTACTGCATTTAGCACTTTTTTAATGGATTTCTCATATGGCATACCTTGATGTATCTGGTAATTGGTATGCCATATTCACATGGCTATCTAGCCCCAAAGTTATAGTGATATAAGAGATATGATGTAAGTTATAGTTATAGCTTGTGTTATTGGTACTAAAATGACTGATAAATATTTTTATGAATAATATACATAAATTCTTTCTTGCCGGCTTCTTCTCGGTAGAATCTGCCTTCCGAACCGGTGGTAGAGTCACTACACACAGATAGACTTGACGTTTCAAAAGTACTTATATTAATTAGGCCTACTTGAAAAAAAATAATTTTGAATTTTGAATTTTAAATACTTATAATATACATATAAACACCCAGACATTGAAAAACATTCATGTTCATAACGCAAACCTTTTCCTGTTGTTGGAATCGAAACAACGGCCTTGGAGTCAGGAAGCCGGGTCGCTGCCCACTGCGCCAGTCGGCCGTCATCAATTTTAATACCGGATCAACAATATTACAGTAGTATTTTTATTTATGGTTATCTCCCACTGGTAGTCAACTCGCTTCTTTTCCTTGGCAGGTGGAACATCTGTGCCTTTCAAATATCTTCGGCCGGTCATAAAAATGCGGGAGGAAGCGGCTTGCTTGTAACGACAACTCATATCCAAGTTTAATGTATTCCTACATAGCCTAAACAATACGAGCATTATTAAAATGCGTATTAAAACATATCTCGAAACGGTAGGTCGTTGACTCGCCTACAACGCGGTGTGGGAGCGTGAACGGTTCCCGAGCATATTTTTTAACATTTCCCTCGTACCAACCATTGATATATATACAAATTTCCAAGGCCGAAGATACCCCTGATCAAAAGTTTTCACTATCCCGTTTTCTTTAACTTGATTTTTCCAGTAAAGGTTATCTGGTGAGACAGCAATAAACCATACAAATATGTGCAACATTTATTTAATTAGTTGCTATAGTTTTAATTGATCTTTTTTGAATTTTTATCGTTTAATTTTGCTAAATTAATAAACTGGTTGTTCTAAGATCATGTGTTGAATTTTTGATCTTTATCAGTCTTTGCAATCCAGATGCAACCAACGTAAAGATCAATAGTTTGAAGTCTAGATAGTCTGTAGTCTTTAGTATACAATCTTTACTAATATTATAATGCGGGGAAAACCCCAGGGTAGAGGTTTTCCCCGCATTAAGTACGGTAAGCAATTATCTTCTAGATAGACTTTCAGTAAATTAGCTACCTAACGTAAAGATTTCTCACAGTAGTACCAGATAGTAAAGGTAACAATGCCACTCCTTTGAACATGTTTCAGCAAATGACTCGGCTGTGCGCGAA
Organism: Pararge aegeria; assembly: GCF_905163445.1. NCBI lineage: Eukaryota > Metazoa > Arthropoda > Insecta > Lepidoptera > Nymphalidae > Pararge > Pararge aegeria. The sequence goes on from NC_053208.1 coordinate 2,434,837, forward strand.
TAATACCTTCATCTATGCTCTTGAAGATTCAATAACCTTAATTTGTAAGCTTTAGTCAGGTTAACATTGCCAATCGCACATGACCGTCCCGGGAACCTACTCCAGTTTTTTCCCCTATGATAATTATTATTATTCTCTTAATTCCCTAGCACAAATGACTCTAAATAGTGTTTCCTAGTATTCTAACTAAATGGCGCTTTTTGAATTCCATACAATTAGTAGCTATCACCACGCGATCGAATATGTCAACGTAGGTTGATAATCAAAGTCAAAGTCAAAAATATCTTTATTCAAGTAGGTGGCACTTTTGATGCGTACATTACATGAGAATTAAACGGTTGTGTGATGATGGCGATGACCATATTCGTAAACTTAAAAGTTAAGATACGAGGGTTCCAAACGCGTCCTGGTCTAAGAAGAAGCCTACACTAGGCACCCAGTAGTGGAGTCCAATGTTCATATTGCGATCTGCTTGATCTCGGGCTCAGTATATCTATGGTGCGATCGCAACAAAGGCATTCAGAAATTTTCGACAGCGGTTTTTAACACTTAAATAATGTTTAAGCAAATGACTATGCGAATACGGTATTTTGCACTACAGTATAGAAGTGTATAGATCACATGTAGATAGGTACGCAAGGAATTGTCGTTTTCGTGGACACCTTATTAACGTCGGTACGAAAATAAGGGAATTTTACTCATTTTACATTCAACCAGCGTTATGGTATTTGAATGTAGTATTGTAGCGCTAAAATAATGTGCGAGTGGTTTTAGGCAAGTTGTTGTAATAGAGAACAACTTTGTATTAAACGTAAGCTTATAGAAAAGTCATATTATAGTATAAAGGACTACGTAAACGATAAAAAAGCTTGGGTGTAAATTATTGCTCTAACCAGGTTGCTCTTCTAATAATTTAAAATGACATTGTGAGATGGTGATAACAAAAAAAAAACACCCGGCTAAGTTTGTTGTGGGCTTCTTCTTAGACCAGGACGCGTTTGGAACCCTCGTAGCTTTAGTTTTAAGTTTACGAATGTGGTTATCGCCATCATCTCACTACCGTGTGGTTCTTATGTACGCATCAAAAGTGCCACCTGTGGGCCTACTTGAATAAAGATATTTTTGACTTGACTTGACTTGACTTGACTTGGTTGCATACTCCTTTTTTTCAGCCTTAATGAAAGGAGTTGAAAGGTGGAATGTGCGTGGCGAAGTATATCATTTTTTCTTCCTTTCTTTACTGTAATGTCCCCCTCCTTAGTCGTTCACTCTTGACAGAGTGGTCGTGGTTGACGATGGTTCTTTTTCTTTGGCTACAGTAGCCCCCGCGATGCGCCTCCACTTGTCACGATCTTCAGCGTTTCTGGAACATTGGACTATGGAGGTTTGTGTTGTAGCTTTAATTATGTCGGTCCAACGCGTGGGTGATCGACCACGTGACCGTTTGCCTTCCACTTTCCCCTGGACAACAAGTCGTTCCATGGTATCCACTGTGATGTAAGGGGATGGTAAATTATGCTTTCCAATAATACTCTATGCATTGAATTAAACCCATGTTTATTGATATTTTTAATTCAAGTGTCAGTAATTCAAGTATTTAATAACTATATTGCAAAGGGCCGTGGATTTTGGAACTCTCTTTTGTCTGGTGGGAGGCTTAGCCGTGGGTGGTTACCACCCTACCGACAAAAAAGTCCCGAAAAATTAAATAATACCCTCTAATAGGTTAGCCCGCTACCATTTAAGACTGCATCTTCACTTACCAATAGGTGAGATTGCAGTCTTGGGCTAACTTGTAGCGGAATACAATATATATATATATATATATAAGAATAGCAATGGCCGTCAATCGGTTGAAGTGATGTTGATGATGATAAGTGGCATAATCTAGACCTATTTTTCTATATCTGTATATCTATACTATGTCATATCATTTAAACGAAGCGACCGATTTAAATGAAGGTTTTTTTAATACGATATAAAATATTTTATATATTACTAGCTTATCCGACGGACGCCATCCTGCCCGGTAAAGCAATTCCGCCAACCGGGTACAATTGTGTTTTTAAATAAACCATGAACTCATTGATATATACACACAAAATTTCATCAAAATCGGTCCAACTGTTTAGGTTTTCCCGTCAAGTGCAAGCAAATAAATAATAAATAAATAAATATACTACGACAATACACACATCGCCACCTAGCCCCAAAGTAAGCGTAGCTTGTGTTATGGGTACTAAGTTGACTGATGAATATCTTTATGAATAATATATAAATAATTAGAATATACATATAAACACCCAGACACTGGCAAACATTCATGCTCATCACACAAACATTTTCCAGTTGTGGGAATCGAACCCACGGCCTTCGGCTCAGAAAGCAAGGTCGCTGCAAACTGCGCCAATCGGCCGTCAAAAGCAAGTGATATGTAAATTACTTTAATAATAAAAAAACGCACCTGACTCCAGAAAGTTAGAGATATCCGGGGATCATTCTTGAACCCCTCAGCAGGGAATCCGGAGGCCTAACTTCATACCGGATATCATCATCATCATATCAACCCATTGCTAGCCATTGGATAGAAGCATATAAGCATTGAAGAAATTATAAATTACATAACACCTAATCTCCTGCTTTTCGCGGAGTATAGCAATTTAAGCTTAATTTTCATAACATACCGTTGCCAGCTCATTACAGGGCACGGGTCTCCTCCCACATTGAGAAAAGGCTAAGGCCTTAGTCCACCACGCTGGCCCAGTGCGGATTGATGTACTCCACACACCTTTTGAGAACATTATGTAGAACTCAGGCATGCAGGTTACCTCACGATGTTTTAATTCACTGTTGAAGCAAGTGATGTTTTAATTGCTGGGAAAACATAACTCAGAAAAGTTAGAGGTGATTCGAACTCGGCTCTCCGAAAGTGAAGTCGAAGTCCCACTGGGCTATCACCGTTTTTACATACTATATATAAAGATAATAATACCGTTCTACTTTTATAATTTTTATTAGTGTTTTTACCTGCACTTGGAGGAATTATGTATTTTATAAATTTAAAAATTAGCTTAATTTGGTGAAAGCGCTCAGGCCGCGATTGCCCGAGAGTCGCAGGTTCATATCCTGTCGGTTCCGAAAATTTTTATATGCATTTTAAATTTATAAAATACCGTTCTGTTTTATTATCGTTAATATTAGGTGGGCACTTTCAATTTCCACCCTCAAAGCTGGTAACGATTTTTTTACGGAGAAATCTGACCCAGGTATCCAACATAGGACCTTTTGGTACCTATTTAAACATGCTAACCATTGGGGTCTAGGGTAACCCAGTTTTTCACCGAATCATACTAACCAGGCAGGTTTCAAATAAGTTTGTAAAAAAAAATCATGGCAACCCTACGAGTCGCTTACCGGTAAAAAACTGTCTCCGTAAGTAGGTAGTTAAAGAATGCGCTGTACCATTTATTAACAGCGAATCCGTCTTAGAAAAACTAGCGTTCAGAATTATTAATGATTTGTTTGTATGGCGTGTCACAGCTCATTGTTGGCTACACTGGAGTGGCGGTGTGGCGGACTCCGGATGCGGCCGGTGACACTAATTATTCTTCCCAACGAATGATAGATTGGCCTGGACAAATCACTTCGAGCTAGCCGCGGACTAGTGGGAAAGGTAGACGGTACCAATTTGGTATGAACTCCGGAGACTTAAGATCGTGTCATGATCGGCACTCTATGTGACAACGATTAAATCATAAATTATTTTTTACTTATACTAAAGCGTTTCTCATAGGCTTAAATAAATAAATATACTACTATAATACAGACATCGCCATCTAGCCCCAAAGTAAGCGTAGCTTGTTCTGTGTACTAAGATGACTGATGAATATTTTTATGAATAATATACATAAATACTTATGATATACAGATGAACACCCAGACACTGAAAAATATTCATGTTCATCACTCAAACATTTTTACAGTTGTGGGAATCGAACCCCCGGCCTTAGATGCAGAAAACTCGTGCGGATTGGGGAAAATATCAGTATAAATTAGTAATAAAAAAACAATTAAAGCAACCAAAATAACTACGTTACTACATAGTGTTTTAGTTATATTTTATGCCGAAGTTTTATTATATATAACTGAGAACGTACTCTTTTATTCGTATTTTATTTATTAAATAACGTATTTAAAATTTTCATAATGTTAATAATTTAAAATGTCCAGTTTAAATTGACTTATTTCCTCGCAAGTGTGATAAAATCGTCGTATGAAAACTCTCGGTTTTCTTAGCACATTCGCTTTTAGCTCATGCGCCCATTAAGGCTTCGACTGTAAATTGCAATGTTGCCAAACTACATGCATAAACTACTTTTATAAAACTTAAAAAGTTTTTGGGGATGTTGATTTTAGTAAACATTAAAGTAAAATGAACTGTAATAACTGAAACTGAAAGTGGCGTATGCTCGTGGGGCGTGTGACATCTGCTTTGCTTTTTGCTTTTTCGGAAGGACACTTGCCGATAACCTCCTAAGGGGTTGCTACGGCGTCACCGGGGGAGTGGGGCGAGCGCGAAAGCTCGCCATGAGAAGAGCCCCAGGGCTCGACGACATCGGGGGGAGTATGGGAGACGTCGACCCGAGGGTGCCTCCTGCGAGGACTCGGACCTCGGCTCGGTTCGACGTTAATCTGACTGTTGGTGGACTTTTGGACTAATCATTGTTTAGTCCGAACGCCCCCGTGACCGTGGTAAGGATCCACGTCCGGATGACGTCAGAAATCGGGGCCCTCGTCTTCGCCGGCGAAGACGCTGTGAATGTTGCGTGTGTGTGTGTTGTTGGGACACGTTGTCGGTAGTTATTTTGTCGTCAGGGTCGTCAAGGACATGCTTCGGACGTCGCCGCTTTGGTTCGACGTCGGGGACGGGGGTATAAGTGGACGCCTCGACCACTAGGGGGTTGGGGTGTCGGACTGCATTTTCAAAATAGGTCTTTGATAATGTTTTCATGTACTGGGCTATGGTGGGAAGATCGAGGTCTCGGTGGAGATCTACGTTGCGCATGTACCACGGACTGTCCGTGGTCATACGCATAAATTTGTTCTGCAGGACTTGAAAGCTCCTGTAGGAGCTGTGAGGGCGATGGGCGAATACGACGCTGGCGTATGTCATAATGGGACGTATGCACGTTTTATACAAGGTTACCTTGTGACGGAGGGATAATTTGCTTTTGCGGCAAATCATCGGATAGAGGCGACCCATCACATACGCTGCCTTGTTGCGGGCCTTGCGAATGTGTGCGGTGAAGCTCATTCTATGATCGAACGTTACTCCCAGGTATTTGGCCTTGTCTTGCCAGGGTATGGGACGCCCGTAGAGGGTGACCTCTGCGGGGTTTACCGTGAAGCGGCCTCTCGGTTTGCCCGTGAAGAGCACCGCTGCGCTCTTCTCGGGGTTAACCTCGATCCTCCAGAGGCGGAACCACTTGCCCAGCAGGTGGAGCGCCTTTTGGAGTCGACTTGCAATGTTGCTCTTTTTGGGATCGGTCGCAAAGAGAGCGGTATCGTCGGCGAATTGGGCCAGTTTGACCGTCGCCGGTAGGTCGCGGGGAATGTCGCTCGTGAAGAGCGCGTATAGAAGTGGGGAGAGCGCGGAGCCCTGAGGGACTCCCGCTCGTATAGGTCTAGGGGAAGAGAGCGTACCGTCTAGACGATAGCGAAATGTGCGATCGGTGAGATACGCTCGCAGCAAACGAACGAGACTAGCTGGCACGCCCAGATGGTGCAGCTTGTACAACAAGCCGGCGTGCCAGACCCTGTCGAAGGCCTTGGCAATGTCTAAGAACACGGCCCCAGTGGGGCTCATGTGTCTGTATCGATTGAATCCTGCCAGTATGTGCTCCGTGAGGCGGTGCGCTTGGTGGACGCAAGAGTGCTTGGCTCGAAAGCCGAATTGCTCGTCGTTAAGGAGGTTTTTCTCCTCTACGACTGCCTTCAGTCTGTGTAATATTACCCTCTCATACACCTTTGCTAAGGTGTTGAGGAGGCTTATAGGGCGATAACTGGAGGGAAGTTCGCGGGGTTTGCCCGACTTGTGGATACCTATGACTGTTGCTTCCTTCCACTGGTTGGGGAAGTAGCAGTTTGCCAAGAATACGTTAAAAATTACCACTAGTAGGTTGATAATTTGTCCTGGGAGTAACTTTAGGGTTTTATTGGTAATGCTGTCGGGGCCTGGGGCTTTCTTAGAGTGGAAACCCTTGATAATAGTATGAACTTCATCGCAGGTCGTCGGGGCAAGAGGTTCACCATCGGGAGGGGTCGAGAGGATTGTTGCGAGTTCGCTTTCGACTCGCAAGACGTGGGGCCTATCAATGGATACGGTGCTCGGAGAGCATTGGGATTCGAGGCAGTCAGCCATGCATTCAGCCTTATCGATATCTTCAAAGGCGGGCGGAAGGTCGGGCCGTGCTAACGGGGGGAGGGCGGGAGCGCGGGTCATTTTGAGAGCCTTCGCCAGTTTGTAGAACGCACTACGCGATGGCGAGAGCTCCCCCAAGAACCTGTCCCATTGTCCGTGTCGGAGTGCGGTAATGATAGACACTACCTTCCTCTGGGCTCTCCAGAGTTCTAACCGATTCTGTCGTGTCGGATATTTGTCATGCTCCCTATGGGCCCTATTCTTGTTTGTGATTAGCTCTCGCGCGTCCTCCGTGAGTACCATGCGGTAAAATCCGCACGGCATCTCGCGGGAGCATTCGCTCGTAGCGTCACAAACGTGGTTGGCCAGGTGCAGTGAGGCTGCCTGGGCTTGCTCTAATGTCTCTACGACGTCAGGAATTTTAGAGAGGTGCACAGAGTCCTTCGCTTCGAGTAGCCCGGAGAGCTTCTTGAAGTCGATGACTTTACGGGTCGGGAGGATCGCGGGGCCTACGGGGCCTAGCTGTAGTTTGACAGGTCTGTGATCCGAATATAGCTCGGATAGCACTTCCACAGAGTTCACCTGAAGGGTGATATTCTTGAGGAGCGCTATGTCGAGTATGTCCGGTCGGTCGATCGAACTATCCGACATCGGGAAGCGAGTCGGCGAGTCTGGGGCAACTACGATAAAGTTGAGGTCGGGTCGTCTGACAAGTATGTTAAGTTGTCGTCCGTGCGCGTTAGTGGAGCGGGACCAGTCGGTGTGCTTAGCGTTGAAGTCGCCAGCCAAAATGACAGAGTCGCCTAAGGAGAGGAGAGCGAGTAAGTCACTCTCTAAAAAGGTTTTGTTCGGTGAGAGATAAACGGATGCTAGTATGATCGACGGATGGCCGGTCATACCCACCTGACATACGGAGGCTTCCATGTTGGTAAGCTGTGGAGGATCGAGAGGAGTGCAGTGAAGAGCCCTTCTGTAATAGATCGCGGTACCTCCCAACCGGTTGGTGGTCCGATCATTTCTAATTAGGTTATAATTTCCAACTTTGGGATCGCTTCTACTAGGTTTTAAGAAGGTCTCTTGCACTAGGAAGATATCGATTTGTTGTGCACATATAAATTCACGGATTTGATGCATTTGATCGATAATGCCGTTTGCATTAAAGAAGCTGACTGCCAGGGAGTGTGGTTTTACCCTACCTTTATATGTACTACCCATTCGTGTGACATCTGCCCTCAAAGACGCTTTATGATGACCACGACCATTCTGTCAACAGTGTAACGACAAAGAAGAAGAAGAAGAACTGAATGGATAAATACAATACTTACAATACCTACTACCTACCTACAAATCAACAGTTTATAGGTATTTTTTAGGTAAGCGCGCTCCACATTAGGCATCTCTTTCCATCAGGTATGATTGCAGTCGAGTGCTATATAATATATACCGAGAAAAAAATTAACGAAATTATGTACCATAAATTAAATTTGATTGAGTAGTCGACACTTTCTTTGTGCAATTCTGTCTATCTTATTTCTTAACACTGTGTTAGCGACAAGCAATAAAAAAGTCGTGTGATTAGTTTTTAGAACCGGCCGCGTGTTGGACGTGGGATGGTAATATGTTTTGGAAGATGCCATAAGATAGTAGGTACTTACCCACTGTCAGATTATGGTAGCATTTCACTTTTGTATGACGATTAAGGGGATTTCATTGTGCACTATGGTATCTTTATATAAAGCCGTGGTCAGCGAATGCTGATGCACTTCGAACCTTCTAGATCTTTGTAAGTACGTGGTAAAGCTTTCTCGTTGGATTTATTTCTACAACCTAAGTTTGTTTTTGGCTTCGTCTGAGATCGCGTTTGTAGCTATTTCTATTTGACAAATGTAGTTATTTTCTGTACAAGTTATATATAGTTATTAAATATTAACAATTGTTTTTTTTTTAAACTTGATTCGCTTTATGAGACAACAAAGTAAAAAAGTACCTACCCTACATTTATTTATTTTAAATGTAACCTAAAATAAACTATGTAAAACTAAATAAAATCTAGAAATTGAATAAAATCTTGGAAACCACCGCAGCGAGGCACAGTTCCTAAGATGCTGGCAGCATTGCCCCTTTGGATGGCCAAACTAATTCTGTTTTTTTTTTATTAAAGCTATTGAAATGTCACTTTGTAAGGGTGAAGAAAAATATCGCTACGAAACCTGCCGGTCTGTTCTTCATAACGTTCCCAAAGGCGTAGCTATCTGCCCTTTTCTTAACTAAGGGCTGTTACTGAGAATTTTTACCACATTTTTGTCTTCTGTTAAAAATTAAAGGAAACTTTTAGTAATAATTTTCTGTAAAATTTACTACGTACATTAATTACCCGTAGGGAAGTCCTTATGGATACCTCCGCACCGTACCACAGCCCCTTTTTTAGCAACGTACCTAGTTGATGAGTTGCTACGCTAAAGGCCGAAAAAACTATTGACGTTCGGTCATCTAGGTGCTAGGAATAACGACCAAGCACTGGAAAACGAAGTACCAGATACCAGGCTACCAGGCTACCAGAGGTTCCAGGGATCCAGACCAGTTTTTTATTGGAGAGCTTTTTGTGACAGAGCTCGTTCTGAGCTTTGTTAATTGCTTACTACTGACGCTAAGCAGCATTGATTTTTCCTGTCTCCAGGCGATGGTAGTCGGTGATATTACTGGAACATAGGGCTTGACACCATTGAGGGGTACTCAGGTAAATAGACTTTGTAGGGCGTGTTCTTTGCATGCACTGCGAAGTTTTGCACTGTTTATAGACCACTTTACAACGGACACCTACGCCTTAGGTTAATAGATTGGGAGCGACACTTTGTAGGGCATGTTCTTTGCACTGTTTATGGACCACTTACCAGAAAAAAGTTCATACCTGTTGCAGAGAACCGCTCCGTGCAGCTGGAAGAAGCGGCGAAATCGCGTGGAGTATGGGAATAGGCAAAGCGTCTATATCAAGCTGTAGAAGATGTGGCTGACATCATAGAATTGAAGATCATCATCTTCTTCTTTTTCATGTTCCCGGGCCCATCTTCTTACTTGGTTGGCCAGAAGTGGCACTCCGCTGGATCATTCCAGCCAGCCGATCACTTCCAGAAGCTTAGCAGACCGCCTTATTCTTTGATAGTAGATATCTTCAAAATTGAAGATATATCCTAGATAATCATAACTGCATTTAATGCAAACGCCTGACAGATGGATGATCTGTCCTATGTAAAGACCATTCCACCCTATTCTTCATATTTCAGACACACGGTTTTACTGGTGTCCCGACAGCATCATCCCTGAAACGTACCAGTCCCTTTGGTGAACCCGACAATATTTCCTATGGAAAATTTGCTTTCTACAATTTTTCTATCCTTACCTTGTAGTTCCCAAATTACCAGCGCGTACATGGTGGGGCTTGAAGTGTAAACGGTTTTCCATCTCACTACACTCTGTATAGGATGGATCTTCTATAATTCTCATTATGTCATTTAACAGGCAATGTCCTGTGGCAATGCCTACTACCCGTGCTATATTAATTCTGGTCTGAGACATTAGTTGTTTTGTCTTCTTCTAGATAAATGAATACTTGTGTGTCTGTTTCTTAGACAAACATGATTAGATTTTCAATTCAAACCCGCCTGTCCCGTCAACGCTTTAATTAAGCATGATGGATCGTATGAAAAAACGTATCAAAAACTCTTTATTGAAAACTTACACCGAGTATCTTTAGCTTGTGAAACAAAAAAATGGCACAATTATTGAGCTCGCCGAACCGTGGCAGCTTACAAGGCACGGCGAAACTTATGGTGGCCTTCCACAGTGCTTGGAAACGCGAGCCCCCTTGCCTTACAATATTTCTGGCCAATGAGACCCTTCTAAGGCCTTTGCTGACAGCAGTATTATATTATGATCAATACTGACACCATACGTTGACTTCCTAAAAAACAAAAAATTTAATTCTGAAACAAAACGTCATTAAGATGCAGAACCACTTTATTGAACGCAAAACATAACAGAATACACATAACACAAATTGACAAACATAAAAATATGGGCATTCTAAGGCGGCCATATTGTTACTTAGGCAAGCAATCTCTTACAGGCATCTTTTGTATGAAAGAACCCGTGGAAAGTGAGCGGGACAGTGCTATAAGCGAGTGAGCGGGACAGTGCTATAAGCGTGCTAATAATAATATATAAATATTCCCGATATTGTTTCTTAATGCAGCATTCAATAAAGTGGTCATTAGCCCTAAATTAATGTTTGTATTGTATAAGTCTATAGCGCTGGGTAAGCAATGATGACCTAATTCAGTAAATGAATGGGTGCCGTCTTTGGAAGTTAGAAAGGCTATTTTGGATCCATCAGTCTCAGCTCCTAATACTAACAAAGAATTCGTTGAAGAAAGAATCGAAATCGCATTGTTAGTTGATTCGTATGCTAAAAGTTAAATTAAGAAGGAATAATTTTTCTAATTTATTGCACAATCTTTTTTGTTTCGAGTCATAGCCCGTATGAAACCACCTTTACGAACACGCCGGAAATATTACTTCTCCGATCTTAATGTGTTTGCTTCTGCAAAAAATTAAAGACAACAGTATGTACGAGCATGTAGTTGACTTTCTTAGATCATTTACGTCGCTGATAGGTTGTTCTCATTTAACATAAAGTATCTTTTTCCACGGGCTCCAAACACTAACGAATCTAAGTAAATTAAATATATGATACACGTTCGAACAGTTGGAACTTTAAAAACGTGGAATATGTAGTATTTGGATACCCCTTAACTTCCAGTCCCTTAACTTACGAGTACTTTTACGAGCAAGTATATGGAATTTATTAATCGTACTAAATAAATAATTTGATTTTAGATCAAAATATAAATGGGTTGACTAGCATTAGCAAAAACCTAATTTTTAAATAAAGTTCAATTGTCGATTAAAATCTGTGGTTGAAAGTAAAAATGGCAGGTAAGTATTTTTTTGGAATGTCACTTTTTTCCATTACCAAGCTATCGTAGTTAAACAAATGACAAAAAATAAAAAGACGGTAGAAAGTGAACTAAATGAATATTATAAAATATTTTTTTTACATTAAATTTTCTTCCATTTTAGTAATAAGTGTAGAATGCAAAATTTTTATACGAGTAGAAGCGGTTAAAGATTTCTTCATCTCTTTCGGGCCGAGTTGAATCCACGTTTATTAATGAATAAAAATCAAAAGCGATTTCTTTTAAAAGGTACTTTAGGACCTCTTTTAATCGTCAAAAGCAGGTTCTACCAAAAATAAGAAGGCATGAAACAGCAGCAACAGCAGTTGCATTTACGCTAGATCTACTGAATTAAGGAAAACAGAAATGTTAATACAGACAAAATCGCGAGTGTAAACTAGTTGTTGGATATCGCTTTACTAAACTATTAAGAACAAAATTGTAACAAAGTCATACAGAAAAAAATCACTTAACTTCTCAAACTACACAACCCTGACAATAAAAAGACAATGGCGATTAACACAAATATTCTTTCTCAACATTATGAAGAATTCGCTCGTAATTAGCGGTGTGTATTATACATAAAGTGTAATAGGGTTGCCACGATTTGGGAATCTATTAGACGGAAGCGTGGTGGGTCAAAGCTCTGTAATCCTGTTAGACTAGAGATATTAATAAGTATTAGAACATTAATTATGCTACCACTGTTGATAATAAGGAAGCTAAAAACTTTTTAGAGGAAGAGGTATCCTTCCAAAAAAAATGTAAATTACACCGATACTGAATCTAAGTACAACTTAGGGTATTTATACTTATAAATGTACTACTTATAAATATAATTTATGGAGGCTCCTAATTAAATCGAAACGCATGGTAAACGTAATCATAAGACGTGATAATAAGGAAGTAATGTAAGCAAGATCGTTTTAATAAGAATAGAGATTTCTTTATGTGTTGTACTAAGCGAACGAACGTCGTGTTAATTGCCTTACACCTACAGTTGAGCTGTTTTAGAAATTCAGGTTAAATTTTAAGTTTTTAAAAAGTAGTTTTTGCCTAAAAACTTTTAAACTTGAACTCTATAATTCAGCATGCGCCTCTTCTTCTCGGGATTCCGGTCTGAGCTAAGATTATCACTATTGTACTGTGTGACCCTTATTTATTTATTTATTCATAAGACACACCAGTTAATAATTGCTACAACATTCATAAAAAAAAAAAAATTATGTGTTGGAATTACAAATTCTATCTAGTGCCATTACAATAACAATAATCACGTATAGGTGTATAGCTTCATCGTTGTTATCTGTCACAATTAAAAAAAAAAAAAACTTAAATAAGTATTTAACTAAAGATTACTAAAAATAATAATATTAAAATTTATAATTAAGATTATTCATATTAAATTTACATACAATTTTCTTCGTAATACTTTCTAGGGTATCGTGAAAGATATCAATGTCAGGGTCGGCCAGGTTGTTATATACTATATATATACTATATATGTTATATACTATATATATGTTTACTAGACCCTTACAGCTTTACTAATATTATAAATTCAAAAGTGGGTTTTAGACTATACTTCTTTTAGCGCGTTAGGGAAAAATTATGAGAGTACATTTTTACGATTCGCGCGCACACCGACTCAAAAAACCGGCACCCTGAAGTTAGCAACTAAATAAAAGTAAGGACGTATGCATGCGGGGAACCTGACAACTGTATTAACGATATGTATTTATTTGTGATATTTAACTAGATAGTGCGTTATAATTAAATTAACAATACATTAAATACCTTTATTTAGCATTACTGTCGTTTTTTCTACGAACGTAGAATAAGATAAAATTTTTGAAATGATTTTCATCTTGTTACGCCAAAGAAGTATAACTTCTAACGCGTGTACATAAGTACACAAACGTTTGTTTTTTATTTGTTTGTTTCTCCTTCCTTTATGCCCTAACTAAGCTTCAAATCAACTTTTTTAGCATTAAGTTAGTTGAAAGGACGAAGAGTACAGAGAGAGAGAAGGCTTTAAATTTTTATTCCAGGAAAACAGTTCCCTCGATTTGTAAGAGCCCGGCAAGTTGATTGGTTGCTAAGCTAAGGCGTGAAGGAAGAACACACAAACACGCATTCATAATATTAGTTAGCATTGCATGCAAAAAAAGTGTCGGGGAACCGCTAGTCAACGTATAAAGATCATTTATTTTTTCTCATAATAAAATAATACTACAAACAAAATCTGTCTTCCACTCGATCAAATCCCGAATCATAGAGGTGTTGAGATGATTTGTAGCTCCCAGCGTCGTTTATACTGAAGTGTTAATTTTATCAAACGGTATAACCTACGTACATATTTATGTTATTCCTTCTTTGATCGGCGCGAGGCGAATTTTTCACTACCATTGCCGACTACACCGGCATAGCGACAGATTTAAAGCGGCGCATTGATATAATAAAAAAAATAGATTTTGAAGCGAAGTTTCTTAGAGCTTTCGAGGCGTGTTACAATTTCGGCAAGCCTGTTTAATTCAACACTTTATGATAATGATACTTATTGACGTGACAACGTCTTATAATTCAATGGAGCCGGCTGCACGCACGAAAAAACATGACGTGTGCGGCGTTACCTCGCTCTGAGGAGTTCCATTCTAGGCTTGAAGTGCAAGCGAGAGCGCGGAACGAGCGACAAAGAGGCACAGTCGGCCTCCGCGTTCGACATCTGTCTCTCTCCTACTTGAGTGAGCGATGCGTCCGCGTGGACAGCTTCTATACAATATTACATGTTTTCGGCAAGGATGAAGTGCAGTGAAAAGTGAATGTGGTGTCAATTGATTATAGCAACGATAATATCTATCAAATAAATAAAATTAAAATTTTCTTTTGTAAAATGCAACCATTCCATCAGTATTTTCTTACGACGTTGTCACGTTCAACTATCGTCAGTAAGCCGACTTTACAGACAACCAATTTCAATTTTTTTTAGTTTGGATATTCCAAATACCTTAATCCCTAAAAACAACTTGGCGACCACATAATATGTCTCATTGTTATATTTAAGTTTAAAAAAAAAACTTTTTTTCCTTTTTTAAATAGCTTCAAATTTATTTTGTGTTGTTGTTTTTCTCTATTTGGACACATAAACTGTATGCAATAATGGCTGAATGAGGATTCTGTAAGACGGTATATGACCCGTATTGTCGGCCGATTGGCGTAGTGAGCATTGACTCAGTTTGCTGAGTCCGACGCTGTGGGTTCGATATCCACAACTGCAAAATGCTTGTGTGATGAACATGATGGTTATGTCTGGGTGTTTTGCTGTATCTACGTCAGTTATCTTATTACCCATAACATCTTGGTGCTTACTTTGGGCTAGATTGCGATATGTTTATTTTTGTACAATAAAATATATATATGTTTATTTATATTTTTTTTTATTGTTATCCTAACATATGAACCAATATTTAAATATGATTAATATAATACTGCATTAAGCGATGGTCTTAAGTATCCTGGAATATAGTGTGGGCTAGGTGCGTCATGTGCGTTCATCAAGCAAAGTTGACTCAAGTCGATAGCCGACCGTTAGCACTGACTATTTTACGCAAGCACTAGGTTAGTACCTACGACTTACGAGACCATTTTGATACGTTCGTCTTGCAGATTTTAATCATAAGACTTCAAACTTTACATGCCATTGTAATACAATTATTATTACATATTCAATTTATATTCCAGAATTTATTTTAACTTAAAACTAAACTTTATTACAAATAAAGGATTTTCAAGTAAGGAGACAATAGTTAAGAGTGTTTATCGTCTGCGAAAGGTGCAGAACTCCTTTGTGGGGTTGAGTATACGCTTTTACAATATGATTCCTAAGGAAATTCTTGACCTACCAATGCATACATTTAAAAAATGTGTAAAAACGCATCTAGTACAGCGAGGTTACTATATATTTGATGAATTCCTCAATGACAAGGTAGAATGGAAGCAGCCAGCCTCGCTCTCATCTCCCGCAAGATAGCAAAATGATTGTAAATGTTGATGTTGGAAAAGAGCAACTACTGAGTTTCTTGCCGGCTCTTCTCGGTAGAATCTGCTTTCCGAATCGGTGGTAGAGTCACACAAACATACATACTTGACGTTTCAAAAGTGCTTATAAAGTAGGCCTACTTGAAATAAATGAATTTGAATTTGAATTAGAATTAGAATTTGTTTGTTATACGCCTATCTCAGATAATCACGGCCAGACCACGGCTCGCTTCGATAATGTGTGAATGGTGTATCTAAGTCTTAGCATATCAACGTTGTCGGACAAACAACAGAGAAATCTTTCACCTGAGTGTTTAGTTGAGGATAAAAATATCCACTTCTCGGAAGAACAGCGTCAAGTCAACTGGGCTTGAAACTTGAAGATTATATTTGTCATCGCGCATATGGAGCATAAGCCGAGTTCACACTATACGAGGCTTGGTACTGGGTACTAAGGATACTGCTGGTATTCTAATATTAACTTACACCTCACTAGAACTTGATGGTTTTGAATATTAGATAGAATGCAGGCCCTACTTATATATTTTCATGGTATCTATATCTTTAATTTTAAAAATATTTCAATCTTTTACATAAAAAGATTGAAATATTTTTGTTTTTATTATAAACTGATTTTCACAAGTCTTATTTCTCGAAGTAAAACATTTTAAGAAATAAGACTGCTGTGAGAAATTTGTTAAAAGGAACAGTGAAAATATTGTTAGCAATACAGAAATGTCAAAGTAAAAAAAAAATTCAGAAATGTAGAAGTCAAAGTTACTTCTAACGAACATTTGAAGAACCTTCGCTATTCTTAGTTAATTATTAAAATTTTGGGATAAAATAAAAAAATATTATGTACCCATTTCTGACTATTGTGGTAATTTTAAATATTTTTAATTACTAATTTATACTGACATTTCCTCAAGTGTAGGTAAAAACACTTTAATATAATAGTAAAATTTAATTTATACTTAACGCGATGACTACTAGTTATTCAAATTTGTGACGTCAATATTGACATGAATAGGTATGTAAAGAAGGAATAGAAATAAATTCCACCCTCATCATCTGGATGCCTGGTATTCTTCTACTGTTCGAAATACCAGATCATTTCTACCGCGCACTTGCAAATTATGGAACAATCTCCCATCTGATGTGTTTCCTCAAAAATACAATGTAGGGTTATTCAAGGGGCGGATAAACAAATTTCTTTAAAGCCGGCAACGCATCGGTGGCTCCTCTGGTGCTGCAGATGTTTATGGGCTTATCATCAGGTGACCCACTTGCTCGTTTGCCCGCTATTAATATATAAAAAAAAAAATTATAAAGTTTTCGGATTTTTTGACTTTGACTTTGAAAGCGTAAATCTCAGGTAAAAGGCGACCCTAGCAATAATAGTTATCGCGTCCAGCAGGGCTAGCACGGGAGATAAAAATTGTATCCCCGATTATATTCAAACAAGGGGATAATATAATTAACGTGCCCACCTGCTAAATCACTGGAACATGGAATCGGAGAAGTTCACCCCGGTTTATTAATACACTTATATTTGGATATTATTTTCACTGGTGTGCCACTGCTCTGAGAGTTGATAAAGCTGTGTCAGAAGATAAATTTATGTCCTTTACCCGGGGAGAAAATTGTCTCCTTCCCATGCTAGCCGTGCAGGCTACCTTTGGGATCGGATCAGAGACACTTTAGAGGCGTGGTAATATGTATGTACAGTCAAACCTGGCTAAGTGAGAACTGGATAAGTGAGAAAACTCTATAAGTAAGAGTAATAGCCAGGACCCGTCATTTTAAGCTCCCAAAACTTCTATTAGCGAGAAACAGAAACCTTTGTAAGAGAGAGTCGTTTTTCCTTCATGGACCTCTGTAAGTGAGACTGCTACTTATCTATACCGCAAAAGCGACGGTCGAGCAAGCAATATTCGACAAAATTTATGAGTTAGAGAAAAACATTCAAAATACAAAAACAGAAACCCAAACGAAATTCACGGATTTTTTTAAATGTAAATAAGTTCTAAATAAAATAAAATAGTGCATGAATATGTCTTGTTATTGCTGCGTACCTCTATAAGAGAGAAACGCTACCCATGTACCTGCATAAGCGAGAAACTCGGGTTAGTGAAAAACCTCTATAAGCGAGAATGAGATTCTGCTCCCTTGAACTCTCGCTTATCCAGGTTTGACTGTATATAGTAATAAAAATAAGCACACATTTTGCCTCATGTCGTGCAATGATTTCATAATATTATAACATATATTCCGCATTACTCAGTTTGTCTAAAAATAAAGTTTGCTTTTTTTACCTTTTTAACTGGGTTGGTTTTCTTTCCGCTTTGAAATTTGCAATCCATTTTATCCAGACATTCTGCTGTCATCTATCTATCAATCAATTTATAGACTGTCCGCGTCCATTGACGAAAATAGGCTTTTTCGCTAGGCATAGCTCTACCACAACCGGTCCTACACGTTCCTTATCCAGCCACGTCCCGCCCCCTTATTTAGGTCATCGGTCCATGGGGCTGAGGCCTTCGGTGCGCTAACCGATACGCGGGTTCTATTCAAGAACATGAGTCGTAGTTATTGGCATCCGATTGAACTATAATTTGGCATAGGTACGCATGAAATGTCGGTATTTAATTGGCATGATGACGGTTACACAAAATCGCTAAAATGTACTATTTATCTTTTGATGTATCCTACTAATATTTTAAATGTGAAAGTGTGGCTGTTTGTTACTCTATCACGCAAAAACGGCTGAATGGATTTGGATGAAATTTGGCATGCATGTGGCTTTTGACATGGAAAAGAACATAGGCTACCTTATATCCCGCGAAACAGGAGATTTACCTTGGGAATACAAAAACCTTAATCCACGCGAACGTAGTCGAAAAATGTATTTTTATTTATATTCGAAGTGAGATTGTTATTTTTATTCAATAAATAAAAATTTACACTACCAATCCGCTATAACAGTTCCAATTGCGAAATTCAAAATTATGACGTCACGTCTATATAAACATAATTTTGAAAATCACTGCGAATATAAAGTATGTATTTTGTGATTTTAAACTATCCCTTGCTAAGTTTTTTGTTAACAATACAAAAATCAATCATCTTTACCTATGGAACATGGACTTAGTAGCTACTAAAGCTCTAATTTGCCTATGACGTCACGAGTGCGGCCATGGCACCCAGCGAGCGTTTTCGCGGGAAACCTACTTTATAGTTGCCTACTTTACGATTAATTTCTCGTGGGTGAGTGGTTAACAAGTTCTCAAGCACGAGGTCCTGTGGTGCGATTCCCCGGCTCGGGCCAATTGTCGTATTGGGTTTTTTTATTAAGAGATTCCAAGTACCTGCCCGTTTTGAAATGGGCGGTGAAGATTCACCCCCGTGCCTCGTTGAGCACGTTAAGCTGTTTGATCTCTTTCCGGTCGTGTCGAATTTGCCGTGCCATCGGACTGTGAGCGTGAGGGAATAGAAAGTGTATCTGTATTTGCAAAATATCTGGCGCGTAGTTGAAAAATCTCCCTGGAGATTGATCACTGCGGCTGAAATAGGTCAGGGAAACTATTCATTTTAAAAATTATGTTTTGTAGCATGTTGATTTCCAAGAGCAACCGTTGAGTTTTTGATGTTTTCTTCTGAGTATAACGTACCTTCCAAACTTGACGTTTCAAAACTAAATAAGGTAGACTTTACATAAAAGAATTTTGAATTACATCCCCTACTCGTCCTCAACAATGGAGTATCTGCGCCATCTTCGGATTGCTCACGCGGTTGGCTTACTCAACAGATGTTTGCGCAAAGTCACTCATCGCCTCCGCCTCCAATACTCAAAATAAACATAATTTTTGTACACAGACCGCCGGTCTATTTATAGAGCTGTCATCTCAGCTTAAAGACCTAATGAGCCGTTTCTTATATCGTGTGGTAGTCCTCATTTGGTTGTCGGTTTGTTTACGTATTTATTATCCGCTAGGCCAAGAGGTGGCCCCTGATTTTCTACGACATTGAAGCTACTTCTACTTTCTTTTGATGCGTTGATAGCGTACATTACATGAGAATTACACGGTAGTGAGATGATGGCGATAACCATATTCTTAAACTTAAAACTAAAGCTACGAGGGTTCCAAACGCGTCCTGGTCTAAGAAGAAGCCCATAACAAACTTTCATCTCAACACACATCTCTGTGTTGAAATGTAAGTTTGACCAAGTTGGACCAAGTGCAATAATCGCCAACATCGCCAACTGTGACTGTTGGTCACCCTCCCGGTAGTAAAACAAGTTGCCGGATTCCAAGATTATCGAGTCCTCCCCCTCTCGCCGGACTTCAGACAATCCTATAATATCCCAGCGCAACTTGCTCACCACTTCTTCCAGCTCAATCACCTTTCCATCGGTCCTCAACGTGCGTGCGTTGTATGTTGCCAGGTCAAGTCGTCGGGGTTGGCAGCGGAATCTCTGCCGGAGATTCTTAACACCCCTTGCCCCGCCGTTACCATAACCGCTGCCAGAGCCAGGAATAGCGGGGCCGCCGGGAACTAGGGGCTGTGGTTTTTTTCTCCTTCCCATTAAAGATATGCCCGATAATGACCACGCTGGGCAGGCGGGTTGGTCATCGCAGGGCTAGACTGATCGCCCCGGCGTCGCTGCTGCCCGACACCGGTCTGTGCCATTTGTTCAGCCTAGCCAATTCGAAGTGGTTATACCGCCACTTGTCGGTCGCCAGAGCCTCGTCGGTTAAACGGCAGGGTGCACCACGTGCAGGTGAGGTTGGCAATGTGGGAGGCTGACTGGTACTAGCCACACCCACTTACACTCCATGTCATATATATGAATACTATAATAATAACTGTCTTTATAGGTATTATTCAAGATTCGTTTAGGAATATCGAAAATTTAAACCGTGTCAATTTGGTTACCACTAGATCTTACACTACAAGTGTATATATTTTGTATTTTAAGTGTTTAAGTGGAATTTCTAAATCTATTTCGAATGTGTCAACATGATTATTATTGTCGAGTTTTGTTGTGAAAGAGGAGGTTGTTTAAGAACTTAAAAAAATAGGTATTGTGTCGCTGTTTTGGAAGGAATGAACAAATCGTTTTATGTCCCACCAAAGAGTATAAATATCATGTGAAATGTTTTTGTTTTGTCACAAAGAAATGTTTTTTTTTCTAACTGGCAGCGTTTATCTATAAAAATATCTTTTGTACATATATAAATAAGAATAGATGTCCTATTGTCTAGCTTAAACTGAGAGACGTCTTGATAAATTTGATTATTTGTTTTGATAGTCTCCATGCAGTTAGCAATTCGTTTTTTTAAATAAAACAAAAAGGTATTATTGAAACCTTTTTGTTTTATTACTAAAGAATCGAAGAAAACTAAATTGGTCATTTGGAACTGATATCATTTAGTCAAAAAAGTTGAAAGAAAGCATGTCTCAAAAAACATTTTGAAGTTATACTTCTTTTGGCGCGTTAGGGAAAAATGGTGAGAGTAAATTTTTACGATGCACGCGCACACCGTCACAAAAAACCGACACCATGAAGTTAACTATAGTCAACATTTTAGTTTTTCTAAAAAAAGGTTTGACAGTTGACTTTCAATAATTCAAACAATACCATTTTTCTATCGTTAGTGTCGTTTTTTCTACAAACGTAGTATAAGGTGAAAGATAAAATTTTTGAAAAGATTTTTATCTTGTCACGCTAAAGAAGTATAACTTCTAACGCGTGTACATAAGTACACACACGTTTTTTTTAATTTATTTCTTTACGAGTGTATTTACTTTTAAGTACAGCTTTGTTTGTATCTTCTAGTTACATAGATATTTTTTTAGAAACAAGGAAAGCGTAGGCTGTTCATACTAAATTTAAGCTATATATTACTCCATGTAGGGCTGCCTGGAGGCAGAAATTGTAATTTGAAACTTTTTGAATATTTATTATAAATATCTCATGTAAGTTTTTTTTATTTAGTTAAGTTTTACTATTTTATATGAGAATGCAGATGGATCCATAGTTATCTAATAAAAAAATATTTATTATTATATAAATTAATTTGGGGAATAAAAAAAAAATAAACTCTCTGTTTAATAGATACTAATTTCGGCTACAAGAATATCGTATTTACTGAAAGAAACAAAAATAATGCTAACTGACGCTCGACAAACCTTAAAATCAGTATATTGCATTGAAATACATTCTGTGACGTTGAATTCGAAATAGCTTTAGAGATAAAAGAATTTTCAAAATTGACGTTTGATATTGCAGGTTCAAAAGCTAAACGTAAGAAATAAACTCTAACACAGAAGCCTGCAAAACTATACATAGGAATATTGAAATGGATTGTGGTCTGGTATCATGGCTGATGGAAAGAAAATGACGCGGTCTGAGTAGGGGCGCTCTTGTCTATTCACTCTTGCCTTGAAGGCATTCGGGTAGTATGTATCAGGAAACACCGATGCCGGAAGCTTTAAAAACTGTAGCGGTACTACTATTTCCGTAACTACGTATCAGAAACAAATTCAAATTCAAATTCATTTATTTCAAGTAGGCCTACTTTATAAGCACTTTTGAAACGTTAAGTATGTATGTTTGTAGTGACTCTACCACCGGTTCGGAATGCATATTCTACCGAGAAGAGCCGGCAAGAAACTCAGTAGTTGCTCTTTTCCAACATCAACATTTACTATCATTTTTTATCTAGCGAGAGATGAGAGCGAGGCTGGCTGCTTCCAATCTACCTTGTCATTAAGGAATTCATCAAATGTATAGTAGCTTTGCAGATGTGTAAATTTAGTATATGAAAGCGAAATAATTATATACAATATTGTCAATGCCCAAACGAAACAGAAGGGAATAGGCATGACTAAGGTTCCGAAGATTCAGACAAAAAATTATCTTTAAGAAGTTTTAATGGTTTCAAGTTTATATGTTGCGTGCCCGGGATCGACGTAGGTCCTAGCGAGGCTGAAGCTTTAACCACGCTATCGCCGCTTCATGGAGTATAGTGCCTTAGTAAAAATGTAAACTTTAGAAAGTTATTAACATTAAAAAGGCAATAAATGTTCAGTGCCTCGATATACGAGCCCTCGTGACGGATTCGAGAATTACAATAGGCTCTGGCGTGCTCGCTCTGCCTCATTACTGCGAACATTTGCTCCATACGGCGTGATTAAAACCGCCCCGAACCAACCGGCACAACTGACGAATAATTAAAACGAAGAGAAATTCGGATTCTCTCCCTAGTCTTAGTATTTGTTTTACTGCAACCGATTGAGATCCACCGCTGGACATAGGTACGTTCCAAACTCCACAATTTTAGGCCGCTTATTTCCAGCGGCTCCAAATCTAGTCAAATACTTTAGTATTTAAAAACACTTGCCAATTTTCAGCGATATGTTATTTGGCGTACCTACCTATCCTATTTTGTGGTCATGCAGCGGGCTATGTTTAAAAAAAATGTAATTAGAATAAGAATTTATTAACTTGAGTAATTATTTACTGGTCATTAAAAAGTGTAAAAGCTCTGAATGAATTTAAACTTTTGTGTTTGCAATAAAGTGAACTATTTTTTATTTTAACTTTTATTTTAGAGAATACGAGTTAGGTTAGTTTGGGTTTGGAAACAGAAATATGCACTGATTCGTTCCAGGTGCTTTAACATAGTGAATTAGTTTTGCATAATTAAGAAACTAAAAACTTCATGAAACTAGATTTCTTAGAAGGAATTTTAATAAGTATAATAACTATCTCACGAATTATCAACTATATGTTCATCCAATTCAAAATTCACCGAGAATGAGATGGCGGTGCTATACGAGGTCAATTTAGTTTATTTTTGTTAGGGACTACACATTCATTCACATCATTTCACATTATTTTGTTGTTCGTATATGTGGACTTATGTATCTACAGTAAATATATATAAATATTTGTTATTGTATATATATATTTATTTATATCTTATTTTATTTATCTCTTTTAATAATTTATTATATTAGTTATTAGTAGTATATACTTAAGTGTGTAAATTTATGTATTGCTTATTTTAATTGCGATTTCCCGTCTCTCATGTTTTATTGTGTACTATCGGTAAGGTTACCTGGCAGAGATTACTTTTAGTGATAAGGTTGCCTTTTGTTTTTAATTTTTTGTTTAACTATATTAGTAATTTCTCCTTTATTACGCAATAAAGATGTTTAAATAAAATAAAATAAAAATGTAACACTGCACATTATTGTTAATAGGATGGGGATGAGAAATGATTGACTATAAGTTGTAGAGCTTTTTGTGACAGAGCTCGTCCGAGTTTAAATTCAAAATTCAAAAATTCAAATTTAATTTATTTCTAGTATAAGCACTTTTGCAACATCAACACTGTGTGTAGTGACTCTACCACCGGTTCGGAAGGCAGATTCTACCGAGAAGAAGCCGGCAAGAAACTCAGCAGTTGCTCTTTTCCAACATCAACAATTTACATTTTACATTTTAACATTTATTTTTCTATCTTGTGAGAGATGAAAGCGGAGCCGGACCAATCGATATGCAATGCTGTGCCTCGGGTTGTTATATATATATATATGTATATGAATATATATCATGCTCATACATCATGCATGCATGGTACGTGTTCTATGCATGCTCTGTTTATAGTCTAGTTTTGCACTTACCAACTGCTTGTTACACCAATGATTTATTAGAGTTTAAAACAAATAAAGCCTCTTCTAAGCTACATTTAAGCTATAAAAATGTCTTGGGCGATTTAAATGTCTAAAATTTTTCGATTATTTCAAGCATTTTATCTCATTATGTATTTAATATATAATAAAAATGTATTTTAATTCCGTTCAAAACTCGCAATAAAAAGAGAGAGGCGGACGTAACACCAGATCCATTGTCTAATTATATTCAAATAATAATGTTATTATATTCTTTTGTATGTGCTTTCATAAAAAATTAACTACAATATTTGTTATCTTAATAATTTCAACAGTGAAGTGGTTAATGTGTTTCTTTATGGCTCTCTTGAATTAAAACACTGTGACCGTTGATATACAATACTCAAGGTAGATAGTTTAACATAAAAAATAAACATGCTACGACTTAATATTATCAATATGAATTACACGATTGGTTCCTCTTCAACTTATGTTTTTTTATTTATTTATCTATATTAGGACTACCAACAAAATTACATGTTTTATAGTTATGAATAAAGCTAGCCTTAGGTTACTAATGACACATAGTTTCACTTATAGATAGTCACAGCATGCACTGGTTAGTATAGTACGATAACTCAATTTTATACAAGCATTATTAAAAGATATGTATATTTATAATAATAAAATTTAAACAGAAAGCTTCATAAGTGCCTGTGATAGGCCTACATGAGTAAATAAATTTTGAAATTGAATTTGAAATAGAAACTTACTTTACCAATGTTAATATTTAAGGAACTTAGGAAACAAAGTTGGGTTACCTAATCATCAGATTTAGAGTCACCTTCTAGCGAAGTGCCAAACTTTTTAATAATGTTGGTTTTAAATTTTCCTAATGTATCGTTTAATAAATCAATACACTCACCTTTAGCACTAAATTCATTATACAATCACCAATAGCCTAGGTATTAAGGAGAGGATGTTCTACGAAAAGCGTTAAAATCATTTGCATTTTATTTTATAATTATTTGTTTAATTTCAGCATGATCTACTTTGACCCTCAGCATGTACTTGCAACTTTTCGGAGTTATGCGCGTTTTTAATATCAACTGTTCTGGAGTTCTCCATAATGTTCTGAATGGCGTTTGAAGTCTACCAATCCGCCCTGGGACAGAATGTTTGGGTTTTACATCCTATATCCTGCTCAATTTGATCAGGATTTAGGACGTAACCCAATACCCGACCTCCACAGGGTACATGTCTAAACTTAAACATCATGAACAATTAGTACCTACCAAATTAGATCATTTAATTCGCAACCTTTTCACTATGCTATCGTATATTAGCTGTAATAAGTTATTTCCATGTTATATTAAATAGGATTTGTAGGGTTCGGCCAATCTAGCTATTTCATGATTTTTTTAAATTTCGTTTAAGTAAATTCTCTATAATCTATTTTGTACAAGTACATAAATTCAAATTCAAATTTAAAAATGTTTTATTAATGTAGACCTTATCACAGGCACTTTTGAAGCGTTCATACAATTCACATGTTAAAGCTAGATGATGGCGATAACTGCATTCGTTAACTTTAAACTTAAGCTAGGAGGGTTCCAAACGCGCCATGGTCTAAGTAGACCCCACAACAAACTTAGCCAGGTTTTTTTGTTATCACCATCTCACAGTAGAGTTAATGTTTAGCTATAAAGTTAGAGCAATTCATACCCAAGCTTTTTTTTATCATACATGTAATCCTTAATATTATAATAGAATTTTTCTATAAGCTTAAGTATCCCTTTGAAGCCTGGTTTTTTTATTTGGTGTTTTGACAAAGTAATTATCTCGATGGTTGTATATCATGTCGGTAACACGTTATTAAGGTTTTCAGTTCGTTAGTTCCCATTGTTAATATTATCATAATATATCATATTATAGTGTTTGTATTGTTAAGTTTTGACTCGCACACATTTTGTGTGATAGGCTTTTGGCTTACTTTTTTTACACCTTGCTAACTATTTATTATTATGGCCTCTAGCACTGCGATCTATTGCGATTGACAACCAATCTACCCAGCGATATGCTTATGGGAGTACCCTCCCGCTGGGAGAGTCCACTGCTGGGCAAAAGTCCAGCAGTGGACTGATAATGTTAGATAGCTCAGCGAAACACTACATGGCTTTAAGTGAAAGATCCCTGGTTCAATTCCTTGCGAAATAATGAAAACCGGGACCAACTTTTTTCCAAAGCATGGGAGTTGACACCCCTTTCTTAACTTCGACTGGTACGTTAAATTCTTTTGAAAAAAAAAACAATACGTCACAATTTTTGACCTGACCCGGGATTCGAACCCAGGCCACCCGGGGAATATAAAATGAAATATTGAATATTAAATGAAATGGCAGGGTCCCAGGAACATTTTAACATTTTAATTTTTTAACACGCGCACACTTTTTTAGTTTTAATTTGGTACATAGGGTATTTTAGGCTATTTTTGTTTATAAATTTAATTAAAGTTGAACGTAAGGAGGAACGAGGCGTGCTCGAGTGCATGGTCTACTCTTTTATATAGATGCGAAACTTGGATTTTGAAGAAGGAATGTTGTAAACGGTTGCAAGCGTTTGCGATGTAGTCATTACGAAAAATGTTTAAAATATCATGGAGACAATAAACGCATACGCATCGAGGAAACGCATAGAAGCATTTGAGATGTGGACAGTCAGACGTATGTTAGCCATTAGTTGGACTCGCAAAGTATCAAATGAGGAAGTTCTGCGACGCGTCAACCAACGGGGTGAACTTTGGCACACCATCACGATCAGAAAAGTGGCATATCTGGGGCACGTGCTAAGGCTCGAGAGATATGAGCTCCTTCAACTTATTATGATAGGAACAGTTGCAGGAAGAAGGGGCGTTGGTCGCAGGAAAAAGTCCTGGCTTCGTAACATCAGAGAGTGGACTGGAATCGCGAGTGCAGCAGAATTATTTCGCCTCGCGAAAGATAGACAAGAATTTACGAAGCTGACTGCCAACCTTCGCTACTTGGAGAGGCACCGCAAGGAGACAATTAATCTCAAACGCTCAAGTATTACGAAGGGCCAAATGCCAATGAAAACTGATGACAACGGTCATACAGGGAAGGTTTCAAGTTTCCTTTGTGCGCAAATTAACAGGATCACGTGTCTGGTCCATTAGGAGTTTCTTCCTCTAGGTACACATTTTTCGATGTGAAATAAATAAATGATTATTAGATATCAATTTTACGCAGCGATGAAAGCCCAGCGGTTTCGTGGAGGCCGAGTTCGAGCCCCGGAACGGACTCCTAACTTTTCGGATTCACGGAACTTCTCGTTTTAAATTGCTTTAAAAGGTAAAGGAAAACATCGTGAGGAAACCTGCATGCCTGAGAGTTCTCCATAATGTTCTCAACGGCGTGTGAAGCCTTCCAATCCGCACTTTGCCAGCGTGGTGGAGACTACGGCCTAATTCCTTCTCATTCCTTTGACGGCCGATTGGCGCAGTGGGCAGCGACCCTGCTTTCTGAGTCCAAGGCCGTGGGTTCGATTCCCACAACTGGAAAATGTTTGTGTGATGAACATGAATGTTTTTCTGTGGCCGGGTGTTTATATGTATATTTTAAGTATTTATGTATCCTATTCATAAAAATATTCATCGGCCATCTTAGTACTCATAGCTTCGCTTACTTCAGGGCTAGATGGCGATGTGTATATTGTCGTAGTATATTTATTATTATTTATTTATTCATTCTGAGAGGAAACCCGTGCAGTGTAGTGGGCCGGTGATCATGGTGATAACAATTTATTAGTACCTACTGCCTGAGTAGTGATGGCGATAACTACAATCGTAAACTTAAAACTAAAGCTGCGAGGGTTCCAAACGCGCCCTGGTCTAAGAAGAAGCACACCCAAGCTTTTTTATCGTTTACGTAATCCTTTTTACTATAATATTACTTTTCTATACGCTTTCGCTTAATACAAACTTTGAACTTCTTTAGTGACATCCCAGATATCAACGGGTAATAGTAGGTAGGTACTAGGTAGTTAGTGCTGATGATATATAACAGTGATATACAGACCCACAATGTTCTTGCTATTATAGTCACTAAACGCGCTTAGTTGCAATCAGGGCGTGAAGTGAATTTTCATTTCGCCGCCCGGCGTTAACCGAAAGTGTCTCTAAAGCTGATCGTCTACAGGCTGCAGGTACAAAACATTGTATTGTATTGCATTTATTTCGCACTACAGATCCATGTGTTAGTCATCATCACGTCTCCTACAATGAGAAAGGGTTAAGGCCGTGGTCCACCACGCTGGCCCAGTGCGGATTTGTGGACTTCACACACCTTTGAGAACATAACGTAGAACTCTCAGGTATGCAGGTTTCCTCACGATGTTTTCCTTCACCGTTAAAGCAAGTTATATTTTAATTACTTTAAACGCACAAAACTTAATAAGTTAGAGGTGTTGGACTTGATGTGTTAGTAATTCATATTAAACTTAACATATATATGTTAGTTAATATAATACGTAATACATACTAAAGCTGACAAACTCAAATTCAAATTAAAAAATTCATTTATTTCAAGTAGGCCTAATTAATAAGCACTTTTGAAACGTCAAGTCAGTCTGTTTGTAGTGACTATACCACCGGTTCGGAAGGCAGATTGCACTGAGAAGAGCCGGCAAGAAACTCAGCATATCGCTCTTTTTTATCATCAATTTTAAAGTTTAACAATCTTTAGAAGTTTTCTGTTTTGTGAGAGATGATAGCGGAGTCGCCTGCTTCCAAGCAGCCTTGTCGTTAAGGAATTCATCAATCGTGTAGTAACCACGATTTGTTAAATGTGTTTTAATATTTTGTTTAAACTAAGGTAAAGGTAGATTTAACCATATATATACCCATCCCTACAAAGGATTTCTGTACTTTTTTCAGACGATATGCAGATATCACTAATTTATGTCCGTTTCTAGTTAGTCGACTGTTTATGTCGACTTTTTGTTTATAATTACTTATGTTTAGTTTAATAAAGATAATATTATTATAAATATATTCCGACAACCTGACGAATTTGCTTTGAAAACGCTAACCTAGCTAACTGTCAGCTAAAACCTTCAGAACAATATTGGAACTGGAATATTTTTATTTGGAAATCGCTCATCCGCCTCAGGGCGTAGATGCATAGGTCTAAGGCAAATCTTACAAAGTTTTTATGTGGGAACAATTCGGCCCTGGGCCCGAGCTAATGCGGTTGCTGCTTTTTGGGCTTTCAGGCGACCGTCGAATTGAGAAGAGGAAGAATTACGTCCTGGACTTTCGCAAAGTAGTCGCCTGGAATAGATCGCCATGTAGCGATAAGGCCTCCCAATTGTATGCATTGTGTTATCTTGTATATATTTAATTTTCTGTATGTTTTATCGTGTACTATAAAAAATCAAAATTCATTTATTTCAAGTACCACAGGCCTAATATAAGAACTTTTGAAACTTTGAACTTTTCAAGTCTGTTTGTATTGACTCTACCACCGGTTCGGAAAGCGGATTCAAAGAAGAAAGATTAAATGGGTTTTTATTCATTCATTAATTCAATCGCTGTACGTTTTCAGCCAGGTGACGTTGGGCGTTCAACTTAAAACGCGGCTCTCGGCAGATAACTCTTAATTTGCATATTAACGAGAAACTTTGCATCTCCAATAGCGAAAAATGACTGAGGCCCGTGCGACCGGTCATCTGCTCCCACTAATCTATGAACCAAACCTTTAGTATGAGGCGCCGAATCTCGTAAACGTCAATGGTATTCGAGTTTTTAAACATTGTAACGACAATTTAAAATTGATCTTATATTCGTCATTTTAAGGCTTAATTTCATATCATAACTAAACCATGTAACTTACCTTTACTGTGAGCCGTCGCATTTCGCAAACGACGATGGTTTTCTATTTTCAACATTGTAATAATGAGTACTTTAATAATGCAATACATACTTTTTATGTATCGTCAATAGTTTAAGCAGCGCACGCAAAGTTATACATTCTAAAGGCAACATGTTGCTACTTTGGGTTACTATATTGAAGTTTGCTAAGGATATCATTTCTTTTTTAATAAACTATAAAACGGTTACTTTGTGATAGTATAGTAAACTTGGAATGGTTAAAATCGGTGCAGAACTTTTGGAACCTATTGGGTAAAAACAAACAAACAAAAAAGTCTTTTCCCTTTAAAATATTAGTATAGATGTATTTTATGTTTGGTACTTCAGAACTTGAATTCATTTTTTGCTGCAAGCGGTATACTTTCCAAATGGTGCATTTTTAATTACGAGCTATTGAGATCTGAAGAAATGTATTTGGCAACGACTTGCATAAATGTACAACCAAAGTCTTTTTTTGTCTAAAAACTTATGGTGATACTAAAAAAATATCCGTGCTTGCCAGGTATGCATTTCGTACTAGGACCAATGAGTATAGGAGAGCAACCAACGCGTCGCGTGTGTGAATTCAGCTAGAATTATTATCAGCGAAATGGAATAGTTTTACTAATTTGGTATTCAAATAGCTTTATATAGAAGGCCTACTAGTATTGTTATTGATTACTGGTTTTAATTAGGTGTTACTTTATCTAAAAGCGTTGATAGCCTCGTGGTTATGACTTCGGTTTTACTTTAGAGGGGCCAGTTCGAATCCCAGAACGCACTTCTATCTTTGTAAGTTATGTGTTTTTGCAATTACAATATCACTTGCTTCAACGGTTAAGGAAACATCGTGAGGAAACCGGCCTGAGAGATCTCCATAATGTTCTCAAAGGCGTTTGAAGTCGCACCTAGCCAGCGTGGTGGCCTAGGGCCTAAACCATTCTCATTGTGGAAGGAGGCTCATGCCATGTAGTGAGTCGATAATGGGTTGATATGATGATTATGAGTATAACCTCAAGTTACGTAAAGTAATTTCATAATCTTTGGTTCAAAAGTGAAAGTTTTATTTATGGTTTTAACATCAGTTCAGCCTGCTATGATCTTAGATGGCATCATTTTCCCCAATGTGAGAATGCAGTTAAGGGCTAACTTGTAGTGGAATAAAAATAAGTGGCAGGAAATAGCTAATAAAGTTATTAATAACATATCCATCTGAAAGGGTCAGTTGTGAACGAACGCTGCGTGCAATGGCCGCTTGACCGGGCCCGAGTGGCGCGGTACAAGCGTGGTACCAATTGATATCCATGCGTGCAAAAACGCGCCATGTCTGCGCCACTTATGAGGATTCCCGCGAACACTGAGGACTGAGGAGTCCGTCGATTGGATTACTGTGCTGTCTCCCGTCGACTAAAACAAAGGTAACTGCAAATTCTGAATAAACTAGGAACTATGTTTCACTATGAAAACAAAAATAATAAATTAGTTTAATAATTTAGCTGTTTAAAACTAAATAAAACTACCCTTAACTTATAACTAAGAATTAACAAACATAGAAAACTGCAAACTGTAACAAAGTATACACTAACGTCCGTTTTCTCTATTGAATCTATCTGTAATCTGTTGACCAGTTGCTTTGCAAAGTTGATATTATATAGCAGTAAGCATATTCAACTACTGGATACGAGATCCTGGTTTCAAATTCCAGGTCAGCCCAAATTATTGTATATTTTTTATTAAAGAATTATTGGTACCAGACTTGAGTTAGGAACTCGGCGGTGTAAGCCCCCTTGCCTCGGAGAGCACATAAAGCCGTCGGTCTTGGTTATTTGGTGGTGTAGAGCCCACCAACCCGCAATTGGAGCAGCTTCGTGAGACTAGGATCTAAGTCCGTCCCTTCATGACAGCCTGCGCCCAGCAGTGGGACGCTAAAAAGCTGCGGATGATGATGATGATGATGTTAAGGAACTTTTGCCTTTAATAAAAACTTGATTATATAAACTACTGGTTGCCCGACTTCGCATGGGTAAAAAATTCTAAATTTATCAAATGTGACTTAGCTTACTTTGGCTTTAGCGGCAGTATGGCCGCTAGTGCCTCTCGTGAGTGCGTTTTATTTAACCTCCTTTATGTAGTACATGGCGAGTGTATACCAACTTGGCTTCACGATAATGTAGTTAGCTGAATAGAGATTTTCCCTTATTCCTTTTTAACCCTCAACGCAAAAAAGCGGGTGTTGTTTCCCAATGACTGTATTTTTGTTATACTCAAATGGATGAATCGATTATAATGCGTTTCCTTAAATGTAAAAGAGTGAGTGTACGAGTGACTGTATCTGTGTTATATTCAAATGGGTGGATGGATTTGAATGCGTTTTTTTTATTTAAAACAGTGATCGCAATGGTTCTCAGTTATCATCATTTCAACCGATCCGATTTATCCAAGTTACGAGTCTGTTCGAAAAAAAGATATGGTAAAGACAAACATCGCCTGAGAGTATTCATAACGTTCTCAAAGCTATGAAGTGAAGTCTGCCTACCGGCACTTCTCCAGCGTGGTGAACTGGGGCCCAAACCCTTCTTTTTTTAAGGATTGAGGGTCCTGCCCTTTGCTTGCCAATGACGATGAATCGGGTCTTTTCTTCAAACCGAACTTTGAATTTTGTTTTGCCTTTATCAGTTAGTTTTAATATTATGCAATGTACTTGATTATTTTCTGGTTTTTATACGTTTTTTTTTTATTACACTACAAGTTAGCCCTTGCCTGTGATCCCACCTGGTGGTGACTCTGAGCCTTCTTATGAGGCCCATAGTATTTAGACCATGTTCCAAGGTCATCACCGGCAACACGCACTGCTCTAAGAGTTTAGTCTTCAGGCATTGAGGGATCCGAGGTGGATTCGGCGGTTCACGTCCTTCTCGAAATTGGACCTACCTAACTGGATCGTGTATCCTAGGTACATGTACACATCGGCAAGTGCAGTGCTCTCAACGATTACTGGTTGAAGCGAAACATGAGCATTAGACATAATATTCGTCTCGCTCATGTTTATTCGTCGAAAAACTCTGCTGTGGTTACAATCGTATTTAGGTCTCTCGGAGTCTCTGCCATTATGACTTCATCGTCGGCAAACCGAAGTTGAGTTGATGTACTTACCGTTGATGTTGATGCCAAGTCCGTTCCGATTCAGAAGCTTAAAGACGTCCAACGCAGCGGTAAATAGCTTCGGGGAAATAACATCTCCCTGTCGCACACCTCCCTGCAATTGGGTTGGTCTCGTAGGCTGATCCTGTATACGAACTGACATAGCTTGAACTATGTATACCTACCACTGTCAATTTATAGCCACGGAAGTGTACGATGCAGTATATTTTGCTGAAAACACCTCGTTTCGAAAATAGTCAAGCTTCAATTATTTATTATAAAACTACCGAGTTCAACTTTTGGCAGATTCAGCGATATGCTATAAAAACCTGCCCTAAATTCGCCTGCGGCATTTTTATATCCAACACTTAACAAAGCTACTAAATAAATTTCAATTCCGGACTGTAGTACAGTTCTAGAGCAATAGAGTTTTAGGTAATTAATTTCGTTTTACGATTTCTCACTACAAGTTAGCCTGTGACTGCAATTTCACGTGGTGGCAAGGTTAGTTTATAGTCTAAAATCTTACGGGTTTTTTGCCGTGTATAAGGCACTGGTTAAAAAAATAGACTTTACACATTTCGCTATCATGTCTTTTTGTTGGATAGCTATTTATTTCTTTACCGACATGTCGAAAAGAGTCAAAGATAAATATGAAAAAAATACATGAAAATAAGTAAGAGAAATTAGGAAGTCAGAAATTCTAATTTGTAACTTTTTGTATATTTCATGTAAGTTTTTTTGATTTAGCTTAGTTTTTTATTATTCTGTTATACCTACAATAGTCTAGATGGATCATAGTTACCGAATAAAAAAATAAAATTATTAGATATGCTCAGTTTTGGGCTAGAATACAGGGCAATACGAAACGTCGATCTCGTCAAATTTTTATTGTTAAAATCGGTCTGAGCTGCATTCGAACTAATACTCTATACGGGGGAAGACATGAGGAGTTCAGGCTCGACTACAATCGTTTTATCAAATACCCGTTCATCTAATTTGACGTAGCAAGACTTAAGAAGCACTATAAAACATTTTCGTCATGTCGCACTCAGCCGTGAGAACCGAATTATAATATCAAGCAGCGCAACGCAAAGCGGAGCGACAACTCTGTCGATTGTTGCTACAACACCTGACATGTATTGAGTAGTGTCACTATTGACATACCGCGGTGCCGAATGCTTTCCAAGGCCAATCAACATTTATAACAGATGACTCACTCACACAAGTGAGTTCATAATTGGAGAGCTGGTGGAGAATTTAATAGAGGCACTTGACTTTTTTTGGTTTGTGTATTGTGTAAGATTTTAATCTAGATGACAGTATAGGCCCCCAACGAGGCGGACATCAGGCAAGTGGCCCCGGACCGTACATTGTGGAACTCCCTACAAAAGACCTATGTCCAGCAGTGGGCGTCGATTGGCTGAAATGATGAGGATGATATTGATGATGATAGTATAGCGTTCGATATGGAGAGCTGAACAGTAAAAGATGAATGAATGAATGAATACACTTTTATTGTACACCAAAGAAAAAAAGTAGTTACAGAGATATAAATACATATTATCAGAGTACAATTTGGTACAAAAGATATTCAGGAGGTGGACCCTCGTCTAACCCTGGAATAATAGAGCTAGAATATATCGGAAAATCATCCTACGGGCAACCGACTTTGAGTTATTACCTGCTAAAAGTCTGGAATATTATAGTAAAAATTTTTTTCCATGTACTTACTTAACTTTTGTTTTTTATTACATTTTTTTTTACAAACTTTAACGGCAATTTAACCTCATATTAAGTGATGATGCAGCCTTAGATGGTAGCTTACTGGTATGATGTTTATATTAAGCCCATAAATCTAAGATTTCTACGGCACCGTGCCTTTACTCTAAATTGCTTGGCAATACGTCTTTATCGATAGGGTGTTAACTAGCCACGACCGAAGCCAGCCACCAGACTAGAGAAAATTCTAAAACTATATATTACCAAATTGCCACTCAGGACAGGACAGGACAGGACAGGACATCCCTAATATAAGAGATCGTCAAATTTAGACAATAATTACTATTATTATAACAGAAGGAAGTTGTTTAGAATATTTTTTAAATTCTAATATCAGAAATTACTTAAACTTAAATACGTTTAATACTACTTAAACGTAATAAGATTAAACGGCATCATCCCCACGAATGCAGGGTCCGTAAATATTTCCCACAAACTCTCCGACTACGGGTTAAGTTCTCATTTCAATTACAAACTCTCACACACCAATCATGCGTCATTGTCATCGACTTTGCCGTCATCGTAATAATAAAGTCATCGTATTGAAGGCAAATCTAACGTCGCGAGTGACTCGCGCGTTTTATTCATCTCGCTGACCGAAGCCGGAGGAAAAAACGTGTCAAGAACGCGGCCGTAGCTAGAAATCCTTTTTGGGGGCTCGGAAAATAAAGTATGGTTTATGTGTTTTTCATCAAATTATATACCTCTACTGCTGGAATAGGGGAGATATGGGAAGTTCCAAATTTATGTGGAGGAGGAGGTCTTGGGCTAATAAGTTTGATATCATCCGTCATCTGTCCACCTAGTAGGGTGCTGTCTTTACATATTTTTCGCCATTTCTACACCCCAAAGTCCATCATTAGAGTTAAGTAGGACTTAAGGGAAAAGATCTCATTTCCTACTTGATCACAGAGAGGTGATCCGAGCTTAGCACCTTCGCCCGCTGACGGATATGAGATTTATTGATCCCTTAAGTAGAACTGTGAGCAGAAAATAACAAGAGAATAATCCTGGTACCCGTCTAATAATTTTGAACTTACGTATGATGACATTCTGAGTGACATACATAATAATATGCATAAAACTGATATTAACGCTATAAGGCATAGAGGTCGCCATAAAAGAACGCATGTCATCTTTCATTGGATTATAAGGTACATTTAAATGAAGATCCTAATTACTGTTAATACAATGTCGCAGTGGTAGAGTCCTGAATTACATTTTGGTCAGTTTTCATCGCGGTGTTAAATACTTTGGTTATTTTGCATCAAATATCGTGTTCAGTAGGTACGTGGCGTGGAATGGGTTTCGAAACATAATGAATTAAAGCTTTTTTTTTTAAATAGATGGTTTGTGACAGTTATCGACTAAGAGCCCGCCTAGCTACGCCCCTGTCCAAGCCATAGAGGCATAAAAGAGTTGAACGCTACGTGTTGTGTAAATAGTCCAGCGTGTTTCCCTAACAAAGAATTCTTAATAGCCGATGACGGGCAAAAGTCAATATAACAATCAAACAGTTGATTGCTCATAATTCTCGACGTGCTCCGTGCATAAAGCTCGTCGCATATACATCCACTGTAAACGTTCTGGCCGCTCTTGCCGAAAATCCCAAAAATACAATTTACTTGAGGTAGATTTTTTCATAAATACCTTATAACAACAATTCGCTGCTAGGCTAAAGGTCAGCTAAACAGGAGGGACTGCCCATAATCACCACGCTAGGCAGATGGATGGTTATTGCAGACACAGTCGCCCTTATTCGCTCCATACGACATCCGAAGGAGGTTGAGGGTGACAACTGTATTCTGATCTGCGGTAAAGAGGAGTTTATGACACGAGGAGTTATAAAAGGACTCTAAAAATAGTACTGACAAAATCCCATGTGATCTGCGGGTAGGCAATACTAATTGGTAAAACTAGAATTATTAACAACATTGCAAAGATCCGTTAGGGTAATCCTTAATTGAAATTTACTGAATTTCTTGACATTTCATGATATTATATTATTATTGTTATCTTAAAATAATTGTAATAATTTTGCACACCAAACTTGACAGGATATTTTGTAGACCATGTTAATTGTTGTACCATAATCAAGGAAAAATAAATAAAAAAAATGCTCTTCGTCATATCCTCGTACAATTCAAATAAGATGAATTATAAAACCATTTGAAACAGTGAAAATACTTCAGTTGGCCACTGTATCGATTACAAGTATATCTAAATTTGGAAAGTTAATTTCCTTCGTGCCTTATAGAGCATGCAAACGTCTCTAAAACCTGATAATTGAATTGCCTGAATGATATCGTCCAAATAAACATCAACCAGCATTGGGACAGCGTCGTTTAAAATTATACTGATAATGATGGTTGGGGATAGCTACTAATTGCTTTATTAATGACGACAAAATTTCAGCTAAGCGTTTCGGGAGTATGGCTAACGGCGCGTTATGGTTTAATGGGTGATCAGCGTTATGGGCTCCGCTCAAGAGTTTACACACTGAAAATTTGTAAGTTATGTTACTGCTTAGCATACGGCGCGGTTATCTATAGCATGCTTGCTCACTCACTAAGGACTCCCGTAAGTGTGCACACCTTGTTACCAATATGTGGCAAACGGAACCAAATCTTAAGTGTACAATCCGTGGCAAGCAACGTATTGCACTTGTATGCCTTGCCTCATTGAATTAAGAACATACAGAATCCTCATTCAGCCATTGTTGTGTGCATTGTATCCAAAAACAGTGAAACCACCCCGCGCACGTCTCACGTTACACCAGCGGAATGTTGCCAGGTTACAATTATTTTCCCATTTTCCCATTTTATGGTGAACGCTTAGAACATTAGAGATTAAATATTTACTGTACATGGAGGTGTAATTTGATGACCTCCATGGCGCAACGGTAAGCGCTGTGAATTTAAGTAGAAGGTACATTTGGGAAATTTAAAATTCAGAATTTTCTGTGGTCTGCTCTGGTGGGGCTTTGGCCGTGACTAGTTACCACTGTACTGACAAAGACATGCCGCCGGTGCGATGTCGCGAAGAAACCGATTATGACTACCATACTCCCTAACAGGTTAGCCCGCTACCATGTTAGACTGCAACATCGCTTACCACCAGGTGAGATTGCAGTCAAGGGCTAACTTGTAATCAAGGGAAACTAATCTAAAGTGGAGTTGTCTTATGTATGCTTTAATATTAGTGCTGTCCACGGTTTCTGCACGTTCTTAATTCTGTGCCTTACCTTATACTTACCTCCATCGCAGGCAATTCCGGAGTTCGCATGAAATCTTGCGCGTTTCCACTTGTAAATACAGACCATTAATATAAATAAATAAATAAATAAATATACTACGACAATACACACATCACCATCTAGCCCCAAAGTAAGCGTAGCTTGTGTTATGGGTACTAAGATGACTGATGAATAATTTTTTGAATATAATACACATAAATACTTATAATGTACATATAAACACCCATACACCGGAAAACATTCATGTTCATCACACAAACATTTTCCAGTTGTGGGAATCGAACCCACGGCCTTGGACTTAGAAAGCAGGGTCGCTGCCCACTGCGCCAATCAGCCGTCAAATGTTATACATGTTATTAGTGCAAGCGACTACAAGTGGCTATAACTGGTGCTAGAAGCAATATTCGCACAAGTAACTGACTGTACTACTTGCACGAGCTTCCCGAGATAGATTGATCGTAGATATAAAAATAAATGGAATTAAAATCTAATCAAAACCTTTTTGTATATATATATTACCATTTTTTTTAGAACAAAATCTGATATCAAACATTTTTGAGGCGACTTACGAAGTCTCAAAATGCTTCAAAACTAAAGACTAAAGACCCAAAATGCTTTGAGTCGTTCGAAAAATACGAGATTGACAAAATTGGCATGTCCAGTATGCAATTTGCATAAGTTGCTGAGCATTCTGACAGTCGACTAAATAGCATAGCGAGCAAGCATTCTGAGCGAAATCAAATCTAATCAAAACTTTATTTATTTTGATATCTATCTATCTTTCTATGTATATAAAAAAGAAAGTGTGTGGGTATGTTCCGTATAGGCTCCGAAACGGCTGGACCGATTTCAATGAAACTTCCAGGGAATCTCTGGATTGGACCTGGCGAGTAATCCTGTAAAGTTTGGTGACAATCGGAGCACTCCTATTTTTGAACTGTCAAACTGTCAAATACAGCTTTTATTTACTATGATGATATTCTATTGTTGGGTGTACATGGGTGTAGATAATGATCTTCACCCGCTCGAGAAGAGAATAGAAGAGAATGAATACGGTGAGAAATAAATGATTTAATATATTATGAGAATTAAATAAAAAATTTAATGATGTAAGTTTAAATAAAATAAAGCAAAAGCTAGCCCGGCGAAGCAAGCTGGGTACGCTAGTGCTTATGTAACTACTGATATGTCACTTTATAGAAAACATTGGTGCACTAACTGCTCCAACTATGTATCTCTAAACGGACCTTAATTGACAGGTGCAAAAATAGTGCCATCGTTTGGTGGTTGGCGCCACTTTTAAACCTGTCAATTTAAGTTAGTGTAAAAGTTTGTGTACCGGATTGGCAAGACAGCCTCAAGATTTTTAAACTATCCGCTATCGAAAATACTTTAGTTAGCTGATCGATTGAGACGTCTAAATTTTTAATGTCTTATTTTTAGAAGTGAATCGTAATGATTTCAAACTCGATGAAACGAAAAAATAAGTCCATTGAGACACAAACACATAAATATACTCGTATAGGACAGAGTGAGATAGAAAACACTATACTTTTTTTACATTTTCCTGTTACTATGGAAACTAAATAATAAACCTTACATTTATCCTAATAGTTCTGATACTCTACATCCACCTCAATCTCTCGTAGTCTACTTTTTTTTTTTGCTTTAGAACAGAAATGCCGGACTTGGTAAGTAAGCTACGCATCCAGTTCTTACTCGTTACTTTAATTAAGAATAGATTTCATTAACGCTGCTCAACAAGGCACACCATAAGGCAGAAAACACATCAATGTATACATTTTAAATGCTATTTTAAGTACTGATATTTTAGAAGATATTTATTATTTCTATACATCGATATAAAATATTAGACAGGTATAAAAAAAGTGTCACATACTGACAAATATAGATTGAAATTGTTGAAGATGTATAAGCGGTGATAGCCTAGTGGGTAATGTTTCGGCTTTTGAGCCCGAGTTCGATACCCGGAACGCACCACTGACTTTTCGGGGTTATGTGCGTTTTTAATTTCAGTAATTAAAATATCAATAGTATTAACGGTAGAGGAAAACATCGTGAGGAAACCTGCATTCCTCAGAGTTCTCCATAGAGTTCTAAACGGCGTGTCAAGTCTACCAATCCATACTTGGCCAGCTTGGTAGACTACGGGCTAAGCTCTTCTCCTTCCGAGTGGAGTCCCGTGTCCTATAGTTTGCCGGTAATGGGTTGACGACGTAAGCTTCTAGAAAAGTCCTATTATCGTATTAATGACTTTGCCAACGATAAAAATGCTCGGGTGTAAATTATTGTTCTAACTGGTTGCTTAAATAGTTTTACTCGTAAATGACAATGTGAGATGGTGATAACAACAAAAAAACAATCCGCTAAGTTTTTTATGCGCTTCTTCTTAGACCAGGATGCGTTTGGAACCCTGGAGTTTTAAGTTGACGGATTTAGTTATCGCCATCAACTCACTTCTATGCCATATTTTACATGTAATGTACGCATCAAAACAGTGGCGCGCATAGAGGGTATGCACAGGGTATGCAGATGATATAAAATGAAGAATATCTCCAGTACGAGTTATAAATACTTACTTTTTATAACTCTTACAATGCCTATCCTTAAGTTTTTTAGAACTCGTACTTGATTTTAAATGATCTGCATACCCTTTGCATACCCTCTATGCACGTCACTGCATCAATAGTGCCATATATCTGCCTATTTGGATTAAGAAATATTTGTCTAGTTAAAAACATCAAACATAATAATAATAAAGTAATGATTAATATGCACTCACCAAAATAATATTTGTATGTTGATTTTTTTTTGCAGAATATCGCAATCGATTAAGTAGTATTTTTTATATCGATCGATATTTATTTATATGTTTTTGGTACCACCCTTATTACCTAATTATAGGCCCAGTTGTGCCTTAGTTTAGTGCACTAGGTGTAGTGTATTGCATACAGCGACCATGGTGTCCTTTGATGGTGCCCCGAATCGGCAACAAAGCGTCAATATTTGCGCAGCGGCTATAGCGGAGTCCGGGCATCCCGATACCGTCTCATTCCCGGACCAGTCAAGGCATTCTCAACCTTATACTCATCGGCTATTTAGATTATTTTCCATCCCGGCGGTTGAAAGAATCTCCAAGTAGTCCGGGAGTGTGTGGAAAATTTTAGGGGAGGGTACGCTTAATAAAAACGAAGACTTGTAAATACAGTTGCGAAACGTATGAGCTAGTAGTACTTTTTTTTATAAAAAAAAATGCCTGATGCATACTGATTTTTATTTAAGATGATTTTTATTATTTATAGGTTTTTATTATTTAAAGGTTTGGCCAATGTTAGTTTATAATATAGTAAATAAGATAATTGGTATTGTTGTAGCTATGGATTTTTATCTGAATTAAACGTTATTATTATATTATTATTAAACTACTCTATTGGGGGAAACGGAGTAGTTATGTAGGACTCGCAAGTACTAAAAACTCTGTATTTTCCTAGACTTACCTATAACTGAAAGTAAGGTATTCACTTGCGTATTCACCCCGCCTCACTCTCGCCAAGATTTCGAACCTCTGATGATGACTGATGGGATGTAAGGCGGATCCCATCAGTCTGGCCGCTACCAAATCCTCCAGGGAGGATAGCATGAGCATAGTATTAGAGTTACCGGCCGATATGAAGTTAAAAGACCTTATCCTTAAGACTAAGTTTGATTTTTATTTACCGCTTGG
Source organism: Pararge aegeria (assembly GCF_905163445.1). NCBI lineage: Eukaryota > Metazoa > Arthropoda > Insecta > Lepidoptera > Nymphalidae > Pararge > Pararge aegeria. Next base: position 2,476,843 of record NC_053208.1, read on the forward strand.
CTTATTATTAATTTTTAACATTTAACATTCATATTAATACAATTGTGATAAACTTACAACTAGCAAGTTAACTATAGGATAACGAAAGTCTGTAAGATCTTCAATGCGACTCTATTAAACCATTGAGAATTATTATAAAATAGTAAAGTTTATTTGAAATTCTTATATTCATGTGTAAATTAAAGTGAAAAACATTGTGGCACAAAAATATTAATACCGATATTAATTTCCAGAGACAATCAAGCTTTTAAAAGCTCACCAATTGAAGAAAAGTTTTAGGTTTCAGCTCTAAAATTAAGATCCCTTCTCGTAAGAAAGTGCAAGTCGGATGGGATATTAGAAGGCTGAAGGTCATACAACATAAAAAGCACTATTGATAGCTTAAATGGCCCCGCTAGCTCCCCAACTATATGGAATTTCGATCTCGTAGCAGCAAATGCTATGCCATCTAAAATATTGGACATCTCCATCTTCCTGTTTTGCTCTTTCTTTTGATGCGAACAATGAGTCGGGATCGTCAAGGGAATGTGTGCATACTTTTGAATATGTTGAGAAGCTCTCCCACGTTTAAAGTTCAGCGCGACAAAAGGTACATCGCAAATAAAAAAAAAAAACGATACAGGATATTACTTGAATTCTTTTAGCCATTACCCACATTTCTGTTTATAGTAATCACTGACGTAATAAACATATGGCCCACCTGTTGGTTAAATCAACACTATGTAGGGCATGCGAGGAAAACGTACTGCACCGTGCAGACCTGTGCCCATTAACCTTAGGTGTAGGTGTTTAGCCTCATGAGCCTGTAATCAGTGGCGCGACATGCTTATCACTGTCGCTAAGCAGCATTGTTGCAAAGCTGTGTTCTAGTTTGAAGAACGTGGTTGCTAGTGATATTACAGGCAGTGGCGTGCATAGAGGGTATGCAGATGATATAAAATGAATAAAATCTCCGAAACCTTTAAAGCGAAAGTGGTAATACACATCGCAAATATCTGGAAAACCCTTTCGGCTTTTTTTCCCCCACCACCTTAAATGATTTCTTGATTTAAATATGAGCATCTTTAAATCAAGAGTGAATGAGTATCTTCAAAACAAGTGCGCATCCCGCATTCATTGTCACACATCGATATTGAGACAGATTAAAGCTATTAAAACTCCTGTCTTTAGAGGGCTCTCACGACATCGGTCACATTGCAAGTTACGGAGAAAATCTTGGGATAATAGTGGTCACAGGTAAAATGGACCATGAAAAATTTACTTAATTTATTATGCGCCGCAAAAAGCAGGGGAAACTATACGGTATAACTTCTTCGGTCTCTATACTTCCACATTAAACAGATCTTCAGCAATGTACTCTATGCACGTTTCGCTCTGGCACCGGAGTATCCTTCGGAGATGTTAACTTTACAATAAATTATTGTTAACAATTTAGAGGATTATAAAGATTGAAGTAATTATAAATTGCACCGTACACATAATCCTGCCTTTAACATAAAGCTTTATTTTCATTGTATATCATATTATATTTTATTGTATATTGTATATCAAAGTTACGCCTGCTTTTATCCAAAATAGAAGACCTCGAAGACGTAGATACGCTAGTCAGATCAAGTCTTGATCACAAAGTGTCTATAATACCTATAACATGTTGCTAAAACTGATTTAATTGTTCAAAAGGGTTTTAAATAGGAGGATCACGACCCTCAATATTGAGGAACACTACACAGAGAGGCAAGAGAGGTCACTAATCATCAGTTATGATTGCAAACAAGTGGTAGTCCATAATAAATTCAAAATAACTAGTTAAAGTAAGACAATAATTATGAGAAGTTACTCTCTGTGAACTTTGCTAAACTGTACTTGATGCTGCAGTTAAGACGAATGGCAGCCCTCATATTGCAATTGCAGAAAGAGAGAGAGGCAAGAGAGGTCACTAATCATCAGTTGTGATTGAAAACCAGTGCTAGTCTATAATAAATTTAAAGTATCTACTTAAAGTAAAACGATTATGAGCAATGAGACTTAATAGTTATGAGAACTTACTCTCGGTGAACTTTGCTAAACTGTACTCGATGCTGCAGTTAAGACGAATTGCAGCTCTGATATTGCAGCACTGATATTGCAATTGCAGAAAGAGAGAGAGGCAAGAGAGGTCACTAATCATCAGTTGTAATTGGAAACAAATGCTTGTCTAATAATAAATTCAAAATAACTACTTAAAGTAAGACAATAATTATGAGAAGTTACTCTCTGTGTACTTTGCTAAACTGTACTTGATGCTGCAGTTAAGATGAATTGCAGCTCTGATATTCAAGAATGACCCCACACTCAGCATTTTAATGCGTGGAACTTCGGTATATGATGGGTGGCGGAACTTCCAAGAGGCTCCGTGCAAAGTTGCCTACATTCGTAACAGACAACTAAATAAATTAAGAATTATTAAACCCGTTGTAACATTAAGTTTAAAACCCCATTTCGCCCGTCTGGGTCGTGATCGGGGAGTTGACAAAAACAAAGCAACTGTAGGACATGCATCATTTAAATTATATTCCTCGTACCTACATGTTTATCGTATTAGTGAGGCGAAGTTTATAATAAATGTCGATATTTTTAGGGTTGAAGCTTGTTACGGACATTCATATCGATGTTCTTACTTTTTGATTACAACTGTTTTTATATTAAAACGGCCTCGTTGGTCTTCGGAATAGTATAGGGTTTTCTTATCAAGAAATTCTTAGTACCTCCTAGCCCGATGTTTAGAAATCGGGGGTGAGCACGTTAACCTTATCTCTTTCCGTTATAATAATTTAGACTATTGGTGATGGTATGGTATACAATTTTACAAACTACCAGTCGATATCTTTTAGATGTCTTATAAAAAGTTCAAAGTTTGTATTAAACGTAAGCTTATAGAAAAGTCCTATGATAGTATTAAGGACTACGTCAACGATAAAAATGCTTGTGTGTAAATTATTGCTCTAACCAGGTTGCTTCTTTAATAGTTTTAAATGACAATGTGAGATGGTGATAACAAAAAAAACAACCGGCTAAGTTTGCTGTGGGCTTTTTCTTAGACCAGGTCGCGTTTGGAACCCTCGTAGCTTTAGTTTTAAGTTGACGAATTTAGTTATCGCCATCAACTCACTTCTATGTCAAATTTTACAGGTTTTTTACGTATCTAAAGTGCTATCTATTTGCCTATTTGAATAAAGAAATATTTGACTTTCACTTTAAGTCATGCCCTAAGGTGCTAAGGTTTTGTAGCTTCAAATATTAATATAGCTTTTTTCCAATCGGACTGATAGTTCCTAAATAAGCATGTTCAAACTTACACACAATATAACTATTTCATCACGCTCTAATAAACTCGGTCAGTTGAAATGTAAAAATACTATTCTGACGCTTTGCCACGTTTGATTGTAAGAAAACTTGGCAAAATGGCATCGCCGGTATAAGATAACGCAATACCATTTGCCGTGACGGCATATAAGTATTTTAACCGGTATAGCATTATGAAAACGACGATACCGGCTAAGTTTGTTGTGGGCTCTTCTTAGACCAGGGCGCGTTTGGAACCCTCGTAGCTTCAGATTTAAGTTGGCGAACGAAGTTATCACCATCTCCTTACAATTATGTAAACAAGTACGTATGAACGCTTCATAAGTGCCTGTGATAGGCCTACATGAATAAAGAAATGAATTTTGAATTTGAATTTGAATTTGATATTATGCGTAATATAACAGTGGCATGCATATATTTTATGACCAGGGTTAGCATTAAGAAGGATGATGGCATAGAATGGAAAAATCCTCCCACTTTAAGAGTTAAGTATACTTAACTCTTAAAGTGGGAGGATTTTTCCAAAGAATTAGGGTAGGCAGTGCTTTTAGGAATGTATGAAGTGAACGCCACTGGTGATATGGTTATGTTGCATCGCCTGCATTGTGTATTTCCAGCAGTGTTTGCATTTTCTATGGCACGGGGTTTACACAGCTATCGGCGTGCGGTGTCGTTTACTAGTATTGCATACAGTACGCCTTGTAGCACGCATGCGACGCTGAGACGAAAAGTAAAAGCATATAACACTTGATACACTTAACGAATGATGCAGATGGCATATCATTTCAGTTCATACTTACAAAGAGTCTCCATAACAAAACCACCGAGCCGCTGACTAAGCCAAATTTGTGTCGCTGACGCTGACGCACTCTGTCAGTGCCTACCGTCCAAACGTCACGTCTGGCTTAACGGAAGATCAACGCTGGGTCTCCACAGACACAGCCAACAAGCTGAGTGAAGACTATAGTTGTTGTGTAGACTATAAGTTGTATTTTAATTTTAGTGTGTGTATACCCTCAATAAATGTTTTTCTTTCTTTCTTTCAAATCGACTACTCGACCGACCTTCCAGGATGGGCGGCCTGCTAGGATTCTGGAACATGCTTTGGTAGAGTAGCAAGCTTAGAGGTAAACTTCGACGTGCAGCAAGAGTAGTGTTGGGGGACGGGGTGTTATAAGTTTTACGTGTCCCTTGTGTGTATGTGTGTGTATGGCATCGTATTTCCCGAACGGATGAATCGTTTGATAAGGTTTTTTTTCTTTAAAATGTGAATTAGAGGTAGTGTTGTTAGCTATTATTAGCATCGAGTCCAAGATGGCTGACGCCACAAAATGGCGGCTCCAAACTTAATGTAGGTATCAAATGTTTCAAACGAACATACATTTCAAATCCAAGATGGCCGCCACCAAATATACCGAAATACGTTTTATTTTACCAGCTCCTTCACTATGGCTATGAAATAAAACTAGTAGAATACTAGACACCATATTGAAAGTCGGGGTTTCAAATTATTTAATTTATAAGTGACGACCCCCTCATGTGAGCATGAAACTTTCTAAGAAGCATCCCATGACTCATCTTATTTTTCCATAGAGTTGCGCCAGCCCTAGGTTCGTGGAGTCCCACCCAATTCTACTGGGCATCTGAATGATAGCCCTTATTTTTTGTTAGCTCACCATGTCACCGGGACGGTTGTGGTCGGTTCCCTATGATTTATTGTTGTCCATAATACAAATACGACACAATATTATACGACTCTTTATTTCTTCTTTAAGCCATATTAGTATTCCGCCAACAGGCCTTTGGTTTTGTAATACCGACTAAATGTTATTTTATTGGAATTTCAAATAAACATTTGTTAAGAGTTGCTTTGCTCCTTTTTTCGTTTACCCGACTGCCTGAGAGTGAGGATAATGTAGTTAGGTTTAACACTCACGTAAATGTTTGTAGATCAAATCAAGTATTTTATTTCAAAGTAGGTACCTAACTGTATATTTTCTGAATGTCATAAAAATCTGTCATTATATCAACTATTATTATAACATAAAATAGTAAAACAGTTTTGTAATAAAGTTAAAAAAAAATTGAGAAAAATTATATAATAAAAGTTCCTAATTATTGAAATAAATTTACGGGTTTAAAAAAATGTAATTAAGTATTAAAAAAAAAGTTATCACTGGTTGACTGGTTGACTAATAATAATAATTATTGTTATTATAAGTGATCCACTAATAACCCAAATAAGGTTGTCACATAAGCACTGCTAATAGGCTTTTAGGATACCTACATATATTACAAAATAAATTATGTCATCATATGTAAAAGAAAATTACCAGCCGCATATATTGTTATTAAAAAATAATTTGTCCCGTATTGAAATATATATTTGAAACTTTGAAATATCTAAATTAAATAACATTAATTCTAATTGCCTATTTAACTTTTAGTGTCGTGCGAACAATACATTCAACAACAAAGTGGGATTTCAACAACAATGTGATGTTAAAGTGAGACGGACATATTTTACGGCAAAATTGGCACTTTTAGGGAATTAATTATGACAAAAAATATAAGGCTCTATGTATAGTATGATAAGCTCTAGTTTTTTTTTTTCTAATGCTGTTTTCGCTTGGAGTTGATCCAGTTGAAGCATTTTGTGGTTAATATTATCGTTTATGTAAAACTAAATCGTTATTTTACGAGTAGTAATAATACTGTTTGTTTCCCTGGTAAAGCTAATAAATAAATTAATATATTACATACATATTAATAGATTACATACATATTAATAGATTACATACATATTAATAGATTACATACAAGTGTAACTATGAATAATCCTCAGACGATATTCTGGCGATTATTATACTTTGGTGTTTCTAAGTTTGTAGAACAATAATACATTTTGACGTGACAACGTCTTATAAATTGGTTTGCCGGGTGACACTTCAAGAAACTGCGTTACGCTCCGCTCACGTTATGCGCTCACAATGAGAGCGAGTGAGAGGCACGCGCCCGCCTAAGAGCGAGAGAGACAGACATAAAAAGTGAAAGGCACGCGTCCCTTTGTAGTAAACGCTGTTTCATTGTACGCAAATGTATTGCAAGTTATTGTATGTATATTTGTATATAAATACGTATGTATATGTGTAAAGGTAAAAATAAAATTTTGTTAATATGAAATTCAGTGCGAGATTCTTTGTATAAATTAATGTTTTAAATATAATTCTTTGTATAAATAAATGTTTTAAATTGTTACTATTATTTCATCCTTCTTCCTACTATACGAATGAATATTCACGTTAAAATTATTTTACCACTCAAAGTCGTTGTCACGTAAAACTTTCGCCCGTATACCGACTTTACAGGCAACCAATTTTTTTTTTTTCTAAATAACTATTTCAATAAGTACGTTTCTCTCGAAGGAAATCCATACGGCGTGGAGTCTAAAATGAACTTGGCTATATTTTTACCTGAAATAACAGATTTTTCGTTATATTTGGGAAAACCTCAAATAAACAATCCAATCAACTACTCACGATCATCGGCTTGCTATCTATAGCATAAGCCTCTTCTCCTAACGGAGTAAAGGTTACATGAGGGTAGGTAGGCTTTGCAGAGGTGTAGGGTGGACATCGGTCAATTTCTAACTCCGAGTTCTTATGGTTCTGCTAAATTGATTTGAAAGAATTTAAACTATTAAAATTCATGTGCTGAAAAAAAAATTGTTCACTACGAGAAAACTACATGTTATTCTTAGACATATTTCGGATGAAGATTCAGTAAATCGGTCCGGTTTCAGTAAATATTCTGTTTACAAAAATTGCGTCGTGTAAAGTTACGACACCGATGCGTGGTGCGTAATGTTTAGGAAACTCGTAACTGACACTTGAATAATGAAAATAATATAAATTAGTTATTTTAATAACCTAAAACCATTCTTACGAAAAATTAAAAATATGATAATACAAACACAAAATACCACACAGATGGCAAGAACCATAGACAAGTTAGGTTAGCCGTCGTAAGAAAAAAGACGTTACTGTTAATTTTTTTTAAATTGAGCTAGACACTTATTCGGAGTCAGTGAAAAAGACGCAGCAACCAGTTTTATAGAAAATATCTATTTGATTATAAAATTAAAAGACATGCTTGCATGTTCAAAAATAAAAGAAGAAAGTTAGAATAAATAATATTAATAATAAATATACTACGATAATTCACACATCGCCATCTAGCCCCAAAGTAAGCGTAGCTTGTGTTATGGGCACTAAGATGACTGATGAATATTTTTTATGAATAATATACATAAGTACTTATAATATTCATGTTCATCACACAAACATTTTCCAGTTGTGGGAATCGAACCCACGGCCTTGGACTCAGAAAGCAGGGCTGGGCCAGTCGGCCGTCCGTCATGTGATGCGGAACACCAAAAAGTATGAACTTCTTCAACTTATCATACAACGTAAAGTGGTAGGCAGGAGAAGGCCTGGCCGGAGAAGAATATCATGGCTCTAGAGCAGCAAAGTAGAGATAGCCCTAACGATTGCCAACCTTCGTAAGGAGACGGCACCCTAAGAAGAAGAAGAAGAAGAAAAAAGGCAGTTCTGCGTTAACGTGGAAAGGCACATTACGAAAAATATTCAAGCGCAATTGGTAGTACCGTCTTTTCTATTTAGTATTGCTGTTATGCGGGGTGATCGCGGTTGGAAAAACCGCACAATCTCTTGCCAGTAGGGCTTATGAGTTGCCTAGTGGAAATCGTTTGGTGAAAGGTAAATGTACGCTTAGGAAGCTCCTATGATTAAAAGCTACTTACTTATTGCCTTGTCCGATGTTCGTGAAACCGGGCATTAATGTTAGTTTGACTTGTTTAATTTGTTACTTTTTGTTCTACATTGATATTGTAATTAATTCTGGACTTCAATCAGCGATGATGCCCCCTTGGCATATTCAAGGGACTCATGAATTAAAACGCTCTCATTATGTTTTGTTGGAGACATCGACGACTTAATTTGGAAATAATAATTAAAGCAATTAGGCATTTGGTGACGTTTCATTAGGCCACGCTGTGTGTTAATTTTAACTGTTTTTTTGTACGCGTTCGTTATTGGATAGCGAGGGAATCGATTACGTTAAATTTAATGATAAAAATTAATTATGACAGTTGTTTTTGAAAGTAGGTTTTTACTTAATAAAGAAATCAGGCTTTTGGTGAAGCTTCATCAGGGGAGTAATTATAATATTAACCTCTCACCTTCGTCCAGATCAGACCAAGGAATATTATTATGTTGATAGCATCTTTTCTATATTCTATTTTGCAAATTAGTGCAATTAGGACCTATAGGTAAATCTAACATAAATTCAAATTAAAAACCAAAAATGTTTTATTCATGTAGACCTTATTACAGGCACTTACGAAGCGTTTATACATTTAACATGTTAACACCAATGCTAGTTGATCGTAATAACATCATTCGTTAACTTAAAACTAAAGCTAGGAGGGTTCCAAACGCGCCTTGGTCTAAGAGTTTTTTTTTGTTATCACCCTCTCACAGTCTAGTTAATGTTTAGCTATGAAGTTAGAGCAATTCATACCCAAGTTTTTTTTATCATACACTTAATCCTTAACCCCTAACGGTTTCGACGCGACATCAAACTGGAACGCTAAATCGCTTAGCGACACGTATTAGGGTTGTAACTAGCCACAGTCGAAGCCTCCCACCAGACCAGACCAGAAATTATAAATTCCCACAGAACTTATTGAGACCAGAGCTCGTCCGGTTTGAAAGCGTGGTTGCCGGTTAAAGGCACATTAGGCTTAACACATTCGTGCTCATTGCATGCCCTGTGAAGCGTTGTTCTGTATATAGGCAATGGTTTTCAACTTAACCGGGAATCGAATTTGGGAACTCCAACTTAAAACCACAGCTTTGACCGCTGCGCCAGGGAGGTCATACTTTATTACACTCCATCTATCAATACAAGATCAATGTCTGCAAGGGCGTTTCTCATTAACTGTGTTCCAAACACACGCAATGGACAGTAGTCACGCCGTGCCAGTGTTGGAGTAGTTCCCATGAACTCCTATTGGTAACTAAAGTCCTTTCAACACCAAGTTTCACACGATTTGTTTATTTATATTATGAACGCCTTTCATCTAATCTACGTGAGCAAATAATGAATGTACGTCGTTGATATACGTACGCCAAAGATAGGCCGGTGTGAATAAAAGCTTATAAACTTGATGAAATGTTGAGGTTGGAAAAGAGCGACTATTGAGTTTTTGTCGGCTCTTTTCGGTCTCTATGCTTTCCGAACCGGTGGTCACTACTACATAGTTGACGTTCCAAAAGTGCTTATAAAGTAACTTTAAAAACGTCAACTATTGATAAATAAATGAATTTGAATGCCAAACCTATTATTATGTGTGTTATAGAAAGCTCCATGTTAATTAATGAACAAGCCAGAGAAATATTATCGTTCCTTCCTAAGATTTAGTCCCTACCCATGTCGCAGTGGTAAGCGCTGTAGTTTTAAGTTAAAGGTCCCGGGTTTGATCTCCGGCAGTGACAATTTGGGAATTAATATAATTTCTGGTCTGGTCTAGTGGGAGGCTTCGGCCTTGGCTAGTGACCGCTAATCGATTTAGTGTTCCGGTACGATAAGGCGTAGAAACAGATAAAGAGTATTGGTTTAATACAACTGCCAACCCTTAACCGGTTAGCCCGTTACCATCTTATACTGCATCATCATCAGGTGAGATTGCAGTCTGGAGCTCTTCGACATCTTAACGTTATTAGTTTATTTAAAAAGCTCTTAAGGTTTAATAATACCTTAAGGGCTTCATTAATGAACGTGGCATTACGTCGTAATACTTATGCAGTGTTATTTGTAAAGCCGTGAAAGTTTCATTCATTTCTACCCTTTAACTATACTTATCAATGCTAATTTTTGCAACATAAAAGTCATTGAGTGAAGCATACTTTTGCATTTATAAAACAAAAAAAAAGGATTTTTATCCAACACTTTCACTTGGAACTGTGTATCTAGATTTCAGCATATCGATGGACGTGTGACATATTATGAAGTCCCCTTGCTGACGTCACGCCGGACACGGCACATCAAAGGCATGCGCGTGATTTATATGTATTTGTTAGACCCAATTATAATATAAGTAGGGAAAATTTGTGCATTTTCATCGTACTTTGAGTCTGAGAGACCAACGTTAAAACATTTTTCTATTAGGTATAACAGGAAGGTTAACGTAAATAGAGGCCATTTTGACATGTACGAGTACCAGTGTAGAAGTGATAATCTTCGTAAACTATGAAAAAGCAAGTGTTAATAGGTATAATTATATTAATCTTTATAATCCACTTAATACGTATGCGCAATAACCATTGTCTGAAGATGATCTGACAATATTTGCATGGCCAATTTGGGATTACTTTCCCAATCTTTATTTGCGTTTATAGATTAGGAACAAGAGAGTCAAAATTAATTGGAAATTGTTCTATACAAAGTACCTATTCAAATTCACCAAAATCTGCACCTACTTTCTCAAAATAATTATAATTTATTTTGCTGTAGGGCTAGCATCCGCGCCATGGTTATCTCTACCCGGTTCTCGTTTTTCTTCTACAGAGATAGACGACTAGATATAGGGTAGAGTTTTCGTGGCGCGCATGCTAGCCCTACTGGTCGAAAATAAAACCTTGTATGCCACTATAGGTAATTAATACCCAGTTTCAGCTCTCTCTTCTTCTCTTTTGTTACTAAGAAAACTTCCTATGAAAAAATTGGGAGGGAAATTACGCAACAGTACTTATCATGTATATGGGTCTGTATACATTTGCTTAGCTTCACACTATTTTTCGTTTTAATTTTTGTCACATAGCTATTTGGCCATGTGGCCTGAATTAAAGCATTTATTATTATTATTATATTAAAGCAGGAATAATCTATCTAAGTAACAAATGATATTCGTGTTCAAATGCTTTACTGAATATAGGTATTGCCGTCGCTGATATTGTAAATGTGAATCCGTCTTTCTGAGGAGTAGTTTTGAGCTATTAACGCATAAGTTTTAACACACGGACACTTACAGCTTATTTAATTTAGCCATTTGTTTAAAACCGAATTTAATAAAATTTGTATAGGATCACTTTATATAGAAATTTCTAAATCGAATTAAAACTTAAACTCGTTAAAAACTCTAATGACTTGAGACTTCGTAATTTTTTAAAGCAGTATAAAATGAAGAATTATTATAATATTTACAGTTTACGTAAATAATTATTTTCTGGTCGGTAGAATCTGCTTTCCCCGCCTGTGGTAGATAAAATATGGATAGACTTGTCATTCCAAAATAGTCTATGAAGTAGGCCAACAAGAAATATATTATGAAGGCTTATGATATTTTCTGGTCTAACCTACTTAAATGACCTAGATCACAGATAACATAGACAAGTTAGGTACGAACTATATTTTAGTTACTGTATAAGTATCAATTTCTAATTAAGGTATATTAGAAATTGATACCTATTTGACTGCTTGATAAAATACGTGAATAAAAGCTTTTCCATAAATAAGGGATAAGAATTTATCGTTATAGTGGTAAGTGTATGACGTCTATTTTAACAAACCGTGCATAGATTTCATTGCGATTTCAATGCAATTAATAGATGAATTAAAGTTTTTCAAGATTTTAAAATAATGACTGTGTTAGTCCATAAATAGTTGAAAATTTAATTTATGTTCATAAAAACATTAATTAAATTTAAGAAAAAAGGAGACTTCAATAATTTAAACATTAGAAGTAAGAATAAACTTACAATGCAATATACTAGGTTACATAAAATTCATAATTTGATTTAAAGAAATTGCATACAATTCTACAATAAAATACCCATTCACATCTTGGAGATGTCACTTAAAAAGTTCTAAGTTTGTATTAAACGTAAGCTTATAGAAAAGTCCTATTATAGTAAAAATCGATAAAAAAGCTTGGGTGTGAATGATCCTCTAACCAGAGCAACCCTCTTCTAATAATTTTAAATGACAATGTGAGATGGTGAAGTTTGTTGTGGGCTTTTTCTTAGACCAGGACGCGTTTGGAACCCTCGTAACTTTAGTTTTAACGAATATGGTTATCGCCATCTCACTACAGTGTAATTCTCAGTATAATGTACGCATCAAAAGTGCCACCTATGGGCCTACTTGAATAAAGATATTCTTGACCTGACTTATGCAATTGACAAGACGTTTTTGTTAATTCAATTTATGTTAATACCAGTCCCATTTTGGGGCAGACACCTCTTTTACTATTCCATACCTCTTTGATCTGTAATTGGGCACGAGAAATTTACGCGGCAGAGTGTAATTGGCGATTGATTTACGCGCACGCGCAAGGTAAACTGAGACGGATCCGTTGTAGTTGTCATTAATGCTTAGGCAAATACCTCGTAGTGTAAGAGCTAGTGGTTAACTCGCTTAACACAGTTCCAAAAAAATATATAGGGATCTACCTTTAGTGTTTTAGTGACTTGTGAAATTTTCACAATGGAGTTGAACTTAAAGAGGTGTTTAGAGCGAAATTCTTGCTCTCTTTACCCGACTGCGGAAAGATTATATGTACTTTAACTTCATAACTCAAAATTAACTGGACTGTGAGATGGTGATAACAAAAAAACCAGGCTAAGTTTGTTGTGGGCTCTTAGACCATGGCGCGTTTTGCACCCTCCTAGCTTTAGCTTCAAGTCAACGAATGCAGTTATCACCATCACTAACAATTAATAGTGTTACATGTTAAATGTATGAACGCTTCATAAGGTCCTGTGATATATATATACGGTCTATATGAATAAAACATTTTTGAATTGGTTTAACTATCTATGTTTGTTAGCATTGATGTTACACTTTTTTGCCTTCACTCAGAGCAGGTTCGTTTTATCTTAGACAGATATAATGTTTAAAATGTCGTTAAATACATATTCTAAAACATATAATACAGGGTACCTTCGTAGTATATAATTAATTTTACTTGTTAAATTCTGACCTTAACACACTCTTAACCTAAATTTGTGTGTGAATAATTTCAAATGCAATGTTATACACAAGTTTCATAATAATTAAAATCACAAAATCATTTTCAGACTCAATTAAGACTTCAATGGCAGGAGTGGTGAAGTACTGTTGCGTTCAGCTCTTAGACTATAAAATATAAGTTCTCATCCTGTTTTGATCCTACTTCTCGAGTAGGTACTAAATTAGAGACGCTCGTTTCGTTTGCCAAGTGAGATAATTTATTTTCAGCACTTCCTCGAACTCCTCGATGATTGAGTGGTTCACACATTCACCTATTAAGCAAGAGGGCCACAGGTTCGGATAAAAGATAGGTCATCCGTTATTTCATGGAACATATGAAACTGTAGAAGTAGAAACTACAGTCCGTTCACAGTTTTACCTCTAGCGACTGTAGGTGAGCATGTTTTTTTAATTATTTATTTATTTTTATTTTCCTACAACGTGCTAAGCCCAATTAAACTTATTAAATTAATTGATTGCAACACTCTATAAAATAAAGTAAAATTGAATACTTGACCATTATATATTTTTATTCTTTAAATTGTAATGTAATTTTAATTTTATTTTTAATTATTAAAACATTTGCACACCGTGTGTTACTGTCGATTGTGAAGGGACTGCTTAACTAAAAGTTTACTTGTTATGTACCCACAATTTGGCAATTAAATAAATATTATTTTTGTTTGTCATAGGGAAAATAACTGTGAATGACGTCATCAAAAGAATAACGTTAGTTTTAAGAGATCAGAAGAACTTGTTGCTAACACATTTAAATTATAACACACAAGAATATATTTGGATTTTATACATTTAATACCGCATTCATTATTTCTTTACCGATTGACGTCTACTGTTGGACATAGCTCTTTTGTAGGGCGTTGGAAACCCCACGATTCTGGGCCGCTTGTTTCCAGCGTCGATGTCGTTGGTCACTTGCTTGGGGATCGACCAACGCTGGGATTACCGCTGCGGGTTTGCCAATCCAACACCCCAACCAATGGCGTGCATAGAGGGTAAAACTTAAGGATTATATTATAAGAGTTAAGGATAGGCATTGTAGGAGTTATAAAATGCCTACCCTTAAGTAATTATAACTCGTACTGGAGATTTTCTTCAATTTATATCATTTGCATACCCTGTGCATACCCTCTATGCACGCCACTGACCCTAACCCAACGTCTATCGGTTCTCCGAGCTATGTGCGCCGTTGAGGTACCGCATCGTTGATACCGCATTAGGTATACAAAAAACTGTTACGTTGAACGTCTTAAACTGCAGTCATAAGTTGCGTCTACAGGACGTCGAATTGTACAAATCATCCACAGAAGTAGTAAAATATTATTAAAATCAATAACAAACTGTATTAAAGATCAGCGTTATCGTTACGTCTTGCGTCAAACTAATGTATTTTTATACGATGGAAGTGTCAAATGTACCTACTAGTAATATCTTGTTCAGCTTGTAGATACTTCGTGAGCAAATCCTACATAATGAAGCATACAACAAACCATTCCGGACAGCCTATATAATAATATCTTTGTACAGCTATAATAGCGCTATAACTGTTATCACCTATTCATACTTTCATTCTCAAAGATGTGTGGAGTCCACCAATGAACTAGGCCAGCGTGGTCAACTACGGCATTAACCTTTTCCCATTGTGGGAGGACCGTGCTCTGTAGTTGGTCGGTAATGGGTTGACGTGACAATGACGATGACAGGCTATTCACTTTTTAATAAGTGGTAGAGCTTCTTGTGACAGAGCTGTCTGAGAAAGAACTACCGCCATGATTATTTCTAGCGCAAAGTATCATTGTTACACTTATCAAAATTAAGCTTAATTTGCTATACTCCGCGAAAAGCAGGAGAATCTGTGTGGGATGTTGACTTTACAATGAATAATTGTTAAGTCAACAACAACAATTATTCATTGTAAAGTCAACATCTCCTGAGCATGCTCCGGTTTCGGAGCGAAACGTGCGTAGTACATTGCCGAAGATCTGTTTGGTGTGGAGTATAAGGATTGAAGAAATTATAATTTACACCACACAGATTCTCCTGCTATTCGCGGAGTATAGCAAATTAAGCTTAATTTTCATAATATATAATGGATTTGATAGCTGTGTAGTTACGGGCATATGAGGCTCAACACCCAAGCCTCAGGTTAATGGACACATGGTAGTTGTAGGTCGTGTTCTGCTTTGGTTATAGGTTACTTTTCCACTAACCATCAGGCCATCTGCTTTGTCAGCAAACTATTAATATAAAAACGGTAGGACTTGGGCTAATTGCTGTTAGAAAAAGGGAGTAAAGCATGGCAACCACGCCATGCTGCTCTAACACGGATATATTATACTAATTAAAACAAATATTATTTCTGTATTAAATTTTATTGCATCTATTCACACACCTTTCTGGAGAACGGTTTAAGACGTTGAAGCTAACAAAAATACATACATAATTATTATATAATACAAACAAGAAAGTTTATGTACCTAAATAACGTAAATTGCGAAGTATCGTATCAAAAACCCATATTTCCTATGACATTGAGAACGTCAGTACGCACGCACCAAACACACTAATGCCCGAATGGGCATTAGCGTGTTAGCCTTCCTTGCCTTCATTTAATCTATCCGTAATCTATAGATTGATTAGGTACTTAGCAACTTTGTTATATTCAAAAAAATATCCACACCATTTTAAACAATTAGCAACTTTGCTAAGCAACATAACAGATTAGAGATAGATTAAATGTAGAAAACGGACGTTAGTGGCGCAAAAGGACATTTCCGAGTCGCTTTGAGGATTCCTCTCACGCGTGCTACGTTTTAATATCATAAGCAAACAGGGGCCATGGTTTCTATATTAAATTTAACATCGAAAGAAAACTTAATCTTGTTGATTATCCAACATTATTTTCTAACACACAACTATATTATGTATGGTTTGGTAAAATAATATATGAAACGCCGTTTTCGTACGTTTTAGATTACGTGTACTCTATCGCGTTTTTATATTGTTTTCGAACTGCTATTGTGTCCTGGCGTTAAACACCGGAATACCGCAGACAAAAGAAAAAAGATAGTGAAAACTGAAGAAAACAATATCTTTTGACTTTTATCTGTGGTTATAATATGTATGTTGTGAATAAAGGGCCTTTCCACACCACAACCTTTCTCATACTATACACACGACTTTTATACTACTATACACACCGTTTATAATGCTGATAGTAACTGTAAACAGATGCCGGATTCTCCATGTGAGTAATCATGGAATGATTTATGTGCCTAATTTAATAATTGTCACATGTTGATTATAAAAATGTGGATATGCCGAGTTATCCTATAAAGATTTACCTGCAAAGTGATGTAAGTAAGTTTTACGTTTCAAAAGCATGTTGCGTAATAAGTATTGTTATTCATTAACATTTCTTTTTTGTATTTGACGTAACCAATTGCAGTTAATGATGATAAGTTTTTATGATCATGTGGCTCCAGTCTGAATGGTGTGACATGACGTAATAACTGCGTCCTAGGTTTGTTTTCGTATCAGGCCTTGCAAATGTCGTGGTGTGTAGAGGCTCTAACAAGCATGTGTTAGTAATTATCTTATATTGAGAACCACGTCTTCCACCGTCTTTTTTATATACATTATTAGATTTCCTAATACAGAAAAATTATTGCGTTTACCTTCCTTAAATAATTATGTTATCAGTATATTATTATGTATAATTACAACAGTGACATATGTATGTACAAAACTATAGACTCAATTTTGGACTTTCAGTCTCTACATGACAAAAAATTATTTTACAATGTTGGGAACTAATAAAGGATAGTAATTATATAACTATACATTAATTTGTTACAAATATACAAGGCCATTTTTTTTCTATGTATAATTAGCTAAGCCTAGCACACAATTAAGTTGGTACAGTAAAGTTCCAAAACTAGATATAATATGATGTTATAATCGTAATGACGCGTCATATATATCCCATGACACCAAGTTTGAAACTTCTTAATACTAAACTGTCAAATTCGAACTAACATTTAGCATTTTTAATTTGAGTATTGAGTGCATTGAAAGAGTTAGGACAAAGAATATTTAACTGACATAACGTAATAATGTCCTAAGAATCCTTCTTTAAAACATATTTATGTCACTTAAACCTTTTTTAATCTAATCGCTTTAATAGACTAGACTTAGTACCATAGACTCTATGACATAGGGATTCAATGCCCAGACTGTCAAACAGCTTTGCATACTTTATCACGAACTACGAGTATAATAAAATAATACATTTAGACATTCTACATTCATCGCGTGGTATGTTATATAATGTAAAACAATGCGTTGCGACGCATAAGTGTGTGCTAGCCTTAATTGGACAACGTATAAATATTATTCGTTGATTTTATATTTAAAATTGATATGAGAAAATGAGACTTTATATTACTTTTTTTTACTTTATTTTACTTAAATTCCCTTTGACATTGAAATCGTAACTCCAATTTATGATAACAATGACGTAAACTGACTTCACAATAATAATTCGCGCGTATCTACATTTTCTATGTCAAAGACAATATTTTATAAAGTTTGTTGAAGGTCAAAATATCCTAATTAGGTAAATGTTAAATTCAAATTGCTTAAAAAATAATACCACTTTATCTATAGATCTATTTATAAAGATGACCTATTGATTATCTACAGGAAACGTCCATACCAAGTCAAGTTAGAGTCCGGGATAGGAGTTTTGAGTTTTATAATTCACTTTCTGAGCGTTATAAATTAGTATGGTATTTTAAGCTCTTTTGTAAAAGCTCCTAAGTATCTCAATAAAATCACGACTACAATTAATGTTTATTGTGGTTTTACTTTAACAGAAGTTAGGATCGAACTATACAAACAAGGTTTATTCAATTTTTAAAGTTTTAAGAGTTTCCAGAGATGCAGAAGTTAAAACTGAAATATTTGAAAAAAGTAAAACGCAGTTTTCTTTTAAGAAATTTCTCATTTCTTTTTTTAGTTTAATGACGGTAATTGTCTTGTGACTAGAAATTAATCCATCCAGATATTTCTAAAACTTGGCGAGAGTCTAACTTTTTGATTATAAACTCATTCACTACAGCTTTAGTTTGCTGGAATTAAAAGAGTTTACGAATAGCAGCGATCCAATCACCGATAGCGTAGGGGCGATTTGAAATTTTAGTTCTAGGTCTCGAGCCAATGGGCAGGTCTTTAAATTAATATGGAGTAAGTACTCTTGCCTATAACCTGGTTGAAGAGGCTCTTAGCATAGTTATCTCAGGGATCAGAAGGAATTCCTCGTACTACCTACTCAATTGATTAGGCTTACTCAAAAACTGATACTCAAGGCTCTGGTGTCATCAATGTGTCCTTATAAAATAGTACAATAAACAAAACACGTTATAATTACTGACCTCGTACCAATAAATATTACAATTCGAATCATTACACGTATACGAAACTATCAACCAATAGAGATAAAGTTGGACGTAAATAGGCACTAAATATAAATAACGCTACTCTGAGTTTTGCTTACTCGCTGTCTGCTTAGATTATTCATATCAACTCGTGGAAGCTATGAAATACGCAACGCGAGCCGTAAGCGTCAACAAAATTCAAAGTAACTATAAAAGAGAATTTTTTGACGTAAAAGAAAACAATTTACACTCTACAGTTAAAATAACTAATAATAATTAAAGATTGCTTGCAGACGAACGACACGCCCACAGACATACGCCCTAACCATCATTCCACTACGTCGCTGACGTTGTCGTTAATCTATAAGCACGCTTTAACAGTGTCGTTAATCGATTATCTATAGGGAACATAACACGTATAAATACCTACTATATAAATTAAATCACTTCGTTTAACAGTGGTTGACCCCTAGTACCAACCTTTGTAAAGTCAAAACGAGTCGCGTTGGCGAATCTCGCTTTATATCATACAATCTGGTATCTAGTAAAAACAATAATTCCTTGCGAGAGTCCTGCACCCACCGGGTATTATCATCGAATGTTACGTATTGAAGAATAATATTCAGTATTGAATTCATGTCAAGGATTAAGTCACGAAGTCGCTACGTGTTGGACCCCTATGTAAGATAGGGTCGGGCTTGGAGAGTGTTGTTATGCAGTAAGTATTATGGTTGAAACAATCTAAGTAATCACAAGTTTGGTGCTAGGGGCGTCGTTACATCTAGAGCGAGCAGCTCGGTCCAACTCGGATTTAGCACCTAGTATTGTCGATCGGTCGACGCTGCGGTCGACGTGTGAGGCGTGAACCTCGGCGAAGGCGCTCTATCACAAATCTAAGCTTCTCTACCGGTGCATAAATTATTTATTTATCACGAATATACGTATGTATATCATATATTTATAGGTCAATATTTACAGACGAAAAACCGTCGAAGCCAGCTACCAAAATATACGAACTAGGTAGGCGTCTATATCAATGAGATCAATAGAAATGATTTTCGGTGTTTCCGACGTAGATGCACTAAATAGGGATAGACTTTTCATTAATTCCATAACGACAATATCGACATCTATGCAAAATCTGTTTAAGATATTGACGTTATAAATTGCAGTTAGGAGTGTGATCCGATTACGATTTTTATGTCATAGACCCTCAAGGGTTACTTCATCCGTCTAGTGAGAGTATATCTGAAAAAGTACAGAAGCAGGAATCTATTGATTTAACTCATCTAGGGACTCGTCACTGCAATTTGTTGCGTCATATTAAACAGCTCTTGTTAAAGATGTATACGTGAAGTAACATATTACTAAATATCCTAGAGATCTCAAGGTAATAGGCGCCAACCAAGCATCGGATGGTAACAGCCGAAGCGGTTACGGCGTTCAGCCGAGATCGTGATTATTGTCGATGCGCCAGGGGCGGGCGGAGGGCAGGTCAGGCGCGAGACGGGGGCGGCGGCTCTGCAAGGGACGAGGTAGACGAGGAGGACGGGGACAGTGCGGGAGGTGCGGGTGCGGGGGCCGCAAGAGCTAGAGAGCGGGAGTACTCCAGCAGCGCGACGTCTGCCGGATGTGTTGGCGGATACAAGCCCCGATACAAGTCTGGTCGGCCGTAGGGATGTGCAAGTCGGGCAGCCGCTGCAGCCGCCGCTGCTGATTGGTAGAACGCGGAAGCAGCCACGGGCGGAGCTGGAGCCTCGCCATCCTTGCTGGCCATATCAGCTAAGGACCATATTCTGGGCTTCGCGGAAGCAGGAGTGCTACCGGGTGGAGCGCGTGAAGGCAGATGCTGATACGCAGGGTGAATGGGCCGCTCGTACGGTGGCTCTGGTGATTCTGGGCCACTATCCGCTCGCGACTCCGACCATTCTGATTCTGTTCGCTGCCCCAGTAGATCTAACCTCTGCTGCGGTCGCTCGCCGTCCTCGCTCGAACCGGTCCCGGAGTCTTTGCCATCTATTAGACAAGATATTTTGTGAATTAGGTAATGGCCGAATTATATTTAGATTAAAGTTAGACACTGTCAGTTTATAATCGACAAAATAACAAAAAAAATCATCAGTTCAAGTATTGCAAGAGTGGATTTTAATTAAATTCGCAGAATTGCATTTTAGGTGAGTTTGCTCAATTTTATGAAATCAACCATAACTCGCTCGTGCGAAATTTGTCAAACCAGTAGTGGCTTGAATGGAGGAAGTATGAGGTCATGAAATGTATTTCGCCCGTAGTTTTAACTTGAACATTTTTATTGCTTCAATTGGATCTCTTTCAATCAAACACACCCTACAAATTAGATATGCTACTTACCCAAAACATCCTTTCCGTCATTGCTTTTATGATCATCATCATCATTATTGTTATCATCATCATCGACCCTGTTCCTCGGCTCCCAAGTCATCTTGTTCTCCTTCTTAAGGCGCCGACGCGCGTTCGCAAACCAAGTGGACACCTGCGTCAGCGTCATCTTGGTGATGATGGCCAGCATTATCTTCTCCCCTTTAGTGGGGTAAGGGTTCTTCTTGTGCTCGTTGAGCCATGCTTTGAGTGTACTAGTCGTTTCTCTGGTAGCATTTTTTCTTCTTGCGCCATTCAAATCCATTCCATATCTGTTGACAAATGTGTAAAATTTAATGTTTCGAATGGTATCAGAATGTGATGGAGTTTAAAAATGTATTTTAAGTTAGTATTAGTCTAGGTTGTAAGTAGAACGTGTATATTGGTTATAACCAACAAAATTTTATAAGTGTCTCCCTAAATGATAAAGCTGATAAGAGCTCGAGCGTAGTAAGTGAAATGATCGTTGAAAACAGACGTTCGGCGTCTCTTTATTGCGAGAGAACTACTTAGAGTTCAAGATCTACAAATAAAATATGAAATAACAGCTCGTGGCTACCCAATTGCAGGGAGTTGCTGAAAATTCCAGCCCTACTTAAAATCATAGTACCTACCATAACTGAGTTTCAAAAGGTAGTTACAAAGCGTAAATGGTGGAGTCCGATTCGGAAGAGATTTCAGATAACTTGGGTCGTGACCGCCCCTTCCGCACCACCTCCCCGGCCCCCTCCCACTCCGCCAATGAAAGCGGCATGATAATTGAAATCCAGATAAGCCATCGGCTGCTGCGCTCCTAGACAATGAGACGGTCGTAACAACTACCGTGACGTTCACACTTCAGACAAAATGTTAAGAAATATAACCGACCGAGGAAAAAATTAACCGACCTTTCATGATGATTGGATTAATATAATAAAATCTAATAGTTTATGTTTTGTTTGATATTTCAGAACGAAACGTGTAATATAATTAAATATTATACTGCTTGAAATAAAATATAAGTACCAACGTTGCTAACGAGCAAGCAATATAGTATTTTTTTCCACAAGGTAAGTTAGCAAAAAAAGCTAATGTATTTATATTCATTATGTCGAGTTATCGTAGGTAGTTATATATCTAAAATTAAGGATTAAACTAGAATGTTATAGTTATATATAAGCGCTACTTATCACATTAAAAATGTTGTGTAATTATTTGTTTAAGGTTACTGTGTTTAGCAAATCAAATAGAGGTCGGAGATAAAGTGTGATATGTTTATCCCGACACTCGCAATCTTAAGCGCCTTAGGCGAGCCGGATACAATCAGAATGATTATTTTTACATACCCACATACAATTGGCAGTGGATTCTTACGGTAATATGAAATAGTACGAGTTCTGTATATTTTGTATTATGGGAATCAATACGAAGTAATAACTTTTAAGTTAAAATCACGTGTGATGAAAGAAATAATGTTTACGTCTGTATGCAGAAAATGCCACTGGCGCTTGCACTACAGCGTTAAGCTGCAGCTTATCTACCGGCTTGGTACGAGAGCAGACCACGCACCGATATACAACCTCCTATCTTTATTACGATGCGGACCCCGTACCATTATTCGATTAAGATTAACGCTCCACTCCCGTTCGATCAATAATTTCCTAATTATAGTTAAGCGAACGAGCTGGCTTAACAATGTTACTGCAGAAGTTAACCATGTGGATTGTAAACCAGGCGTCCCTATTTCGATGATACCACTAAAATCATATGTTTGCGATTTACAACAAATGTTAAGGTGCAAAATAGATAGTTTCAAGAGAGTTTGATAAAACTCTCTTGAAAAGAACTTTGATCTTCAAAATGTTGATTTTGAAAACAGATTCTTAGATCCTAGCTTTAGTTTTAAATTAACGAATGCAGTTATCACCACCACTAACATTAGTGTAACATGTTAAATTTATGAACGCTTCATAAGTGCCTGTATCATAAGTGTCATAAGGTCTACATGAATAAAACATTTTTAAATTTGAATTTTAAGAAACGCTAAACGTTTCAATGTTTCCCTTCATAGAGTCATTGGTACCATGTTTTACCGTATATAGCAGTTTTAATTAATCGACGGGACTTTCTATATCCAAAAGTAAAAAATAAGGATTATGGCGTAAAAAAAGAGCAAATCAAGAAATTTTTTCTAGATGATGTTATAGCAGAGAGCTTTTATGCGGTTAGGCGGGAAACACTAAATAATTAATATTTAGTTACAAAAAGCCCGACTGTCCCACTTTTTCTAAGCCCTATAATATTATATGTAGTATATTATAATGGTGCATAGCAAATGCATTACACTCGGCCTATTAAGTTGCGTGTTTCTTGACAGTAAACTGTACACGGAACTGTCAAGAATAATGTCATACTTTATTGTTTGGGGCGCAGAATTAGTGACGTTTTCTGCGTCATATTTCATGTCACGGACTCAACAGTATCAATAAATTGAAAATCAGATTTAAAAGCGAATGCAAATGGCAATGGTTTCCTGTCGGTATTATCGAATCGTTAATCGCCATGATGCAGTTTCGAAGGCACTAAATCAATCTGTCAAATAGATCATTTAAAAAAAAAACATAGGTAGGTAAGATAGCGATTACTATAATGATTGCCTACTAATTGTAACTAATGCCTTAAACAAAGAATTAAGACGATACAGAACCCTCATTCTGCACATTCCGCAATGCACTGCATGCAACATTATTGCATGCAGTGCATTGCGTCCAAAAACAGTGAAAACGCCCCGCGCACGTCTCGCTTCACACCAGCGAAATGTTGCTAGCTCACAAACTTTTCCCATTTTCCACATTTTATGGCAAACATTTGGAACTTTAAAGGTAAAATAATTACTGTCAATTGCTAAATGAAGTGTTATAATAATGTTTATTTAATAACTATGTGTAAAAAATCGGTTTTCGTATTTTATAGGATGGTGCATGAAATCATAAATAATTATTTTGTACAAACTTCTGAAGCTAAACTTAGACACCTTGTATTTCAGCTTCAGTGAAGAAACTAACCGCCTCGTGGAGAAACACTGCTAAAGTGGAGTGGTTTCTTATGCTTCAATATTAGTCGTGTACTAGTACTCATCATCAGATTGGTTATTATATAAGCTAGTGATCTTCATCAGGGGTTCCGCGTTGTAGAAATTTTCGTGCGGCTCTTCGGTAACCTCTTTTCGTTCACGTAGGTATAGTTTACATATTAGTGACAAAAATTCGTTCTGCATTGTGGGTGCTAGGATTGCGATCTCACACCGGTATCGCAGCATTTAAAGACACCTAACGAGGTGGACGGATGATATCACCTGAGTCACTGGGAGCCGTTGGACTCTAAAAAGACCTATGTCCAACAGTGGACATCCATTGGATAATTCGTGATATCGACCCGTTACCGGCCAACTACAGGGCACGGGTCTCCTCCCACAATGGGAAGGGGTTAAGCCGTAGTCCACCACGCTGGCCCTGTGCGGGTGGACTCCACATACCTTTGAGAACATTATGTAGAACTCTCAGGCATGCAGGTTTCCTCACGATGTTTTCCTTCACCGTCGAAGCAAGTGATATTTTTAATTACTTAAAACGCACATAACTTAGAAAAGTTACAAGTGCGTGCGGAGGGCTCCGAAAGTGAAGCTTAGCTCCTACTCACTGAGCTATCACGGTTTCAGCCAAAATTGAATAGATAGATAAACAAAAATGGTACAAAATTGTGTTAGGTTTGTCCTTTCGTATCAGAATCAAACACAAATACGATCATAACAAGATCACGAGCAAACAATTCAATTGAAATTGTTGATACTTTGGGATATATGAAAACGCTGTGAATTTAAGTAGAAGGTCGCGGGTTCGATTTCCGGCAGGGGCAATTTGGTGTTTATAATTTCTGATTTTTTTCTGGTCTGGTCTGGTGGGAGGCTTTGGCTGTGGCATCTGCATCATCACTAACCAGGAGACATTGCAGTCAAGGGTTAACTTGTACAGGAATAATAAAAAACGAGTATTGCAATCTGTAGTAGTTGCACTATGCAGTTTCCGCCTCACTAATCATTAGATAACTACTGCCCAAGTCCTTGCGAGGAAATGAGTAAAAATCGTTTTACAATCAAATTTTGTCAAATTTAGTAACGTTGTTACTAACTATGCATACGTTACTGACAGCGTCGTTACTATTAATAAAATAGTCCCAAATGATAATTGAAACGGCAACGAAATAAAGGAATATTATTCCACTTCATATTTATTTACGAGATTCTCGTCGGTAGTCCGATGGAGGGCGAGAATTAAGTCAACAACACACTTAACAAAAGAGTGCCAGGAGTTCATTTCGAAGGCTTTGCTATTGAATACCGCGCTTTATAATCTCAATTTTAAGGTGCATTTCAGCGTGCGTTCGCTGGTGGGTAGGGGCGCAGGCTGTCACTTGTGCGATTTAAGTGACAGTTTTATTAATTTCCCATAGTACTCATCCCTATTTTCCACCCTACTCAGTTACAAACAATGCTGCATCGGCGGCATATGGACGCGGCTGTTTGCGTTACACTTCACGAGCGAATAATATCAGGAATTGAAACAGACCGTTGGATTTGTATTAAGCGCTGTAATCGTAGCTATAGTTAATTAACATGCCAATTTATTAACTAGCAGTTTGCCTTCTCCAGACATTTTTCAAAGTCAAAGTCAAAGTCAAAAATATCTTTATTCAAGTAGGCCCACAGGTGGCACTTTTGATGCGTACATAAGAACCACACGGTAGTGAGATGATGGCGATAACCACATTCGTAAACTTAAAACTAAAGCTACGAGGGTTCCAAACGCGTCCTGGTCTAAGAAGAAGCCCACAACAAACTTAGCAGGGTGTTTTTTTTTTGTTATAACCATCTCACAACACACAATTTATACACACTCTACGTTTCACTGTAGAGAATGAAGGATAGATTCTATGACAAGTTGGTAAACTATATAAAAAAAAAAACCGTAGACTAATGTCCGTTTTGACTTAACCTAGGAATCGCCTTAATCGCATGCATAATAATTTAGGTTATGGGTAGAGAAATAGTAATTTAGGTTATGGGTAGAGAAAAAAAATATTTCACCAAGAGTCTTAGAAGAATAACTAACGACATTAGGCACCACCAAAAGTTACGAAACCAATTCGATAGTGCGTGATGTTTAGGGAACTCTAGTCTAGGGAAACTAGCACCTGACAGAAGGAAAAAATATAAATTCGGTAAAGATAATGCAAACACAAAATACCACACATTGTGGCAAGAATCATAGACAAGCTGGGTTATATGAGTGCCTAGTGAAAATCGATTGGTGAAAAGTAAATTTATGCATTGGGATCTTTGATTAGGCGTTACTTACTTAGGCATTTAGTTGTTTTTTCGTTATTAAAAATAGTTGTATTATTTTCTCTAATGACACGATTATTAAAAACTTTTTGATCTGTAGCAAAGTGTACCAGACATTTGGAATCCGAAGAACAAGTAGTCATAGTACAACTAATCCTTAGTTGTACTATGACCCATAGTTTCAATTTCATCATCAGCCCACCAAAGTACAAGGGTCTCCTATCAGAATGAGAAGGGTTTAAGGTGAGGTCTTCGCACGCCCTTGAAAACGTTATGGAGAACTCCCAGGAATGAAAGTTTCCGTTCAAGCAAGTGACAGTTATATGCTTAAATTAAAACGCACATAACTGAGAAGTCAGAGTTCGGATCGAACTCGGTCCCCCGCCACGGAAACCGATGCCTTACCCACTATGCTATCACTGCTCAACAGTCTGACCGTTCGTTAAATATTGAAGCAGGCGTTACTTTGCGAATTAACAATTATTCATTGTAAAGTCAACATCTTCTGAGGATGCTCCGGTTTCGGAGCGAGCGTGCGTAGAGGGTACATTGCCGAAGATATGTTCGGTGTGGAGTATAAGGATTGAAGAAATTATTAATTACACCACACAGATTCTCCTGCTTTGCGGAGTATAGCAAATTAAGCTTAATTTTCATAAGTCTGACCGCCTAATGACGTTTAAAATTTACGTATTGATGAATTAGACATAGCGCTTACATGACGTTTTGTCAATGCTATGTGCACTTGTAATTGACGTGCATATCAGTCCATGTCTTTGTGTGTGTGCTATGTTAAAAAACGTGTAATATGCATGTTGTTATTGCTATTAATAAATAAATAAATTAGAACAATAGTTATTCCGTACAAAACATTGAAAGATAATAATAATATGCAAATAAGACAACGCAACGCTCCGTTTTTATCCGTTTTAATGACTTGGTAGCGTTATGAATGAGCTAACATCCATAGAATGATGGGCGACAATGCAAAAGTGGAACGACGCGGCTTAGGCGTATTCCGAACAAAAAAACCTTCATTTATCCGCGGCGTGCCACTTTCACAGTATCCGCGCTCGCGGGGATGGTGAGGCGTCAATTTTTTATTTTTCCTCCGGTGGGGGAGGTTTCCAGCTAGGGTTGCCACCTCCTTATTTTAACCCCCGACGCAAAAACGACGGGGTTTTTTAAGTTTTACGTGTCTGTGTGTGTGTTTGTCCCCAACGAATGAACCGATTACAGGTTTTTTTTGTTTCGGAAAGAATATATTATACGCTCGTAATCAATATCCAGAATCCGAAATAGCTGACAGTATAGCGCAGGAAAATAATAGCAGTAATTAAATAGATACATTTAATCCGTTTGGGTTTTTGTTACACCGTAATAGAAATATTATCAAATTAAAATAATAATAATTAAATTTAATTTTTTTAAATAAGATTTAATATAAAAACTAATATTAAAAATAACTAATATTTTTTGTAATATACATCTGTA